>NC_089596.1:66496058-67825830 GCF_019320115.1 Miscanthus floridulus | reverse complement strand
AATGCCATCTTGAACTGGACACAAATATGACAACATCAATGTATGTAGTACCTGCGGTATGCAACAAACAATGTGATCATACCTTTTCGTGCATCAATCCAATAATTTGCTCTTACAACCGATCAGTTTTTTTTTTTACCGACCAGTAGCAGCCGCGGCAGCACTGCTATGGAGTGCAGCCGAACGGGCCTGAGTCCTGTTGGAGGAGCGGTCCTTGGCGGCTGGGCTCATCCGATCCCAGCGACGAGAGTCACACAGGCGGGCCTAGCTGGAGTACTGGACCTGAGCTCCGAGAGTATTGTTGGGGGCCTATAGGACGAGAGTAATGTTGGGTCGTGGAACGTGGCCTCCTGGGCTGGCAAGCTGGCGGAAGCCTGATGGAACGGCCGGGCCAGCTCAAAAAAAAAAAAAAAAAGGCTCATTTGCTTTTGTGTGATCAAACAACACTGGTCTCGTTTTTTTTCCTTAAAAAAAAACTGGTGCCAAAGTGCAAGATCGACGAAAGACAGAGCTGAGAGCAGAGTCTGATCGGATCTGTTCTGTTCAGCTGTCACGCCCGGGAGAAGACCGAATAATAAGGACATGTGTGGTACAGCTTATGACAGAGCTGAGAGCAGAGTCTGATCGGATCTGTTCTGTTCAGCTGTCACGCCCGGGAGAAGACCGAATAATAAGGACATGTGTGGTACAGCTTATAAGCTGTTTATGGCTAAAATAAACTGAAATCAACAGTCAAACGTCATGTTTTTCAGTAGCTTATTCTGGCCATGCTTATTCCCACAGCTCTCATTTGTACTAAAAAGTAGAAGATGAATCAGACCAGCTTATTTAGATCGCTGTTTTTACTCTATTTGCTCAGCTTTTGTTTTCGTGAGTGAAGCGCAGGCACGTACTGTTGCTCTCATCACTCCGTCATGATTGGCTTGCGTCCCAGGCGTTTGGCGGTGGATGGCAACCAGGAAACCAACACCCGTCCCGTCCGCGCCCGGCCCGCGCGGGCGCTTCTCTATTCGTCGCGCGCGGCCGACGGACGCGCGCCGGCAATCACTGCTCGCACGGCCGAACGCGCGCCAGGCCAGTGACCGCGTGCCCATCCGCGTCGCTGCGGTTGTGTCAAGGACGGACAGTGTCCTCGGCGTCACGGGTGGGAGTGTTGATGATCGTTTCCCCAGGCGGGGCAAGGTTTGCACAGTATTACGTACTACTTTGTAGTCCACCCACCCACGCACGCAACTTGTGTGTCGAACCAACGGGGAAGGATTTGACGGACTGATTTGATCAGTCGAGATCTCGCCACGTAAAGACTCGCGATCGCCTCTCCAGTTTGGTTCTTGGCACGGACAATCTAGCAGGCGACGTACGCTGTCGCTGACTGCTCTCCCGCTCCGTCACGGCCAACCATCCGTTTGCGTGGCGCAGTCGCGCAACCAACACCCGTCCCGTCGTCGGCGTCCCATCCCCTGCAGCTGCAGGCAGATCAGCCGGACTGCCAGAGCCGGGCACGGCACGCGCACGCTTCGTTCACCGATGGACGACGACCGCCGGCGTGGCGCTGTCCGTGTGCCGATGGACCGGACGCCGCGCGCGCACGCAGCCCTGCATTCTCTCGGCGTGGCAGCTCCTGTGTGCTGGGCCCCGGAAATGTTCCGTCAATTTCCTAGGCAACTGCTCCCTCTCTACCGTATTATCTGTCGTTTCCGGTTTCGTACCATAAGTTTGACTCGATTTGTAGAAAATACGTATAATATTTGTATCTCCAAATAAATTTATTAAACAACTAGATTCAAAGATCTTTCCAATGATACTAATTATGTACCATAAATATTAATATTTTGTAATATATATTTTATCAAAGTTGTTTCTTGGGAAGCGAAAGCGACGGATATTTTGGAAGGGAGAGAGTCGGTGACACGGCAGCCGCCTGCCGATGTGCATGCACTTTGATGCCGCGCGGCAGCTTACCGGCTTGGTTAGCGGCCCAATCGTTTTCTTTCGCCCCGTTTCATGTTCGTTTGATCCCAAAATTAAGAAAACTGAACGGGATTAAATCCACTGCAAGTCAAAATTCCCTTCAACCCCTTTAGTTTTCATAAGAAACGAATAAAGCCATTAGATTCAATGGGAGTTCCAGACCATCATCTCTCTGGGCCACGCTCCGCTACTCCAGTTCCAATGGTAATGCTTGCGGTGAATTCAAGACTATCCGGGATTACGACCCAGGTATCTCAAGGCATCGATTAGTTAGCGCGCATGAATGACGAAGCTACTCGCCGTCATGAGGCGGCGTCGTTAGTAATCAAACCGCTAACGGGCACCACACCACGTAGGGTCAAGCCTGGAACCAGGATTCGATCCTCCATAACGGGCAAGCTGCGCAACATGCTTCGAAGGACTATCAACCATCGCTCGGAGGCGCGTGCATCCAAGGAAGCGGGACCCGGAGCGCACCGCGCGCCACGACGAGCGGATCGAACCGTGTTGCGCTCAAGGCCAGCTTCCACAATGATAGGTCACGACAGTTCCTCGTCAGAAGGGGTAGCTCCACCCCGAAGCGGAGACGCGGCGACAGCAACGCCCATCGCGCCAAGAATATTCAAGCGCCGGAACGCACGAGCCCTCTTGGTCAGAAGCTACAACAAGCCAGGTGCGAAGAAGCCCTCCTCGGGGGCTCGTAGGCCCCTCAAGGAAGTCAAGCCGGCAAGGATCAGCCCAAGGCCGACCCACGCCAGCTACGGCCGCTCAAAGTGGTAAAGAAGCGTCCACATCAGTTCACGGCCCAGGGACTACGACAACTCCATCGCGGGCAAACGCTCGGGGGCTCGCAGCACCTTGAGCAACAACTCCGCCACGAGCTCTGTTTGTCGTCGTTCGAGCGACTGATCCACCTCAAACCTCTTCCCAGCAGCTACCCTTGCCGCGATGAGCCGATGACCCGAGTCTTGATTTCTCATTCGCATGAACCTGAAGGAAAGCAGGGAACTCACTCACTTAGGGCATGGGAAACAAAGGGAAAGAGGTCATGAGTCGCCCATTCACTTTCTTCTCGCATCGAGCAAGATCTATGACCCTCCCTCGACGTCACACCGCTCCGACAAAACGAGTACCGTTTTAGCCCCGTGGGCTAGCCCCCAAGCTAAAACACGCGCTTACGGGCACAGGACCAAAGGGGACGAAGAACGTTTCAATTTTAACAGAAAGAAAGGCGAGAAGGCAGTCGAATGTCAAGCGAATGTACCAGTCATACACACAGAAACCCAAACAAGTCTTTTACAAAAGGGTATGCATACAAAATTCTAGCCAATTACACAAAAGCTCCTATACATCGGAAGCTTGAAACTAGAGATGAACTGCGGTAGCCAGCACCATACTCATCAGGACCTCTGCACCATGAATGGTGGAATTACCGATCACATGGATCTCGGCATTAGACTTCCCCAACGAGTATCCCTGACCCATGGCATCGAAGTCTACGCCGTCATAATAGAAGCCGACCGATGTTAAGGCCGCAAGCACGCCACGCCGAACCCCAACAGAGATAAGGGGGTCTAGTTGACGGTGAGCCTCGTCGTGGCAAAGCATTAGTTCAGCACTCCCCCAGCCGGCGCCAAGCATGACGTCACAAAGGGCCTTCCTAGAGCTATTTAGTGCCTCCAACTCTATAGCCGCCTCTCACGCCGTCCGCTCCGCAGCTATCCTCACCTCTAGGTCCGAAAGCACCTTCGCGCGCAAATCTGAAACAAGCGGTCGAACTGTAATCGGGCACGACCAGCAAGCCAAAACCCAACACAGGCAAAGAAGAACTCACCAGCGTAAGTAAAATGAAGGCCTTGCTTGCACTTAGCCTCGAGTCGCTGTCGATGGGGGGCCTTACGGGCCCCCATAGACCGTACTATAGGGAAGTGGGCCTTGGTAACAAGGCCCATAGCCCAATCGCCAAGAAGAGCACGGAGGAAAGTAATGTGCAAGACCAAAACTCCACTTCGGACTATACAAGGAAAGGCGCTCGAAGTATAGCTTAGGACTCTGACCTTGTATCCGAGTAGAACACAAACAACTCCTCTCAGCACCTGGACTATAAAGGGCTGGTGAGGATATCCCTTGTAAACAACGCAACGCATGCCCAATACTCAAAGCAATACGACGCAAACAGGCTAACGCCGAACTGGACGTAAGGTTATTACTCGACCAAGTCGAGGGCCTGAACCAGTATAAATCGTGAGTCTCCTTGCGTAACCGCCGAGTTCCACTATTCGTCGAAGCCCGAACAACTGTCCCAGGTACCCCCGTGGCAGGCTATCGGTGGTAAAACATCGACAGCTGGCGCGCCAGGTAGGGGCTTTCGACGAATTTTTTTTCTCGAGAGCTCGGCGGACCTCGACCTCAAGATGGCTTTTCCGATGGGAACAACCTTCATCTTCGGATCCTGGATCTATGAGGCTGACGGCGACGGCAAGCTATGTACCCATCTCCGAGAAGAAAAAGAACTCAACGACAAAGTTGAATATGAACTCGCCGAGAAGATGACGAAACTTTCGACTTCAGATCCAACTCGGAATGAAGAAGAAAGCGGATACGAAACTGACTCTGAGAAAGAGATACAACCCAACTCCAAGACAATCTTCACAGCTAAAAAGCCAAGCCTAATTGGACTCAGAGACGCGACGACAATCGTGAAGGAATACAACCCGTACAACTCCAAAAAGAACTCAGGAACATACGGACTATACAACACGGCATCAATCTACCAACACTTTACCCAAGACAAGATGAACTCAGTAAGAAAAATACTCCTGGAGGGAGCATAAGAAGGGATGATCATGACAGTTACCCCACAAGACTGTGTGGTGCATTGGCCGGGTTCTTTTGGCTCAAGCAAAGCCCAGACTAGCACGTATATTGAAGAACTACCTTATCAAGAGGGAAAAGAACTCGGATCTAGCTCAGAAACTACCAACAGCTCAACCAAACGAAGGATGAAGTACCGTGCAAGAAGAGCTCGAAAGAAGTACACTGTATACATGGTGGAGCAGTTAGATAACCTTTGAAACCACCACAGATACCAGATATAAAATCTTCAGACAAATCAGAAGGCAACATTTCGCCAGATGAGAAAAGCGACAGCAACAAAAATGATTAGCAAAGGCTAGCAAGACTAAAGAAGAATAAATTGAAGGCTGGAAGAAGGAACAGGGCTAAACAAAGGAAGCAAATCTGGAATAAGTACAAGGCGGAACTAACGAAATACAACAGAAAGAAGGCGGAAAGAGAAGCCGCAAAAAGTACAAAAAGGGAAAGAATTGAAGAATTAACAAAGGAGTTGCACACCCTCATGAATAATGCAAAAACAAAGGAAGATCAGAAGAAAGAAGTTGGGGGATCAGAAAAACAACCCAGTGAAGAAGTTCCACAGGAGCCACAAGGAGAGCAACCACCCAAAAAATCAAGTTTTCAAAGGCTAGGACCAGTAGAGAGTGCTGATGTTAATGGAAGGCAGGAACATTACTCAAAGCAACAAGAAAGAGGCAAACCAGAATTGAGCCAACACTACCAAGAAATATCAAGAAGATTTGACAAAGAAGATGACTACGGAGAGTCCGAGTTTAAAGAAGACAGATCTTATTATAGAAGGGCAAGATCGCCAGACTATGGAAGAACGGAACCATACGATAGATTTCCTTGTTTTGTAGGAAGACTACAAACATTGAAGCTACCACACAAATTTAAACCAGCAAATCATTCCAAGTATGATTGCAAAGTAGAACCAAGACAATGGCTAAGAGTTTATTCCCAATCTATTGAGTTAGCCGGAGGAGATGAAGACATCAAGGCTCTATTTTTCCCAATGGCCCTCAAAGCAATGCCACTACAATGGTTTGACAAATTGAGGCAAAGATCAATCAGATATTGGGAAGACTTGCAAGAAGCTTTCTGCAACAACTTTGCAGGCATTATTACCCATCCAATGACCGCAGCCGAGTTGAAAGGAGTAAGGCAAAGGAGAGGAGAAAGTCTAAGGGAATACTATAGAAGATTCGAAGAATTTAGGGCTCAAGTCCACGACATTACCAACAGAGAAGTGATAGAAGCCTTTGCAGAAGGAATCTTAGCAAACTGGCAATACAAAGACTATTTCAATGAGAACCCAAGAACAAATGAAGATTTCAAGAGGGTTGTTGAAAAGCTGATTTCATCAGAAGAAAGAACCCGGCATCGGTTTGCTAGGGATAACCTAGAAAATAGAAGACCTAATTACAGATAGCAAGACAAAAGGCCAAGGTAGGACAACATGGTGGCAACCACATACAACAAGAGAAGATACAATGACAACAGCAACGGTGGCAATTACAATGGCAACTACAACAATAACAGCAACAGTAACAACAGCGGGTACAATAGTAATAGCAACTATCAGAGCAACAACTACCGAGGAAGAGCACCGAAAAACATAGAGAACATGCCATGTCACATACACCCAGGAACCAGACACAAGTTAGTTGAATGCAACACTTTTCAGCGGCAATTCATGAAGAGAGAAAACAGGAATCAAAACAACTCGGAGCAAAAGCAAGAAGAATCCAAGAAAGAGGAAAAGAAAGCTAAAGGAGATTATCAAGAACCCAAACGCCAATTAGCAGTTATATTTTCAGGTGTTCCTAACACACGAAGCAAAAGGCAAGAAAAACTAGCTCACAGAGCCATCATGCCAGCTGAACCAGCCACCCCAAGATATCTAGATTGGTCAGAGTACCCCATCTACTTCACAAGAGAAGACCAATGGACCAGTGCAGCAAACGTAGGATGCTACCCACTGGTACTAGGTCCAACTATCGCAGGAGTGGCAGTAACTAAAGTACTCATCGATGGAGGAGCTGGGCTCAACATAATTTTTGCAGATACTCTCAGAAGGATGAATCTAGATTGTGAAGGACTAATGACACCAACAAGCACACCATTCTATGGAATAGTACCCGGCAGAGCAGCTATGCCACTCAGACAGATAACCCTACCAGTCACCTTTGGCACACCACACAAATACTGTATGGAATTCATCAAATTCAAAGTTGTAGACTTTGAATCATGCTACCACGCAATACTTGGGAGACCAGCTTTAACAAAATACATGGCAGTGCCACACTATCCATACCTACTACTCAAGATGGCAACAATAAAGGGCGTATTATCATTGAAAGGAGATCTAAAGAAAGCGCATGATTGCGATGTACAAGTAGTACAAATATCTAAAAGATTACAAGACATAAAGGAAGGAAAGGAGATTGCAATACTAGCCAACGAAATGAACCTGGATGAGATTCAAATACCGGCTAAGAAGCCAAGCAACTTTGCACCACCAAAAGAAGCCGCTACCAAGACTATTGACTTGTTGACTGGTGACCCAGAGAAGATGGCAATCATCAGTGCAAATCTTGATCCCAAATAGGAACTCGCGCTCACCAACTTTCTTCGGGACAACAAAGATATCTTCGCTTGGAAGGCGGCCGACATGCCAGGGGTCCCAAGAAAGTTGGCTGAGCACATAATTGATGTGAACAAAGGGTCCAAACCCGTTAAGCAGAAGCTACGAAGATTCGCTCCAGACAGAAAAGCAGCAATCAAAAAAGAGATCACCAAGCTCATGGCAGCGGGATTCATCAGAGAAATAATCAACCCGGATTGGCTTGCCAACCCAGTCCTAGTTGAGAAGAAGAATTCAAAAGAATGGCGCATGTGCATTGACTACACAGACCTCAACAAACATTGCTCAAAAGATCCATATGTTCCACCAAGGATTGATCAAATCATCGACTCAACAGCAGGATCAGCTCTATTATCCTTTCTGGATTGCTATTCAGGCTATCATTAAATATCTCTAAGAGAAGAAGACCAAATCAAGACATCGTTCATTACACCATTTGGGGCATATTGCTACAAATCAATGCTTTTTGGGCTAAAGAATGCAGGAGCAACATATCAAAGAGCAATTCAAACTTGTTTGGGGAATCAAGTCGGAAGGAACGCAGAAGCATACATTGACGTGTGGTAATCAAGACAAAAGAACCTAGATCATTGATAGAAGACCTTGAGGAGACTTTCAAAAATCTAAAAGCATGGCAGTGGAAGCTAAACCCCACAAAGTGTGTTTTTGGGGTCCCATCAGGACAACTACTCGGATTTCTAGTCAGCAACTGAGGAATTGAAGCAAGTACAAAGCAGGTTAAAGCCATCATGGATATGAAACCTCCAAAGAAAGTTAAAGACATATAGAAGCTTACAGGATGCATGGCAGCACTCAACAGATTTATCTCCCGACTAAGAGAAAAAGGGCTACCTTTTTTCAAATTATTGAAAAATGCAGGAAATTTTGAATGGACAGAAGAGGCAGAAGAAGCATTCCAAAAGTTAAAAGAATACCTGGCATCATCACCTGTAATGACACCACCAAAAGGCAAAGAGGACATGATGCTATACATTACAGCAACCAAGAACGTTGTCAGCATAGCAATTGTGGTTGAGAGAGAAGAACCCGGACACGCTTACAAAGTGCAGAGACCAGTCTATTACATAAGTGAAGTACTAACAGAATCAAAAGTGAGATACCCACACATGCAAAAACTACTTTATGCAGTGTTGATATCATCAAGAAAGCTGAGACATTATTTCCATGGACACAAGATTATAGTGGTAACCAATTTTCCACTTCAAGACATTCTACGCAACAAAGATGCAACAGGTCGGATATCAAAATGGGTAGTAGAACTCGGTGCTCTCAACCTAGACTTCAAACCAAGAACAGCAATCAAATCTCAAGCATTATCCGACTTCATTGCTGAATGGACAGAAATCAGTCAAAAAGAACCCAAACCAATACTTGATCATTGGAAAATATATTTTGACGGTTCCCTAAAGTTAGGAGGAGCCGGAGCAGGAGTGCTATTCATATCACCAGAAGGAAGACAGTTAAAGTATGTGCTACAGATACTTTGGCAGTCAACTAACAATGAAGCAGAATATGAAGCATTAATACATGGTCTAAAAGTTGCAAGCTCACTTGGGATCAAAAGGCTACTTGTCTACGGTGATTCAGCTATAGTAATCAATCAAGTCAACAAGGATTGGGATTGTACAAAAGACAATATGGATGCATACTGTGCAGAAGTCAGAAAATTGGAGAAATTTTTCCAAGGGCTCGAAATCCATCATGTACTAAGGGATTCCAACGTTGCAGCAGATGTGCTAGCCAAACTGGGATCAGATAGAGCAAAAGTACCACCTGGTATATTTGTAGAAGAACTCACAGCCCCATCTATCAAACAACCCGGGAACACAGAAAAGGAGAAGGAGACAACAGATCCAATGGAAATAGATCAAGTAGAAAAGCCAGACCAATCAAGATAGATCATGGTCATACAAAATGATTGGAGACAAACATACATTGATTTTGTCAAAGAGAAGAAACTACCCGAAGACAAAGCAGAAGCAACCCGGGTTATACGAAGAAGCAAAAACTACATTCTGGTGGGAGACAAACTATACAAAAGAGCAGCATCATCTGGGGTACTACTTAAATGTGTTCCAACAGATAAAGGAAAGGAAATCTTGGATGAAATCTATTCAGGATGTTGTGGAAATCATGCAGCCTCTAGGACACTGGTCGGCGAAGCATTCAGAACAGGGTTCTATTGGCCAACAGCACTCAAAGATGTAGAAGAGCTCATCAAAACATGCAAGAATTGCCAAATGTTTGCTAGGCAATCACACGTACCCACTCATAATTTGATATGCATACCACCAGCTTGGTCGTTCTCATGCTAGGGGCTGGATCAAGTCGGACCACTCAAAAAAGCAAAAGGAGGCTTCGAATACATATTTGTGGCAATCGACAAATTTACAAAGTGGATTGAATACAAACCCTTAGTCAAATACAGTGCAGAAAAAGCAGTAGAATTCATACAAGACATCATGCACAGGTTTGACATGCCCAACAGAATAATCACGGATCTTGGTTCACCATTTACAGTAAGAGAATTTCAATACTGGGCAAAAGATTGTGGGATAGAAATCGACTTTGCATCAGTAGCACACCCACAAGCCAATGGACAAGTTGAAAGAGCAAATGGACTCATATTACAAGGCGTAAAACCAAGATTATATGAAGATTTGAAAGATTATGGTGGAAAATGGATCGATAAACTACCAAAAGTAGTATGGGGTTTAAGAACCCAGATCAGCAGAGCCACCGGCTACTCACCTTTCTTTCTGGTCTACGGATAAGAAGTAGTACTACCAACCGACTTGATATGGCTATCTCCAAGAATAGAACAATATGAAGAAGGCGAAGCCGAAGAAACAAGGCGGTCAGAAATTGATTCAATAGAAGAAATAAGAGACAGTGCAATAATCCAAAATGCAAGATATCAGCAAGGACTATGAAGACATTATGACAAAAGTACTCAGCCCCGATCACTAAAGCCAGGGGACTCAGTATTACGACTAATCCAGAAGAAAGATAGATGACACAAGCTATTCAGTCCATGGGAAGGACCCTTCATCGTGAAAAATGCAACAGGACTCGGCACATACGAGTTGATGACTCTAGATGAAATACCAGTGAAGAATACTTGGCATATCAGCCAACTCAAAAGATTCTACAATTAGTACAACATATTGTACTCAAGCTTTAAGAGAAATAAAGCAGAAATTCTTCAAGAAGAATGACTTCAAATATATAAGCACTGTCCAACGGACAGAACCAACCCGTAATCAGGTTGGGGAAAAAGGGGCTTCCCTTTTAACAGCCAACCCGAAAATGGTTGCGCTACACGGGCAATTTTGTCACTCAACCATATGGAGATGGTTTGACTGATGGCCAACAACCAAATAGCTTCTTGGGTAACGAGACCCAAGCTAGCATTTGTCACTCTACCATAAAAAGAGATGGTATGAGTGACAGCCCTGTCCAATGGACAGAACCAACCAGTAATCAGGTTGGGGAAAAAGGGGTAGCCCTACAGACAGCTCAACTCAGAAATGATTGTTGCTATACGGGCGCAATCGTTTACCCCAAGAGCTGGTACGATTGCTTACTTACCCTACAAATAGCCAACCCGGAAACGGTTGTGCTATACGGGTCCGATCGCTTACCCCAAGGGCTTGTACGATCGTTTACTACACCCAACAAGTGACGCTATCTACAAAAACAACTCGGTCGCCTACACCAAGAGCGGTATGATCGACTACCTCGCCCAACAAGCAGGCATCTACAAATATACAACTCGGTCGCCTACCCCAAGAGCGGTACGATCGACAACTTCGCCCAACAAGCGGCACAATAAACAAAGAAAACTAGGTCGCCTACCCCAAGAGCGGTACAATCGACTACTTCACCCCAAGAGCGGTACAATCACTCCAACAACTCGATTGCCTACCCCAAGAGCGGTACAATCAACTACTTCACCCTAAGAGCGGCACAATCACTCCAACAACTCGGTCGCCTACCTCAAGAGCGGTACAATCGACTATTTCACCCCAAGAGCGGTACAATCACTCCAACAACTCGGTCGCCTACCCCAAGAGCGGTGTAATCAACTACTTTGCCCCAAGAGTGGCACAATCACTCCAACAACTCGGTCGCCTACCTCAAGAGCGATACGATCGACTACTTCGCCCAGCAAGCGGAATCTGCAAATTTACAACTCGGTCGCCTACCCCAAGAGCGGTACGATCGACAAACTTCGCCCAACAAGCAGCATGATCAAAGTCAACTTGGCTACATATTCCAAGAACAGCATGACCAACTGCCTCGGCCCAAGAGCAGCCGAAACAATTGTACAATCTAGCAAGAATGGCCGACCAACTCGCCCCAAAAGCGGCAGGAAACAACCCTACAAGGATGGCTATCTACTCAAGAAAGTAGTATGATCAAATCCCACGCCCAAAAGGGTGGCAAAAAACAACTCTACAAACCGGATATCAACATGCAGTCGATTATTGTTATCCGAAGAGCGACAAAGCTAGCTTGTTCTTCGCCACCATCTCAGAAAAGCAAAGACAAGATTTGGATGGAAATAGCAGGGGATCAAAGGCACAACGGAGCTAGGGTTTCGGATGAGATTGGGGATTTTTTTACAGCAAAGGCAAGTTAAGCCAACAGTAACAGAGCAATTATCTTTATACAAGGTAAATACGTGGCCCAAAGTACGCGGTCGCCAAATGAAGGCCCTTCAAAGTTACCGTTACAGCAATAATTACAGTACGCACCAGAGAAGAGCAACGGTCTGTTCACACCACAACAGCTATCAATCCGTTCACAAGAAAGTTATTGAGAAAATAATATACTACAAGTCGGGTACGAGGCAATCGAAACAAAAAGAGCTCGGACACATCTCCAAACAAGTCGAACAACAACTCAGACAATATGATCTTTTATTCCTCTGATCAAGAAGATACTGGGATTACAACAGAGTATAAGATCTGATAAATTCAACAAAGAAAGCAAAGGAGATCATTCTAGAGTGGCAGCAAAGAACCTAGTGGAATTTGAGGTTGCAACCCTCCGCAGGCAGATAGAGCAAGCATGGAAGCCACATCACAAGAACTCTTCTAACTGCCAACGCAAAAGTTATCAAGTATACAAAAGCCCGGTGGCTGCTCAACCTCACACAACAACATATCTACGAATGAGGAAAGAATTGAAGAAAGAATTTCCTACTCAAGGCGGAACCACAACCAACAAAAAAGGAAAGCTACATCTGTACCATGAGATCAGGAAAAACATGCTCCTGAGAGCTACTTTACTCAGATAAGTCAAGAAACAACCTAGTTTGATAAAAAAAAGAACCCCGATGAGGTACGACAAGAACCAAGACAAGCTTAGAAAGAACCCAGATTGATCAAAAAAGAACCCCGACAAGGTGCAGCAAGAACCAAGACAAGCTTAGAAAGAACCCGGATTGATCAGAAAAGAACCCCAACAAGGAGAGACAGAGATCAAGTCAAGATCAGAAAGAACCCATATTGAAGAAAAACAACCCAGACAAGTTGGGAACAGAAATCAAGACAAAAAAGAACCTGGAGTGATCAGAAAACAACCCGGAAGAGGTACATACAAGTTCAGAAAGAACCTAGATGAAGTGCAAACAACCTAGAAGAGGTACATTAAGAACCAGAGAGGTCTAGAAATGACCTGGATGAATAAAAACAACTTAGAAGAACATCACGGCTTAGTCAAACACTAAGCTCGGGGGTTCGGCATTCGCTACAACTATGCTTGGGGGCTCGGATTTAAAGACGAAGGACCAAGAATACAAGAACTCAAGACTACAACAAACGACAACACATCAAGACCCTTCATCCGATTTTTTTTTGAAAGAAAAGAACTCGAAGAAGGCTCGGGGGCTACGGGATACATAACCCCAGAAATTTTTGAAGACAAGAATCTAGACCCTCCAACTTTTGCAAGCAAAAGCAAGAGGCTCGGGGGGCTACACTCAGTGAGTGCAATTTTTATGAAAAATTGCACCCACCGAAAAAGAACTCAGAGCAACCAAGAAGACTAAATGGACCCTCTGGCTTCTTGTCCCAACAAGCAAGAGGCTCAGGGGCTGCACTCATTGAGTGCACTTTTTTCAGCAAAAGTGCACATCAGTCAGAAGAAGAATCAAAGAAGACCATCTCAAGATTTCACTTCAAGAAAAACCCAGATCAAGTCTACAACAACTCGGCCCTTAAAGCTCAATCATGAAATGCTCAGGGGCTTGTCGATGGGGGACCCTACGACCCCCCCATAGACCATACTATAGGGAAGTGGGCCTTGGTCACAAGGCCCACAGCCCAATCGCCATGAAGAGCACGGAGTAAAGCAACGTGCAAGACCAAAACTCCACTTCGGACTATACAAGGAAAGGCGCCTGAAGCATAGCTTAGGACTCTGACCTTGTATCCGAGTAGAACACAAACAACTCCTCTCAACACCTGGACTATAAAGGGCTGGTGAGGATATCCCTTGTAAACAACGCAACGCATGCCCAATACTCAAAGCAATACGACGCAAACAGGCTAATGCCGAACTGGACGTAAGGTTATTACTCGACCAAGTCGAGGGCCTAAACCAGTATAAATCATGAGTCTCTTTACGTAACCGCCAAGTTTCACTATTCGCCGAAGCTCGAACAACTATCCTGGGTACCCCCATGGTAGGCTATCGGTGGTAAAACATCAACAGTTGCCGACGGCTCTGCTTGGACTCATCGCGGGCGGCATTCGCTGTGGAGCGTTCTACCTCTTGAACGACCATTGCAACCTGGAGGCTGGCCACCTGGGTCATCAACAGCTCGATCTGAGACCGATTTCACGTCCGCTGTTCTACGAGCCAATCTTGAGCCAAGTCAATCCCACTGATAGCGTTGACTAGGCTCTCGTAGAGCTCCACCTGTGTTTTCTTAGAGGCCCCTAATTCCTCTCATTGGCATTGCACTTTTGCCTCTGCCCTCACCAGGCGGTCACGATCAATGGCTTCCTTTGACTGCACCTGAAAAGCCAAACACAAAAATCAAGATTTCTCCTCTGAAGTCCTCGTCAATTCATGAAAAAAGAAGAGAAAGACAACCACATCATTCAGCTAAAGGAGAAACCCACGTAGCAAGCCCAAAAGGCAAAACAGAGCAGCAAGGCCGCACCTATTCGCGGGGCATGACATCCTCGGCCATTAGCCGTTGGGTCTCCACACTCAATTTGGTGACCGCAGTGGCCGCATCGATCAGCTTCGATAGGGTCGCAAGGACCCCTCATGGCTCTATGAAGCTCCACCCGACGCAGCCTACTCGGTCGCGTCGTGCACCTCGAACAGGGCTTCATGGGGATCTGAGAGATGTGGCCAGACAAAGGGATCCTCACCAGGACCAATCTTCTTCCCATGGAGAACCAAGGCAGACCCACCAACACGATCTGCTGCTGACCCTACGAACGAAGGATCAACGATGGGCGACAAGCCTGTCCCTTCTTCTAGGATGGCGGCCTCCTCTCGATCTCATCGGTGCTCGACACCTCCCCTTCGATTGCACCTACTGCTATTCCAACGCTGGAACAGCCCTCGCCCCTGGCCGGTGAGCATAGGGTCATGAGAGGGAGGTGCTAGGCTACAGTCAACTCAACCTCGCCATAGCCTGACAAAGGGTCTAGCCGCCTAGGTGGATTCACAAAACCCAATGGCTTGGCAATCACGAACCCGGGGAGAACCTCCCTACAATGTAACCCTTTGAGGACAAAAGAAAGAAGACGACACTAGCTTCATTGCTAAAAGAAGAAAGCTAGGGGTGACATACCTCCTAGGGTGGTTCACGAGACTCATCATGTGTTTCCATGGAAGCGGAACCACGACCATGGTCGCCGCATCCGACATCATGAAACCAAAAGCTGATGAGGCACTACTGGCCACGATGGCAGCGATGGCCTCTGGCGCTCACTAGCACTTGTCTCGTGGTTGGATGGCTACAAATCAGCCAAAGATGGGCCAAACAAGGTCGACGACGAAAGGCCTTAACCACCACGATCGGTGGCATAGGGGTGCCTCAAGCTCGGCACCCTCAACGGCAATGAAGCCGAACACTTCTGTGTGACCCGGTCCTCGCTTGCGACACATGCTGCCGTACCCCCACTGCTCGACCTAGCCCCATCTCTAGACCTCTAGGACTTAGCAAGGACACACCGGAGCACCTTTGATTCCTCGTCAAAATCGCTGTCTGGACTCTCGCTTTCATCAACGTCGCCTTCGCTCAGTAGCAAAGCCCCGTGCCTTCACCGCTCTGGCCTCTCGAGTGGCTCCCCCACCTGAGGTCGCCTCAGATCACTAGCAACCGCACGCTCCTGGTCAACGACATCGGTGCTCTTAGGTCAAGGAACGCCAAAGTGAGAGCAGAACGATGAAACAGGCTACCAGAAACAAGCCACCTCAGCAGCCACCCAACCAATGCAAGCTGCAATCAAAAAAGAAAAACGAAAGGAAGGGCAACTCACCAGGTCAGGGCAACTCACCGAAAATGCCATGACGGCGCACTCGGTTGAAACTACGACCCCGCGCCAACCAGCCCAACCAGCCATTCCACAATCACGTCACCTTCAAGCTCCTCTAGAGCTTTGTGAGTCAAGTCATCAACTCCAACATAATCCGATAGCAAATGAGCTTGCCGCTTCAACAGGAGGATTCGGTGCTCGACCATGACCCGAAGGACTGCAACGCCATCTAGACCGGCCAACACTTGGCCCTTGAGGATCTCTAGGATCTCTGCCACTTCTGCCTGATCTCTCCACTCACATACTCGACCCTAGGAGGCCAACCTCATTGGGGGAGCGACTGAGAAGGGAAGCAAGGTGGTGTAGGTGTCATCATGAATGTAAAACCAATTTCTGTGTCAGTCGGAGTTTGAACTCCTCAATGACATGCATGAATAGAAATGGGACACAATACAATGCATCTGGATGTTCATCCCACCACAAGGGCCAATGCTCCACCGGTGGACCCTAGCACCCGCCAGCTCTTGACCTCCAAGAGCCACCAAAATAGGTCTTTGTTGGGTTCCATCCCAAGGAAAGCCTCGCAGATGACCATAAAGCCCGCCAGCTATAGCACGCCGTTAGGAGGAAGATGCTGCATCTGGATGCCATGCTCCTGAAGGAATCCTTGGAAGAAATCCGATGCTGGATCCCAAAGCCACGCTCATGGAAATCGGTGAAAGACACCACTTCCCCGAGCTATGGGTTAGGAAGCACTTCACCAGCGGCAGCCCTCCACCCAATGACTCCCTTTGGCAGAAGAAGACCATCCTCGACAAGCTGCAATAGCCGCACCACTGTCACCATCGAAGCTACCCACTCACTCATCCTCAACATAGGCAGGGGCAAAAGTGGAGACAGCGGCAGAGGGAGACGGCGCCGAGCGGTCACCGGCAACTATGCACCTCCCAGGTAAATCCCTCTAGTTCAGTTCCCTTCCTCTCCTCCCCTAATTGCGGCGCGCAACAGTGGAAGGCCAAAAACAAGGTAAGGGAACTCGAGCCGAAGGGGTCATATATGTGGCGGCGACTTGGGACACGAACCACCCCCTCATGGGGTCCAGCCTGAAGCAAGTCCCATGAACCCTCGACAAGCGAACCGTAGCGCTACAACAACCGTGTAGTGTGGCGCATCATGTATTCACACGCGTATGAGCGTCGTTAAGCCGCGTCGTGACCAAGGAGGCAATGAGCCCCCAAGTCCACGTGCTTAGGAAACCCATCCTTGGGCCAACCCTTAGATGGGTTTGAGGCCACAAAAGAGATAGGGGCTTAGAGGAGATGAGCCCCCATGGCTCTAATTGGTGGTGCGGAGCCACACGACCATCTCTCCCTATGTTCGAGTCATCTGCTTTGAAGTCTCCTGGGTTGACGCCCTCTAGGGGGAGGCATCATGCCCTCTGGCCGCTGCGGAGGTAGTTGGGGACCGATGAGATTGATGGCCGATGATTTATGGGACGTCTTGCGTGAGGCACAACCAAACTCCATGTCGATTAGGGAGGATGTTGGGTCCCACTCGAATTACCCATTGATCTCAATGAGGCGCACCACTCCGACCATGTGGTTATGGTGGACAAGCCTCTCCCCATGTGCGGCAGAAACCGAAGTTGCTTGCGAACTGGTATCGTGACCCCTCGAGGTCATGAAAGACATCAGGGGAGAAAGGAGCGAGGCCCATGCGCCCTCAATAAGGATTGTGGCCAAGCCATGACCATCTCCTCCTAGCATCTTGGGTCACCAGCCCACTGCCATGTCGGGTCCCGTGAACCAATGAAGGTTGACAGCCCCATTACGGGAGGACAACCAGACCAGCAGAAAGTCCTACAAAGGTGCCTCCACGAGGAAGGCACCCATAGTCACGTGGGTCACCCCTTGATCCCGCACGACAAAATATGCTACAAAACCCATGTGGTAATCCTCGGCTAATGAGGGCATCCCGACCCGTGTCGTTACCAAGGCAAGCGACCATGACTCGGCCCCTGCCTAGAGACCCCAAAGAAACAAGCAAATCTAAAGAAAGGGTCTCTCTCATCAAACTGCAGAGATACACGTGGCCAAGTCACGATACAGATCTAGAAATCACCACATCGATGACATCTCTAGTAAGCCCTGGGAAACCTCGCTACCGTCATGGAAGAACAGGCATCACGCCAACCTTCCCATAGCGAGACAACTCCTAGGGCACGATACCATGGGGGCAAGCCTAGAGGTCGTGCCAGCTCAAGGTCGCCTGAGCGAGCACCCATGGGCGTTCACAAATGCCAATGGAGCTCGGGCAAGGAGCCTCTAGATCAGGACAATCCTATCCCGCCGGAGACAGGATTGTTTGATCCCGATAGAGCGCGCACACCACGGGCATGTCCTCCTCCTTTCGGAAGTTCCCTTCTGGCACCAGATGATGGGAGGAGCACCACCAACTTCCAAATGCCCTAGAAAGACGTGAGTTCAGGACCCCATGGCTCCCTCCCAATATCCCTCATTCTCGTACTCCATCGGTGGGGAGACAGGAAGCGACTCATCACCACAAGCTGATAGCAACTCGAAACGGCAAGAGAGCCTTTGCTTATAGATCCTAAGGTGGACTGGACAGACAAAACCCCCACGCTGTGTGGCAAACAATGGGAGGTCACAGCCAATGTTAGATACCAGCGAAAAAACAGGGATATCAAGATTCTCACAAAGGAAGGACCGGTGCAACACCGATGAGACCGCTCAGTCCCGCCTGAGTCACGGGCCCCGACGCACAATACACTAACATGGCAAGGCACATCAGTCACGTACCACATCGTCAGGGCATCCTGACGGAGCAAAATGCAACGGCCACCTACCGCATTGAACACACAAGCCCGCAAGGGGTCGAGCAATGAGACTCAAGTAAGCAATGAACGTCAACCCATGTGCCAAACGCGCAAGCATACCAGTGCTTTCACGACCACTACGTGATCGTAAAAACACTCGGGGGCTACTGTCGGGGTTATGACCCTGGGGTGTCTCAAGGCACTGTTTAGTTAGCAGGCCACGTGGCCATAGCTTACCCAATAGCGAAGGCCCAAACGGCCAAGGCCCACCTAAGCCAAGCATGTCGAGTCAGACACCAAGGCCAGGGCCAGCCACAACCCCTTCACCGGTCTAATCCGCGTGGTGCCCGCAAGACGCACGACCTCTCCTCCATCACGACCCCTGAAAGGGGTGGAGAGAGGTCGCGTCGGGCTAAACGTGCCTGCTCTGATAGGAGTAAGCACGCCAAACAAGACAACACCGCATAGCAAAGGCAATAGGTATGAAACCCACCATCCAGATATGGACCGACAAGATGTATGTACGATCCCACCCACTATGGAATGGGATCCATGACAAGGGTCTCAATATAGAGGCCATCCAGACCGACTAAAAGCCCCGACCCCAACAGTCGGGGTCGTGGCCCTCAATCCCATGAAGCAACTAGGCGATCGACGACCCAGGATGGCTACCAACTCCCGTGCGACGCCCTGGGAAACCAGGAGAAGGCAACGAAGGCCATGACGGATACAACATTGCATAGGACGGCCAACGAACCATCACCGTGTCTATAGTGCCGCCACAGTTGGTATAGTAGCACCATGCCACACCCTGCCATAACGTGGCTAGAGGACCATGACGATAGCCACGACTGGTCGTGCGCTAGAAGACGACGTAGCTTGCAAGCCAAGTTAGCTAGGCCCTCCCTCAAGCTCTCGACCCTTCGATCGGGATAACCTCCTCTTTGTATATGCCCTGGCCCCGAACTCTATATAAGAGCAGCCAGGGCACCCATCTCGGAGGGAATTCACATCCTTTACCATTCTATTCATTCACCATTGTAGTAAGGCTCCTGGAGCTTCCCTTCGGGCAGCCCTTCGCCTAGCATAGGTCCTTCCACCTCTTCCACCCTTCTTGCACCCCTATTGTAAGAACTTCAGAGCATTCAAGCGAGGAACATGCACTCAATCATCTCTGAGACTGGACGTAGGGCTCTGGCCTGAACCAGTATAAATCCTTGTGTCTATTGGATGCTACCATCATCTTTCTAGAGCAGCGCGGCAATCGTATAGGTTTACTAGTCCGGTTTACAAAATACCAACAAAGACAGAAAGCTATGTCTCTCTCATGGGTGGGACAATTATGTGTGGACCCATATCGTTAAATCGTTGACGCAAGTCTATGGTTCCTCCATGAGGATAGTCTCCACTAATTTTATACATTCTGCGTGCTATTCTGTTTTGGAAAAAAAAATCAGTAGGGCTATCCTCGTGGGACAGCCATGGACACCTACCATAAATTCATGACAATGTATCTATGCGTAAGCATCCAACACATGTGACTATTGTATAAATTTAGAAAGAACAGCTAGATACAAAATTATTGCATCTGAACCGTCGAAAACCTATGAAATTCCAAATTCCACCAGCCTGCAGAGCTCACCTACCAAACTCCTAAAGCTGACGCCAACAAGCTCTCCTTCGTCTTCATTGCTAAAATCTGGCCATGGAAGCCCGTGAGAGTTGGAAAAAAGGCTATGTACCAAATGGTTAGCTTTTCTGGCTCATGCTTTCCCAAGAGGTAACTGCTATGGGAAGTTGGTTGAAAAACTGACTTCTCCTAGATTTTCAAGCATTCTAAACAGATGCAATAGTTTCACTCAGAATCTAGGAGTGGTGGGCCCAGCAAATCAAACACGGGAGTTGTAGCCGACGAGCGCAGCCAGGCTGTCGGGCCACCATATCAAACACGCCCTTGGTGTCGCGCGAGGGCTCGCTAGCTTGGTTAGCGGCCCCGTCGTTTTATTTCGACCCCCCCCCCCCTCCGCCCCCTATTATGGACATCAGATTCAATAGGAGTTCTAGACCTTCATCTCTTGGGTCGTGCTCCCTACTCCTGTTCCAATGGTGGTGCTTGCCAAGAATTATAGACAGAAAGCTATGCCTCTGTCATGAGTTGGATAATTATGTATGGACCCATATCGTAAAATCCTAGACAGAAGTCTATGGTTGCTCCATGAGGATAGTCTCCACGTGCTATCCAGTTTGGAAAAATTTGGTAGGACTGTCCTCATGGAACAGCCATGGACACCTACCATAAATTCATGACACGTATCTATGTGTAAGCATCCAACACATGTGACTATTATATAAATTTAGAAAGAACAATTAGATAGAAAAATCATTGCATCTAACGCGTTGGAATCTGGTCGTGGAAGCTGATGAGATTCCAGATTCCACCACCCCGAACTCATCTACCAAGCTCCCAAAGCTAACGCCCACAAGTTCTCCTTCGTCTTCATCGCTAAAATCTGGCCATGGAAGCAGGTGAGAGTTGGAAGAAAAAAATGGCAATGTACCAAATCGTTAGCTATTCTGGTTCAAGCTTTTCCAAGAAGTAACTGCTACGGAAAGTTGGTTGAAAAACTGACTTCTAGAATTTCAAGCATTCTAAATAGATGCAACAGTACGTAGAGGAGCTTATCACTGTCGGTTTAACGAGAACCAATAATAATACTTGGAGGCACTTATCACTGTCTGATTTTTGTTACCGCCTTATCAGTATCGGTTCTAGTGTAACCTGCACAGAGCGAGATGCATGTGGTTGTGGGTCCATGCTCAGACAATAGTTAAGGTAGAAGGTACTATTTGACTACTCCCTCTGTCTCTAAAAAAAATCATTCTCGCTTTCCAAAACATTAACAACTTTTAACTTTGAACAAATATATTTAATAAAATATTAATATTTATAGTGTATAATTAGTATCATTAGGTAAATCGTTGAATATACTTTCATAATAAACTTATTTAAAGATATAAATGTTGCACGCATTTTCTACAAACCTAATCAAAGTTAAGAAAGTTTGACTAGCACAATTTCCATAGCGACTCTTTTTTAGGGACGAAGACAGTATATATCATCCATAATCTTTGGGAGTTCATCTAATTTTATGAAGATATTAAAGATAGTGTTTAATTAATTTGGTCTGCCCATGAATGGCCCTAGCTGCAGCCGAAGTTCTTGACTAGTACAAGCACACACGGCATGCATGACAAGGACGCTGACAGAATCAGCAAACCATCCTCCGCCTAAACATACACCTACTTAATAAAGAGGGAACTTGCAGAAACAAACTGTTATTGATATATCGGTCTCAACACACACAATCCAACCGGAGTGACGAAGAAATGGCCTGAACATAACAACAGAAACAAACTGTTATTGATATATCGGTCTCAACGCACACAATCCAACCGGACTGACGAAGAAATGGCCTGAACATAACAACCCGGCCGGGGTCCATTGTTCGTCCCTTTCACAGCCGCTGAAACCGCAATGACACGCCAGAGAAAGTGCAAAACGCCAAACCCAAACGAAGTGGCTTTATTACGAGCAACCAGCGACATCATCAGCGGCCATTAGTCTGTCTGTCAATTTCCGTAACCGCTGAGGATTGCAACGGCGCAGAGAAAGGTCTTCTTCCAGCTTTCGATCCCAAAGTCAACCTGGAACCCAAAGGTACGTGCTACTTTCTGTTGAGGAGCAGCTGGTGCACTGCTGCATGCATGCAGCTGCGGCAGGCAGCAGCCACCAGCATTTTCACGGCCGGCCGGCGGCTGCCATGGATCGATCACAGCCAGTTCGAGACGATGGATGGACCGATGGATCGACCGGTGCAGATGCAGAATGTATGGCGCGGCGTCCACCTCGGTCACCAGTGCAGCAGCGTCTTTTGGTTTAGGTGAGCCTAAAACATCAGAGGCTAGCTATTACTGATAGGAATTCTAAACCTCTAGGTGCAGATGGTAAATGCATAACTTAGATAGAAAACTAGGTGATATACCTCGCCCTAGATCATCGTTACCTAGAGTGGATTCTATCCGAGTCCCGTCGCGTCAGTGTAGTAGTTGCAGTGGCGCGGTGCAGTAACGGTGAGTGACGGCGACACGAGGTGCTGCGGTCCGGTGGTGACACTTCCCGCCGCTTCCGCACTCCCTTGATCGGTAGGGTTAGAGCAGGAAGTGGGGATCATGGTGAACCTCGTGTCTACACCCTGGCCCCCATCTTCCTCTAAATAGTGCAGCGCGATGGGGGCCCACCAACCTCGGTTTTGGTTGGATGCCCCCGATCAGGGCACTGGATCAAGGCTCGACTCGATCATTGGGCCGAGTCGGATGAGATCAACACTAACAATCTCCCCCTTGATCTTACCTCATACTTGAACTCAACTTTCTTTATCTCTTTCCTATTCCATCACAGGTCAATGCATAGAGCGTGCTTCATCATCACGGTCAGTTGCCATTAGATTTAACGGCTATAATACACTTCTTTGTTTTGAAACAGATACTCAACTAGGCCCTTAGTATCTAGAAATCATAGGCTTTCCCATAAACCCATGTCGACTGTGTATTCTCTGAACGTATTGGGTGGTTAGCCTTTGGTAAGCGGATCCGCAAGTACTTACTCGGTACTTATGTGCTCAATGCTTTCAAAATGATTTTGGATTTTCTCCTTTACAACATATAACTTAGTGTCAATGTGTTTGGCAGCACACTTGACATGTTGTCTTAGGAGTTAACTTACTTTAAATGGTTATTGATGTTGTCTACCATTGTTAGATCTGGGTACAAATTTTCTTAACCTCCTTTTGCCTGTTTCTTAAGCCTCATGACAAGCTATACTACGGTATGCATCACTGATGACACCACAACTGTTTCTTTGGAGCTTTTCCATGATAATACTCTAACTACGAGTGTTAACAACTGCTGTGGATTTCACTACACATCTCGTCAAGACTTAGCCTTTTGTACCCTCAACTATTTGAGAGTTCTTATTCTTTCTTACTCAACATGAGGCCTATAATACTTTGTAAAATTACAAGATATTCTCTACTCAATTCCAGTGATCTATATCTGAACTGGACTTCTGCTAAAATATCCCAGATACATAAACTACGTCAGGGTAAGTTCTTACTTGTACTTATACACACATCAAGCATCCAACAGCTGAAGTATATGGAACCATATTCTTTTGATCGATCTCATATCGGTTCCTAGAACACTTAAAGTTCCCAAATCTATTACCCTTGACTATAGGAGCAGACGTAGGTTTACTCGCATGCATACTTTATTTCTTTAGAATATTTTCTAAGTATGTCTTTGCGATAGTCCTAATACCCCCATTTTCTTCTATCTTGGTGAATTTCGATTCCTAGAATCAATGACGCTTCACCAAGATCATTCACACTGAAACTTGAGAACAAAACTTCTTCTTCTCCAATGACAGATTAACATCACTACTAGTGAGTAGAATATTATCTATTCACAGGATGTGGAAAATGAATTTTCCATTCTTGATCTTCGCATAACGCTATTGTCCTTCTTATTTTCTTTAAAACCCAAAAAAAATTATTGTTTCATCAACTTTAAATACTATTGTCTAGAGACTTACTTTTAACCCATAAATGGATATCTATAGGCGGCATCCCATATGTTCTTTTCTTCCACAACAAAACCTTTTGGGTTGTAGCATGTAATCGTTTTCATATAAATTCCCGTTGATGAATGCCGTCTTTACATCCATCTGATGTAACTCTAAATCATAATATGCCATGAACACCATTATGATTCTAAAGAATCCTTGCATGAGACTGGAGAGAAAACTCTCATTGTAATCTATTCATTCTCTTTGCGTAAAATATATTGCCACAAGTCGTGCTTTATATCTTTCTATATTCTCTTTAGAGTCACATTTTATCTTGTAGACCCATCAACAACCTACTGTTTTGTCTCCATTAGGAATTACTTCTAAGTCACAAACATCATTGGTACTCATCGAATACATTTCAACTTTATATCTTCTTGCCATTTAAACGAGTAAACGCTTGAGGTGGGATCACCCTTTATTTAAATTTCTTTACTAACATAGACTTTATAGTCATCAGAAAACTAGTTTACTAATTCTTTGAGACCTTTTAGGGCCTCAGCTACTGGCACTTTTATATGGGGCCGTTGTTGCTCTTCATTGTCAAGAGGCAATTGATTCTGCAGGCTCCTGTATGACAAGATCCTTGTTTACATTATTCATTTTCTTCGAAAAGCCAACAACGGGTGTTGTATAAGTCATACAACATCAATAGGTATTAAGAAATTTGTTGATTTGAATCACTAAAGTGGGCACGTAGTTCCGCTTCTCTTCAAGTCTTAGGTCTCTACATACTTCTATATACCATGCTCCCCCAGATCTTTCCATCTTTTCTAAAGATAGTGTATCTTCAAATATCTTATTTTGGGTTTAATCTATTAAAACATCATATGGTGCTTTAATCACCACCTTAACATCTTTGAGGCTGACTACGCTATCTTCCTGTCGGAACTTTAAAAGGTCCAGAAATTTAGCTATTTCTAGCTATTTTCTGCTTAGGGGCATCGTTATTATGACCGTTGTACTCCTCCGACGGTCGCATACATCTTAATTAATCTTTATCTCACTCTTAATGAAGAATATCTTTCTTAATTAATCTTTATCTCACTCTTAATGAAGAGTATTTTTCTTCATTTATCTTAATATTCTGCCCCTCAAAATATGGCATGAACTTTACTGCCATAATTTTGATAACTATTTAGAAAACCTGTAAACGAGGAGACACTTCTAACTTACTTCATTCACATGATTGTGTCATGTAAACAAAGTTATTTCTTGATCTGTTTAGGAGTACACTTTTCTTATTTCACTTCAACGACTCAACGAGGTCTTTCATTACCTGTACTTTGCAAGTCACGTTTGCATCTTTTCTTATTCTTTAGTTAGTATTGACCATGACGATGCATTTTTTTTATGCCAAAATCAATACTAGGACAGCATAAGAGCTACCCAAGCTTCTCTTGCTATGCGGGATACAAAATATGTGAATCATCATAAAACGTCTCCTGCCACGCAGGATTGACTAGCATAAGTACTATCCCAAAACATCTCCCCATGCGGGATACATCTATACGAAAACTTAGTCATGATAACTAAAACATTCACTTATACTTTATTTTTCAATTAAATCTTCTCGTTGGTTCTAATTTAATCAGAAAATTAGTAAACTAGCAAAAACTATCCTAAAACTGGGACTCAAGCCTTTTCATTCACATACACCAGCATTGCAGCCCGTTGACATGCAACCGAGTGATCTCGTCAGTTAAATAAACAAGGTGCTTCTGCATCAATTCTACATCACCGTTGGACAGAAAATAGAATTAATGCATAAAACTCAGAAATTAACTTGAAATCCATATAACTACTCTTCAAAATTAAATTCTTCCGTTGGTTCGAATATAATTGGAAGATAATCAACTTCATTGCAACAGAAACATGTTAATAAAATATATTCTATTAGTTCAAGAGCATTTCTTAGTCCTTATATACTCTCTGAAAATTTGACCATGTTGGTGTGAAATTTATCAGAGATTTAAACCTCAAACTTGAACTCATTACAATATTGCCATCGTCAACGTTGGTCAGAAAATAACACTACCATAATCTGACTTAAACAAAAAAATGGACTACTCATCTAATTAAATTTTCCCGTTGGTTCTAATTTAATTAGAGGATAAACATGATCATAATTTACTAAAAATAACTGCTCTTCAAATCAAATTCTCCCGTTGGTTCGAATTTAATTAGAAGATAATCAACATTAAACTTTGCAGCGGAAACATGAAAAAATAATTTACCTACTTTTCAAAAACATTTTATTGTGTACTTATCTACTCTCTAAATAATTTATCCCTTTCGTTCAAAATTGAATAGAGATTTAACATCAAAACTTGACAAAATTCATCAAAATTTGCTTCTGAAAGGTCTAAACTTAATTCACAAACTTCACAGTGCACTCGTCCGGCCCAGCAGCGCTACAGCAGCCCAAAACCGCATCGACTCGGCCCACTTGCGCTCTCATCACGGCTTGTAGCGACTTGGCCTGCTCGGCTTGGTGGCCCAACAGCCGCTCGGCCTGCCTGGGCCTTCAGCCCAGAAGCCAACGGACGGGCCACCAAATCGGCCCGTCGCGCTGCTCGCCTCTCCCCCGCCGATCCCATCCGTCCATCTGGATCGGACGGTGGAGCGCGTGGATCGGAAGGGATATGAGCCATCGGCCGGTTCCAGCTCCCCTAACCCTAACCCTAGCTATCTCGGCTGACCGAAGCGCGCGCCGCTAGTGGCTCCCACTCCGACACGCGGCTCGGTCCGGCCACCGGCCCACGGTCAGCGACCCCGGGAAACCCTTTCTCCTTCCCTTCTCACCTCTTCTTTCTCGCAGCGCCGCGCAAAGGCGAGCGCCGGAGCGATGGCCGCCCGTGACGGCCGGAGTGAATCGGCCCCGCTGTGGGCCCTCTCGCCGGTGGCGTCTGAAGACGACGGAAACAGCGGCGGCGCCACTGTAGGGCCCCTTGCCGGCGTGCGTGTTTTCCCGAGGCTGAGCGCACCGCCATCAAGTAGTCGTGCGGCGGTGCCCTGAGTCCGTGCTCCGACGAAAGGTAGTGGCGGTGCGGCTCCCTTCCCGTGCACCGGTGAAGCAGCAACGCGGTCTACTTCCCGCGCAACATCTAGGCAACGCCGGCGGTGGTGACTTTGGCAGGTGAGCCCCAGGTAGGCCCCTGTGCTGTCCGTCCTTGCTTCTCTCTCTAGGGTTAGGTCTTAGGGTTCGGTCAAACCCTAACCAGCCAAATCCGAACCCACTGTTCATCTTCTTTCTAAAATTGTTCTTCTTTTCTACCCCAACACGCGATCTACACACTAGATAACCTAGCTCTGGTACCATTGATAGGAATTCTAGAACCTCTAGGTGCAGATCAATGGATAAATGCATAACTTAGATAGAAAACTAGGTGATGTACCTCACCCTAGGTCATCGTTACCTAGAGTGGATCCTATTCGACGGCGACGCGAGGTGCTGCGGTCCGGTGGTGATGCTTCTCGCCGCTTCAGCACTCCCCTGATCGGTAGGGTTAGAGCAGGAAGTGGGGATCATGGTGAACCTCGTGTCTACGCCCTGGACCCACCTCCCTCTAAATAGTGCAGCACGACGGGGCCCACCAACCTCGGTTTTGGTTGGATGCCCCCGATCAGGACACTGGATTAAGGCCCAACTCGACCGTTGGGTTGAGTCGGATGAGATCAACACTAACAATTACTACTGGCTCCTGTAGGAACCATCATTTAAAACAACGAATCCTGCTGTCAAGATCATCATCTGGTAGTGGTAGCCTGCTGGCTGAACTGAAATTAAGAAGCGACCGGCCGGCTTGTTCAGTGTATAAGCGGAGGAGCGCATGTATACCCCAGTTTCAACATGTCCACATGAAGAGTCGTAATTCGTATGGTAGAGAAGCAGTTGTGTTTGCAGAAGAAGAGAAACCTTTTTTAGTGAGGAACTTAATTTAATCAGGCACATATATATGATGGTTCAGTTCGCAGGTGATGATGAGTCAGCTAGCCTGGACGAGAGATGTACACGTATCCACAAACGGATGGATGACGCGGAGCACACGGCGTAGAGAAAGCAGCCCTATCTCATCTATCGCCGTACCTTCGAATGGACCGGATCGTCTGCCTGCTAGCATAATTCCTCCAGCAAAGTGGCGCTTTCCCTGCTCGCGTCGCCGTCTGCCCGTCCGGCCGCTGTCGTCGTACGGCCGGCGCGCACGCGCGAGCGATCGAGCTCGGCGATGGCCGATATGGGCCATATAATCCGGTGTGGCGGCTAGGCGTCCGCCGGTACCACGCGTCTGGCCTCACAAGGCTCCACGTCGGCGGCGAGCCATGCATGCATCGTTACTGTCTCCAATAAAAACCTATATGAACATCTAAATTTAAAATGGATAGCAAGAGACCCAAAATCAGTTTCCTACCTATATAGGAGACCTATTTTACATTGTCTGAGAGACACGATTCAAATATGGACATCCTCTCTACTGAAAACCCATTTACAGAAATAATTCTTTTTTGAGTCTTGTCGTTGGAGAAGATGCCGAATACGTATTGAATTTTTTGTCTGTAGCGCTACCTAAAAGATAAATAGGTCTTGTATTTTGGGTGTTGTCGCTGGAGATAGCCTTACGTTAGCTTGTGAAGCTAGGATCGAAGTAGTACGCGCGCGTACAGGTGACAAATCATCTCAAATTAATTAAACCGTATATTTATACGGTGCGTGATAATGTACATCTGTATCTTACCCATCATCAACCCCTCTCTATATACTTCTAGCTACGAAGGGAGATCATCAATTGACGACGATGTACCGTATTTATCTACGGTACGAGAGCGTACGTCTCCGACCCCTTTCGATGTATACACATATAGAAATGCTATACTCACTCACTCACGGCGTACGCATCTGGGAGTAAGCATTGATTGGATACTCCCAGCGGTCGCAAAGCAAGCCCACATATACCGATACGTATACGTACTTACAGACGCACGGACATATACGGCGGTCCGTGTACGTACGTGTACTAAGGAGCTCTCCAATCCCAGCAGCAGCTTTCCATTGATCAGTTAGAAGCTGATGGGGTAGACGCGCTGCATGTTTGGGTAGAAGAGCCCCCAGTTCTGCTCCACGCCGCTCTCCTTCTGGTTCTCGTTGAACATGGAGAAGAGGTACGTCTCGATGGCGCCCGGGTGCCGCGGCGTCCCGCGCCCGACGTGGTTGATCAGGTACTGGTTGTACACCCTCGCGTTCGCGGGCGTCGCCTGCACGCCGCCGCCGGACGGCCACCCGCTCTCCGACACCACGAGCGGCACGCCGGAGCCGCCGTTCCTGCCCATGGCGACGTAGAAGGCGTCGACGGTGGTGTCGAAGAGGTTCTGGTACCCGTAGGCGCCGTCCTGGACTACGGTGCCCGAGGCGGTGAAGAGCGCGTAGCTCATGTCCATGGCGCTCGGGTTGTAGGCCCAGGCCAGGTACGGGTAGATGTTGGCCATCAGCGGCGACCCCGTGCGGGCCAGGAACTCCAGCACGGGGCCCATGTACCCCTGCGCCTCCCCCGTGAACTGCGCCGCCGACGGCGGGCTGTACACGCCCAGGATGGCCTGGGAGACCGACGTCGTCACCTTGATGTGGCCCAGCCCCGCCGCCGCCAGCGCCGCGTGCACGTTCTCCATGGCCGGGGCCAGGTTCTGCGCCGCGCCGCCCGCCACCTCGTTGCCCACGCACACGTAGCGGAAGGACACGGACGGGTACGCCTGGATGTTGTTGCGGACCCAGGAGGCCGCCGCGGCCGGGCTGCCCGCGATGCTGGACAGCACGTCGTTGGGCGCGCCCACCGTGACGCTGATGCCCGTGCCGCCCACGGCCTGGAGTGCCGCCTGGTCGGGCGCGTACAGACGCATCGCCGAGATGCCGTTCGACTTGTACATGCTCACCACCGTGCTCGCCGGCGGTAGGTTGTTGGCGCTCATGCCGTAGCACACCCCGATGGACTCAACACCTGCACGTATACGTACCAATAGTCAGTTAATACTCTCTCCATCTACAGAAGAATGCAATTTTCGTTTTCGAGAAGTCAAACTGTTTAAATCTTATTAATTGATTAGTTAATTAATTAACCACAGTAAATTTATTATTTACTGCATTGTTTTCACCGTCCCAGATAATAAACATCAATTAATTTCTGCTCCTAGCTTCTAATTAAGGATGCAGTAAAAATACGATGGATGGATTACTAATAGCAAGAAAGAAATGAAAGAAAGTGTGCAAATACTAGAACTAACAACAGGCAGGTGCATGTAGAAACACAACCGCAGCCTTTTGACCTGACGTTGGAAATCCGATCCACTGAAATTCCTAACCCTAGAGGAAAGTGACATTTAACTGAAAATTTGTGTCTATGCACGGGCGCTCAGCTCAGGCATCTCCTAACATGCTTATTCCTTCTCTTTATTTATGTATCTGGAGGACCCCTTATTGCTGATGTTACGTGAAACCATTTTTTTTTCTGTTCTTTTTACAGTGAGTCTCAGTTGGTGTCAAGTGCACGCAGACACTGCCGAGGAATATTTTGCCAGCAGCTTGACCGGGTTGTCGCTGCGTGCAAGAAAGGAGGAATAGTAAGTGGATTAGCTCGTGGCGACCGAGCAACCTTAAACAAGGGAATAAACTTTGACCTGCTGGTGAGTGAGTGCAACTTTTGAGTTAGCTGCCCCTGCCCCCTCTGTTTGCATTGGTTCACATCCTAGTTCTACCTTAACTTTGACTTTGCAGAAAATATGCCGGAAAGCAGGTAACCTTACTAATGTTTTATCCTTTTGAAAATTGGTAAAAGATTTTTAGCAGGCGTGTGCTAGTACGGCACTATCAGTCAACCTAGGAAATGGATTAGGAATTGTATGCTTAGAGAGAGATGGAGAAGTAGAGGACCACATGACGATGCTAGAGAAAGAGAGAGAGGATTGGATGTGGGGACGGATAAAGCTCTAGCTCTTGGTCCAACGTCCGCACCACGACCGTTGGATAGTCCACATATGATCGATGTGGATCGCCAAAGCCGTTAGCTAGCTAGCCTAACCGGCCGGCCCGTGCGTATCAGGGCTAACTGCCTAGCTACCTCTCTCACACATATAGATTTGTATGTATATATACCTATACGTGTGTGTGTGTGTGTGTGTGTGTGTGGGGTGTGTGTGTGTGTGTGTGTGTGTGTGTGTGTGTGTGTGTGTGTGTGTGTGTGTGTGTATATATATATATATATATATATATATATATATATATATATATATATATATTCTCTTCCATTATATTGAATTGTTGGTAGAGCTTATATATATGCCTCTGTCGGGAGAAAAGATTGATGTGCAGGTGCTGACAAAATAAAAGAATCCTGATTAGACGACCAAGACTACTCATCTGCTCGTATAGCAACCTTTATGATTTGCACCTGGTCGAACTAGCCCTATTCATGCATTAATAATCTATTTATGTATCCCATTAATAATTTATTTAATCTAATCCCCAATGCAAGTGAGTTTGATGAGCCGGTTGGTTGTGCTGCATGGATGCATGGCTAGCCGGACCAGCAGCACCATTAATTCGATGATCACCACCAGCCGTATAGTATAGTAGCTAGCTTAGCTAATCATCAAAGCTTGAAGAATGGAGCAGCTGTGCCGTACGTACACACGGCAGCTGTATAGCAGAGACGCCGGCCGGCCGGTGCGGCATCATGCGTCGCCGTTGACGAAATGTCAAGTAGTGACGACGCGACCACGGCCGGCGAACCGACCGATGGAGTGGAGGAAGACGCAAACGAAAAGGATGGCCTGGCCAGCGATGGGTTAATTGGTTTGTTGCATCACTTGCTAGCATGCAGTGCAGAGTGGTTGCACCGAATCCGTTCTCCTCTCATCAGGCCGGCCGGGCCGGGCATCTGAATCGAAGCAGGCATCATCGGCGAGACGGCGACCTAGCGATCCTATCCAGGTCAGGGATTTGAGTAGTGGTAGGACTGGCGTCAACAGTAGCGGCGGCACAGCATCAGAAAAAGCTAGCTTGCACGCATGCATGGCGAGACAGACTGCAAAGCCCTGGGGCGGCCGGGTTAACTTTGTGATTGATGGTTTAAGAAAGATGCATGCATGGTTAGGAGGCAACTAGTACTGCTAGCTACTAGCTAAAGTGACGTGAGCGTGCTCACCGAACAAATTAAAGGCAGACTTCATTTGCAAGCTTGTTGCATGCATGCCCCCAGCAGAGAGCAGGGGCACACACAGTAACTTTAGCTTCCATATTTCGCCGTCAACTTTCTGTGCTTTAGCCTTTAGACGATACTTGCTAGCCGGCCAGAAACATCGTTTTCTAGGTGATTGATAAAGATATTAATTCCCAGAGGAACAGTATATATGCTTACGATATTGTTCCTATATCCAACTTTCTTTTTCTTTGTTGGAAAAAAATTACTGACCTATAAGCTAATTAAGACTACATATATGTATTTTCTTCTGATGTAAAAAAAAATAAAAAGACATGCATGTTCCCCTAAATTCCACTTTGATGTCTACCCTGCTGCTGCAGACCCGGTTCAGCATGCACGTGAAAGCAAGTTTTGCAAGCAAAGAAAAAATATTGTTAAACATGCACTAGTCCATAAGCAAGCCGGCAGTCAAAACTTGGGTTCCTTAATTTTCATAAGACGAAAGTGACTGGCATAAGAGACTACTACTACTGTTCCATTGGTGAAGATGTGATTCATGGAGAGTGAAGGAGACGCCGTTTACCATGTGACCTAGACAGAATAGATAAAAGGCAGAAAGAAAGCGACGGGCACCACCAAATGGACCGGGCGGTTTTGACGGCTAAAGGGATCCTTGCATGACGTTGTTGATGAGAGAGGGATGTGTGTGTGCTTCTGCCTCGCTCCTATATTATCTATCTATTCACTCATGACATGGCAACGTAATTAACTAATCTTTTAATCTTTACACTAAAAAAACTAATCTTTTAATCTAATCCAGGTCAATTTAGTTACTACCTGCTTCCTCCGAGGAAGCCTTCTGCTACATATGAACAGTGCACAAACAAAACTGCTACATACCCTACTTACTAGCTAATCATTTTTTTAAGATGCATGCATGCACGAGAGAGAGAGAGAGAGAGAGAGAGAGAGAGAGAGAGAGAGAGAGAGAGGGTAATCACTTTGTGGGATGGATGCAAAGACCCCGAGGAGCAATGCCATGGCGAACATGGAGGCTACACCTTGCCTGCTTGCCATTCTCTCTCAACCTCTCTATCTCTGTTGCCTTGAAAGGCTGGTGGCTAGTTAGCTAGCAGAAGCCGGCCAGAGCACTCTCTTTCGTGGCTATGCTAACACGTCTCTCCAAGCTAAGAAGACTATGTTTTCTCTCTTGGCTTGTGCTGAATTGTGTTTCCTTGGCGATACAAGTGGTGGCAGCAGGCCCCTTATATAGATGCCGAGGATCGGAGAGGCGGACAGGGTTCGGTCCAATCCACATGAAAATCCGGCCCTCTCCAGCAGCAGCCAACTTTAGTTTAGCCTATTCCTATTGACGAGAGCCGTTTGCTGGCGTCACGAGTCCCGCAGTGTCTGGTAGCCAGAGGTTATCCGGTACACTAGGTTGTTGTGACTTGTGACTAAGGGGTTCATCTCATACCAAACTACTTTTGAAAAACGGGTTTAAATTTTCAGGAGCCATGATGTTCTTGAAAGGGAAGTTTTTAGGTCAACTGCGAGGACGCGGCGCGCCGAATCGGTGTTCTCAACGTAGTTTGGTCGACAAGTGTGCACGTCTTACTCAGGGAACATTCGTCGTGTGTCGGTGTTTTTACGACAATTTTTCAAGTTTTATAAGTCGACACGACTTGACTATTTACCTAGATGACTTCTTTATGTGGGAATTCTAAGACTGATGTAGCTGTTGCATAATAATCTTTTCGCATGAGGTCATCTAGCTAGATATTTTCTTACACAATCGCGATCAAATCCATTAAGGTAACCGCTGTCCTTGGGGCATCTACCTTTTGTTGTTCTCCTATATTTGTCAGTGAACAATAGCAAGTCGCCTTATCTTCAACTTCATTTATAGATTCCATAAATCTGTTGTCAAAAATTCATAGTTCAAATGATGACAAAACTAGTATATTTGGTGTACCTAATTAACAATCTCTTATGAACCAAAGAATTACTTGCACCACTTTAATGAGATATTAGGTGCTCCATGGACTCCAATATGCCCATGTTTACAACTTTTTTTTCAGAAGACTAGTTCCACTAGAGTTGGTGCGTGGTTTATCAAAGGAAATTGATTGATTTGAATGTATCAGCTATATAAAAAAATCATATTTTCTTTTCAAAAAATTAATTAATAATAATCCTATAAATATTTGTAGTCAGTGAGACAGAATAATACAACTTCTATCGGTATATCAGGCCGGTTTGGTATACCATATATTCTTCTCCTCGTATGCTATTTGCAACCCTGAACAACGAACTGGCTTGCTCTACCATCCAACCGTTAAAATTTTTATAATGCCAACCTGATCTGTGGATAGGAAGGCACATGCTGTTGCTATCGCCTATCGGTGTGGAGTCCCGTTATGCAACTGCTTTCTAGTATAACTACTAATGAAGAGATAAAATTAGGTGTACCAAATTGGTTCACACAACAAAAGCAGCTGATGCTAGCTGATCCATATATACTCTTGTAGTACATGCATACATACATATGTGAGTGATTAATAAATTAATTTTGTGATAAACAGTTAGATCGTTTTGAACTAGAGATATATTCAACTCCAGTAATGATCCCTGGCACAATTATTGACATACTAATACAGTATATGCAGAAGCTTCCTATTACTCACTCTAATTTCAATCATTGAAAGGCGGGCATATTACATATAGCAGCCTCTACCTTTTGACATGTCAATGCGAACTGGTCTAATGAATGTTGAGGCATGTGTTTTATACAGTTACACGCTGATTAGAGTAAGCTAAATGGCGCCTAATGGAATTGAAGCAAAATCCAAAGTTTCTTTGATTCGCATACATCCTTTGAAGTCTATTCTATGTTAGTGTGTGTGTATATTCAAAAGACAAGTAGCAGCTTGTAGCCAAATTTGTCTATGGGTTGTTCACAGCAGCTATTTTTTTTATACCCACTAGCTAGTTTTTGGGTAAAAAAGGTTTACATTTTTTGTCTAAATATAAAGACCCATAGTTATTAGAGGGCTAATTATATTGGATAAACCGGATACATCATGGAGACATGCACGGTAATTAATTAAATGGCATGTCAATTTGACATGTCATTTTAATCTAGTTATTACTATGCAGACACTTTTTCCTAGATAGTTTATAAATATCACTTTTCTTTTATAAAACTACATCAATCAAGTTTAGAAAGAGACCTTTATTGCTTTTTCATAGAATCGTTTTAGCCACACAAGCACTAACTTATTAAATCTCCAGGATCAAGATGCAACGACGACGACATAGATGGCCGGGGCCTGCTAATGGGCGCGCAAATATGGTTCCTGGACATAGACCACCCTGTCAGTCTCTTAATTGCGGGATTGAATTGAACAACATGTCTGTCGATCCCGCTGTCGTCTATGTTTGCATTCATAGATATGATGTAACCAAGACACACACATGTACTATCATGTATGGTACATTGGTCGCCGCAGCAATTTCGTGGAGTAGGTTATCCAGCGCTTTTTTGCTTATGTGGATACCCTCCTATCCAGGGCGGCCTGGATGGATGGGAAGCTGTGCAGCGGCCGAGTCGGACGGAGGCTCGGGTCCACCTGGAAAGTGCCGCCGTATCCACAATTTTCTGCTTATGTGGACGCGGGAGAGCAACGTGTCCTGTCAGCGCTGCGGCCCGTTCGCTTCGATGAAAAAACGAGCCAAAACACTGTTCCGACTGATTTGTTGTAAGAGAAAAATACAATTCTAATTAAAAAAATCAAGTTGAAAAAGACGAATTATAAGAAACCTGAATAGAGCCACCGCGTCATTGATGTCATGCACATTCCTGTTATGCGTGCGTGCGTGACTCTGCCAGCGCTTCCTGCTGCTTCGTGCACGGCCGCCCGCATGTTGCCTACGTGTTGCCTCCATCCGTATGAGCCAACAAGCAGGTCTCTTTCGTAGTGGCAGGGGAGAGGACCATAAATAAATCGGCACATGCACCATGGCGCCATTTTCATTCCCAGGTCAAGCAGGTCTCTTTCGTAGTGGCAGGGGAGAGGACCATAAATAAATCGGCACATGCACCATGGCGCCATTTTCATTCCCAGGTTTTTGATTGGCTGACAATCATCCTAGCTAGCTTCATTATGGAAATGCGGAATCAAGCTTAATTGCACTGGTCAACTTTCTTCACATCCGTGAAAAGATATACAAGGCCCCGTTTAGCACAGGTTTTTCAACAGTTTCAGAAGATGTTTGGAGTTTTTTTTTTTGTTTTGCCAAATGGTTTAAAAAGGAACAGCTCCTCAAGTGGGAGCTCTTTAAAACTCGGTCACATAAGGGGGTGGATATAGCACGCCGAATAGAGCTGAAAATATTAGCTTCTTCTCCCAGATCTAAAATATTAGCTTCTTCTCCCAGATCTACTATAAGAAGCTATTTTAGCAAACGTTTTTTTTAAACCTTCAACTCTGCCTGTAAAGTTGCTCGTGCAGTTTACTTAAAAAAACTGCTCTACCGGTGAGCCAAGTATTTAAGAGCTTTTTTTTTTTTTGCTTGTGGCCTAGGCTATTTGTTTCTTATGCTTTGACGGCCTAAAACCCTCATTTGTGTATCTCTTTTAGCTTCACCTCTTCTACAAACCCTCATAAGTGTTACTATGGTATTCATGCTGATCAAACTTTATTAAGTTTGACTAGGTTTCACAACTGCAGACGCCCTCTTTGCCGAGTGCTGGGGGCACTCGGCAAAGCCAGCCAAGCACTCGGCAAAGGCTTTGTCGAGTGCCGCACTCGGCAAAGGTCTCTCGGCAAAGGCTTTGTCGGCAAAAATTTCTTTGCCGAGTGCCAAAAATCGACACTCGGCAAAGTCTTTGCCGAGTGCCAAGCCCGCACTCGGCAAAAAAATAACTGCCGTCAACATTTGACGCCGGCTTTGCCGAGTGCCTAGGGACTGACACTCGGCAAAATTTGAATGTTTGCCGAGAGCCAGGGCTGAGCACTCGGCAAAGAAACATTTTTTTTAAAAATCTTTTTAAAAATAGTCTTTGCCGAGTGGTACCATCTGGCACTCGGCAAAATTGACCTCTTTGCCGAGTGCCAGGCTGTGGCACTCGGCAAAACTGGGGAAGTGGCTGTTTTTGCAGCATTTTTTCCCAGCTTTGCCGAGTGCCACACCCCTGGCACTCGGCAAAGACTTCTTTGCCGAGTGTTGGCACTCGGCAAAGCTGGGAAATTTGTATTTTTTTTTGTTTGTTGCTTTCCTTCGAAAGCAAACACGCAAAACTCATATATAATACATGAGACAGCACACAGGCATTTAGCATCACACAAAACGCATATATAATCCATAATACATCACAAGCACATCCAACATCCATCACAAGCACATCCTCCTGCATAATCCATCACACGCACATCCAATGTGCAAATCCATGACAACATCTAAAAAGTCTTCATCCAACACAAGTCCTAGATCAAGAAAAGTCAATGAAACATGAAGGGGCACCACCTACTGCCACTGATCCCAATGGGAGCCTAAAGGGGCACCTCCGTGCGGTGGTGGACCTGTCCAGCCGGGGTGTGTGTGCTGAGGCGAAGGAGTCGGGTTTGAACCCGACGTCTGTTGCACAAAGGAGAATTGAATTCATTAGTATCTACACAAGCTAAAGGACTTGATCAACCATATATATATACTCACCGGAGTGCCTAGAGCCAGAGGAGTAGGAGGCACAACTGGAGCGAGCAGCGACTGGGGCACCACCACACCCGGGAGAGTGGTGCCGAGGCTCGACATGAATGAGAACATGTCCTGCATCCTCTGCGCCTCGACCACCCTCTGGGCCCTCAGGACCTCCCACTCGGCCCTCTCGGCCTCCCTCTGGGCCCTCTCCCTCTCCCTCTCGACCCTCTTGGCCTCCCTCTCGGCCTCCATCCTCTCCACAGTGGCCTACAATATTCAATCACCAACGTTTAAATAATGCAAATGCAAGGTACATGTGTAAAAGTAATGAACGGCGAATGAAATAGAACTAACCTGGAGTGCCGCCATCTGCTGCAGTGTGCTCGCCTGCCGAGGTCGAATGGGGACGGAGGAGCTCGTGCTCTGTGCTCGGATCTGGACGAGGTTGGGCACAGAGGTCGAGTCGACCATGTTGGAGGCCATCCAGTACCGGCCGTGCTGCTTCCCTCCTCCAAGCCTCATCACGAGGTCGGTATCAAGGGGCTGGGTGGCGGGGTCGAAATCCTCCCCATGCCGCTCGCGGGCCACCGAGGCGTAGTCGGTGAGCTTGCTGTGGACGCTCGTGTTGCTGTACGCCTTGGGCCCGTCCTCCGGGTTGTAGACGGTGTCCGGGGCTGTCGCCTTTCCCTTGTGTGCCATGGCATACGCCATGAACTCGTTGCATTCCTGGCCATCATGCGACTGGGACTGCAAGGAAAACACAAAGACGATTAGAAGTAATGAGAATTGAGCGTTAGAACAAATAAATAAATAAGTGCGTAGCGTATACCCAGGCCTGGGCGTACGAACTGAGGGGCCGGTTGCCTTGGTGGTGCGCCGGCCCACCCATCTGCAGGCGCCACTCCCGACGGAGGGCGTGCCTCTCCCTCCACTCATCGGAGACCCACTTGTCCACGATGGCCGCCCAACAGTCTCTGTGCCTGGCGCACCAAGAAGGACACATCTGCATGCCATCAAGTATTGTATTAGAAATGTTAGAATATAAAATGAAGGCTACCTATTCTTCATGGAATGAGTCAGTAACAATGTTTTATAACTTACTGCGAGGTACTGCTCCCTGGTGAGTGTCATGGTCCTGGCCTCGCTCTTCCCCGAGTACCGACCAAGGACGTCGCACGAGTGGTTGATGTGGCACTGCAGCCTCGCCTCATAGTATAGGTCCGTGACTCGGCCCCTGCATGCCCTGTCCTGCACCTTCGTCACCCAGGCGGGGTCATGCCCCTCCTCCAACGTGAAGAAGTCCTGCATACAGACATCATATGTCCTTTCATTATTTCAAGAACGTCTAATGATTCCATAGTATTGAGCAATGTAGTGTGATGTAGACTCACCCAGAACTCACACCTGATCCGCTCCTGTATGGTGCCGTACACGGTGTCCATGGTGGAGTTGAAGTGGTCCCACGTCCAGGGAGGCGACTCAACCTAGGCGTGGGTGACCAAACCAGGGTAGTGCAGGCGGATCAGGCCACCGAGGATCCCATTGCACTGCCGATGATCGCCCCCGGACACAAGTTCCCAGTTCCTACAGGAGTCAGTCAGAAGAATTGTTAGTCCGCAGTTCGATTTTCAGCATATGAACAAGAAGAGATGCAAAATGAATGGATACTTACTTGTTGCCCTTGGGACGAATCACTGGCCTCCTCTGAAACAGGATCGGCCACGTCGGGAGCTGCGAGGACCCGCGCAAGTACGGTGCCGATGAGGTGCTCGAAGTGGAACCCCCCGCCACCCCCCAGAGGAAGTGTCACCCCCCGCCACCCCCCCAGAGGAAGTGTCACCCCCTCCTATCTGGGGGGCCAGCTGCTGGTCCTCGTCGTCAGTGGTCGTCGTCCGGTCCTCCTCGAGCGAGGGGACGGCAGACGACTGCACCGCCCTCCTCGGACGGTCGCAGGGGCGGCGGGCCGGACGGCTCCTCGCCGACGCCTCCGCCTCCGCCTCCACCTCTACCTCCTGAGTCATCCTCACGTAGAGCGAGTTGCAGGTCTGGGTCCGCCTTCCGCCCGGCATTTTGTCGAGTGCCTGCAAATACAAAGAGTAAACCAGTTAGCACAATATAGACAAATATAGAGATGCAAAATGAACAAAACATAACTAGAAAATAATAATAATATAGTATTACATGAATTAGAAATAATCTTCAGGATCGGCAGCGGCCGGATCATAAGTGTCGTCATCACTAACAATATTGTCTAACATTTCCGCCTCATCTCCATCGTTGTCATCAATGGCAACGCCAAACCGTAATCGCTCAAGCAGTGCTAAGTCTTTGGCATTTTGCACCTCTTCTCCATCGTCCTCATCTCCATCGCCCTCATCAATGTCATTGTCTACTTCCATGCCCATCAGCGAAAACATATCTATGTGAAATATGCCATCTAGCCCCTCGGGTTGATAGAACTCCCCTGTATATGTGTTTGGGTCAAAGTTGTAATCCTCATTGTTTGGGACAGGCACTTTGCCATGCGGTGATACCAACTACGCAAGGTACCAACCCTCAAGAGTGGGATCTTTTTGGCACGCCCATGGAAGATAATAAACTTGCGTGGCCTGTTGAGCCACAATATAGACATCGTCTCCTTGATAGAGGGAATCTTGTCGAATTTCAACTTGTCCAATCTCAGGGGATCTTCTCGTGACATTGGGATCGAACCAATGGCATTTGAATACAACTGGCTTATGACCTCCGTGAAGCTCAAAGTTGAGCTCGTATATTTCTTCGACTATGCCGTAGTAGTTGCGGTCATCGGTGCCGAGCGTACGAACTCCAGTATTCGTGGTTTTTCGATTGGGCCGACTGAGCTCGTGGCTTCTTGTGTGGAAGCGATAGCCATTCACATCATATACGGTGAATGACTTGACCCTATAGGGGAAGCCTTTGACAACCTGTTTCAACTCTTCATCCATTTCCGCATCCGTGCATGCCTGTAAGGTGAGGGCGGATAGATCATTACTCGCTCGTAGGAGCAAAGTGGGATGTCACAGATGGAACGATGTAAATTGGATGGTACCTTCTTTTCAAACCATGAAATGAAATTGGGCACACCACCTTTGAGAAGACTATCTTGTTCTTGAGGGGAAGGATCCCTATTTCTTGTCCAGTATGTATTCAGAAATTCCCTGAAAAAGCAAGAGATAAGGGGGTTGGATAGATAGACGATAGTGACAGCGTATGTAACAAGCTCATTGAGAACTTACTGCACATAAGGGTTCACTTCGTCAAGGTTCAACAACACATACAACATGATAGTGCGCCACTCATCATTCCGCAAGGTCTTGGTGCTCGAAGCGCTTGCCCTGCCAAGTTGACCTTTGAAAAGGCTGAGATTTGATGACCTCTCGTTGGTGTTGTAACGAGGGATTGGATTGTGCACGCTGGGAAGGCTATCCTTATAGTATGATGTTGTGAAGTTTGACACCTCCTCAAGAATGAATGCCTCTGCCATGGATGCCTCAATTCTGGCTTTATTTCTACACTTTTTCCAAAGAACCTTTAGACATCTCTCGATTGGATAGCACCAACGGGCTTGCATAGGCCCCCCCATTCATGCCTCGTGAGGCAGGTGCAAAATCAGATGCTGCATTGAGAGGAAGAAGCCGGGTGGGAAGATCTTCTCCATCTTACAGAGCAACATAGGTGCCACTTTCTCTAAGTCATCAATCACGGCCTGATATAGCTCCTTGGCACAAAGCTGGTGGAAGAAATAGCTCAACTCTGCCAGGACGCGCCACACATGCTCGGGGACGAAACCTCTGGTCATCGCTAGAAGGAGCCGCTCAATCCATATGTGGAAGTCATGACTCTTCATCCCTAACACTCGGCAAGTGGACACGTTCACTCCCCTCCTCAGATTCACCGCATACCCATCAGGGAACATTAATGACTGAACCCACTGACATACTTCCCTCCTTTGGTCCTTCTTCAAAACAAAATCGACCGAAGTCCTTTTCCATTTCTTGCCAGGCGCGAGAGTCTTCATCACTTGCTTTGGTCTATCGCATAGTGCTGCCAGGTCCACTCTTGCCTTAACATTGTCCTTTGACTTTTCTGTGTCCATGAGTGTTCCCCAAAGCGCCCCGGCGATATTCTTCTCTGTGTGCATTAAATCAATGTTGTGTGGAAGAAGAAGATCGTTGAAATAGGGAAGCCTAGTCAAGCCTGATTTATGAGTTCACATGTGGTACTGACCATATCCATCAAAACGACCTTTCTCTTTATCAACTTTGAGAGCCTCTATCTTAGTGCGGATCTCGGCAGCGATCATCATCTGAGGTGCAGGATCGGTGACTTCAACACCTTTCGTGAAGTTCTTGATGTCTCATCTGAATGGATGGTCAAGGGGGAGGAACTGACGATGTTGGTCGAACGAAGAAAACTTTCCACCACTCTTTAGCCAAGTGAACCTCACACCTGCCTTGCATATTGGGCATGGGAACTTCCCATGAATACACCACCCGTAGAATAGGCCATACGCCAGGAAGTCATGCAGGGAGTAGTGGTACCACACATGCATTGTGAAGTTTCTCTTTGTAGCTCGGTCGTATGTCAGTACCCCCTTTTCCCAAGCATCGATCAAATCATCGAACACAGGCTCCATGAACACACCCATATTGTTCCCCAGATGTCTAGGAATTATCAGCGACAAAAATACATTCTTGGGTTGAAAGATGACACCAGGGGGGGAGATTCAGGGGTATCACAAACACGGGCCAACAAGTGTATGGGGCCGCGGACAATCCATATGGGTTGAACCCATCTGTTTCCAACGCTACACGTACATTGCGAGCCTCCTCAGCTTTAACATGATGTATGCCATCGAAATGGGTCTAGGCGTCGCCATCCGATGGGTGTACCATCTTGTCCGGATTGTACCTTTTGCCATTTTTGTGCCATGTCATCTGTTTCGCGGACTCCTCTGTCATGTACAGCCGTTGGATCCTCGGTATGAAAGGAAGGTACCGTAGGACCTTCGTAGGGATACTTAGCTATTCCTTCTTGCCATCACTAGTGTCGACCTCCAGGTACCTAGAGGAATTGCACTTTGGACAGTGCGTTGCTCCCTCGTGATCTTTCCTAAAAAGGACGCATCCATTCGGACAAGCATGGATCTGCTCATACGGCATCTTAAGTGCACGAAGAAGTTTCTGTGACTCGTACAAGTTCTTCGGCAGGATGTGATCCTCCGGAAGTAGGGATCCAAAAACTACCAACATACCATCGAAGTTGTCCCGACTCATGCTAAACTGCGACTTCAACCCCATGATGCGTCCAATTGCATCCAGCTGCGATACCATTGTCTTTTCGTGCAAGGGCTTCTGTGCTGAAGACAGCATATCATAGAACGTCTTTGCGCTTTCCTCTGGCTTCTCCTCCAATCCTTCACCGAACTGTGCCTGCTGAATGTCATCCATCTAGTCTGCTACCCCGCCATCTCCATCATAATCCTCGAGACACTGTCTCACCACCTCCTCTCTAATACGATCGGCTTCACCATGGTGGATATAGCGGGTATAGTTTGCCGTGAATCCATACTTGATAAGATCTTCCCCCACGAGCCTCTTAATTTTTCTTTTCTTGTTCCCACATCTGCTGCACGGACACGGCATCTAGGCTGACCCTTTAGCAGCCTCACCAAATGCATGCTCCAGGAAAGCATTGGTCTTGGTCATCCATTCTAGGGTCATACTTGCGTGGCCCGTGTACATCCACTCACGATTATCCATCCTCTGGCACATGCATATGTAAGCGAGTAATAAAAACTACAGGTAAATCCACAAGGCATTCCTACTATACATCTAATAGGTGAAGGATAGGTCCTAATCCCACCCGAGGATGCGTAGATGAGGTTGGCTTCCATGGTCCGCTCCTATCCAAGACAGAATTTTGGCAGCACCTCCCCGCTGTTCTCCCGATACACGTCCTGGCAGGGAGATTGTGTATCAGGAGAACAACGAGGAGATGGTGCCGAAACTCTATCTCGGACAGGAGCGGGCCACGGAAACCAACCCATCTACGCATCCGTGGGCTGTCCAAAAAACGTGGACAATCCAAAATAGGTACAGAATTTGGTATGCAAAGATCTGCATACCAACGACCGTATCTCTTTCGGACGGGAGACGCCTAACTGGGGTTACACGAGATGCAAGTATGCAAGATGGGTTATACCTAGGGTGTCGGTGAGGTTAGGCTAGTGGGGCGGTGGCGAGTCGCTGTAGTGGCGAGGTGACGCAGTGCAGGCAGAACCGCAATGCCAACAAAGACGATCAGGGTCACCGAGTGCCTCCCAACGGTCCTCGTCCTGCAAAGAAAAGGCAAATGGTTAGACTCCATTGAAAATTTTGGCAGCACCTCCCCTGCACGGAGAGGTTCCCAAACCCTGCAAAAAACATTGGCACGAAGGCCAACAACCACATGTATACCAAACATAGGCACGAAGGCCATCAACCACATACATACAACAATAACTACTACTAACACTAAAACTATGAACAACAACTACAACTACTACTGTCACTACTGTCACTACACGCGCGGGAGCAGCGGGCGCGGGGCCAAGGCGTGCGGGCGCGCGGGCCGGGGAGCCGGCGGCTGCGGCGCGGCGGCTACGGCGGCGGCGGCGAGGCGGCTACGGCGCGGCGGCGAGGCGGCTACGGCGCGCGTGTGTGTGCGTGTCTGGTGTGTGCGTGGTGTGTGTTGTGTCCGATTTTTTTATATTTCAAACCTCTTTGCCGAGTGCCAGATCCGGGGCACTCGGCAAAGAAAGTATTTTGCCGAGTGCCCCCGATCTGGCACTCGGCGAAATAAAAAATTTTAAAAAAATCCTGTCCTGGCTTTGCCGAGTGCCTAGGGCTAGCACTCGGCAAAATATTCACTTTACCGAGTGCCAAACCTTGGCACTCGGCAAAATATTTTTTTTTGTTTTTTGCCACCAACTTTTTTTCTTAGATTTGTATTTGTACCATGAACAACATGTTCAAATTTGGCACAATTTCATTGTTGTTTGCTATATTTCTTCACTTTATTTCGTTTTCTTGCAATTTTCCGGAAAATATAGGTTTGAACTGCATGTGCATCGAATAATAGTTTTGATCCATTCCAAAAATGTTATTCTTGTTTGTTAGTGTCACTTTATGCTAAATCTAGGAACTGTCTCTAAATTTCGATCAACGTGCTCACGGGGCAACGTCGCGAACTTGCGTGCGAGTGGTTATTTAATTCTATAAAATTCAAACGAATCCCAAAAATCATGAAACTTGGCGAGATGTCGTGATATCACATGCATATGCGGTGGTAAAAATTTGAAAACGTTTGGAGGACGTCATCACGTATGGTGTTCACGAACCAGGACATCATCACATGTCAAGGTTTGGCACTCGGCAAAGTGAATATTTTGCCGAGTGCTAGCCCTAGGCACTCGGCAAAGCTAATATTTTGCCGAATGCCAAACAGAAGGCACTCGGCAAAGAGGCCGGCGTTGGGTACCGTTATCCCCGGGCACCTCTTTGCTGAGTGCCCAAATTTGCCGAGTGTCTGGCACTGGGCAAAGTTTGGCTTTGCCGAGTGCCTTATTTTGCCGAGTGCTAGACACTCGGCAATGCCCTATTTGCCGAGTGCCAAGTTTCGCCGAGTGCGACACTCGGCAAAGGTGGCCATTGCCGAGTGCCCGATATTTGCACTCGGCAAAGATTTGAGCACTGGGCAAAGTCCCGGTTTCCTGTAGTGTTTATACAAAATATTAGCAACATTTATATCTTTAATTAAGTTTATTATGAAAATAGATCCAAAAATCTATCTAATGATATTAATTATGTACATAAATATTAATATTTTTTTAATATATATTTGATCAAAGTTCAAAAAAAATATAGAAGGTCATGTGTTTTGTTTAAAAAAGAAAGAATGGCGGATTTGTCCTTCTAAGAGCAACTCCAAGAGATTAGCCAAAATAGATTCTAAAATCCATCATTTATCCATTGTCTAAATAAACAATCTCAAAAAATACTAGAGTACTCCAACAGCCTTGCTATTCACCAAGCATGCGGAATTCGTAGATGGCAAGCGACTCTGGCTAGCCAGGTCTAGCGACCGATGATTACGGGATTCAGAGTTAGTAAATTTGGAACTGGGCTCGTAGAGTCTGTTAGAGACTATTTTTTGGGCCCAAAATAACTAAATATGGCTTCACAAATTGTTTAAGCTAATCTGTTAGAGATGCTCTAAGTATATATATCGCGCACTCGCTGTCTCTCCTTACATCCGAGCGTAATTATGTTAGTTGGGCAGCTCTAGTTGTCGATCTCAAGAAGCTAGAAAATTGGAAAGAAGAAAGGTTATATATTTACGAGGGGCCAGTAGAGCCTACTGTAGTATATACTTGAAAGGCCGTCCTGAATAAGTTTATCTTTATCTTGCTTATGTGGACGAAATGACATATCTTGTCCTGTCAGTAGATAGCTACACGTAGAGCGCGGGCGGCTAGTGACCGGTAACGATGGCTAAAGCCTGCTTGGAATTCCCCTCACGCTTTACTCTGGCGGCTCCGTGATCAAGTGGTTATCTTCTTGTTGTTGCCTGTTGGACTACATATACTGTGACGATTCTACAAAATGTCAGCAATTTGCTGTACTACGTGCTTTCATTCCATGTCCTTTTGCTCTTGTTACCAACAAGTCGTTGTTGCTCCTGACCCTGCCGTTTTATTTTACTCGGTTCAATGCATTTTCTCCGAACATACTATGTATTACTATATACATACAGAGGTAGATGGATGCATGGGCAAGAGTCTCTGAACTGCAGAAAAGGGAATTTATTATTTGCAACAAAAAATAAATAAAAGAGTATAAAAAGCGATGGAGGGGCGGCCCCTTCTCCTCAATTAGAGCCACGAAAAATAAAATGCAAAGCCGCCCACACACTGCACACCCCACACATTGTTCTTTTCCATTAAAAAAATACGAGAGGCCCAAAAGCAAGACAGTACTCCTACTACATAGCTAGCAGTAATGACCCGTTCGCTGGTCTGAACTGAAAAACACTGTTTCGGCTGAATTGTTGTAACAAAAAAACATTCGACTGGTTTGGTGAACAGTAAACTGAGAGGGGAACCAGCCGGCTGGCTGGTTTGAACCAAACCAACGAACGGCCCCAATGAATGAAAAGAGAAAAGGAAAGAAAATAACGAGGGAAAAATAAAGGAATCTAGTGGTGGAGGATAAAATGGTCGTGTTGGCGTGCCCTTAAACCTGACTTTATCCACTTCTTTTTTTATCCAAAATAGTATTTTTCTCTCATAAATTCCTCTAGATTCATCCAGATTTCTTCAGATTTCTCCAGAATTCCTTCGAGCGAACAGCGCCGATAAAATGGAAGAATGTACATGATCAGACAGGGACCCACCACAGTTAGCTGATAAGTGCGGCAGTTAATAGCTAAGGCGTGGACGGGTCATCGAGTACTCATCATCGGATCAACACGGATAAGGATAATATATGGATAGACAAAACGCAGCCGGCCGGCTATAGCTAAATCAGGGGCACACAAAGGCTGTTATCGATCGGACTGCAGATGAGGCCGGCCCGTGTCGATCGAGCTGAGCTTACGTGTTTCCACTTCCCAGAATCTTTGAACGCGAACGCTAGTAAAAAAATCTCCTACATACTCCTGTCACCACCGGTTAGACTGAATTCTGGTCATACTAGTACTAGCGCACAGCAGAGAGTTCCAGGAATTCTTCTCGCCATCTCCATCTCGTCCATCGCTGCTGCTGCTCCTTCCATGTAATCTGCTGGCCAAGGACCGGGAGAGGATACGATCGGATAAGCCACAGAAACAACTTGAAGCCCCTGCTGGTTTGGGTAAGATAGAGTGAGATAAGATTTCCACGTCGACACTAGCTGCTTTTAGTTTTATTACCACACAAACACATGAACTGGTATATCATCATATATTGATATATACTCTTAAGTATGTATCGTCACATTTATTATTACATAAATAATCAAGCCTGTATATGTATGCATGGTACGGTTCAGTAGCCATGCATGTCTGTGCACTGTGCAGTGCAGTGTAACAATGCAAGGGCGGCCATGTGGAACTGCATGCATACCTCTGCACACGCTGCCTGCTGGATGCATGGCATCAAGATGCACGCTTGCATGCAGCATGCATCTACAGTCTACTCCCATATATCGGAGTAGTTTGCAACTGAAGACCGGAAACGGCGATCATAAGAGGATGAATGGGAGCCACAAATTTCTTTTAAAACTTTTCGACCACTATCCCAAACTCACCGTCAAACACGCAAACCAAACACCATGGTCCCCACGACCCAAATAATTGGGTGGATGCTCTCTAGGAACACATCGGGACACCACAAAGCCAATGCAACTGACGAAAAATGAATCGGAGCTCAAACGAACAAATCGCGGAAGAAACAGCACGCTAGCAACTCACACCAGACCTGTCCGGGAACTGCGTCGGACACGTCCGGTAAGTACAACCTCAGAAAACCTGTTGAACTAGGCACAATAAGCAAATACCGGACACGTTCGGTATGCTGAACAGCATAGAGCGACTTTGGAAGAAAAAAAAACCCTAGAAAATGGTGTCTAAAAATTACGAAATTTTAACCACAACTTCTAGACAGCATGAGGTAGTTCACCAAATTTCAGCTCAAACTCGAAAGTTTGACTTACCGGACACGCCAGTCATTTATACCGGATGCGTCTGGTATTTTCGAGCAGTTTTCGGGAAAAATCGATTCAACACCCAAAACTCGATCAAATCAACTCGGAATGACTTGAAACTTTGTAGAGAGGATCACCTCAGAGTTGATAGGCTACTCCTAGAAGTTCATCACCCAAGACAAAGCCAATCAACGGAAAACAAGAAAATACAACTAACCCTAGTTTTTCACCCCCTAGATCTTGATTCGCCCCGATCTATGAACTCGTGAGGAATTAGATTAAATCCTTTGGTGTAAGGGATCAACTCACGTCCTAGTTCATCTCAGATAAAAAAGAACGAGTCAAAACGCTCTCAAAATTACGAATCGAGCCAAGAAAGAAAGGGGGGAAAACAAGAACGCGAACAATACGAACGTGAATCACAAAAGCATCTCACAAATCGAATCCCAGAGGACACAAGGAGGTTAGAGCCTCCATTCCCAACCAAAATCACAGGTTCAATTACACCGAGACACTAGTTCATCGGTGGACCTCTTGAGAAGAACCTAGAGGGGGGAAACCTAAGATGGAGAAATGAAATGGCAAGAGGTAAGGGAGATGGGGGCTCCCTCATCCTATTTAACAGGGCTATTACGCAATCCCAGTTTTACCCCTAGATATTTTAAGTCGAACCACTTAACCCGAGGACGTTATGGTCCAACACGAGGTAATCTTCATCCGACGGCCACCGTGCCCTTCATGAGATAGCTTCGCCTCGACGCGAACTCCTCGATGCTGCCACATGTCGTCTGTTCCTCCTCAGAACCTCCGCCCGGGTTTTGAGGCCAAACCCGTGAAACAGGCCACCGATGGTTTTGAGGCCCAAACTGCCCATGAGTAGCATACTCCATATGCGTCCCCCGCCACTCAACACGTGTCACCGCCGTCCTTGACCGGTCGGTCACCAAGTCCTCCTGAGCCCCGCTCGACTCACACGTCCACCATCTTGACTCGGTCAACACGGTCACTCCCATGTACACTTGCTCTTGTTGATGTCCCAGATGTTAGTCACCGCGGCTGGTCACCTGGCCTCCTGGTCCATCAGTCCAAGCCTCATGTCCGTCCTTCACCGCTCCCGGTCCGTCGGCACGACACGTCTCTACTTGACCTTCACCTCACCATCGACCACCACCTTCGAGCTCCACACCTGCACACCACAAGCCAAGAGACATATCACACAACCTAACTCATGCCATGGTTAGCTCACAAACTCAATCTAGGGCGTGGATCACGTTGACAATCACTCATCACAAAATGAACTACAAGGGCACATATCAACCTTGTGTTCGTAATCTCCCCCTTGATGAGTGCATTGTCAACACCAACACATGAACAACTTGAGCAAAAGAAGAAGAAGAAGAGAAAAGATAACTCACCCAAATGACCAAAAGCCAAAGAAAAGCCAAAACAGGGTTATTTGAAATGAGCAAAACTTGGTCCCTAAAGACATGGGCAACGGCTCGACGCAACCAAGTAAAACACAGCTAGCCCTCAAGAAGAGGCAAACATGCTCAACACCACTAGCAAAGCTCGAAAAGCCAGAAAACTGCTAGACCCTCCATAAGAGGCAAAGGCTCAACACATCTAACAAAAGCAACTCAGATGCAACTCCCCTTGAACAAATGCAATCTCCCAAATGAATGCATGCACTCAACTAGCTCTCCTTGGAGTTGTGTGATTTATCTCCCCCCTTGTTGATACATGCACACATCAAGCACTGAAAAGCAGTCACTCCCCCTCAAAATATGCTATAAATGCAAGGGGTGCAGAAATGCAGAAGCTTCAGGGGTATAGCAATCAGATTAAAAAGATGCTCTAACTGGTGCTGTTATGTGTGTGTAGCAACAAGTACAAGTGCTAGCAAATGCTCAAACTGATCAAGTGAAACGAAATATGCCATTTAAGCAAGTTTGATCAATTTTAAGCAGTTCAAGAAGGGGTTCACCACTGAAAGTAGCACATAGAAGGTATAAGCAGGAAATCAACCTAGTGCTAACAAATGTATACAAGGTGAACTACCCCAAGCAATGGTCACACATCATGTCAAAGACAAACCTAAGACTTGTGTTTTCATCAAATTTTATTTTTATCAAAGTTCGCAGCTTAACACAAGAATTAGTCAAAGCATGTGTGTGCGAGAGGTTATCTGCACCGTTAGGCCTAACTTAGCAACCATGCCAAGCCTATGTCATAGACAATCAGAAGCTTAAGACAATGGTTTCGGCATCTACTACAAGACTCAAGTTCATCCAAATGTGCAATCGGAAGCCATCTCGATACCTTGACGTAGGATAGTATAGACCCACCTCGATCTTTTCTCATCACTTAGCTTGTTTTTCAAATTTTAGCAAAAGAATTTCCATGTTGTCCAAGCAAGTGAATGACTCAAAATATGAGATATAGCAACCTAGCATATAAATGATAGCGATAGAGATCTCAACATATCCTACACATGCTAGTTGTCAATCTCAGCGGTGAACTAATTTTCACGTTTCAACAATTTTTAATCAAGTTTACAGATTGTAAAACAAGCTTAGCTCATAACATGCATCAAATGATCAATAAGAGCTTAAGCCATAAGCACCATCATGTACATACAGAACATCCCAAATAGAGCATAATTTCAATCTAACAGTTATAATCACAAAGCTCAAAATGCTCTAATATACATGATGAAATGCAATGCAAGTATGATACAAAAACCAAAACAAAAGCTAATCTGCAAAGAAAACCAAAACTAAGATACAAGATCCAAAGCTTCCCAAGCTAAAAAGGGAAGCAAAAATCCAAAGTCAAAGTGCTGGACTTACCTTTGGTTGAGGTTGTAGAACCATTTGAGACATCCGGTCATGTGGTGCAAACATCCAGAGTCAATGAGCTACATGTTCTCCAGCCCTCTAACCTGCTCAATAAAAAGCCATAGGATAGGCAAACAACTCAACACTAGGGTTAGTAAACTGTGAAGCATACCGGTGTTGGCCCATTTGCTCATAAAAAGGGTTTGCTGAAAAACCACTCATCCTAGGCCAAGAAGCAAAGCCATCACCACGAAAGAGAAAACGAGGTCCGCTGGGGGAAAGCGATCACCACAAGGAAAATATGGTCCGCTAGGGTGGTAAAAGCCAAAACCACTGCTACGAGGTCCATAATTATCTCTATCATGACCTGAACCACGCGCGGGCATGACCACCGCGTGGTCTCGCAACATGAGGCCTAGCACCTTGAGGCATAGCACCTCTAGGCCTAGTACTGTGCCTCTAAACAGGTAGTACATGTACGCCATGGGGCAGGTGGTACATGTTCCGGTTGTTCAACTTGTACTGTTGCTGCTCATCTCTCTTTCTCCTAAAGCAGAACTCAACAAGGTGACCATCCCTATGGCAATAATCACAGTGACACCTCACCTCTCTCTTGGGTGGTTGTTGGTTCACTCTCTTGTGGGTATGGTTCACTCTTGGTGGCTATTTGGCTTTAGGAAGGGGATCCTCAGAGGTGTTTGGTAGAGTGTCAAGTAGGTTCTTGAGATAGTTCAGTTTTGGAACCCAAACTTATTTCTAAGGTGGAGCTTTTGGAGGTTCTTCAAACACTCCATCTTTGTTGGTAGGCAAAGTAGGCTCAGGTGGAGTGATCTTGATCAATTTGGTAGTAGTGGTTGGTTTCTCACTTGGTTTCAATCCACTATACTCTCCAACCTTGCCATAGAAATTTTCACCTTTCCCACCTACAGCAAAGCCTATACCCGATGCACTAGTTCCCCGCCTGAACTGGCTCATCCGAAGGTTTGTGTTGTCTTCCTTAGTTCTCATATTATCATGCATGCAGGACTCCAACTCTAGCTCCAAACCTTCACAGCGTGCACACCTAGCATCAATGCTATCTGAACTGGACTTCTCAAGCAAAGTGATCCTAGCAACCTTCTCTGCTAGCAATGATTGCAAGCCCGAGCAGGACTTACACGCACCCAACAAGCCAGACCTAAACTTCAACTCATAGTTCTTATCAAGCAAAGCAACATACTTGGATTACAAATCAGTAAGGCTGAACATGTTAATAGCACACTCATCGCACTCAACCTCGTTAGACAATACCACAGCACACTTCTTAGTGGCCTCAAGCTCCTTCAACGCAATTTCTAGCTTGTTCTTAAACTCTCTTCTCTTGCGAGCAGGACGCTTAAGCAACTTATCTTGACTAATTAAGGCAGCACTCAACTTTTCATTCTCAGCAAAGAGTCGCCGCTCACAACCTCATCACCAAGTGCCATGGTGTAGAAGCCTTGCTTGGTGGTGTTGGCGTGGAAGCAAAGTCCACTCAACTTGTCATTGATCTTGCACTTGGACTCGTTGTCGTTGTCGGTGGAGTCCTTCTCAAGATCGCTGAGGGAGTCGAGGAAGGCGTGCTCATGAGCCTTGGCCTTCCTGAGGTACTTCTTCTTGAGTGCCTCCTTGTCTAATCCTCTCTTGGACTTGTGCTTGCCGGAGGTGTACTCACGCTTGTCCTTGCACTTGCCGGCATTGTGCTTGCCGGAGGAGTGCTTGTTCTTCTTGGGGCAGTGGGCAACGAAGTGGTCGAGGTCTCAACAGCCGAAGCATCCATACTTTGGACCACCACCGCACTGGCGGTTCAAGCGGTTGTTGTGAAACCACGAGAACTAGTTGATGACCAACGCTAGCTTGTCATCCCCAAGGGCCTCCAACTGCTCCTCTGTGACAGACACCAAAGAAGACAAGGCAAACAACATCTGTGAAGGGTTAGCTGAAGAACTTGAGCCGTTACCTGAGACCAAGGCCATAGTCGGTGCAGAGGGGTTCTTGATCTTGGCTTGGGTCTAGTAATCAATCTCGGTGGACTTGAGCTTGCTGAAAAGCTCATCCACGGTGAGAGTGTTGTAGTTCGCGAACTCAATGATAAAGGACACCTTCACATCCCAAACCTTCCAATCTAGGGCATATAGTAACTTGAGTGCCCTCTCATGATTATCATAAGGTAGCTGCAGCTTGTTTGTCCGCATATTGTTCACAATCGTCTGAAAGCGAGAGAACATGGCATCGATAGACTCTCCATCCAACTGAGAAAAGTTTTCATACTCTCTCTTGTACATCTCAAAGAGTCTAGTTTTGACCTGTGTGGTTCCCTCATGATAGCTCTGAAGCCTCACCCAGATCTCTCTAGCAGTCATACAATCGGAGACTCTCTCAAACTTAGAAAACAAAAGACTCGAAAAGAGAACACTGCGAGCCTTGCTATTTGCGCTGTGTTGATCAATTTGATCCTGAGTGTTTTGAGCATCAAGCACAACGTAATTAGCATTCTCACAAATCTCCTGAAGATGCGCCGACATGTGAATCTTTCAATAGGGGTAGTTTGTTCAATCGAAGAACAGCGGTTTGCCAGAACCGCGCTCTATGTTGCCTTCGTGGATCACGGACTGATTAAGGTGGAATGATCCTTAACCGGCTCCGATAATAATTGAAGGACCGGAAACGGCGACCAGAGGGGGGTGAATGGGAGCCGCCAATTTCTTTCGAAACTTTTCAACCACTGTCCCAAACTCACCGCCAAACAAGCAAACCAAATACCATGATGCCCATGACCCAAATGATTGGGTGGATGCTCCATAGTAACACAACGGGACACCACAAAGCCAATGCAACAGACGAAAAATGAATTGGAGCTCAAACGAACAAACCACTGAAGAAACAACACACTAGCAACTGACACCAGACCTGTCCGGGAACTGCACTGGACACGTCCAGTAAGCACAACCTCAGAAAACCTACTGAACTGAGCACAGTAAGCAAATACCGGACATGTCCAGTATGCTGAACAACACAGAGCGACTTTGGGAGAAAACCAAAAACCCTAGCAAATGGTGTCCAAAAATTATGAAATTTTAACCACAACTTTTAGACACCTTGAGGTAGGTCTCTACCAAATTTCAGTTCCAAACTCGAACGTTTGACTTACCGGACATGCCCGTCATTCATACCGGACGCGTCTAGTATTTTCGAGCAGTTCTCGGGAAAAATCGACTCAACACCCAAAACTCGATCAAACCAACTTGGAATGACTTGAAACTTTGCAGAGAGGATCACCTCAGAGTTGATAGGCTACTCCTAGAAGTTCATCACCCAAGACAAAGCCAATCAATGGGAAAACAAGAAAATACGGTGAACCGTAGTTTTTCACTCCTAGAACTTGATTCACCCCGATCTATGAACTCGTGAGGAATTAGATAAAATCCTTCGATGTAAGGGATCAAATCATGTCCTAGTTCATCTCAGATAAAAAATAACGAGTCAAAATGCTCTCAAAATTATGAATCGAGCCAAGAAAGAAAGGAGGAAAAATAAGAACGCGAAGAACACGAACATGAATCACAAAAGCACCTCACAAATCAAATCCCGGAGGACACGAGGAGGTTAGGGCCTCCATTCCCAACCAAAATCACAGGTTCAATTACACCGAGACACTAGTTCATCGGTGGACCTCTTGAGAAGAACCTAGAGAGAGGGAAAACTTAAGGTGGAGAAATGAAATGGCAAGAGGTAAGAGAGATGGGGACTCCCTCATCCTATTTAACAGGGCTATTACACAATTTCAGTTTTGCCCATAGATATTTTGAGTCGAACCACTTAACCCGAAGATGTTATGGTCCAACCTGAGATAATCTTTAACCGATGGCCACCGCGCCCTTCATGAGATAGCTTTGCCTCAGCGCGAACTCCTCGATGCCGCCACGTGTCGTTCGTTCCTCCTCGGAACCTCCGCCAGGGTTTTGAGGCCCAAACCCGTGAAACCGGCCACCGATGGTTTTTATGCCCAAACCACCAAACCGTCCGCGAGTAGCGTACTCCATACGTGTCCTCCGCCAATCGACACATGTCACCGTCGTCCTCGACCGACCGGCCGCCAAGTCCTCCTGAGTCCCGCTCGACTCGCACGTCCACCGTATAGACTCAGTCAGCACAGTCACTCCCATGTACACTTGCTCTTGTCGATGTCCCAGATGTTAGTCACCGCGGCTGGTCACCCGGCCTCCTAGTCCATCAGTCCAAGCCTCACGTCCGTCCTTCACCGCTCCCGGTCCGTTGGCACGGCACATCTCTACTTGACCTTCACCTCGTCGTCGATCATCACCTCCGAGCTCCACCTCTGCACACCACAAGCCAAGAGACATGTCACACAACCTAACTCACGCCATGGTTAGCTCACAAACTCAAGCTAGGTCGTGGATAACGTTGACAATCTCTCATCACAAAATGAACTATAGTAGCATATATCAACCTTGTGTTCGCGGCGACAAGAGGTCCGTAGTAGGTACTGGGTAGCTAGCACACATGCTTACAGGTCGTATAAACTCCTACGCATTGCATGCTGCATGGTCATCCGGATAAACGCTTCACATTCCCACATTCCGCCAGGAGTCAGCAGAGGACACAGTGAAATCGTTTTTAGTTATGTTTATTGCTTGACGTAGACACACTGTTGACGATGAGCAGCTGATGATCAGCTAGCATGCTGACCACGAGCTCGCGATCATCGTCGCCAGAGAGTTGAACACGTAAGTACAACACGCCAAACGGATAAGACTTCCGTGTCACCTAGAGGAGAGCTAGCTACGAGTATATACTCTACCTGAGGTTAACAACGAATTGAAGGGACAGGGACAGCGCGAGCAGCATCCCCATCCATTGACACGCATTGGCATCAAGATGGCCGCCATTACTTCTTAATCGCGATCGGCCTGCCCCTGCCTGCTGCGGAGGTGGCCCGGCGACTCACGGCGACGCCCGACGCTGACGTTTTGTAGGACTGACTGTACTGTACTGCACTGTACGTCCTTGATAGTACTATATTTCCTTCCTTCCTTCTTGCCATCATAGCTTTGTCATTGGCGTTGTCACATGTTTGCGTCCGGCATGATCGAGGGTCGATAAGATTCTCTCATCAAAAGCATTACCAGGTGTGGTCTTGGATTAATCTCTATGAACTAATTGGCTATTACAACTAAATTTATTTTTTTTATGAAACTATTACAACTAAATTTGTCACTACACACATATATACATGTACTAGGGTCCTTATTACGACGTTACGTTTGATTATATTATATATATGTGCGGATCAACTTTCCAAGAGGAAAGACAATATATATATGGTGACGGTAGAGCTAGTTGTTAGCTCCTCAACATTAGAGTACAAAACTTAGTCTAACAAACTACGGCGTTATTCTACAACACATGCCAAACTTTGAAAGCTTTTCTCCCTTGGAAAGAGAGGAAAATGTGAAAGGAACAGAGGAGTGTGACAGAGTGCATGCACTTATGTGGCAGGCTCTTGAGCTTTGTTTTTTCAAACATGTAACATCAATATTACCTCATTCATTCATGAACTTGCTTACAAGACTCCACTTCTATTGATTAATATGGGTCACGACGACTAGTAGCAGTAGCAGTAGGTGTAATTAAGTCTTGATCCTTGACGTGTGTTCGATCCATATTAAGTCAAATTTCGTGCCACATAAATAAACAAAATATATATAACAAAGGATAAAAAAAAAACCCTAATTAAACTGCTGCATTATATATTGGGGAGATGATATAGGTTTCCAACTATGTTGAATCACTCGTCAGCCTTATAGAGATGCATGTATACTTTAAAGTGAGAGTTGGTACGCTGGTGCATTTGGTTCTCGTTTACACACTTCCTTCCCTTTCATACATATAAACCACTCAAATAAATAATATAATGTTACCTCAAAGATAAACAAAATTATGTTTTCTTAGCAAAATTTAATCTTATCCGGATGAACTACAAGTTGCTTTACCAACTCATCGTCTCACTTCTTTTGGTCACCGCTATGAAAAATGACTACAATTAGTCTTAATTAGTTCTGGGAGTGCTCCCGATTTGGATGCAAGTGGTCAATATGAGGCACAATATATGGCGGGTTCAGGGGATATTACCTAATCTACTTTTCAATTACGTTGAATCACTCGTCAACTTTATATGCACGCAATACTTTAGGTTATGTTTGGTTTGGGACAAGGTGAAACAAAACAGTTGTCTTATTTTCCTAGGATGGGTTGATTTTTTTAGATAATATGGAAATTGTTCCAGCTTCAACATCATCAGAAATAAGGCATCAGTCCAAAATAAGAGATAGCCGTAGCTGCAAAACTCAGTCACAATTTATCTAAAACCATTATGAAAATGGGTTCTATATTATTGACCACCAATTCTAAAAAACGCCATCCATGATATGATTTACGTCTGCGTTTGGTTGTGGGGGTGGGGTCATACATGTGTTTGTGTTTGGTAGGATGGACAATGAGGGATGGTTGAACGGCATTTTTCAGTCCTTTAGCCACCGTTCATGGGTCGCAAGTGTCATCCACACATAGCAAAGAGGGCCATGATAACCTTGGCTAGAGAAGGGGTGGAGCTACCAGTTCCGTTAGTTTTGTTGTGAGTTTGAATGTCATCTCAATGGGCTTGTATCTCCATCGATCTAGTATTGGAAGTTGCTTTACCTATGTGTCATCTCACTTCTCCTATTCGCCGCGCCGCTGCATATAACGCTTCAATGGACTTGTATCTCCATCTGGTATTGCAAGTCGCTTTACCTACGCGTCATCTCACTTCTCCTACTCGTTACTGCCATATAACACTTCAATATAATGGTATTGCAAGTCGCTTTACCTACTCGTCATCTCACTTCTCGTACTCGCCGCTGCTATATATTTAACACTTCAATTAACTTGCATCTCCATCTGGTATTGCAAGTCACTGTACCTACTCGTCATCTCACTTCTCCTACTCGCCGCTGCCATATAACACTTCAATGTACTTGTATAACCATCTAGTATTGCAAGTCGCTTTACCTACTCAACACCTCACTTCTCCTACTTGCCACTGCCATATAACGCTGCAACTGCTAGAGATGGGTGCAAGAGGGTGGGACCAAGATGTGGCGTATTGGATAGTTTGTTGGTACTCCTTTCATTCTAAATTTTAAGTCCACTTGATACAAACCCCAGTTCCTAATCTAAATAAACGCTTATGGAAACAAAAAGTGCCTCTTAAGCTAAAGATTTTTCTATGGCATCTTATGAGGGGGTAGTGTTAACAAAGGACAATCTAATTAAGCGTAATTGGCATGGAAACAAAACTTGTTGCTTTTGTCACGAAGAGGAGACAATCCAGCACTTATTTTTGGCTGACGTTCCATGCGCTTCATTTGGAGTTTTTCTCAAGTAGCTTTTTAACCTAACAAAACCCCAAAGTGTAGAGCATATATTTGGCGGCTGGCTAAATGGAGGTACAGAACATCTGAGATCTATAGTTCTGCTTGGGGCAGCTGAGGCTTGCTAGTCTATTTGGTTACACAGGAATGATTTTGTTTTTGAAAAGAAAAAACTTAATTCTCCTTTGCAGGTTATCTATGCAATCTCTCACAGGCTCCTTTCGTGGGCAATCCTTAGAGTTCGGAGTTCCAGGATATAGTTGTGGTGGCATCGCGACGTTTGGAGCAGGTGGCGAAGGATATCTTTACCCAGGCATATGGGTGGCGATCTAGTCTTAGGATTGAATGTCACTAGAGTATGCTCAGTCTTTTATCTTTAGCTGTGTGCCTATCCTTCAGGTAGAGGTTGGAAGTTTTTCGTTCCAAAGCCGTGTATCAACTTGATGTACTGCCTGGAATGTAATAAAATCTTCCGTTTCCCAAAAAAGTTCTTTTGGCATCTTTAGATATAAAAAGGTCTATCTAAAAAGGTTTTACTATGTGTCTAAATATAACGTATATTTAGGTACATAGCAGAAACCATGCACTTGAAAATTCAAAACAATTTACAACTTGAAACGGATGAAGTAGGAAGCGAGGAACGTCGAAATGAGGAAAAAAGTGATATACATATAAAATGAAGCCGTGCCATTGGATCTCGATGTAATGCAAGAGAAACATTCAGATCTTAAAATTAAGCTCTGGAATACCCGTATGTGGTATACAGACAGAGCTATATAGTAATAAGCTCATAATTTTGATTGCAGGAAGTTCATTTCGATCACGTGAAGTGAAATGTAAACCGCAATATTTTGTCTGTAGCTACGTGTATATTGGTTGATCAACTATCTTATTTCGGGCGTTCATTTCACTTAGATGCACTAGGGCATCAATGGTTGCTTGGAGATGCATGCATATGCAAGTATGCGACGATCCAGCCGGTAGTATGTATGGACAAATTTGTGTGTCACGGGGGAGAAGGATGGGAAACCAGCCGCCTTTCCGGCTTGCTCACGTTACGTAGCTTTTGTGCGTGTAAGTTAGCGACAGGTAGTAGGTAGTAGCATAGCCCAACTGGTGATTGATCGAGGTGGTGGAGCTAGCTCCAAGTGTTTGGACCGAGCTAGAATCGATCAGTCGCTGCTGAAAGTCGTAAAATTAAGCTGCTAGGTGTTTATTTGGTTATTAGCCCGTGTTCAGTTCCCATCCAAATTCACAAAAAGTGCTACAGTATTCATCACATCGAATCTTGCGATACGTGCATGGAGCATTAAATGTAGACGAAAAAAACTAATTGTACAGTTTGGTTGAAAATTGCGAGACGAACGTTTTGAGCCTAATTAGTCCATAATTAAACACTAATTGCCAAATAAAAATGAAAGTGTTACAGTAGCCCAAATTCCAAACTTCCACCAACTAAACACGCTGTCAGTACTTGGACTCACACAGCCTAATTGATCCAATATTATGATGGCGACGTAACCTGTATGTATGCAAGCAAGCGTCCTAACCTGACCCGCGTGGTTGGCTTTGCTTGTCCCTTACGCCGCCCGTGCGCGCCTAGCTAAGGCAGGCAGGTGACGACGAGACGAGCAGATAGAGCGCAGGCCATGTCCAAGTCCAACTGCCCGCCCGCCCAACGACGAGTCGTCGCCCATCTGCGCTGCGCCACGCAACGTCGCATGCCGGCCAGTTGTGGTCAGCGTCAGCCCCATGCGTATGGCGCGATTCATATATCATGCTTATAGCTGGGACACGGCAGCATGTACTTAGCTTAGCGTATAGTATTCTTGGAATTAGATAGACGGGTCGTTATGTTAGGTACGCTTCGATCTCGATCAGACGCCGCATTGCGACATTGTCACTATTGGTAGTTTATTTGTTTCTGCAACGCAAGCCGGCCAATCCCCCGCTTTATTTATTTGAAAAAAATGCAAGCGGTAGCGCACGCTCGATGTGGGTGGGCGGCCTGCAGGTCCAAACGCCTGATCGAGCCTGCGCTGTGCCGCGCGATGGCTGGCATGGCGTTTGCTTGCTTTTGCGTGTCCGGCGCGCGCTTTCGGCAAGAGACCCGGCGGACCGCGGGCGCGCACGGCACTCTCGTGCTGACGTGCCGGGTGCCGGCCGCTCCGTCGTCTGAGGGAGGGGATCCCATCAGTGTATTTTCAAACGCCATACCAGATAGCGAGCGGGCTGACGTGCTGGGTGCCCGCCGCCGGTGCGTCGTCAGGGATGATCTCGTCACATCAATGCAGGCGTTTGCTTGTGGGTGTCTAGTGTCTTGCGCGCGGTGGCGTCCGGTCCGGTCCGTGGCCCCGCCCGGCCGCCCGGTGCAGTGCATGTGCACGCGCGCGGCTGACCTGGGCCGGGCGCCCGCGCGTGCTGCCGGCGCACCAATTTACCGGCGTGATTCATGTGTTCTTGTCTGACTTGTCACACGGCCCGCATTGTCGTCTCGTCTGCAACCTCCAGTCCAGCAGCATGCAGGTTACTGCAGACCGGCCGGGGCGCCACAATTGGGGCGGCGCGCCACCTCGTGCGTGCCCAATGCAAACCCCAAGCTCAGCACGCACGCTTGGCATGCAATGCACGTGCAGACACCTCGTACATGCGTGCTACTGGACGACTCACGTTGTGAGCATGCATGCCTGAGTATGTGCATACCTACAACCTACTACTCCGATTGCCGGCCATTCGGACTGAAAACTAAGGGGGTGTTTGGTTCCTACAGAAAAATTTTAGACCCTGTCTCATCGGATGTTTAGACACATGCATGAAGCATTAAATATAGACGAAAAAAATAACTAATTGCACAGATTGTGGCTAATTTGCGAGACGAATTTTTTAAGCCTAATTAGTCCATGATTTGACAATGTGGTGCAACAGTAAATATGTGCTAATGGTGGATTAATTAGGCTTAATAAATTCGTCTCGTAAATTAGTCTCCATCTATGTAATTAGTTTTATAATTAACTCATATTTAGTTCTCCTAAATAACATCCGAACGTTCGATGTGACATGGACTAAAATTTAGTCCATGGAACCAAACACCCCCTAAAACTAGTCCTATAGATTAAACAGTCAGTCAACGGCACAGCAGGGAATTAAGCAGCCCCAACAGTCATATATATGCATCCCGATCAGGTAATAAACGAAAATTAAAAAAAAAACCCCGACTGACTCAGTGACCTCATCTAAGGCTGGAGTCCGTGCGGATGATGGATTTTGATATGTAAACCAACGGTTGTGTGCAGTCATATTCGGTGCTGTTTCCATCTTACTTACAGTTTAGCACTTCCGGCTCGGAGGAGACACGCAACTTAGACACGTCGACCCATCATCGCCTGAGACTGTCCACAGCGTGAGCGGTGCTGAAAAAAATTTCAGTCTGACACAGAGCATGCTTCAGCTCTCCAATTCTCACAGCGTGGGCACCGATGCTTTACTGTGCTTGTGGACCTCGTCGTAGCGGCTGCGGAGGCAGAGGCGAACGAGCAATAATATTTTTTTAACGTTTGAAGCACCGGTGAACGAACATGCATCGGTGTCCACTTTTTTTTTCATTTCAGCACCGGCTACAACGTGGGTATCGGTGCTCAAAATAGGAGAGAGAGTGTTTAGGCACCGGTAAAAAAGCAACGCTGTGGCTGACATGCCACATGCTTTACTACCTTTTTTACTGTACAAAAAGAGCTAGCCCAAGCAGTCACCCCGTCCGGCCGGTGAGCCGGCTGCTGCCTGGCCAGTACGAGTAGGACACTACTAGGATACGAGTACAGGACGGACAGTAGGACGACCAAGGGGCGGTTAGCTGATGCCTCATGGTCATGGCTGATGGTGTGTGTGTGTGGAGGTGGATCCACGCACGCAACATTGCAAGTTGACCACTCGATCCTAACCCTACTGCTGCGTTGGTTCCAAATCCATTTGAATTCTTCTAACACGAGGACGAGGGCACGAGGAGGCACGCAAGAAGTAGAGGATACGGTACAGTGTTTTTCTCTCACAATAAAACAGCTTTAGTCGGCTTATAAAAAAAAAAAAAAAAAAAAAAACATCAGCCGAACAAGGAAAGCTAGCGAGCAATCGGGTTAGGCAACGCAGTTATACTGGGATGGGACGAACCTTCTCATTGCCGCCGGCGTGGCTCGTCTCGTCATCCTAGACCCACCGCTCGTCGCCGACAGCGGCTCACCGAACCTGAAATTGCCTCGCCTGCGATAATGTATTGTTACTTTTTTTTTCCTCAAAACAATGATGAGGCATGAACGCAGACTGAAAGATTGGATCCTTGAGGAACATCCGATCCCCGTGTCCATGGCGTGCGTCTCATCACTATTGTATTCAGCAGGATGTGGTGCCTCCCGCCGCCGCCGCCGCCGGCTCATCGATTCTACATTGTCCAGTGCTGCCTCGCCCTACCTCGTTTCCTTTTCGTATACAGAAATATATAAATATATATACATGATAAATAAATAAATAAATAGTTGGGGGTATTTCCTCGGCTTTATAATCACGGGCTGCGTATACAGAAGTTGGGTGGGCTTCGCGGCCTCTTTCGCGAAAGCAGCGTGCAGTGGGCTGAGTCCATGAGTGGCCCAAAATGTAACCAACGGCAGGCTGTGGGGAAACCTACACAGAAACATAGGGCACTGTCCTCTCAAAAAAAAAAAACATAGGGCACTGTTGGGCACACGTCCTTAAATCCAAAATTCAAGTTGAATTTGGAGTTCATGGAATAAAATAAACAAATGTGTTTAATCCGAATAAAAGAATGATGAACTTGCACAACCAAATTCCTCAGGGATTCACGGTTCTCTAGTCCTCGCTCCCCTCGCTGATGCTGCAGCGTATAAGCGCTCTCTGTGAACCCATCATTAGATTAACACTCTGTTCGTTTGTTGGTTTTAGCCAGTCTTATTCAATCAGCCAACAGTGTTTTTCTCTTACAACAAACCAGCACCAACCAACCCAAACCAGTCCAGAAACCAACCAACAAACACGCCGTAAGACCATAACGGTTTCCTGACACATGCATGCCTTTCTCTCTCCTCCCCATCCGCAGGCAAAGCGAGGAATGAAGAACCATTCTTTATTTACTGCATAGGTGATCGTACAAGCATCGAGGCTGGTATTTTTCAACAAAGCACTATCACCTGAAACGGCAAAATCGATGCCTCAACTTTCTCTCTCTCCTGATTCAAGCATAGTTTTTTTCGCACGCCATGGGTGCTCTAATTGGCTAAAATAAAAATGACTACTTATTATTGCTCTATGTGTATTTGTTGCTTCTATGTATACTTGTTGTTAAGGTTGGATTGGTTAGTAAATGCATTATTTGAATAGCATAGCATGCTTGCTGAAAAAGATGGCATGCTCTTATAGCTTGTACAATCCGGTGAGGAACTCAAACTTTCTCACACTACCACAAAAGAGGATAATCTTAGCAAAAGCTGATGCAGTGGGATAGCGCCTCCTCTGCCCGAGTGCCCCCACATATTGAACCCACTGTCAAATAAAATGGAGAACAACTCGCTGTGGTTTGGGTCAGGGACTCAAGTGGCGTTTGGAAAGTGGGAAATAAGGGGTGGGTATGGAATATAAGGAGACAGTTAAACCCTAACCTATGTTTGAGTAGTGGGAAAGGGATAACTGTAGCACTGGGAAAGGGAAATTGGAAGGTTATCTCATCCCAACGAGGAGCACAATGTGACAAACTTTTTGTAGTTCTAGTACCCATAATTTTAAATAGTGGGCTATTGAAAATAGCGGTAACTTTTTTTTCAACAGCTATGAGGCTATACCGGCACTATGACAAATAGCGTTTTTATAAAGAAAACATAAAAAACACCAATGATTGAAGAAAAAACATGGTAAATATGAAATTCGATGAACACAAATATGTTTCTAAGGTCGTACAAGTCTAGGTAACATTACTAATGTGACATTACAACATGATTCATGAAAGTCCAGTGTTTAATTATCCAAAATACCAAATTATTAGCAAATGATAAGTAGGAAATAACAAATTAAATTGTCAAAATCTATCAGTGATGATGGCAAAATCTGAAATAACGACGCTATTTGAACGCTAAAGCTATGCAATTAGCGGGGCTATAGCGGTAAAAAAAAATAGTTTAGCGCTGAGTCTCTCCGGCTGCTATAGCGTCCCTATAGCTCGCTATTTTTTTTTCTTTGCTAGTACCCAAAACTCTTGACTTTTGCTCTCCTCCCATGGCTCTGTCTAGTCATCGCTCGGATGATTTAGCGGCAATGTCACCCGAGCGTCGGACGGCCCCTGAACACCCGAATGAGACCCCCAAACAAAAATCGAGTGTTTTTACCGGTACAACACTTGATTGTAATGACCATTAGATCCAGATTAAATGAACCCACAAAAATATCTAAATAATACAAAATATTAAATAGAAAAAATAAAAAAATAGATTATTTCTATGGAAGCCAAATTAAAAAAAATTCAAAGGAGATTTAAATAAAACATACAGAAAATAAAAAACAAAAAAAGATCAGATAAATGTTCTAGTAATTCTAGTGGGTATGTCTACTCAACACCTGAACGTTCTAGGGGCATCCAACACCTGAGTGTTGGTTGCTCAAAAAACACTTGATTGGAAAAAAAAAACAAAATCAAGTGTTTCTAGTCAAGCAACACTCGATTGTCATGACCGATGGATTAAGATCAAATGAACCAAATAAAACCTATCAAAATAATGCAAAAATAAGAAATAAACAAAACAAAAAAATTAGGCAGATTATTTCTATGGAAGGCTGCTTCAGTGATTCTGACCATTCTCACTTACGAACATTCAGTTTACACCAATTGAACACAGAACTTACTTCCAAACCGAAATAGTAAAATATGGTTCAATAAGATGTAATACTCCATCAGTCCAGAAAAGAATGTAATTTTAACATAGTGTCATGGTTTAGCATCCTAAGTTCCATCAATCATAGATAAAAAATATCAATATTTATGATATCAAATAAATATCATTAGATTAATTATAAAATGTATTTTTATAATAAATTATTTTGGAGCTGTAAATATGAATAATATTCACTAAAAATTTGGTCAAACGTGAATAACTTTTGCTAGCACGTAATCTATGGTTGTATTCTTTTCTACGCCCTGTTCGATTGGTACATAAGTCGACTGATTTCGTCTAATTCAATAAAATTTTATGGAGGAGAACAAGCTAAAATAAACTGACAGCTACTTCAAGCGAACAGGGCCGATGGATGGAGTAAGACTATCTTCAACAGTCCATACCTAAATCAGCGACCCATTCTAGAAATTGGGTTCTACACAGTAAATAGGTCACGCACCCAAAACCCTGCCTCTCCAACAGCCCACCGTGCCTGCCAAAAATATCTCATCGCCTCCTCCATCTCTCTATCCGTCTCTCTCTCCCTCACTCCTCGTCCCAACCCCCACACCTTCGCCCGCACCGCCCGCGTCGTGGCTCCAGTCCGCGCCCCCTCCCCTCCCGCCTCCCCTTTCTCTCTCTCCCTCTCCCTCGGCGTGGCAGCGCGACGGGCGAGCTGGAGCGCCGCCTGCTCCTCACGCTGCTCACCTCCACCCCCACACGGCGCTGCTCATCACCGGCGGTGGGGGAGCGGTCCCAGATCCGACGGCGAGGCAACCAAGGCCGGCGGCTCCGGAGGTGCTCCCACGGCGAGCTCGCCTCGTCGAGCCGGCCACTACCCTCTCCTCCTCCGCTCGTGCGCCTCCTTCTCTCTCTCCCTCCCTCCACCGGCCTCCCGCGGTGCTCGTCCGCCGGCGCTCCGGTGCGGCCAGGCCTCGGTGGTGTCCTCAGCCGCGACCGGGCCTCCGCGGTGCCCGCCCCCGGCACAAGCGCGGGAGCCCCTTCCTCGGTCGACGACTGAAAGCTCTAGTTTAGTTTTGGGGAATTGATGAAACCCTAAGTGCTAACCTATTTTATCAAGTGATCATGAGATAGGTAGCACACTTCAAGTGGATAAGCTAATAAAGATCATACCATGACAATGGTGATGGCATGGCGATGATCAAGGGCTTAAACTTGAAAAGAAGAAAGAGAAAAACAAAAAGCTCAAGGCAAAGGTATAACTTGTAAGAGCTATTTTGTTTTGGTGATCAAGACACTTAGAGAGTGTGATCACATTTAGATTTGATAGCCGTACTATTAAGAGGTGTGAAACTCATACCGAAATATGGTTATCAAAGTGCCACTAGATGCTCTAACTCATTGTATATGCATTTAGGATCTAGTGGAATGCTAACACCCTTGAAAATGTTTGTGAAAATATGCTAACATATGTGCATAAGGTGATACACTTGGTGGTTGGCATATTTGAGCAAGGGTGAAGAAGTTAGAGGTGAAATGGAGTTGGTCGCAATAACGCTGGCGTCGGTCAATTGACCGAACGCTGGGTCGCTCTACGACCGGACGCTAAAAGGCTGCGTCCGGTCATGTTGTCGATCGGCACAGTGATTAGAGTTAAGCACCGGACGCTGGGCTGTGTCCGGTCAAGCATGACCGGACGCGTCTGGTCATCAAAAACTCATTTTGGACCCTTACTGTAAACGACCGGACGCTGGGGGTCCAGCGTCCGGTCAGCTCTATCAGAGCATCCGGTCAACATGTCGACCGTTGAGATCAAACGTTCACTGTTGAACGCAGGGGACACGTGGACGCCATCGGGCGACCGGACATTGAGGAGCAGCATCCGGTCAGTTGGACCGGAGCGTCTGGTCGGCCCGTGTTATGCCAGTGAAGGGGTATAACGGCTCTATTCCGTGAGGGCTTCTATTTAAGCCCCATGGCCGGCTGTAGCTCACTACCTTTGGTCATTTTCATTGACATAGCAACCTTGTGAGCTTAGCCAAAGCCCTCCCACTCATCTCCATCATTGATTCATCATCATAGTGAGATTGGGAGTGAATCCAAGTGCATTGCTTGAGTGATTGCATCTAGAGGCACTTGGTGTTCGTGTTTCACTGTGGATTTCACTTGTTACTCTTGGTGGTTGCCGCCACCTAGACAGTTTGGAGCAGCGAGGATCATTGAGCGGAGGGTGGTGATTGTCTCCGGCTCCGATCATGGTGATTGTGAAGGGTTCTAGACCTTTCCTCGGTGGAGAGCCAAAAGGTACTCTAGTGGATTGCTCGTGGCTTGTGTGATCCTCATCTTGTGTTGGTTGTGCGACACCCTATTGAGGGTTTGGCGTGTGAAGCCAATTAGCACGTGAACCTCTAAGTGAGTGAATCGCCGCAATGAGGAGTAGCTTGCCGGCAAGCAAGTGAACCTCGGTAAAAAATCATTATATTCATCCTTTGATTCTGAGGTGATTGGTCTTCATTGTTATTCATCCTTGTGATTGATTGGTTCACTCCTCAATACGGTGGTATAGCTATCTTGATCACTCTCTTTACTTTACCGCAAACTAGTTGACAAGCTCTTTAGTGTAGCTAGTTGTGAGAGCTTGCTTGCTTGGTTAGTGTGGCTCTTTAGTTAGTCTTTGAGAGTACACTAACATAGGGTAGTATCTTAGCTCTTGTGTGAATCGATACTATCTAAACTAGAATTATGGTATGTGGCTTGCATTTTGAGTAGGCTAGCGCAACACTTGCTTTGCCTCATAATTGTCTAACTATTTTATTAAGTGTTGTTGTAGAAATTTTATTAGGCTATTCACCCCCCCCTCTAGCCATTAGGACCTTTCAAGTTGTATCAGAGCTGAGGTCATCGTTATTTGAGGCTTAACAACCTTCGGTGTTAAAATGGCTCAAATCAACAACACCAAGAAGCCACCCCAATTTGATGACTCAAATTATTCTTATTGGAAGTCAAAGATGACCACATATATCAAGTCAATCAATAGAAAGGTGTGGAAGGTGGTAGAAACAAAAATTGAGATTGAAGATCCAGAGAATCCCACCGCGGCCGAAGAAGTGCTTCTCTAAAATAATGACATTGCTCTAAGTGCCATTCATGATGCAATTGATGTGAGAACATTTGAGCAAATCAAGAATATTGAGATGGCTCATGAAGCTTGGAAGAAATTGGAAGAATCATTTGAGGGTACTCAAGCCATGAAGGGTGCAAAGGCATATATTCTTAAAGAGAAGTTTGCAAGCTTCAAGATGAAGGAAGATGAGAGTGTGCCGGACATGTTCTATCGGATGGAAGTGATTGTCAATAATCTCAAAGCACTTGGTGAGAAGATAGAGGACAAGGACTTCTCCAATAAGTTCTTGAGATGTTTGCCCGCAAGATTTGGCATGTTGGTCACCTTACTAGTGAGGACTGGTTTGAACACAATGACACCAAACCAAATCTTGGGAGATATCATGACCGATGATGCTTATAGAGATGATGATGAGAAGGAAGAAAAGAAGGAGAAGAAAGATGACAAGAAGGATGACAAGAAGAAGAGCATGGCATTCAAAGCTACATCATCAAAGGGCAAAGCTAAGCAAGAGACATCAAGTGAAGAAGATGAATCTTGGGATGATGATGATGATGAGAAGATGGCTCTCTTTGTCAAAAGATTTGGCAAGTTCATGGTGAAGAAGGGCTACCATGCAAGAAGAAAGAAATCTTTATTCAAGAACAAAGAAGAGTCAAGAAGGTGCTTCAAGTGTGGAAGCAAAGATCATCTTGTTGCTCAATGCCCATACAATAGCGACAATGATGATGACAACAAGAAGAACAAGAAGAAGGACAAGAAGGAAAAGAAAGAGAAAAAGGACAAGATGTCATTCAAGAAGAAGAAGGGTGGTTCATATGTAGTCACTTGGGATAGTGATGCTTCCTCAAGTGATGATGATGATGATAGTGATAATAACAAGACCACCAAGAAGAAGGTTCTTGCAAGTATTGCTATAAATGAGAAGCCTTCTCTCTTTGAATCTTCATCATGCTTCTTGGCTAAGGCAACTAAGGTACAATATTGTGATGATAAAAGTGATGAAGAACATGTTGATGATAATGAACATGAAAATGAAAATGATAGTGATAGTGATAATGATGAACCTACTAAGGATGAATTATTTGACATGCTAGAAGATGCTAGAGAACACTTTGATATCAAGAGAAGGGAATGCAAAAGCTTGCGTAAGGAACTAAAAGCCCTTAAGTAAGCCTTTGATGAGCTCAATGCATCTCATGGGAGGCTAGAGGAAGCCAATGAGAAGTTTGGCAAAGCTCACAAAAAGCTTGAAAAGACTCATTCCTCTTTGCTTGATGAGCAAAATAAAAAAAGCATGTTAAAACTTACAATGTAGGTTTAACTTGTAAAATAATTGATAAATCACTATCTATGCCTATCATTGTTGCTCCTTCTAACCCTTCTTGTAGCACTTTTACTTCTACCTCATCTAGTAGTGATGGTCTCACTTGTGATGCCACACTAGTGGTTGAGAATGAGAACCTCAAGAAGGAGGTCACTAAGCTCACTCACACCTTAGCTAAGGCTTATGGTGGTGAGGACCGCTTGCTTATGTGCTTGGGTAGCCAAAGAGCTTCTCTCTATAAAGAGGAATTGGGCTATACCCCCAAGAAAGGCAAAGCGGTCTTTGCTCCTCACAAGACTAGTTTTGTAAAGAACAATGGTCAGGTTTGCACTAGTTGTAAGCAAGTGGGTCACAAAGAGCAAGAATGCAAAAATAAGAGCAAAAATGCTAATGTATCCTCCATTAAGCTTGATTCATGCTATATGCTTACTAAGGGTAAAAATGGTGTAAAGGCTAAGTTCATTGGTAAACCATGGATAGACTCAAAGAAAAAAGCTATTTGGGTACCAAAGAGCCTAGTGACTAACCTTCAAGGACCCAAGCAAGTTTGGGTACCTAAAAGGAATTGATCTTCTTTTGTAGGTCAATTACAAAGTCGGAGGAAGGTATTAGGTTCTTGATAGTGGGTGCACTCAACACATGACCGGTGATGCAAGAATGTTCAACTCAATCAACACCAATGACAATGATGGTTATGATAGTATCACATTTGGTGATAATGGCAAATGCAAGGTCAAAGGACTTGGTAAGATTGCAATATCCAATGACATGAGCATATCTAATGTGTTGCTAGTAGAAAGCTTGAACTTCAATTTGCTATCCATGGCTTAATTATGTGATCTTGGATTCAAATGCATATTTGGAGTAGATGATGTAGAGATCATAAGTGTAGATGGCTCTAACTTGATCTTCAAAGGCTTTAGATATGAGAATCTATACTTGGTTGATTTCAATGCTAGTGAAGCTAAATTATCTACATGCTTGTTCACTAAGTCTAGCATGGGTTGGTTATGACATAGAAAGCTTGGTCATGTTGGAATAAAACAATTGAATAGATTGATTAAGCATGACTTAGTTAAAGGCTTGAAAGATGTTGTGTTTGAAAATGATAAGCTTTGTAGCTCTTGTCAATCCGGCAAATAAGTTGGAAACACCCATCCTAAGAAAAGCATGATGAGCACTAGTAAAGCATTTGAGTTATTGCATATGGATTTGTTTGGGCCAATATAATACACTAGCATCGGTGAAAATAAATATGGCTTTGTGATAGTGGATGACTACACTAGATACACATGGGTATTCTTTCTAGTGGACAAAAGTGATGTATTTGCAACATTCAAATCATTTGTCAAAGACATTCACAATGAATTTGAAACAACCATCAAGAGAGTTAGAAGTGACAATAGTAGTGAGTTCAAGAACACTAGAATTGATGAGTTATGTGATGAATTTGGAATTAGACATCAATTCTCGGCCAAGTACACTCCTCAATCAAATGGCCTTGTTGAGAGAAAGAATAGAACATTCATTGATATGGTAAGGTCTATGCTTAGTGAGTACAATGTGAGTCAATCCTTTTGGGCCGAAGCTATCAACATGGCTTGCTATTGTAGCAACCGCCTCTATTGTCACCGATTGAAAGAAAAGACACCATATGAGCTCTTGAATGGTAGAAAGCCCAACATTGCATATTTTTGGGTCTTTGGTTGCAAATGATATATCTTGAAGAAAGGCATAAGATTGGGCAAGTTTGACAAGAAATATGATGAAGGATTCCTACTTGGCTATTCCACCACAAGCAAAGCATATAGAGTTTGGAATTTGGATAATGGTACTCTTGAGGAAGTTCATGATGTTGAATTTGATGAAACCAAGGGCTCACAAGTAGAGAATGAAAACTTAGAAGATGTTAGAGGCATTTAACTTTCAAATGCTATGAAGAACATGGATATTGGTGAATTGAGGCCTAGGCAAGTGAATGATGATGAAGATAATGAAGCGCAAGTGCTCTCTAACTCAAATGTGTAAGATGATACAAGTCAAGTTAGTGCAAGTGGATCTCATGACAATGAACAAGATCAAGTGGCTAGTACATCATCTCAACCCAATGATCAAGCAAGTGCAAGCAATCAAGTTCCAATCCTCCAACCAACCAATGTTGCAAGAGATCATCCTTTGGACACTATAATTGGAGATATTTCAAGAGGTGTACAAACAAGATCAAGATTGGCATCATTTTGTGAATACTTCTCATTTGTGTCATCCATTGAACCAAAGAAGATAGATGAATTATTGAAGGATGTTGATTGGGTGAATACTATGCATGAAGAATTGAATAACTTCACAAGAAATAAAGTATGTGAATTAGTAGAGAGACCAAAAGGACACAATGTAATTAGAATGAAATAGGTCTTTAGAAACAAGCAAGATCAAGATGGAATAGTAGTAAGGAACAAAGCAAGATTAGTAGCACAAGGCTATACACAAGTTGGAGGTCTTGACTTTGAAGAAACCTATGCCCCGGCTGCTAGATTGGAAGCAATAAGAATCTTGCTAACCTATGCTTATGCTCACAACATCAAGCTCTATCAAATGGATGTTAAGAGTGCATTTCTCAATGGCTACATCAATGAAGAAGTATATATTGAGTAACCTCCTGGTTTTGAAGATGACAAGAAGCCCAACCATGTGTATAAGTTAAAGAAGGCATTGTATGGCTTGAAGCAAGCACCTAGAGCATGGTATGAGAGATTGAGAGATTTCCTACTCTCTAAAGGGTTCAACATGGGCAAGGTTGACACCACTCTTTTCATCAAGAAGATTGGAAAAGATCTATTTGTATTGTAAATCTATGTTGATGACATCATATTTGGATCAACCAATCAAGAATTTTGTGATGAGTTTAGAAAAATGATGGCTAATGAGTTTGAAATGTCCATGATTAGAGAGTTAAGCTACTTCCTTGGTCTTCAAATCAAGCTATTAAAGAATGGTACATTTGTAAGTCAAAACAAGTACATCAAGGACATGATCAAGAAGTTTGGCATGATTGATAGCAAAGTCATTAGCACACCAATAGGAACCAATGGCAACTTGGATAGTGATGCAAGTGGCAATATGGTAGATCAAAAGTTGTATCGGTCTATGATTGGAAGCCTACTTTATGTGACTGCATCAAGGCCGGATGTCATATTTAGTGTATACATGTGTGCAAGATTTCAAGCCTCACCAAGAGAAAGTTATTTGAAGGCTACAAAGAGAATATTGAGGTACTTGAAGCATACACCAAATATTGGTTTGTGGTATCCTAAAGGAGCAAAGTTTGAGCTAGTTGGTTACTCCGACTCGAATTATGCGGGATGCAAGGTTGAAAGGAAGAGCACCTCGGGCACATATCAATTGTTGAGAAGATCACTTGTTTCATGGTCATCAAAGAAGCAAAGTAGTGTTGCATTATCAACCGCCGAAGCCGAATGCATATTCGTTGGTAGTTGTTGTATACAAATACTTTGGATGAAGGCCACTTTGTATGACTTTGGAATCAAGTTCAAGAAAGTGCCATTGCTATGTGATAATAAGAGTGCAATCAAGTTGACAAACAATCCGGTTCAACATGCAAGAACTAAGCATATTGATGTCCACCACCATTTTATAAGAGATCATCAATAAAAAGGGGACATTTGCATTGAGAGTGTAGGCACCGAAGATGAACTTGCCGATATATTCACCAAGCCATTGGATGAGAAAATGTTTTGCAAGCTAAGGAATGAGTTGAACATTTTGGATTTCTCAAATATGTGTTGATACACCCCCACTTATATGAAATGCCTCTCCTTCGAGCAATCCAAGGTAAAAGTTGATTGGCATGGCATACATCCTTGCTAAGGACATGTTTAGTGCATCTAGTCATATTTTCAATCTTATTAGAACCTTTCAAGTGGTTCTATTTTATTAGGCTCATTCATGAAAATCAAATGATTTTGATGTCTATATGGTATCACTATTGCCTCTATGCTTGACTTAATCTAGTGATAGCATATAACATGTTTGTGGGCTTGTAATCCTAGTGTTTAATCTAGAAAATGAACTATAAGTGTTTAACTCAATATGGTACAAGATAACCCTTATTTAGAGGTGTGAAGAAGCTTGTCCTTGAATCAAACCGAGTTAAATATCTTTAGGAAATAATCTAGAATTAGACCAAATTTGGGAAAATGATCCTCACCCCATTGATTGACATTGATAATCTAGACCCTATAAGTAATACTATCTATATTTAGAACCTTTGTGGTCATTGATGACAAACAGGGAGAGAAACAAAGATAGTAGCAAAGATAGTGAAAAAGGGGAAGAAATATTATAAAGGGAGAGATATGAAAAAGGAAAGGGATCAACTAAAATTTTGAGCACACAAGTAGGGGGAGCAAGCTCATGAACTTGTATGGTGCATTTGAATGTGCATTTTAAATGTTTGCTTGCATGGCACAAGTATTAAATTTAAAACATCCATGCTTGTGTGATGTGTGTTAGTTGTAAGATTGAATGATGAAATGAAACCACTAGATAACTTTCATTTCAAGTATTGTTTCCAAGTGGTATTGAGCTAACCATGGTGCTAAGGATGGTATATTGGTGCACTCCGATTGGTATCACGCTTCAAAGGTCCATTTTTATACCTTAGCATCATATGGTAGACATTGACTCCTACATTTCCTATCTAAGCATATATGCAAGCTATAATCTAAACTCTTGCACATATGTAGGGGGAGCAATTGCTACCATTTGGGGTTCATGAAACTTGTCCATATCCTTTTACACATTGTAAATACGCTTGGGCAAGCAACATTGATTCAATTGAATTTTAATTCATATCTTTGTATAAGGGTTGTCATCAATTACCAAAAAGGGGGAGATTAAAAGCTCTAGTTTAGTTTTGGTGAATTGATGAAACCCTAAGTGCTAACCTAGTTTATCAAGTGATCATGAGATAGGTAGCACACTTCAAGTAGGGAAACTAATGAAGATCATAACATGACAATGATGATGGCATGGCGATGATCAAGGGCTTAAACTTGAAAAGAAGAAAGAGAAAAACAAAAAGCTCAAGGCAAAGGTATAACTTGTAAGAGCTATTTTGTTTTGGTAATCAAGACACTTAGAGAGTGTGATCACATTTAGGTTTGATAGCCGTACTATTAAGAGGGGTGAAACTCATACCAGAATATGGTTATCAAAGTGCCACTAGATGCTCTAACTCATTGCATATGCATTTAGGATCAAGTAGAATGCTAACACCCTTGAAAATGTTTGTGAAAATATGCTAACACATGTGCACAAGGTGATACACTTGGTGGTTGGCACATTTGAGTAAGGGTGAAAAAGTTAGAGGTGAAATGGAGTTGGTCGCAATGACGCTGGCGTCGGTCAAATGACCGGACGCTAGGTCGCTCTGCGACCGGACGCTAAAGGGCTGCGTCCGGTCATGTTGTCGGTCGGCACAGTGATTAGGGTTAAGCACCGGACGCTGGGCTATGTCCGGTCAAGCATGACCGGACGCGTCCGGTCGTCAAAAACTTGTTTTGGACCCTTACTGTAAATGACCGGACGCTGGGGGTCTAGCGTCCGGTCAGCTCTGTCGGAGCGTCCGGTCAACATGTCGACCGTTGAGATCAAACGTTCACTGTTGAATGCAGGGGACACGTGGACGCCATCGGATGACCGGACGCTGAGGAGCAGCGTCCGGTCAGTTGGACCGAAGCGTCCGGTCATCCCGTGTTATGCCCAGTGAAGGGGTATAACAGCTCTATTTCATGGAGGGGGGCTTCTATTTAAGCCCCATGGCCGGCTGTAGCTCACTACCTTTGGCCATTTTCATTGACATAGCAATCTTGTGAGCTTAGCCAAAGCCCTCTCACTCATCTCCATCATTGATTTATCATCATAGTGAGATTGGGAGTGAATTCAAGTGCATTGCTTGAGTGATTGTATCTAGAGGCACTTGGTGTTCGTGTTTCGCTGTGGATTTCACTTGTTACTCTTGGTGGTTGCCGCCACCTAGATGGTTTGGAGCAGCGAGGATCGTTGAGCGGAGGGTGGTGATTGTCTTCGGCTCCGATCATGGTGATTGTGAGGGGTTCTTAACCTTTCCCCGGCGGAGAGTCAAAAGGTACTCTAGTGGATTGCCCGTGGCTTCTGTGATCCTCATCTTGTGTTGGTTGTGCGGCACCCTATTGAGGGTTTGGCGTGTGAAGCCAATTAGCGCGTGAACCTCCAAGTGAGTGAATCGCCACAACGAAGAGTAGCTTACCGGCAAGCAAGTGAACCTCGAAAAAAAATCATTGTGTTTATCCTTTGATTCCGAGGTGATTGGTCTTCATTGTTATTCATCCTTGTGATTGATTGGTTCACTCCTCAACACGGCGGTATAGCTATCTTGATCACTCTCTTTACTTTACCACAAACTAGTTGACAAACTCTTTAGTGTAGCTAGTTGTGAGAGCTTGCTTGCTTAGTTAGTGTGGCTCTTTAGTTAGTCTTTGAGAGCACACTCACATAGGGTAGTGTCTTAGCTCTTGTGTGAATCGACATTATCTAAACTAGAATTATGGTAGGTGGCTTGAATTTTGAGTAGGCTAGCACAACACTTGCTTTGCCTCATAATTGTCTAACTATTTTGTTAAGTGTTGTTGTGGAAATTTTATTAGGCTATTCACCACCATCTAGCCATTAGGACCTATTCACCACCCTCTAGCCATTAGGGCCTTTCAACGGCGCTAGGACGAGCGCACCCCCTGGCGGCAGCCCTGGGCGAGCACCCCACCGCGGTCTTCGCCGTCATCTCGTCCGCGGGCCTAGGGCACAAGATTTTTGCGTCGTCTCTCATCGACGACGCTTATTTGCCTCCAGCGTCGCCTCCGACCCAAAATGGCTGCTATGCGACCCAAAATGGCTACTGTGTTTGCGTACTCGGTTGGAGGCTGTTTTTTTTTGCGCTTATCCACTATGCACGATGCTTTTTTTTTGTTTCACGTTATCGGAGACAATCTAACTGCTGCCCAACGACATGCCTGCGCCTGAAGTGATGTGACGCAAAACAGCATGCACTGCACTGCACCTTCAGTAGGCTCGCGTCAGCACAGCACGTCCTGCACCTGCAGCAGGCTCGCAGCATTGCGTCTCCAGCCGCGCATGGTCCCAGAAAGACCGCGGCCACCTGCCACCCTAGGCCCACGACCGCTTTGCGCTTTACCAGTATATAATCACATCCGTTGACAGCGCGGATCTAATGCCTAAAAAAAATTGAGTGACGCAAACACCAAAATCACCCGAGAGACAGTGGCGGATCTAGAAAATATATTTAGTGGGGCTAGAAACTCATCTTCAACTCGAAACTCATCTTCAACCTCCGTTGAGAGCACTCCAGCACCTTCTTCCCTATTGTTAATGGCTGAAAAATTCACGGGAGGCTAAGGGGGCTCCAATGAAGCTGCCAGGGTAGGGGGGCTTGAGCCCCGACAGTCCCCCTGGCAGATCCGCCCCTGCCGAGAGACATACAGATTTCCTGTTCCTTTAAGCAAGGTCCATATAGAAGAGAAACTAAAAGTGATATTAGTTCCACTTCAGGCAAGGATTGCGCATGCCCATAGTTTGTTTTGTTATGCTTCAGTTTTTGGAATGTGAGAGGAAATATTAAAAAAACAATAAAGTTCAAAGTGGTAACTGTAGAAGTTTGGGATGGTGAAGGATTTGGTAAAGAGAGAATTATCTATTTAGCACTGAAACAAATCAGTCTTTCTTATTTGGCATGAAAAAAATCGAACTTTCTTATCTGACATCAAGTTCAAATTTCCTTCCCTAAATGGCACTACCGTTCATTTTATCCATTCATCTGTTAGTGGACTGTTTGGACCATGTCAGTTTTTTACCAATATGACCAAAATAACCCTCTTGTACTCGCACAGGCAAAATTTCTCTCCCCGACTCCAACTGCCCCGAGCGTTCCTGTCTCCCGCGGCGTTCTTCTTCGTAAAAAAAACAAACCCTAGATCGACGGAAGGAGGAGGAGAGGATGATGGAGCAGAGGATCCCACGGCCGGTGGCGCCCAGCACCAGCTGCGCATGTCCTCAGGCGGGGGGGGGGGGGGGGGGGGCTCACCCAGTGGAGCCAAGCCAAGCCGCGGCGGGGCGGGCCGGCGCTCCAGCCAGCTCATGGCGCGACGGTCTCGCTAGCCGGCGGCCGTAGATCCTGGCGCACAGGTCGCCGGGCAGCGTCCCCAGACCGTGGTTCGTCGCGCAGAGGTCAGGCACGACCAATAGAAGCTGGAAAGGTAACAAGGCTGGCTATGCATAACTATGAATTCCCGAACACTTGCTTTGACCCTTTTTTGCTTGACCATCTGCCTTCCCTCTAAAAGGAAATATGCCCCTAATAAGTTGAGTTTTCTATTTGCAGTTGAACTGCTCAAGTTTTGCATTAATGTACTTGTATGCAGTGTGCCAATTCCTTTATCACAACCAACCGTCATGCTTTACTAAGTCTATGTTATTCTATTATTTCTTGGTTACTTGATAGATAACGCCATTTAAACATGGGATCTCTTTAAACATTGCAGTGGAGGTGTGAAAGCAGAAGATTTTTGGGCTCATTTTGGTTTGGATTGCAGTCCTCTGTGCAAGACGGTACTGACACAGTATCTACAAATGCTATTAGCTTAAATGGATTTCCCTCAGGTATGGACCTTAATTCGATTGAATTTCACATCTCCCTTGGTGCTTCGCAATTTTTACAGACGACACCAAGGATACTATAATACATTGGTACTCTGTATATTTCACTAGCACTAAGGTTTCTAGGTGAAGCATCTGAGATCTCCAGGGCACAGCTAGCTGATGTCCTACGGTTAAGCATGCTGCTGCCGTCTGATGATAAGGTAAAATCCCCATTGCCCCTCTGCTATAGGTTTCGCCACCATGATGTCATACTCATCTGACCATGTAACCTTTTGACAAATGCTGGAGCTGTTCAAGATGTTCGACATAGATGGTGGCGAAAAGATCAGAAAGGAAGACTTCATGACGTGTCTTAGGAGGTTACCATTCCTGATTGCGTTCTTTGCAGCCCCGATCAATGGGGAAGTGTACATCGAGATAGTCTGAATGCCTGAGGGCTGAGGCAAGGCGATGCCATGCAAGAGTAAAGCCTAGAGCTGCCAGTGCGAGGTGCGTCAAGTATTTGGTTGCATCAAGTGTTTGACCATATAGTGCTTCATTCAAATTATTATATTGTCATTACGGAAATCTGTTGTGAGATACACATTGTACTAGTAGATTGTCGATGGAACTGAGAATACACATAGAAAAGCATTTGCAATCTGAACTTATGTTGATTCTTGTTGGCTGTAGCTAATGTGAGGTGTGAAAGGTGTGGTTCCTCTTTTTTTTAGGGAGAATTATGTTCTTGCCCTTGTCTAGTACTTTAATTGTGATTTTGTCCCTCTTTTTTTTAACTTTGTGATTTTACCCTCGCTTTTTTCAAACGAAGCTTTCGTCTACCCCTATTTTGTAACACCATCTAAAATGCTTGGATTAAATGGTAAAAAAAAGAAAAAAAAGAAAAAACACCTGTATGAAAAGACAATGATACCCTACGTCCCTTTCTCCTTTCTCACCCGTTCGCTCGACCCATTTCGACGACAAGTTGCGGCCCGCACATGGTTTCGTGGCCTGGCAGAGGTGCAGCTGCCGGCAGAGGCGTAGCTCCTCCTCCCTCCTTCCCCCTCCCCTAGCGTGGCTCATCCTCCCTCCTTCCCGCTCCCCCCGGCACGTCTCCTCCTCCCTCCGCCACACTCCGGCGCCCGCTCGTCCCGGTGTTGCCGGCTAGGGTTGCGCGAGCTTCCTCCGGCGAGCTCCCCTCCACGCGAGCGCGAGCTTCCTCCGGCGAGCTCCTCTCTAGGCGGCTTCCTCTGGCGAGCGCGAGGCGCTCTACACCCCAGGCGCTGCCACCCTCCTCCAGATGCGCCCTCCACCCCAGGCGCCGCCGCCCTCTCCTCATCCCTCCCTCACTCCGACCTCTCGTCTCCCATCCCGCGGCAGAGTAGGTTAGGTCCCCGATTTGTGTTCCCGTTGCCGGACCCTGACGACGCCGGTTGCTGAGCGAGCGAGAGGGCATGGAGCCGCTGTCGTGGCGGCACCACACCCTGCTACAGGCGCTGCTCACCCGGGGCCCGCTCTCCGACCACGACTTCCGCGCCGTCTTCACCGCCATCTCCGGCAAGAACCCCGGTACGCCATCTGCCTGCTCGCCCACGGGCCACGGCCATCCATATGTCTTATTATTATCTCCGCTCGCGGCAGCCCAGCTGCTCGACGAAATGCTCCTCTAGCAGATCAACCGGACTGCTGCTGTGCCGCTACTGCTTTTCCTTTGGAATGTTGTGTATGCATCTTATCTGTCTAACTGGTGGTGTTTTGATGAAATTTGAATACGAGCATGGTTGGCTGTATGCTGTATCCTAGTTTTGTTATGCCATGCTGCCTGTTGTTTGCGACTCCGATCCTACTGTTATTGTCCTTGATTCCTGCTTTTTTAGTACTGATGTGCACTCTAGAATCTGGCATTACAATGGATACTGATATTTGCTTTCAGTTTTTACTCTTTCTTGTATGATCAAACAATAAGCCTATCATAAATTCATAATCACTGCATACTTGCATCGTCTGGCTGTCTTTAACAATAACATTACCTGACTGTGAACCCAACTTTATTTTGGCCTAGATAGAAGAAGAGTTCCAGTTATCTGTATTTTGGCTGAGGTCTGGTTGATTGGCCAAACCATGTACATGTATGTATCTAGGACAAGTTATGGAAGACTGGTTAAGTGAGGATTTGGCCGAGTGGGATCAAACTTATATCTACTTGCGACAAAAATTACTCGGAGAAATGCTCCTATAGCAACCCAACCTGCTCTGTCGCTAGTGCTTTTTCTCCAAAATGTGGTATATGCATCTTTATCTGTCTAATTGGTGGGTTCTGATGAAATCTAAATAAAAGCATGGTTGGTTGCATCCTAGTTTCGTTATGCGATGCTGTGTGGTGTTTACAAGTCTGATCCTGCTGTTACTATTCATGCATGTAGCCTCTAGTATTAAAAGTGGACACTGCTCTTGGCTTCTAGACTTTACTGTTTCATGGATGGTCAAACAATAAGCCTGTCCCATGGCTTGCAGCTACTCATCATCTGCTGTTCAATGATACACTTCTCAAGCTCAACAAGGAGTTAGCATACTTGCAGTTTGAGTTGCGAGCATGCATGAACCAGTATGATGGAGTGGTGTACTATGGAGTAGTGAATAACATTGCCGATGAAGAATCAAAGCTCGGAACAAAGTATTATGTGCCACAAGTTGCATACTACAAGGGGCTGGTATGTGATAGCTTGCTTTGTATAGTTCAATCTGATGCTATGTACGCTGTGTCAACTTTCTTATATGTTCATGTAAAACTGTACCATCAATGGTTCTTGTGGCAGTTAGAAGCAGTTGTTTAGGAAGCTGGAAATGATGGGACCATAACCAGTATTGATGCTCTCAATGTGCGGCTTGACAACCAGGTTTGTTTTACAACCATTCTATGGCAGAACCTTCTAAGTTATAGGGCCCACATGCACCTATCACTGTCCGACGACTTTTGACATTTATGCATATGTTTCCAATAACTTAAAAAGACTGTCAGGTGTCCTCGGGGAACCCCGAATCATCCATGATTTCCGAGCAGGATCACGTTACAGAGTCATTGCAGTATTACAACATTTATTCAAATATCAAAACCAGAGTAAAAACAGCGGAAGTCTTACGATAACATAGTTTATAAACCAGTTGTTTCAAACCTTACAAACTAAGTTCGATAATTATTACAAACCATAGTAGTAGTGGAGTGGCATAATTAATATAGACATATCACACAAAATAAACATCCTGCCCAAGGATCACATATTTACTTCTCATCGTCAGAACGAACGATAGTCATGCAGCACGATCCAAAACAGATCTGCTCATGAGGCTCACCTGCAACAAGGGTCAATGAACCCTGAGTACGAAAGTACTCAACAAGACTTATCCGAAATATTAACTGATAAACTTAGTAATGCAGGCTCAGGGATTCAAGGTATAGCTTTAACAATGATCAAAGTTCTTTTGCGTAAAAGCTCTTTTAACAACATTCTTTATATAGAAAACTTCTCAAGAATTATATACAAAGCTGACACGATCCGCACTGAGATCATGAAACTTCATATCCAACACCTTCACAAGCCTTATTCAAGTTTCAGTTATTAATTCTACGATGATGAACAGTGAGTTGAGTCTCCTTAACCGAGGAGCAACGACGATTCGAACCGATTAAGCCCAGCTGGGGATTCCAGACCACACGACATATGCAGGTCCCCGACCTACATATACCAACCTACCCTCGGATCCCCTAAAACAAGAACGGGTCCGCGCCACCCGAGAACACAGTACTCCACCATTCCAGCCCATGGCCACGTGGGTACACGCTATTCCCGCCATCTCTCCACTCCCAGTGCGCGAGTAGCCATTCTCGTAATAGAATTACCAAGTTTAGGCTTACCGGAGTATGTGGTTAGTACTACAAATTCTCACCTCATACAATTCAACAACGGACGTGCCTTAATCGACACAGGCAGAAATAACCCGCTCATAAGACCTCCATGTCTTGTGGCTCACACACACCAAGTCCGCCCAGTCTAGATTTATTGCTCCACATTCTCATATCACATGCTAACAAAATTAACCAATGTTCCATTTGTTACTTGCAGGTGGCAGGTAGTCACCCGACTTTCATCGTTCTACGCATAGCTAAGCAAAACTAGGCATATACGGGTTTTAGACTGGTAATATGGTAAATATGGAATAACAAGGGTGGTAATGCACCAATTAGGCTCTTACTTAACTCCTAACCACTTAATGTAGTAACGGAAAGCAAAAGCGAAATTAATTTGTAAAACACAAGGTAGGGTTGTATGCATCCGGGGCTTGCCTTCGTTGACGGAAAAGTCTGGTTCCTGCGACGTTTCACAAGTATTCGATCCGACCTCAACAGATGGATTAACTTCTTCCATGACTTGATTAACTACCACGTGTTCACCTTCGTTCACTACATGTAGTAACAATGCCATGTTTAACATGATGCGGAATACGAAACATGATGCTCTATGATGGATGCAAAATTAATAATTTGAATACAACTTTCCTTCGCGGTACAGTTGCAAGTCAAACTAATCAAACCTTTTTCACAACACCCAAATCAATTGCCAAGGATCATTATCAACTAATGACCCAAAGTCATTACTCAATCCAAAAGTCCAAACAAAAACCTAAATCATTAAAAGTTACTATTCGCTTTTATGAATTAATTATTTAATTCAAAATTATGAAATAAATCAACTTATTCTAATTGAGCTCAAAATTTTAGTACATGTTCATTACCTGGTGACTAAGTGGCAAAATAAATTTCATAATTTTTGGATAAAGAAATAAGCCTAGAAAAATCATGGAAAGTCATTTATTAATTAATTGAGCAATTTTTATCATACTCCAAAAATACTGAAAATCAATATTTCAAATTTTTTTAATATAATATACATCATAGAGAATTCACACAAAAATTTTTATAATTTTTGGAGCTCTAAATAATTCTACACAAAAATAACAAATTACAGCACTATTCATTTAAATCTGAAAAATAGAAAATTCATTTTGAACGTTGAGTCACTGACATGGTGACCCCACCTGTCATCTTCTACCTCGCGCTTTGACTACGGCGATGATGGCGCTGACCGACGATATCTCGCCGTCGGTGAGTCCAACGGCGACGGCCAAGGTACCTACACCCTCCCCGAGACTAGGCGCATCCATTTTGAGCACAAGCCTGACTAACCATGGACTGGACCGAGCACTACGTCGGCCATGGCGGCCACGACGGCGCGGCTACGCTACGCCGGCGAAATGAAGCCGAAAACGGTGAAACAGAGGGCATGGGAAGGTCCAGTAGCTCACCACGAACACGTTGGAGCAAAGAACGAGACCGGATAAGCTTCGGTGACACGGGTCGACGTTGACAGCGGTCACGGCGGAGCGATCTTCGACGACGGCGATGCTCCGGTAGCTGTGGTGGTCAAAATGAGAAACCAATGGGTCACAAAGCACTACATCATTGCGGCGAAGCCGAAGCAAGACTCAGTAAGGGCAGAGACTCACAGTAGCGCGCTAGCCACGGCGATGCGCACTCCACGGTGGTGCTGCCGGCCGTGAGGAAGAAAAGCGCCGAACGGCGTTTCCCGATGATGGCAAGCGACCAGGGCTAGTTATTTAGGTGCGCAAGGATGAGACGGAGCTGGGACAAGCTTATCAGCGACGGTGAAGCACTACGGCATCGACACGAGCTCGCCGGAGTTATGGCCGTGGCGTCGGAAAAACAGAGCAAGAGAGCGGAGGCAAACGGCGACGGCCAAGGCTAAGTAGAGCGGCTCAGAAGCGCAAGGAAGCTGCGCTGTGGCCTTCACCACGCCAGCGCGACGTCAAAGACGGCCACGACCGCGCCTGGAAGCAAACCGAAGATCGCCGGCCATGTAGCTAGGGCGGTGAGTACTGTTCACCGAATTTATAGATTTGCCATTCGGTTTCAAATTCAAATTACTCCCAAATTTGTATAGCAACTCAAAAATCTCCAAAAATAAAAGTTGTTTAAAATCAAAAGTTCTACAACTTTGCTTTTATAACCAACCCCTAATTCTATCTAGATTTTGAAATGATCTTTTAAATTCAAATAGGGGATATTTAACGAATTACGCCTTTTTGAATTACTCAAAAATTTTCTAAACAACTTGAAAAACTCCAAAAACAAACTTTGTATAACTTGCCAAGCTCTACACTTTTGTTTTTGGGCCCAACCCCAAAATATGCTTAGATTTTGAAATGGATTTTCAGGGTTGGGTTTAAATGTTGAAAAGCGGGGTTTTCTGGAAAAATTCAAAATCCAAACAAATATTGAACTTGAGTCAAACAATACAATTCAACATTCATTACACAATTGTAAACTTGTTTTAGTAAATGTACATCAAAGTTTTCACCAAATGCCAAATGCTTTGCAATGCATATGATGACATGTCAGATTTTAATATTTAAACACCCGAGGTGTTACAATTCTGGGCACATGATTCATAGGTTTTCATGTATTGATTCACCACACTTGGTCTTATATGTGCCTGTGCAAAGTGGTCATGTGCTTGGAGTACCTTGAAATAATTATGCTTCACAAGCAATTAGCTAAGGCTACAATAGTTTCACATAAGACAGGGTGTACAAGGCTATACAAATTATTGTGCGTAAGTGTATTTTGGTTTCCAGTTCTGACTCAGCTTTGAATTGCACTTGCAGCAAAAAAGGGAGTGGCAACAGCTTTACCGTGTACATGAAAGAAGGAGCTATTCAGGTTGGTGGTTTACAGTTTCCCTTGGATCCCCGGCCACCCACGGAGCTCCGTCCCCGCCCGCTGTGCAGTTCCCGCCGGCGCCGCTGTTTCTTCAGGCCAGCAGAGTAGCCAGCTAACGAGTTCAGCAGAGCCTTGTGTTTGATTGGAGTAGCTCTGTTCTTTGCCAAATTTCTCTGAATTTTGCATGTAAAAATTTTAGTCGACCCTAATCAAATTTGTTCTTGGTATATAACTCTACTAGTTTGGTTCAAGGGCAGAGATCGAATTCTTGGTATATAACTCTACCAGTTTGGTATATATCTCTGTCGGATGGCGCCGCTCCTCCTCCCTCGTGCTGGTGCTGCCTACGACCCGGAGCCGTCGCCCTCCCGCGCCCGCGCTGACAGCGAGGAGCCACCACGGGGCCGACCTGTCGGCTCATGCACACAGCTCGTTACATCTGTTATCATTATGAACATTTTGGTCCTAAAATTTTAAATATTTATCAATATTAAATCTGAGTTCAAATAATTGCAAGTTGTGCCAAATATGTTTGACCAAATTTAATCAATTGTTAGCATATAATAAAAAAGTCTAATTCCAAATCAGAGTAAAATCACAATTAGGCATAACAAACAGGGGCAAAATCGCATGGGCATTCATGTCCTTTTATACAAAGTTTAACACCGTTAGGGGTGGATGACGGAGCAGGGGCAAACCGGTGCTTCGTGAACGGCACAGTAGGGGTAAATTCATAAAAGTCAAAAAAATAGGGGCAAAATCACAATTTCGATACAAAATAAGGGTACAAACGCAAGAGCCCTTTTTTTTAAGTATGCTGATAATGTGATGACATTTGTGAAGCTTGTGTATGAAACTAATGTGCATCTGCTCTTACCTTAGAATTTGAATTTATTGATTATTTATTTCCAGTCTTCGATTATTAAAATCCCATGTTTTAGTTCACAAGTATATTTGTGATATTTATAATTTCCTTATTTGATAACCAGTCCATTTATTCTTTCCCTATTTGGCACTGCATGCTTCTGCTACAGATAAGGGCATTCACGTCATTTTGTCAGCCACTTGACATCGTTAGTGGCCCAAATGGACGGTAGTGCCATCTAGGAAAGGAAATTTCAACTTATTGCCTGATAAGAAAGTTCAATTTTTTAGTGTCAAATATGAAAGACTGATTTGTTTCAGTGCCAAATAGATAATTCTCTCTTTGGTAAAACCCCTCAGCTTGCAGGCACCCCCCCTGATGGGATCAAAAACTCCTTTTTAGATAGTACTCCCACCTTCCAAAAAGAATGTCAATATGTGGTCGTTAAACTTTCTTCAAGACTAGGTTTGTAGAAAATATTAGCAATATTTGTACCTCTAAATAAATTTATATTACAAAAATATATTCAACGATTTATACAATGATACTAATTATGCATCATAAATATTAATATTTTTATATATGATTGGTTAAAGTTAAAATTATTTGACTTATCTGGAAGTGAGAATCATACACTTTGTGCGACGGAGGGAGTAGAATATAATTTCAGCCTCCATATTTTTGTATGCTTTAGTCATTTTTTATTGCAATTGCTTCATTCGCACCAAAGTACACATAGTTTAATAAGAACAAAATGTTTAAAATAGAGATAAAAAAAGCTTTAGCACAATCTATTAAGCTCCCTTTGGTACATAGGAAAGTTTGCTATTTCGCGTGTTTTTCACATGAAAATGAACTAATTCTTGTGAATTCGCGTATGATTTCAGTGAAATTGTTCTCTCACTAAGGGCCTGTTTGAAACGTATGATTAGAAAATGGAGAAAAGGAAGAAAACAGAGGAAAGGCACACGAATGAGGTGATAAAATAGAGGAACGATAAAACATGGGAAAGTATAGAAATAGACGTTTGGAATACAGGAATTGATAACACAGGAATGCGTGTTAAGATGGATATTAATTAAGCTCAAGTGTGTGATTAGATCAAGTAGCTTACAAGATACAAGGTACCAAAGTTTGTCGTTGCAGGCTTGAAGCTACCTCGGACTTCGCGTAGGAAGAGAAAACAATGGAAAGGGGTGGATATTTGGATTCCCGTGAAATCGCACCATACCTGTAGGATTCTAGAGGAACGGAACTACATGTTCCTTCGTTCCAAACGGGTAAATTGTAGCCATTCTTTGGATTGAGATTCCCTGTACTTTTCTTTTACGTTTCCTTTGATCCAAGCACAGCCTTATCTCTTGTAGCCTCTAAAATCTTGTTTCATTATGTGGCTCTAAGTAATACATGTATTTTGTATTTGTAAAAGACAAGAATCAACTATTAAGCTATCACATTTTGGTTTTTGCCGTGGTCTCATTGCAATTATTGAAACTCAAAATACTTTAAAATTATTTGTCTCAAAAAAACTTCAAAATTATTTATATAATCAAAACATGTAGATCGTTTGCTCACTTTATATTCATAAATATTATACATCTATTATACTATACGATTTACATAAATATAAAACAGTAAAAACTATGTTTGTCAAAACAACCGAGTATTCGTTGTTATTAGTATTTGTATTGAAAATTCTAACAAATTATAGAGGTCAATGTATAAAAGTACTTACTCTATTTCAAATTATAAGGTTTTTTACTTTTGCCCTTGTTTAGTTCCACCCCAACTTCCAAAAAGTTGCTACAGTACCTGTCGCATCGAATGTTTGCGGCCCATGCATGGAGCATTAAATGTAGACGAAAAGAAAAACTAATTACACAGTTTGATGGGAAATTACGAGACGAACGTTTTGAGCCTAATTAGTCCATGTTTAAATACTATTTGCCAAATAAAAACGAACGCACTACAGTAGCCCCAAAATCTAAATTCCTACGACTAAACACAGCCTTTGTGAGGTTGTTTGTTTGGGTGTGTATCCCAGGCTCCATGGAGCCACCTTAGGGTTGTTCGTTTTCCTATTTTGTCATGTTAGCCAGGCCTGTCAGGCCACCGACCACCCCCCTGGCTAGCTGGGAATGCAGCGGGTGTCTGTTTCCAACAAGCCTAGCTTGGGTAGCGCTCGGTAGCCATTCTCGTCGCTTCTAGGCCTTGTTTAGATTGTAAATTTTTGTAATCTGGACACTGTAGCACATTTTGTTTGTATTTGACAAATTTTATCTGATCATGGACTAACTAGGCTCAAAAGATTTGTCTCGTGATTTACAACCAAACTATGCAATTAGTTATTTTTTTACCTACATTTAATGCTCCATGCATGCGTCCAAAAATTGATGTGATGAAGAAAGAGTAAAAAAACTTAGAATTTTGAGATGATCTAAACAAGACCCTAGTGCTCCACTGAGCGTGATGCGTGCTTGGCGGCGCGTAGAGGACAGCAGCCGCTAGCAGGGCTTTGACGACAGTGGTGACACTGCAAGCCAGCCATGGAGCGGAGGCGGCGTGGTTGAGTAGGAGGCGACTGGCGCCGCATGCGGATCGTGAAACGAGGAACACGAGGACAGGAGGGCCAGGCCCATAGAGGCGACACCCGGGAGTGGCGCATGACGAGCTGGCGGTGGAGGCGATGGCCACCTGCTAGCAGCATGTTCGTTTTACTGCTGTCTGATTTAGCATGAAAAAAAATATTATTCTAATTTATAATCTACGATCGTATACAAGCAAATGAACAGACCGTAGATTTACCCCCAACCAGCACAAATGCAGATGTGACTGTTCGTAACCACACCTGGTCAGGACACCACATCTCCAGTGACCACATGCCACCCATCTCGCTCTACTCCCTACCCCACCCATCTCTCATGAGTGTTCAGCTGTCATTATAAACCAACTTATAAACTATAGTATAGTATTTTTTTCTTTTAAACAAATCAACTGTATAAACCAACACGAACACCTTTACGAGCAGCCTGAGAGCCGACGGCATGATCGCTGTTCGGAGGATCTAACAACAATAACGGCGTGTCTAGGGCCTTGTTTAGTTGGCAATTTTTTTAAAATGATATTGTAGCACTTTCGTTGTTATTTAACAATTAGTGTCTAATCATAGTCTAATTAAGCTTAAAAGATTCGTCTCGTGAATTTCGTCTAAACTGTGTAATTAGTTTTATTTTTTATTTATATTTAATGCTTCATGCATATGCCTAAAGATTCGATGTGACAAGAAATCTTGAAAAAATTTATAAAATTTTGGGAACACTGGATCGAGCAGCGAGCAGGCGAGTAAATGGTGGTGTCTCGCAGTATGTGGTCGGGATGGGTGGAGGGCGGCAACAACGATGGACCAACGCGGGTCAGGAGGTTGAAAGTGTCATCGAATTGGAACTCCACGCTGCACCGCTACTGTCGAGGGAAGACTGAGGTGACAGTTAAGAGATGACTCAGGCTAAACTCACCCTCACAGAGACGAGATGACTATCCAGTGTAGCAAATCAATCAAAATAAGATCTACACTGTATAGGCTTAGGTAAAGCATGCAAACCAAACAAGCCCCAGTTACATTCGAGGAAACAGACTTGAGTTGCCAAGGCTTTAATAGGTAGCCAGACTAGCAATAGAACACGAACTAACCACACCCTATATGTTCAGAAACATAGTAGAAACAATGTATTTTGAAAAGCTAAAATATCTGAGAATTTGGAAATAGAGAAAAATTCGTCCAAACAAATTATGCATGTATACGGAGAAAAATAACACCACACACCCTCGCTAGGCCAGGACCAAGGCAGAGTCTGTGGGCCACATGACACGAGCATGAAAGGTTTGTTGAAATTTGGTCCGTACTCCGTAGGCTTGCAGGGCAAATATATGCACACGACTATGATTAGGAATGAAGGAGATCTTTGTACATTTTTTTTTGTTGCTTCTTGATTCTTACAAAACTCAGTGCCATAAGCGGATGTTGCTCATATGTCCTTTTGGACGCCACACCAACTTCGCGCGCGGCGATTGGGTGGCGGATGAGGCACGTGTGAGCCACACCGCGCCAGGCTGCACCTCCCTCCGCCGCACAACGCCACAACCTCACCGACGTCTCCACTCTTAAGCCACCCTCTCACGTGAAATTTTGATATTTTGGTCCCTTTTGAAAATATTTTTTATAAAAAGACCTATGCCAAAACGTTTGCTAAAAATAGATCATTTTTAGGCGTCTTAGAACATGACGCCAAGATATGAGGGTCGGCGTCAACTGACACGACGTCGAGGTCTTGCCACGTCATGGGCGACCCTGGTCGACGGCGACACGGTGGCGCATGGGGCCCACTACGTCGGCGTCGTGTCAGCCAACGCCACAGGCCTAAATTCGGCGCTGTGGGGAGTCATGCCGAGCTATTGCCACCATCCGGCGCGTGGCCCAGGCGGCCCAACAACGCTTCGTGGCCCAATAGCTCGACGTGCGATCAGATGACGTCGAGACACTAACCTCGGCGCGGCCCGACTCAATGTCAAGGTTCGGTCAGAACCCCACCCCACGCATCACGATTCATGAGATCAGAGAAGTATGCATGTAGCTCGATCGGTTTCATTCCACTAGTGATGGAGACATGGCATGTTCGTCTGCGGGTGCCAGGAGACGTTACCTCGGCTTGCCGCAATCCCGCAACAGGCTAGGCAGCGGGCATGCACTACCTCCGGTAGCATCGTCTCTGCCGCTCTGAATGGTCTTCCGGCACCCGCAGACGAACATGCCATGTCTCCATCACTAGTGGAATGAAACTGATCGAGCTGCATGCATGCTTCTCTGATCTCATGAATCGTGATGCGTGGGGTGGGGTTCTGACCGAACCTTGGCGTTGAGTTAAGCCGCGCCGAGGTTAGTGTCTCGGCGTCATCTAATTGCACGCCGAGCTATTGGGCCACGAAGCGTTGTTGGGCCGCCTGGGCCGCGCGTCGGATGGTGGCAATAGCTCGGCGTGACTCCCCACAGCGCCGAATTTAGGCCTGTGGCGTTGGCCGACACGACGCCGATGTACTGGGCCCCATGCGTCACCGTGTTGCCGTCGACCGGGGTCGTCCATGACGTGGCAAGACCTCGGCGTCGTGTCAGTCGACGCCGACCCTCATACCTTGGCGTCATATTCCAAGACGCCTAAAAATGGTCTATTTTCAACAAACGTTTTGTCATAGGTCTTTTTGTAAAAAATATTTTTAAAAGGGATCAAAATACCAAAATTTCAAAACCCCCCTCAGCCCCACCATCTCCTCGCGTCCGCCTCCCGCCGGCCGCCACCTTGCTCTTGCTGTCTCACCGTGGGAATGGCAGCGGACACCTCGCCGGCAGCGTGCGCACGAGCGTCTGCGTCCGGCCTCCGCACGGGCCGCCTCGCCGTCCGCGCCGCCGCCCTCCCGGCGGATGGGCGCGGCGGTGATGGCGCTGCCTCCTATAAGAAACTCGGTACGTCCGCCACTCTCAGCTTTATGCGCATCCCTTGGAGGATGCGGAAGAAGTCGTTGAAATTTGTGATGCCTAGTGTACAATGCGGGGTCAATTGGACGAACTGAGAAAGGAGAGGGTAGCAAACTAATTTGGTTAGTCAAGAGATTGTCCGGCAGGGTTCTTCCTTGACCAAAAGTAGCTCTTGGCCACTTAACTCACAGACAATCCAAAAGTTTGATTTCGTGGCACAAAGTTTATTTGTTCATCTGATTCCCTGATAAAAAGCAGTCTGAATATAGGAGTAGAACGCAAAATCGTTTTTGGCATCAAAGTTCAGAGGTTGGGAATCACTACACTGAGCCAAGATGAACAAAGTTCTGTTCCTTATATTTAAACCCAAAAGCTCAAATTCCTAAAATAAACTGTTTGCTTGTTGTTTTAAGGTATGTACTCCTTGAAAAAGAGGATTGAAGATGCAGTTGTGCGGGTTGAAACGACGGCATCCAGTGCTTTGGAGTTGGAGGAAGCACGGAGAATTGAGCGGGAAGAAGTACTGCGGAAGCGTAACTTGTGGGATAATCCAGCTAAGTCACATGGGACGCTCTCTGCTCTGGCTGATGCTATCAGGGTGGTCGACCATCTAAAGGATCTTCGCTTCAAGGTACAGCAATATGAGTTCAACAAACAATTTTTGTTTTCAGGATTTCAAGAAACAAATATGCTTTACATAGTGTGATGCTTCATGCATGTGAACAGGCTTCAGAAGATAAGCTAAACCATGTTTACTCTGTCACTTCCCTTCACTAAATTGTGCAAATATACGGTTCCAATTCTTTTTGTCTTTATTTTGTGCACAGAAACTACAATTTGTATCGGCACTTCTGTTTTCTGGCCGTTGATCATTAGATATACTGTGCAGGCTGAAGAGGCGAAGCTGATTAGTCAACTATCAGAGATGGAAGCCATAAATGGTGAGCTATTTAAGCAAGCATACAAATCTTCAGTAGATGCTAGCGAGCATCTAGATGGCTACCAGATGTACAAGCTTTTTAAGGGTCCATATGACAAGGAGGGAGCGTGCTTGTTCGGGGGGACGTAAACGATCGTGGATTATTTACTGCTGACTGGTTTGGTGTGAGAGAAAAATACTATTCCTAGCTGGAAATTTACGATCGTTTACGAGCAAGCGAACAGGCTGAGTGTCCAATGGTGTTACTTCTGAGGTAAGTTAACTGTAATTACATTTAATATATGTATGGTCAAAGGGTAATGATAATAGATTAATAGTATAAGAAATGCTGATGTAGCTTTAATTGCAATTTCACCTTTCTAATTTGAATAAATAACCTTACTGCCCTGTTTGCCTTTGTGAATTTGTCGTTAATTAGTATTCTGCTCAAGTCCATGGAAAAAATTAAGCTACTAAATGTTTAGTTAATCCATAAATTTCTTTCAAATATGCTAATAGCCTATAGTGATTCATACTCTCATACTGCTAGATGGAAGTTGGTATTGTACTATAAATGTGGTAATATCAAACTTTTGAAGTTTTGATATATACTGATGAATTGGCTAGCTATGATATCTTTTTACTCACAAAAATGTTGATATTTGTCCGCTGCAGCTGTGGGCAGAGAAGGTTTTTGGCATGTATACAAGTTGGGCACGGAAGCAAGGTTACAAGGTTGGATTGATTGAGAAGATATTTTCAACGAGTGGCCATATCCAATCTGCAGCAATGGAGATTGAATCAGAGTACATGTTTGGCACCCTTTCTGGAGAAAAAGGAATGCATCAAATGATATACTCCTCCCTTGAAAATTCTGACATTGATCAGGTGATTATGCTTTCTGTTGTAATTTGTTAGTTTTTATAAGAATTCATCAGGAATTGTTGAGTGCCAGGTTTAAATTAATATACATGACAAACTATACATGTAAGGCCCCGTTCGGCTTACCCCATATTCGGTTTGTTCGGCTTCTTTTTTCAGCCGGAACAGTGTTTTTCTCTTACAACAATTCAGCCAGAACAATATTTTTCAGCCAGTTTCAGCCACAATTCTTTCAGCCGAACGGGGCCTAAATGTCATACGGCAGTAAGCTGCTGCTGCTCTACCCGGGCTGAAAGTGTTCAGGCTGGGATGCTTTACAGGAGCAAGTGTTGAATAAAAGCGGTAAGACCAAATTTTGGGGAAAAAATGATGTAGTTGTTCAATGTTCCAAGTGTTGGTGAGAACGTTACCGTTGTCATCCTTTAGTTGGTAGGTGCCCGGTCAGATCACCTCGGTCACCGTATAGGGACCTTCCCATAGTGGAGAGAGTTTGTGTTTCTCCTTCGTTGATTGGGTCCTCCTGAGTACGAGATGATCGACTTCGAGGATCCTCCAACTAACCTTCCTTTCATGGCACCTGCGGAGAGTTTGCTGGTAGCGAGTGGAGCGGATGATGGTCGTCTCGGAGGCCTCCTCGAGCAGGTCGACTACGTCTTGCTGAGCCTCCGTGGCTCGGTCGCGGTCGAAATCCTTCATTCTTAGGGCACCGTGGTCGAGGTCAGAGGGCAACACTGCTTTAGCTCTATAGGTCAGGAAGAAGGGTGTGACCTCTGTGGATCAGATCGGGGTCATTCTTAGGCTCTAGAGGATCGCTGGGACTTCTACAACCCATTGCCCGACGTACTTGTTGAGTCAGTCGAAGATGCGTGGCTGAAGTCCTTGGAGGACCATGCCATTGGCATGCTCGAACTAACCGTCAGTACATGGATGTCCGACCGAGGCCCAGTCGATCCTGATGCCGTATCCATCACTGAAGTCTAGGAACTTCTTCCCGCTGAAGTTAGTCCCGTGGTTAGTGATGATATAGTTAGGAATGCCAAACTGGTAGATGATGTTGAGGAAGAATTTGACCGCCTCTTCCGACCGGATGTTGGTGATGGGCTGGCCTCTATCCACTTGGTGAACATATCGACTGCTATGAGCAAGTGAGTGAAGCCGCCTAGGCCCTTTTTGAGGGGTCCTACCATGTCGAGGCCCCAGACCAAGAACGGCCAGGTGATGGGGGTGGTTTGAAGCTCCTCTGCCGGCAAATGAGTTTGCCGAGCGTAGAATTAGCATCCGTCACACCTGCGGACGACCTCCTCTACATCTCGTAGTGTGGTGGGCCGATAAAAACCTTGGCGAAAGGCTTTTCTGACCAGCGACCTTGGGGCCACGTGATGTCTGTAGATCCCGGCATGGACCTTGAGGAGGAGCTGCTTCCCCTGGTTGGTAGGGATGCACTTCATGAGCACCCCCGATGGACTTCGTTTGTAGAGTTCATCACCGAGCGTGATGAAGGTCTTGGCACGTCGAGTGATCCATCGAGCTTCAGTCCTTTCGGGTGGGAGAGCCTCCTCAAGGAGGTAGGCGAGTGGTGGCGCTCGCTAGTCGGTTTGATCGAGTGGCAACATGGTGACATCGGCGGGCAACGTCGTCATGGAGGCACTAGGGTCGGAGCCCCCGAGCGCTGGCTTGGCATCGGGGTCGAAGCCCCCGGGCGTCGGCTTGGCGTTAGGGTATGTCTAGATCGAACCTTCTGAGACACGGGCGGACGGCTCGCGGAGATCATTGATGAAGATCCCGCTTGGAGACGGATCCCGCCTGGCGGCCAATTTTATGAGAAAATCATCAGCATCGTTGTCCTTTCGGGGGATGTGATGTAGCTTGATCTCCTAGAATTTATCCTCGAGCTTGCACACCTCCTGGCAGTATGCTGCCATGAGGGGGTTTTTGTAGGAGGACTCCTTCATAACTTGGTCAACGACCAACTCCGAGTCGTCGCGGACATAGAGTCACATAGCGCTGAGCTCGATGGCGATGCGCAGCCTATTGATGAGGGACTCATATTCCATGGCGTTGTTTGAGGTCGAGAAATGGAGGCAGATGGCGTAGCGGTGCCTACTCCTGTCTGGGGAGATCAGAACCACTCTAGCCCCCGAGCTGAGCACCATTACGGACCCATCAAAGTACATTGTCCTATACTCGTGGGTGACGTTCGGGGTCGGTAGCTGGGCCTCCGTCCATTCAACGACAAAATCCATGAGAGCTTGAGACTTAATAGCGGTACAGAAGATATACCTGATGTCGTGGCCCATGAGTTTGAGTGCCCACTTGGAGATCCGTCCCGTGGCATCGCAGTTGTGGACGATGTCTCCGAGCGGGTACGAAGTGACGACCATGACTTCGTGGTCGGTGAAGTAGTGTAGGAGCTTCTAGGCCGCCATCAACATGGCATATAGGAGTTTCTGCACTTGGAGGTACTGGACCTTGGGGTCAGTGAGTACTTCCCCGATGAAGTATACGGGTGTCCTGGCTCCTCCCTTTCGATGACCAGGGCGGCGCTAACCACATGGTTGCTCGCTGCGATGTAGAGGAGGAGGGGTTCTCCCTGTTCGGGAGTGACGAGGATTGGGGCCAACATTAGTGACGCTTTGAATCTCTCTAGAGCCTACTCAACTTCCTCAGTCCAGACGAAGGCGTCCGTCTTTTTGAGGAGCTTGTAGAGTGGCATCCCCCATTTGTCAAGCCGGGAGATGAATCGGCTCAGGGTAGCTAGACACCCGGTGAGCCTTTGTACGCCCTTGACGTTGCGTATAGGGCCCATGTTGGAGATGGCCGTGATCTTTTTGGGGTTGGCCTCGATGTCGCGCTCGAACACTATGTATCCAAGCAGCTTCCCCTTCGGAACCCCAAAAACACATTTTTGGGATTCAGCTTGATGTTGAACCTTCGGAGGTTCATGAATATCGCGGCCAAGTTTGCAATTAGGTCGCAAGCTTGAGCCATTTTGACCAATATGTCATCAACATAGACGACGATGGTTGGTTTTGGCCGGTCGACTTGATCAGGTTGGTCGAGCAAGTCGATGTGATCAGCGAAGCATTGCTGCATGCACCGCTGATAAGTGGCGCCAGCGTTCTTTAGGGCGAAAGGCATGGTTACGTAGCAGTACAAACCATACGGGGTAATGAACGAGGTTGTGAGCTGATCAGACTCTTTCATCCCGATCTAGTGGTAGCCTGAGTAGGCATCCAGAAAGGAGAGGATCTCGCATCCTGAGGTGGAGTCGACTATCTGGTCTATGGGTGGTAAAGAAAAGTGATCCTTCGGACATGCTTTGTTGAGGCCTGTATAATCAACGCATATTTTCTATTTTCCAGTCTTCTTTTTAACAAGAACAAGATTGGCAAGCTAGTCGGAGTGGAATACCTCTCTGATGAATCCGGCTGCTAGGAGTTTGGCGATCTCTTTGCCTATGGACCTATGTCTCTCATCATCAAAGTGACATAGGCACTACTTGGTGGGCTTTGAGCCTGGGATGAGGTGTAGTGCGTGCTCGGCGATGTCCCACGGTATACCCAGCATGTCAGATGGCTTCCATTCGAAGACATCGCGATTGGCGCGTAGGAAGTCAATGAGCTCGCATTCCTATTTGGTTGGGAGCTGGGTCCTGATCCGCACCGTCTTGGTTGGGTCAGTGGGGTCGATCCCTACCGCCTTGGTTTCCTTGAGTGGGCAGAAGGCCGTCGAGGAGGTTGGTTTGTTGCAGTTCAGGACTGTTCGAGTCGACGACTCCCTAAGCCGTGGGAGCTCAGACGAGTTGATGACGGCGGTGGCGAGCTTGAAATGCTCGTGGTCACACATGAAGGTGTGCAAGAAGGCGCTGCCCATGATGATGACGCCGTTCGATCTCGGCATCTTCAACTTGAGGTAGGTGTAGTTGGGGATCGCCATGAATTTGGCATAGCATGGCTATCCCAAGATAGAGTAATAGGACCCTGGGAAGTCCACCACTTCGAAGGTGAGGACCTCCGAGCGGAAGTTGGCTCGGTTGCCAAACATGACGAGCAGGTCAATCTGCCCGAGCGGGTATGCCTACGCTCCTGGGATCACGCCATGGAAGGGAGAGCCCATTGGGCGGAGTTCCGACCAGGGGATGCGCATGGCGTCAAGGGTGTCGACGTAGAGGATGTTGAGGCCGTTGCCTTTGTCCATCAGCACCTTGGTGAGGCGCTTCTTGCGGACGATGGGGTCGACGACGAGTGGGTAGCATCTCGATCTGGCAACATGGGCAGGATGGTCCCTCTGATCGAAGGTGATCAAAGATTCCGACCAGCTAAGGAAGGAGGGGACGGCCATCTCGATGGCGCATGACTCTCTATAGCGTACCTTGTGCTAGCGCTTGGAGCAGATGGCGTCAAATCCTTCAAAGATCATGATGCATTCCTTAGTGTCGAGGAAGCTGTCCCTGTCCTTGCCCGCCGTGCCTCCTTTCTTGGCTGCTGCCTCTTTGCCGTCTCCTTCTTTTGGCCCGCTGGCCTGTCGTAGGAAACATTTGAGGAGCTCGTAGTCATTGTAGAGGTGTTTAACGGGGTAGGCGTGGTTGGTGCATAGGCTATCCATGAGCTTATTGAAGTGGTCAGGCAGGCCCTGCTGGGGCTGCTTGCCCACGTGATCAACTACGGCGACCAACGCGGTGTTGGCCGATCGGCGCCGATCCTTTTTGTTCTTCTTGCCCCTCTACATGGAGGGGCCCTTGTCTTGGTCCTCGTGCTTGGCCTTGCCTTTGTCCCGGCCTCCGTTGAAGATCACCTCCTCGCCGAAGGCATGGTTCATGGCGACGTCGAGTAGGTTGCGAGTGTACAGGGCTTTAGGCAGCCAAGCTTGTGAATCAGGGACTCGTAGGTTGTCCCAGAGAGGAATGCGCTGATGATGTTCGTGTCGATGACATCATGGAGGGAGTTGCATCGTTGGGAGAACTTACGGATGTAATCCTACAGGGACTCGCTAGGCTTCTTCTAGCAGCTCTTGAGGTCACAGGAGTTACCAGGGCGGACATACGTCTCCTGGAAATTTCCAAGAAAGATCCTCTTGAGGTCCGCCCAGCTGTGGATGCTATCGAGCGAGAGGAATTCAAGCCATGCCATAACATGTTCCCCCACACCGATGGGGAGATATTGAATGATGAAATGGTCATCATCCACCCCTTCAGCTCGGCAGGCGAGCTAGAAATCTTCGAGCCATATATCGGGGTTCATCTCCCCGGTGTACTTGGCGATGTTGGTGGGTGGTCGGAAGCGCTGTAGAAATGATGCTCCCTAGATACGCCGAGCAAAGGCCCATGGTCCTGGGCCATCCGGGCTGGGTCTCTAGTTGTCTGGCCGGCAACCATGCCTGGGGTGCGTTTGACTGCTCCCCTCGATGGTCTATCCGGGGCCCATGTTGCCTGCCCTCACCACCACTCGATGGACGTCATCATCATGCCAGGCCTGATGTCAGTTGCTGATGACGCTGTGAGCGTCTTGGTGCGGACTGAGCCATTCACGTAACTACGGTCGATGTGGAGCGGGTGCTAGGTCGGACCACAACATAGCTGCGGCCTCTTGTGCCGCGCTTGGTGGCTGTATTGGTGAGCGAATGGAGTGATCCATCTGGTGTGTCCCAACTCCCCTGGTGGGGAGAGATGCTGCGAGTCAGAGTCACGATGCGGAGCTTTCCGCCTGTTGAACGGCGGCGGCTTCCACTAGCTCTCGGAGGTTCCGATGGACCGCCCGCTCCTAGGGGTCAATGGGCTCGGGAACGCCGCGTAGAAGCATTGCCGCAGCGGTGATGTTTTGGCTAGCCTGAGCGAACTGTGGGGTATCATTCCCCTCATCCATGATGTCACGCTGGGCCTGACAGGCACGACCCCGAGCGCCGCTCGCCGGGTTACGCGCCTAGGGCGCAACGTGCTGCACCGAGTGCGCCGACGCAAGTGGCTGCTGGTTCTACCGCCATTGTCGTAGCTCCTCGGTGTGCTCTTGCACAAGCGCGAGGGCCCCCGCATGAGGGTCCAAAGGGGTGTGGATCTGCAAGGACTCTGCTACCACCGGGGGTTGTCCCAGAGCGTCCGCCATAGCGCACTCCCAAGACGGACGGTGGCTAGGTGCCACATCGCCGATGCTGGAGCCGTCGCTCTCAACCTCGTCATCTAGGAGTTCGTGGAAAGTAGTGGGAGCATAGCTCACCATTCCCCATGAATTCAGACGTGAGAGGGAGCGGCACCAGAGTTCTTCGGAGCCCCCGGGCATATGCGTCCGTGAGGGACACGAGGCCGTAGGGGAACCCATCGATGGAAGATAGTAAATAGTGAGTAAATAACAGCATATACAATACTCACAGCAGGGTTTGAGCAGAGCGTTTGCTCGGAATGAAGCATAGGCGCTTCATCATTGAAGTCATCATGTGTCCCAGAGCCGATGGAAGGTGCCCCTCCAACGGGTGCCGGAACAAGTGCTTCCTCGTGGAGGTGTAGTACATCGAGCCAATCGGCGACGAAGTCCAGTCTTCCGAAGAGGAAGGCCTAGGATGTCTCGAATACAGATGGAACCCACATCCTAATAGGTGGGAGTGTAGGAAACTCCAGCGAGCCAAAGCGAGTCATATAGCTTGAGCCCACCATGGCAAAGATGGCAGAAAAGTGGGCCATCCGATGATCAAAAGTGTGAACAAACAGCGTCTTCCCCACGAACGACGCCAACTGTTGGTGCAGAAAATATCCAACACATAAATACTTGTAGTTTTGCCGTACGTTGTGATCGGATGTGGCCTAGCACTCAATGACACAAGGTTTATATTAGTTCAGGCAACGTGCCCTACGTCCAGTTTGAGTCGGTCGGTGACTTTATTCCTGAGCCTAGGTGCTCGAAGTTTGCTGTGGGGTTACAAACGGAAGGGAGAAAGATGAGGGGTACAAGAGGTTCGGTCAAACTCTGGTCTGAAGGGCCGATATTGATGGGAGCTCCGCAATGTGCTAAGTGTTCGAACATTTGTTGTTCATTGGGATCCTTGGTCGTTCGGATCGTGTGTGTTGTTCGAGTTGTTGTGGACTGATCCTCCCCTTTGAGAGAGAGCGCATCCCCTTTTATAGATGAAGGGGATGGCCTTACAAGAGAGAGAGAGAGAGAGTACGTATGCTAAGTCTCGTTGCCCACGCCGTCGGGTACAAGATGATTGTAGGCGCCCATAACACTATTAATGTCAGATGCATGTGGGAGGTTGCGTCGTCTTCTTCTGGTATGGCAGACGTCGGTGCCTACCATACTATTGATGCCCAGAGGCATGCAAGGTGTTTTACCGTGCTCGTCTGGTATGGGAGTTTGCAGGCGCCCACAACACTATAGGGCAAATGTTGGCGCCCACAACATTGCTTGGGTTTTGACATGCCTGGAAGGTTGCAGGGCACTCTTCTGACATGTCCTGTCGGTACTGTCCTGTAGGCGTATAGGGTATGGTCCTTGGTATTGCGGTTGACTTGAGTGCCCTACCCTACTTGCTCCGTCCGTTTCCTGGTCCTCACCGAGCGGGCGACCCCGGTCAGTTGGTCCCAGTTGGCTCCGACTGCGCCAGTCGGTGAAGAGCTGTAAGCAGGGGTTCGGTGCGTCCCCTGTCGAAGACGCGGGTCGGAGTTCGAAAGCGGTGTTTGGCTAGGCCTTCCGGTCGGAGAGGTGGTCCAGAGTCGGAAGCGAGTGATATTCCTTCTTGGCCAGGCCTTCCGGTCGGAGAGGCGGGCCAGAGTCGGAAGTGAGTGCTGTTTCTCCTTAGCGAGGCCTTCCGGTCGGAGATTGGATCGCCCTTCTGGCCTGTCGTTTAGGTATTTGGGCCAGCCCAGGAGTTTGCGCGTTGTTCGCAACGTCGTATGCTGGGCCAAGCCTTTGCTGGGAAACCGGTCCACGAGGGACCTCGGGTTTATGAACCTAAGACGATGGGACCTTAGTGACCATTGGAGTCGGTCGACAAATGGTTGAGCCTAAGTAGCTTAAGGCACTTGGCTTGGTTGACAGGAGCCCTTATAGCGAACCCAACACTTTGATCAGGGGAAGCCTTGGTAACTATTCTACCTTAGTGGAGTTCCAATGTGAACTAGGGGTTGCATTCGACAACCGACACCATGAGATATGTCACCATGTCTTGAGAGTTTGCACCTCATTACTTGAGCTCTTTACTTACCACATTTACTTTTCCACACATGCTTGTTTGTGAGGCTTTACCTTTCCTTGAGTAGCTTGGTCTAATTGATAGGTTTGGCTCTAGGTCACAAATAAACTCTTTGTGGGTGTGTCTGAGTAGAGAACACTAAGTAAACTTAAGTTTGTATCTTTGTAGCCAATTGCTTAAGTTTATCAAGTGTATTTTCAAGTTAGGTTTCTAGGTTAAGTTTTTAGTGACCCAATTCACCTTAGAGCATGAGCACTTGAACATGAGGAATTATAACCATTTTGCATTCGTCAAAGGCAATAGACAACAATGAGCGAGATGTAGGGCTGTTATCTGCAAGGAGGATGAAATAGGGGTAGATCATCATGTTTAACTATGAGATCAAGAGATTCCAAACTATTCAACTCCCATAGCCGAACTCCTTATTACTGCTCTGCATTCATAATCTATCGAGCATGTTGACAATGGTCAACAACTACATAGAGTAGTATTGTTGTCGGTTGGTGTTTCATGTAAGTATGGTCCATGTGGACTGAGTGCATGGGATAGACAGTAGGGCTAGCATTATATGCCATTATAAAAAAAATTTGACCAGGGGGAGAGATGTCCCCCTGATTTTCGTCTTAAGAAGCTGGTGCCGTGACTCGAACTCGGGCTGGCTCAGCCAACCGCTTCTTTGGCGTGTTGTGCTGACCAGTTGCACTGTGAGAGTGTTGGTAGGCCCACTTGTCTGGTTATAGTTGTAGATGGAGCTGATGTTGAGAGAATGGGGAGGAGAATGGCGGCATCGCCATGGTGTCTCATATGTTTCCCCTTAGCTCCATCATGAACATGGATGTAGTTTTTTTTAATTCAAAGTTCAATTTCAAGAAAACACAAAAAAATCAAAGAAAATTATTGATCACACTTCACAGTTGACACGTCGTGGACCACTGGACCATACGTGGTCTCTCGACGTATAAGAATCCTCATGGCATACTCATCTGAGAGTAGCATTCGACACTCCCAGTGGCCGCGAAGCAATCCCTTTGTTGGTGTACAATACATAATCACCTGCTGGGAGCCTGGGACGCATACGGTTACATACTTATTGACGTACGGATATACGATACGGGTGGCCGGTCGGTAGAGTACGTGGACGTGGACGAGCTAGCTTCAGTTGAAGCTGATGGGGTAGACGCGTTGCATGTTGGGGTAGAAGAGCCCCCAGTTCTGCTCCACGCCGCTCTCCTTGAGGTTCTCGTTGAACATGGAGAAGAGGATCGTCTCGATGGCGCCCGGGTGGCGCGGGGTTCCCCGGCCGACGTGGTTGATGAGATTCTTGTTGTAGATGGCCGCATTCTCGGGCGACGCCGCGACGCCGCCGGCGGACGGCCACCCGCTCTCCGACACCACAAGGGTCACGCCGGAGCCGCCGTGGTTGCCCATCGCCACGTAGAAGGAGTCGACGGTGGTGTCGAAGAGGTTCTGGTACACGTAGGCGCCGTCCTTGAGGACGGTGCCGGGAGCGGTGAAGAGCGCGTAGCTGAGGTCCATGGCAGACGGGTTGGTGGCGTAGGTGAAGTAAGGGTAGACGCTCGCCATGAGAGGCGCGCCGGTGCGCGCCAGGAAGTCGAGGACGGGGCCCATGAACCCCTGCGCCTCGTCCGTGAACTCGGCGGCGGAGGGCGGCTTGTACCCGCCGAGGATGGCCTGCGACACGGACGTGGTGACCTTGATGCCGTCCAGCCCGGCGGCGGCCAGAGCGGCGCGGACGTTCTCCATGGCCGGGACCAGGTTCTGCGCCGCGCCGCCGGCCACCTCGTTGCCCACGCAGACGCAGCGGAAGGAGACCTTCGGGTAGGCCTGGATGTTGTTGCGGACCCACGACGCGGCCGCGGCCGGGCTGGCGGCGAGGCTGGACAGCACGTCGTTGGGCGCGCCGACCACGACGCGGATGCCCGTGCCGCCCACGGCCTGGAGTGCCGCCTGGTCCGGCGCGTAGATCCGCATCAGCGAGATGCCGTTGTCCTTGTACATGCCGATGACGGTGCTCGCCGGCGGCAGGTTGTCGCCGCTCATGCCGTAGGACACCCCGATGGACTCCACCACGCCTGCACATATACGTATGTACGCACTCCTTCAGTCAAATTTATTAATTAATCACAGTAAAATTGTGAAGAAATTAATGGAAAAGGAAACCTGTGCATGAAACAACAGAGGCAGCAAGCATCGCTGTCCGCTGTGTGTAACTGAAATTTAACTTCCCCATATATCTCTCTCAATGTATCTTTCCCATCTCGCTTCTTATATCTACATCGAGAAGACATTTAACTTCCCCATCTCTCTCAATCTATCTATCCATCTATCTACATTTCTTTCTACTATCTATCTGCAATCTTTGCAACAGTCGACGTTACAAGCAACTGGTTATACATTTTACTGTCAGCTGCTGCGAGCAGAGAGAGAGAGGGGCCACATATATGCTAGAGGCCCAAACAAAGGAAACGTCCCCGACCGTCGGCTAGTCCACCTATCATCGATATAGATGGCCAAAGCCGTTAGCTAGATCACGAATGAGGATAACGGCCAATAGCTAGCTTTTTTCTAATCATAGCTAAAAAGCCAATAGCAAGCTAGCTCCCGCATGTTTAAGGTCTTCTTTGACAGGGTTTTTATTGTGGCTTCTTCACCGACTTAATCAAAAGCTTTACTAAACAAGTACATATGAGAACGGCTTTTGAAGCCAAAACCAAGGTAAAAATAGTGAAACCCAAGCCGCCATTGTTTTGGCAAGAAGTTGAAGCTATCAAAAATATGATTTCTTCTACCTTTATTGTTCTTTAAGAAGCCAAAACCCTGACAAAAAGGCACTAACGTTACTTTAGCATGACATTACTCTAACAGTAATATAATAATATTATCTTTGTATTAAAGTTACTGTCAAGAGTTTACATCTCCCCCCCCCCCCCCCCCCCCCCCCCCCAAAAAAAAAAAAAATCGCCTTTCTAGCTGCAAGCACAAACATACCCTGAAAACAGTTAATACTGTCAGGAAAGGGGGGAAAATATATATACTTGGAGCGATGTTGGCAAAGACGCCGAGAAGCAATGCCGCCGTAGCCAACATGGAGGCTGCCCTCTGCCTTGCCATTCTCTCTGTTCTCAGATCCTCCCCGTGCGTGTTCCAAGAGGCTACACTGTATCTAGTGGCTATGCTTACACGTCTCTGCTTGTAATTGCTTCGATGAAACAAACCACTGCCAACAGCCATCTTATATAGAACTATAGATATCAGGGTCCAATGTATCACTTGGCCCAACGTCACCAGCACCGACAAGCTTTTCTTTTCGAATATCCAGCACCACCGACATTTCATTTTTTCTGAAAATCTTTTTCGTTTTCTTTGTGGGCCTGAAGCCCCTTTTTTTTTAAAAAAATAAAACTACTCTTTATCGGCGTTTCCGGAATCGATTTGAAGCGTGGCTATTAGTTCCTTTCCAGTCGTTTAGTCGCACGCTTTTGATGGGCTTAAACTTTGTTGCTTTTTAATTCCTAGCCGCTAGGTTGTAAACACTTAAGGCTTATGGCTTATTTTGTGGTTGACGTTTAGTTGTGTATCATCCTCAGATGTTAAAGGCTGGAACTTTGTTCCATCATCTAGAAAAATATATATCTACCGTAGATATCTGCAGGGGCCAATATAGAACCTCTACATTAGGTTAAAACTATTCGATTGTCATGCCTATCATTATGATTCTTTAGAGACTCGTAACAGTGCACACGTATCCTTTACAGCCTCTCGCATTTTTTCTACATATTGTCACGTAGATCGGGTCTACGAAGTTTGTTTAGACATGATGTGATCAGATCAATAATGGTTTCTATTCAAAAACCAACTTTCCCTGATTTCATTCCAGTTTTCACAGCACATCTTAATTTTCTTGGTTTCTCACTTGGAACATCAGGTGCTAAATATCCAATATCAGTGAGATTATTAAGAGGTGCAACACATTAGTTTTGTCCATGAGTCAGCATTGCAAATAGATGAAAAAGATTCTACTTTACATGGAGATAATTAGTTCTTACTACTAATTTTATCTGAACTAAAAAAAAAAACAAAAACTTGGGAGGTAGTTCTATCGTTAGGTAGATCATTCAGACACGGTGAATGGTAGTTAAAAGCTGATGAGCTTTGATTAGAAATATTCCCTTTTGCTAAAATGTGGCCATCACAGTTAGAAAAGGACAACTGATCGCACTCGATTGAAATGCCATAACTCACTGCTAGCTGAAAACACAGTTGGAGATAAAGGGACAAAGGATCGCATTTGATTGGAATGCAATAGCTCACGGCTAGCTTGAAGCACAAGATCGAGCTGAGATGCGACATAGACTCCGCTGATGGAACCAAGATTTTGTACTATATATTCCCCGTTCCAAATCCAATGAGTTCTGCTCTAGTGGTCCCCCCAATCCAGATCCAAAACAAAATTAATTATAATTAATCACCCTGGTGCTTTAAGATTCATGCATTTTTTTTAAAAGAGGGCACAGGAGCAATCAAGAAAAATATACCATTCTCATTTTTTTGAGGGGTCAATAAAACTTAAGTTTATAATAAGGTAGATAAAAATAGTAGTATGATTTACAATATGTAACAGTGATTATTAAATGAGTCATGAAATATATTTTTTATATAAATGTTGATAATATTTTTTATGTACCTAATAATCAAATTTAAAAAGGTTTAATTTAGTCTAAATCTAAATTCTAAAGTAACATTATTTTAATAGAGAGTATGTGAGAACGTATACACATAGAGTTGGTTATCTTGCGCCTATTGGTTGGATACCATGTCACCTTAATAAGTAGTGCATCTCTATCTCGCTAAATTATTTGGACACAGTGACATACAAATATGATATATGCATCTCGTCTTGTCACAAGATTGCTACCGGCTCTTGGTTGGTAGCATTACTAACGTGGGCCCTGTTCGCTGGGAGAAATTTGGAGAAATCTAGATAAATCTGGAGAAATTTACGAGAGTATAAACAGTGATTTTCATCCACAAACAGTAAATCCCGGCTGGCTACAGCTCCGTGCTGGAATTCTCTTGGACGATCTTCAGGTCTTAGTTAGCTTGGCGGAGAGTGATAAAAACCGGTTATATCATGTAAGGCTGTAAGCGGTAAAACAACACCTAACGCTCTCTGCAGGTAAGGTAATTAAACAAGATATGCAAAGTACACACACGCGGTCCTTTTCCATTCTTCTTGTTATTACAGCACCACTTTTTGAGACACAATTTGCAGGACAATCAACTGGTCGACAAGTGTCGTATCCACAACAGGAAAATGACTTAGCCGGTAGGATTGGTGATGGAACCACGCAACACACTGACATGCTGTCCCAACGCGATGAAACGGTGAAGTGGTTAAACGAAACAAATCACCACAGGTGGACTATGCCGCGTGGTGCCATCAATAGCCATCCTCTGTTTAGGAGGCAACCGATCTGGCTCCACCCCATCAGACTTTAAATGTTAAATTTTTTCTTTATCTATTATATATCTCCTATAACTAATTGACCATCAGAGTTAGACCATACATGCTCATACAAGGTTGATATGTACCCTTGTTTGTCGAGTTTGTAATGAGTGATTGTCGGAGATGATCGGCTTTGGTTGAGTTTGGAGACTAACTATGACGTGAGTTTGTGTGTGCAACATGTCTCTTGGCTGTGGTGTGCAGGTGTGGAGCATAGGGACGGTCGACGGACACGGTGAAGGTCAAGTAGAGATGGACCATGCCGATGGACTAGGAGCGGTGAAGGACGTACATGAGCCTTTGACTGATGGACCGAGATGGCCGGAAGACTGACCGTGGTGGCTGACGCATGGGACATCAACAAGCGAGAGCACATGAGGAGTAGACCGTGTTGACCAAGTCAAGACAACAGTTCATCAAGTCAAGCGGAGGTGCAACACAAGAGGACTTGGTGATCGGACGATCGAGGACGATGGTGACACGTGTCGAGATCAAGGAGGGGGCGTAGCAGCAGATACACTTCTCTAGGTAGTTTGGTGGGCCTCAAAACCACCGGCGGACATTTTCTCAGGTTTGAGACTAAAAAACCGGTTGGAATTTCAGCGGGAATGGGAGGAGGCATGTGGCGTCATCGTGAAGCTTGCGTCGAGGCGAAGCAAAGTCGTAAAGAGCCCATGGCCCCGGATGGACCTATCTTAAGTTGGACCATTATGCCCCTGTGGTTAAGTGGTTCAGCTAAAATATCTAAAGGCGTGATGGAAATGTGTAATAATTCTATAGATAAGATAGAGGTGGCCACCATCCAACCATCTCTCCTGTTTTAGGTTTCCCAGTATGTAGTTTTCAATTTTCAGTCCTATTTCAAGAGAGAGATCCAAAGATGTGAGTTTCAATCCCTCAGTCTGTGTAAACATTCATCTGTAAAACTTGGCAAAGAGACTGACCTCGTTCTTGTGAGAAATTAAGCAATCCTTCATATGAAATTCATGGTCAAGTTCTTGCTTGTGGTTGATTTGGAATTTCCTCTCTTGTTTCCCCCTTCTATTCTCCTTTTGATGGATTTTGTGTTCCAGCGAGGTCGGCGATGTTTTTAGGGTTTGGATACGTGCTAGGACCTCTGATGAACATATCTACCAAGTGATTTGGGCAGATCCATCACAAGCATGAAAATCCATCCTTGGGATGAAAATTGAGAAAACCCCGATCTCTTTGATGGATTTTGAGATAGTGGGAGTTTAGGTGAGTTCTAGGTGTTCATACTCTAAGGATATTGCCGAGATCCTAATATATGGGTTTGTTAAGCCTTGGGTCCAATGGTTCCCGAACGATGAAGACCCCTCGACCGACCCCTCCAGGATCGCCCGGGGGCTCGGGGGCTATACCCATTGGGAACGCTCACACGCACCGTCTGAGGAGAAACCCGGCCGAGCCTAACTCCACCACAACTTTTGCTTGGGGCTCGGGGGCTTGCCCAAGCCCCGTGGCTCCTGATCTATGACAACACTTTGGCTTAGCCCTTGGCTCCTGCCCCACCAATGACTCCAGCCAAGGCCCAGACACAAGACGACATGACCTGAGCTACCGAGGCTTAGGGGCTCCCGGGCGCTGCCCCTTGGTCATGGCATTGCCGGCCACTTTCCCAACAAGGTCACGCACGGGGCATGACATAAGAAGACAAAGATTTCCCATGGCCTCTAGGGGCTCGAAGGCCCCTAGGCCCGCTTGTCAGCCCCTGAAGCCGACCTCCTTCACCGCCAAGAAGACTCCAGAAGATCCACCTGGGGGAGGCCGGTCTAAGCCGACATAGCCTGACACGTAGAGTGTCAGAATAGAGCAGCTAGACGACACCCATGGCTTCTTTAGCTCCACGACACCGCCATGGTCCACAACACGTCACTGCAAGGCCCCTCTAGACTCTGGCTCATGTAGACCATAGACTATTTCCCCCAAACCACCATGTACCCGACCTATCTCACTATATAAGGGATAAGGTCAGACCTAGGGGGAGGACGATCACCAGAAGACAAATCATTCCACTCCATTCGATTCCTTGGCCTCGGCTCAGCATCGAGAGCAAGGCAACCCACCGAGGGGCGCCGAGAGCTCCTCCACACATCCCATCGTCTTCCTCCTCTCCAACGAGTTGAAGGCACCACCGGCGGTGAGGCAACCTTAGGATTAGCATCGAGCTAACCCCCTACCAAATCTCTCTACAACCCTATTGTAACCCCTCGATTTTGGGTGCTTTTGAGTATAAGGATCATCAGCTGTTGGACATAGGGCACCGATTAGCGTGAACTAGGATAAACCATTGCATCCTCTCTGTGATTCTTGCGTTCTTGAGTCCACATGAGCCACCGAAGACCCATACTTTGACACCGACTCGAACAACAATGCTTGCCACAGTTTTGACCCTGTGATAGCTGGCGTGCGAGGTAGGGGGTAGCGTCAAGTGCGATTCTAGCTCTATGGTGGATAGAGCCACCCGCCTCATCGCCAGAGCAAGCAGCACCGCCCCAGACAGCGGTGTCCACTTCCCTGGTGAGTTCTCCATCATGATCGATGCCTTTGCTTCAGGCTAGGTCCTTAACTTTGGGAGCCTGGCCTATGTTGCCGACTGCTATGGCGAGCTTCATCCACTCCACGGGGCTACGCCAATGGGTCTTGAGCCCCTAGCATCGCCCACTCTGCCAGGTCTTCTGGGAGCAGATCTCAAGATCCTAGCCTGATAGATCCAGCATGGTTTGGGCTTGAACCCCACCGTGTCAGACCACCACCAGATATTATACATGTTGGCCAATGTCCACCACCAAATCACCACCGGTGAGGTGCTCCCGCTGCCCAATCGCTCCTAGTATTACCTCCTAGACCTGCTTTTGGGATACAGAATGCGGCGGCATCCTTCTATATGGAGCTGGTGCCCATCATCAGTCGCTAGGTGCTATGGAGCGCCATCCTCTCGGGTGCAATAGGGACCGATGTCCCATTGCTATGCACCTTCCTCGAGATCCTTTCAGGGAATGAACCAGAGTATGACTCCGATGGCATCGACTGCTATGCACCACCCCGCATGTGCTACCACATCGATGACGAGGTTCTTGCTAAGGAGGCACCTAGGCTCATGTAGCCGGCCTAGAGTCCCCATAGCCACGTGGCCTACCTCTAGGAGAAGGAGGATCGCTTGTAGGCATGGCAGGTGAAGCTGGAGGCCACCGACGTAGAGCTTGAGCACCAATGGGGACCACTCCAATGCGCACTCCCCGCAGGCAGGGGAGCACCGGTGACACTTATGGCAACAGCTCCGACCGGTCATGGACTCGGGGTGCCAAGACTCAGTAGGAGCAAAGGCGCAACCTTTGTCCTCGGCGTCTCCCTGCGTGCCAATGGATTGGCGATGACCGCGACGTCCGCGACACCATCGAAGCTAGGTCCCTTGCTTAGGCGTAGTCCCATACCCCTGAGCGACAGGATGGGGGCACCACCCTAGATGACTTCGCCCCCTGGTGTTTGGGGCAGTGATCCGAGCGGCTCTCTACCCTAGGTGTTTTGGGCCACCGACGCACATCTCTAAGTACGATGGCGAGACCAACCCAGATCATTAGTTAGAGGACTACCGCCTTGCCATGAAGCCCAGGGGGTCTGACGATGATTTCACCATCCAATTCCTACCCCTGCTCCTATCAAGCTTGACCAGAGCTTGGCTCGAGCAGCTCGAGCCTAGCAGCATCCACTGCTAGGGCGATCTCCATTCGGTCTTCATCGGCCACTTACAAGGTACGTACACTCGGCCCGAGAACTCATGAGACCTCCACAACTACAGGCAAAGGTCTGATGAGACCCTCTAGGAGTACATCCAACATTTGTCCAAGAAGCACTATGAGCTCTCCAACATCACCCACACTGACATCATCAACGTCTTCATCTACGGCATGACCTGCGAGGCACTCGTCCACGCGCTTGGCCACGAGACCCCGCGCACGATACGAGAGCTCCTAGACGTCGCCACCTAGTACGCCACCTGTGAGGAGGCAGTCTCGGCCAACTTTTGCGGCAAAGCCAAGGCCACTGGTCACCTCAGTAGAGGCAGCAGAGGTGACGGTGGCAATGACCCCGCCTCATCTCAACAACGCCGCGACAGGAGGGACAATGACTGGAAGCGTCGTGGGGAGGGGATGGTGGCCGTGGCCGACCGTGCCATTAGACCTCAACCTCATAGGTGAGGCACACGCCTAAAACACTTCGAGAAGGCGCTTGAGGCCCCCTGCCCATACCACAGGGGCAAGCGAAGCACCTCCTCAAGGACTACGCTACCATGAAGGGCTACATCCGTGGCACCCTCGGCCAATAGGGCAAGGCCTAGAAGCCTGCCCTGAAGGCTGGTGACCTGACAGGAAGCGCCTAGGAGGAAGACACCAAGTTCCTCGAGGCCAAGCGCTACCTCATGATCTTCGGGGGCTCTCACGCTTATGAACCCCGCAGGCAGTGCCAAATTACGGAACAGGGGATGAACGCCGTTCACACCCTCATCGCTCTAACATGGCTTCGATGGTCCTAGATGGCCATCACCTTCGACCAGGAAGACCACCCTAATAGTGTCCCTCATTCAGGATGCTACCCGCTCATGGTCAGCCCGATCGTGGGCACCACGCGCCTCACCAACGTGCTGATGAACGGGGGCAGCGGCCTCAGCATACTCTATGCCAGCACCCTTGACAAGATGGGCATCCCCTATAGCAACCTATGTGGTAGAACCACCTAATCTAATGCCTTCTAGGAGTGCTCGTCTTCCATTAGATACTAAGCACCCAAGGGAGAACACCAAATTACTCGGTTCCATCGAGTACACACCAGGGGAGAACCCAAAAATCCACATTTTTGCCATCAGGATCACAAATGAGAGAATAAACCTTACATCATTCTTAACCATTTCTTACATCACTTTTAATGCAACATCAGAGTATAATATTTATTATTATGATAGAGGAATGTAATCATATTATCAGAGTTATAAACAGTTTAATTGAACAGTGGAATATAAACATGTGATCATAATTATAGCGGAAATAAATATCTAATCATGACATGATGAAGTATTGATATATAAACTACGACAACAGATTATGAAACTTTTCTTTATAAAAATATTTGGTGAGAGTTATAAATAACAATTACGATCGTAGCGTAAAGGAATTCTCACTAAGCCCACTAGGAGGTATCCACACACAAAGGTCAGCTCTAGCATCCACCTGTCTCCTGCAATAGGGTGAATAAAACCCTGAGTACTCAATTGTACTCAGCAAGACTTACCCAATAGGAGAAAAGAAATAATTCCAAGGATACGCAAAGCTATCTGGCTTGTGGATTTATTGCATTTGCAGGAAGCATTACTAAGCGTGCAGCCTTATTTTCGATTTTTTATTAATAGCTGTATTGGTTCATTAACTAACCATTCTATGTAAGCAGCTGTGCTACTTTCAAGCAGGTGGTAAGCAATCAGATTTCCTTTTTTCCATTCCATCTTTCATTTTTTAGTTCTTACTACGATGCTAGGCATAAGACAAGCCGTACCGACTTGGCGGCGATTCGCGAACCGATGTCCCCAGCTGGGTACCCCAAAAACACACGCCCCACTTATACCCAAGGCACAAGCAGGATCAACCCATCATGCTTCTGTCCTAGGGTCCTAGGTCCCCATCCAAACTAGGACTCCAAGCTCCCGCCTTTGAGTCCCGGACTCAGTGCGGTGCAAGGACCTCCTCTACCAAAACAAAACCCTGACAGTCGGTCCAGAAAGAGCTGAAACCCACAACAAGAGAGCAACAAGTCTTTCAAGCGCCCATACACAAGTATGTGCTTGGGATAATAAATCTATGACTTGCCTCAGTGGCTTATGCAACGACCGGTCCTTAACCGACATAGACAGGAAAAACAGTGTAACCAAGCCATGCCCCGCGTCCACGGTGACACAACCTTTTACACCCACCAATACCCAAACCATATCCCTGCCCGGTCACTATTTTTTCTTTCTACCATTTATATTTTCCTTGTGATAATGATATAGTAACATATTTCCTATATTTCGTGAGTGACAGGCAATCACTCGACTTCTACTGGTTTCTGTAGCATAGCAATCTACCCGATCCAGTCATACTAGTAAGACTCATAGGATAAAGAGATATATATATATGCAAGTGGGTTTCATTCAACTCCTTAAAACTTAATGCACAAATATAATTTAAACTGCAGAAAAGTAGGGGTTATGCACCGGGGCTTGCCTGGGTAATATATATTAAAAAGTTAGTATCTGCATCTTCAGATCATCCACCATCATCTGAATAGGAAGCTCATTGCATCATCTCCTAGAGAGAATGCCATTACACCATCTTCGGATTTCCACTCATCCTTCACTGGATCCGTTGATTCATCATCGTACCTATATGATATGCATTGATGCAAATGCATAGATGTAAATAACCAATGACAGCCAAAACACTTAGAAATCCGATCATGCCTTATAAGCTAACGAGCTAGTTCTAACGATAATTGTACTTAGGCTACATACTCATGTTGCCGAATCAGGCATTATTCCCCAATAATTATTTTAGTTATATAAATCCAAGTGGTTTCTTTATTTTGTTCTATCGATTTAATCTTTATTCGAATTAAAGCATCATTATCTATTTAACAACTTGTTATTCTGGAGCTACAAAAATTACAGTGAGTACCTAATATTGCTGGAGCTTACTGTACAAATCTCAGATTCAACAATATTACCAATTTATCACAACAATTCTTACAAGTTCACCTTTTTACAATATTAAGTATCTCAAATTAATTATATAGCTTCCAAGAATATTATCAAACTATGTGAACAAAATATAATAGCAGATATATCATAATTTTAGGAGACTAACAAAATTGGTTTGATATTTTTATGATTTTTCTATGATTTACTATGAAATTTACAAGTTTATTTACGAAACTAAATTAACAATTGCTTTAGAAATCTAAAAGGGCCAGTGGCCATCAGGTCGGCCAAGCGGATATGCGGCCTAGGTGCACAGCGGCGGACAACCCACAGACGCGTATGCAGCGGGCGGCCTAAAGGCACGCGCGGCAGGCCGGCCAAGCGCAGGCGCGAGTGGCCTAGACATCGTCGGTAGGCTGGTGCTGGCGCGGTCAGGCTAGGTGCGTAGGCTGCGGCCCAACTGCCGGCCCACGCGGGCTACGCATGGGCGGCCCAGTCGTGTCAGCAACAGGCGGTAGCGCGACTTGGCCTAGAACGGTGGACGCGTGGTCCAACCGGCGAGCAGGCCAGCCCAAGAGGGAAGGCCCAGTGGCGGCGGTGCTATTATGCGAAGATACCCCTACGTTTTCTTGAAACTAACCCATAGGACACAAGCACTATTCACTTGAGTCACGTATTTAACATTGAGGACCCTATATAAACTTTCAGTTTGGATTCTTACCCTTCTCCAGCCAAGGGAGAAGCAGAGGAGCAGAGGAGACACGGGACATGTGGACGACAACGGGGATGACCACGGGGTGGTGCAGCACACTCGCGCGCGGTGGCCAACGATGACCGAAGGCGCAGCAATGCTAGATGTGGAGCGGCGTGGGGCCACACCGCCTGGGCACGCGATGCAGAGGGGGCACTACGGTGTGCGGCGATGGAGGTGAAGCGGCACGGGACTCAGGCACGGCGCCCGTCAGCTGACAGCATTCGGGGGCTGCGACACGGCGGCTCTAGAGTGGTACACGACGCGGACTAAGGCGAAGGGGCACGCTCGTGCGCGGTGGCTGCAGGGCCACGGGCGCGCAGCAGCCCCAAGCAGACCGAGGGGACTCGCGTGGGGAAGGGACGGCACTGGCAAGGCACTGCGGCACAGCTGGGTGCGGGCGTGGCAGCCTGGCTCGGACGTGCGGAATGGCAGCGCCAAGGTGATGCGGGACACTTGAGCTTGGGCACACCTATGGTGCAGATGAGGTGCCTGGGAGGGCAGTGCCACGGAGCAGCAGGTCCGGCACGAGGCCGAGGGCGCGTGTGGATGGCGGCGTCAGTGCGAGGCAAACAGAGGGAGGTCGAAGCAGGGACGGTGGCCTGACATTGGCGCTCCTGGGCTGGGGCGCTCCTCCTCAGCATAGTATGAAGGGAGAGGGAGGGGAAAAAGCAACGCACGATGAGCGGACAGACTAGAATTGGGATGCCACCCCACGGCTATAGAAAAGGAAAGGGAGAGAGAGAGAGGGGAGCAACGTTGCCGACATGGAGGTGACCCGACCTGACTTGCCTCGGCGCGTCGGGACTTGAAGTTTTGCTCGTCAGCCATGGTAGACAGCAGAGAGCAGAGAGCACGGCAAGAGGCACAGGGTGAAGTGATGGAACTAGCAGCGAGGAAGGAAAACGTGCAAAGTAGTACCAACAATAGCAGTTTGGCCAACTCATACATCAACACGCGTGTCGTACCGATGAGGTAGGAGAGGCGAGTGGCTAGCGGCACTCTCATTATTATTTTAGCTCTCAATTTTTTATTTAACAAACCGACTATTTATATTTTCAAACACAGCTAAAGCACTAAAGTTTGTTACTCGATATTTTAAATGCAACCAAAATCATGGTCTGAATTTTACTTAAGGACTATATACCAGTCATATAGTATTTTTGTTTATAAAAATTGTTTTTCATGCTTAATCTAATAGAACAAACTGTTCACTGTCTATTGGCCAGAATTGTCATTCGACATTCCTAAATATTTTTACGCACCGAGTAATAGACTTGGGCGTTATTTGAGTCCACAAAACTAAGTCACATAGGATTCGCTTATCGCCTCAAATACGTTTTAAATTAAAAACCCAAGAAACTCATTTCAGAAAATTTTCTTTGGCCTAAATCACGTTGCTAAACAAGCTCGTAACACCAGGGGTGTTACAACCAACCCCCTTAAAAAGAATCTCGTCCCAAGATTCAAAGCAAGCACCAAAAGAGGGGAAACACAATTACATTTTGTAGATCAGGGATTACATGAAAGATTACATGACTTCGAATGCTAACCCACATAGGGATCTAGGGATACATGGTTCAATGCAACCTAATACAACCGAGACTTAATCCAGAAGTCAAGATAGACAAGGGCAATGGAGAAACAACAAGATATTAAGTATCCAAAACATGGCGTTGGTCCAACAGATCCAAAAATAGTCGACTGAGAAGTAAAACATCATGAACCCTAAAATCGAGCTATCCAAAAATAGACTTGAACTTCTCTGAAAACTAGATCATTTCTTCTTGTCAGATTACACCATCACCTCAGACTGACGAACCTAGCTTCACACTGTCGACTAGATTTCATAGCTCTGTGTTGGATTCGAAGGGATGGGGATGAAGAAGAAGAGCAAGGACCAAGGGTATTTTATAGCGGCGAATGGAGGTGGGGCGCAACACCCAGAAGTGGAGGTGATATGGATAGGGTACATAGATGGGTCATGCTGTGGAGATAAACATGGCCATGGTGTGCTCCCTACACAGTGAGCAGATAGGAAATAAAGGAGAGGAGATAATAGGGTGCGCTCAACGAGGGAGGTGTGCGGGCGGTCGTGTCCCCAAAAGAAGAAAGAAAGGAGAGGGAAGGGGGGTCCGGTACGAGGGACAAGGCGTGAGAGTCGAGAGCCGACCAGACGCTGGGAAAAGAAAACGCACATAGTGCACAAAGACGGGGAGTGCGGCATGATGCCGCGACCACGCTAGAACAGGGAGCTAAGGACACGATACAGACAACGTTCGCAAGGCACATAGCAAAACAACCCAGCATGCATAGCATGATCAACTAAACATAGGGCTTGGGACATGACATCCACTCAGGCTTTTATAATTACTCCCGACTATCCAAGGCTAACTTTCCTTACTACTCTTCTTTTTCTTTCCTTTACTCGACCACATCCGTCTTTCATGTAGACTAAGACCTTGTCATACTTTCTTCCCCCAAAACCACCTCCTCTTGTCTACCTTGAGAGAACACTAATTCATCTACCCATTGTGGGTTTCCCATTTGAATACCTAAACATTTCCAAGGAGAAAAATTTTAAAACAAAACGGTAAGGCGGTGTAACTTGGTAAAGGTACTTGGTTAACAACCTCGATACCAGCGTGTGCCAAGTAGCGTCACAATGTGGCAGCTATTCCATAGGGATCCCTTAGTTTCATCGTGGCACCATAAGCTATTAACTAGGCAACTACTACCAACTTACACACCATGAAGGCGGTGGGGTCATAGACCATAAAATAAGGAGAGTAGTGCAAGGGAAGATCCAAACAACAAGGTTTCCCTTCACAATAAGGGACAAGGAATTCAAACCCAATGGTGAATTTGATTTAAAGAGATTCAAGTGTTCTGCTGGGACATCCACAATTAGTCGATACATTGTCCAATGTTCTCCAATCATGGCTGATCTGCTAGCATATGAATGGCAACTTCTCTTGTAACATGCTTAATATCGCCCATGAAACTCTTAAGCACATCTAACAAACTTAAGGTAGATGAACGCAATAAACATGGTGAAATAAATAAAATGCATGTTCCAACGGTCTTATACGGGTATAACGTATAGGCATTTAGGCTCCCATTCACAACACAGCATTCACCTATGGTCAGACGATCTCAACTACTACGGATGACAATGACGGCAAGAGTACAATACCAGAGGACAACGACGAAAAGCACTACTACTATGGGTATATCATTCCAAGGCAACTAAGCTACTCTAGCCATGCATCATCATTCCAGGGCGCGGTGGATTCTTCTACCGCCCTGGCTATGGATCTGCATCTTCTTGGGGCAATGGTTGAGTGAGAGGAAGCAAGGGTTCTGCTTCTAACACTTCCAAAGGTGGAGGTGCTAGTGGTTCTGTATCACCGGTTCTCCTTTCAGGCGGGTGGATAGGGATCCCCTCCAAGATCAGGGCATCCTGCCTATCAGTAGCCAGTGTCCTTCGCTTGGTCCTGGTGACAAGATAGGCCTCACACAGCTGATGGACATGCCGATCTTCAGCCTCCTTCAGGGCTTCCAACATGGTAGTCTCCTAGCTCTCAGTAGCTGCCATACTAGCATGCGCTTCGGCGAGCTACACCTGGAGCATCCAGGTCAAGATCTCAGCTTCCTCGGCTCGCCAGAGGTAGATCCTCAGTTCTAAGGCTTGTCGATCATACTGCTCATCCAGAGCAAGCAGGTACGTGGTCAAGTGCACCATGGTTGGACTATCTTCTTGTGCATTCCACCCTTGCAAGGCCTCCATGCGAGCCCTCCATGCCCACCGAAACCTGTCCAAAGGTGGAAAGAACTGCATGGGGGTACAGACAATGGGCTCCTCATAGATCTAGCAGAGGTACCGCAAGGCTTTGTGGGCCACAACCTGGTTGGTGTTGATGAAGCGAAACCCGGTTGCAGTCACACTCCAGGCTTTAGTGAGGTTAGGAAACTCTTTACTCTTCCCAATGTAGACGGTAACCTCACACCGCTCGGTGCCATGTTGCTCATACTCATAGCCCTCATACACAGGATGATCTTTGACTCCGAGCTTTTGTAGGGTGGCATGCAGGATTATAGGAAAACCCTCAATGTTAAGGCAATAACTACTAACCTAGGCTCCTGCCATTTTTGGCAGTTGTGGTGAGGAAGGCTGAGTGAAAAGCTTGCTAAAAGGAAAAGCTAAGCGAGCTAAAGTGCTCTAAGTGGTGGTACCAATGGCTAAGCCAGGCTCTACTTATAAAGGTGAAGCGTTCAGTGGTCCGGACATGGTCCACCAGGGTTCCCGTGTGGGATCACTATGACGAATCAACCAAATTCCACGCGTTCGAGGCGAGCGGCGTGCGATGCCATTATTGACTAGTATGATTGTAGGGCAAGGGTCTGACAAGAGCATAGAAAAGGGGTATGGGGAGACATGGGTCACGACCGGCGTGAACCAAGGGCGAACGTGGAGCACAAAGCCACAGTGCAGACCTAACTCTAAAACAGAAACGAGCTAGTCGAGCACAATACGACACATGTGGCACCTATGGATGGCGTATCTATAAGTAATATGAGTACAACAATGCACAAGCAGGATATGCATGGATGCAAGTCCTATATGTCCTTCCACTATTGCCAACAAATAGGGCAACCATTCTCAGATTTTCGACATATCGTTCTCTCCTTGTAGCTAGTCGATACTATCGGACTATGCTCGAGTCAGTGTACCTGCAGGAAACTTGATTAAGCCTATCTAAGTCAGCAGAGTGCCATCTATCCTGGATACATAAAACCATAGTAATAGGGCTACTTATATAACTTCACATAAAGACGCCCTAACTTTTTGAAAAGAATTTGTTGTCAAATTTTATTTTAGGAAAGGTTTTCGAAGCCTTATTTCCTCATTTGCGCTCTGATACCACCTATGGCAGAACCGCCTAATCTAATGCCTCCCAGGAGTGCTCGTCTTCCATTAGACACTAAGCACCCAAGGGAGAACACCAAATTACCCAGTTCCGTCCGGCACACCCTAGGGGAGAACCTGAAAATCTACATTTTTGCCATTAGGATCACAAATGAGGGAATAAAGCTTACATTATTCTTAACCATTTTTTACATCACTTTTAATGCAACATCAGAGTATAATATTTATTATTATGATAGTGGAATGTAATCATATTATCAGAATTATACATAGTTTAATTGAACAACGGAATATAAACATGTGATCATAATTACAACGGAAATAAATATCTAATCATGATATGATGAAGTATTGATATATAAACTACGACAACAGATTATGAAACTTTCATTTATAAAAATGTTTGGTGAGAGTTATAAATAACAACTACGATCGCAGCGTAAAGGAATCCTCGCTGAGCCCACCAGGAGGTATCCACACACAAGGGTTAGCTCTAGCATCCACCTATCACCTGCAATAGGGGGAATAAAACCCTGAGTACTCAGTTGTACTCAGCAAGACTTACCCTATAGGAGAAAAGAAAAGACTCTAAGGATATGCAGTGCTATCTGGCTTGTGGGTTTATTGTATTTGCAGGAAGCATTACTAAGTGTACGTCCTTATTTTTGATTTTTTTTATTAATAGCCGCATTGGTTCATTAACTAACCATTCTATGTAAGCACCTGTGCTACTTTCAAGCAGATAGTAAGCAATCAAATTTCCTTTTTCCATTCCACCTTTCATCTTTCAGTTCTTACTACGGTGCTAGGAATATGACAAGTCATACCGACTCGGCGTCGATTCATGAACCAATGTCCCTAGCTGGGTACCCCAAAAACACACGCCTCGCTTGTACCCAAGGCATAAGCAGGACCAACCCATCACCCTCCTGTCCTAGGGTCCTAGGTCCCCATCCAAACTGGGACTCCAAGCCCCCGCCTCTGAGTCCCAAACTCAGTGCGGTGCAAGGACCTCCTCCACCAAAATAAAACCCTAACAGTCGGTCCAGAAAGAGCCAGAACCCACGACAAGAGAGCAACAAGTCTTCCAAGTGCCCATACACAAGTATGTGTTCAGGACAATAAATCTGTGACTTGCCTCGATGGCTTATGCAATGATCGGTCCTTAACCGACACAGACCAGGAAAGTAGTGTAACCAAGCCATGCCCTGCGTCCACGACGACACAACCTCTTACACCCACCAGTACCCAAACCATATCCCTGCCTGGTCACTATTTTCCTTTCCACCATTTATATTTTTCAAGTGATAATGATATAGTAACATATTTCCTATATTTCACGAGTGATAGGCAATCACTCGACTTCTATCGGTTCCTATAGCATAGCAATCTATCCGATCCAGTCATACTAGTAAGACTCATAGGATATATATATATATATATATATATATATGTATGTATGTGTGTGTGTATATATATATGCAAGTGAGTTTCATTCAACTCCTTAAAACTTAATGCACAAATATAATTTAAACTACAGAAAAGTAGGGCTATGCACCGAGGCTTGCCTAGGTAAGATATATATTAAAAAGTTAGTATCTACATCTTCAGATCATCCACCATCATATAAATAGGAAGGCCATTGCATCATCTCCTGGAGAGAATACCATTACACCATCTTCGGATTTCCACTCATCCTTCACTGGATCTGTTGATCCATCATCGTACCTATATGATATGCATTGATGCAAATTGATAAATGTAAATAACCAATGACAGCCGAAATGCTTAGAAATCCGATCACGCCTTATAAGCTAACGAGCTAGTTTTAACGACGACCGTACTTAGGCTACATACCCATGTTGCTGAATCAGGCATTATTCCCCAACAATTATTTTAGTTATATAAATCCAAGCGGTTTCTTTATTCCGTTCTATCGATTTAATCTTTATTCGAATTAAAGCATCATTATCTATTTAGCAACTAGTTATTCTAGAGCTTCAAAAATTACAGTGAGTACCTAATATTGCCAGGAGCTTACTGTACAAATCTTAGATTCAACAATATTACCAATTTATCACAACAATTCCAACAAGTTCACCCTTTTACAATACTAAGTATCTCAAATTAATTATATAGCTTCCAAGAATATTATCAAACTATGTGAACAAAATATACTAGCAGATAGATCATGATTTTAGAAGACAAACAAAATTAGTTTGGCATTTTTATGATTTTTCTATGATTTACTACGAATTTTACAGTTTTTTACGAAACTAAATTAGCAATTGCTTAAGAAATCTAAAAGGGCTAGTGGCCATCAGTTCGGCCCAGCGGATACGCGGCCTAGGCGCAAAGTGGTGGATGGCCCATAGACACGCAGGCCGCGGGTGTCCCAAAGGCGCGCGCGACAGGTCAGCCTAGCGCAGGCGCGAGTGGCCCAGACAGCGTCGGTAGGCCGGTGCTGGTGCGGTTGGGCCAGGTGCGCAGGCCACGGCCCAATAGCTGGCCCACGTAGGCTGCAGCCCAGTCGCGTCGGCAATAGGCCAGTAGCGTGACTCGGCCCAGAACGGCGGACGCGCGGTCCAACCAGCGAGCAGGCTGGCCTAAGAGGTGCGGTGGCGCCATCATGCGAAGATACCCCAGCATTTTCTTTAAACTAAGCCATAGGACACAAGCACTATTCACTTGAGTCACGTATTTAACATTGAGGACCCTATATAAACTTTTGGTTTGGATTCTTTCCCTTGTAGCCAAGGGAGAAGCAGAGGAGCAGAGGAGACACGGGACGAGTGGACGACAGCAGGGACAGCCACTGGGTGGTGTGGCACGCTCACGCGCGGTGGCCGACGACGACCGAAGGCGCAGCAACGCCGGATGTGGAGCGGCGCGGGGCCATGCCGCCTGGGCACGCGACGCGGAGGGGGCGCTATGGTGCGCGGTGATGGAGGTGAAGCGGCACGGGACTTAGTCACGGCGACCGGCGGCTGACGGCATCCAGAGGTTGCGGCACGACAGCTCTAACGCGGTACATGGCGCGGATCGAGGCGAAGGGGCGTGCTCGCGTGTGGTGGCTGTGGGGCCACGGGCGCGCAGTAGTACCGAGCGGACCGAGGGGACTCATGCAGGGAAGGGACGGCACCGGTGAGGCGCTGCGGCTCAGCTAGGTGCGGGCATGGCAGCCTGGCTCGGACACTCGGAAGCGCAGCGCCGAGGCAATGTGGGACACACGAGCTTGGGCGCGCCTACGGTGAGGATGAGGTGCCTAGGAGGGTAGCACCGCGGAGCAGCAGGTCTGGCGTGGGGTTGTGGGCGTGCGTGGACAGCGGCGTCGGCGCGAGGCAAAAAGAGGGAGGGCGAAGCAGGGATGGTGGCCTAGCAATGGCGCTCCTGGGCTAGGGCGCCTCCTCCTCGGCACAGCAGGAAGGGAGAGGGAGGGGAAAAAGCAACGCATGATGGATGGATGGACTGTAGTTGGGATGCCACCCCTCGGCTGCAGAAAAAGAAAGGGACAGAGAGAGAGAGAGAGAGTGGAGCAACGCTACCGACATGGAGGTGACCCGGCCTAACTTGCCTCGGCGTGTCGGGACTTGAAGTTTTGCTCGTCAGCCATGGCAGATGACAGAGAGCAGAGAGCACAACAAGAGGCATAGGGTGAAGCAACAGAACTAGCAGCGAGGAAGGAAAACAAGCAAAGTAGTACACGGCAGTAGCAGTTCGGCCAACTCATCCATCAACATGCGCGTCGTACTGATGAGGTAGGTGAGGCGAGTGGCCAGTGGCACTCTCATTATTCTTTCAGCTCTCAATTTTTTATTTAACAAACCAACTATTTATATTTTCAAACACGGCTAAAGCACTAAAGTTTGTTACTCAATATTTTAAATGCAACCAAAATCATGCTTCGAATTTTACTTAAGTACTATATACTAGTCATATCGTATTTTTGTTTATAAAAATTGTTTTTTATGCTTAATCTAATAGAACAAACCATTCGCTGTCTATTGGCCAGAATTGTTGTTCGATATTCCTAAATATTTTTACGCACTGAATAATAGACTTGGGCGTTATTTGAGTCCGCGAAACTAAGTCACACAGGATTCACTTATCGCCTCAAGTACGTTTTAAACTAAAAACTCGAAAAACTCATTTTGGAAATTTTTCTTAGGCCTAAATCGCGGTGCTAAACGAGCTCGTAACACTAGGAGTGTTACAACCTGCGCCCCAGCAGGGCGCCATTCTATGGGATCATGCTGGGGAAGGAAGCCATGCCCCTCAGGCGCATCTGGCTCAACATCACCTTCGGCCAACCTGACAACTTCTGCAAGGAGCCACTCGTCTTTGAGGTGGTTGACTTCACTGGCGTTAACCACGCCCTCCTCAGTTGACCATGCTTCGCCAAGTTTATGGCCGTCCCCAACTACACCTACCTAAAGCTCAAGATGCCCGGCCCAAAGAGGGTCATCACTATCGAGAGTAGCTTCGAGCAAGCCTACCACTGCAAGCAAGACTGCATCGCACAAGCAGCTGCACTGGTCGCCCCCTGCGCTCTTGACAGCCCTAGCCACGATGTAGGAGGGGCGTCAGTGGAGAAAGTAGCCAACGCAGCAGCGGTGTTCGATCGACCGAGCATCGGCGAGGCGGACAAGGTTTCTGGCGGCAGTGGTGGCTTGACTAGCCCCTCCATCCAGGCGCTTGGCCCCCCAGAAGGGGTTGACCCGGTCGAGGTGAGTTCTGACCTTTTCCCATGAGGGAAGGCCAACATCGAGCCATCTGCCCAGAAGCACCATCTCCCGAGCCATGACCCACATGCCAACCTCCTTCGCTAGCCAACCTCTCCAACAACAAAAACCAAGATAAGTCTCATCCTCCCGACCCTCTTGCTTCGCTTGTCTCTATAATTGTCTCCTTTATCCTGAGCCACCCTAGCGGTAGCTCGGCTACACCAGAGGATCGACTAAGAGGTGCGGTGGCGCCATCATGCGAAGATACCCCAGCATTTTCTTTGAACTAAGCCATAGGACACAAGCACTATTCACTTGAGTCACGTATTTAACATTGAGGACCCTATATAAACTTTTGGTTTGGATTCTTACCCTTCTCCAGCCAAGGGAGAAGCAGAGGAGCAGAGGAGACATGGGACGGGCGGACGACAACAGGGACAACCACTGGGTGGTGCGGCACGCTCGCGCGTGGTGGCCGACGACGACCGAAGGTGCAACAACGCCGGATGTGGAGCGGCGCGGGGCCATGCTGCCTAGGCACGCGACGCGGAGGGGGCGCTGTGGTGCGCGGCGATGGAGGTGAAGCGGCATGGGACTCGGTGGATTTTGGGTATCCATGGCAGATCTGTCACTCCTAGTGAATCTGGCCTCCGTGGAGTTTGTCTTCTCCATGAATCAGTCGCAGCTAGGCTTCAATCGAAGTGGTGGATCTCCAGTTTCAGAGTGGTGGATCTCCAGTTTGGGCGCTACAAACGGTAGGCTCATTAGCATTTCCTAAGCATTTAGGTTCATTTTGGGAATATCCCTACCATTTTGTATGCATTCCTGGTGAAATTCACTCTCCGTCTAGCTTCGGTACTACATGTGTTTTGGTGCTATGTACTATATGTATTTAGATTTCTCATGTGGTGTGTACTTAGATTTGATAGAAGATATGGTAGATGTGGTCTAAGTGATCTTTTATGTTGTGTTTGGAGGCCTAGGGATTTTTATGAGAAGTGCATTAGTCATGAGCTTTGTCACTGTGTCACCATCCTAGGTCCTCCTCCAAGCGGGGTGACAGGCGCTCACTAATCTCAGCCTTTACAGCTAACCTTGCTTGCCTAAATTTTAGAATTATGTGCACACATTTCTCCTCATGCCTGAGCTATCAGCCTTTATTTCTAGTTATCTCACTATTATTGCTTTATCAACGTCACTATTTTCCTAATTTATAATCATATTATTGCTTAATTCTTAACACTATTTTCCCTAACAGATGAAGTAAAACTGGGATGACAGGCCAAAACCTATGATAAATATGGCAGTCTAGGAAAAGTAAGTCCCTGCATCCTAGGAGCAAAGTGGGACGATCATCAACAGATCATATGAATATTTTTTTTACAAAGGATGACAAAAGCTTTGCCACAATTTCTATTAGACGAAGAAAGGAAAAAAGACAAGTGCCCGTCCAGTTTTTTGAATGTAAACTGGGCCCAAAAACCATACAACTGAGGAGGGTGCAACACTCATCCGAACACGACTTTGGTACAACTACTAGATAACTATCACAACTCATGCCGCTACTTGCTCTACATTGGTCGAAACGACCAAACCAACACAACTCAAACCGAATGACCTGCCGGACGACACCAAACAATACAGCTTGGGGGCACCACCATGGACAGCTGGTAGGGGAAACTGCGGAACTGCAATGCCTATCCATGCCTCCAAGGAGGAAACGACGCTAAAAGCGCCGACAAGGTAGCCTGCCAAGGGAAGGTTTACACCTACAACATCCAGTACGGAAGGAGGGAGAGGTAGGAAAGGACGCCTCCAACAAGGGATTGGCATCCCCAAACGTCGTCGTCCAAGCTTTCACCCAAATCTCAAGCAACCTCCAAAACTGTCACCGCCGGAGACTGATCCCTACCAGGAAGGTAGGGTGCAGGGATGGATCAGCAGCAACCCCACCTGGCCACCGCCCCTAGAGGCGCCAGCCAGGAGAAGCATCATGAGAAGCCCACCGAAGACGCCCCCCCGCCAAAACCGGCAAACTGGCCAACGGCAAGCACATCCGCCCAGCTTTGCCACCGAATCCAACCTAAGGAAGAGGGAAGGCAGATGGCGGGGAGAAGAGGGCTAGGATCAGAAGAAGCCCCAGTCGCCTAGCCCACCAATGTCCCGACCCCTGCCGAGCCGACCTGCATCAACCACGCCATGCCGGCCTTCAGCCACCTCCGCCGACCCCTCGCCGCCCACTCCGCCGAGCCACCCAGCTGCCGTTGATGTCGCCGAACTGCAAGAGCCTGGAGTAGCCCGCTCGACCGACGCCCGCCTCACTGCCATGGCACAACAGACATGGAAACGAGCCGGTTGCCGCCATCCACGCCTCTAGGGCACCGAAGACGCACGACCGGCGTAGCCGCCCATGTCACCACGATGTCTGACTATACTCGGCTGTACCACCATGCGACCAATCCATTCCGACATAGCCGATCCACCTTCATGCCATTGCGGACATCGGTGCTAGCCGAACACTGACGCCGTCAGCCTCTACCACCGCAGGAGAACCAGATCCGGCTTGGGAAGGCCGGATCCGGCCTCCAGCAGGGCGCCGGATTTGGTTGCTGGAGCCACCATCACTGTCGCCGCGCCCGCCGTAGTCGCCGGCAAGGACCACTACGATGAGCTGCAGCCTCCACCCCGCGCCACGGCGCAATGGACTCCACCTCCGCGCCACTGCGTGCAACAACTGCCGCGCCCACTACACCGCCGCCGCGCAGCTACCGCGCCCCGCCAAACGCCGAGCGCCGCCCCGCATGGAGAAGCTCGCACGCCTGGGTGAGGGCCTCGCCGCCACCATCCTAGGGGGCCACGCTGGCCTCCCGGCAGCCTCCTCCAGCAGCGGTGAGGGGGGAAGGGTGGTGGAGGAAGGGCTGGTGGCGGGGCTAAGGTTTTTGCCTCCCATGTAGTTGAGGTAAATTACTCAACTTGTAAATGTAACATGTCGATATTATTGATTTTGGGGTGCACTGAGTTATGTTGTTTGTTCTTGCAGCTGAAAAACATAAGTATCTCTCGAAGTTTTTTCTAGAAACTAGAAGAATATAACTCCGATGACAAATGGGGTTACCTTTGATTAATTAGTTGTGCACATTTTTGGACTAAAAGGAGTCTCATTTTACTTACATCTATTATAGATACATGGCCTGCTTTCAAATCAATCAAGCTTCAACAGAAGAAAGGTGGATTTCATGTTATGTGCTGGGTTAAGTTGTACTAGGTAGGGCTGAGAAGCATCATAGCCGCACAATTTTGCACTAGCCACTTTTCTAGTTCCATAGATTTATGCTAGTTTGAGTTGTGCTACATAAGGTATAAAGTCTAAAGGACGCTAAGACCTTAGTGATCAACCAATCATGCCCATATACTATTACTCATAGGATTTCTAACACCAAGAGCCTCTGAAAATAGATGACACTTCTAACACCAACCGCCTCTAAAAATATGTGGCATTTTTTTAGACCAAAGGCATTCACCCAGCTTTATTAGAAAGCGTAATGAACACCCATAGGTCCGGATACTGGGATTGCCATTTTACATTGTAGAAACGTAAAGGGAAAGAAATTTAACAAAACCTCGACTTCCTCTCAACCTTAACTCGACTATCCAACAGCTAAGCCCAAAAGGTGGTTTACAAGGAACCAAAAAATATATGGCATTTTTAGGGGCGGCTAAAAACAACGCCTATTACTTCTAAATCTAGATTATTATTAGTGGGGCATATCTGAAACCATTTCCAATTCCAGTGGAGTTCCTTGTTTGAAACTATTTCTAGAAATCGATTTTTAGAGGCCAACCATCTATGAAACCAGTTTTTTTTAAGATGGTTCTTAATAGAGTTGCGTCTAGAAAAAGTGTGTCAATATATGGATTTTGTAGTAGTGTCTAGTGGCGTCTTGAATTGAAATAGTTGTGATAAGTGATCACTAACACTTCCCAGTAATTAGGCTACTAGCAGAAAGCGGTGATTATCCTGGCTACAGAGACCACCAAATCCGGCACGTGGGAGACAGAACATTTTGAATATATGTCGAGTCTTGGTTTGCTCAAACCATCCAAGAAAACCTTACCTTATACTCCGTAGATCATACATGGATCGGACTCAATGTTTTCTCAAAGAAAAACTAATCTTATAAGTAACGTATGTACATGCATGGCACTTTATTACATGGCGATCTCTCAGATCGATCGGCTGTTCACGATTACCCTAGCCAAAGCCAGCCTAACTACAGTAGTGTACAACGAAGCAACACTGCTTGGAGAAGGAGAATTATCATGCTTCATGGATGAACATCACGAACCGCCTTGTCGATCAGTTGTCAAGCGTCCACGTCCCAGCCGGTGGCCACCGGTACGAAATCGTCCCGCAGCTTGGCCACCTGCAGCCTGCGGTTCTCCTCCCAGGCGACCTCCATGTCGCGCAGCGCTGCCTCATACTCCGAGTCCAACTCGGGGTCCACGCTGCCCTCACCATTGGGGATCAAGTCGCAGTACATGCCAGGGCCCGGCGGCGGCGTGACCTTCTTGAGGCCACCGTTGATCTCCGCCCAGTAGCGCTTCTTGGCCAAGAGCAGTGCCTCCACGGCGCCCGAGTCGTCCCAGCGCGCGACGGTGCCCCCGGCGTCGGCGTTGAGCCCCACGTCCGGGTCCGTCACCTTCCTCCACGGCACCCCGCGGGACTCGCAGAAGTCCTTCTCCCACGGCGCCACCGAGCGCCGCACCGGCGGCGGGCGCGGCGGACGGCGGGCGCACCACGGGCGCGCCGGCGCCGTCATCAGGTGGGTTCTACCGCTGTCCCAGAAGCTGAGCGCCGCCATCGTCCTCTACAACTGATAAGTCGCACGCCGTCTAGTCGTCCTCTAGGGCTCCGATCGTACCGTGGATGCAAGAGGGTTTACGAACTTCGAGATGGATGGAGACAGACACGCTGGGGCAACAAGAAGTTGCTTGCATGGTTATTGTTATATAGACTTGGGGAACGACGGCGCGAGAGAGGTGGTTGCGACTTTGTTGCCGCCATGCGTGGATTCGACGCGCGCAATTGTATTCGGAAATTGAATTCGAATCCGATTACAAGTCGTGGCTGTTAAGTTTTGGCGAGGCCGCCTGAGTTTCAGTTCGATGTATAAAACGAAGAGATATCTGCCATGTCTTGGCCGCTGGCACTAGCTGAGCCTGTGGGCTAGAACTACACAGCTCATTTCCTTACCTGTGTCATGTCGGATCGGGACAGATAGAGCCAGGACGCGTCCAAACGCAGCTCCTTGTGATTCTACCCGTCTGATCAAACCCACAACAGAAAAATGATTGAAGCGAGCACGTCTGTCCCCGTGTAACGAAACGGAGCGTGCGCGCAAGTCATTCGCGGCGGCCCATCCCCGCCGCGCCGCTGTCCCCCTCCATGCTCATGTATGCCACGCCCTATCCCTGCCGTGCCCTCGATGTCTTACACACATATGTAACATCCAGTTGATCTACTTTTGCAACATCTAAATAAAATGCTTGCAACATACGTCTGAAATAGACAAAAATATTTGCAACATACACTTGAAACATACATATATAGCCATTGCAATATATGCAACATCCCGATCTACTCAACATCCCGATCTACTTTTGCAACATCAATATAGAACACTTGCAACATACCTCCAAAACACTTGAAATATACATTTGCAACATGCGCTTTCAACGCAACATTTCCTTGCTGCTTTAGCGAATGGGGCTTGTCAGCGCGTGGACACGATGTAGAGCTCACTGGTAGCGCGGAGCTAGCTGGCAACACGGAGCTGGGTGGTGGCGCATAGAGGGTGGTGTGGGGGTTGCACTGGCGGTCACTACTACACAAAATCTTTTATACAGCGTTTACCAAATGGGCTTCGAGACGGTTGGCCTGGTTGCCCGCCTCGGTTATTCGAGGCAGGGCAGCCAGGTCAGCAACCGCCTTGGTTAATCCTTAACTGAGATGGGCACTGTAGAGAAACCGTCTCGGTTAAAAAGAATTAATTGAGGCGGTTCCCTTAACGCAACCGCCTCGGTTAATACATTAACCGAGGTGGTTTCCGTATAATGCACGCATCGGTTATGTCTAGGCTATAAATACAGCCACACCCACCCTTCTTTCCCACGGCGCCTCTATTTTTTTGGGTTTTAACCTCAAAACAATAAAAAGTGGCTATTTTCTAGGGGGAGAGGTTTTGCCCTTGGATTTGTTGAAGGGGGGCACCCCAAGAGGTTGATTCTCGCTTTGAAACCCTCAATCTCCTCTCTTTTCCATGATTTGGGTGCTTTTTCTCAAGATCTAGATCTAGATCTATATGGAGGAGAGAGAAATCAGATCAAGAGCTACCCGGCTGTCTTTTTTCCGTACTGTTCCGCTTATATGCGCCATTTTTGTTGTTTGTGTGTGCAAGGTATTCATCGTCATGGACCGAAAATGGATGTACAAGACATCGAGGTTGGATCCTTCTTACCTAGAACATGTGACAAGGTTTATTGCCGCTATGAAAAGGCATCGTCTGAGTCTGAAGCAGGAACACACCATCTGTTCGTGTAAGAGCTACAAGAACCTTCTTGCCCACAAAGATGACACGGTGAAATCTCACTTGGTCCGGTATGGTTTCATCAAGGATTACACCGCCTAGAAGTTTCACGGGGAAGCAGAGGATCCGAGTGCTGGTGCATCTGGAGGAGAGAACTCGTCAACAGCGATGATGTCGGCGGTGAATGTCGAACAACAAACCTTATCAGCAGCAGCCGACGGGCACCGCAATGCTGCTACTGGCGACAATGTAGATCGTGATTACATCACGATGGATGATCTGCTCCAAGACACGGCTGACGACAACAGTGGTGGGGGCGGCGATGATGGGGATGGCGGTGAGCCTGTGAGGGATCCTGAGACTGTGGAGCTTTTTGAGTCAATCGCTAACCGTCTTGACCACGATGATGTTCTATTTGGGAGACTAAGGTGGCTAGAGAATTTCAGAGGGATGAAGCAGGAGGCAATTGATCCCCTCTATAAGGACTGTCCAAAGCACTAGATGGCGCTACGTTTTAACCTCTAGATGCTGATGCTGAAGGCTCGTCGTGGCTGGTCCGACACTGGCTTCAACGACCTGTTACATATCCTTGCTGACACATACCTAGAGGGTAACAAGGTGCCCGCCAATAGCTACTGGGCAAAGAAGCTGATCCGGCTAGTGGCGATGAAGCTTAAAAAGTTCCACGTCTGCCCTAACCACTGTATCCTATATCGGGGCAAGTATGAGAACTTGCAGAGCTGTCCGCATTGTGGCGCGAGTCGGTACAAGATGAATGCCAGTTGTTGCACGGATGCAGAGGATGAGAGAGGGATGAAGAAAAAGACGACCAAGAAGAGTACCACGAAGAAGCAGATCCTGTCTCCTGAGGACGAGGAAGCAGAGGGTTACACGCAGAGGAAAAGTCTGGCCCTATCGATGTGGTACCTGCCCTTGATCGATCGCCTGCGTGCTATATTCAGGAACCCCAAGGATGCCAAGCTGATGTCCTGGCATGCATCTGATGAGCGCACAAAGGACGATGGCAAGCTGCGACACCCTTCCGATGGCAAGCAGTGGAAGCATTTGAACGCCAAGTTCCTAGAGTTTGGCGATGAGGCGAGGAACATAAGGTTCGCGCTGAGTACCAATGGGATGAATCTGTTTGGCGACCTTAGTAGCTCGCATAGCACTTGGCTGGTCATCCTCACCATCTACAACCTACCTCCCTAGATATGTCAGAAGCGCAGGTATCTTTTACTAACTATGAATATTTTTGGACCTAGGCAGCTAGACAATGATATAGATGTGTTCCTGGAGCCGCTCATGGAGGATATGAAGATACTATGGGAAGATGGGGTCAAGATGATGGATGAGTCCCTAAAGGAGTTCACTCTAAAAGCCATCATCTTTGCCACCATCATCGATTACCCTGGTCTTTTTTCATTGTCGGGGCAGATCAAAGGTAAGTCAGGTTGCGTAGTTTGCATTAACGGTACCTGCTACACTTACCTTAGTGCATCCAAGAAGATGGTGTACATGAGGCATAGGCGATTCCTCATAAAAAAGCATAGGTACTGGGCAGCTACAATGATTAAGTACTTCGACAACCAAGAGGAGCCTGAAACTGACGAGCCGGAAAGGACGAGGTATGGGCAAAAGGTGTTTGACATGGTGAAGGGCATAGACGTTGAGTTCGGGAAGAAGAAGAAAGAGGAAGATGGGACCACGACAAGGAAGAAGAGGAAGCGAGATAAGGTGGAGGAACCACCTATCACCCCCGTTCCTTTCAAGAAGCGGTCGTGTTTCTTCAAGTATTTGTCATACTGGAAGGAGCTAGATATGTCCCATGACATCGACTGCATGCACCTCGAGAAGAATGTGGGTGCGGTGGTGGTGGTGCAGAGGGTGGGTGTGGGCACGGCGGTAGCAACATCGACATAGAGGGTGGATTAGGATGACAATGGTGGTGTAGAGGGTGGGGCGGGATGAGGTGGCAGCTTGCCAGCGACGCAAAAGCTATATGCGCGGCGCGCAAAGAGCAAGGAGTGGGGGCGCTTGTATTTCAATGAAAGCGTCTATCTGTCCAAACATCAGGTAAGTAGCATTACCGTCATCCAATCAGGGCCGGGATAGGCGAGGCCATGTTGCCCATTTGTCCATCCATAAGCTGATATGTACAAGTGAATTGTTCACATTTTCTTGGCCACTTATGTGATAGAACTGTCAAATTTATACAAGATCAAGTACGACTGTCCCCGTTTAACACGTTGACGTGGACATACTTTCACTTCTATAAACCCGGTAGTCCTCCGAGTGTCACGAAGGACCTTGATAAATCAACATCATAACCAAGATCGCATGATTAAGCAAATACACATCACATACACAGAGTTGCAGTGGAAATAATATTTACAATGAGTTGACAAATAATAATACAAGTTTGGGTTTCAAAACCGATTAGTGAAAACAACATAGCTTTCAAATGATTACAATAATATATGTTCTAAATACATTGCTAGCATAAGTGACATCCTATGATAAAAACATATAGATGAGAGATAAATATAGAGTCCCCGAGCCCACAGGCAGTTAGCCACCATCTTCAGCAGGCCAAGAACTTCACCTGCAACATGGTGGGATAAACTCTGAGTATTCGAATGTACTCAGCTAGACTTACCCATCGTAAACCAGAAATAAAGTGACACCAAGGAGTATGCAAGGCTTTATAGGTGGAGCTAGCTTGACAAAATTTTGCATAAAAAGCCACTAATTGAGCTATACATTTGTAATTCGGTAACCAAGTTAATTATAGCTATTCATCTCTAGATTAGCAACTAACCTGTGCCAAACTTGTGGAATATCATTTAGTAATATGCAATAGTAACCATAGCCAGTGCAACATTTCCATATTCATCATAACCATCAGGTTCCATCAATTAATGCTACGTTGCCACTGCTCAATCAAGTTCTCACTATCAAGGAGAGACAGCGACTCGAATCAATTCCAACCAGCTGGGGAGTTATTCCTAACACAAACCCAAACATACCTGCGCCAAGGTAGTCTTAGGTCACCTTTGGTATAACTCAGGTACAGTCATGGGTTCGATCAACGCCGCACCCTCAGAGATTCTACCAGTCTACCAGGAAGTTAAGGCCTAGCCTACCCTTGAACTCACGCCACTGGCTCCCCTCACATTGTTACTACCTCCAGTGTGCGCACTTTCACTTACTGGGTCTCGGCCTGAGTTGAGCTACTCGGCTTCATGGTCGAAACGACTTATCTGGCCAACTAAGTGTTAGGCATATGTTCAACATGACATGAGGACGTACAACAAATCGGTCCTTAACCGACATAGATGGGAATAAATAGGCACCAAGACCTCGATGCCTTGTTGCTTCTCTATCACAATCCTGCTCGGACTCCTTTTATTTATCAACACATGGTTATTTCCACGATAGCAAATATAGCCAACCATGCTTTGGTATCCACCTATATCTCGTAGGTGATAGGAAATCACCCGACTTCTACCGGTCTAAGCATTGGTAAGCATACATTTGATACTGGACCTACATAGGGTTCAAGGTATATTTCTAGACAAGGTAGTTCTATGCATCAAGTGGTTCCAATCTACTCTTATAACTAATGCATCAAACATAAATGACTCAAGTAATATTTGTAAAAATATAGGAGACTTAGAATGCTCTAGAGCTTGCCTAGGATCCAACACTAGGTTAGTGTTTGTTAGACAACACTCGCTTAGTGAGCATCTCCTGTTCAGGCATGTACTCCAGGGGTCCTTCCATCTTTGGGATAGGTCCACCAATACCGTCTTCTAGTTCGACTACATCATCATGTCCTTCATGTGGTGCATCTAGCATACCTAGATGAGATGCAACAATGCAAGTGCATGAATGCGAAGAATGGCAATATGAGATGCATCACATAAGAGTGTTCAAGACAAACACAAGATTATGCAAGACATAGGCACCTAGAGTTATTTAACTAAACATCACACAACCTATTATAGAGAGATAGCAAGCATATTAGGCATGGCACACAAGTGAACTTAAGTTCAGATATTGTACACATGCATCTATCAAGAACTAACCAAATATGTTTAGCCAAAACACGAGCAAGTTAAAGCAATTACCTAGCACATGTACAAAAATCTGAACAGCAGCACAACAGTCACTTGTTTCAACCATAACTAGAGTTGTAAGCATCGAACAAGGGTGGTCCTAGAATTTATGGAAATCTAATGAAATTATACAAAACTTTGTTATTAACACCAAAAGTTGATTCAACAAATAAGATGGTCAAAATACATCATGAAGCAGAACTTATACAACTAAGGACAGAAAACTGATATTAACTTCGAAAATGCATAATGGGAGTTCTAGACATTTAGCAACCATGATTCTTAACTTTATGGAAATCTTATTAAGTTATCTATAATTTTCTCATTATAATTTTAAGATGAGTCTAAAGCTAACAAGGTCAAACAACACCAAGAAGGCATCTCTGTCTAGATTTGGATAGAAATCTATGATTCTAATTTGAATAGCTATAACTAGAGTTCTAGATCACCAAAAAGGATGTTCTCTAACATTTTGGAAAGATTAGGAAAATCACTACAACTCTTATATTATCACCAATACATGATTCCATGTTTAAATGAGCCAAACAATACAATCATTTAGATCTATCCAGAGGACATGCAAAACCTGACAGCAAACTTGTAAAATCTATAGCTCCTCAACCATCAGGCCTAAAATCATGACATTTTTGGACAAGAAATATAAGGAAATTATCTACCACTTTTATATTGACCATATTTATAGAAAACATCATTTGATTCACGAAGTTATCATCACAATAGAAAATACACATGCATCCATTTCAGAATATAACAATTTGATGCTTCACCTATTTGCTAACAAAGAGCATACACACATGATCCATTCAAGAACATCAACCACCACTAACATACTTAGTAACACTTTTTTGAACACCAATCACTCAAAGCATCACCAAATACAATTACAAGCTTTATCCATAATTATGCTTTTATTAATCCTTTATTCTAATAAACATATATATAAATTTTAGTGATGTATGAGAACAACTAGTTTGGGGATGAGATCTTTATGAGTGGTATATGTTATCAAAACATGGCTACTGTACAAATTTCACATGCTCAGGTTTTATAATTTAATTATTATAAAAAAGACAAATTGCTATTGCAAGAAAACATGTAAAAGCAAGATAAATCTAAAGATCATCATTTTATATAAACACATAGCCATATTATATGTTATTATGATATCACAACATCATACAAAGGTAGTGGGACCACATTTCCCTTTTTGCACATATAAATTATTTATAAGCCATTTAAAACCATTTATCAAGCATTAAACCAGTTAAATCAATAACTCAATCATACTACATCCAATAACCATGAAATTTTTACCACAGCACACACATAGCATCAGTAGCCTACTATAACAATTTCGTAGCAATTGGAGCACCATAACTTCAGATATATGAGAATAACAAGCAAAACAAGCTAAAATTGCCCATTTAACAAGATTAAATCAAAACCTTATAAAAACAATACACAACTAGCATGTTTAGTACTTTTATTAGCTAGAGTATGTCATCACAAGATTAACACAACTAGAATTACCATTTTTGGACTTCTATAACTCAAGATATGCATCTGACAACTTAAAAGGATTTTTAAAAGTACTTTATAAGAATAAATAAAAACATCAAAAACTTTCTACTAACACATATCATATTGTGACTCTACTATATATATCTACTCACAAGGATTCCAAAAAGTCCTCATTTGCTATTGTACAATTGTTTTACAATTTATTATAATTTTCCAAAGTTTTAGCGATAAAAGAAAAATACATTTGCAAAGAGGACCCTACACTTTCCACTAAATATATTTTAGCAAATAGATCCTACCAGGCACTATTTATCTGAGTGACAAGATTCATAGTTAGGCCCTTCACTTTCGTTGAATTCCTACGCGAGGTCCCTGATGTGGATCAAGACAGATAGGGGCGGAGCTATAGGGTGGTCCCTGTGGGCTACGAACCACCCTGCACTCGGCCCAACTGAAGCCCATCCATGTTGTCTGTATTAGAGAATTGATCATGTACGTTGCTTGGCCAGCCTTCTGGAATCGTGACTCACGAGAGACCGATGGTTCGCGTATTCTCCTCTGTACGGCGTGGGTGTGGCCATCGAGATCGAGCACAGGGCACGGCGACTCCACGAGGACCTCAAGTCCACGATGGCAAACGCTAAGCCATGAGCAACAACCAGCAACCCAGTAGCCATTAGGATCAGGTACATACATCAAAAACCTAAGATGAAGACTCAATTGCTATTTGTTAAGCCAAAGCCCTACTCTGTACTCATGTTTCTCCTTTTCTTTCAGCTTCTTTTTTTTTCTTTCAGCTAGGATTGGAGTTTGGGAGGATCCACATTTCTGCAATTGGCAAGTCAGGAAAGACAAAAGTGCATAGGGTATTGGTATATAAAACTAATTTAATTTTAATTATATGTTTTTTATAGTATTGGATTATTAGTTTGGTAAATTGAAACATCATATAATTCTCATGCAGATTTGTTAAAAATGAAGGGGAGTGGAGATATTGCCTCTCTTTTCTAGAAATATGAATCAAAGAAGAAGGCTTGTTCTCAATCTCCTTCTGTGGCTGCAGCTATTCTAGAAGAGCAAATGGAAGAACAAGAAGATGGACAATATCAAGATAGAGCGATTGAAGAAAATGTAACTCCAACTCCAATGTCTGAACAAGAAGATGGACCAGATCAAGATAGAGTGATTGAAGAAAATGTAACTCCAACTCCAATACCTCCAAATCCACCTCCAATTGCCCAAAAAGAACCTATTTATGATATCAATCAGCTTCCACTTGATCCAGGGAAAAAACAACCCATTGCAAATTATCCAGTCAATGATCAAGATGCAGTTCAACGATCATATATTATTCAAGGTCCATTCCAAACTTATGCACATCAATTTGAAAGTAGAAAAATTGGAAATAGGGTTCAACAATTCAATCCAATGTGGTTTTATAAATATCCATGGAATGAATACAGTGTCAAGAAGGAAGCAACATTTTGCTTTGTGTGCTACTTGTTTGGAAAGGAGAAAAGTAAGAAATCTACATTTGTTGAAGGTGGTTGGAGAAATTGGAATAGAAATGATGCACTTGATTTACATGTGGGAGGTGTAACAAGTGCTCACAACGCAGCTCAAGAAAGATATAACTTATTTATGACTCCCCCTGGAGCAATTGATGATAAAATTATGAAGGTGGATAATGAGGAGCGCCGTCTCTACAAGATTAGGTTGACTTAATCACTTAGTGATAGGTACTGAACTATTTCAGTACGGGGGTTGGCCCGATCTTCATGACAGTAGGTCACGATTAAGGTAATTTGTAGCAAGGCAGTGGGGATAAAAGGATAACTGGCTGAAGAATAGCAGAATAACTAGCTTTATACCTGACCAAGGTTGGGTGCGACCAAGCGATAGGGAGAGAGACACCGAAACCATGAAGACTTCGACTCGATCTCCGAACGACCGCAGAACCACAACCGGAGCTAATCCACACAAGGCGAGGCAGCCATACTGGAACCCATAGAGCACGAACTAGTGGATTCCAGAGGAATTTCTTCACAAGTCCAGGAAGAACAAGGGTTTAAGTAAGCACTCGGCAGCTCGGCTGCAATATCACTAGGATTATCAAATTATCAAAAGTTCCTTTCTAGTAGCCTCGAGGTGATATTTATACTACAAGAAGTCTCTTAAGATAGATGTGAACTGAAGAAACCACGTTGGGGAGGTGGAAGATCAACTGGCTAGAGCTTTTATGAGGTGGCCTTCAGTTCCCACATGTCTTCTGGGCTTCTGTGCAGTCTTCATTATTTTGATCATAACTCCTTCAGTTTTGCACAGGATCTTTAGCTTCATGCAGACTGTTGAGCTTCGGAGCAGTCTTCACTAAAACTGGTCGGACACCACAGTGGATTGACTCGAACGTAGCTCTTCTCTCTGATCCATCCTTGATGTATCCTTGTCTTCCTTCTCGGAGAACCTGAGTAATAACAACATGCACGACTTAGGTAGCTCAAAATTACCATCAATGTTTAATTGAAATTCACAAAGTAGCGCATGCACCTCTTGTTGTATCTTTTTGGCATGGCTACAAGTGATTGGTCTAGTAGGGACTTGGAGTGGTGTATCAGCCGGTGAGGTGGTCGGAGAGGTCATCGAGGTCTGTGAAGTGGTCAAAGAGGTCGCTGAGGTGGTCGGAGAGCTCGCCGAGGTGGTCGGAGAGGTCGGTGAAGTGGTCGAAGAGGTCATCAAGGTCGTCGGAGAGATCACCGAGGTGGTCGGAGAGATCGCTGAGGTGGTCGAAGAGCTCGCTGAGGTGGTCAACGCTGGCGTGGTCGTGGTCGATGCTGGTGTGGTCACATCATCCTCCCCCCTTGAAAAAGAGTCATCCTTGACTCTTCCAATCCAAAGAATGGAGATAGGTCGGCCACATTAAAACTGGTACTCACACCATAAGTACTAGGCAGATCAATTTCATAAGCATTGTCGTTGATCTTGCATAGCACTTTGAATGGACCATCAGCTCGGGCTTGCAACTTGCTTTTGCGTTGTTCAGGAAATCTGTCCTTGCGTAGATGCACCAAAACCAAGTCTCTTGGTTCAAATAACACCTTCCTTCGACCTTTATTAGCATGCTTCTCATATATCTTTGTCATCTTTTCAATGTTTGTCTGAGCTCTATCATGAATGTTCTTGACAAACTCGGCTCGCTTGCTTGCATCGAAGTTTACATGTTCCTGCATAGATAAAGGCAAAAGATCTATGGGAGCAGTGGGTTTGAACCCATATACAATTTCAAATGGACAAATTTTAGTGGTCGAGTGTACTGCCCTATTGTATGCAAACTCGACATGTGGCAAACTTTCTTCCCAAAGTTTCAAGTTCTTCTTGAGGATAGCTCACAGTAGCATTGATAGAGTATGGTTCACAACTTCAGTCTGTCCATCCGTTTATGGATGACACGTTGTAGATAACAGCAACCGTGTTGCAAGTTTTTGCCACAAAGTTTTCCAAAAGTAACTCAAAAATTTGGTGTCACAATCAGAAACAATGGTTCGTGGCACTCCATGTAGTCGTACAATTTCTTTAAAAAACAATTCAGTGATATGTGAAGCATCATCGCTCTTGTGGCATGGGATAAAATGTGCCATTTTGCTAAAACGATCAACCACAACAAAGATGGAATCCCTTCCTCGCTTGCTTTGACGTAAACCAAGAACAAAATCCATGTAGATATCTTCCCAAGGCACAATAGGTATAGGCAGAGGAGTGTATAATCCATGAGGGTTCACATGAGACTTAGCTTTGTGGCATGATTCGCAGCGAAGAACATGTCTCTCCACATCTCTTCTCATCTTTGGCCAAAAGAAGTGGTCGGTAAGGACTTGTTCTGTCTTCTTGGCGCCAAAATGGCCCATGAGTCCTCTTGCGTGGGCTTCCTGCACAAGTAAAATTCAAACAGAGCAATCTGGAATACATAGTTTGTTAGCTCGAAACAAAAACCCATCATGCACATGAAAGTTTTTCCATCCTTTGCCATCTCGACACTTGGAATATGGTTCAGCAAAATATGAATCAGTTGTATATAAACCTTTTATGCTTTCTAATCCAAGAATCTTAGTGTCAAGTTGGGTTAGCAAAGTGTGACATCGAGACAACGCATCTGCTACAACATTCTCTTTTCCTTTCTTGTACTTGACAATATAGGGAAATGATTCAATGAATTCACACCATTTTGCATGTCTTCTATTCAGTTTCAGTTGTCCTTTAAGGTGTTTCAATGATTCATGATCTAAATGTATCACAAATTCTTTAGGAAAAAGGTAATGTTGTCAAGTTTCCAGACTCCAAACAAGAGCATATAATTCTTTATCATAAACTGAATAATTTAGAGTTGGACCACTTAGCTTTTCATTGAAGTATGCAATTGGCCTTCGTTCTTGCATGAGCACACCTCCAATCCCAACTCCACTTGTATCACATTCTATTTCAAATGACTTACCAAAATCTGGGAGTGCAAGGACTAGCGCTGTTGTTAACTTCATCTTCAATTCTTCAAATGCCTTCTGTTGTGCTTCTCCCCACTTGAAGAGCACTTCTTTCTTTGTCAGTTCATTGATCGGTGCAGCAATAGTGCTGAAATCCTTCATGAACCGCTGATAGAAACTAGCAAGTCCAAGGAAGCTTCTTACTTGGCTCACATTCTGTGGAGGCGTCCAGTCCCGGACAGCTTTGATCTTTTCTTCATCTACCTCCACTCCTTATCCTATAACAACAAATCCAAGAAAGACTACCTTGTCAGTGCAAAAGGTGCACTTTTCAAGGTTAGCATACAATTTCTGTTCATGTAGGACAGCAAGCACACATTGGATATGTTCAACATGTTCATCAAGAGACTTGCTATAAATTAAGATGTCATCAAAGTAAACGACAACAAATTTGCCAATAAAAGCTCTAAGCACATGATTCATCAATCTCATAAATGTACTTGGTGCATTGGTTAACCTGAAAGGCATTACCAACCATTCATACAACCCAAATTTAGTTTTAAAGGCTATTTTCCATTCATCTCCTTCTCTCATGCGAATTTGGTGGTATCCACTTCTTAAATCAATTTTAGTGAATATGATAGCACCACTAAGTTCATCAAGCATATCATCCAACCGAGGGATGGGGTGTCTATACCTTATGGTAATGTTATTTATTGCTCGGCAATCCACACACATCCGCCAAGACCCATCTTTCTTAGGCACTAAAAGGACAGGAACAGCACAAGGTGACAGACTTTCTTGTACGTACCCTTTTCTCATCAATTCTTCCACTTGTCGCTGAATCTCCTTGGTTTCTTCTGGGTTGGCGTGGTAGGCAGCACGGTTTGGGAGTGAAGCACCAGTCATAAGATCAATTTGATGTTCTATTCCTCTCTTAGGTGGTAGTCCTGGTGGTACTTCATCCGGAAAGACATCCTCATATTCCTGTAACACATCAAAGACAACACTTGGCAAAGTAGAGGGTAAGTCGTTAGTGATAAGAAAATTGTCCTTGTACAGGAGTACATAGAACACAGCATTGGGTTAACTCAATTCTTTTAAATCCCCTTTCCTAGCCATCATAACTAAACCCTCTTTTCTTGGTGTCTTGGTTCTTTGAGGCTGTGGAGTTTTATTTGGCTTTGGAATCTCTCCCTCACTATTTTTGTGGGTCACTCGTAGGTGGTTCTCGCTCTCTCGCTGTTTTCTTTTCAGATAATCTCGCACAATCTCCTCTGGTGACAAGGGAAGCAAAGTGATGCACTCTCCTTTGTACATGAGAACAATCTTGTTGGCGCGACCACAAATCTGAGCATCTCGGTCATACAACCAAGGTCTTCCTAACAGCAATTGGCATGCTTTCATTGGAACCACATCACACTCCACTTGATCATTGTACCACCCAATGGAGATGGGAACGGTCACAATATTTGTTACACGTAGTGCACCACAATCATTTAACCATTTTCATCTTGTATGGAGAAGGATGGCGCCGCTATTTCAGTCCCAATCTTTCAACTAATTCTTGACTTGCAATATTATTGCAGCTGCCATTGTCAACAATGATTTAGCACAACTTGTCCTTGATCATGCCCCGGGTGTGAAAAAGATTGTGCCGCTGGTTATTCTCTTCTTGGACAGCAGTAACACTAAGCACTCGTGCGAGAAATGAAGCAATTGTTATCTCCATCATCAGGTTGAATTTCATCACCTTTATCTTGCATAATTTCATCATCATATATTGGAGCTTCTTCCTCAGGTTCGCTTTCAGATTCCCATTCACCTTGCTCATTTATAATCATGGTCCTTCGACTAGGACATTGAGCAGCAATATGTCCTCAACCTTGGCACTTGTGACAAATAATGCCTCTGGTATGGGAAGAAGAAGCAGCAACTGATGCAATAGAAGGGGTTGCTGTGCTTGCAGCAGGACGTCGCTGTTCTTGCTGAATTATAGGTGAAGAAGCAGTAGAAACCATGGTCTTTGCAGCACCAATGGATGGAGAAGGCCTAGTAGCAACTCCTTGTGATCTTCCCCCACCAACAGAGATGCCCGACTGCTATCGATGCCATGGAGCTAAAATTGATTGGCTCCCATAAGACCTTCTTCGTCCCTCTTGCTGAATTTTCCTCTCGGTGTGCATAGCTTGATCAACATGGTCTTGCAAATTATGATATGGAAACATCTCAACAAAACCTGAAATTTCTTCATTGAGACCACTCAAAAATCTTGCCATTTTTTACTCTTCATCTTCTCTAATTCCATATCTCACCAAGAGTAATTCCATCTCCTTGAAGTAATCATCAACAGATTTTGATCCTTGTCTCAATGTTTGTAACCTATTGCGGAGGTCACGCTGATAGCTTGATGGCACAAAGCATCTTCTCATCACTCTCTTCATCTTAGCCCATGTGTTGATATGATTACGTCCCAACACACGTTGATTTTCTTGAACTTGGTTCCACCATGTGAGAGCATAACCTGAAAACTCAACAGAAGCAAGGCTGACACACCTCTAATCAGAAAGATTATGCACTCTAAAAATCTGATCACATTGTTCCTCCCATTCAAGATAAGCATCAGCATTTTCTTTCCCTGAAAATTTTGGAATGCTCAACTTTACACGAGTAAGGCTATCCGGATCATCTCTATTGCGACGACCACGCTGATTTTCCCCATTAGGACCAGCACCACGATGATGTTCATGTGGTTGTCCAAATCGCTCATGGTGACCAAAAGGATTTTCATTATCATCAAATCCCGCCTCATACTCATCATGAACCTCATCTTCATCTTCAAATCGTACACGACGTCCATGTGCATGATGGCCTCCACGCTGATTATCAAAACCAGCATGGCGACCACCACCATGTCCTCCATGGCCATCGCCAAAGCGATCAAATCCATGGCCAAAACCAGAATTCTCATCACCAGACTCCTCCCGGTGAATTTCTTCATGACGACGATGTGGTCCTCAGCCTCCCTCCGTGGGTAGACGAGCATCAAGCATCCTCTCCATCGCCTCCACCAGCGAGTTTGCCATGTGGTGCACCTTAGCCCGTGTGATAGGGGGCTCCCCATCTCCATGGTTTCCACCATGAATACTCAAATTGGATCCTACCATGTTAGACTAGGTTGCAAGAAAAAGCGGAATAGGTAAATTTGTGAAAACACTCGATCTCACCTTTTACTTACCCAAGTTCTTTCCTGATCTCAAGGACCATGATAGTGCTGGTGTGGCAGCTTCAACGGAGGTGGTAGAGAGGTCGTAAGGATTACGAATCGAACGTCTCGGTTTAGGTTTTTGGTGGAGCTATAGGTGGCTATCAAGGAGGGCTATGATACTGTCAACCGAGTGGTTTGATGTGTTCAAAGATACGACATTACTGCTAACAAGATCACCACTAACTTAAATATGTAAACTAAAATTTTCAGCAATACACCGCAACATAGATCCTTCAACTTCTTTTCACTTCTCTTTTTTTTTAACTAATCTTTCCTTTTTTTATCTATATTTTTTAATAGCACTGACAGCGGTAACGAACGAAACAACTCAGATTATATATATAAACGGTGGTGACTAGCAACTTGATGAACACAAAACACAACGTAACAGTACCGCGAAATGGTTATAGGTATTTTTTGTGTGGTCTTGGACTATAGGACGTGAATAAACACAAATATATGAAGTAGATTAATCAAGGATAACGATGTGGATGATGGCAAGACCTACCATGTCAATCCGAAGCTCTGATACCAGATGATAGGTACTGAACTATTTCAGTACAGGGGTTGGCCCGATCTTCACGATAGTAGGTCACGATCAAGGTAACTTGTAGCAAGGCAGTGGGGATAAAAGGATAACTAGCTAAAGAACAGCAGAATAACTAGCTTTATACCTGACCAAGGTTGGGTGTGACCAAGCGACGGGGAGAGAGGCACTGAAACCATGAAGACTTTGACTCGATCTCCGAACGACCGCAGAACCACAACCAGAGCTAATCCACACAAGGCGGGGCAGCTGTACTGGAACCCACAGAGCATGAACTAGTGGATTCCAGAGGAATCTCTTCACAAGTCCAGGAAGAACAAGGGTTTGAGTAAGCACTCGGTAGCTCGGCTGCAATATCACTAGGATTATCAAATTATCAAAAGTTCCTTTCTAGTAGACTCGAGGTGATATTTATACTACGAGAAGTCTCTTAAGATAGATGTGAACTAAAGAAACCATGTTGGGGAGGTGGAAGATCAACTAGCTAGAGCTTTTATGAGGTGGCCTTTAGTTCCCACACGTCTTCTGGGCTTCTGTGCAGTCTTCATTATTTTGGTCATAACTCCTTCAGTTTTGCACGGGATCTTTAGCTTCATGCATACTGTTGAGCTTCGGAGCAGTCTTCACTAAAATTGGTCGAACGCCACACTGGATTGACTTGAACATAGCTCTTCTCTGATCCATCCTTGATGTATCCTTGTCTTCCTTCTCGGAGAACCTGAGTAATAACAACATGCACGACTTAGGTAGCTCGAAATTACCATCAATGTTTAATTGAAATTCACAAAGTAGCGCATGCACCTCTTGTTGTATCTTTTTGGCGCGGCTATGAGTGATTGGTCCAATAGGGACTTGGAGTGGTGTATCAGCCGGTGAGGTGGTCGGAGAGGTCACTGAGGTCGGTGAAGTGGTTGGAGAGGTCGCTGAGGTGGTCGGAGAGGTCACTGAGGTCGTTGGAGAGGTCGGTGAAGTGGTCGGAGAGGTCACCGAGGTGGTTGGAGAGATCGCCGAGGTGGTTGGAGAGATCACTGAGGTGGTCGAAGAGCTCGTCGAGGTGGTTGAAGCTAGCGTGGTCGTGGTCGACACTAGCGTGGTCACATCACTTAGATGTTTGATGTTTCTTTTGTAGCAAGGATTAGCATTCCGTGGGCATGATGAAAGTGAAGAGTCTAGCAACAGAGGGAACTTCATTGAGCTTTTGAAGTGGTTTGCAGCAAATAATGAAGAGGTCAACAAGTTTGTTTTGAAGAATGCTCCAGGTAATTGCACATTAACTAGCCCAGACATACAAAAGAAATTATTCAATGTTGTGCAATGGAGACTAGAGATCAAATCATTATGGAAATTAGGGATGATCACTTTACAATTTTAGCTGATGAGTCTAGTAATGTCTCTCATAAAGAACAACTAGCCCTTTGCTTGCGTTATGTTGATAAATCAGGAAGGCCATGTGAGCGGTTTCTTGGAATTGTTCATGTAGATGATACTACTTCTTCATCACTTAAGGAAGTAGTTCAATCTTTACTAGTTAGTCATGGTTTGACTACAACTCAAATTCATGGGCAAGGCTATGCTGGGGCTAGTAACATGAAAGGAGAGATTAAAGGGCTAAAAACCTTGACCATGAAAGAATCACCATCTACTTATTGGGTTCATTGTTTTGCACATCAACTCCAATTGGTTCTTATTGCTGTTGCTAAAGAAAATGGTGATTATGTGTGGTTTTTTTTATCAAGTATCCCTCTTGCTAAATATTGTTGGTAGTTCTTGTAAGCGTCATGGCATGCTTCGACATCACCAATATGACAATGTCATGAAAGCACTTGAGTGTGGTATACTAGAATCTGGAAGTGGGTTAAATCAAGAGATGGGGCTGCCTAGACCTGGTGAGACTTGGTGGGGCTCCCATTATAAAACTATGGTCAACATGATTGCTATGTATCCCACAATTCATGATGTACTCATAGCTCTTGGATGAGATACTTCACAAAGGGGTGATTGGCCAAAAATACATACTATGGTTGGAGTGTTTGAGTCATTTGATTTCATTTTCAGTGCTCATTTGATGCTCGACATTCTTGGACACACAAATGAATTGTTTGAGTGTTTGCAAAGAAAAGACCAAGATATTCTTAATGCAATGTCACTTGTCCGTTTGGCAAAGAGTAAAATGCAGCAAATGAGGTCTGAAGGGTGGGTTTCATTTCTTCTAAGGGTTATAATATTTTGCAACAAATTTTTCATTCAAGTCCATGGAATGGAAAATAATTATGTGCCGTATGGTAGATTAGCACGTTTTGCTCTGGACCAAACAAATGATGACCATTTTAGAAGAGAAGTATATATTGGCGTCATTGATAAAATTAGTCAAGAGCTTGATAGTAGGTTTGATGAGGTAAATATGGAGTTACTTACTTGTATGGATGCATTGAATCCAGCAGATTCCTTCGCTTCTTTTGATGCAAACAAGGTACATAGACTCGCTGAATTTTACCCTAATGAGTTTTCAAGCTCTGACTTGCTAAGGCTCGATTTGCAACTTGAAAACTTTTTTGATGACACGAGAAAAGATGAAATGTTCAAAGGCCTAAACAATCTTGTTGACCTCTCAGTAAAACTTGTTGAAACAAAGAGGGATAAAGTTTATCATTGAGTCTATTTACTTATCAAGTTGGTATTGCTTCTACCAGTGGCTACTGCAAGTGTCAAAAGAATATTTTCTGCAATGATCTTTATCAAGAATAAGTTGAGAAATAAGATGGGTGATAGCCTTCTAGATGATTGTCTAGTGACTTTTATTGAGCGGGATATCTTCTTACAATTGAGTGAAGAAGAGACCATCAACACTTTCATTGCTATTAGAAGGCGTAGGCCTGACAAGAATAAGAAGTAGTGACATATTGTTCTTCAACTATTATGGTACATAATATTTCAATTCTATGTTAAGAAAGTTACACTCATGTATTTTATGAACTCCGTATGTTTTTAATTGTGTTTTGTAATTGATATACTTATGCACCGACACTCCGTAGTTTTTGGACCAGATACGGGCCGATTTGGACCTTGGGCCCAAAAGCAAAGTTGCAGCCCACCTAATAATCTACAAAACTCATTAAGGGTGCCTGGCCGTTAGAGCTCTCCATTAGCGCCTAATTAAGCCCGAAGTTAAAAGTGTCAGTGACTAATCGAGGATTAAGCCTTGCTCTGCTTGAGCTCGAATTACTTGGTCAAAACATGGTTAAATTGATTCCAACTTTTTGTATGACCTTCTCCAAGATGTAAACTCCAACTTTTATATTTGGCTCAACTTGAGCTGCTTAACAAAAATCTGAGAACACGAGATGCCAACTATTCTTGCCACTAATCTCAGAAGAATATTTTCCAGGGCTAAAAATAGCAGCTGATTCAAACTTGAGACCACTGTTTGAGCCACTTAGGAGTTGAATCAAGTCTTGGTCCAAAAATAAAGTTTGTTGTACTCCACTCAAACTTCAAATTTTATTAAAGGTCAAACTTCATATCTAGTATAGAAACCATTGCTTCATCTTGGTCAAAGCAGCACCTCGTTAAACCCTAGAATTAGGGTTTTTGACCAATTGAGGCATTTTCTTGACATTTGCTCACCATGAACCGCTCATGAATTTTTTTGTAGAGTTCAATTAGAGTCATTTGAGCAAGTTAGCAAGGTTTGGCCGACATCTCATATTCCTATTTACTTAATAAAACAATTCAATCAAGGTTATAACTTATCATTTCATGTGACTTCTTGATTCCAAACTTCATGAAACTTTTCCACTGGTCAAGTTGGATGCATGTTGATATAATGTACATGAAACAAGCATGTTTAACATTAGTCATGCCTAATCTTAACCAGGGTCCACATGTAAGCAAAGGTGTGTTGTCCAAGTTCAGGTTGGGACTCAATTTCATAGATTGGACCTCAACACCTTCATTATTACTTCTAGATTATGAACTAGAGATCATAATCATTGCTTGACATATCCTACTTACTTCCAATTTCGCTACTTAACTCGTGACTAACACGTGAGGTGTTACAGCCCTCCCCCCTTATGGAAATCTCGCCCTGAGATTCAGTACGAAAGACTTTTAAGGGAAGAGAAGCATGCCATCCATTATCCAACATCAGTGAAAGCATTAGGCTACTTAACTTTGGAGAATCAGAGAGGCTAATTTGGTCAAGACAACTTTCTGATATTTGCTCTTCATAGTGAATTTTGTCTAAAGAATTTCTTTCATCGACTTCCATGAAGCATTGTTACTTTGGGAGGAATCCAAGATAGAAACACTTTGTTCTTGGGATACGGAGAGTACTATGGGGCATAAACTAGTTACCCATAATATCTATTTCCCTAGTGAATATAGCATGGACCATGTAAACTTTGCACTACACTACAAGCTTCTAAAAGCTACTCACTACAATGGTTCCATGTTCGTTCACAAGTTTGAAAAGCAGTCCTCTACCAAAGTAGCTTGAGTACAACCATTCATAAGGGATGAGATCGCAGACGGATAAGGCTGTGAGAAACCGAGTAACCAACAGACAATATCTATGCTAGTCGTAACTATTCAATCACTCAGATGCTGTCGGCACGAAAATGTCAACACACAGCAAGCCAGAAGGATCTGCTTAGGATGAGCCTAGAGATCCGCTTGGCTTTAACGTAGGGTTAACTGATCCGATGAATTCCTCCCGAGGTGTGCCAATCAATTTGACCTGCAATTAACAAGAAGAGAAAGTTTATCAGTAATTTAAGGTAGAACATGCCAGTGTTTGCCCAAACAGTTCCAAGTGTGCTGCTTCAGGAGCAGCTAGAAGGAAAAATCAACTAAATAGCCAATGCACGAAGAAATCGACTATAATGGATAGTAAAGCTTATGGATCGCGATTGATTTTATGTTGATAAGTGCATTATCCACAGATGTAAGTGAAATCATTAGCTAGGTGGATATTAGTAGTGTGAATCATTGAGCCGATGAATCTAACGAAAAAGGATATAACATGCGGCCAAATCGACTGTCTAATACAAATGGTCCTACAAACGCTCTAAATCTAATCTGTTACCATGAACAGTGAGGTTCGACTAGATCAATGGCAGCTATGATGATAATAACAAACTAAAACCTTAGAATCCTTAAAACCACCTATACATCGATAGGCTTTCTAGAAGACACGCTATATGTGTGAAAGCTCGAGCGAATCGACTAAAATAGCCGATTCGGGTGAAAAGGGACTACAGCGTGTGAACAATCGACTATTTCATGTGGACAAACCTATGAACTCATCAGACTTAACCTGTTATCTCTTACAGTGGAGTTCGATCGGATCGATGCAAGCCATGATAAAGACAACAAATCAAACCTTTAAAGGATATAGATCTATTCACATTTAATAGAATCATGAGAACACACTGTAGGAGTTAAAGCATAGGCGATCGACTATTTAGTCGATGTAGGCATATCAAACATTTAAGGTCATGCCTAATCGAGAACGAATCTACTAACTAGCATCCTCCAATCTATAGTGCCATCAGTGGGGATCGATCGGATCGTTACAACCATAATAGCGAACTATAGACCAGATTTAACTAACCAACAAACCTCTTCAAGATCATACATGCCTTAACCGCATACTATGCATGATCAAGATCAAAGTAAAAACAGCTGATGAAACATAACCCATCGCTCAAAGTAAGAAACATCGTGTTGTGACAAAGCAAATGACGGACTAAAAGGATACGAGGCCGATCTAAATTGATCTTGACTAGGCAGATTGATGTTGCTGCAAACTAATAACAATAAGAACATCAGCAAGATCGGTAACTTAATGAATCTACCCGAAGGACGCCACCCTTAGGTAGAGTCGATAACTTGACCTTAATGTAATTCGAGCAGTGGAGGTCGACCGGATCGATGCAGCCATACTTGAACTAGATAAGAGTCGATAACTAGCTTATACTAGAGTTCACAGTGGAGGTCGAACTTAACCGATGCAGCCATACAAACAGAAGTATAAGCCATGATGGTACTTACAGACAAGCCAGAGGTTGTCCGGACTGATGCAGCCCTGCTTGTTGAAGAACTCGCTGAGATCTATACTACTCCTACTCCTAAGGGTTGGCATGGAGCCAAAAAAAGTAAATTGTATTTGATTGATTGGATGATCTTTTACAATAGCCGAGGTCTAATATTTATACTCAGAATCTAAGCATGAATCCTACTTACGCACGACTCATTACAATCTTTGGCATAAAAGAAAACATTCCTATTTTAAGATAACTTGGACCCTAATCTTTCCCTTTTTATAGAGTCCGACATGTTTCTCCCGACGCCAACCGTAGCTTTTTGTCGTTATCTGCTGGCGTCATCTAAAAAGGGTCAATTCCAGTGCTGCATTTGAATAAGCTGATATTGACTTTTATGCAATCGATTCCACGATCTTTGGAAGCTTTGAGTTCCCGCATTCTTCTTCCCAAATTTTGGTGTAAACACATGCCCCCCAATTTTTGGATAAAAGTAATTTTATTCCAAAATTATCATTCCTGTACCTCCGATAAGTCCATAGTCAAGGGTAGAGAATCTTGATCTAGGGTCTACTATTTGTCACTGTCTTTGCCAGCTTATGAGCCCATGCTTCAAAGCTTTACGAGAGCATCATTGCTTCATGGGCACTTGGATCTATCTTTCTAGGCCGACTATTAATGTCTATCCAACTCTGGCGAGAGCAACTCAACAACTTCAGTTATGTTTCTCTTCTATTTGCTACCTTGAGTGCCCCTAGCTCTGCCAGACCCTCCATGGTCTAATTCCTTGCTATGAGGATCTTGAGTGGTTAGAAGAATTCTTGTGCATAGGGTGATTATGTCGCTCATTTTAGCACCTTGTCAAGCAAGAGAATCAGCTACTGCAGTTAGAACAATTCTTGTGACATCACCTGAGTGTTCTCACCATGATTGTAGAGTTGTTCTAGTGTTTACAAGGGCTAAAATGTGTGAACACCTTCCCCTAGTTCGCTTCATCAAATGCTCTTTGGGAAAACCACAGACTTCTTTCCCACAGTTTCCCAGCCACCGAACACCCTGGGGATCATGAACGCCTGGTCGAGTATTTCTTCAACACCATCAACTCTATAGCCCTTACTTCCCAGGCCGATGATATAGTGAACAAAGTGTTTTCTAGCCTTTAGCTTATAATAAGTGAAGCTAGCAAACAATCTCTTCATTTTAATTGGTTTCTCTTTTGTCCCGTACTTCATGTTCCATGTACCAATTTATCCGTGTTTGTTTTGCTCTTATAGGCAATTCATATCGTATTGGCTTTTACCCCTTTGGGTTTATTTTGAACTAGAGGCAACACCCTTATGGTATAGGCTATTAGAGCTGATGATCGAACAAATCAGCTGTCAAGTATTAATCCAAACGCTAGGATAAAATTTCTTTAGATATTTTCCATTGATTGCTCTGTCAAACTCTTCTTCTCCTCCTAGTGTTTCCAAAATACAAGTATTGCTAGGCACACAACGTTTAATCCGATAAGGTCCTTCCCAATTAGGAGACTATTTGCTAAACTTGTTGTCCTTTGACCCGATCGGCAATTTTACTTTCCAGACTAAGTATCCTTTAGAAAATTGTTTGCCCTTGACCTTTTTATTGCAATACTTTGCAATCCTTAGTTTATTGGCTTTGATATTCTCAAGAGCACGCAGTCGATGGCAACTCAAGTCCTCTAAGTCATCTATCATAAGATTCTTGTAGACTTTGGCTAACAAATCATTTTGTAATGTGACACGCCTCGATCTAGTTTGAATTTCCCAAGGAAGGACTGCATTATGACCATACACAAGTTCATAAGGTGACGTTTTAATCGATCCATGATAGGCCATCCTATATGCCCATAATGCCTCATTAAGTGTTGAATGCCACTTCCTTGGCTACTCCTAAATCTTTTTCTTGATCAGCTTAATTATAATCTGATTGGATGCCTCTACCTTGCCATTAGCCTAACCATAGTAAGAAGAAGAATTTAGCAGCTTAATTCCCATACTAGCTGCAAAATCTCCAAACTCTTCTGATATGAACATTGTCCCTTGATCGATAGTAATAGTTTGAGGAATCCCAAAATGATACACAATGTGCTCATTGACAAAATCAACCATGTTCCTTGAGGTTACCATCTTCAAAGGAGTTGCCTCACCCACTTAGTGAAGTAATCTGTTGCTACCAATATGAACTTATGTCTTTTACTTGAAGGTGGAAAAATCTAGCCAATTAAATCAATGCCCCAACCTCAAAACGGCCATGGTTTGATTATTGGATTCATAGCCAATGCAGGCAATTTCTGAATATTACCAAAACATTGGCAATTTTGACACCCCTTATAATATTCAAAACAATCTTCTAGTATTGTTGGCTAGAAATATCCAGTCCTATGAATAATCCATTTCATCTTATAAGCCAATTGATGAGCTCCACATATCCCTTCATGCACTTCGCCCATCAACACCTTAGCTTCTTCTTGATTTAAGCATTTAAGCAACACCCCGTCGACTATTTTATAATATAACTGATCATCTAGCAAGACATACTTAGTTGATTTATACCTTAACCTCCTGGTAACCTTCTATGATGGATTCTTAAGGTAATTGGCTATTTTAACTCTCCAATCATTACTCGAGATCTCGCTACTTAAGATCTCTTGAAACACTCAGTAACGTGATGCTCCTTGAGCTAAATGATTAGCCTCTTGATTCTATGCTCTCAGAATATGTAGAAGAGAGACTTGAGGAAATTCCTTGAGCAACCTTTGGCACTTATCATAATATCCCCTCAGAGTATCTTCTTTGCACTTGTATAGGCTGATCAACTGATTAATAATTAACTGTGAATCTCTAAATACTTCAATTGCCTCAGCCTTTACTTCATGAAGAAGTTGAAGCCCCTTATAAATAGCTTCATATTCTGCTTGGTTGTTGGTAATCATTGGCTCAGTTGGAAGAGCGAACTCAAAACTTGCCCCCCGAGGTGAAATAATAACAATACCAACGCCGCCACCTTGCTTGCATAATGACCCATCAAAGAACAATGTCCAGGGTAGCGGCTCCACATAGCCAACACTTGGCTTATGATGCTAGGTGACAAAATCGGCTATTACTTGCCCTTTGACTGCTTTAGCTGATTCGTACCTCAAGTCAAATTCTGACAATGCAAGAATCCACTTTCCTATTCTTCCATTTAATATTGGCATTGATGGCATGTGCTTGATCACATTAGTTTTGGAGACAACTGTACACTCAGCCGACAACAAGTAATGTCGTAACTTAGTGCAAGAGAAATATAAGCATAAGCATAACTTTTCGATGGGAGAATATCTTGTCTCTGGATCCAAAAGCCTTCTACTGAGATAGAAAACAACTCGTTTTTTTCCTTCAAACTCTTACATCAAGGCGATCCAATTGTTTGGTCATCAGCTGATATGTAGAACTTAAAAGGTTTACCTTGCTGAGGAGGGACAAGCATAGGTGGATATTTCATATATTCTTTTATCTCCTCAAACACTTTTTGTTGTACGTCACCCCACTTAAATTCTTGATCATTTTTCAACTTCAACAAGGGAGAAAATGGTAGAACTTTTTTCGACAAATTTGAAATAAATCTCCTGATGAAATTAATCTTAGCAAGCAAAGATTATAACTCTGCTTTCGTAGTCGAGGGCACTGTCTCATCAATTGCTTTCATACTTTTTTGACCAATTTCGATTCCTCTCTCGTGGACCATGAAACCCAAAAATTGTCCAATTGATACTCTAAAGGCACACTTATTAGTGTTCATCTTTAGACCATGTTTTCTTGTGCACTCCAAAGTCTCTCGCAAATCAGCTAGATGTTCCTTGTACCCCTTGGATTTTACCATCACATCATCGATGTATATTTCAACAATTCTGCCGATCAACTTATGAAAAATATAATTCATCGCCCTCTGATAAGTTGCACCAGCATTCTTCAAACCAAAGGTCATCACAACTCATTCAAATAAACCGATTACGCCAGGGCATCTGAAAGCTATTTTTGCTATGTCTTCCTCAGCCATAAAAATTTGGTTATATCCTGCATTGCCGTCCATGAAACTAATAACCTTGTGCCCAACTGATACATCTACCAACATATCGGCTATCAGCATCGGATAACGATCCATGGGTGTAGCCTTGTTCAGATCTCTAAAATCTATGCAAACTCTCAACTTCCCATTTTTCTTATACATAGGAACAACATTCGATATCCATTCTGCCTATCGGCACGGTCGGATAAATTTTGCTTCTAGTAATCTTTCAGTCTCCATTTTGATATCATCAAGAACGTTTGGGTTGAACCTCCTTGGAGATTGTTTAAATGACCGATATCCAGGTTTGATTGGCAACCGATGTTCAACAATCGATCGGTCTAGACCAGGTATCTCATAGTATTCCCAAATAAAACAATCTTTAAATTCCTTTAATAAATCCACTAACTCTTGCTTATACTCAGGATCCAACTTGGTACTTATATATGTTGGCCTAGGCTTATCTCCAGAACCAATATCTATCTCTTCTAATTCATCGGCCGGTGTAAAGCCATGTCCTAGTTTGCCATCTGTACCATCTATTGGATTATCTATTAAAATGAATTTTCAAAGCCGACTGCTTGGATTGGCTGTTGGCTTTTATTACTGATCTTAATGAAGCCTCCTTCCCATAGCTTGCCAGAAAAACATTCAAAGTCCTCCAGCTCCTAATACACTGGATTGGCTGTTGCGATACTCACAGATTCATCAGCGTAAACCAGCTCAGCATCATCTCTATGCCATTGAATCAAACATTGAGGCATGGTCGATGGTACACAACAATTTGCATGAATCCAATCATGACCGAGGAGTAAGCTATATGAACCTTTTCCATCGATGACGAAGAATGTGGTGAGCAGGGTCTTACTTCCGATTATCAGTTCGACATTCATTGCCCCCCAGTCTTAGATGCATTACCCCCAAAATCCTTAAGCATCATATCGATCTCAATCAAATCTCATGGTAAACTTGCCAAGTTTACAAAAAGTGGTGAAAGACATAAGATTGATAGAAGCACCTTCATCCACCAACATCTTACTCATTGGCTTCCCATCAACAAAACCTTTTACATATAAAGACTTTAAGTGCCGATGTTTAACTGGCTTATCGAATATAGCCTGTTGTATAACTATCAACTTGGCAACTATCTCTTCATACCCTGATTCATCAAAATCCGAATAGACTTCTTGGTCTGCTGGAGCTCTAAATTCTGATGGTAATAAAAAAGCCATTTGAATATTAGCCAATGATTGACCCATACCGGTTGTTTGTTGAGCACGCCACACTTGAGGTTTACCAGATGCCTGAGCCTATTCTAGCTCTCTGTTCCTTAGGCGTTGTACTCTTCTTTTCTAGCTTCTTGTCAGACCTCCTGGACACCGTTGGCCTTCCTGCCAAACATATTCTTCCTCATTACTTTCTTCTTCATAATCAGCCCAGTTTTGATCAACAACTCAGTTTCCAAGCCGATCATGAAGACTTCTATTTTTTAAGCGCCGATCCATGTTATTATGATGATACTCATCTTGAGTATGGATAGACCGGTGGTTGGCTTGAGATTGCCTAAACTCCTAATATTGCTCGCTGCACTCTGGACAATTATTTCTGGTAGGTAATTTCAAACCTTCATTCCAGCAATGTCTGAACAAAGGACAATTCTAATGTGATTTAGCTTACTTTCTTTAATACCCCTCTTTTTTCTATTGACACTGGTATTCTTGCTCTTCTAACCAATGCTGATAATCCTTTTCCTTCTATCACTGCCATTTATTCAACAAAATCTGAGATGTAACATGTGGCCTTGTCACCCCATCCTTCGATGTCTCTCCCTACCCATATCGGCTCTTTTGTTGGTTATGAAACCTTCTAGCCTCTCTATATTCATCAGTCGATATTTGCATCTTAGGATCGACTATTCTAGTTTCTCTTGCTCTGGTTGATGTTAGGACCTTAGTCTTTCCTTTGAGCAGCCTAGCATCGACCATGTTCTGATCTCTTGGGAAAGGATTATCATCAACTTTCATCTTTCGAGGTGTATCGAACTTGAGCCTTTCTTGCTGAATAGCCCTCTGTATGTGTTGACAGAAAACTTTGCACTCATTAGTAGAATGAGAAGTGGTATTGTGAAATTTGCAGAACTTCTTATTCTTCAACTGCTTGGGAGGCAACATAATATGATTGTCGGGCAACTTGATCTGTCCATTCTCAAGCAAGACATCAAAGAGCTTGTCTAATTTTGTGACGTCAAAGTCATAGCTCTCTTTGACCTCTCTTCCCCAAGGATTTGGTACCATTACTATCTTCTTACCCTAATTCTATTTAGCCGCAGCAACTTCTTCTTCTTCATCGTCTTCATAGCCATCATCAACCGAATATGGATTATAGGCCTCGACAATTGCAGCATTCTTTTGGAATCGGGTATCTTTGCGCATGTTCTGAAATTGGCTATTGAGCTCTGCCACTCATTGAGCCAACTGACCTAAATTGTCAAACTCTTGTCCCAGCAGGTTGAGCACAATTTGCCTTCATGGTGCAGTGGCACAGTAAGTTAGGTTGGCTTGCACTATAGCAAAACTAGCTTTGTTGGACTACATTTGACATTGAAGCTTCCTTCTAATGTCAATCAACAACTCATAATCATAATCTGAAATCTATTGTTTGGTACTTTTCAATTTGTTTTCGACTCGCAATAGCACAAATTGACTTATAGAACACCTTGACTGCTCAAGCATTGTGGATATGAGAGGGCAAAAGCAAGGCACAAAGGGGTGCAAGGAGTCTTCTCTAGGGCATCTAAAGTATTAACAATCATCACATTGCAAACATGAACTGAGCTACAAACACAACCTTCTAACGTTAGGATGATAATAGTCAGCAAAGAAATCACACATTTTGTACCTCTCGGTAATCAGTTCATATCCTGCAAACTATGGCTCCATTATGCACAAATTTTGGTAGGTATTTATATCCAAGAGTCCTTTAACTACTGACCAAAATTTAGCTCAAACGGACACCGTTTGACTATCCAAACAAGACATCTACCAAAACTGATTTATTCTAAAATTTTGTGACCGAACTGTCAAAACATCTCTCAAATCCGTTGCTTTACTCAACCAATCCTCAAACCAAGTTAAGACACTGAAGTACCCTAAGCGAGGAATGAGTTCACCAAGTTTGGTGTGAATTCAACCATGTTTGGGCCACTAATCACTGGCTTAAAGATAACTAGTTTAGTGCCACGAAATCTCGACAGATTTCCCGCTCTTCTTTTCCTTTGATTTACATATTGAGAAGTGTGTTCATAGTCTTTAACTATTTTTATGATAGTGGTAGCTTTCTCGCTGAGGATGGAGGCTATGGTTTTCCTCATATGTTTCCTAGGGAACAACTTCAACCATTGATTTAGGCACCAGCTCAATGATGCACAAGCATTGGACTAGTGGGCTATTTTTGCAGGGCACAATGCATACTGCACGTGGAGGGGCAGTCCTACAAGATAAGGGACCATTGCTAACTACCCTTCTATGCTTCATCCAATAGTATCCTGAATAAATCCTTTTGCAGCACCTAGATGCATAGTGATGCTGACCAAAACTAGGGATGTGCTTTCTCAAGCTCTTTACTTAGCTGATACAGTATCTTGCACTACCCATGTGATTGTCCAAGATGGAATTGAGTTGACGACATAGCGCTTGGAGAAGAAAGCAGTACTAGCATCGCTGACTGGCTTTGTTGTTTCTTTGCTTAACATTGTTCTGTGAGACCTAGCCTTCATAGTTACCGAAGAGTCGTTACCTAGCTAGAGATTAACCTTCCTACTGGTAACAAATTAGTTGTCTCTCAACACTTAAAAGCTTCAAAACTTCTTTTTGATGGCAACAATTGTAGTTGATATGCAAACAGACAGTTACCTTGGAAGTCAGCAGAGAAGGTGTCACACCAAAGAAGGTCGGTTTTTGACTGCATGATCATCTTGCACCTAAAGATCAAGAAATTGAACAGGAAGCTCATGAGCACCAGGTGACCTATTACAACATATAATATCCTAGTCCATTTATCATCCGACTGATAACTTGTTCAACCTTAAGTGTGGTGCACTATTATGATCCAACGGGGATGACATAAGTTGCTCACTAGATGACTAACATCATTATAGGGATAGTTAAGTAGAGTCACTTGTCTACCATCTCTTGCAGTCTGTTTATGTTTATGGCAGTGACCTGTTCTTCAAAGGTTATGCTCTGGACATCTTTAGAAGGAAGCACTCCTACTACATCAGGTTTCAACATATAGATCTTCTGACAAGGTAAGGAAAGATAACCAAGGAAGAGCTCACATAAAAATAATACATTGGTGTAGTTCTGCAATGGGTCATAACTAGGAACCTCGATACCAGCGTGTGCCGAGCAACATAACCTTGTGTGTGCACCCACAGGGGCTCTTGATTTCATCATGGCACCGTAGATCGCTAATCGTAGCACCATTACTGAACATACCACCCACAAGAATCCTCACGTGGCACAAATTTGGTTGCGTAGGAGCAAAGTACTATGCAAAGGAGGGATAGCAAGCAAAGGTAATCACAAGGTTAGGAGTCAACGAGGGGGTGATCCGAAGAGTAAAACACAGCGCAAGAGAACATAGATTAATTGTCAAAGACAACTGAGTAGGGGACTCTTGCTTAATTTCCATATACGCCTTGTGTCCACCACGGTGATTACCAGTTAAAGATTAACATGAGATTTGGTCTTGCCGAGCAGCAACATGAGATCAAGATGGATAAACATCTAGAGACTTGAAAGAGTTAGAGACAAAACAAACGAGATTCAAGGGACAGAGCCAATGCACTGACTAGGGATTCAGTTGATAAAGCAATGACATGATCTGCGAGGAAAAGGTTCCAAAGCCATGGTAGATAGCGACTACCGTTGCACTAGATCATCTATAGGAGAAGGAGCAATGAGTTCTGACAAGAATTTTTGAGCAGGGTCCTCCCACATAGGAGCGGGACACCCATGACACATTCAAGCATTCAAGGGAACTAAGCTTGGGCTTAAGGTCAAGCAAAGGCATGGATATAGGTCTTCGTAGCGCAACGTTCAAGGGCTAGCAACCACATGTACTGGCTCAGGCTCCTAAGAGAGAACTTAATTGTAGACGACAACTCCTAAGTGAGATTACCAAAACTTAGACGTTGTTCTAGGATAGCGCTCTTCAACACTCGTATCTTACCAAGGACAAAAGGGGTTATAGCTACGACACTACCTAGATAATGAACATCCACACATACATCATGGTCTTAAGCAACTATTTCAAAACATTCAATCCAGTTAGCTTAATCGACTATTACTACGCCCAAAGCTCGCACATAACAAGTAGTCACCTACAGCAACACCACTACACATATCATGCAAAACATGGTGGTAAGGTACTACAAGACATAGTGGTAAGGTACTGTTATCTTTTATTTCCTTTTTTACTGAGTAGGTGGATAACTCTTCAAAACACGCTTTACTTACATTTAGCAAATTAGTTTTTGATCATGCACAACATGACCATATGGTTACAACAAGTTATCCATTAATAGAACAAGGGTGAGAGGAGCATATTTATGCACAAGCAACAATCATGATGCATGCTCATCCTATTCGTCCTCATGAAATTGCCAGCCTAAGGCGGCAATCACGTTCTATGTCGGTGGCATAACACGTACTCTCTCGATATATAGCTAGTCATCAGCTACATTCAATCTACGCATCCGTGGTTAGCGTACCTGCAGAAGATTCCACTTTAGCCCAACCCCACAATTATATGTATGCAGAAATGAAAATGTGGTCTTTAGGTTGCAAGCTAAATACTTTCATATATATATACCCACATATATATACTTTCGTATCAAAGCTACCCAAAAGTAAATACGTTTATACATACATATAGAATATGCATATATAGCCAAACCAAAGCTAACCCAAAATTAAATACTTTCGTATATATATGATATATATATACTTAAGTATCAAAACTACCTCTCCCCTTTGACCGCACACTCACATCTTGCGGTCATACCACTCACCATCTTACCTAGGCATAGAGGTATATTTATCCATACATTAGAACTCAAGAGAATGGCATCCATACAATAGCACGCCGTATGGACAACGAAATAAAAATTGCAATAAAGTACATCCCTCCCGTAGTTAGTATCGGTTTACTTAGCCACCTAGTAGTCCTTAATTGGGCTTAACCGGAGGTTGTCACTAGCATAATTTTGCAAATTAGTTTTGACAAATTTGCCTATAGCTAAGGTTTTAGTCCAAATAGGCTTTTAAAATCAAAACTTTGTTTTTAAAGCTACGCACATGATAGTATTATGCTTAACCTTGCTCTAATACTAGCTGTGATAGAACCGCCCAATTTATATAAGATCAAGTATGATTGTCCTCATTTAACACATTAACACGTGCATACTTTCACTTATATAAACCCGGTAGTCCACCGAGTGTCACGAAGGACCTCGGTAAATCAACATCATAACCAAGATCACATGATTAAGCAAATACACATCACATACATAGAGTTGCAGCAGAAATAATATTTACAATGAGTTCACAAATAATAATACAAGTTTGGGTTTCAAAACCAATTAGTGAAAACAACATAGCTTTCAAATGATTACAATAATATAAGTTCCAAATACATTGCTAGCATAAGTGACATCCTCTGATAAAAGCATATAGATAAGAGATAAATATAGAGTCACCGAGCCTACCGGTGGTTAGCCACCATCTTCAACAGGCCGAGAACTTCACCTGCAACATGGTGGGATAAACCCTAAGTACTCGAATGTACTCAGCTAGACTTACCCATCATAAAGCAGAAATAAAGTGACACCAAAGAGTATGCAAGGCTTTATAGGTGGAGCTGGCTTGATAAAATTTTGCATAAAAGCCACTAGTTGAGCTATACATTTGTAATTCGGAAACCAAGTTAATTATAGCTATTCATGTCTAGATTAGCAACTAACCTATGCCAAACATGTGGAATATCATTTAGTAACATGCAATAGTAACCATAGCTGGTGTAACATTTCCATATTCATCATAACCATCAAGATCCATCAAATAATGCTATGTTGTCATTGCTCAGTCAAGTTCTCACTATCCAAGAGAGACATTGACTTGAATTGATTCCAACCAGCTAGGTAGTTATTCCTAACACAAACTTAGATATACCTGCGCCAAGGTAGTCTTAGGTCACCTTTGGTACAACTCATGTACAGTCGCGGGTCCAATTAGTGTTGCACCCTTAGAGATTCTACCAGTCTGCCAGGAAGTGTAGGCCCAGCCTGCCCTTGGACTCACACCACTAGCTCCCTGCACATCCTTACTGCCTCCAGTGTATGCACTTTCACTTACCGGGTCCCGGCCTTAGTTGAGCTACTAGGCTTCATGGTCGGAATGACTTATCCGGCCAACTAAGTCTTCAGCATGCGTCCAACATGACATGAGGACATACAGTGAATCGGTCCTTAACCGACACAGACAGGGATAAATAGGCACCAAGACCTCCATGCCTTGTTGCTTCTCTATCACAATCTTGCCCGATCTCCTTTTATTTATCAACACACGGTTATTTCCATGATAGCAAATATAGCCAACCGTGCTTTGGTATCCACCTATATCTCGTAGGTGATAGGAAATCACCCGACTTCTACCGGTCTAAGCATTGCTAAGCATACATTCGATCCTGGACCTACATAGGATTCAAGGTATATTTCTGGACAAGATAGTTCTATGCATCAAATGGTTCCAATCAACTGTTATAACTAATGCATCAAACATAAAGGACTCAAGTGGTATTTATAAAAACATAGGAGGCTTAGAATGCTTCGGGGCTTGCCTAGGATCCAACACTAGGTTAGTGTTTGTTAGATGACACTTGCTTGGTGAGCATCTCCTATTCAGTCATGTACTCTAGGGGTCCTTCCATCTTTGGGATAGGTGCACCAACACCGTCTTCTAGTTCAACTACATCATCACACCCTTCACATGGTGCATCTAGTGTACCTAGATGAGATGCAACAATGCAAGTGCATGAATGCGAAGAATGGAAATATGAGATGCATCACATAAGAGTGTTCAAGACAAATACAAGATTATGCAAGACATAGGCACTTGCTAGAGTTATTTAACTAAACATCACACAACCTATTATAGAGGGATAGCAAGCATATTAGGCATGGCACACAAGTGAACTTAAGTTCAGATATTGTACACATGCATCGATCAAGAACTAACCAAACATGTTTAGCCAAAACAAGAGCAAGCTAAAGCTATCACCTAGCACATATACAAAAATCTGGACAGCAACATAGCACTCACTTGTTTCAACCATAACTGGAGTTGTCAGCATCGAACAAGGGTGATCCTAGACTTTCTGGAAATCTAATGAAATTATCCAAAATTTTGTTATTAATACCAAAAGTTAATTCATGAAATAACAAGGTCAAAATACATCATGAAGCAGAGCTTATACAACTAAAGATAGAAAACTGATATTAACTTCAGAAATGCATAACGGGAGTTCTAGACATTCAGCAAACATAATTCTTAACTTTGTGGAAAGCTTATTAAGTTAACAATAACTTTCTAATTGTCATTTTAAGATGATTCTATAGCTAACAAGGTCAAACAACACCAAGAAGGCATCTCTATCCATATTTGGATAGAAATCTACCATTCCAATTTGAACTGCTATAATTGGAGTTCTAGATCACCAAAAAGGGTGCTCTCTAACATTTTGGAAAGATCAGGAAAAGCACTACAACTCTCCTATTATCACCAATATATGATTCCATGTTGAAATGAGCCAAAAATACAATCATTCAGATCTATCCAGAGGACATGCAAAACTTGATAGCAAACTTGTAAAATCTATAGCTCCTCAACCATTAGGCCTAAAATCATGAAATTTTAGGACAAGTAAGATAAGGAAATTATCTACCACTTTTGTATTCACCATATTTACAAAAATCATCATTTGGTTCATGAAGTTATCATCACAACAGAAAATACACATGTAGCCATTTCAGAATATAACAATTTGATGCTTCACTTGTTTGCTAACAAAGAACATACACACATGATCCATTCAAGAACTTCAACCACCACTAACATACTTAGTAACACTTTATTGAACACCAATCACTCAAAGCATCACCAAATACAATTACAAGCTTTATCTATAATTATGTTTTTATTAATCCTTTCTTATAATAAACATATATATAAATTTTAGTGATGTATGAGAACAACTAGTTCGGGGCTAAGATTTTTATGAGTGGTAGATGTTATCAAAACATAGCTACTGTACGAATTTCACATGCTCAGGTTTTATAATTTAATTACTATGAAAAAGACAAATTGCTATTGCAAGAAAACATGTAAAAGCAAGATAAATCTAAAGATCATTTTATATAAACACATAGCCATATTATATGTTATTATGGTATCACAACATTATACAAAGGTAGTGGGACCACATTTTCCTTTTTTGCGCATATAAATTATTTATAAGCCTTCTTAAAACCATTTATCAAGCATTAAACAAGTTAAATTAATAACTCAATCATACTACATCCAATAACCATGAAATTTTTACCACAATACACACATAGCATCAGTAGTCTAGTATAACAATTTCATAGCAATTGGAGCACCACAACTTTAGATATGAGAATAACAAGAAAAACAAGCTAAAATTGCCTATTTAACAAGATTAAATCAAAACCTTATAAAAACAGTACACAACTAGTATGTTTAATATTTTATTAGCTAGAGCATGTCATCACAAGATTAACACAACTAGAATTACCATTTTTGGACTTCTATAACTCAAGATATGCATCCAACAACTTAAAAGGATTTCTAAAAGCACTTTATAAGAATAAATAAAAACATTAGAAACTTTCTACTAACACATATCATATTATGACTCTACTGTGTAGATCTACTCACAAGGATTCTAAAAATTCCTCATTTGCTATTTTATGATTTTTCTACAATTTATTATGATTTTCCAAAATTTTAGCCATAAAAAATACATTTGCAAAGAGGACCCTGCACTTTTGACTAAATAGATTTCAGCAAACAGATCCTACCAGGCACTATTTATCTAAGTCACGGGATTCACAAGCCCTTCACTTTTGTCGAATTCCAGCGCGTGGTCCCAGACATGGATCAAAACAGAGGAGGCAAAGGAGGATCACCGGTGCCGGCCGGAGGAGGCTCGTCGGCGGCGGCGGAGCACCAGGGTACCAGCGCGCACCTGTGGGTGGCCTCAGCTCGGTCGAAGATGGTCCAAGGTGGCACGACCAGGACAGCAGTGGCCCAACGACCGGTGAGGATGGCACGGGGTCGGCCGGCCATGGCAGGCGGTGGTTGGCAGCGGCAGGAGCATCAGGGTGCCCGCACACACTGAGAGGAGCCTAAAGGTCACCTTGCGGTGGCCCGATGTGGCTTGGTCGTGTGTGCCCATAGCTGTAGTGGCAGCTGCTCCGGCGACAGTGCTACGACGACTACGGTGGCCAGTAAAGGGGCGTAGGAGGGGCGGCGTGTAGCGGTGGAGGTGTAGTGGCACTTGGCTAGGGCAGAGAAGGCCTGTAGGGTAGGGAATGCGGTAGCAGCAAGATCGGCCTGCCTCGGCCATGGCGGCGTCCCAGCACGGCCGGCCGTGGGAGAGGCGAGGCGATGTAGTAGTGGCGGTGGACAGCAACGAGCATGGACCTAGGGCATGGGGAGGCCGAGGGGCAGCAGCGCTGGTGGCAGGAGCTTCGCTCGGCAGCGGCCATGGAGCTCAGTCATCGGCGACCATGGCGAGAGCGCTCTAGCGCGCACGTGCAGCGCAAAGGGCGAGGGAGGAGGAGCGAGTGAGCGAGGCAAGGGGCGCTCAGGCGTCTCGGCCTCTCCCCATTGTCATAGGAAGGGCAGGGGCGCATGGCAACAATGGTGGGGGCGCACTCAGGCATGGACGCCATGTCCTAGACACACGTCGCCCATTGGGGCATTTTACCAAGTACGTGGTGGGCAGCGACGTGGGTAAGGTGGGTGCAGTTTTTGGACCAGATACGAGCCAATTTGGACCTTGGGCCCAAAAGCAAAGTTGCAGCCCACCTAATGATCTACAAAACTCATTAAGGGTTCCTGGCCATTAGAGCTCTCCATTAGCGCCTAATTAAGCATGAAGTTAAAAGTGTCAGCGACTAATCGAGGATTAAGCCTTGCTCTGCTTGAGCTCGAATTACTTGGTCAAAACATGGTCAAATTGATTCCAACTTTTTGTATGTCCTTCTCCAAGATGTAAACTCGAACTTTTATATTTGGCTCAACTTGAGTTGCTTAACAAAAATCTGAGAACGTGAGATGCCAACTATTCTTGCCACTAATCTTAGACTTAGAATATTTTCCGGGACTGAAAACAGCAGCTAATTCAAACTTGAGACCACTGTTTGAGGCACTTAGGTGTTGAATCAGGTGTTGGTCCAAAAATAAAGTTTGTTGTAATCCACTCAAGCTTCAACTTTTATTAAAGGTCAAACTTTATATCTGGTACAGAAACCATTGCTTCATCTTGGTCAAAGCAGCACCTCGTTAAACCCTGGAATTAGGGTTTTCGACCAATTGAGGCATTTTCTTGACATTTGCTCAACACGAACCCATCGTGACTTTTGTTGTAGAGTTTAATTAGAGTCATTTGGGAAAGTTAACAAGGTTTGGTCGACATCTCATATTCCTATTTACTTAATAAAGCAATTCAATCAAGGTTATCACTTATCATTTCATGTGACTTCTTGATTCCAAACATCATGAAACTTTTCCATTGGTCAAGATGGATGCATGTTGATGTAATGTACATGAAACAAGCATGTTTAACATTACTCATGCTTAATCTTAACCAGGGTCCACATGTAAGCAAAGGTATGTTGTCTAAGTTCAGGTTGGGACTCAATTTCATAGATTGGACCTCAACACCTTCATTATTACTTCCAGATTATGAACTAGAGATCATAATCATTGCTTGACATATCCTACTTCCAATTTCGCTGCTTAACTCATGACTAACACCCGGAGTGTTACAACTTATACCTTTTGTTGATGAACAGTACATGCAGTACGATATTAGAACCAAACAACTAGTACTAGTTTAGTTTTTGCAGTAATTGAGAACTTTTTTTTTCTAATCTTAGTCTTTTATCTGTCCAATTAGTTTGTAGTAGTAAATGTTCCAATATTGTACTAGCGGAAATGTGTTTCTCCTATATATATAAAATAAAGACTGTTTTATTAGTTTGTGAAGACTGTGTGCACGGCAGTCTTATTCAAACGCAGAGAATGCAGATGGTTTTTTCCTGTGGAGTTAGGGAAGTGATGCTATTGTAGAGGAAACAATACTGTGTGCACGGCAGCACGTGTGCGCTATACACCTTTAATTGACACTACTTCAACGCCAAACGGTGGCCAGTGTAGTTGAGTGCCAAAAGGATATATGATGTTTTAGTGAAAAAACATTTTCCGAACAAACTATCATTGTCGATTCTAATTTGGAGTCAATATCGATAATTAATGTTTTCGTTTCAGAACTGAAATTGATCATAGTCTCCAGTCGACTGTTTTAGTTAGTGAACCTTTTTTTTCTGAAAGTGGGGAAACAGATCCATTAGGCTGTGTCTGGATCCTTGGTTAAAGTTTAGTTATTGTCACATCGAATGTTCAGAGACTAACGAGGAGGACTAGACATGAGCTAATTATAAAACTAATTGCAGAAGCCCTAGGTTAATTTGCGAGACGAATCTATTAAACCTAATTAATCCATCATTAGTCAATGTTTACTATAGCATCACATTCTCAAATCATAGACTAATTATACTTAATAGATTCGTCTCGCAAATTAGCCTCCATCTATATAATTAGTCTATGTGTAATAATCCTAATAAACTTTAGCCGGCAGGAAACAAACATGGCCTTAGTCACGTGATCGAGCTAAATTGTCGGACAGCAACAAAGCTAGGAAGTCTGTGGTAGGTCATGCCATAGCAGATATATATAGTTGGACAAAAGGCACGAGACCCATGGGGCACCTCATTGCAAACTCTGGATATAAGGGTATCGTCTACAACATTACAAACTCTGGATACATGAGAAATAATAGATATAGAGAACTCATGATACATTTTGGTTTTGATCTCGGCCATCGTAGTTCCCATCATCGAACCTATCAATGCCGGGGTTACATATGAAATTGATCGAGGCCTTTTAGTGATTAAATAATCTGGCATAGTGGAGCTTAATTAGTTATCTATCTTAATTTACGTGCTGATAGCCTGATACTGATTTTGAGTGAAAATGACATCCTTATGATGAAAGCTACTGCATTTAGAGTGAAAAGATGAAAGCTTATCCTTTCTAGTATCGTTCCTTTGTGAGTGTGAATAATGCAAGTGACTACATAGTTCATGTGGCATATTTGTCCATAACAACATGGTACAATTTAATTTTGCATCTAGTCTATAGAAATGTGAGATTAAATTATACATTAAGAGTGATTATTTCATTCATCCACCACCTAAACTTAAACTAATACAAAAACACGTCACTGTCGGTTCTTGCAGCCGGCGGTGGATAAGACATAAGAGACATCACTGCTAGTTTTTAACTAGCAATGATAACCTTATCACTGTCGATTCTAAAGCGGCTATCACTGCTAGTTCCAGAAAAGAAAAACAGTGATACTACAGAAAAATAAAACAAAATATGTATTCCTCAAAAATGAATGAAACTGACGACACCAAGGAGCAAACATAGTGATATGGTTATGGCGCAGTGATATGTGCTTTCTGTGTAGTGCTATATATAAAACTGACATGGCACCCTTAAAAACCGTGAGCTGAAACATGCCACTGAAGTACTAGATAGTATATATGAACTCCGATCCATGAAGAGAAACTAAACTAAGTTATTTGGACAAGATCCAAAGCCTCCGTTGTCAGACGCACATTAGAACAATAATAACAGGCTTGATTAGCGCAACATAAACAATGGCCACTGGATGCGGGAGCCATCGGTGAAAGGTGGGCGTGGAAACTACGAATTCGGCGCACGAAATCAAATGCCCATGCATCCGCAGGAAAGTCGGCGTCTGCATCCGTAATAGTGATTAGGATTTAGGAAATGTTTACCGGTCAGACGACGGCCAACCTAAGCGGGATTGCGAGCTCAACGGGATGTGTCAGTGTGGAGTGTGGTGTGGCATTGTTGTATTAATTAGCCGCAGTGGGTTTTAGTTTAGTTCTGGTTGCAGATCAGGCGCATTAATCAATCCTATTGACAGGTTCGCAGCATCAGGTCCAGTTGGCTGATCATGCATGTACTAAATCAGTTCGTTTTGTACTCCATTCATTCCTAAATAAATTAATTTTTAAAATCGGTGTCAGTCAAACCTTTTTAAATTTGACTAACTTTATAAAATAAGAGTAACAACATCTACTCCCTCTGTCCCGTTTTCAGAGTCACTCCAGCCATCAATGAGGTCCAGTAAAGATTCCACTCACCAGGACGCTGGCTGTGTCCAGATGCAGTGAAAATTCTCGTCACCCAGACACTTCAATGATGTGCCAAAACGACATACATATCGGGACAGAGGGAGTATATCATAAAATGAGCACATTATGAAATATATTCTATGGTAAATCTAATGATACTAATTTGATACCCTAAGTCTTAATTTTTTTTAAGAAATTCAGTCAAAATTTTAAAAAGTTTGACTTAAGACAACTCTAGAAATTTATTTATTCAGGTATAGAGGGAGTAGTATCTTACTATTACTAATTAGAGGCCCCAATGAAGGCACCATGTTAATTCTCACCGGACGCGCTACGAAAAAAGATGAATCCTAAAAATTCTCACAATAATCAGAAACATCTGACCTTTGATTTGGTAGACTCTAATCATCTTCATCGATAGTACCCATTGGATCTATCGTAGTTTATTAAAAAATTATTACCCACTGTTGCCATTATGAAAAATACATAAAGTAACCCCCTAATTTTATATCTAAATTACCCTCTCTGCCATTACAAAAGATAATTCAAAATAACACCCTATATTTTTATATAAATTGCCCACATCTGTCATAATGAAAGATAATTCAAAATAACCCCCTAAATTTGTATCTAAATTACCCCATTATAAAACATAATTAAAAATAATCCCCTAATATTGCGTCAAAATTACCCAGCTTTGTTATTATGAAAGATAGTTTGAAATAATTCTCAAACTTCATATCTAAATTATCCACATCTACCATTTTGAAAGATAATTCAAAATACCTCCTAACTATTTTATAAATTCTCCACCTTTATCATTATGAAAAATAATGCAAAGTAATATTCTATGTTTACACTTTACATATCCATATATGTTGTTGTGAAACATAATGTAAGATTATAAAAAATAAACAAAAAATCTCTGAAATCTACACATAAATAGTAATATATATTATATCAAAAAATAAATCAATATCCATAAATACGATACATATATATTTGTAAATTACAGACTTTTATAATCGTGAAATAAAATAACTATAATGCTATGTTCCACCATGGATATCAAATAAACATATATACATTGGGATAAATGTTTATTTTAACAATTTACGAAATACAAAAAAGTATACAATTAACAAACCATGTAGCAATGGCACTTTATATTAATATTGTTAATTTATTTTTATATACTCCACGGTATATAAATAATATTACACATACAATCCTGTTATATAACAAATTCAACATGTTTAGTGTCGAAGTGCAAGCAAGTTCCAACTTATTTGGAAAACAATACTAATAGGACCTAGACTCTTCTTAATAAAAATCAATTTTTGAATAAAAGATAAACAATACTAGAATTTCTAATTACCATGTGAAAATTTTGCAACAACTTGATTAAAAATTAAAAGATAAACTATAGATTTACAAAGTCAAAAAAGATTGTATCAATAGTTTATATACCTTAAGACAAGATTTCAACTAAATACATATCACACTAGAAAAAAAGATAAATACGAGAAATTCTAACTAGAGGTTCCCACAAGAGCCTACATGTTAATCCTGACAAGACTTCACGGAAAAATAGATAGAGTCAAAAATTCTCATAAAAATCAGAACATCTTACCATCAATTAGGTATAACCTAATCTCCATTGATAATAATAATATAAATTGAATCTATTCTATTTTCTAAATAATTATCCACTTCTGCCATTGTGTAACACAATATAAACTAACTCACGACTCTAATTTTATATTACCCACATATGTCGTTAAGAAACATGATCTAAAGTAGTTCTAAATTTACATTTAATTACCGATGTCCTCTTATTGTGATCGATAATTTACTTAACTCAATTTTCATCTCATTATTAGAAAAAAATAAATACCCCTCAAATCTACATCTAATTTATCAACATATCCTATTAAAAAATATTTAGATAAAGAATAGAGCATATATATATATGTCCTCTATCAATATTGATATAGTAAGATTTGATTAAAGTAACTATACACATAGTGCCAACATGCATGGGCTATAAAATACACATGTTATGTTTCGTCACATAAAAAATATTTTCCTAATAAGTCATATACTATTGATACTAACAAATTATTTAAATCATGCTAGTAACCATAACAAATAATTTATATAGATTGTTAATTTAGATATATTTATGTATTTTAATTAAAATGTTTGGCATGTCTATATTAATAGTATAATCATAACTACAAATATAATTCCTTAATAAGAAAATTCAATCATCTTGGGAACTGGCCCTTTCAGAATACTTTAGAGTAAAAAAATCGATTATCATAAGATTTAAGTATTAAAATTCTCTTGAGGTTAGCACAGCTACCCCTATCCGATATCTCACTTCAAACTTATGACTTACCTTTAGCGATATATCACATGTTCAAATAATGGCTTATGCTATTATAGTACTTAAGAACGTACTCTCTATGACCTATTTAGAAGAGTACAAAAAAGAGAGTTAATGAAAGATACAAGAAGCACAAGAGTTTCAACTTAACTTGTGGAGAGAAAATCCATAGTAGATGATAAGAATAAATTTCAAAAAAATGAAAATTTAGATTCATCACTTCGTAGGATACATGATGCAACAAGATCCACCATGATTAATGATAGTGGTAAGGTTTCAAAGTTATTGCATATCTAAAATATATAGAGGTGCCATGCAAAGGAAGAGTATGGATATGGATAAAAATATATATTAGTTCTTTGAAAGAATAGTAATTAATAAGTTTATGATATATATAGTATCTATTATGTCTATTGTGTTAAAAATAGAAAACATACAAGTTAATATAAGTAATTCTTTATCAGTATGTACTCGCTCCATTTCAAATTATAAGTGTCGATGCCATACCTCCGGGTATCCCGACTTTCATATTACTGGCTACCGACTCCGGATCAAAGACAACCCGAAGGCCCACGATGACCCTATTCAAGGAAGGATATCTCTGGATGGCGCTAGGACTCTGACTAGGGCATGACTCCTTAGCTTGTAGGGCAAGTTGATCCTAGATATAAATAGCTAGCAATTCTCCCTCTTATAATCATCGACTCTTTCATAGGCATAGCTACATTGTAATCGCACTCTCGCCGAAATACAAGAGTAGCAACTGGACGTATGACTTTTACTCGCTTCTCAGGGGCCCAAACCAGTATAAACCTCATCTCCATCTATGATTGTTCTTCACACCAAGCGAGGTTCCCCATGAACTAAATATCTACCAGTAAAAAACATCGATAGAGGCGGGCCAGGTAGGGGGATTTTACGCGAAGACCGATCATGACAATCATCAACAATGTGTAGTACACAAAACCGACATGTTTCGACGTTGCTATGGCACCTCTTGTTGTTCTAGGGGATCTCATCAAAGATTCTAGATCAAAGTTTTTCTCCGCGATGTGCCACCGACTATCTGATTTGGTAGATTGGTTTTGGAGCACACCAAAGATCTCAACTTCAAAGTGATCGGGGTCAAGAGCCCTGAATCGCTGAGAACCATCAAAGAAGTCGCTACACTAGTCGGACAATCTCTCCAGATCAATCTCGAGGTTCAGCTTACGGCTCCCAATTATGAGGAACCCGACCAAGAGGTTGTCGAGAGTCCTCCGATCTTTGCTGAACAAGGTGCTAGTGGATCTGAACAATCAGCAGACCACATGCCTCGATGTCGCCGTAAGAGGACTAGTGAGATTTTGGTCATTGACATAGCAAAGCCAGGGTACTATATAGAGCATCCCATTGGCTGATGGTGGGACGATTCTTGGCCCATCAAGAAGGGAGACCCTAGCCATCCAATGATCCTAATCACCATTGGTCCTCACAATCTAAAGGCTATTTGTGATATGGGCGCAGGCATGAACGTCATACCTTTATCGATCTATGATGATGTGTTGTAGCTCAGGGCCCTGACTGATAAAGATGTACATGTGGTACTGCTAGATGAAACAACTCGATGGATCAAGGGGTTTCTAGATGACATCTATCTAACAGTTGGTGGCAGTTACGTAACAACCGATTTTGTGATCCTGAATATCGGTCATGATCCAAAAGCATCCATTATCTTGGATCGACCTTTCTTACACACCGTAAAGGCTTCAATCTATGTTGCGGCTGCCAACATGCATTTTGATATCAATAGGAGAAAGAGGAGATTCATTTTTAACCCTCCATACTCAAGAAGACACTCATCTCAAGTCAATCGGGCCAGTCTCGATGATGTTGACTCTATTGAGATAGTGAAAACAAAATTCTATCGGGAGTCGATCATCAAGGGATGACCGGATATCTCTTGGCTAGTCAAGAAAGAGGATCTTGGTCATCCCATTATCTTAGTTTTGATCGGTCATCACATTCTGTAAGCTATTTGTGATCTTGGTGCAGCAGTCAACATTATCCCCATGTCTGTCTGCGATAATGTGTTGCGATTCACGCCGTTGCTGAAGACAAATATGCAAATTAGGTTTACAGACCGATCGACTCACCATGTTGAGGGAATCGCCAATGACATTGAAGTCCTTGTTAGGGACTCTCGAGTGGCATCTTATTTTGTGATATTAAACACCAGGCGCGATGAGACGACACCCATCATCTTGGGTAGACCATTCTTGCATACGGCTAGGCTACCATATATGCGGGGACCTCTAACATCTATTTTGACATTGAGGGGAAGATCAAGGAGTTCTCCTTCAAAACTCATAGGCCTGTAAGCATGTCACGAGGACAGAGTTCTCATAAGACTTATAGAGCGGCTCAGGGCCTAGGGGCTTCGAAGCCCTCATGGCTAGAAAAGCACTACTAACCTCTTTTGTTTGCCCAGGTTGGTTGCCGTCTAGGACACAACTCAGGCCATTACCCTTGTAACCACTCCATGATCAAGGGAGGCATATGCAGGGGCATCACACAAGCCCGACGACATGCTCCGACCTAAGGGAAGGTCGCAACAGAGCACCTAACAACTGGACAACTCAATTTGGCCCCCAATGGCTTGGCAGAACCAAGACATTAGAGCCAGATACAACTTGAGCTTATTGCTTTCCTCTGAGCAAATAAAGGTGCATTCGCTTGGGAACCATCTAACATGCCTGAGATTCTAGAGAGGTAATCGAGCACAAATTAGGTCTACTAGCTGGTGCCCGACCAGTTAGACAAGAAACAAAGATGCTATACGCTTAAGAAGCGAGCCGCCATACGAGATGAAATCAACCGACTACTGAAGGCTAGTTTTGTATGAGAGGTCCCCTTCTCGGAGTGGCTAGCAAACCTTGTCATGGTCAAGAAGCCTAATGACACATGATAGATGAGCGTGGACTACACCGGCCTAAATAGAGCACACCCAAAGGAACAATATCCTCTTCCGAGGATAGATCAAATTGTAGATTCAACCTCTAGATACGAATTGCTATGTTTTCTAGATATCTGTTCGGGGTATCATCAAATTAGCATGTGCATAGATGATGAGGAAAAAAATGAATTTGTAACTCCTTTTGGTGTGTATTATGATAAGATGCCTTTTGGCCTTAACAATGTTGGTTCTACGTATCAAGAATGTATTCATATTGTTCTTAATGGCCAGACCGGCCATAATGTGGAAACATATATTGATGATCTTATTGTTAAAAGAATATTCAAAGGCGACTTTGATAGCTGATCTAGAAGAAACTTTTAATAACTTACATAAGAACAATATGATGCTAAACACCGACAAATGTTCCTTTGGCATTTCCTCGGGTAAGCTACTTGGGTACTTGGTGTCTTATCCAGGCCTCAAAGTTAACCCAAAGAAGGTCAAGTCAATTCTTACCCAAGTCAAACGAATGAGTCATCAGCACAGTCCTGGTGGTCGAGCGTTAGGTCGAGAAGTCAACAGAACAATGCTTCATGTATTTCATGAGTGACGTGCTACATGATGCCCTATCCATGTACCGAAATATTTAAATTAATCTATGTTGTATTAATGTCTTTTCATAAGCTTAAGCATTATTTCTTAAGTCGCAAGATCAAAATGATTTCTTCATACCCATTTGGTACCATTATACATAATGGAGATGCCATTGGTAGAATCGTCCAATGGTCAGTTGAGTTAAGTCAATACGATATAGAACTTGCGTCTAGGACCGTGATCTAAATTTGAAGGATTTAAGGTCTAACTCATTCCAAGCAAACTAAACTTGGATGCAAATACGCTCGCTAGCCAGGCAAATACACTATAGCACCCACCAGGAGATGTCCTGGTCAAAGTGCAAACCAAATTTTCTACCCCGATGTCAAAGTCAGGTCCAAACCCCACGCTTGATCCGTCAAGCGACGAGGTAGTACTCTATGAATTCCTTGCGAAGTCTATGCTAGGCAATATGGTTCGTGTTGCCGCTCTACATGGAAATGGGGAGAACTAGATGGATCCAATCTGGGCGTACCTCACAAACCAGGCTACTCTAGTCGATGATACGAATACAGAACGAACCATTCATAAAACCATGAGCTATCAAATGGTAAACGGTACCCTCTACAAGCGAGGGCGAAATGGGGTTCTTCTCAAGTGTATCACCTAGACTGCGGGCATTAGTTTGCTCCATAACATCCATGGAGAAATCTATGGGTCCTATACCTCTCATAGAACGCTGGTTAGGAAAGCCTTTCAACAAAGTTTTTATTGGCCTACAGCGCTTGAAGATGCCACTATCGCGATCGATACTTTCACAAAGTGGGTTGATGCCGAGCCATAGGCTGGATAACCGACGAAAATACAGTCATTTTTTTGTGGAGCAGTGTACTGCGTGTTGGCATACCACACCGAATACTTTTGGATAATGATACACAATTTACCAACAAAAAATTTTGAGAATTTTTGTGAAAGACATGCCATTAATCATTATTGGTCCTCAGTCCACCACCCCATGACCAACGGTCAACTAGAGCGTGCTAACGTCATAATCCTGCAAGGGATCAAGACCCGTATTTTTGAGAGGCTTAGTGCCTATGAAAAAATGGGTCGAAGAACTCCCCGTAGTTTTATGGGTAGTGCACACTATAGCTAACCGAGCAATGGGTGAAATGCCATTCTTCCTTGTGTATGGGGCTGAAGCTGTCCTTCCCCCCGAAGTTCAACTAAACTCGCCCTGAGTAGCGATGTTCTTCGAAGAAGTGCAAGCTGATCGTCGTTACACCAACCTAGAACTCCTCGAAGAGAAGCGTGATATAGCCGCATTCCGAGTCAAGAAATACTAGCAAGCCCTTCGGAGATACCATAGCCAGCATGTACGCGGCTGGGCCCTTAACATTGGCAATCTGGTACTCAAATGAGGCCAACGCACAAAGGATAAAACTAAATTGACACCCCCTTGGCTGGGTCTATACATTGTACTTGATGTGGCCCGACTAAGCCGCATATCGAGTAGCAGAGATAAATGGAGATATGCTCCCAAATACGTGGAACAAGGATCAACTACAATGCTTTTATACATAATAAACTATGTTCCTGGTTTTCTGTTTCTCAGCATACTACCTAGAAAAGTGTTTTATTTATTGTTTGGTTTTATTTCTCTATTAGTAGTAATTTTGCCAAGCATATACGCTCGGGGGCTAGGGTTGTTCAATTCAAGTTATTTTTCTTGACTATTTTTCTACTTTTTATTTGGGTAAGCTACTCATACCCAAATAAATAGTCAGGGGCTATCATACTACTACTCACTAGTCTGTAATTTTTTTTGCTCAAGCTAAACCTAGTTCAGCAAGCAGCATCAGCATACAACATACAAACCGCTCGAGTTTGGCTACTACAAGCATAACTATTTGCATGATGACAAGTTCAAATAGCAAAAGAAAGAAGAATTATTTAAGACTAACAAAGTATCTTAATATTTCACATGTCACAGTGTTGTAGGGATAGGTAAATGTTTTCTCCTCTTCCTCCTCACTACTTGACAGGTTTAGCATCTCTACAAATGGTTCAAGTGCTGCCCGGCTCTCATCAAAAAGCTTGTTGGCCTTATCCCTATCACAATTATAGTCGTGTGATATCACGCCTATATCAAGGCCAAGCGTGCAGCTCTTGAGGATGCCGACAGCATGTCTAGCGACAGTGAGAGCTCCCTCCACTGGCTTTGCTTCAACATCTGCACACCGTTGCTCGAAGACCTCAAGCTTGTGTCGTATTTCTACGATCTCCTGCTCTAGAATCGCCTTCTCACCCTCCAAGCGCCTGGTGTAGGCAACATGATCTACAAACACGACATGGTTTGAGGCAAACTCCATAGCAAAGGTAGAGATTTACATAAGAAAGTAATTTACACACCTTCAATGGCATCCCAAAGAGTTTTCACCTCTTCTTCCAGTTGAGTCACCACTGCCTTTTAATGCTTAGCCTTGTCACTAGCTCCTTTCCAGAAGCTTTGACAGGTCTTCATACTCTCGATGAGTGGGACCATCTTGGAAGGAGCATCTTCGGGGATCGTCTCCTCGCTCCTTGGAACCTTAACCTAGGTTGACAACACCAAGTTAGGCCTATCCGGGGTTGGGGCTGCATCAGAATTGTCACCTCCGGCTGACAAGCTCGGGGCTTCCTCCAACCTGGAAATATTACCAAAAGACCCATACGTCAAGAGGATACTCAGGATAAACATACAACCACACAATTTAGTTTACTCATGGCTTAAAGGGGACATAGCACTTAAGCTTTGGTGCTTGCCTAGTCGTCAGGTTGTTGGTTGTCGGGGTTGCTACTTTCTCCTAAAGACAAACCTCCCATGTGCATTTGATACTATCTAGGAAAGAAAATGTCTTGAATAGCCTACCAAAGATGATCATAGTGGATACCTGGTGATGTCCGCAAGGTGGGTCTCTGATCGAGCGCTCCTCGCTAGCGCCAGCTTGAGCCATCGCAACCTTCACACCCTCCCCCAACGGAGGGCTCTTGGATTTGCTCTTGGCTCTCTTGCTCTCTAGAAGGGTCACATGATCAGGTTCCCCCTACGATCAGAGCTTCCTCTTCTCCATTTGAGGGACCGCTTGGGTGGCCAGCATTCTTATGGGTTTCATAGGCCACCATGTAGTGTCCCCCGTCTTCTTCCTCTCCCGTGGCTTGGGTGCTGGGGTCTTCTCGGGAGGAGCCTGCTCTTGGGCAAACTTTGCCCCAATCTCTACTTGCTCATGTGCTGACCCATCCATGGCATCAGCAGGCTTAGAGGCTGGGGCTTAGGGAGCCTCTATGGCATCTCCTTCATCATCACTCAGGTCAATGCTCCCTGAGATGATGCCGATTCTGGGGCTACCTGACAAGTACAAGAAAGAAAATTGACCTAACTGATTAATGAAGCTAGCCTAGAGAGGCTTAAGCTACTCACCGCAAGAGGAGGATTCTCGGTGCAATACGATTGGGAGACGCCCTCCCAATTGGCTCGATCTACGCCAAGGATGTATTTCACTCGACGAGGGATCTCCTCTTCTAGCACTTCTGGATAAGCAAGTCGAGGTTAAAATCAAACATCAACGGGTAAAAGCTTTTGAGCAAGATTAGGATAGGGTATCTAACCTTCTTTTGACTCTCTGTTTGGATTCATAACCCCCGAGTAGGTGCAGGCCAAATCCCTACGCTTTAAGGGAATAATCCTCCATCGGACAAAGGTCTTAACTACGTGGGCACGCGGCAGTCAATCCGATAGCCCAGAGTGCCCGACCACGCTCTATATGCCTGTTTGTATAAATTAACGTACATAGAATAATCTGCAAGCGCATGGATATTATATCGATGTAGCACTTCACTGGGATCAACCCAATTTTATATCAATCTTAAGGAAACCTATGTGAGAATAACTAAATCTAAGTTAACCCAACTTCACAATCAAGACTAGATAATAGGAGCATATGAGAGATCATAGAGGTCTTCTAGTTCTAACTTTGGTAAGCTTTGTCTTCTATTGTTTAGTTATGGGAATATTACTAGAGAAAACACAGGCAGAGTATGTTTCCTATAGCAACAATGTCCTGCTAGGCCTACTAACGGGAGGTGGACTATAAAGGATTCAACGAGGCTATAAGAGTCACCCTCATGAGCTACCACCGATCCAAAAAGTAGGGTACATCCACGAGTAACCGAGTCTAAGCACCACGCTTACACTATGAATACTACTTTAACCCATGGGCTACAAGGATTAAAGTACTCAAAAAGAGTCACAAACCTGAAGAACAATATGAACAAGATGCTTACTTGAATTAGAAGTTGCTTACCAAAGAAATATCGAAAGCAAGCTCAAGAAAAACTTGATTATGCTAGGGTACATGCTATAGAGAGAGCATCGATAGGCTGACACTTCCTCCAAACTCTTCCCTCTCACTCTATCTCTCTATCTCTAATATAAGACTAGATCCTATCTAGGACTAATCTTCTCTTGATTGCTAGCTATGATTCTAGTGGACATATGAATTAGGGTTTCTAGCCCTTGGGCTCTTAGGATCATATGCATGGACTACTCTAAAGGGGAGGGTACAGACAGGTATATATAGGGCCCTTGAAGCATCCTAGACCCTTGGATCAAACCAACTTAATTAAATGGATGGTGTAGATGTGATCCTTGAGGCAGTGGAGAACCGACATAGCAACGTAGAGGCTGATGGTGGGGCCCATAGGCTGGCCGGCCCCACCTATCAGTGGCTCGAGCCATGCTTTAGTTGAGTCCTCCTAGAGTCTTCTAGAGTCTTCCTACATTGTTTACGTGGTAGAATTCTATAATTTCCTTTGACGAATAGGTCCTCCTTGGCGGTTTTCTGATTAAATCCTGCTGAAAATATAGATTCACCAAAACTCATGGAATTTGTCAGTTAAAACCCCTAAGTCTATGTTGATGATCCATTTTAGTCATTTATGCAAAGTATATTGATGGTTTATGATGAATGTTAACTACCATCAACAAACTCCCCCACAATTAGGCTTTTACTCATCCTCGATAAAAGGATGGATTACTCAAGACATAACCTTAGGACAAGTCATCAACATAAAACTATTCCTAGTCATACATGGACTGTAGGATTCAAAGTGTCTACCATGAAACTTTGGGCGGTTGAAGAATGGAACAGCTTAAAAGAGATCACCACCTTCCTTCAGTCAAGTCAATTGGAGAAACATTTTAAGATACTTGAAAACAAAACATAGCCTACCTTCTCCTTTTGTAGTACTCTCAAATCACTCAATATATGTAGTATTTTTTGAATCCTTACCAAGGCATTTGAGGTTCTTGCCTTCTTTTTACCTACTTCTAAAAAGCTTATGTGGAGTTTAGGTAGGGATAAATATGAGAACATACTTGCATTGCATGTATTGTAAAGTCAAAACAAGGATCCAAGGAGGAAAATTTCATACTCTTAGATCAAGATATGCATGTGTGTGGATAAGTATATGGTGGCTATCCTAATTCTACTACGCTCCTTGAAACATATCTCTCTTGTTGAAACTTTTGAAACACTTTCAGGAGAACATGGGCTATCTTATTCATTTCTCTTCTTTTTTTAGGCGAGCATCTAAGTACCCATTGTTTTAGATATCTCGGACGCTTTTCTATTTTTTAAATTCTATTTCTCTCTTTTTTTTGAATAACTCTAGCATAGCCCATTCCTCTTCTTCTATAATTAAAACTTTCAAGAGATATTTACAAGAACTTGGAGCATTTATCCTAACATATTTTTGTGTCTATTCCTAGTGTAGGAGTAAAACATTTTTAGGTGGATGGAAAACATGTTGTTTCGTACCCCTAGTGTAGGAGCAGCAGATATATGTGGAGTGTACGTGATCTTGATCTTGAGAGCATGATAAATTTCTCAACAAGGGTCACAAGGTTTGACCAAACTCAACACAATGACAAGTAGTATATGTAGAAGGTTTTCCTAGTCTATCATATCATGTATGGCTCTAGTAGGACATTGCTTACCACAAAGGATAGGTGTAGCTATTCTTTTAACTTTTTGAAATAAAATTCTCCAATAACGAGACATCAAGAGTCAAGTTCTCATTATTCTACTATATCTCATTCCACAACAACTTAAGTAACATGGGGTCCCTAATAATAAGTTCCCAACGGTAACAAGACCTCCAGGAAAAGTATTATGTGAGTCTATCCTTTAGTCATGACTAAAATAATCTTTTCCTTAGGATTTAAAGTCGGTTATCAAAGGATTTTTCAGTTCGGTTCAAAATAGAAAGTGAGATAGGTGAAAATAGAACATATGGGCCGCAAACCTGATCGTGGATGAAGCGCGAGGCAAGGTAGCACTGTGATGGGCTAGCCGGCCCATAGAGGAGACCGGGCAGCCTATCCCGAGGCCTGTTCGGGTCCATCTTTGGTCGACATGGTCCTTGATCCATTACTTTCTGAATTTTGTGATTTTCACAATCGGATTTCATTCTATTGACATGGTGTGTCTCCCCCACACTTGTTTCCTGTTTACCTTTATGCCCAACATGTGGATACAAACACATATATGAAAGAAATAGAGAGCAGGTAATAATAACAAGATTCCATTGATAGGGCACTTTATTACATAATCAATACCTAACACGATCTTTAAACTAGCAAACTTTCAACCACTCTAATAATCTGAGCTAAGCAAATGACTTAAACACTAACCTAACTGTGCCCTATTGATCCTTAATCTAACTCTTAACTCTCATACTTCTCTTTGTTGACAACATAGCGACTTAAGATACTAAGCTCATATTCTAGGTTCTTATGATAAACGTGCTCCTTATCTATCCTAAACTACAGAGCATGGGTATAATCGGTGAGGGTTTTGATCTTGTCATGCAGCATGGCAACGATCGGACGTTGGTGCTTCTCATCGTTCTCTAGAACGGAGGGTGGCACTCTCTTCTTCTCTTTTGGCGGAATAACCTTCCCTTGTTCCAGCGTAGCGTGAACTCCATCTATGCTTAAGCAAGGTGTGACTGACTTATACTTCACACACGTGATGTCTCCAAACTTGTTGGTCTTCACCTCGACCAGGATCTCATTTGCCCTTGGAGGAAGGAGGTTGATCTCCTTTGGGACCTTGATCATTGGCGGCGTGTTAGGTTGAAGTGGCTTGTCCTTGAGAAGTAAACACGGTGGTGGTGGAGCAAGGATTGAACGATAGATGGCTTGGGTGAAGTAAGATTGGTTGGAGGGAATTGGAGCTACTCCTCACAGTGGAATGATGCTTAGCGGTATGGGTTCGTCAACTCCGTAGGGAATGATCTCTCTTTTGGCCATTGGAACTAGGAAGGTGGAGAGCTTTGGTGCTGTTGGAGATGGAATGCTTTGATCAAATGACTATGGAGGCAGGCAGGGGCTCATTTATATAGGGGTACAACTTGTAGCAGGGGTCAAGATCTATTTATTAGGGTCATGTAACAAGGAAAAACCAAATGCGATGAAAAACTACGTGATTGAGGAGGGGAATATTCTAGAATACATGAGGGAATTGACCGCATGCAAGGCGACTTACAGGTGGGCCGGCTAGCCTAGAGGTGGGACCAGCTGGTCCCACATGGTGGCCCTCGTGGAGATTTTTCTCATAGTGGTTTCTAATCCCTATCTAATCCCAAAAAGTATATTTATCCATTACGAAACATAAAGAGAATGGTAGTGGTGTAAATCTATGGTAAAATCATAAAATCTACCTCATCCAAATCCTTAGGTGTTTTTTCAACTTCAAGAAAGATCTTGAGACAGTGGCCAATTACCTTGAATAACGTACCTTGATCATTTTGAAGTGTTACTGTTCCATGCGATGAAGTACTTATCACCTTGAATGGCCCTCTTCATTTGCTTTGAAGTTTTCCATGCCTAAATAATTTAACCCTAGAATTAAAAAGTAATACCTTATCTCTGGGGGCGAACTCCTCCTTCTTGATCCTCTTGTCATGCCATCTCTTTGTTCTCTCTTTGTATATCTTGGCATTGTGATATGATTTTTCACGCCATTCATCAAGCCCAGAGAGTTGCATCTTCCTCTTGGTTCCTTAGGCTTCAAAGTCCATGTTCCAACACTTGACAACATAGTGAGCTTTGAATTCTAGCTCAACAGGTAGATGATAGGTCTTTCCATAGACTAGTTCATATGGTGACTGTAACACCCCAAGTGCTAGTCACAAGTTAAGTAGCGAGTTTGGACTCAAGTAAGTTATGTCAAGTGATGATTGATAGATCTAGTCTAAATTTTTTGAAGTGGTGATGGAAGTGCTGAGGTCAAATCTATGAAATTAAGTCCCAACTTGAACTTGGATAATAGACCTTGCTTACATGTTGACCTTTTTCAAATGTAGGCTTGAGTAATGTGGAAAGTGTCCCTTTTCATGTGCCTCACATCTATTTCCATCTACATTGACTATTGGGTAAGTTTCACGAAAGTTTGGAGCTAAGAAGTCACATGGAATGATAAGTTATATCCTTGCTTAAATTACACTATTATGTGAATGAGAACATGTGGTGTCAAACAAACCTTGCTCCAACAACTCTACTTAAACTCATGAACAAAAGTTATGAAGGGTTCATGTTGAGCAAATGCCAGGAAAATGCCTCAATCGGTCTAAAACTCTAATTTCGGGTTTATAATGATGCTACTTCGACCAAGGTCAAATAATAGTGTGGAAGGAATTTATGAAGTTTGACCTTAACTAAAAGTAGTAGTTTAAGTGGAGTTCTACAAACTTTATTTTTGGACCAAGACCTGATTCAACTTCTAAGTGTCTCATATAGTGGTCTCAATTTTGAATGCAGAGCGGTTTTGGCCTCTCAGAAATCTTTCTAAGTCCCTGATCGGCAACAGCGAGTTGACATGTTGTGACATTTTTATCTTCAAAATTCATATGGTAGCTCAATTTAATTCCTTAATATGAGTTGGAGTACACTGTGTGAAGAAAACAACAAAACAAGTCTCATCACTTTTGGAGCACATTTGAACATTCAAAGGTAGTTTCAAAAATAGCTAATGGCACTAAATTCCTTTGCCAATTCCTCAATGTTCTAAGTCTGAACTCAGTTTCAGGTACTCATCTTTGGAGGTTTGAATCTTGCAAACCAAGCTTAACCAATCCTAGATCCTTTAAGCAAAGTTATAGATTACATTAAGTAGAACAACTTTTGTTTAAGTACCAAGATCTTGTTCAGCCTCTAACCTAGCCGATTAGGGACCCCAAGATCGAATCCTGTGCTATTTTGGGATCTCAAAATTTTGGCTAAGTCTGAGATTACAATGTTGATGATGGTTGGCATTTCGTGTTCTCGGATTTTTGTTAAGCAACTCAAGTTGAGATAAATATAAAAGTTGGAGAAAATTCTATGGAGAAAGCCTAGGAAGAAGTTGTATTATGTTTAACCAAGTCTTGACCAAGGAATGGGAGCCCAAGCTGAAGCTTGTTAACCCTCTAACACTTGATTACCCATTAATCCATTTCTCTAATGACTCAGCACCGTTAATGAAAGTTGCAGAGCAGTTCGTAGACTTCAACTTTGCTTTTGGGCCCAAGGTCCAATTTGGCCCATAACTGGCCCAAAAACACTTCCCACGCCGGCCACACCGTCGCCCACCATGTGCTCGACAAATTGCCGATGCGTCCTCCATGCGCTGGCCATGCCCCCACCATTGCTGCCGCATGCTCTTGCGCTGCTCTCTCTCCCTCTCACGCGTGGGACGGCAGCAAGCAGTCCTAGGCGCTCCCTCTCACTCGCCCTCCCTTGCCTCTGCCGAGCGCGCAGAGCGCACACAACCATGGCCACCGACGCCCTGCTCCCTTGGCCACCGTCTGCTCCCCGCTATTGTGTTCTCTCTCTATCCCAACCGAGTGTGGCAACACCTTCTCCAGCTCATGCTGCGCAGGCTGCACCCCTTCACCTATTGCATCCACCGTCGTCGTGCCTCGTCGCCATAGACCATGCCCTGAGCCAAGCCACGGGCTCCTGTGCTCATGGCCAGGATGTCACGGCCCACCTCGTGGCCATCCTTGGCCATCGACCAGTGCACGCTGGCCCCCTAGAGCTCTAACGCCACTTCTCCTCTACCGTTGTCGACCACCTCACCGAAAACTAGTGAACTCCCGCGCGTCATTTGCTCCAACTCGCGTCGGGGACCTCACGTAAGAATTCAAAGAAAGGGAAGGGCTTAAGTGCAAAGACTGTGACATATGTGAATAGTGCCTAGAGGGACCTTTTCGCTAGAATTTATTTTTGTGGAAGTTTAGGGGCCTCGGTGTAAATGTGTTTTTCTTTATTGCTTTTATTTGACTAAAAATTTGAAAAATCATAATAAATTGTAGAAAAATCATATAATAGCAAATGAATACTTTTTGGAATCCTTGAAAGTAGATCTATGCATTAGAGCCATAATATGATATGTGTTAGTAGAAGTTTTTTTGCTATTTTTATTTATCTATGTTAATTAGGGTTTTCTAGAAATAAATTCATATCTAAAGTTGTGGTGCTCCAATTGATATGAAATTTTTATGGTAGGCTACTGATAATATATGTGTGTTGTGGTACAAATTTCATGCTTATTGGATGTAGTATGGTTGAGTTATTGATTTAACTTTTTTAGTGCTTGATAAATGGATTTAAATAAGTTATAAGTTTTATGAAGGTGTAAAACTAGAAAATGTTGTTCCTATACCTTTGTATGATGTTGTGTTACCATAATAACATATAATATGGCCATGTGTTTGTAGAAAATAGTGTGCTTTAGATTTATCTTGCTCTCACATGTTTTCTTGCATTAGCAATTTGCCTTTTTTGTAATAATTAATTTATAAAACCTGAGCATGTAAGATTTCTATAGTAATTATGTTTTGTCATCATCTATCTCTCATAAAAAAATTGAGATCCAAATGAGATGTTTGCAACATCACTTATAATTAATACATAGGTTTTTATATATAGAAAAGCTAATGAAAGTTTGTTAGTAGATGCTTGTGTTTATGCCATGTAATACTTCTAATAATTGGTGCTCGGTAATGTGATTGCTTGGTTATAGTTATGAGTTGCATGGAGCTGCATATATAGCAACAAAATGTTAGTTGTTAACAACATAAATGTAAATGCATATAGTTGTATCTCTGTTGTTACGGTTGCATGTACAGTTTTTGTGGTGGTGATATTTTCGTGATGCAAATGATGTTTTCTATAGATATGTTGAATACAAAAGTTATAGATAATTTCCTTATCTTGCTTTTCCTAAAATTTCATGATTTTAGGCTGCTGGTTTAGGAGTTATAGATTTTACAAGTTTGCTGTCAGCTTTAGCATGTCCTCTAAACAGATCTGAATGATTTTATTGTTTGACATTTTTAAACATGGAATAATGTATTAGTGATAATAGGAGAGTTGTAGCGCATTTCCTAATCTTTCTAAAATGTCTAAGATCACTATTTTTAGTGGTCTAGAACTCTAGTTATTGCTATTCAAAGTGGGATGATATGTTCTGTCCAAATCTAGACAGAGATATCTTGATTGGGTTGTTTAACCTTGTTAGATGAAGAATCAACTTAAGATGATAATAAGAAAGTTATGGATAATTTAATAAGATTTCTATAAAGTTAAGAATAATGTTTGCTGAATGTTTAGAACTCTAGTTATGCATCTATGAAGTTAGTGTTAATTTTCTATCCTTGTCTTTGCAGACCTAAAATCTTGGCATATTTGATCATGTTAACCTATGAATTAGCTTTTGGTATGAATAACAAATTTGTAGACAATTTCATTATATTTCTATAAAGTCCAAGATCACTTTTATTGAATGCTTATAACTCTAGTTATTGCTATAACGAGTGACTACGGTGCTGCTGTCTAGATTTCTATACAAGGGCTAGGTGATTGCTTTAGCCTACTATTGTTTGGCTAAACTTGTTAGTTAGTTCTTGATTGATAAATGTTTGCAATAGCTGAACTTAAGATAATGGGTATGTCATGCTGATATGCTGGCTATATCCACCTGTTGTGCTTCGTTGATGTTTAGTTAAATAACTCTAAGTGCATATGTCTTGAGGTGTAACCTTATACTTGTCTTGAATGCTTTTATATGATGCATCTCATATTACCATTCTTCGCATTCATGCACTTGCATTGTGCATCTCATTTAGGTACACTAGATGAACCACGTGAATGGTGGAAGGATGTGATATTGGAGCTGAACCTGAAGATGGTGTTTGGTGGATCTATCCTGAAGATGGAATGACCCCTGGAGTGCATGCCTAGAGTGGTGATGTCACCAAGATGATGCAAGCTAACTAAACTAACTTTGTGTCAGATCCCAGGAAAGCCCCAAAGCATTCTAAGCCTCCTATGTTTTTTACAAATATCACTTGTGTCCTCTATGTTTGATGCATTAGGTTATAGGAGTTGATTGGAAATACTTGATGCATATAACTTCCTTGTCTAGAAATATACCTTAAACCCTATGTTGGTCCAGGATCAAATATATGCTTAACAATGCTTAGACCGGTATAAGTCGGGTGATTTCATGTCACCTACAAGATATAGGTGGATACCAAAGCACAGTTGGCTATATTTGCTATCGTGGAACAGAACCATGGGGTGATGAATAAATAGAGGCTGGGCGGAGTCTATATGTAGGTTGACTCATGTGATTCCGTCTATGCCGATTAAGGACCGCATCATTGGAGGCCCTCTTGTTATTTTGAACACATGTCTCTCACTTAGCTAACCGGATAACTCATTTCGACCGCAAAGCTGAGTAGCTCAATTTAGGGCGGGCCTCATTCTGTTAGAGTGCACACTCTAGATGGTAGTAAGGATGTGTGGGGAGCCAGACATGAGCCCAAGGGCAGGGTAGTCCTAATCATCCTGGTAGCTGGTTGTCCCTGGTTGTACGGCGCTGATCGAACCTACGAAATATATATTTGAGTTGTAACAAAGGTGACCTAAGACTACCTTGCCCGCAAGTATGTCTGCGTTTATGTTAGGAATAAATTCCCAGCTTGTTGAAATCGATTCGAATCATCGTCTCTCCCGGATAGTGAAAAACTAGACGGAGCCCCTTTATCGTAGTAATTGGATTATGGAATATGATGGTTCTAATGAATATAAAAATCTTACACCGGCTATGGTTACTATTGTTATACTACTAAATGATATACCACATGTTTGGCACAGGTTAGTTGCTAATCTAGAGATGAATAGCTATAATTAACTTGATGACCGAATTATAAAATATATAGCTGAATTAGTGCTTTTTATGCAAAATGTTGTCAAGATAGCTCCACTTATATAGCCTTGCATGATCCTTGGTGTCAGTTTATTTTGGTTTATAATGGGTAAGTCTAGCTGAGTACCTTCTTGTACTCGGGGTTTGTCCCACCTTGTTGCAGGTGAAGTTCTCGGCCTGCTAAAGATGGTGACTAACCGCCGGTGGGCTAGGCGACTCTATATAGTGTTCTTATCTATATGCTTTTATCAGAAGATGTCACATATGCTAGCAATGTATTTGAACTTATATTATTGTAATCTGTTGAAAGCTATGTGGTTTTCACTAATCGGTTTTGAAACCCAAACTTGTATTATTATTTGTGAACTCATTATAAACATTATTTTCGCTGCAACTCTGTGTATATGATGTGTATTTGCTTAATCGTGTGATCTTGGTTGTGATGTGGATTTACCGAGGTCTTTCGTGACACTCGGCGGACTACCGAGTTTATATAAGTGAAAGTATGTGCGCGTCAACATGTTAAACAGGGACAACTGTACTTGATCTTGTATAAATTGGGCGATTCTGTCACAGCTAGCATCAGAACAAGATTAAGCATAATACTGTCATGTGCATAGTTTTAAAAACAAAGTTTTGATTTTAAAAGCCTATTTGGACTGAAACCTTAGCTATAGGCAAATTTGTCAAAACTAATTTGCAAAACTTTGCTACCAACAACCTCTTGTTAAGCCCAATTAAGGACTACTAGGTGGCTAAGTAAACTGATACCAACTACGAGGGATTTACTTAATTGCAATTTTTATTTCATCATCCATACGGCGTGCTATTGTATCAATGTTATTCGTTTGAATGGTAATGTATGGATCAATATACCTCTACGCCCAGGTAAGTTGGTGAGTGGCATGACCGCAAGATGTGATCTTGTGGTCAAAGGAGAGAGGTAGTTTTGATACTAAAGTATATATATCTCATACATATATAAAAGTATTTAATTGTGGGTTAGTTTTGATACGGCTGTATATGCATATTTATATGTATGTATAGACGTATTTACATATGGGTAGCTTTGATACAGACATATATATATTCTATATATATAGATTGAATGAAACCTAGAGACCAAATTTTCATTTCTGCATACATATAATTGTGGAGTTGGGCTAAAATGGAATCTTCTGTAGGTACGCTAACCACGAATGCATAGATTGAATGTAGCTGACAACTAGCTATATATCAAGAGAGTACGTATTATGCCACCGACATAGAACGTGATTGCCACCTTAGGCTGGCAATTTTTGGAGGTCGAATAGGACGGTCATGCATCATGATTGTGCTTGTGCATAAATATGCTTCCCTCACTTTGTTCTAATACTAAGTAACTTGTGATCAATGTGATGTTACTATCTTCCCTATGTAAAGCTAAGCAAATTACCTTGTTCCATGCTGTTGGAATAGCTATACTTGAAGATAGTGTGTGATTAGCTTTGCCTTGTATGTTTGCTTCCAAAGGAAATAGATGACAAGTTAGTAGTTAGCAAAAACTTCCCGCTTTTAAAAACTAAAACTGGTAGTGATACCTTGTTAGAAGCATGCGGATGCTTTTCTATTAAATATAATGGCAGGTTCTTCCTTTCAAGTTATCTTCACATTAGTTCTCTAGACATGTGGTTGCTTGCTTTCTAGGTATTACCATGATGTATGGGTGAATGAGTTGTGATCTAGGTGGTACCATAGTTGTCACCCTTTTTGTCCTCGGTAAGCATACGAGTGTCGAAGAGCCTTATCTTGGAACAGCACTCAAGTTATGTTAATCTCAAGGTTGTCTCCAAGTAGATTCCCTTTGCTTTGGGGCTTGAGCCTGTTTATGTGGTTGCTAGCCCTAAAATGTTTGCATATGCCGTAGATGTCCTGCACCAAATTTTTGTGAAGATCCTTATTTGATTGACCGACCAAGTTAAGTTCTCTCTAATGCCAACCTTTGACTATGGTTGTTCTTTGCCAGTTGTATAGACCATACCCAAATCCATGTTGGACCTCCCGGTTGCCTCTCCCAAAGGTGAGCTAGTGTAATGTAATCTCTCTTTACCATGGCCTCAAAATCTTTTGCTTGCAAATCATGTAGCTACCTTATCAACACAATCTTTGATCGGTATATTGGTTTTGGCCTTGAAGTTGCTCAATTCATCTCCAACCTTCCTGAGTCTCTAAATGTTTATCAGTCTTGGTCTCATGTTGCGGCCCAACAAGACCAAATTCCATGTAAATCTTTTCTCTAGAGATCTCTATTGGTGGAAGTTAGATATGCATGGAAATTTAAGCAAGAGTCACACGCTTAGTTGTCTGCATTAGTTAATCTATGTTTCTTCTGTGCCATGTCTTTACCTTGGACCACCACTTGTTGACTCCAAACCTTGTGACTATCTTTGCTTGCTCATAGTGCTTGTTCTTACAACCCAATCTGTGCCACTTGAAATTTCACTTTGGTTGTGTGATCGGTAATGGTGTTATGAGTAGCAACTAATGGTGTCGTGATGAAACTGAGAACCTCCTATGGGCAGCCGACACAAGGCTATGCTACTCAGCATGCACTGGTATCGAGGTTTCTAGTCATGATCCATTGCAGAACTACACCAATGTGTTATTTTCACATGAGCTTTAACTTGGTTATCTCTCCATATCTAATAGGAAGATCCCTATATTAGACCAAAAGTAGTAGAGCTTCCTTCTGATGTTGCAAAGAGGATAACCTTTGAAGAACAGGTCACTGACATGAACATTGGTAGACTACAAGAGGTGGTAGACCAGTGACTCTACTTGATTGTCACTGTAATGACGTCGGCCATCTAGTGAATAACTTATGCCACCACTGTTGGGTCAAAAGGACACACAACACTTAATGTTGGACAAGTTATCAGTTGGATAAGGATCGATCATCACATTGTGCTTATGACCTGGCTATCCAAGTCTTAATCTCTATGTGCAAGATGATCACACAGTCGAAATCAACCATCTTTGGTGTGACCCTTGTTTGCTGACTTTAGTGGCAACCATCTATTTATGCATCAACGACAATTCTTGTTGTCAAGAGTGAGGATTTGGAACCTTTTTAGTGTTGAGAGATAATTGATTAGTTACCAGTAGGAAGGTTAATCTCTAGCTAGGTAACGACTCTTTGGTAGCTATGAAGGCTATGTCTCACAGAACAATGACCAACAAGGAGTTGATCAACTAGCCAACAGCCTAAGTGGCACTCTATCTTCTAGAGCCGCTGTGATCAAGTCAATTCCATCTTGAACCATCACATAGATAGTGCAAAATGTTGTAATAGCTAAGTAAAGAGCTAGAGAAAGCATGTCCCTAGTCTCGGTCAGCATCATTATGTATATGGTGCTATCAAAGGATTTGTTCAGGACTCTATTGGATGAAGCATAGGAGGATAGTTAGAAATGGTCCCTTATCTTTACCGGACTACCCCTCTACTTGAAGTATGCATTGTGCCCTACAAAAATAGCCCACAAGTCTAGTGCTTGTGTATCATCGAGTTGGTGTCTAAATCAACGGTTGAGGTTGTTACCTAGGAGGCATGTAAGGAAAAACCCTAGCCTCCATCCTCAGTGAGAAAGCTACTACTGCTTCTGTATGAAGAGTTAGAGAGTGCGAAACACACTCCACAATGTGTGATGCAAAGAAAAAAGATGAACGAGAAATATGTCTAGATTTCATGGCACCAAACCGGTTATCCTTAAGCCGGTGATTAGAAGCTCAAACATGGTTGGATTGTCACAAGACTTGGCAAGCTCATTCCTCGCTTAGGGTACTTCGATGTCTTAAGTTGGTTTGAGTATTGATTGAGTAAAGCATCGGATTTGAGAGACGTTTTGTCAGTTCGGGTCACTAAAATTTTAGAATAGAGCAGTTTTGGTAGATGCTTTGTTTGGATTAACAAACAGTGTCAGTTTGAGCTGAATTTTGGTCAGTAGTTAGAGGACTCGTGGGTATACATACCTACCAAAATTCGTGTAGAATGGAAAATTAGTTTGTGAGATATGAACTAAAAACCAAGGTGTATAGAATCTGTGATTCTCTATTGACTGCCATCATCCCTCATATTAGAAGGTTGTGTTTGTAATTGATGCCAAGATTAGCAACATGGTCAATGTTTTGCCATTAGATAATCCTTTGGATGCCCTAGAGAAGACTCCTTGCACCCGTTGTGCATTGCCTTGCCTCTTATCTCTGCAATTTTGTGAGCAGTCAGGGTGTTCTAAACAGTCAACTTATAGCAGTTTGAGTTGAAGATAAAGTGGAAAGGTGCCAAATAACGGATTTCGGATTATGTTCTTGAGTTGCTAATTAATCCTAAAAAGAAAGCCTCAATATCAAAAGTAGTTCAACAAGTAAGCTTTGTCGGATTGTAATTGTACCACAAAGGAAAGTTGTACTCAAGCTACTTTGGTAGAGGACTACTTTTAGAAATTTGTGAATGAATCTTCGACCACTACTGTCCTCTGAGCATCACTATTCTCCTTCTCTATAACAATCTTTAACATCGGCTCATCCTTTAGTACTTGCTGTGTGTTTTTACCCAAGAGATTGCATCAGATTCAACCTAGATAACTGTTGTATCTTGGATACGAGAATCCCCTTAACTAATGATCATCAAAACCGCTGAGCCGATAGAGTCAGCTATCACATTCACCATGTCTCAACAGACTCAGATAATATAGTGTTATCATTAGATAAAGTGAACTGCACATATGGAACATTATGTAGTTTTCCATCAGTTGGCATATGAGTGATTGGACAGTTACGACCAGCATAGGCATGGCCTATTGGATTAGTCAGTTTTTCAACGCCTCAGAAGATGTTTACCCTATGTATGATCTCATCCATTATAGAAAGTTGTTCATGCTATCTTTACTAGAGAAATAGATAATTATAAGTAGTTAGTTTATGCTCCATAGCACTCTCTGTTTCCTGAGAACGAAGTACTGTTCTATCTTGGATTCCTCCCCAAGTAATAATGCTTCATGGAAGGTAATGAAGGAAATTCTTAAGACAAAATCTACTATGAAGAACAAGTATCAAAAAGTTGTCTTAACCAAATTAGCATCTCTCATGCTCGAAGCTAAGTAGCCTAATGCTATTGCTGATATTAGAAAATGGACGACATACTTCTCTTCCCTTAAAAGTCTTTCGCACTGAATCTCGGGGCGAGATTCTCATAAGGGGGGAGGGCTGTAACACCCTAGGTATTAGTCATAAGTTAAGTAGTGAGTTTGGACTCAAGTAAGTTATGTCAAGTGATGATTGAGAGCTCTAGTCTAAAATTTTTGAAGTGGTGATGGAAGTGCTGAGGTCAAATCTATGAAATTGAGTCCCAACTTGAACTTGGACAATACACCTTTCTTACATGTTGACCCTTTTCAAATGTAGGCTTGAGTAATGTGGAAAGTGCCCCTTTTCATGTGCCTCACATCTATTTCCATCTACATTGACTATTGGGTAAGTTTCATGAAAGTTTGGAGCCAAGAAGTCACATGGAATGATAAGTTACATCCTTGCTTGAATTGCACTATTATGTGAATGAGAATATGTGGTGTCAACCAAACCTTGCAACCTTGCTCAAACAACTCTACTTAAACTTATGAACAAAAGTTATGAATGGTTCATGTTGAGCAAATGCCAAAAAAATACCTCAATTGGTCTAAACCTATAATTTAGGGTTTATCGTGATGCTGCTTTGACTAAGGTCAAATAACAGTGTGGAAACAAGTTATGAAGTTTGACCTTAAATAAAAGTTGAAGATTAAGTGGAGTTCTACAAACTTTATTTTTGGACCAAGATCTAATTCAACTTCTAAGTCTCATATAGTGGTCTTAATTTTGAATGCAGAGCAATTTTGGCCTATCAGAAATCTCTCCCTGATCGACAAAAGCGAGTTGACATGTTGTGACATTTTTATCTTCCAAATTCATATGGAAACTCAATTTAATTCCTTAATATGAGTTGGAGTACACTGTGTGGAGGAAACAACAAAACAAGTCTCATCGCTTTTGGAGGACGTTTGGACATTCAAATGTAGTTTCAAAAATAGCTAATGGCACTAAATTCCTTTGCCAATGCCTGAATGTTCTGAGTCTGAACTCAGTTTCAGGTACTCATCTTTGGAGGTTTGTATCTTGCAAACCAAGCTTAACCAATCCTAGATACTTTAAGCAAAGTTGTAGATTACATTAAGTAGAACAACTTTTGTTTAAGTACCAAGACCTTGTTCAACCTCTAACCTAGCCAATTAGGGACCCCAAGATAGAATCCTGTGTTGTTTTGGGATCTCAAAATTTTAGCTAAGTCTGAGATTACAATGTTGATGATGGTTGGCATTTCACGTTCTTGGATTTTTGTTAAGCAACTCTAGTTGAGCCAAATATAAAAGTTGGAGAAAATTTTATGGAGAAACCTAGGAAGAAGTTTGATTAAGTTTGACCAAGGAATTGAAGCCCAAGCTGAAGCTTGTTAACCCTCTAACACTATCGTATTGGAACTTGATTACCCATTAATCTGTTTCTCTAATGACTCGGCGCCCTTAATGAAAGTTGTAGAGCAGGTCATGGACTTCAACTTTGCTTTTGGGCCCATGGTCTAATTCAGCCCATAACTAGCCCAAAAATGCTTCCCACACCGGCCACACCATTGCCCACCACGTGCTTGATGAATTGCTGATGCATCCTCCTTGCGCCAGTCGTGCCCCCACCATTGCTGCCGCATGCTCCTGTGCTACTGTCTCTCCCTCTCATACATGGGACGACAGCAAGCACTCCCAGGCACTCTGAATAGATCTAAATGACTGTATTGTTTAACTTATTTAATCATGGAATCATGTACTGGTGATAATAGGAGAGTTGTAGTGATTTTCCTAATATTTCTAAAATGTCTAAGATCACTGCTTTTGGTGGTCTAGAACTCTAGTTATTGCTATTCAAAGTGGAAGGGTAGGTTCTGTCTAAATCTTGACAGAGATGTCTTCATTGGGTGGTTTAACCTTGTTAGCTATGGAATCATCTTAAAATGATAAAAAGAAAGTTATAGATAACTTAATAAGACTTCCATAAAGTTAAGAATCATGTTTGTTGAATGTGTAGAACTCCAGTTATGCATCTTTGAAGTTACTGTTAATTTTCTGTCCTCGTCATGCCATCTCTTTGTTCTCTCTTTGTATATCTTGGCATTGTGATATGCTTTTTCATGTCATTCATCAAGCCCAGAGAGTTGCATCTTCCTCTTGGTTCCTTAGGCTTCAAAGTCCATGTTCCAACGCTTGACAGCCTAGTGAGCTTTGAATTCTAGCTCAACAGGTAGATGATAGGTCTTTCCATAGACTAGTTCATATGGTGACTATAACACCCCAGGTGCTAGTCACAAGTTAAGTAGCGAGTTTGGACTCAAGTAAGTTATGTCAAGTGATGATTGATAGCTCTAGTCTAAATTTTTTGAAGTGGTGATGGAAGTGCTGAGGTCAAATCTATGAAATTAAGTCCCAACTTGAACTTGGATAATACACCTTGCTTACATGTTGACCTTTTTCAAATGTAGGCTTGAGTAATGTGGAAAGTGGCCCTTTTCATGTGCCTCACATCTATTTCCATCTACATTGACTATTGGGTAAGTTTCATGAAAGTTTGGAGCCAAGAAGTCACATGGAATGATAAGTTACATCCTTGCTTGAATTGCACTATTATGTGAATGAGAATATGTGGTGTCAACCAAACCTTGCAACCTTGCTCAAACAACTCTACTTAGACTTATGAACAAAAGTTATGAATGGTTCATGTTGAGCAAATGCCAAAAAAATACCTCAATTGGTCTAAACCTCTAATTTAGTGTTTATCGTGATGCTGCTTTGACTAAGGTCAAATAACAGTGTGGAAACAAGTTATGAAGTTTGACCTTAAATAAAAGTTGAAGATTAAGTGGAGTTCTACAAACTTTATTTTTGGACCAATACCTAATTCAACTTCTAAGTCTCATATAGTGGTCTTAATTTTGAATGCAGAGCTATTTTGGCCTATCAGAAATCTCTCCCTGATCGACAATAGCGAGTTGACATGTTGTGACATTTTTATCTTCCAAATTCATATGACAACTCAATTTAATTCCTTAATATGAGTTGGAGTACACTGTGTGGAGGTAACAACAAAACAAGTTTCATCACTTTTGGAGGATGTTTGGGCATTCAAATGTAGTTTCAAAAATAGCTAATGGCACTGAATTCCTTTGCCAATGCCTGAATGTTCTAAGTCTAAACTCAGTTTCAGGTACTCATCTTTGGAGGTTTGTATCTTGCAAACCAAGCTTAACCAATCCTAGATACTTTAAGCAAAGTTGTAGATTACATTAAGTAGAACAACTTTTGTTTAAGTACCAAGACCTTGTTCAGCCTCTAACCTAGCCAATTAGGGACCCCAAGATAGAATCCTATGTTGTTTTGGGATCTCAAAATTTTAGCTAAGTCTGAGATTACAATGTTGATGATGGTTGGCATTTCGCGTTCTTGGATTTTTGTTAAGCAACTCTAGTTGAGCCAAATATAAAAGTTGGAGAAAATTTTATGGAGAAACCTAGGAAGAAGTTTGATTAAGTTTGACCATGGAATTGAAGCCCAAGCTAAAGCTTGTTAACCCTCTGACACTATTGTATTGGAACTTGATTACCCATTAATCTGTTTCTCTAATGACTTGGCTCCCTTAATGAAAGTTGTAGAGCAAGTCGTGGACTTCAACTTTGCTTTTGGGCCCATGGTCCAATTCAACCCATAACTAGCCCAAAAATGCTTCACACGCCGGCCACACCATCGCCCACCACATGCTTGATGAATTGCCGATGCATCCTCCTTGCACCGGTCGCGCCCCCACCATTGCTGCCGCATGCTCCTGTGCTGTTGTCTCTCCCTCTCATACATGGGACGACAGCAAGCACTCCTAGGCACTCTGAATATATCTGAATGATTGTATTGTTTAACTTATTTAAACATGGAATCATGTACTGGTGATAATAGGAGAGTTGTAGTGATTTTCCTAATATTTCTAAAATGTCTAAGATCACTGCTTTTGGTGGTCTAGAACTCTAGTTATTGCTATTCAAAGTGGAATGGTAGGTTCTGTCCAAATCTAGACAGAGATGTCTTCATTGGGTTGTTTAACCTTGTTAGCTACGGAATCATCTTAAAATGATAATAAGAAAGTTATAGATAACTTAATAAGACTTCCATAAAGTTAAGAATCATGTTTGTTGAATATGTAGAACTCCAGTTATGCATCTTTGAAGTTACTATTAATTTTATGTCCTTGTCTTTGCAGACCTGAAATATTGGCATATTTGATCATATTAACCTATGAATTAGCTTTTGGTATGAATAACAAAGTTGTAGACAATTTCATTAGCTTTCCAGAAAGTATAAGGTCACTTTTTATTGAATGTTTGTAACTCTAGTTATGGCTACAACGAGTGACTGCAATGCTGCTATCAAGATTTCTATACATGGGCTAGGTGATTGCTTTAGCCTACTCTTGTTTGGCTAAACTTGTTAGTTAGTTCTTGATTGATAAATGTTTGCAATAGCTGAACTTAAGTTAACCGGTATGTCATGCTTGATATGCTAGCTATATCCACCTGTTGTGCTTGGTTGATGTTTAGTTAAATAACTCTAAGTGCATATATGTCTTGAGGTGTAACCTTATACTTGTCTTGAATGCTTTTATATGATGCATCTCATGTTACCATTCTTCACATTCATGCTCTTGCATTGTGCATCTCATTTAGGTATGCTAGATGAACCACGTGAATGGTGGAAGGACGTGATATTGGAGCCAAACCCAAAGATGGTGTTTGGTGGATCTATCCTGAAGATGGAAGGACCTTTGGAGTGCATGCCTAGAGTGGTGATGTCTCCAAGATGATGCAAGCTAACTGAATTGACTTTGTGTTAGATCCTAGGCAAGCCCTGGAGCATTCTAAGCCTCCTATGTTTTTACAAATATCACTTGCGACCTTTATGTTTGATGCATTAGGTTTTAGGAGTTGATTGGAAGCACTTGATGCATATAACTTCCTTGTCCAGAAATATACCTTAAACCCAATGTAGGTCCAGTATTGAATATATGCTTAGCAATGCTTAGACTGGTAGAAGTTGGGTGATTTCCTGTCTCCTGTGAGATATAGGTGTATACTGGAGCACGGTTGGCTATATTTACTATCATGAAATAGAACCATGGGGTGATGATTAAATGGAGGCTAGGCGAAGTCTATGTGTAGGTTGACTCATGTGATTCCATCTATGCTGATTAAGGACCACATCATTGTTGGCCCTCTTGTCATTTTGAACGCATGCCTCTCACTTAGCTGGTCGGATAACTCGATCCAACAGCGAAGCCGAGTAGCTCAACTCAGGCAGGGCCTTGTTCTGGTAGAGTGCGCACTCTGGATGGTAGTATGGATGTGTGGGGAGCCAAACATGAGGCCAAGGGTAGGGTAGTCCTAATCGTCCTAACAGCTGGTTGTCCCTAGTTGTGCGGCGCTGATCAAACCCACAAAATGTGTACTTAAGTTGTACCAAAGGTGACCTAAGACTACCTTGGCGCAGGTATGTCTGGGTTTATGTTAGAAATAAATTCCCAGCTGGTGGAAATCGATTCAAATCACCGTCTCTCCTGGATAGTGAGAAACTTGGCGGAGCCCCTTCATCGTAGTAATTGGATTATGGAAAATGATGGTCCTGATGAATACAAAAATCTTACACCAGCTATGGTTACTATTGTTATACTACTAAATGATATACCACATGTTTGGCATAGGTTAGTTGCTAATCTAGAGATGAATAGCAATAATTAACTTGATGACCGAATTATAAAATATATAGCTGAATTAGTGACTTTTTATGCAAAATGTTGTCTAGATAGCTCCACTTATATAGCCTTACATGATCCTTGGTGTCACTATATTTCGGTTTATGACGGGTAAGTCTAGCTAAGTACCTTCTTGTACTCAGGGTTTATCCCACCTTGTTGTAGGTGAAGTTCTCTACCTGCTAAAGATGGTGGCTAACCACCGGTGGGCTTGGTGACTCTATATAGTGTTCTTATCTATATGCTTTTATCAGAAGATGTCACGTATGCTAGCAATATATTTGGAACTTATATTATTGTAATCAATTGAAAGCTATGTTGTTTTCACTAATCAGTTTTGAAACCCAAACTTGTATTATTATTTGTGAACTCATTGTAAACATTTTCCGTTGCAACTCTGTGTATATGATGTGTATTTGCTTAATCGTGCGATCTTAGTTGTGATGTGGATTTATTGAGGTCCTTTGTGACACTCGGCGGACTACCGGGTTTATATAAGTGAAAGTATGTGCGTGTCAACGTGTTAAATGGGGATAGCTGTACTTGATCTTGTATAAATTGGGTGGTTCTATCATAGTGACATCTCAAGTGGTGTTTTATAGGCCGTTCTGTAAGCCCATAGTGCATCAGGTAGTCTATCCTTCCATGTAGTCCCCATCTCATTGACCATCCTCTGTAGAATATTCTTGATTTGTTTGTTTGATATTTCTGCTTGGCTACTTGTCTAAGGGGGGTATGGTGTAGCTACATTGTGACAGATCCCATGTCTTAGCAAGTAGTTGTGAAAGTTGTTATCAATGAAGTGAGTACCCCCATCATTAATCACCATCCTTGGAACTCCAAAATGTGGAAATATAGTGTCTTCAAACATCTGCTTATAGTTCTTAGCATCAGCAGCTCTGCATGGCATGACTTCAACCCACTTGGTAACATAGTCAACTGCCACCAAGATGTATTCATAGTTCTTTGACTTTGGAAACAGTCCCACATAGTTAATTCCCCAGACATCGAAGAGCTCGATTTAGAGGTTGTTGGTGAGTGGCATGGCATCTCTTGAAATGATATTCCCATGCCTCTGACATGCTCCACACCTCTAGATGAAGTCCTTCATATCTTCATACATGGTTGGCCAAAAGAATCCACATTGCCACATCTTCGAATGAGTGTGGAATGCACCATAATGCCCTCCATATGGTGATGAGTGGCATCGTTCGATGATCTTGATGCCTTCTTCTGCCGGTACACATCTCTTGAGTAGGCCATCAGAGCAAACTTTGAAGAGGTACGGCTCATCCCATATGTGGAGATGACTTTCGTAGATGAGTTTCCTTTTGTTCTCCCCGGGTGGTACATAACCTGTAACCATAAAATTGATAATATTTGCATACCTGGGGTCGGATTTTGTGATCTTGAAGAGCATGTCATCCCAAAGCGAATCGTTGATGGGCAATTCCTATGGATTTTCAAACTACATTCTAGACAAGTGATCGGCAACATAATTTTTATCTTTTATTTCTAAGTCAAATTCTTGGAGTAGCAAAATCCATCTTATAAGTCAAGGTTTAGCATCTTTCTTAGTGAGTAGGTATTTCAAAGCAGCATGATCAGTATAGACAAACACCTTAGCTCCTACTAAGTAAGATCTAAACTTATCAATAGCAAAAAAAACAACCATGAGTTCTTTTTTAGTTTGTTGCATAATTAAGTTAAGGTCCTATCAGAGTTTTGCTAGCATAAGCAATTGCATGATGCTTTTTATCATTTGTTTGTCCCAAAACTGCTCCCACATCATAATCATGAGCATCACGCATAATTTCAAAACATAGTGACCAATCAGGGGGTTGGATGATTGGTGTAGATATGAGTGCTTTCTTAAGAATATTAAAAGATTTTAAGCATGCATCATCAAACTCAAAGGGAACATCCTTAGTCTAGCAATGTGTGATAAATCTTTTATAAAGCAATGGTAAAACCCCTCATGACCAAGAAAACTACGGATCCCTCTGATATTTATGGGAGGAGGTAACTGTTCAATTACTTCAATTTTAGCTCTATCTACCTCAATCCCTCGTTCAGACACCAAGTGTCCAAGGACTATGCCTTCTCTAACCATGAAATGATATTTTTTCCAATTAAGGACTAAGTGCTTTTCTTCACATCTTTGCAAAACCTTGTCTAAATTTTCAAGACAATCATCAAAAGTTTTTCCATAAACAGAAAACTCATCCATAAAAACTTCCATGATTTCTTCAATCATATCAGAAAATATAGACATCATGCATCTTTAAAAAGAAGCTAGAGTATTACATAGTCCAAAAGACATTCTACGATAAGCATAAGTTCCATATGGACATGTAAAGGTGGTTTTGCTTTGGTCATCTGGATGGATCGGTATCTGGTGATAACCTGAATACCCATCAAGGAAATAGAAGAAAGAGTGATTTGCTAGTCGCTCCAACATTTCGTCAATTAAGGGCAACAAAAAATGATCCTTCTTTGTTGCCTTGTTAAGTTTTTGGTAGTCAATGCACATCCGCTATTCAGTGATAGTTCTTTGGAGGATTAATTCATTCTTTTCATTTTTAACAACAGTCATGCCTCCCTTTTTAGGCACAACTTAAACATGGCTTACCCACTCACTATATGGAACAAGATAAATGATCCTGGCGTGCAAGAGTTTCAAATCTTCCTTCTTAGCAACCTCTCTCATCGCATTATTAATCCTATGTTGTGGCTCCCTAGAAGCTGTAGATTCTGGATCTATCGAGATGCGATGGGTGCAAAGAACAGGGCTAATTCCCTTAAGGTCTTGGAGCGAGTAGCCAAAAGTAGAATGATGATTTCCTAAGATAGCTAGCAAGCATAGGGATTCTTCCTAAGAGAGTTTATCACTTAAGATCATAGGAGAATCTTAATCATTATTGATAAAAGCATATCTAAGACTAGAAGGCAGGGGTTTAAGCTCAATTGTGGGCTTAGGTGGTTCCAGCAATTCATCTAGAGATTCTAACTCCGTAGGATTTTCTTCTTCTTCTTGATGAAGAACTAGGCATCATCTTCAAGGTTGGGTTTGATCAAGTCATCAAGAGATGCAGCCTTAACCTCTTCCATTGGGTCTTCCTCGAGAATTGACTCAGTCTCAGCATTTAGAGAATGAGTGATGGGAATAGAAAGTTAAAAAAGTTTCCTAAGACTTATCTTCAACTTCCCCATTTGCCCTTCTTGGATAAGTCTTTCAATTAGTTGTCCTATCAATAGGTCAAACTCCATGATATCAAAGATATAAAAGCTCAAAGAAACCATGGTTCCTTGTACCTAGATAGGGAGGACATAAAGTATCCCCAAACTTGGGAGAATGTGTCCTGAAAGACTTTTCAACAACTTTTATGTTGGGGTTAATGGCATGTGTTTCAATAAATCATGAGCAAAGGATGCAGACATGATATTAACACCCACAACTGGATTATAAAGAGCATCAAAAGGAGCTTTGTTGATTTGGCAATGAATGGAAATAGAAGGTGAATCTAGATGAATCACATCAGAGGAAAGCTCTGATTCTTCTAACCATTCATTGCTTATAATAGACACTAGCTCTTTATAGTCTTTTTAAGGAAAGCTTCCTCAGAAGGGTCTAAAGGTTCTATATTTGAAGATGATTTCCTAGGCTTTTGGGGTTTCCTCATAGTATGTTAATTCGAGGTATCTCCATATTCATCAAAAAGTTCATCCTCGAATTCAAGCATAAAATCCAAAATTGGAGTTTCCTCCTTTTCCGGTGGTTCAAAATTTGGGATAGCTGAAGCTTGTGATGGGTTAGGCAACGATTCTGGTTTAGCTATCTAGGATTCTTCCTCTAGCATCTTCTTTTCTACTTTTTCAGGGGTATTCTCTAGAATTTTAGTAAGAATGTTTCTCCCCAAATTGGTAGAAACATGGAGGAACGATCCTCCTAAGGCCGTATCAAGACGCTTTGAGGTTTTCCTATCAAGACCCATATAAAAGTGTTGAAGAAGAATGGGGTCTTGAATGTCAAGGTCAGGGCCAGTATTAATGAGAGTATTAAAATGTTCCCAAGCCATGCCTAGAGATTCTTTTTCTTCTTGTTTAAAAGATAAAACCTCTAAACGAAGGCTGACTACTCTAGAGATGGGAAATAATTGCAAGCAAAAGCTAGAACACAAGGTTTCCCAATCTCCTTGTCTACTTCCTATGGTGAGCATGTACCAATGTTTAGCTTTTTCCATCAAAGAGAAAGGAAAAAGCTTCCATCATAATGTTTCGTCTAACATGCCTGCAATGTGTAGGCATGCACAGGTTTGCTCAAACTCATTTAGGTGGGAATAGGGATTTTCATCATCTTTGCCTGAAAAGGATTGATCCCAAACCATGTTGATTAAACATGGGCGCAGCTCATAGCCAGGTGTTAGGATAGTCTTTGTAGATTCTAGTGGTTGTAAGCACACGCTCGTAGGTGTGGCGTATTGGTAGATAGGGGTGGATTCTAGATCCATGGTAAAAAAGAAAAAGAAAAGGTAAAAGAAATAAAAGATAAAAGAGTAATGATACAAGGTTAAGCTAGGTTCAAAGTTAACTCAGCAACCATAGTCCTCGGCAACGGTGCCAGAAATGCTTGTTGGTATAAATTAATGCACATAGAATAATCCATAAGTGCACAGATATTATACCGATGTAGCACTTCACCAGAAGTAACCTAGTTTTATATCGATCTCAAGGAAACGTGTGTGAGAATAACAAAATCTAACTTAACCCAACTTCACTATCAATACTAGATAATAGGAGCGTAGGGGTGATCACAGAGGTCTTCTAGTTCTAACTTTAGTAAGCTTTGTCTTCTATTGTTCAGTTCTAGGGAATATTACTAGAGAAAACACAGGCATAGTATGTTTCCTATAGCAACAATGTCCTACTAGGCCTACTAACGGGAGATGGACTACAAAGGATTTAACGAGGCTCTAAGAGTCACCCTCGTGAGCTACCACTGATCCAGAAAGTAGGGTACATCTACAAGTAACCAAGTCTAAGCACCACGCTTACACTATGAATACTACTTTAACCCAGGAGCTACAAGAATTAAAGTACTCAAAAAGAGTCGCAAACATAAAGAACAATATGAATAAGATGCTTACTTGAATTACCAGAAAAAAAATCTCAGAAGCAAGCTTAAGAAGAACTTGATTCTGCCAGGGTACAAGCTGTAGAGAGAGCATCGATAGGTCGACACTTCCTACAAACTCTTCCCTCTCACTCTATCTCTCTATCTCTAATATATGACTAGATCTTCTCGAGGACTATTCTTCTCTTGATGGCTAGCTCTAATCCTGGTGGACATATGAATTAGGGTTTCTGGCCCTTAGGCTCTTAGGATCATATGCATGGACTACTTTGAAGGGGGGTACAAGCAGGTATATATAGGGCCCTTAAAGCATCCTGGATCCTCGGATCAAATCAACTTAATTAAATGGATGGTGTAGATGTAATCCTTGAGGCGGTAGAAAACCAACATAGCAACACAGAGGCTGACGGTGGGGCCCATAGGCTGGCCATCCTGACAGTGAGGCCGGTCGGCCACACCAATTAGTGGCTCAAGCCCTGCCTCGGTGGAGTACCTCCTAGAGTCTTCTAGAGTCTTCCTATGTTGTTTACGCGGTAGAATTCCGTGATTTTCTTTGACGAATAGGTCCAACTTGGCGGTTTTCTGATTAAATCCTGCTGAAAACACAAACGCACTAAAACTCATAGAATTTGTTAGTTAAAACCCCTAAGTCTATGCTGATGATCCATTTTAGTCATTTATGCAAAGTATATTGATGGTTTATGATGAATGTTAACTACCATCAACAATGCCCCCTTATCTTTTCAGTCGTTGGTTATAGGCATCCTATAATTAGCCTTGATGACATTCTTCTCTCGAAGATCAATATAAAACCATTTCTCTACAAAGCCTTTCTAGTAGGAGTTAATTGGGAAGACAATGTACTCTCCCTTCATCCTAAGGGAGAAGCCGACTGACCCCACAAATAGATTGATGCCATGATACATGCCCGAGTAATAATAGCGCCACAAATCAAGTTTAAAGTCCATGAGCAAGACTATCTCACCTTTCTTGATCATACTTACCATGACTCACATGATGGAATTTGTGAGTAGTGCAGCGTCTGTTTTCGTCACTTGAGATGTGATTTGAATTCTTGTGACATCGACCTTTTTCTCCAATCTACACATGGTTAGAGAATATATACGTCTATACAAACCTATGAGATGATAGGGTTCCAATGTTGATGGATCTTGAATTATCAGGCACCTTGGGGTTCTTCAATGTTTCTTCTTTTTTTGTGGAAGCTTGCCGGAAAGTTGAAACAACGTATATAGTCCTATCTTATTCCACAATTCAAAAGAACAGGGGTAATCCTACTAAAGCTAGTGGTATGTTAATGATCTAAATCTTTACACCAATTGTTTCCCCAACAACGGCGCCAAAATGCTTGTTAGTATTTATTAAGTGCAAATAGAATATGAAGGATTCCGCAAGCGCACAAACCATTGTAGCATTTTACCGGAAATATTCTAGGTATTGTTATTTATATTTTACCATAGGGAAACAATGGAGTAAAGATTTATTGGATAACAAAGGAATGTCTAATAATCAACATACTAGCATAGCTAAAGCAGGGGTGAATGTAATGATAGGAATGAAGCATAATGACACCCAGGGGATAGATCACTAAGATAATGTAAACTAGTCAACTCGAGAGAACAACGGGTGCGGTAGATTCCTATGATATTCTTATTACATGGTCAAAGTATATACACCCAACTATAGCTAAGACTAACTCTACTCTTGTGCACTTCAAGATGCCGCTTAGACAGTAGAGCATCATGAAGGATAACTCTACTGACGCAACTACGGTCCTACAATTTAAGAACCTACTCAATTTAGTATGGACTACAAAGGATAGACAGGGCTATCACCTCCCGCTGCTATCACACAACTAGGGAATAGGGTGTACTCATAGGCAGAGCATCGTATAAGCACCATGCTTACATGAAACTCGGCTACTTAGCCTAACCGGTAAACTAGCAAGCTAAGCGCTCTATGAACCCACACACAACAGTAATGATAACCTTAACTAAGAAAGATATGTTCAAAGTAAGTATAGCCATGTAGATAAGAATATGATAAATTGATAATAAGTCTTACAAGATGTAGAAGTGAAGATACAAGGCTTTGCCAAGCCTCCAAGACTAGATCCGGAACTTGAGCGTGAGCCCAACTCGACCCTCACTCCTGAGCTACTAATCTACTATATTGGAGAGTTCTAGACCTTATCCACCTGGTGTGTGTTGATCTAAATGGGAGATATGAATTAGAGTTTTAGGATGGCTCCAGGGAGGGGGGTACAGAGCTATATATATAGGGTGTAGCGTTAATTCTGGACCCTCGACTCAAACCAACTTGGATAAATGGCATAGATGCAATTTTTAAGGCAGTGGGAAACCAACCTATGAAGGAGACCCTGACCTATGGGGCCCATAGGCCAGCCGGCCTAGGGGTGGGGCTGGCCGGCCCCCTATCAGCCTCTCAGCTTGATCTTCGGTGGGTTGTGTAACACCCTCGGTGTTACACTATACGATTTTTGCTAAAACACTGCATGAGCATCAAACTTGTGTGTAAATGTGTGTAATATAGGGTATACATCGATATTCGGAACTTGAAACATTCATTTGAAACAAGAAATAAATGTTACATTTCATGTCTCTGTATTGTTTAGGGTTCTAAGTGAATTTTTATCGAACAAAAATGCTATAGAACGTTTATGCGAACTTTGATAAAGTTTGTAGTACGAACTTCGTAGGCAACGATAAAATACGTGCGGTCGAGGATAGGGTTCGCTAGCTAGTGTATCGAGTAACTTGAAAATTGCATTCTATGCAAAATCGTTAGGACTTAGCCAAAATTTCCCACGTCGGACAATGCGTTGACGAAGCTACGTTCGGCAATTTTTGTAGAACGATTGTGTTAAGAAGTGGCTAGATGCTTTGGCTTAGTTCGATAGCCCTAGGTGCCCTCTTGAGTGTAGCATAACTGGTTTGACTTTTGAATCATCGGGTTTGAGTTTTTGAATGGCTTTAAAAAGCGTGTAGGTAACGTGTTAAGCAAGGCTAGCGCCTGGGCGCGGTCACCACCCGGCTCTTGGCGTTGCCGTGCCAGCCAGTGTTTGCCCCCTCACTGTCATCCACTGCCCGCTGTTGCCGTGCTCTAGCACATGGCACGCGCGCGCGCTGGGCGTAGCCATGCCTGGCTGCTCTGTCCCCCCTCCATCGCGTCCGCCCGAGGCTGCTACTCGCTGTCGCATCGCATTGCTCGCACTATGCGCCGTTCGGTGCTGCCGCACCGCTACTACTCCCATTGACATCAGTTGTGCACGCGCATGGGCTTGCCCTGCTTGCCTCATTCTCACGCTTGCGCGTGAGGCCATGCCAAAAGTTCTAGTCACGTCCCATGGAAGGTCGTCGGCCGGTCGAGCTGCGCCAAAGCCAAACCAATGCGCTGGCCCCCTTTCTTTGTACCGAGCACATTTGGTGGTTGAGTGGAAGGACAACATCGTGCCTAACCGGCCACTGTTACAATGGTACAAGGGAGGGGCATCAATTTGAACTTTTGCCATCGCCGGCCACCATAAGTCCATAGGCGTCGCCCTTGCAAATTGGCCTCGCATACTCCACCACTTTCCAATTAATCGTGCACACTACAAGCTCGGATAGTTAGCTTTTGATTGGAGTCATCCCGACGTTTGTTCGGCCTACAGTGAGGTGAGGCGGGGCGTTTCCCTCGCGGTAGTCCACCATGGCCGCCAGAGCGGGCGCATGACCAGGGCATTGTGTGGTGTTTCAATGTTTCAATTAGGCTGTGCATTACACAGTGTTTGACTTGGTGACCTCGCTCGTGCAGTGGTTCCAGCGGTGGAGCCGTGGGTCACCGGGAATGTCATCACCGCTCTCATCGGGAACTAGAGCAACCCCACGTACGTGGCCAGTCACCTTGCCATGCCCTGTGACCACGTCCAATCCATCCTATGTGTTGCTGGTAAGGTCCTCCTCCTAGGATAGCTAGGTGAGTCAATTGGGACCAAGGCTAACCGGAGCGCATGGGCGGCCGCCGGCGAGCTGTATTAGATGCCATTCCTGTGGCCAGCTCGGTTGGGCGCAGCAGTGATTCAATTAGGGCTCCAAGGTGGTTACTCTTAGCCTGTAGATGGTCACTGAGTAGCAGTAGAGGCGTACGGTTAGGTGGTTTCACCGGTGTCGGGCTACCATAGCCAGACCCCGCCACGGCACGTGGCCATGCCATTCTTGGCGTTTGTTACATCAATCTGTTGCTCGTGTCATGTAGAAGCTCATGGGGGTGCTGGTGAGTGCCAGAGAGGTCTATGCTCACTGGCATTTGGCCGACGAGGCCGTGGCCCCTGTTAGTCCAGCCAGGGGTTTCATAAAACATGAATTCAAATAGAAGTAGTGTCCTAGATGCGAAGCCAATGACTCATTTAAATAGTGCTTGGGTTAGTTTCATGAATAGGGTACAGATAGGGGCTTCTTCGCTAATGCACCAGCCACGCGCGGGCTCCGTGGTGGGCCGCGTCGCGCGCCGCTGAGTGGGCCACGTCGGTTGCTGCACATGCGCGCGGGAGGGGCATCAGGGTGGGCCAAGCCGTCGCTCGAGGGCCGCGCGGTAGAATTCATTTTTCAATTATCCAGTGAATTGCAAACGTTTATTCAATATAATTTCTAGCTAAACTTTAATAAATTATAGTAAATTGTGTAGTTGTCCAAAAATAGTGAAACCAATTTTGTTAGGTTCACAAAAATACCATCCATCTGTTAGTATAGTTAGTTTATAGTTGGTTGTGACAATGGTAGGTTCATAAATTCAAATAAAAAGCTTAGTATTATGTAGATTAATAATTGTAGGAATTTTTGTGGTAAATTGGTTAGCTATGGCTATGAAAATTTTACAGTAGGCTCACTAGATTATTATGTACTTGCTGTAAATTTTGCAGCCCTAGAGTAAGTTGGTAAATCGAGTAGCTATTATCATTGCTTTATCATATATAGCGTAAATCAGCATTAGGAGTAAGAATACATGTAGTTGCTATAATGATGAATGCCATACTTCATACTTGTTATTGGTAACAATAGATAGCTTAGTACCATGGTCGGTAGCACCATCTTAGTAGTAGACAGATGTTCTTTTATTTTAAGAGTTGATATTGCTATATTACTAAGTTTTGCATCATCATTTTATGCACGTAGATCATGAGTTAGTAGAGTTCGTGTCCGTCGAGGAACAGGAGTACGAGGAAGCCATCAAGGAGTACGAGGAGGAGATTCTCGTGTAGGAGGGTGCCCCGGAGCCTTTTGGAGCTGATTTTGCTGACCCGTCGCCTGCCTAAGGCAAGCCCTAGTGCATAACCCCTATTTTATGATCATTGAATATATATATGATGTGCATTTAAGTTATAGGCATTTTATGGAAACTACGTGCATAAATATATCCCCCCATGAGTCCTACTAGTATAGGTCGAGTAGCTGCTACGCTCTGGATGTCGGTAGCGTGGGTAACCTGTCGTTACTCACAAATAGGTGATAAATATAATCACTCATGGTAAAATGGTGGAAAGGAAAATGGTGATCGGACAGGGATATAGTTTGGGTACTAGTGGGTGTAAGAGGTTGTGTCCTATGGCCAACAGGGCATAGCTTGGTTACACTTTTTCCTGACTGGTCGATTAAGGCCCGGTCGTTGCAATGGACGCGAGGCAAGTCACAGATCTATTGTCCTGAGCACATACTTGGGTATGGGCGTAGGGAAGACTTGTTGCTCTCTTATCGTGGATATAGCTCTTTTCGGACCGACTGATTGGAGGTGAAGATGATGGAGGTCCTTGCACCGCACTGTGTCTGGGACTCAGGAGTGGGGGCTTGGAGTCCAAGTTTAGATGAGGACCTAGAAAGCTAGGACAGGAGGGTGATGGATTAGTCTAGCTTGTGCCTAGGGTACAAGTAGGGCGTGTGTTTTTGGGACACCTAGATGGGCACATTGGTTCACGAATTGCCACTGAGTCAGTATGACTTGTCTTACCTCTAGCATCGTAGTAAGAACTAAAAGTTGAAGGAAGAAGAAATGGAACTGATTGCTCAACTCTTGCTTGAAAGTAGAACAGATGCTTATATAGTCTGGCTAGATAGTAACTTAATATGGCTGATAATAATAACATAAATAAGGACTCACAATTAGCAATGCTTTCTGCAAAAATAAAACCAGCAAACCATAAAGCTTATCATACTCCTTGGAGTCAGCAAACTATCCCCATTAGTTGGATAAGTCTTGCGAGTACATTGTGTACTCAGGGTTTATTTACCCCTATTGCAGGTCACATTTGAGGAGTACCTTTGTGTGGAGGATTCTTCTAGTGGGCATAGACGGATGCTCGTTCTTTATCGCTAATTGTTTATCTTAATTCTGTTGTTTATTATTCCACACTCTAACATTTGGTAATGTAATAATGTACTTTTAAGAACTTCTGATGTATGAAATGGACAAGTATTGTAACTCGCTCTTATTATTGGATCCTCGAGAAAATGTGGATCTTTTGGGTTCTCCCTCGGGGTGTGCCCGACGGATACTGCCCGCTGTAGCTTGCTTTTGGGTTGCTAGTGTCTGGTGGAAGACGAGCACCTCCGTAAGTGTGCTATTTTGGGCGGTTCTGCCACAGTTGGTACTAGAGCCAATAATGGTTATGAGTTCATCACTCTTTTTTGAAACTTAAAATATGACCAATAAAAGTTTTGTGAAAAGTAGGATGCGATTAAGTATGTAAATGAGTATCAGCCCTAGCAATATGGTCTATCTAGGATAGCGGCACCAGTTTTATCTATTCAGTTTTCTATAGGTACACTGACTTACGTTGCATAAGAAATCGATTAGAATACGGAAAGTGAGTATGCGATGTGCTGAAAATTTTATGAATGTCACTATAGTCTGGCTTGAGTGAACGTATAGGACGATACATGCATCATGATAATAGCATCTTGCTTAAACTAAAATCCCCCTACATGCATAATTGGATTAGTAAAGTGGTAATGATTAATTAAAAGAATGCTTTAATTAAATGTGTTGTCATTTCTCTAATCCCTTGCTTCTGATTGGAAGGGTTGTTCTAAATGGATGGTTCCTACCTCTTATAGATGACTCTAAGGTCCGAACGTGGGAGCACTAGTGCTAAGGCGGCTCACGGTCATGGTGAGGGCCAAGGCGAGAGTGGCTAGGCCAATGAGCACAACAGGGAGAGCCATGGGGCTCTGCTTCTGGCTCCTCCTCCTCCACCACCGCCGCCTTTGATGACTCACATAGAGATGATGGCAGAACTATTGGCTGCTCTCCGAGAGTCGGCCCGTGCCATGGAGATAATGGCACAAGATGTCGCTGGCTTCGCCCAAGGAGGCCACGGGGCAATGGGGGGAATGGGGGTGGTGCCCGCCATCCTGAGGGACCCTCCTCTTACTAGGATTTCCTCAAGACCCACCTGCCCACTTTCACACCAATAGATGAGCCTCTAGATGTGGAGCACTAGCTTCGCATTCTGGAGCAGAAGTTTTTGTTGCTCAATGTGGCCGATGAGCAGAAAGTGTGCTTTGCAGCGTAGCAACTATTGGGGTCTGCTAGTGCATGGTGGGATACCTACCATGCCATGCAATAGCCAGATCATCCAGCAACTTGGCAGGAGTTCACCACGGCATTTAGAGAGTTCTATATTCCTGCTGGTGTCATCAACCGAAAGCTGACTAAGTTCCTAGAGCTACGATAGGGGAGTATGACAGTGATGGACTACGTGATTAAGTTCAATCACTTGTCCCAGTATGCTGTCATTCATGTGGACACTGACAAGAAGAAGAAGGACCGTTTCTTTCATGGCCTCTCTTATATCCTTTAGGAGAAGCTATACACTACGAACTATCAGACTTTCAGGGCAATGATAAACACCGCCATCACCATGGAGGGTTGTAGCACGATTCCCAGGCAGAGTGGAAAGGAAGTGGGTGGCTGCGGGGTCTTCCAGCCACCCTCATACTTAGAAGGTACAGGTTGTCCAGCGGGGGCCTATCAATCATCAGGCAGACCTTTGTTTTGGCAGCCCCAGCAGACTTCTTAGACTTCCTCCACATAGTACCATGCACCCATTCAGCAGGTGCAGCCCCAATAGCCTTAGGGACAGCAAGTCCCACCTCACTAGGGATTTGGAAACAAGCCTGGTGCTTGCTTCAAGTGTGGCAAAGATGGCCACTATGCCCAGGAGTGTCCCCAGAACCAGCTAGCTCAGTCTGCTCAACCATCGACGAACTCCAGACTAGTCAGGAGGACCATGATAAAAAATAAAGTGCCCAGCAGATCCAGATAGGTGCATTTCATAGATGCAGAGCAGATATTACAATAGGAACTAGTGATGGCTAGTATGTTTACCATCGATTCCCATCCAGCTTATATGTTATTCAATTCTGGTGCATCACATTCATTTATGAGCATGGGATTTGTAGATCGGCACAATTTACCACTTATGGCTATACCGTATGCCTATAGAATCCATACTGCGGGTTCGCAAATGTTCATTAATACCCGAATGGACATAGTAAGCTTGGTATTAGCCACCCAGACTTACCGCCTATAGTTCATGGTAATGCCTAGGCAAGGCATTGATGCTATTCTTGGAATAAACTGGTTGCGGGTGTATGGGGTAGTCTTGGATTTGAAGCAAAGAAATGTTGAGTTATGGCTTCCTTCTTCTAAGGATAGGATGTCTCTGCTTGTACCCTCAGACCTAGACTTACCTGTTGCTGCCCATGCTGAAGCCTCTCATGATCTTACCCCCATCCCTGTGGTATGTGAGTTCCCAGATGTTTTTCCTGAAGACCTTCCTAGGTTGCCACCAGATAGAGAGGTAGAATTCTCCATTGAGCTAGAGCCTGGTACTGCCCCTATCTCTAGACGCCCGTACCGCATGGCTCCAAGGGAATTGGCTGAGATGAAGAAGCAGTTGGAAGAGTTGATGGAAAAAGGTTTCATCCATCCTAGTTCTTCACCATGGTGTTGTCCAGCCATTTTCATGAAGAAGAAGGATGGTACTCTGCGGATGAGTGTGGATTACCGCCCTCTTAATGCGGTAATAGTTAAGAACAAGTATCCTTTGCCCTGCATAGATGCTTTGTTCGATTAGCTGGCCGGTGCCAAGGTGTTCTCAAAGATTGATCTCCGATCAGGCTATCATCAGATCAAGATCAGACCACATGATATACCAAAGACAACTTTTCTACTAGGTATGGGCTGTATGAGTGCCTAGTGATGTCTTTTGGTCTCACTAATACTCATGCCTTCTTCATGTACCTAATGAATTCAGGCTTTATGCCAGAGCTAGACAAGTTTGTGGTAGTATTCATTGATGATATACAGATTTATTCCAAGAATGATGAAGAGCATGCCCAACACCTTCGGGTAGTACCGTCTCGACTAAGGGAACACAAGCTTTATGCTAAATTCAGCAAGTGTGAATTTTGGTTAGATCGAGTGCAGTTTTGGGGGCATGTGTTGACACCTGACGGTGTTTCAATAGATCCTAGCAAGGTACAAGATGTGTTGGATTGGAAGTCTCCTAGATCTGTGCACCAGATTTGTCAGTTCCTTGGTCTCGTGAGGTACTATCGGCATTTCATTCTAGATTTCTCCAAGATAGCCTAGCCAATGACCAAGCTGCTCCAAAAAGAAGCTAAGTTTGATTAGAGCCCAGCCTATGAAGAAGCTTTCCAAGCCTTGAAGACATTTCTGACCACTGCTCCTGTGTTGGCCCAACCAAATATTGATCGACCCTTTGATGTATATTATGATGCCTTGAAGATGGGTTTGGGGGGTGTGCTTATGCAAGATGGGCGTGTGATAGCTTATGCTTCGCGCCAACTGAAAAAGCATGAGGTGAATTCCCCACACATGACTTAGAGCTGGCTGCTGTGGTCCATGCTCTAAAGATTTGGTGGCACTATCTGTTGGGCAACAAAGTGCATATCTTTATGGATCACAAGAGCCTCAAGTATATTTTAAATCAGTCTAAGCTGAATATGAGGCAAAGGAGGTGGTTAGAATTGATAAAGGATTATAACTTGGAAGTCCATTATCACCTAGGAAAGGCCAATGTAGTGGCGGATGCTTTGAGCTGAAGGTCACACCAGGTTAAGGAAACAACTTTGTCTCTCAACAATGCAGAAGTGCTGGCTCACATTGCCTTGACCTCAGAGTTGCTTGAGCAGATTATTCTAGAGCAAAAGCAAGACCCTGAAGAAATTCCCCACATCAGAAAATTGATGGCCGAGGGGTGTGGCCCTCACTTTAGTGTTGATGAGCATGGAGTAGTGAGATACAAGGATAGACTAGTGGTCCCATCCAATGAGGAGCGGAAAAGGAAGATTTTGAATGAAGCCCATCATTCAAAGCTGTCTATTCATCCTAGCAGCAACAAGATGTATCATGATTTGTGCCACTTGTACTGTTGGTCCAACATGAAGCAGGACATCATCCGGCACATCGCGGAGTGTGACACTTGTGGTAGAGTTAAGGCAGATCATATGTGTACTCCAAGATATCTGCAGCCCTTGCCCATTCCTGTTTGGAAATGGGAGGATATTTCCATGGATTTCATTGTGGGTTTACCCCACACATCCAAGGGCTATGACTCTATTTGGGTCATTGTGGATCGCCTCACCAAGTCAGCTCATTTGCTCCCAGTGCATTATAAATATTCTGCCAGATAGTATGCCGAGTTGTACTTGCATCGGATTGTGACTCTACACAGAGTTCCCTTCACTATCATCTCTGATAGGGGGTCAGTTTTTGTCTCTCGCTTCTAGGAACAACTCTAGGAGTGTCTTGGAACTAGTCTCCTTCGTAGTTCAGCCTATCACCCTCAGACTGATGGCCAAACCAAAAGGGTGAACTAAGTGCTCGAAGACATGTTGAGAGCTTGTGCCATTTCTTTTCCTGAGAAGTGGGATGGATGCCTAAAGTTAGTTGAATTTTCTTACAATAATAGCTACCAAGAGAGCATTCGCATGGCACCATTTGAAGCTCTGTATGGGAAGAAATGTTGGATGCCACTTAATTGGGTTGAAGTGGGAGACCATGGATACTTTGGGCTAGAATTCATCAAGGAGGCTTGAGAGCAAGTTGTGCTTATCTAGCGTCATTTGAAGGCAGCTCAGAGCCGACAGAAAGCCTATGCAGACAAGCGAAGAAGGCCTTTGGAGTTTCAAGTTGGGGATTATGTGTACCTCAAGGTATCTCCTATGAGAGGAGTACATCAGTTTGGTATCCATGGCAAGCTAGCTCCCCGATACGTGGGTCCTTACAAAATTTTGAGGCAATGTGGCCCCGTTGCTTATCGTCTCTAGCTTCCTGAGATTTTATCTGCAGTACACAAGGTGTTTCATGTATCGCAATTGAAGAGATGTTTGCGGGTACCGAATGAAGCTATAGAAGTTGAAGGGCTTCCCCTCCAACCAGATTTGACCTATGTTGAGCACCCTATCAAGATCCTGGACGAGAAAGAAAGAGTGACTAGAAACAATGTGGTAAAGTTCTACAAAGTGCAATGACAAAACCATTCAGAGGATGAGGCCACATGGGAACAAGAGAGTTACCTATTGAAGCATTACCCCCACCTCCTCTCTGGTTTTGATAGTTGGTTGCTGCATCGAAATGTAATTCCTATCTCCTTCTCGCACTAGGCACATGAAATCTCGGGCTGAGATTTTGTTTTAGGGGGATAGATTTGTAACACCCTCGGTGTTACACTGTATGATTTTTGCTAAAACACTGCATGAGCATCAAACTTGTATGTAAATGTGTGTAATATAGGGTATACAACGATATTTGGAACTTGAAACATTCATTTGAAACAAGAAACAAATGTTACATTTCATGTCTCTTTGTATCATTTAGGATTCTAAGTAATTTTTTATCAAACAAAAATGTTATAGAACGTTTATGCGAACTTTGATAAAATTTGTAGTATGAACTTCGTAGGCAACGATAAAATACGTGCGGTCGAGGCTGGGGTTCGCTAGCTAGTGTATCGGGTAACTTGAAAATCGCATTCGACGCGAAATCGTTAGGACTTAGCCAAAATTTCCCACGTCGGACAATGCGTTGACGAAGCTATGTTCGGCAATTTTTGTAGAACGATCGGGTTAAGAAGTGGCTAGATGCTTTGGCTTAGTTTGATAGCCCTAGGTACCCTCTTGAGTGTAGCATAACTGGTTTGACTTTTGAATCGTCGAGTTTGAGTTTTTGAACGGCTTTAAAAAGCGTGCAAGTAACGTGTTAAGCAAAGCCAGCGCCTAGGCGTGGTCACCACCTGGCTCTCGGCGTTGCCGCACCGGCCGTCGTCGCAATTGCACGCACACCCACGCATTTGGCCCCACGCTGCTGTCCACTGCCCGCTGTTGCCATGCTCTGGCACACGGCACGCGCGCACTAGGCCCGGCCATGCCTGGCTGCTCTGCCCCTCCCCTCCATCGCGTCCGCTCGAGGCTACTGCTCGTCGTCGCATTTCATCGCTTGCACTGCACGCCATCTGGCGCTGCCACACCGCTACTGGTCTCATTGACGTCGGCTATGCACGCGCGTGGGCTTGCCCTACTTGCCTCATTCTCACGCTTGCATGCGAGGCCACGCCAAAAGTTCTAGTCACGTCGCCTGGAAGGTCGCCGGTCAGCCAAGCCACGCCAAAGCCAAACCAATGCGCTAGCCCCCTTTCTTTGTACCAAGCACGTTTGGTGGTCGAGTGGAAGGACAGCGTCGTGCCTAACCGGCCACTGTTGCGATGGTACAAGGGAGGGGCGTCAATTTCAATTTTTGCCATCGCCGACCGCCATAAGTACGTAGGCGTCGCCCCTAAAAATTGGCCTCACATACTCTACCACTTCCAATTAACCATGCACACTACGAGCTCAGATAGTTAGCTTTTGGTTGGAGTCGTCCCGACGTTCATTCGGCCTACAGTGAGGTGAGGTGGGGCGTTTCCCTCGTGGCGGTCCACCATGGCCGCTAGAGCGGGCGCACGGCCAGGGCATCACGTGGTGCTTTGCTATTTCAAATAGGCTGTGCATTACGCAATGTTTGACTTTGTGACCTCGCTCCACCGGTGGAGTCGTGGGTCGCCGGGAATGTCGTCGTCGCTCTCGCCAGGAACCAGAGTGACCCCATGTACGTGGCCAGTCGCCTTGCCATGCCCTATGATCACGTCCAAGCCGTCCTACGTGTCGCTGGCAAGGTCCTCCTACTCCTAGGATAGCTGGGTGAGTCAATTGGGACCGAGGCTCGCCGGAGCGTGTGGGTGGCCGCCGGTGAGCTGGCTTAGATGTCGTTCCTATGGCCAGCTCGGTTGGGTGCAGCAGTGATTCAATTAGGGCTTCAAGGTGGTTACTCTTAGCCTGTAGATGGTCACCGAGTAGCAGTAGAGGCATACGGTTAGGTGGTTTCGCTGATGTTGGGCTACCGTGGCTAGACCACGCTGTGGCACGTGGCCACGCCTACATGGTGTGCCATTCTTGGCATTTGTTACCTCAATCCATTGCTCGTGGCACGTAGAAGCTCATTGGGGTGCTGGTGAGTGCCGAAGAGGTCTGTGCTCGCCGGCGTTTGGCCGGCGAGGCCGCGGCCCCTGTTAGTCTAGCCAGGGGTTTTGTAAAACATGAATTCGAATAGAAGTAGGGTCCTAGATGCGAAGCCAATGAATCGTTTAAATAGTGCTCAAGTTAGTTTCATGAATAGGGTAAAGAATGGGGGCTTCTTCGCTAATGCGCCAGCCGTGCGCGGGCTTTGCGGTGGGCCGCGTATTGTGGGCCGCATCACGCGCCGCTGAGTGGGCCACGCCGGTTGTTGCGCATGCGCACGGGTGGGGTGCTGGGGTGGGCCGAGCCGTCACTCGCGGGCCGCGTGGTAGAATTCATTTTTCAATTATCCAGCGAATTACAAATGTTTATTCAATAGAATTTCTAACTAAACTTTAATAAATTGTAGTAAATTGTGTAGTTGTCCAAAAATAGTGAAACCAATTTTGGTAGGTTCACAAAAATTCCATCCATCTGTTAGTATAGTTAGATTACAGTTAGTTATGACAATGGTAGGTTCATAAATTCAAACTAAAGAGCTTAGTATTATATAGATTAATAATTGTAGGATTTTTTTGGTAAATCAGTTAGCTATGGCTATGAAAATTTTACAGTAGGCTCACTAAATTATTATGTACTTATTGTAAATTTTGTAGCCCTAGAGTAAGTTGATAAATTGAGTAGCTATTATCCTTGCTTTATCATATATAGCGTAAATCAGCATTAGGAGTAAGAATACCTGTAGTTGCTATAATGATGAATGCCATACTTCATACTTGTTATCGGTAACAATAGATAGCTTAGTACCATGGTCGGTAGCACCAGCTTAGTAGTATATAGATGTACTTTTATTTTAAGAGTTGCTGTTGCTATATTACTAAGTTTTGCATCATCATTTCTTGCATGTAGATCACGAGTTAGTAGAGTCCGTGCCCTTTGATGAACAGGAGTATGAGGAAGTCATCGAGGAGTACGAGGAGGAGATCCTCGTGCAGGAGGGAGCCTCGGAGCCTTTTGGAGCTGACTTTGCTGACCCGTCGCCTGCCCAAGGCAAGCCTGAGTGCATAACCCCTATTTTAAGTTACAGGCATTTTATGGAAACTACGTGCATAAATATATCCCCCCATGAGTCCTACTAGTATAGGTCGAGTAGCTGCTATGCTTAGGATGTCGGTAGCGTGGGTAACCTATCGTTACTCATAAATAGGTGATAAATATAATCACTCATGATAAAATGGTGGAAAGGAAAATTGGTGACCGAGCAGGGATATGGTTTGGGTACTGGTGGGTGTAAGAGGTTGTGTCCTACGGCCAACGGGGCATAGCTTGGTTACACTTTTTTCTATTTGGTCGATTAAGGACCGGTCGTTGCAATGGACGCGAGGCAACTCATAGATCTAATGTCCCGAGCACATACTTGGGTATGGGCACATGGAAGACTTGTTGCTCTCTTGTCATGGATCCAGCTCTTTTCGGACCGACTGATTGGAGGCGGAGATGGTGGAGGTCCTTGCACCGCACTGAGTCCGAGACTCAGGAGTGGGGGCTTAGAGTCCAAGTTTGGACGGAGACCTGGACACCCAGGACAGGAGGGTGATGGGTTAGTCCTGCTTGTGCCTGGGGTACAAGCGGGGCCTGTGTTTTTGGGGCACCCAGCTAGGCACATTGGTTCATGAATCGCCGTCAAGTCGGTACGACTTGTCTTACCTCTAGCATCGTAGTAAGAACTGAAAGTTGAAGGAAGAAGAAATGGAACTGATTGCTCAACTTTTGCTTGAAAGTAGAACATGTGCTTATATAGACTGAACAGATAATAACTTAATATGGCTGATAATAATAACATAAATAAGGACTAACAATTAGCAATGCTTTCTGCAAAAAGAAAACCAGCAAATCATAAAGCTTCTCATACTCCTTGGAGTCGGGAAACTATCCCCATTAGTCGGATAAGTCTTGCGAGTACATTGTGTACTAAGGGTTTATTTACCCCTGTTGTAGGTCACATTTGAGGAGTACCTTTGTGTGGAGGATTCTTCTGGTGGGCACAGATGGATCCTCGTTCTTTATCGCTAGTTGTTTATCTTAATTCCACTGTTTATTATTCCGCACTCTAACATTTGGTAATGTAATAATGTACTTTTAAGAACTTCTGATGTATGAAATGGACAAGTATTGTAACTCGCTCTCATTATTGGATCCTCGGGAAAAATGTGGATCTTTTGGGTTCTCTCTCGGGTTGTGCTCGACGGATACCGCCCGCTGTAGCTTGCTTTCGGGGTGCTTACTGTCTAGTGGAAGACGAGCACCTCCGTAAGTGTGCTATTTCGGGCAGTTCTGCCACAGGTTTCCTTCTAGATGGTTCTAGAGTCTTCCAATGTCGGTTTCGTCATGGATAAACGTGTTTTGCTCTGACGAATAGGTCCACCTTGTCGGTTTTCTAGATAAACCCTGCTGAAAACACAGATTCACCAAAACTCATGGAATTTATTAGTTGAAACCCCTAGTCCTATGTTTGGTGATGGAATTAAGTATATATGTAGGTTATATTGGCGGTTTATGATTGATGTTATCGACCCTCAACAGTGCCCAGAGGGTTTGGAGGAAGAGGAAAGGACGAAAAGGCTAAAGGCAGAGTTTGGAAATGTCAAGTGAGAGAATAGGCACAGTGGTTGCCACCGAAGGGAGATAGGGGATTAAATGGTCGTCTGTCGCGCATGATCCTCAAAAAACTGCTCGGCAGCCGTGATGTACGCCTAGGTTGCCGCGCCAACAGTTATTCACAAGGAAAACTATCACTTTTTTATTCCCAGACTAAAATTGACGATACAGTACCCTGTGAATAATTGATAACTAAAGATATTTTACACCCGAGTTATGAGTAAAGTTCCAACCCGACTATGGCTTAGGTCCCGACTAAGTTTTAGTTCGAGGTTAAGGGTAAACTCACTAATCAGGCCAATACAACTACAAGATCCTAACTACAAGATATTTTACAAAGTGCGATTGCGACCCTACTCACGGCGACTCGAACACGGAACAGATTAAAAAATACAGATAAAAGCAGAATAAACACAAATTCTGGAGCTAGACTTTTCATTGATAATTCATGAAGATGGATTTACAAATAAACTAGAACCCTAATCTAAGACGAATGGAGCAGGCGCCACCTCCGATTGTCACCAAGCTCCTTACATGGCTTGATGACGAGATGGGAGCAACCTAGCTCCTCGACGACAACCCACCACCTGTGGTCTCGTCCTTCACGTCTTCCTCGCAATCTCCTCATCGCGGCTTGTGTCTGGCCAGCCAGCGGCGCAAGGAGTCAAGGGCCTAGGGATGTTAGGGACAGCGGAGGCGACGGATGCGGCAGGGGCGGTGGAGATAACTGGGGCAGCGGGAGCAGCACCCACCAGCGAGGTCAGGCCTTTCGGCTCATCCTCGTCGGAGAGCTCGATCACCACCTCCAACTTAGATGGCACCGGCTGGGTCGAGAGCCTAGCCGAAGATCCCAAAGCGGCGATTTCATCGACCCCAGCTTCCCCTCCTAGGACCACTAGGGCTGGAGCCGCTGGCTTCATCACTAGTGGCAATGCCATCGCTGGGGCTGGGGCTTCGGAGGATGTCGGGGACGGAGACGTGGGCACAGACGGCGGAGGTGATGGCATACTACTCGACGACACCGTCGTGGCCGATTGGTCGGGCGACTGCGCGAGTAGCAGACGCGGCACCTTGTGGGGACGTTTGCGGCCGGTGGTTTTCTTCCTCATCTTTGCTACAAGATTTGGGAATGGAAGTTGCAGATTCATTACGAGTGGGCCTGATTAAATAGGACCAAGACACCTTTCTAGGAATCTCAACCGCCATCTCAATTAAAAAAGAAATTAAATCTCCACCACGCGCACTCATGGGAAACCAAGCCGACGCAACACTTCGACTAACAGACAACTGCGCGTCCCTTCGCTTGTGTGTGACGCGAGATTGACAAGACAGGACGACCCGAGGATGGCACTAGAACAAGCTCATCTCCCAACAGTGCACCTCTCTCGACCTGCCCAAGATCGGGTCTTAAGTTGCGATTGGCAATTTTGGGTGGTGTCTAATCACCCGGATCACAAGCCACCCGACTAAGACAATCCTGACTACACAAAGACGATTGAGTTGCATTTGACAGACAAGCTTGGGGGCTTATGTCGATGCTATACCCCCGGGTATCCCGACTTTCATATTACCGGCTACCGACTCTGGATCAAAGACGACCCAAAGGCCCACGACGACCCTATTCAAGGAAGGATATCTCCGGATGGCGCCAGGACTCCGACTAGGGCACGACTCCTTAGCTTGTAGGGCACGTTGATCCCAGATATAAATAGCTAACAATTATCCCTCTTGTAATCATCGACTCTTTCATAGGCATAGCTACATTGTAATCGTAATCTTGCCGAAATACAAGAATACAAGAGTAGCAACTGGACGTACGGCTTTTACTCGCTTCCCGGGGACCCGAACCAGTATAAACCTCGTCTCCATCTGTGATTGTTCTTTGTACCAAGCAGGGTTCCCCAAGAACCAAATATCTGCTAGTAAAAAACACCGACAATAAGATAAGTTTTGTAAATACATAACTTTTGTTTTACACTTAGATGTACTGTCTACATAATCCCTCCATCCCCAAATATTTTTTTTTTGAAAGATCCGGTTACCCGGCTTTGATTGATAATAAGGAGTTAGCATACAACAATGATTACCTACGTGAGAGGCGCTCCCTACCGTAGCCTAGGCTGCAGAGGTTCTTAGGATATTAGAAACTGATTACTCGCTACCGATTTGGGCGACTATTGGGGGCTTTAGAGTTGTCCCCCCGCTAAGGACCAGCTGCACTTTCTTTTGATCTTCAGCCTGTTCGCTTGGTCGTAAACGATCGTAAATTTACAGCCAAAATAGTATTTTTCTCTCACACCAAACTAGCCAGCAGTAATAATCTACGATCGTATCAGCACAGCCGAACACGCTGCTTGATCCTGATCCCAGGTTTTGTTCTCTTTTTTCTGCAGTATTAAGCCCCCTCGGCGCTGGCACTGAGCTAGGCAACATTGATCAAACAGACGCTTCAGCTTTGGATGTAAAAACTCACTGAGCCTCCATCTCCACTTCATCAGATTCGTCAACCATCGCCGCTATGGCCTTCGCTAGCTCCTTGTTGTCCAGGCGTCTTGCTCCCTTGAGTGCCTTGATGGCCTGTTCTAGGAGATCAGCACCATACAAATCAATGTATTCAGTCACTGCTGCATCTGGCGCCGGACGTTGTGGATTGAGGAACTCCAGTTCGCGCATCAGCTTGCGCTACGCGCGCTCAGCCACCGGCACCGCGGATGGTTTGGCAGCCTGGCGCAAGCTCGAGCGCGTCGCCTGCAATGCCTTCCTCTTCCTCAGCTTGCCTGCACGGAGGAGGATCGCTCGAGGTGGGCGAGACTCTGGTGTCGGCAGCAAGGGTGCTGGGAGCTCCTTGAACAATCTGCTGCAAAACTCAACAGCAGTCTGTCCATTTGCTTGCCGGTCATCATCATCAGCAGGCAGTTCACCGTCCGGCTGAGCACATCCCTCCTCATAGAGGTCCTGCCCAGACGCAGATCCTCAAAACCATGCTCCACATAGGCCTCCTCTGATGTTTTGGTCGATCCATCCTGGGACTCCCCTGACATCTTAGGCTGGACACCTGGCCCAGGGGAGACAGGATCATCGCCGCCGGAGTCGGGGGAGCAGCGAGGACCGACTGCTGGCTTCGCGAGGACGGAGGCCTCTAGGAACATCGGATCATCGTACCTGAGAGGAGGGCTCCATGGGACTGAGGACCAGAAGCTGTGGTCTGTTAGCGGGTCTGGACTCACCGAGAAGTGAGGGGTGCTGCGCAGTGGTGACCGCGAACGGCGTCGTTCGTTGCGTCGTCGAGGTCCCTCGAAGTCGTCATCCTAATCACGCTCGCTGCGCTGCAAGGGTGCCACTGGCGCCTGGCATCGGCCGCACCAGGGAACGATGGTGACACGGCCCAGCGTTGGGCAGTTGGCAACCTGGCCGGGCACGTACTCCGTCTCCCCAGCTTTTGGAGGTGGGTGTGTTGTGTTGTGGAGTGTTCTGAGATGGTGTGATGGGATGGTTGGCAGAGTAGACTGGTGGGAAAACAAGGCGGCTGTGGATGCTACCGGCTGGGAAGGTGAGCCGGGAGCGGAGCTTGGCTGAGATGGGTTGTCTCCGGTCGGAGCGACAGTGGCGAGAGATGTGGCCGAAGCCCTTGCACCTGAGGCAGCGAACAAGGTTCCTGCATTGTGCAACTTGGTGGTCGACGCCGAGGCACCGGAAGCAGCGCCCGGCGAGGCGCTTTTTAAAAAGCTCCCGGCCGTCCATGGTGTGCCCCGGGGCTGCGTCCTATGCAGCTCGCCGAGTCTTGCCAGAGCCATCCTCCTGTAGAGATCCGCCCGTGCGCCACAAGTACTTCTTCCTTGATGTTTGCCATCCCGGCGAAGGCGGAGGATCAAGCTGAGCATCAGCTTCCGAAGACTCCCCGAGCTCCCAGCAGCAGGCAGGCGGAGAGCTGGACAGCTGCTTGGAACCTTGACTCTTCTGCTCCGGCAGCCACGCAGCGGAGCCTTCCGTCAGCTTCAGCCTCCTCCACGCCGTCTTGCGACGGCCAGCGACCGCGGTAGAGGGCGTCGGCACACGCGTTGGCCTGACTATAATGGATTTCAGCCTGGCCGGCGCCGGAGCTCTAGAAGGCGCAGACGAGATGGAACCCCGCCGGCCGCTGTCAACAGATCCTCCTAGCTCCGGAGGGTTGGGAGATTGCGCACCAGGGCTCAGCCATGGCTGCGGCTTCAACGCGAATGGTATGGCCGGCATCCTCGAGCTGCTCGCCCAGCCGCGTCAGGGGCATCCGCGCGCAGGGCCGCCCAGCACCAGGGATCCGCCATATCTTGGGGTGCAGGGGGCAGGGGCCGATGGAGCTTCGGAGGGAGGCGCGTCGAGCCCGGACACCGCCAGCAGCACCTCATCCTCGTCGCCCCAGTCCACCAGCTCCACTTCGTCAACTTCGTCCGATGGGGATGCACTGGGCACAGAGTCCGTTGGGAGATGCGCCGGCGGGGCCTTTGAGGGGGAGGCGAAGGGCTTGGGGGTGGACGACGGTGACGGAGAGGCCCCCGGCGCTGGAGGTGGCCGCTGCTGCCGGGATGGCAGGGGCGCTGGAGTTGGCCGCCGCTGACGGAGTGGCAGGGGATGTTGCCGTATTTGCTTCCTGCAGAAGTTCTTGGAGATCCCGCGCCAGCTCGTTGAGGATGGGAGTCCGAGGAAGCGTCATCTGTGCACCATCCTTGCTTGCCATCGAGTCCTGGTGGGCGCCATGGCTGGGGTAGTTTGAGTCCTCGGTGGTTGAGAACTCTGCAGATCGTGTCTGGGCCCCTCCAATGAGCCCGCATGTAGATCAGGCTCCAAGGAAGGATCCCGGATCTAGGCTTGGGAGGGTGAGATGCGGGTAGTGGTGGCAGATGGGCGGTGGGGAGAGGGCGGCGCCACACCGTCGCCTCCATGGGGAGAGAGCGGGTCGGGGGGCTCCACCTCACGCCACAGTATTACGCTCCACGTCTCCGTCCCCCGTATAAATCAAAAGTATGTGTAAGTCAAATTATCTTAAGTTTGATTAACTTTATAAAAAAGTGTAATATTTTGATATAAAATTAGTATATTATGAAAATATATTTTATAGTATATCTAATGATATTAATTTGATGTCATAAATCTTGATTTTTTTTAGAAATTCGATCAAAATTTAAAAATTTTGACTTAAGATAACTTTAGTAATCTATTTATTCAGGAACAGAGAAAGTACCTGATAAAACAATATATCTAGAAAAACTAAAATATCTTATAATTTAGATTAAAGAGATTTTTAAACAGTAACTAATACTTATATGTGCTAAAATTCTAGCCCGTACAAGAGCATGGGTTGATGGACTAATAATACTAGTACTACGTGGCAGTGATGGTTTCTCTTTGATGCAGTCCAACTCGACCCACAAATCGCTCCAACACTCGTCGTATACTCTACCTCACAACCCTCCGACTAACCAGCAACCAATGGTAGCCAACACTGACGCTCGCGACCCATGCATGCGAGACACCTACTCGTCTCCTCCGGCTTCCTCTTGGTCGCCGCGCTCTGTGCCGTCGCCCTCCTGCCCTCGCCTGGGCGGCCACGGTCGAACTTGTTCCCGTCTTGGCTGCCTCCTCTGGTCAACAGACGAGAGCGCGAGAGCGCCGACGACGGCCACCCGTGCGACTATTCAGACGGACGATGGGTGAGGGACGATGCTGCATGCCGACGTGACGACGTACACGGAGGACTGCCGGTTCCTCGACCCCGGCTTCCGGTGCACACGGAACAGCCGCAACGACTCGTCCTTCCGACACTGGCGCTGGCAACCTCATCGCTGCGACCTTCCTAAGTAGGTAGCCCCCGCCATGCGCCCATGCCGACATCTTCTTCTTCCCCAGATGTTCTCTTGTTATTACCTGATCCATGTCAATGGTTTAATCAAGTTGCTAATATTATCAGGTTCAATGCGACGGACATGCTGGAGCGGAGCCGGAACGGCAGGATCGTGTTCGCCGGGGACTCGATCGGCCGGAACCAGTGGGAGTCCATGGTGTGCATGCTCGCGGCCGCCGTGCCGGCCACGGCCAGAGTGTACGAACAGTCCGGGAAACCGATCAGCCGGCACAAGGGCTACCTCGCCATGGTTTTCGCCGACTACAACCTCTCCGTCAAGTACTACCGTGCGCCGATGATCATGCGCAATCCTCCCGAGACGTGCCAGTCAATTTGACCCTGTAATTGACAAGGAGAGAAAGTTTATCAGTAATTAAGGGCGGAACATGCCGGTGTTGCCAGACAGTCCCGAATGTACGACTCTGAGAGCCGATATGAGAGGAGATCGACTAAATAGTCGATTCCAGCATATTCATAAGAATAAATCAGTTTAAGCTTATAGGGTTTTGTAAGAAGAATCGGTTATCATTCAAAATAAATATCATTTAAGCAAATATTAATCAATGACAATAAGATATCGATGATGGTCGGTTTATGCTGAGCCAATGATTACAAGTAACCGAACTCCTGTTTATGTAAAGAAACAATTCAACACCACTCAACCATCTAATAAAGATAAATCTAATGAATATGTTAGATCTCATCTATTGCTATGACCTGTGGGGCATGAGGCAAAATCATGCAGGCCGTAGAAACAACAATAGACTCGACGATCCTAACTCATTACTAATATCAGTGGGGCATGAGGCAAAATCATGTAGGCCATAATACAATAACAAGATCATGGGGCTAACATATCTTTCAACTTATCTCTACTTCAATGGTCTCGTAATATGATTTGTTCGTGAGAGCGCTCGATATCGGCTAAACAGCCGATTCAGGCATAGCGCACAGTTAAGGTCATGCCTTTTCAGGAACAGACCTATCAACTAACGATCCCCACTCTACGGTGCTAACAGTGGGGTGAGAGGCAGAATCCCACAGGCCGTGATAACGGGCCATGGAACGGTTCTCGGTAACCAATAGATCTACTCAAGATCGAACATGTCTTAACCGCACACTATGCATAATTAAGATTGATATAAAACAGCCGATAAAAATATAACTCATCGTTTAAGGTGTAGATTAGATCAGTTTTAGATTAGCAAACGATGGGTTAAATAAGATATAAGGCCGATCCAGATCAATCTCAATCGGGCAGAGTGATATTGCTGTAATTAGATAAACAATGAAAGCAATAAGCAATATTGGTAACTTAATGAATCTACCAAAGACTGCCATTCAAAGGTAGAGCCGATAACTTGACCTCGATCTAGTTCAAGCAGTGGGGTGTGAGGCAGAATCACACAGGCCATACTTGAACTAGGCGAGAGTTGATAACTAGCCTATACCAGAGTCACAGTGGGGGTCGACCGTATCGATACAGCCATACGAACAGAGGTATAAACCATGACGGTACTTATAGACAAGCAGTGGAGGTCGACCAGATCGATGCAGCCGTACTCGCTGAAGAACTAGCCGAGATCTACTCTACTCCTACTCCTAAGGGTGGCCAGAGCCGAAAAAAGTAAATTGACTTGTATTTTATTGATTGAATTTTTTCTTTACAATAGTCAGGGTTTGGTATTTATACCCAGAGCCTAAACATGAATCCTACTCGAGCACGATTTGTTACAAACTTTGGCATAAAATGAAAACATTCTTAATTTAAGATAACTTAGACTCTAATCTTTCCCTTTTTGTAGAGTCCAACACGTTTTCGTCTTGGCGTCGAGCGTAGCCTCTATCGTTATCTGCTGGCGTTGTCCGAAGAAAGCTGATTCCTAGATTTTGCATCTGAATCAGTTGTTTCTGATCCGCCCACAACTGATCCCTTGATGATACGATCCTGGAAGCTTCTGGGTCCCTGAAATCCTCTTTCCAAATTCTGGTGTAAACACTCCGCTTGCTAACTGTCTTAGAAAAGCATCGTTCTGCTTTTGACTACTCACTCCAAGACCTTAAGAGAATCGGCCCTACTCTTTGCACCCATCGCATCCCTATAGATCCTAACTCTATACCTTATAGGGAGCCCCAACGTAGGCTTAATAATGTGATGAGAGAGGTTGTTAAGAAAGAGGTTTTAAAACTCTTGCATGCCGTGATTATCTATCCTGTGCCGCATAGTGAGTGGGTAAGCCCTGTTCAAGTTGTGCCAAAAAAGTGAGGCATGACTGTTGTTAAAAATGAAAAGAATGAATTAATCCCCTAAAGAACCATCATTGAATGGCGGATGTGCATAGATTACCAAAAACTTAACAAGGCAACAAAGATGATCACTTTCCGTTGCCCTTCATTGATGAAATGTTAGAGCGACTGGCGAACCACTCTTTTTCTGTTTCCTTGATGGGTATTCAGGTTATCACCAGATTCTGATACATCCAAATGACCAAAGCAAAACCACCTTTACATGTCCATATGAAACTTATGCTTACTGTAGAATGTCTTTTGGAGTATGTAGTGCTCCAGCTTCTTTCCAAAGATGCATGATGTCTATATTTTCTGATATGATTGAAGAAATCATGAAAGTTTTCATGGATGACTTTTCTGTTTATGGAAAAACTTTTGATGATTGTCTTGAAAATATAGACAAGGTTTTGCAAAGATCTGAAGAAAAGCACTTAGTCCATAATTAGGAAAATGTCATTTCATAGTTAGAGAAGGCATGGTGCTTGGACAATTGGTGTCTGAACAAGGGATTGAGGTAGATAGAGCTAAAATTGAAGTAATTGAACAGTTACCTCCTCCCGTAAATATCCAAGGGATCCATAGTTTTCTTGGTCATGCTGGTTTTTACCATCGCTTTATAAAAGATTTTTCACTTATTGCTAGACCACTAACAAATCTTTTGGCTAAGGATGTTCCCTTTGAATTTGATGATGCGTGCTTGAAATCTTTTAATATTCTTAAGAAAGCACTTATCTTTACACCAATCATTCAACTTCCTGATTGGTCGCTACCTTTTGAAATTATGTGTGATGCTAGTGATTATGCTGTGGGGGCAGTTTTGGGACAAACTAAAGATTAAAAGCATCATGCAATTGCTTATGCTAGCAAAACATTAATAGGACCTCAACTTAATTATGCAACAACTAAAAAAGAACTCCTGGCTATTGTTTTTGCTATTGATAAGTTTAGATCTTACTTAATAGGAGCTAAGGTGATTGTTTACACTGATCATGCTGCCTTAAAATACATGCTCACTAAGAAAGATGCTAAACCTAGATTGATAAGATGGATTTTTTTACTCTAAGAATTTGATTTAGAAATAAAAGATAAAAAGGGAGTAGAAATTTCTGTTGCTGATGACTTGTCTAGAATGCAGTTTTAGAATTCACAGGGATTGCCCATCAATGATTCGTTGTGAGATGACATGCTCTTCAAAGTCCCAAAATCCGACCCCTGGTATGCAAATATTATAAATTTTATGGTTATAGGTTATGTACCACCAGGGGAGAGCAAAAGGAAGCTCATTTATGAAAGTCATCTCCACATATGGGATGAACCGTACCTCTTCAGAGTCTGCTCTGATGGCCTACTCAGAAGATGTGTACCGGCAGAGGAAGGCATCAAGATTATCGAACGATGCCACTCATCACCATATGGAGGATATTATGGGGCATTCCGCACTCATTCGAAGATTTGGCAGAGTAGATTCTTTTGGCCAACCATGTATGAAGACATGAAGGACTTTATCAGGAGATGTGGAGCATGTTAGAGGCATGGGAATATCAATTCAAGAGATGCCATACCACTCACCACCAACCTCCAGATCGAGCTCTTCGATGTCTAGGGAATTGACTACATGGGACCATTTCCAAAGTCAAAAGGCTATGAGTACATCTTGGTGGCAGTTGACTATGTCTCCAAATTGGTTGAAGTTATGCCATGTAGAGCTGCTGATGCAAAGAACTCCAAGAAGATGTTTGAAGAAATAATAGTTCCAAGATTCAGAGTTCCAAGGATGGTGATTAGTGATGGAGGCACTCACTTCACTGACAAGATCTTTCACAACTACTTATCGAGACATGGGATCCATCACAATGTTGCTACTTCATATCACCCTCAGACAAGTGGCCAAGCAGAGACATCAAATAAACAAATCAAGAATATTCTATAAAAGACAGTCAATGAGATGGAGACTACATGGAAGGATAGACTACCCGATGCACTATGGGCCTATAGAACGGCCTATAAAACACCATTGGGGATGTCATCATATCAATTGGTCTATGGAAAGACCTGCCATCTACCTATGGAGCTAGAATTCAAAGCTCACTGGGCCATCAAGCGATGGAACATGGACTTTGAAGCCATAGGAACCAAGAGGAAGTTGCAACTCTCTGAGTTGGATGAATGGCATGAAAAAGCATATCATAACGCCAAGATTTACAAGGAGAGAACAAAAAGATGGCATAACAAGAGGATCAAGAAGAAGGAGTTTGCCCTAGGAGATAAGGTATTACTTTTTAATTCTAGGGTTAAATTATTTGGCCACAGAAAACTTTGGAGCAAATGGGAAGGACCATTCAAGGTGATAAGCACTTCATCGCATGAAGCCATAACACTTCAAAATGACGAAGGTACATTATTTAAGGTAAATGACCACAGTCTCAAGATCTTTCTAGAACCTGAAAAACCACCTGAGGATTTGGATGAGGTAGATTTCTAGATTTTACCATAAATTACACCACTGCCATCCTCCGTAACAAACTGTAATGCGAAAATATACTTTTCGGGATTAGATAGGAGTTAGAAACCACCACGAGAAAAATCACCCCGAGACCTCAACATGTGGGGCTGGCCAGCCCCACCTAGAGGCTACCCGGCCCATTGTCAGTGCCTCTTGCGTCCCATCAACTCTCTCATGTCTTCTAGATCCTTCCTCTTCGTAATCCTGTAGTTTTTTGACACATTCTATTTTTCCTTGTTACGAGACCTCATATGGATAGATCTTGACCCCTGCTGCAAGTTGAACCACCCTATATAAATGAGCCCCTGCCTGTCTCCATAGCCATCCCATCAAAGCTTTCTCCTCCAACAGCAGCGAAGCTCCCCTCCTCTCTTAGTTCCCATGGGCGACAAGTAGATCATCCCCTTCGGGGCCAACCCAAGGAAGCCACCTCCTGTAGATGAGTCCTTAGCCATTATCCTTGTAGGAGAACCTCTCCCCCTAGCCATTGTTCCTCCCAAGCATGTAGCTCTAATTCCTCCAAGAAGAAGCTATGAGGAGTCCTACTACGTCCAAGTTCATCAACCGACACTCCCTCCGTCGCATGAGCGCCTGCTCCTGAAGGACAAGCCACAACAGATGAAGGGCCCGATGATTCAAGTGCAGAAGGACATCAAGTTCCTTCCCTCAAGGCTTAATGAGACCCTGATGAGTGTGAGGACCAACAAGTTTAGGGATCTCACATGTGCCAAGTATACTATGGCCACACCCTGAGTTGCTTTTGATGGAGTTCGAGCTGCACCAGGGTAGATCAAGATCATTCCACCGAAGGAGACACCGAAGAGGTCTGCCCTAGCTCCACTAGAGAGGGAAGAGAAGCATCAGAGGATGATCGTGGAAGCCTTTGAGAAGAGAGTTGATATCCTTACTCAGGCAGTCACAAACCTCCAAGAAAAGACCCATCTCCTCACTAGGACTATCGAAGCAATGCATAATAGGATGGAACTTGAACATCTCTAGCGAAGAATCTAAAAAATGAAATCTCTATCCTTTCCCGTTGTATTGGGGATAAGAAGCAAAACTAAGTAATTGGTCGAGTGATAAGGCATGAGTGTTAGGTTAAAGTGTGTGATATCATATGTTTAGGTTTGTCGCCTAGCTCAGATGTTAGACCAATAGAAAGTTTGTGTTAGCCAGATAAAAGTTTGTGCTTAGTTTGTGCTTGTGTAATAAAGTGCCTTATTAAAATTAATGGAGTCATATTATTATCTGCTCTCTATTTCTTTTGGATATGTGATTGTCTCCACATGTTATGCATAAAGGTATACAGGAAAACAAGTGTGGAGGAGACACATCACGACAGCAAGACGAGATTCAATCGCGAAAGTCACAAAATTCATAAAGCAATGGACCAAGAACCATGCTCGCCAAAGTTAGACTGAGACATGACTGAGAGAGGGCTGCCTGGCCTCCTATATGGGCCGCATGGCCCACCACAATGCCACCACACCTCGTGCTTCGTCCATGGTCAGGTATGAGCCTAATACACTCTATTTTTATATGTTTTGTTTTGAACTGAATTGAAAATCACTTGATAAAACAACTTAAAACATGAAGGAAGATTATTTTAGTCATGACTTAAGGATAGACTCACATAATACTTTTCCTAGAAGTCATGCTACTATTGGGAACTTATTATTAGGGACCCCATGTTACTTAAGTTATTGTGAAATGGGATATAGTAGAATAATGAGAACATGATTCTTGATGTCTTGTTATTGGAGAATTTTATTTCAAAAAGTAAAAAGAATAGCTACACCTCTCCTTTGTGGTAAGCAATATCCCACTAGAGCCAAATATAGATTAGGAAAACCTTCTACATATACTACTTGCCATGGTGTTGAGTTTGGTCAAACCTCATGACCCTTGTTGAGAAACTTATCATGCTCTCAAGATCAAGATCACATACACTCCACATATATCTGCTGCCCCTACACTGGGAGTATGCAACAACATGTTTTCCATCCACCCAAAAATGTTCTACTCCTACACTGGGAATAGACACAAAAATATGCTTGATAGGATAAATGCACTAAGTTCTTGTAAATGTCTCTTTTGAAAAGTTTCAATTGCAGAAAAAGAGGCATAGGCTATGCAAAAGTTATCCATAAAAGAAAAAAGAGAAAGTATTGAAAAAATGTACAAGTGTTCGAGATATTGAAAACAATTGATACTCAGATGCCCGCCTAAAAAAGAGAGATGAATAAGATAGCCCTTGTTTTCTTGCAAAAATGTCCCAAAGTTTTAATCAAAAGAGATATGTTTCAAGGAGCATAGTAGAATTGGGTTAGCCACCATATATATATCCACACACATGCACATCTTGATCTAAGAGTATGACATCTTTCTCCTCAGATCCTCATTTTGACTTTACAATATATGCAATGCAAGTATGTTTTCACACTTATCCCTGCCTGAGCTCCACATAAGCTTTTAGAAGTAGGTAAAAAGAAGTCAAAGACATCTATGCCTTGGTGAGGATCCAAAAATACCATATATATAGAGTGATTTGAGAGTACCACAAAAAGGAGAAGGTAAGCTATGTTTTGTTTTCAAAAAAAAATATCTTAAATGTTTCTCCAATTGACTCGACTGAAGAAAGATGGTGATCTGTTTCAAGCTGTTCCATTCTTCAACCGCCCAAAGTTTTATGGTAGACACTTTGAATCCATTGGTACATGTATGACTAGGAATGGTTTTTTGTTGATGCCTTGTCCTAAGGTTATATCTTGAGTAATCTGAGATGCCGGTGTGCTAGCACCTTGGTGATGAGCGATTGACAACACGGTGTGCGTGTGACGTATCTCTCGGTAGGTTGTGGTTGTAGGTGATAGGTGGAGACAAGGTACATGCGGCGACGAGTGAAGAACGAGGATAGGATGCCGTTCCGAAGAACCATGGGGGCGGAGAAGGGCGGATCGAGGCTTGCGTTCGAGGGACAGGCGATCGTGTGGTGTACGTCTACTGTACCTGGCTACACAGTGGGAGGACGTCGAGGGAGGTTTCTAGATTACGCCACAAAATCCGGGGTTCGCTGATTGAGCCACAAAGCCATGCATCGTACCGGGACGCTCGTGCGGCGTGCGTTGGCCGAAGATGGAAATTCTGGCGATCGCGATACGATTTCGGATGGTTGTGCAGCGACATCGCGAGGATCACATCGTGGAGATGGAGGGATCGCGGACATCGCAGAATTTGCCATGGAGGACGTAATTGGAATTTACGCCCCTACGTTGGATTTATTTAGCGTAGGGGGTTATGTGAAAATAGGTCGTGCCACCCTTTGGAGATATAAATATGTGGCACCTAGGGTTGAGAAGGGAGTGGAACGTTTTGGACTCTCGATGAGTTACTATTCACGCATGAACAGTCCCCGTGAACAGTACTCGTGCCCCGAGGTTCCACGGTTCAGTTTTCCTCTCTCCGGTCTAGCCTAGGGTTTGAATTCTAGTGAGAGGTTTTTGTTGATCTCTCCGATTAAGAGAGGGAGGATGTTCGGGCGGAGGCTAGATGCACTTTTGTAAGTTCAATTACTCAATTTAATCTTTCATCTATAATGATTGATCTTGTGCATCTCGATTGGTTCTTTACAATTCTCGTCAGTATCTGATATAGTCTGCTTGTTTTATTTTTATCTCAAGATCCGTAAGTCCGATTGATGTGATTCAAGTTGGGTTAGTTTCATAATTTCATCTAGTTTAATCTGACAAATTTTTAGGCCGATCGGAGTTACGGATTTTCGTCCACATCAGGTTTACTAGGTACATAGAGTTCTGGTCAGATTTAAAAAACGTGATTTAATCAGGTTTTGTGTTTAGGGGAAGGGTTAGAAATTATTTTTGGCTTCCACAACCATTCACCCCCCCTCTGGTCGCCCGTTTCGATCCTTCATAATCCAACCTTTTATCGAGGATGATAAAAAGCCTAAGTGTGGGGGAGTTGTTGATGGTAGTTATCATACATATTTAACTATCGATTAAACATGTATAAGGGCATAAATGAATCACCAATGTAGACTTAGGGGTTTAAACTAACAAATTCCATAAGTTTTGATGAATCTATGTTTCCAGCAGGAGTTAATCAGAAAACCGCCAAGGAGGACCTAATCGTCAAAGGAAAACATGGAATCTCACCGTGGTGCCTATGTGGGAAGACTCTAGAAGGATCTAGGAGCCACATCACCGAAGTAGAGGACCAGAGGATGACATGTGGGGCTACCCGACCCACTATCAGGCCACCTAGCCCCCTATGGGCCCACCTGTCAGCCTCGTCGCTATATTGGTTTTCCACCGTCTCCTAGGATGCATCTCCGCCGTTGCTTAAGTCAGTTTAATCTAAGGGCTCACGTTGGACCCTCAGGGCTATAAATCTAGCCCCTGCCTCTCCCCCCAAGCATAAGCCTCATTAGATCCTGAGAGCTGAGAAGCCAAAAACCCTAATTCATATGTCCACCAGGAACGGGGCTAGCAATCAAGAGAAGATTAGTCCTCGATAGGATCTAGTCTTGTATTAGAGATAGAGAGATAGAGTGAGAGCGAAAAGTTTTGGAGGAGTCCTAGCCTATCAGTGCTCTCTCTCTATGGCTTGTACCCTAGCAGAATCAAGTTCTTCTGGAGCTTGCTTCTAAGATTTCTCTAGTAATCGACTTCTAATTCAAGTAAACATCTTGTTCATATTATTCTTTAGGTTTGCGACTCTCTTTTGAGTACTTTAATCCTTGTAGCTCCTAGGTTAAAGTAGTATTCACAGTGTAAGCGTGGTGCTTAGACTCGGTTACTCGTGGATGAACCCTATTTTCTAGATCGGTGGTAGCTTACGAGGGTGACTCTTATAGCCTCGTTGAATCCTTTGTAGTCCACCTCCCGTTAGCAGGATTAGCAAGACTTTATTACTATAGTAAACATACTCTGCTTGTGTTTTCTTTATTGATATCCCTAGAATTGAATAATAGAAGACAAAGCTTACCAAAGTTAGAACTAGAAGACCTTAGCAGTCTCCTCTACACTCCTATTATCTAGCCTTGATTATGAAGTTGGGTTAAGTTAGGATTAGTTACTCTCACCTCCGTTCCTTTGGGTTTGATATAAAACTAGGTTACTCTCGGTGAAATGCTAGAATGGTATAATATCTATGTGCTTGTGGATTATTCTATGTACATTAATTTATACCAACACTACTCATGTAGACTTTCTACCATGGGTTGACCAATAGTACCCATGAGACTATGGATGCTGCTGCTGGAGGTGCTTTCCTGTCACTCACAATCCTAGCTACAATAGCTCTTGTGGAGAAGATGGCCTCTAACCAAGGTTGGAATGAAGAACATTTACAAACCCATAAGAGAGGTGGGGGTATGCATCAACTCAAGGAGGTAGACATGTTGTCTGCTAAGATGGACCTGCTGATGAAGAAGCTTGAAGACTGAGCTAATGACAAGTAAGAAGTCATGCACATTCATGATTCCCGTATGACGTGTGAAGAGTGTGGAAACATTGGACATTCAGGGAACAACTACCCTAAAATTCATGAGGATGTGAACTTCGTCAACAACAACTACTTTTGTCCTCAACAAAATCAAGGATGGAACCGGCAACAGAGGCCAAACTACCAAGGTACTTACCAAGCTAACCCTCAAGGTAATAATTTCAATCAACCACCCTTGAGAGAATTAATTTCTAGCCAAGCTAAAATTATGGAGAGCTTATCTAGAAAACTAGCTTCCAATGATAGAATATTAGAAAACATGAGTAATAAAATGGATAACCTCTCATCTGCCATTAAGAACCAGCATAGCTTTAATAAAATGATAGAATCACAAATAGCTTAGCTAGCTGTTGTTGTTCCTCCGACTGACAAAGGCAAGATTCCAGGGCAACCGGAAGATCTAGAACTGTAAATCTTGTCGATATTCACAATGCAGCATACTACTGTATACAACCATCGATGGGAAGGTGGCTAGATTATACCTAGCCAAAAAAGAAGAGCGATCCAGGAAGACCTATCATCCCCATCGCCATTGGTTCTCACATTTTCCAAGAAGCTATCTATGACTTCAGAGCGAGTGTCAACATCATGCCTAAGGTAATTTATAAGAAAATTAATGGAGATACTTTGCTGTACACAAATATGCATTTGTAGCTTGCAGATTAGTCACTCTGCTACCCCAAGGGAGTCCTTGAAGATGCCATTGTTCAAGTGGGACAATCGTATGTCCCCATAGATTTTGTGGTTCTGGAAACAGGTGGAGATGAAAGGGCACCTATCATCCTAGGCCGATCTATCCTAAGCAACATGAAAGCCATCATCTATGCGGATAGTGCCAAGATCTGTTTCACAATCAAGGATAAAAAAGAGAAGTTTTCTTTTAAGAATCGTATCTTGCAATCTCCTAGTCATCCACAAATGTCTTACCTACCCGAAGAGACAACAGTGACCAAGAAGAAAAGCAATAGGAGAAGGAGGAATAACAAGGCCAGGCAACCACAAGAAGAATCAGTCAATATGATCAACACACTCTGATCAGAGTATGACCACCTCCTCACTTCACCATACCTTACTAAGAAGGATGATCCTGGTGTGCCGACAATCGAGTGTACCATTGGATAAAGAATATTCCACAAGACCTTCTGTAATATTGGATCAGGTGTCAATATAATGCCCATGGTAACATATAAATATTTATTTGGTGATGAACCTTTGTTCCCTACATATATGCAATTGCAGATGGAGGACCAATCAATCCGATTTCCGGAGGGGATAGCTAAATATATCATAGTAAGAATACATGATCATTATGCCCCTGCCGACTTCATGGTTCTGGACATGGGAGAAGAAGAAGATGATACACCCATTATTATTTCATGGTTCATGGTTCTGCTGACTACATTAGAGATTACCACCTTGTAGACGGTTTGGTGGTGATCTCTGTCGAAGCACGCAAGAAGCTTGTGCGTTGCACCGGAGAAGAGATTGTGAGGGGTATTGTGCTCAACCCGCGGGAGCCGCGAAGAGCAACTCTAGTAGAGCGAGATGTGAAGGGCGACAAGTGGTCCGGCCAGGTCAAGTGCTAGAGCTTGTGGTAAGCACTCCACATGGGAGAGTGTGACTTGTGGGTCACCACTAGCAAGAGGACCGGTGGCAACTTTGGAGCTTGTCTCAATGGGGACTAGTGTGTTGGCAAGCACATGAACCTCGGGATAAAAATCACCATGTCATCTTTGTCTTCCCATTGGTTTGCATCCTTGTTACACAAGCTTGTATTTACTTCATTTACATTGTGCTTGTGTAGTTGCTCTTGTAATTAGTTAGCTTGTCTAGCTTGCTAGTTACCTTCTTGCTTGTGTAGCATAGAAGTAGGTCTCTTGCATGACTAATTTGGTTTGAGTAACCTTGTTAGTCACATTGCTTAGTTTGTGTAGCTAAGTAATTTGAGCTCTCTAATTTGGTTTGTGTAGCCTTGTTATTGAGAATTGCTAATGAGCTTAGGCTTTGTGCGCTTTGCATCACTAGATTGTGTAGGAGCTCCCCATTACTTGAAGTACTAGTGTCATAGGTTTGTGTGACCTTACTCCTAGAATTGTTTAGGTGAGCTCTAACTAGCCCAGCACTATTGTTGCCTAATTAGGATCTTTATAAGGTGCTTGTGAACTTAGATAGAGGGGTGTAGTCTTGGCTAGACCGTTAGTTTTATTTCTGCATTTGTTTCGGTTAGCCGGTGTGATTATTTTTAGAAAGGACTATTCACCCCCTCTAGTCTGCCATCTCGACCCTACACCTGCCATTGTTGTATCTTGTGACTTTTGAAAGTGATGGAGACCCATTGGAGAAGCCAAACTTCTCAGTATGACCAGAGACTCCTTAGGTTGAGCAGATCGACAAGTCCCCTCCTGCATGGTGGCAAGGTGGGAGCCAGAGGCATGGCATGCCGAGTGACGATGAGGGCAGGCAAAATGAACAACTGAAGAACATAAAAGATGCTGGCTTGAAAGCTTTCCCATAGACTAGCCTAGATGTTGGTCCTTTGAGTAGGTAGCCTCTTGCTTGTCCTTTTGGAGGTAGGGGCATTCCCTCCTCTTGTTATCTTCAAACACTTGACTGTTGGACTCAAATTGATTGATGTTATTATCAGCAAGAAGATCCCAAGCTTGGGTAAGAGGTGTATGCCGTAGAAGGACATCTTGCAGCAAGGGGTCCTAAAATGCCTCCACAGTCCTCCCCCCTAGCCTGTTCAAGTTTGAATTGGCTGGCTTCCAAGAGATGCTTCAAATCATTGGCAAGATTTGGAAGGAACAGCTTGGCTACTTTGTAATCTAATTCTCCTGATGCGATCTTGATACCCTCTGTAGTTGCGTTGTTGCACTTCCCCATGTCACTAGCTCATAGATGCGATGCCGACAAATCTCCCGTAGGGAATGACCCAGCCATGGTACGAGGTGGTCCATGGGGAGTGGCGTAGGAGCAGCCAAGCCCCGACAGCAGACCCCCTCCCCCTGTAGCACTACCACCACGTGGTTAACCCATATCCATGGGACATAGCCATAGGACCACAATGCAAGCAGGCGATGGGATGAGCGTGGAACAATGGAGGGAAGCTGGTCGAATGGTAGATCAGGCATCTGATGGGATGGTGTGTTGAGCTGGAGCTACGGCGGTGGTGCGTGCGATGGGTAGGGGCAGAGCTACTACAGCGGTGGGCGTGACAAGGCTAGAAGGCTGTGGCGGTGGTGGGTGCGACTAGGAGGAGTGAAGCTATTGCAGCGGTGGGTGCGATGGGGCTAGGCAGTGCGTGCGACGGGTAGGGACGGAGCTACTTCAGCGGTGGGCGCGATGAGGCTAGGAGGCTATGGCGGTGGTGGGTGTAGTGGGAGTGGTGGAGCTACTACAGCGGTGGGTGCGATAGGGCTAGGCAGTGCGTGCGACGGGTAGGGGCAGAGCTACTGCAGCAGTAATGGTAATTAAGATGAGGTTAGGGTTCACCACTAGTATAGCAAAAGTTATGTTGACCTTGGTAATTAAGCATATACATACTAAGACCATACGTTGTAATTCTCTTTTTCTCTTAGGGGCCATTGGATCCTTTCATTTTGGAGGAATTGGAATCTACTTAATAGACTAGACTATTTGACTTGGAATTTGATATTCCACAACTTTCCAAAGTTCACATATAAACCTATCTCAAATTCATAGGGTGAGAGATGGAAATTGATTCTATGGATCATCATGCTATATATTTCTATTTTGCAACTTACAACATGCTCTTCAACTTGCTCCCCTATGGTAGAAATATAACACATAAGTATCTCTCTCATATGGCCAACAAAATATACAATATAATCCATATACATTCATATTAGCTTAATTAATCTATATCTAAATTATGATTATTAAAATGAATTCAATTCCAATGATCCAAACGAAGGCCTCTAATAAAACAAGAGGTTAGGAATAGCCACAAAAAAAGGTGTTTATATCCATAGCCTACCATTGCAACTCTGTTCTATTCCTACGTCATTCCGCCCGGTCTTGATTCAATTCCTGGGTCTGTCACGGGTTGAGCATGACTCTTGTCCGCATAGTCGGACTGGATGATTATATTCACTACAAGGACTTCCCCCAAATGCCATGGCACACAACTACAACACCACTAATTTGGTTGCCATAGGGGGTTGTATTGCAACCTTTTCTTAAAATGGTTGCAATATGTGCCTATAATGCAATGGACTAAATGTGTTGCAATCTGTGTGGTTTGTCATTGCAATAGGAGTGTGCTACTTCAACCACTTTAGAATTATGTTGTGATTTGTTGGCGTTATTGCCATGGCACTTTGGAGTTGCATTAATATTGATTTTCGTTGCAAATACTTGGTGTTATTGCAACTATATTGGATTTGGTTGTGTTTTCTTGTAACAATTGCTATGGTTATTCTGGGTTGCAATAATATTTAGTGGCATTGCAATTGCTATGCGGTTATTGCAACAAGAATTCTAAAATGGTTGTAGTAGCATCTTCCTGTCGCACCCCAGTACCTACCCTATCAGGGATCGATACCGAAGCCGATGGGGGATGTCGAATTAACAACTTTGAGGCCCCCAGGAGCGCACTAGCAACTCCTCTTTAGGATCAGGTTGAGTGGCACATGGTATTCCAATTATTAACCCATCATCGGACCAGTAGATGGAACTTGGCTAATACAATTATATTCAAATAAATGAGACTCCCTTACACAAGTTTTACATCCTGGTCCACCCAGTGGACACGGTCACTCCACCCAACTAATGGTCATACTTATAGTTGCTCCTCCAAGGAATCCGGAGTTAACTTGTAACACACTTGGAGTCACACCCATTCCAAGTGCTACTATGCAGCGGTGGTCAAGTGATTGCTCGATGTGGTCTACTATGTACCTACAAAACAACTTAACGGCTGCACCGTGAGTACATTGCATACTCATAGGACTTAATTCCAACATATAGTATTTGGTGGATGCATAGGGTAATTATCAGGCATTTGTATAAGTGTGGAAAGCAATGATGTCTGTTAAGAGTATGACATGCTATGCTCAACATTAGAGTTATAGTATTTATCATTATAACAAAGTGCTCATAGTCCATCATTCATGCTACCAAGGGTATAGAAAGAAAGAACAACCGAATAGTTCCGTCTTGAAGGACTCTAGGCTTTTAAGACTCTATAGAGGTGTACAACTATACCCACATGAAAATCAGGACTAACCACCATACCCATGCCCGGGTAAGGGTTGCCTCATGCTTTCCAACCTTTCCCTAATCCAACCCGAATGTCACATGAAAGGTTCGACTGGGTTCTCGGTCAATGTCCTGGACATTCCTGACCGACGCCACCCCCTTGCCAGTTTCATGGATAAATAGGTCACAACTAGTTACTTGGCTTGTCATCCATGACATGTGGTCTATACAGGTGGTTACTAGGACTTACATATCCCAATACATGGTCCTTACTGAATGCTCTAGTTTGGTTTTGGTGAATTGATGAAACCCTAAGTGCTAACCTAGTTTATCAAGTGATCATGAGATAGGTAGCACATTCCAAGTGGTGAAGCAAATGAAGATCATGACATGATGATGGCGATGCCATGGTGATGATCAAGTGCTTGGAATTGAAAAGAAGAAAGAGAAAAACAAAAGGCTCAAGGCAAAGGTATAAATGGTAGGAGCCATTTTGTTTTGGTGATCGAGACACTTAGTGAGTGTGATCACATTTAGGATTAATAGCCATACTATTAAGAGGGGTCAAACTCGTATCAGAATGCGGTTATCAAAGTGCCACTAGATGCTCTAACTCATTGCATATGCATTTAGGATCTAGTGGAGTGCTAACACCCTTGAAAATGTTTGTGAAAATATGCTAACACATGTGCACAAGGTGATACACTTGGTGGTTGGCACATTTGAGCAAGGGTTAGGAACTTCACTGGTGGAATGTCCGCTTGTAGAGTGCGGATAGTCCGACGGTGCCACTGACGCCCTAGACAGAAAAGACGGAGGTCACTAAAAGTGACCGAATGCTGGCCTCAGTTGGACCGGTGCGTCTGGTCAGTAGAAGCTGCAATGACGCTGACATCAGTCTCTGACCGGACGCTGGGTCACTTAGTGACCAGACGCTGGAGGGTTGCATCCAGTCCTGCTGACATGGCAGTGCATAGGGGAGTCGCCGTGTGACCGGACGCTGGGTGTGTCCGGTCGAGCATGACTGGACACATCCGGTCATGAAAAGTCGTCTCTAGATGCTTACTGGAAACAACCGGATGCTGGGGTTCAGCGTCCGGTCACTTTGAACTACTGCGTCCGGTTGTCACTTGACCATTGAGATCAGGCGATATGACACGCATCACGTGATCGGACGCTAAGGTCCAGTGTCTGGTCGATATGACCGGAGCGTCCGGTCACCCCATGTTGTGCCCAGTGAAGGGGTACAACGGCTCTATTTCATGGGGGCTTCTATTTAAGCCCCATGGCTAGCTCAAGCTCACTCTTTTGGCCATTTGCATTGACATAGCAACCTTGTGAGCTTAGCCAAAGCCCTCCCACTCATCTCCATCATTGATTCATCATCTTTGTGAGATTGGGAGAGAATTCAAGCGCATCGCTTGAGTGTTTGCATCTAGAGGCACTTGGTGTTCATGTTTCGCTGTGGGATTCGCTTGTTACTCTTGGTGGTTGTCACCACCTAGATGGCTTGGAGCAATGAGGATCGTCGAGCGGAGGTTGGTGATTGTCTCTGACTCCAATCGTGGTGATTGTGAGGGGTTCTTGACCTTTCTCCGGCGAAGAGCCAAAAGGTACTCTAGTGGATTGCTCGTGGCTTGTGTGATCCTCATCTTATGTTGGTTGTGTGGCACCCTATTGAGGGTTTGGCATGTGATGTCAATTAGTGCGTGAACCTCCAAGTGAGTGAATCGCCACAACGAGGAGTAGCTTGCCAGCAAGCAAGTGAACCACGGTAAAAATCATTCTATTCATCATTTGATTCCAAGGTGATTGGTCTTCATTGTTATTCATTCTTGTGATTGATTGGCTCCTTCCTCGACACGGTGGTATAACCTTCTTGCTCACTCTCTTTACATTACCGCAAACTAGTTGTCAAGCTCTTTAGTGTAGCTAGTTGTGAGAGCTTGTTAGTTTGGTTAGTGTGGCTCTTTAGTTAGCCTTTGAGAGCATACTAACTTAGTATAGTGACATAGCTATTGTGTGGATAGAAACTATATCAACTAGAATTGTGGTAGGTGGCTTACAATTTAGTAGGCTAGCGCAACACTTGCCTCGCCTCATTATTGTCTAACCGGTTTGTTAAGTGTTGTTGTAGAAATTTTTAATAGGCTATTCACCCCCCCCCCCTCTAGCCATTAGGACCTTTCAAGTGGTATCAGAGCCGAGGTCACCGTGATTTGAGGCTTAACAACCTTCGGTGTAAAAATGGCTCAAATCAACAACACCAAGAAGCCACCCCAATTTGATGGCACAAATTATCCATATTAGAAATCAAAGATGACCACACATATTAAGTCAATCAATAGAAGAGTGTGGAAGGTTGTAGAAACCAAAATTGAGATTGAAGATCCGAAAAATCCCACCGCGGGCGAAGAAGTGCTTCTCCAAAACAATGACATTGCTCTAAGTACCATTCATGATGCAATTGATGAGAGAACATTTAAGCAAATCAAGAATATTGAGATGGCTCATGAGGCTTGGAAGAAGTTGAAAGAATCATTTGAGGGCACTCAAGCCATGAAGGGTGCAAAGGCATACATTCTCAAAGAGAAGTTTGCAAGCTTCAAGATGAAGGAGGATGAGAGTGTGCCAGAGATGTTCCATAGGCTTCAAGTGCTTGTCAATGATCTCAAAGCACTTGGAGAAGAGGTGAAGGACAAGGACTTCTCCCACAAGTTCTTGAGATGTTTGCCTTCAAGATTTGGCACATTGGTCACTATTCTAGTGAGAAGTGGTTTGGACACCATGACACCAAACCAAGTATTGGGAGATATAATGACCGATGATACATATAGAGATGATGATGAGAAGGAAGAAAAGAAGAAGAAGAAAGATGAGAAGAAGAAGAGTGTGGCATTCAAAGCCACATCATCCAAGGGCAAGGCAAGGCAAAAAACATCAAGTGAAGATGATGGCTCATGGGATGATGATGATGATGAGAAGATGGCTCTCTTTGTAAAGAAATTTGGCAAGTTCATGATGAAGAAGGGCTACCGTGCTAGAAGAAAGAAGTCTTCATCCAAGAACAAAGAAGAATCAAGAAGGTGCTTCAAGTGTGGAAGCAAAGATCATCTTGTTGCTCAATGTCCATACAATAGCGACAATGATGATGACAACAAGAAGAACAAGAAGAAGGATAAGAAGGAAAAGAAAGAGAAGAAGGATAAGATGACCTTCAAGAAGAAGGGTGGTTTGTATGTGGTCACTTGGGATAGTGATGCTTCCTCAAGTGATGATGATGATAGTGATGATGACAAGACCACGAAGAAGAAGGCACTTGCAAGCATTGCTATCAATGAGAAGCCTTCTCTCTTTGACACTTCATCATGCTTCATGGATAAGGCCACTAAGGTACAAACTTGTGATGATGGAAGTGATGATGAACATGATAATGAAAATGATAGTGATAGTGATGATGATGAATCTACTAAGGATGAATTATATGACATGCTAGAAGATGCTAAAGAACACTTTGACATTAAGAGAAAGGAATGCAAGAGCTTGAATAAGGAGGTAAAAGCCCTTAAGCAAGCCCTTGATGAGCTCAAAGCAACTCATGAGAGGCTAGAGGAAGCCCATGAGAAGCTTGGCAAGGCTCACAAAAAGCTTGAAAAGGCTCATTCCTCTTTGCTTGATGAGCAAAATAAAAGGAAGCATGTTGAAACTTACAATATAGGCTTAGCTTATGATATAATTGATGAATCATTATCTATGCCTATTATTGTTGCCCCCACTAACCCTTCTTGTAGTACTTCTACTTCCACCTCATCTAGTAGTGATAGTTTCACTTGTGATGCCTCACTAATGGTTGAGAATGAGAACCTCAAGAAGGAGGTCAACAAGCTCACTCACACTTTGGCTAAGGCCTATGGTGGTGAGGACCGCTTGCTTATGTGCTTAGGTAGCCAAAGAGCTTTTCTATACAAAGAGGGATTGGGCTATACCCCCAAGAAAGGCAAGGCGGCCTTTGCTCCTCACAAGACTAGTTTTGTGAAGAACAATGGTCGGTTTTGCACTAGTTGTAAGCAAGTTGGCCATAAAGAGCATGAATGCAAAAATAAGAGCAAAATGCTAATGTATCCTCCATTAAGCTTGATTCTTTTTATATGCTTACAAAGGGTGCCAATGGTGTAAAGGCTAAGTTCATTGGTAAACCATGGATGGGCTCAAAGTAGAAAGCTATTTGGGTACCAAAGAGCCTAGTAACTAACCTTCAAGGACCTAAGCAAGTTTGGATACCTAAAAAGAATTGATCTTCTTTTGTAGGTCAATTACAAAGCCGGAGGAAGGCATTGGGTTCTTGATAGTGGGTGCACTCAACACATGACCGGTGATGCAAGAATGTTCAACTCAATCAATACCAATGGCAATGATGATTATGATAGTATCACATTTGGTGACAATAGCAAAGGCAAGGTCAAAGGGCTTGGTAAGATTGCAATATCCAATGACATGAGCATTTCCAATGTGTTGCTAGTAGAGAGCTTGAATTTCAACTTGCTATTCGTGGCTCAATTGTGTGATCTTGGATTCAAATGCATATTTGGGGTAGATGATGTAGAGATCATATGTGTAGATGGCTCTAACTTGATCTTCAAGGGATTTAGATATGAGAATCTATACTTGGTTGATTTCAATGCTAGTGAAGCTAAATTATCTACATGCTTGTTCACTAAGTCTAGCATGGGTTGGTTATGGCATAGAAGGCTTGGTCATGTTGGAATGAAACAATTAAATAGATTGGTTAAGCATGACTTGGTTAGAGGCTTGAAAGATGTTGTGTTTGAAAAGGATAAGCTTTGTAGCTCTTGTCAAGCTGGAAAACAAGTTGGAAATACCCATCCCAAGAAAAGCATGATGAGCACTAGTAAAGCATTTGAGTTATTGCACATGGATTTGTTTGGGCCAACACAATATACTAGCATTGGTGGAAATAAATATGGCTTTGTGATAGTGGATGATTATACTAGATACATATGGGTATTCTTTTTAGTGGACAAAAGTGATGTGTTTGCAACTTTCAAATCATTTGTCAAGGGCATTCACAATGAATTTGAAACAACCATCAAGAGAGTTAGAAGTGACAATGGTAGTGAGTTCAAGAACACAAGAATTGATGAGTTGTGTGATGAATTTGGAATTAGACATCAATTCTCGGCCAAGTACACTCCACAATCAAATAGCCTTGTTGAGAGGAAGAATATAACACTCCTTGATATGGCAAGGTCTATGCTTAGTGAGTACAATGTGAGTCAATCGTTTTGGGCCGAAGCTATCAACATGGCTTGCTATTGTAGCAACCTGCCTCTATTGTCATCCATTGAAAGAGAAGACACCATATGAGCTCTTGAATGGTAGAAAGTTCCAACATTGCATATTTTTGGGTCTTTAGGTTGCAAATGCTATATTTTGAAGAAAAGCACTAGATTGGGCAAGTTTGACAAGAAATGTGATGAAGGATTCCTACTTGGTTACTCCACTACAAGCAAAGCATATAGAGTTTTGAATTTGGATGGTGGTACTCTTGAGGAAGTTCATGATGTTGAATTTGATAAACCAAGGGTTCACAAGTAGAGAATGAGAACTTGGAAGATGTTAGAGGCATTCAACTTTCAAATACCATGAAGAACATGGATATTGGTGAATTGAGGCCTAGGAAACTAAATGATGATGAAGATGATCAAGTACAAGTGCTCTCTAACTCAAATGTGCAAGATGATACAAATCAAGCTAGCACAAGTGGCTCTTATGATAATGAACAAGATCAAGTGGCTAGTACATCATCTCAACCCAATGATCAAGTAAATACAAGCAATCAAGTTCCAATGCTCCAACCAATAAATATTGCAAGGGATCATCCATTGGACACTATCATTGGTGATATTTCAAGAGGTGTGCAAACTAGATCAAGATTGGCTTCATTTTGTGAGCATTTCTCATTTGTGTCATCCATTGAACCAAAGAAGCTAGATGAAGCATTGAAGGATATTGATTGGGTGAATGCTATGCATGAAGAATTGAATAACTTCACAAGAAATCAAGTATGAGAATTAGTAGAGAGACCAAAGGGACACTAATGTGATTGGAACCAAATGGGTCTTTAGAAACAAGCAAGATCAAGATAGGGATAGTAGTAAGGAACAAAGCAAGATTGGTAGCACAAGGCTATACACAAGTTGAAGGTCTTGACTTTGGAGAAACATATGCCCCAGGTTGCTAGATTAGGAAGTAATTAGAATCTTGCTAGCCTATGCTTGTGACCACAACATCAAACTCTATCAAATGGATGTTAAGAGTGCATTTCTCAATGGTTACATCAATGAAGAAGTATATGTTGAGCAACCTCCCAGTTTTGTAAGATGACAAGAAGCCCGACCATGTATACAAGTTGAAGAAGGCATTGTATGGCTTGAAGCAAGCACCTAGAGCATGGTATGAGAGATTGAGGGACTTCCTACTCTCTAAAGGGTTCATGATGGGACAAGGTTGACACCACTCTTTTCATAAAGAAGATTGGAAAAGACTTATTTGTGTTGCAAATCTATGTTGATGACATCATATTTGGATCAACCAATCAAGACTTTTGTAATGAGTTTGGAAAGATGATGGCTAATGAGTTTGAGATGTCCTATGATTGGAGAATTAAGTTACTTCCTTGGTCTTCAAATCAAACAATTAAAGAATGATATATTTGTGAGTCAAGGCAAGTATATCAAGGACATAATCAAGAAGTTTGGCATGAGTGATAGCAAAGCTATTAGCACACCAAAGGGAACAAATGGCAACTTGGATAGTGATGCAAGTGGAAATATGGTGGATCAAAAATTGTATCGGTCTATGATTGGAAGCCTACTCTATGTGACCGCATCAAGGTCGGATGTCATGTTTAGTGTATGCATGTGTGCAAGATTTCAAGCCTCACCAAGAGAAAGTCATTTGAAGGCTACAAAGAGAATATTGAGGTACTTGAAGCATACACCAAATATTGGTTTGTGGTATCCCAAAGGAGCAAAGTTTGAGCTAGTTGGTTACTCCGACTCAGATTATGTGGGATGCAAGGTTGAAAGGAAGAGCACCTCAGGCACATGTCAATTGTTAGGAAGATCACTTGTTTCATGGTCATCAAAGAAGCAAAACTAGTGTTGCATTATCAACTGCCGAAGCCAAATACATATCCGTCGGTAGTTGTTGTGCACAAATACTTTGGATGAAGGCCACTTTGAGTGACTTTGGAATCAAGTTCAAGAAAGTGCTATTGCTATGTGACAATGAGAGTGCAATCAAGTTGACCAACAATCCAGTTTCAACATGCAAGAACAAAGCACATTGATGTCCGCCACCATTTCATAAGAGATCACCAACAAAAAGGGGACATTTGCATTGAGAGTGTAGGCACCGAAGATCAACTTGCCGATATATTCACCAAGCCATTGGATGAGAAAAGGTTTTGCAAGTTAAGAAATGAGTTGAACATATTGGATTTCTCAAATATGTGTTGATGCACCTCCCCACTTATATGATATGCCTATCCATCGAGCAATCCAAGGTAAAAGTTGATTAGGCATGGCATACATCCTTGCTAAGGACATGTTTAGTGCATCTAGACATCTTTCACATTTAATAGGCTCATTCATGAAAATCAAATGAATTTGATGATTATATGGTACCACTATTGCTTCTATGCTTATTTTGATCTAGTGGTAGCATATGACATGTTTGTGGGCTTGTAAACCTAGTGTTTGATCTAGAAAATGAGCTCTAAGTGTTTAACTCAACATGGTACAAGATAACCCTTATTTGGAGGTGTGAAGAAGCTTGTCCTTGGATCAAACCGAGTTAAATATCTTTGGCAAATATTCTAGTTGAACCAAATTTGGAAAAATGATCCTCACCCCATTGATTGACATTGATAATCTCAACCTATCTACATTTTAAACCTTTGTGGTCATTGATGACAAAGGGGGAGAAATAGTGCACAAAGATAGTGAAAAGACAACAAAGGGGAGAGAAATAAAGATATAAGTGATAGGGGGAGAAATATGAAAAAGGAAAGGAATAAATTAAAATTTTGAGCACACAAGTAGGGGGGAGCAAGCTCATGAGCTTGTATGGTGCATTTTAATGTGCATTTCATATGTTTGCTTGCATGGCACAAGTTTTAAATTTCAAATATCCATGCTTGTGTGGTGTATGCTAGTTGTAGGTTTGAATGATGAAATGAAAAACTAGCATGCATAGGATATCTAATGATTTCATTTCCAAGTGTTTCCAAGTGGTATCAAGCTAACCATGGTGCTAAGGATGGTATAATGATGCACTCTGATTGGTATCACGCTTCAAAGGTCCATCTTTTATACCTTAGCATCATTTGGTAGACATTGACTCCTATATTTCCTATCTAAGCATATGTGCAAGCTACAATCCAAACTCTTAGCACATATGTAGGGGGAGCAATTGCTACCATATGGGATTCATGAAACTTGTCCACATCCTTTTACACATGGTAAATATGCTTGGACAAGCAACATGGATTCAATTGAATTTTAATACATATCTTTGTGAAATGGTTGTCATCAATTACCAAAAAGAGAGAGATTGAAAGCTCTAGTTTGGTTTTGGTAAATTGATGAAACCCCAAGTGCTAACCTAGTTTATCAAGTGATCATGAGATAGGTAGCACGTTCCAAGTGGTGAAGCAAATGAAGATCATGACATGATGATGGCGATGCCATGGTGATGATCAAGTGCTTAGGAATTGAAAAGAAGAAAGAGAAAAACAAAAGGCTCAAGGCAAAGGTATAAATGGTAGGAGCCATTTTGTTTTGGTGATCGAGACACTTAGTGAGTAGTGATCACATTTAGGATCGATAGTCCGTACTATTAAGAGGGGTCAAACTCGTATCGGAATACGGTTATCAAAGTGCCACTAGATGCTCTAACTCATTGCATATGCATTTAGGATCTAGTGGAGTGCTAACACCCTTGAAAATGTTTGTGAAAATATGCTAACACATGTGCACAAGGTGATACACTTGGTGGTTGGCACATTTGAGCAAGGGTTAGGAACTTCACCGGTGGAGTGTCCACCCATAGAGTACGGACAGTCCGACAGGTGCCACCGATGCCCTAGATAGAAAAGACGGAGGTCACTGAAAGTGATCGGACGCTGGCCTCGGTTGGACCGGTGCGTCCAGTCAGTAGAAGCTACAATGACGCTGGCATCGGTCTCTGACCGAACGCTGGAGGGTTGCATCTGGTCCTATTGATGTGGCAGTGCACAGGGGAGTCGCCGTGTGACCAAATGCTGGGTGTGTTCGGTTGAGCATGACCGGACGTGCCCGGTCATGAAAAGTCATCTCTAGATGCTTACTGAAAACTACCGGATGCTAGGGTTCAGCGTCCGGTCACTTTAAGCTACCGCGTCTAGTCGTCACTTGACCGTTGAGATTGGGCGATCGACATTTGAAGAGAGGGGACACGTGACACGCATCTCATGACCGGGCGCTGAGGTCCAGTGTCCGATCAATATGACTGGAGTGTCTGATCACCCCGCGTTGTGCCCAGTGAAGGGGTACAACGGCTCTATTTCATGGGGGCTTCTATTTAAGCCCCATGGCTGGCTCAAGCTCACTATCTTGGCCATTTGCATTGACATAGCAACCTTGTGAGCTTAGCTAAAGCCCTCTCACTCATCTCCATCATTGATTGATCATCTTTGTGAGATTGGGAGAGAATTCAAGTGCATCGCTTGAGTGTTTGCATCTAGAGGCACTTGGTGTTCAGTGTTTCGCTGCAGGGATTAGCTTGTTACTCTTGGTGGTTGTCTCCACCTAGATGGCTTGGACCAGCGAGGATCAGTCGAGCGAAGGTTGGTGATTGTCTCCGGCTCCGATCAGTGGTGATTGTGAGGGGTTCTTGACCTTTCCCCAGGCGGAGAGTCAAAAGTTACTCTAGTGGATTGCTCGTGGCTTGTGTGATCCTCATCTTGTGTTGGTTGTGCGGCACCCTATTGAGGGTTTGGCGTGTGATGCCAATTAGCAGTGTGAACCTCCAAGTGAGTGAATCGCCACAACAAGGAGTAGCTTGCCGGCAAGCAAGTGAACCTCGGTAAAAATCATTGTGTTCATCATTTGATTCTAAGGTGATTGGTCTTCATTGTTATTCATTCTTGTGATTGATTGGCTCCTTCCTCGACACGGCGGTATAACCTTCTTGCTCACTCTCTTTACATTACCGCAAACTAGTTGTCAAGCTCTTTAGTGTAGCTAGTTGTGAGAGCTTGTTAGTTCGGTTAGTGTGGCTCTTTAGTTAGCCTTTGAGGGCACACTAACTTAGTGTAGTGACATAGCTATTGTGTGGATAGAAACTATATCAACTAGAATTGTGGTAGGTGGCTTGCAATTTAGTAGGCTAGCGCAACACTTGCTTCACCTCATTATTGTCTAACCGGTTTGTTAAGTGTTGTTGTAGAAATTTTTAATAGGATATTCACCCCCCCCCTCTAGCCATTAGGACCTTTCACTTACTGCTCCTCGAGCTATGTCATCTGAGATCCCACACTCACGATGACCTACCCCTCGCATGAGCAAGATATCCAAGTTATCATCAAGATTATCACATTAGGGATATTATTCCTTAGCTAGGTTGGTTAGATAGGTCAAGTTGTACCCTCACTAGTTTTAGTAGTTAATTATCCAGGTATAGCATCCTACACGCGCGAGTATGAGTTCCCTTCTCATGCTCGACTTCTACCGTTGCCCAAGCAACTAAGCAATAAGCATTAAGCGTTCCCATTCCATTGTTAAGATGAGAGGCTTCTAACAGATTAAAGAGTTACTCTAAGTGTTATGTGGAAGAGTTCATTATCCAACTCTACACGCAATGCATAACTCATAATGCGACTTGATAAGTATTCAAAGTAGGGTTCATAGTAGTGGGGTGCCTGCTTGTTAGTGTGGCCGATCTTGACGATTCCAAGCTAGCTGGTGATGACTCGCACATGATCCTCATGAAATGAGATATCTGAACCTGAAATAAGAGGATCCGAGGATTGGAGATGGTCGCATGATAGATAGGGAAACTAGGATCTCTACTTAGGACTTAGGAAGAGACATCTACTGTCGAACTATAGTTGTGGGATAGGATCTAGTATTGGTGACCCATTGAGTGCACTTGCTGACCAACCTCACATTCACTGTGACTGTCAAACACTCTAGTCCTGCTGACAGGTACTCCGCTGTGCCGAGGTGAATTGCCTCTGTTGGCTCTGGCGGATGCTCTGTGGGAATCGCGAAGACTCTAGTAGGAATTGGGTGCTCTCGGGTTCTCAAGTCATGGTTTGGTATAATTCATCAGAGGCTCCGCCTGTGGTTATGGATGCATGCTCTGATATTCTCACTCATCAAGAGACTTAGGCTGTTGGCGACTAGGCTTCAGGTTTGGTGGACACTCCGTCCTATTGACGGACAGTCCGTCATTCGGGCGACAGAACTTATGCTCCTAGGGTTCTTGGGTGAAGACTTGGGGATTCATGCCTATATCTTGGGTAATGGCCTTCATGCATGTGCAAGGCATTTCTATGGTGGCTTAGGTGATTTGCTAGGCTTAGGATAGCTAGGCCTGGGTTAACTAGTGTAACTAGTGATTCCTTAATTAAGAGAAATCCTAGAGATAAAGAGAGATTGGGCACGGCAACTTAGCTTGGGTTCACAGTGAGTTCCTTGTCACCAGGATTGAGGATCCGATACATGCCCCTTTCATGATCCATCCATGCAAGAGAGAATGCTTAGATTAGGGTTGAAGGATTGATCTCAAGATAATGAGAAGAGAGGGCTCTTGAGCTAACCATGGGATGAGAGGTTGTTGAAGCTCAAGTGCTTGACCTAGGGCTGATCTTGTTGCCTCCTAGCACCTTGATTCTCTTCTCCATCTTCTTCTCTCTTTCTCACTCTAGTTCACCCTTCCCTTCCCTTGTTCTTCCTTCTAGAGAGAGTGTGTGAGGGAAATGAGGAGAGGATGAGTGGAGCTGATGGTCTGGTGTTGGGAAATATCTCCCACTCATGCTGACATGTGGGCCATGTCCCATAGTGGATGACAACTCACTTCCCATTCCATTTGCTGTCTCTGCATGTTTATTGGATGGTCCGATATACGTAACAGATCGTCTGGTAGTTTCGGAATTTGCTTAACCAAGCTCAGAAACTTGATCTCGTGACTCTTGGATCCACCTTTGATCTTACGGTGACCTACTGGTCTTTCTTAATAGCTAAAACATCGCGAGCTGATTTCTTGGAGTTATATCCTTCTACTGGTAGCCGGTCAGTTGACTCTAGTTGACCAAGTAGTTGATTTGAGACGTTGTCGATTAGTTTGTGGTGATGTCGATGCTTTCCTTCGGTTCGGGTTGCTTGAGATTAGTTAGGGAATTCCATCTGATAGGAACTCGGGTGACCAAAATGAGTCTATGGTGTATCGTAACTCGGGTCGTTACAGTTTCTATTGCCACGGTGATTTGGAGTTGTAATAATCTTATGTTGTGTTGTAATTGTTAGGTACTTATATTGCAACCAGAATTTAGAATGGATGCAATACTTGTTACTATTGCCACGGTTTTTTTTGTTATTGCTATAGACTGATATATTTGGTGGGCCTTTCTTGTGTAGGGCCCAATAGTATTAACATGTACGTGATGATCACCCATCCCATGTTGGCTCGATCGCAGCTCAGACTCCCTAGACAAGGAAACGTCGGCACACTAGGGCCGAGGCCCAAGGTCATCACTTGGAAACGCCGGCGCCCATAATCTGGAGGGTTGGCACGCACCCATCAGCAGTAGGCCGGTGCCCTATGGGTCGTCATGCAAACGCCCATCATCAGGAGTCTAGTAGGCCGGCACCCATCGTCAAGAGGCCGGCACCCATCGTCAAGAAATTCCAGCAAGACACCATGACAATGCCACATCTAAATGTAATTTTTTTTTTTGCGCACAACATCTAAATGTAATTGTTTGATATAAAATTACTTAGTAATATATAAATTTCTTATAAATTAATGAAAATTTCCAATGGCAGAATCACATCAGAAAATATTTACATGATCGTACACATCTCACAATCCGCCTGAATAATCTATTAAATATATAGAAGTGGAATATATAATGCATCGACGGAATTCCTTGTGAGCCATTAAAAAATATCGCAATTTCCTGTGAGCCACTAAAAAAGTTCGGCGGACTTCAACGTCACTACTTTAATTTTTTTGAGAGAATTCCTTATTTGACATCAGACAAATGACTCGTTCCTTTTTTGGCCCTCAAAAAATTTTTGTTCCCTATTTGACACCGAGTTCAACTTTCATTCCTTATACGACACTCCGTTAGATTTTCCATCCGGGAACCGTTAACTGCCCTGTGTAAAGACGATTTTGCCCATATGGTGTTGGAGATGACAGTTAGAAAACCTAAAGTTTTTTTTTGAAAAAAAAGAAACAGAGGCTCTTGTTGTAGGGAGCCTCTGTTTCTTTTTTTTTCAAAAAAAAAACTTTAGGTTTTCTAACTGTCATCTCCAACACCATATGGGCAAAATCGTCTTTTCACGGGGCAGTTAACGGTTCCTGGATGGAAAATCTAACGGAGTGTCGTATAAGGAATGAAAGTTGAACTCGGTGTCAAATAGGGAACGAAAATTTTTTGAGGGCCAAAAAAGGAACGGGTCATTTGTCTGATGTCAAATAAGGAATTCTCCCAATTTTTTTTTGCCCACCATGCCACTGCCATCGGATTGAGCTCTAACGGTGTCAAACTACAGGTGTGAAAAATCGAAAATACCCTTAGGTCTAAATATGTCATTAATTTTGTTTTGAGTATCTTAACGACTTCAAATGGAAACACTCAAAACTAGAAAGTTGTAGATCTCGTCGAGATCTACAATTTTCATATAAAAATTATCTTCATTTAATATCATAAAAAATATGATTTTTCTAAGATATATTAATCATATCTTTTTTTATAGAATTAAATGAAGATAATTTTTATATGAAAATTGTATATCTTGTCGAGATCTACAACTTTCTAGTTTTGAGTTTTTTCATTTGAAATCGTTAAGATGCTCAACAAAAATAGTGGCATATTTAGACTAAGGGCATTTTTGACTGTTCACACCTGCAGTTTGACACCATTAGAACCCAATCTGACGGCAGTGGCATGAAGGGCAAAAAAAATTAAAGCAGTGGCGCTGAAGTCCACCAAACTTTTCCAGTAGCTTATAAGGAATTATGATCTTTTATAATGGCTCAGAAGGAATTCCCTCTTCAGCACTTCTCTTGGCATGAGGTGTCTGAATCCTATCAACTATCTAATCAAGTCGAGCATTTTCTACCATGCGTTCCATGTTGCATTGGCCTATCCGGCTACAGTGAGCTCTCAGTGACCAGAAGATCGTCTACTGCTGATTCCTGGAACGAGCTTGAAGCCTATTATCCAATGGAAGGCTGCACACAGAAAACTATTAGCTGATCAGTACACACATGGAAATACCAGAATGAAACGTTAAGAACTAACGATCAATGGCATTAGGTGATAGATAAGTTACTCATCAAGAAAAATCCCACACGCAAATCTAGGGTAACAATTAAAGGCACTTAGCTATGACACTGTGAACACTAGTTATGTAGTTCCTTTGTACTCCCTCCATTCCTGAATTATAAGTCCTTTTGGCTTCTTTAGATACATAGCGAAGTCGCGGGGTCGAAACCATGGCAAATATGTTGTTCGAGTCGGTGTCCGAGTATAGGGTCTCCGGTGGCTCGGGTGGACTCAGGAACACAAGAATCACGCAGAGAAGACGCAACGGTTTATCCCGGTTCAGGACCAATTCGGTCCCTACATCCAGCAGCTGATGATCCTTATACTCAAGACCACCTAAAATCTGGAGGGTTACAACAGAGTCTAAAGAAAGAGAGTTTGGTAGGGGGTTAGCTCGGTGCTAATCCCAAAGTTGCCTCGCCACCGGTGGAGTCTCCCCCTCGTCGGAGAGGAAGGAGACGGCGGGATGCGGTGGAGGAGAGGCTCTCGGTGCCCCTCTCCCGGTTGCCTTGCTCTTGGTGTAGAGCGGAGGCAGATGGAATGGAATGGAATGGAGTGTCTGGTGATCGAACTAGGATCTCCCCCGTCTAGGTCCGACCTTATTCCCTATATAATGAGATAGGTCAAGGTACAAGGCGGTTTGGGGGTTCTAGTCTATGGTCTACGTGCACTGGAGTCTAGGAGGGCCTTGCAGTGGTGCGACAGTGACCGTCGAGGTGTCTTAGAGCCGAAGAAGCCTAGGCGTCGTCCGACTGCTCTATTCTGACACTCTGCGTGTCAAAGGGTGTCGACTTGGACCGGCCTCCCTCAGGTGAGACCTTCTGGAGTCTTCTTGGTGATGAAGGAGGTCAGCTCCAGGGGCTGACGTGCGGGCCCGGAAGCCCCCGAGCCCCCGAAGGCCGCAGAAAGCTTTGCCTTCTTGTGTCACGCCCTAGACGTGACCCTGTCGGAGGAGCAGTTAGCAGGGGCACACCTTGGGAGCGACGCTAGGGAGCCCCCGGGCATCGATAGCCTAGGGGTTTGTCTTCTTGTGCTGGGGCCTTGGCTAGCATCATTAGCCGGACAGGAGCCAAGGACCGGGCTTGATTGTGCCGTAGATCGGGAGCCCAAGGCTTGGGGAAGCCCCCGAGCCCTAGGCAGGAAGCTGCGGTCGAGTTAGGATTGGTCGGGTCTCTTTGCTAGAGGGTGCGCGTGAGCATGCCCGATGGGCATAGCCCCCGAGCCCCCAGGCGATCCTGGAGGGGTCGGTCGGAGGGCCTTCTTCGTTCGGCAACAATTGGACCCGAGGCTTAACACACCTGTATGTTAGGATCTCGTCACTATGCACCTAGATATACATTATGTTGAGATACATAGAAAAAGCTATATAGTAACAAAAGACAGAACGACTTATAATTTAGAATGGAGGGAGTAATATTCAAGGGAACATTTCAAGTGTACTCCATGGGAAGCTTAGTCTTCTTGTGTCATGCCCCGGACGTGACCCTGTCAAAGGAGCAGTTGGCAGGGGCGTGCCTTGGGAGCGACGCCAGGGAGCCCCCGGGCATCGGTAGCCTAGGGCTTGTCTTCTTGTGCCCGGGTCTTGGCTAGCATCGTTATACAGGCAGGAGACAAGGACCGGGATTGGTCATACTGTAGATCGGGAGCCCAAGGCTCGGGGGTGTGGCTTCGTGGCCTCACCTGGCGTGATGGCGACGAAGGGCTGAATTCGATCTTCTGGTGACCGAACCCTCCTTGGCAGGGGACGGCTTCCATTGGCGAGAGTGTTGTACCCTGCTTGGGGCCTTCTTCACCTAGTGTGATGGATGATGCTCGGCTATCGAGGCAGAGCTGATGATGATGCTTGATCCCTTCGCAAGTCCATGTCATAGGGGTCTTCAACTTGAGCAAGAGCTTGATGGACTCGTCTGGGAGTCGCTGACCGTAGGCTCGGGGGTGCCCTCCTGCCCGATCAGAGCCTATCGTGGGCCAGGTGATCAAGAGCGCTGGGCTCTAGGCTTGGGGCCATCTGATCATCCGGAGCTCCACTGCCCTTATAAGGGCTTGCAATAATAGGTCCCAATCCTCTTGAGCTGGCCTTCTGCGGCCTGACCCTCTACAGCCACAGATCGGGGAAGCAGGGAGCGCGTCGAGGCTCGGATGGAGGCCCTCGTTGGGCCCACTACTCAGCGACTCCCGACCCAACTCCGAGGAGTTAGTTGGTTTTTGAGGGATGCGCCACCCGAGAGCTTGTTGATCGGGGGTCGGGCTGCTCCATCTGGGGAGCCAGCACAGCCCCCGAGGCCATTGTGGGGCCTCCTTGCCAGCGAAGGGGGCAGGCTTCTAGGCATGACTCGTCCGCTGACGCCTTGTGTAGGCGGTTGATGGTGTCTGGGCCATCGTGTCTGATGGACTTATGATGCGCACGCGCCCCTGCGATGTCCCGTCTCATCTAGGGGATGGGAACATCGGGGCCACATGGAGCAGATCTAGTGGAGGAGCCGTGGCACTTGGTGCACGTGGATCTGAGCCGTCGATGATAGCCGGTGGGCTCGAGGAGAGGCGGATCCCCCCAAGTCCCACGAGGAGGCATGCACGAAGTGGGCAGCGTGCCCGGGCCGGCTCGTGTCCACACCTACATGCTCGGGTTATAGAAAGGGTCGGATTGAGAAGAGAGTGGGCGTACCTTTCTCTCCTGCTTCCTCTTTGCTTCTTCATCCAAGCGCCGCCGCACTTACTTGCGCCTCCCCAAGGTTAAGCTTCAATGGTGGAGTCGAAAGCCGAGGGCAAGATGTTGGAGGTGGCCCGAGCATGGTTGATTCTTCCCCCCTCCGGATGGAATCTGCCAGATCCGGAGGCGTCAGAGCCCGCGCCCAGGGAGTCATAGGTCGTCTCCTTCGTACCCTTTCACCTCATCGGGTTTGGGTCCCCACGCATCCGTTCGTGGGGAGGTTCCTTCGCCACTTCGGGCTACGGCTTCATGACCTGACGCCGCACGGGTGGCGCACAATGCAATGTTCGTTACTCTCTGTGAGTGCTACTTGGGCATTGAGCCCCACTTCGACTTGTGGAGGTGGATCTTCCGCCTAAACCTAAACAAGGATGGTGACGGATCCATGCAATGGATCGGCGCCATCACCATCCAGCTGCGCAACAATCTGAAGTTGCGGTACCTAAAGCTTTCCTTCCCTGCCTTGAAGAATGGGTGGCACCAGAAATGGTTCTACCTCTCCGACCCCTCTGGGTCCCTTTCGGCCTTCTCCCCAGACCGCCTGGGGTCGGTGATGCCTCCATCTTGGAAGAGCTTGCCGGAGGGGCCTGCCCTCGAGGTCATTGAGGGGCTGCTAGGGCCGGATCACAGACCTGAAGGATGTCGGGCTGACCGGCCGGATGGTGCTCTGGGAGTTCTTGTTCCGTCGAATCCTCCCGTTGATGGCAAGGCCGACCCCGATGTGGGAGTACATTGGGGTAGGGGACCCATCCGCGGTGGCAGAGGGCAATCTTTCGGAGGAGTCTGTGGCCAGAGTGGCGTGGATGGTGCTAGGATTTGCGTCGGGGGAGCCAGCTATTGGTGAAAGCTCGGCTCCCTTCTCGGTGTATGAGCCAAGACCTAATGACCTCCCGTATCTAGGGAAGGTCTCCATTCCCCCAGCCCTGGGGGCCAGGGAGCCGAGGCCACCTTCAGAGGTTCTTCTTCGTCACCGGGAGGCACGTCCCTTACGTTGTCCTTGCGGGAGTCACTGGCCACCCGGTCCATCGAGAAGCGTCCTTGCTTGAGTTCCCCCAGGGTAGGGGCGCCCTCGTGGAAAAGGCGCTATGCTCTGAGGCTCTCTTCAAGTGGCAGGTGAGTGCCTTCGCTAGTTAGGCCACCTCTGCTGGAGGTGGCTTGTTCATGGCTTGATGACGTGGGTGTTGACATGCAGGGAGTCTTCCTCGGCGGGGGTTTCGGGCGATGCGACGGCTTTGGTCCGGCCGCTGGTGCTAAAGGTGTGCTGTGGCCTGCTACTGTTGCCTTGGGTGAATGGAGCGGCGACGCTAGACGTTGCCGCGGTAGGGCCGGTCGCTATGGCCCCAACGCGCCAGGCGGGATCTGACGCCACGAGGGGAGGCCCCCACTCAGGGAGCTTCCACTCCAAAGCGGAGATGGACTATGAGGAGGCCAACATCGTCGGCCTCCCCCCACCCCCGGGGCGTGAGGAAGCCGGCTCTTCGTCAGCGGCTACACCGGCTCCCCTTACAGCCGTCGGCGGGGGGGCACGTTTTGGACGATGGCCCCAAGACGGACGCGTGGTTGGAGCTGATCAAGCGGCGCGGTGCCTTCGATGAGCTGGTCGCCTTCTTCTACAACTCCTTCGCGGTGATGACAGGCCACACGGGGGAGTTCTTCAGCCTTCAGCAGGGGATGTAAGACTCCTATGGGGTGAGTGTCAGTTGAATGAGCTCGACGCCATGGCCGGTGCCATGATCTAGCCTAAGCTCCTTTGTTGTCGTTATCGCAGGCACTGCAGGAGTTCTCCCGGAGGAAGTCAAACCTCGTCCGGGAGTGGGAGGTCACTCCGTAGGCGCTCCCCTAGCCCTCCCGAAAGAGGGCGGGAGGTCCTTGCTTGCTTCGCTTCCCAACCCCTATCCCACGCCTAGGTGAGCGGGTGATGGCACTGACTAAGGCACTCGTCCGGGAGTGTGACAGCGCGCGTAGCGCCGTGGCGCGGTTGGAGTCCGAGCTGGTGGCGGAGAGAGAGGCCAGGCACGCCACGGAGGCGAGGGCCAAGGCATCCTGGTAGAAGGCTGCTGAGGCGAAGGAAACTCGCCTAGCGGCTGAGGGTATGGTCATGGAGCTAAGGGGCTCCCTAGGCCTACTGGAGACCGCGAGGGATGCTACCCGTTTCAAGCTTCATGGGACCCAGCAGCTCGTGGCAGGTGCGTCCTTTCCTCTCCCTTCTTTCCCTCGCCTTCGGGGCGGGGTCTCTTGCTCCGGGCTGCCATGAACCTGGTTCCTCTCTTTGCGTGGTGTAGGGTTGCGGGTGGAGCTGGTGGACGAGCACGGCAAGGCCCTCCAGTTGGAGGAGGAGGCGAAGAAGGCGCGGGGGGAGTGCGACCGCCTGTGGAAGGAGCTGCAGGCGAAGACGAAGGTGTCGGTGGAGGGCCAGGCCGCCCTGGCGAAACGTGGACAAGAGCTGGACGCGACGCGGGTAGAGCTGCAGAGACTCGTTGCTAGTGCTGAGAAAGCGAGCGTCGCCCTGCTCCCGCCGCCACCCCCAGAAAGAGGACACGACCTCACCGAGCGGTGCGCTTTCTTGCAGTGCACGTTCCGTGAGTTGTTAGGGGCGCGGTCTGCCAAGGGGCCAGCACCACCCTGACCTTGACGAAGCTTTGTCTCCCCGAGGTCGACTTGGGTCCCGTGGCCTCGAGCGTCCCCAAGGAGACCTCGGACAAGTAGATGGAGGAGGCCGAGGATGCGGGAGCCCCTTGGGTCACTATGGCAGTTGGCATCATCGACGATAGGTTGCTGCGGATGGACGAGTATCCAAAGGAGGAGGATGCGCCCGTCGACTCCCCGGTGTCTCCGTGACCTGCGTAGAAACTCGGATGTAAAACTCGTTGTTGTAATCCCAGGGGTATGTTCCCCTTTGAACAATCATGATATTGAGTGCATGCTCGCCTGTCGAATCATTGCGCTTTCGTGTTGTTCATGCTCCATGCTCTGTTCATCTTAGTGGGGAGCGCCCCCGGTGCTTGTTTTCCTTTCTGAGCCCGGTGGTCGTCAGTTGTTAGCTCCGTTAGCCTAGGTCGTGCCCATGAGGCATTAGGGCATTAGCTTATCCCATCCGGTGGACAGGGAAGGGGGGAACAGAGCGGTTCTGCTCCCCGACCGTGAGATCAGGGCGAGAAGGTTCATGGCCCAAAAGCAAGTCAACTCGAATAGGGTGGGCGTGTCCCCCAATCGACGATTTGGAAAGAAAGGAGCACATGGAAAGGAGCTTAGTGGCTAGGGGACTGTTGATGCGGGACCCACGGGATACACCGTAAGGAAGACAGGAGATCTAGTTTGATTAGGATTCCTCCCATGTAATCCTAGTAGTAATACTACCCTGTAATCCTACTAGGACTCTACATTGTAAACCGACTAGGACTCTGGCCTCCTGACTATATAAAGGAGGGCAGGGCTCCTTAGGTCGAGGAAGAGGGTTAGGGAGAATGCAACACACTTTACAATCAATCCAACGCAAAGGCTAACGCTGACTAGATGTAGGGCTATTACTCAATCACAGTCGAGGGTCCGAACCAGGATAAATCGACTGTCTCTTGCATTTACCATCGAGTTCTGCATACGCTGAAGCCCGAACAAACTGCCCCAGATACCCTCATGGCAGGCTATCGGTGGTGAAACATCGACAGCTGGCGCGCCAGGTAGGGGCGTTCGGCGAATTTGCATCCGAGAGCTCGACGGACCTTGACAACATGATCTTCTCAACGGGATCAACCTTCATCTTTGGTTCATGGATCTGCGAGGCAAGCGACGATGGCAAGCTCCAAAGCCGTCTCCTCGAAGATTCGGATCACCTTGAAGACCTTTTTATTTCGATGACTACGACAGATCAACTCGCCGGAAGATTCGCACAGCTCGTGATGTCCGATCCAACTCAGATTTTGTGGCTTTGCACATCCGACTCAAACTCAGGCTCCACATCCGAGATGGAGTCTTTACTGAGTTCTTTTGAGAAACCAAGTTCTTTTTCGGTGGGGCTCCAGAACGCGGCCTCGACCTATCAAGAAAACAACTCGAAATACACTCAAAGTCTTTTCAAGAAGTCGGGTCCTTTTCTGTTCGGACTCCACAACATGGCAAAATCTTAGCAAGCATGGCCCGAAGGATCCCTTGATCCGGTGCTCAGAATGCCACTAAAAGGAGCTCAGGAAGGTCTCGTACTAACTATAAAATCTCAAGACTGCATCGTCCACTGGCCAGGTTCTGTTCCTAAGGACAGCGGTACCCAACTAGTAGGCACGACGACGATAGCAATTCTACCCTACCAAGGAGACTCGATCTGCGACCTTGAAGCCTCTACTAAAGTCATCAACAACTCCGACAGTGTGGAAACCAACACCGATAACAGAACAATTCACACACGAGAAGTATTCATGGTTCGCCGTCCTCGATCACTATTGGTCCCCCTAGAAGCACCCGACATCAGGTCATCGGATGAATCTAAGTCCAACATATCACCCCTTATCCAGGGGCATGATGGTGAGACCGAGAATCAGAAGCAAGCCAGAGAAAGAAGAAACAAATTGAAACAAGGACGCCAATGCCGTGCTAGGCAGCGCAAGGAAGCTTGGATCAAATATGAGTCAGACCTGGCTGAGTACGACAGAAGAAAATCAGAACAAGAAGTCGAAGAAAGACGCGCGGCGAATACACCCTACAATAGGATTCGAGAAGCACTAGAAGAACTCAGAGCGACATCACTTCCTAGTGAAAAATAGGAACAGCTCCGGGACCTCCTCCGGTCAGCAGCCCTAAGGACGCATGACGGAAGGACCCGCTCAAGACTACCTGCTAGGTCAATATCTCATAGGAAGGAAGATCAAAATCAAAGGAAGTCCGCTTTCGAGAGACTTGGACCAAGTGGAAGTCACAATAGAGAAACTAGAAGGGACCATAGTCAAAACTACCGAGTCGAACAACCAAAAAAGATCAGAAGCGAAGCACCCATTCAGACATCCCTACAGAACTACTCTCACCAAAATGATAGTTGGCAGGAAGGAGGTGCCGAATCAGAATACAAAGAAGCCAAAACGCACGATAGATTCCCCTGTTTTGCAAACAGACTTGCTTCAATACGACTACCTCACAAGTTCAAGCCGTCCAACCACTCTAAATATGATGGCAAGACCGAACCAAGGCAGTGGCTCAGGATTTACTCGCAGTCGATTAAATTAGCCGGAGGAGACGACGATATCAAGACCTTGTTCTTTCCCATGGCCCTAGAAACCATGCCCCTCCAATGGTTCGACAAGTTAAATCCAGGGTCAATCAGAAATTGGGAGGACTTGCAAAGAGTTTTCTGTAGGAATTTCGCGGGCATCATTACACACCCCATCACCCACGCAGAATTAAAAGGACTCAAGCAGAAAGGGGGCGAAAGTCTCAGAGATTACTATCGACGATTTGGCGAACTACATGCTCAAGTACATGACATCACCGAATGAGAAGTAATCGAAGCTTTCTCTCACAGAATCATGGCTAGGCGGCAATTTTAGGACTTCTGCAAAGAAAATCCGAGAAACAATGAAGAATTCAGACGCACAGTAGAAAAGATGATTACTACAGAGGAGAAGACACAAGAAAGGTTCCTGGATAGAAACAGCCAAGACAACCCGGACAAGCAAAATCATCGAAACATCAGACATCAGGAAAGAAAACGTGGACCAGACAACACCGTAGCGGTGGCTGACAACTCAAGGAAGAATATATGTACAAGCCACAAGAGATAAACGTTCACGATCAATAAAGATGGTGTTCCTCGACAACATATGTCTTATTATGACTTTATCCGAGTTGTTTTCACTAAACACACCGGCCGAGAGCAAAAGAGCTGAAAAGATGCTTGAGCCCGCCGATGAGGGTAGCTAATAAGCTAACACCCGAACCAAAAAGCAAAATGGCTAAAAGTATTCCTAGGCATACTGGCCGAGAGCAAAAGAGCTGAAAAGATGCTTGAGCCCGCTGATGAGGGTAGCTAATAAGCTAACACCCGAACCAAAAAGCAAAATGGCTGAAATTATGCCTAAGCATACCAGCCGAGAGCAAAAGAGCTAAAAAGATGCTTGAGCCCACCGATGAGGGTAGCTAATAAGCTAACACCCGAACCAAAAAGAAAATGGCTGAAATTATGCCTGAGCATACCGGCCGAGAGCAAAAGAGCTGAAAAGATGCTTGAGCCCGCCGATGAGGGTAGCTAATAAGCTAACACCTGAACCAAAAAAGCAAAATGGCTGAAATTATGCATGAGCATACCGACCGAGAGCAAAAGAGCTGAAAAGATGCTTGAGCCCGCCGATGAGGGTAGCTAATAAGCTAACACCCGAACCAAAAAGCAAAATGGCTATGCCTGAGCATACCGGCCGTGAACAAACAGTATTTACACTCAACCACCACCATACAACTACATCTGACAACAGCAGACTACCAGAGAATATGCCAAGATCCAGTTCTTTTTGAATAAAAGAACCTAGATATATGCTCGGGGGCTGCAACAGGAGGCTGCGTCCTGAGCCAGAAGCAAGCCAGTTGTCTGACTACTCGTCACAGTTTCCGACTACTTTGGCTGCGGTGATCAACTACTCGACAGCTCGTGTCCAAGTACTCACAAGCTGATGCTCGGGGGCTACAACCACTGGGGTCTCCTGAGCGCAAAATGTCAGGATCGCACGCTGATTCTACCATGCGGCTGTCAATCAAGCTAAGTCATGGTTTAATATTTTTTCAAATATTCTTTAATCATCATATATCTCTGGATATTATCCATATGCCTCCGCAGCTCTACTTTAGTTGATTTACCTGGGTTGCTGAGGCCTTAATCCGTGAAGTCTACTCGCCGGAAAGGCAACCATTTTCTGGACCACGTCATCAAATAAGGAGCTCGCCCACCACTGGCTCCCTTACTTGGCCACTACTTCATTGGGTGAGACACACGCCCCGCGCTGTCTTACTCGGTTGCTGCTCTACAAGTCGCCAGGACGTCTGACTACTCGGTTGGGGTGATCAACTACTCGACAGCTAAGGTCGACCTTGTTGCGGTGATTTGAAAATTCTAAGGTGGGGGTGATACGGGGTCTCCGGTGAGGGGACTGCCCACCCGAAGCCTTTTGACGGATTATCTAGGTTGCCTTACTCGGATCGGATCATGGTCGAACGAGAAGATTTTGCGTCAGCAAGATGAGCATGAATATGAGGATGCACGTGCATATTTATATGTACTTTCATTACTCAAGCGAAAGAAAGGAAGAGGCATGACATACAGCAGCATGAAAGAAGACATCAAGCACGCAAGCTAATTATGGAAAGTACTCGGTGGCGCAATTGTGTTGACTTGCAATGGTATATGGATAGCTTACTGCAGTTCGCGGGTTACATGGATACACCCTTGAGAATGTCTACAAGATCCTACATATCCTCAGAAGAGGTTTTCAGTTCTTTGAACAACTCATATTCAAGACCCTCCAACTTTTTGTTCCAAATAGCAAGAGGCTCGAGGGCTACACTCAGTGAGTGCACTTTTTCTTCCAAAAAGCGCACATCACTCAGAAGACTTCTTCAAGACAGGAGTTTTCAAACAACATAAGATTCAAGACCCTCCAACTTTTTGTTCCAAATAGCAACAGGCTCGGGGGCTACACTCAGTGAGTGCACTTTTTTCTTCGAAAAAGCGCACGTCACCAAGAAGACTTCTTCAAGACAGACCACTTCAAGGCCTCACGACAAAAAGAACCCGAACCGAGCTATATCCGAGTTCTTTTTTATAAAGAACCCAGGTATATGCTCGGGAGCCCTTCGACGAAGAATCAGAGCAATTTCAAGACAAGACCCTCCAGCGCCTTGTTCCAAATAGCAAGAGGCCCGGGGGCTACACCAAGATGGGAGTACTTTTTTCTTTAAAAAAGCACACACCACATGAAGATCCCAAGAAGCGCTACATGGTTTCACTCAAGAAAAGCACTCGGACGATGCTTGTTCCCGCTCGGCAAGACCTAGAGGAACAAGACAAGGCTTCCGGAGTTCAACCATGAAGTGCTTGGGGGCTTGTCGATGCGGGACCCACGGGATACACCGCAAGGAAGAGATGAGATCTAGTTTGATTAGGATTCCTCCCATGTAATCCTAGTAGTAATACTACCCTGTAATCCTACTAGGACTCTACATTGTAAACCGACTAGGACTCTAGCCTCCTAACTATATAAAGGAGGGCAGGGCTCCTTAGGTCGGGGAAGAGGGTTAGGGAGAACGCAACATACTTTACAATCAATCCAACGCAAAGGCTAACGCTGACTGGACGTAGGGCTATTACTCGATCACGATCGAGGGTCCGAACCAGGATAAATCGACTATCTCTTGCGTTTACCGTCGAGTTCTGCATACGCTGAAGCCCAAACAAACTGCCCCGGGTACCCCTGTGGTAGGCTATCGGTGATGAAACATCGATAGGGACTTAGCTGTTTAGCGCGTCGATCCCTTCGCCAGGTGAGCCCTTTCGCGTGCGGGGCTTCTGCGTCGGAGAGTGCCCCGACCATGACGGAGATCTTGTCGAGGAAGCAAACGCAGCCGCCTGGGGCGACGCCACTTGCTCCGGCGACGAGGCGGGTGGATTCGACCACCGTAAAGCCAGAATCGCACTTGACGTTGCCCCCTACCTGGCGTGCCAGCTGTCGTGGGGTCAAAACCGCGGCAAGCATGTTGTTCGAGTCGGTGTCAGAGTATAGGGTCTCCGATGGCTCGGGTGGACTCAGGAACACAAGAATCACAAAGAGAAGACGCAACGATTTATCCTGGCTCGGGCCAATTCGGTCCCTACGTCCAGCAGTTGATGATCCTTATACTCAAGAGCACCCAAAATCTAGGGGATTGCAACAGAGTGTAAAGGAAGAGAGTTTGGTAGGGGGTTAGCTCGGTGCTAATCCTAAGGTTGCCTCGCCGCCGGTGGAGTCTTCCCCTCGTCGGAGAGGAAGGAGACGGCGGGATGCGGTGGAGGAGATGCTCTCGGTGCCCCTCTCCGGATTGCCTTGCTCTTGGTGCAGAGCGATGGCAGATGGAATGGAATGGAATGGAGTGTCTAGTGATTGAACTGGGATCCTCTCCCCTCTAGGTCCGACCTTATCCCCTATATAATGAGATAGGTCAGGTACAAGGCGGTTTGGGGGTTCTAGTCTACGGTCTACGTGCACCGTAGTCCAGGAGGGCCTTGCAGCGGTGCGCCGTGGACCGTTGAGGTGTCTTGGAGCCGAAGAAGCCTAGGCGTCGTCCGGCTGCTCTGTTCTGACACTCTGCATGTCAGAGGGTGTCGGCTTGGACCGGCCTCCCCCGGGTGACACCTTCTGGAGTCTTCTTGGTGACAAAGGAGGCCGGCTCCCGGGGCTAACGTGTGGGACCGGAAGCCCCCGAGCCCCGGAGGCCACAGGAAGCTTTGTCTTCTTGTGTCACGCCCCGGACATGACCCTGTCGGAGGAGCAGTTGGTAGGGGCACGCCTTTGGAGCGACGCCAGAGAGCCCCCGGACATCAGTAGCCTGAGGCTTGTCTTCTTGTGCCCATGCCTTGGCTGGCATCATTAGCCGAGAGGAGCCAAGGACCGGGCTTGATCGTGCCGTAGATCGGGAGCCCAAGGCTTGGGGAAGCCCCCAAGCCCCAGGCGGAAGCTGCGGTCGAGTCAAGCTCGGCCGAGTCTCTTTGCCAGAGGGTGCGCACGAGCGTGCCCAATGGGCATAGCCCCCGAGCCCCCGGGCGATCCTGAAGGGGTCGGTCGGGGGGGTCTTCTTCGTTCAGGAATCATTGGACCCAAGGCGTAACATACCTGTATGTTAGGATCTCATCACTATGCACCTAGATATACATTATGTTTAGATACATAGAAAAATCTATATAGTAACAAAAGACAGAACGACTTACAATTTAGAATAGAGGGAGTAATATTCAATGGAACATTTCAAGTGTACTCCATGGGAAATAATTGGATAAAACAAACACGGGAAGAAAGTATATCAATATATATGAAATAATTGCACTTTTCCAAGAATAATTGGATAAAATAAACATACAAATCAGCAACAGTCCTCTCACAGATGGTGTCTCCCGTGCTAGTCACCCTTGTTCCTTGTCGCTGCCGCTGCACTCCCCCTCGGTGCTTTATTAACTGCAAGACCACCAAATTCCTCAATAATTCAATGTTTAGTAAATAACTTGAGAGCTCAGGCTTTGCATAAATCAAGGTGGTGTCTTTTCTGTTTTCCATTTTGAATTGACAAATAAATGATGCAATCCCATCTAAAAAAAATGAAATCAAGACCTGAAAGCTGAAACACCTATATATCTCAAATCCTATAAACCAACTTGGTCCGATTACAGATTTGCAAATTTAAATGACCTTAATGACAGTCACCTATGCATTTCATGAGGCATTTCAACGTGGAGGGTTAGTCTCCTAGAAGACCAATGTAACTAGGACACATGCTTGATGTCTCGTTCTATTGCTCCATTAGAGATTTTCATCCATCAGACCACTACTCAGTGATACGATTCTTACTAAACTAGCAGAAGTTGCTACAGGAGTCAAAAAAGTTAAACACAATAAGATAAGCACCGAAAAAACATGGTGTCACTGATTCTCCATATCAATGGTTCAATTTAGTTGTCGCGCTGTAGCATAGAGGTGATCAAGCTTAGAGAATCACATATATTACAGAGAAGTTTGAACAAAGTATATTGATGCCGGCACAGCTTTGAACACCTCAGGTAGCAGCTAGAGTGTGCTTTCTATGTACAGACAAGGAAAGCTATTGAGGTGCAAATGTGCAATGGCTTTAAGCCTATTGCTTGCAGTCACCTAACTGTAAATAAGTAGTCTACCAAATACATGTACAGACAATGGGACTATAGGGACACCAAACTATTCGAAGCATCAGACTCAATATTTTTTTTCCAATCTAAAACAAGGATCCTTACTGTAGTGGAGGATAGACAATGCTTGAGCTAGAAAGCTTCCTGTCCTAATCAGCTGCAACACACCCGGCACAGAAATTATGCCTAATGCAATATCAAAACCAAATTTGACTCATATACAAGTTTTTTATGTATCTTTTTTTTCATTTTGCTTCTGATCAAGAGCCTCAAGTTTTCTTTATGTGCCAGAAAGTTCGATAAAACCATGCTGTGCCATTGCAACTGTGTTTCGAAATGCTGATGTCTACAAATGGACATCAATCAACTTTCTTAGTTGTAATGAACTACACGTTTTCCTTTGCTTGAAAGATCTTTGACATGGTTAATTAATACCATCCGCAGCCAGCACCACCCCAGTAAACAGTTCTGGTTCCTACAAGTGTATGGCAATGAAGAGACATTGGAACCAGGAGGTATCGTACAGTTTTAGGGTAGTATGGCTAGGGTCCCTCCCTCCCCACAACATCAACTTCAACATGAAAGAAGCATTCCATTGACATACTCAAGTGGACTTCGTGCAAGTGTGTTCTGATAGATGTCAAAAGGATAAAAAAAATCACTATGAAAGAAGTATTCAGTTGACACTACTGTGTGCTTCACACCAGGCTGAATTAGAACGGCTGAATTCTACAGCAAGAATATAAGAGCTCCACAACCTAGACTGTCAACAACAACAGTTACATCCTGCTGCTATTTTGTACATAGATTAACATACCCACTCCTTGTTCCAACACATGCTATGACTCCAAGCAATATATCTGAAACAAATGCTATGCTTACAAGCAAATCTTTTAAAAACATGGTATCCCTCAAAGTTATTGCACATTAATGCACGAATTCTCACCATTAGCAAACGTCAATACAAAAATTCTCGCTACGACCACTTAATAGTTTGAACATGGGCCTGACCCATCAATAAGTTCACTGGTTGCGCAAATGTAGAACAAGCAAGATTGTTCGTTTGTACCATGACAGTTTGATTGTAACGAAAGCTATGTGAGGACACAAACTTCTTTCAGCAGGACATTGGTTCAAAATTAACGAATCAATACCTACAATTAAAGTTGCACTTTATCGCCATAAGGTAGCTATTTTAGTTTGCCACACATGTGAAATTCGTTTTCTTTGATTCCACACTGGTGGGTAACCAAACACTGTTTATTTGAATAATAGATCCTACACGAGAGCACCAGCACAATAGGAGATCAATGGTTCAATTACACGGATTCAATCAGACAGATCTATCATGTCACATGGATCAAGACTAGTTCTACTAGATTAACACACAAGCTATTGAGCAGATTGGCACTACTATTGACTACTACAAAATCGATAACAAGCAGGGGTCACAAAGCAGCAACAGAACCTTCCTCCGGTGGGCTGCCGGCTCCAGCTGTTCAAGAAAGCCGGCACCAGATCGGCCCCACACGAGCTCGCCGCCGCCGGATGTGCCACCTAGTGCGGGCTCGCCGCCGCCGCTGTGACGCCCTGCCGCCCCGCACGAGCTTGCCGCCGCAAGATGAGCCACCTAGTGCGGGCAGGAGGGGACGAGGGAAGGAGCCCTCCACCCACCGCACGCGGCACGCGCTGCTGCATCGTCGCGCTTGGAAGGAAGCAGGGGAGGGAGAGGGTAGCCGCCTGGCCGGGCGTGCGAAGAGGGGTGGGAATGTTTGAAAGGAAGAGGAGGGGATATTTATCTTTTTACCGTTAGAACGGACGTCACCTCTCTTTAGATAGGACTCTTAATATTGCTTTTACATATTTACTATCAGAGCATTTGATACATTCTTACCATTTTTTTTTCTGACGTGGCACGCCAACTCGACCTGACAACAAAGACCAGCCACGGGAAATGATATTTTTGCTCGTCGTCTATTTCTTCCATCTCTATCCCTTCCTTGCTCGAGCTCCGGCCATGGCCAACGATGGGGCCCATGACGGTGGCTGACAGGACATAGGGGAAGTTGGGGGCGAGGCAGCCGGGGCCACGCCCTGTAGGTCCACGGCCGTGCCCTACGCCAGCGACGAACATGACGGCACCTGGAGCACGCGCAGGAGCTCGAGGCCGATGTGGTACCCGCCGGGGACAAGGTCGGCGAGCTCGAGGCAGCCCGGTTGCCCCACAGGCCCCTAAGGATGGTCTGGGAGGAGGAGTTCCCGACGACGGCCTCGAACTGGTCCGTTGTGGTGATAACAACATCGGAGGCGAGCGCGGGGGGACCTCCCTCGTGGACCGCACGGCGCGCACGGCCGTTGGGGCGCGAAGAGCTCCCTGGCGGTGGCATCGAAGTCGGATGCGGAGGCCACAAGGAATGCCGTGACGACGATGTGGGCGGCGGCAATGGGGGAGGCAGCGGCAAAGGGCAGGCGAGAGCAGCAGCGGGAACAGTCCCCTAACTGCCACGAACTCATTCATGGGCTTCCCGGCGTTGTTGAGCTCCGTGGTGAAGGCGGTGACCCCGCGCTCCCTCATCCGGGCGGTGAAGTTGGCGGCGCCGCCGGCGACGTCGAAGCCAATCTGGATCTTGCCGGCGCCGATGGTGAGGCGCAGGACGTCGTCATGAGGAACTCGTGGTCGTGGTGCGGCTTCACCCAGTCGTGGTTGTCGACGCCCATATTGGAGGATGGGAGCGCGGCCCGCGGGCCACGGGAGAGGCAGCGGCGGCGGAGCAGCGGCTCGCAGGCCTTGGAGATGAGGCGGTGCGGGAGCGTGGCGTTGCGCGGGGCAGACGGCGTAGGGCGCGTAGGTGGCGAACGCAGCGAGGAGCGCGAGCGTGGACGGGGAGCGGAAGCAAGCGTGCGCGATGGATGCTGGCATGTGGGTGAGCCCCGTGCGCGCATCGTGGCCCAGCGAGAGCGCGTGCGGGGACAGGAAGAGGAGCAGCTCCAGGGGCAGGGTGGTGCCGCCGCCGTCGCCCGCCGCCCGGTACGGGACAAGGCGGGTCGCGTCGATCTTTCGTGCGATGGCGGCCACCTGCGCGGAGATGGTGGTAGGGACGGGGTGCACGTGGGGGGAGAGGAAGGCGAGGAGCGCGAGGAGGTTGGTGGAGAGGATGGAGAGCAGCGCGGGGGAGCAGAGGCACGCCAGGATGGGATGGGACGGGGGGAGGGAGGGCGCGGGGAGGATAAAGATGCTGACTCGGATCCGAACTGGACAGCGGAGCTGGCGTGCCACGCGAGCAAAAATGGTAAATGTGTATCGTTTTTCTCTCTCTGTTGCTAAAAGAGTAGCGTCATACCTAAAGCTGCTATTTGAGGAGTTAATTATCGCGAAGAGGAGGGAAGTTTTCACTTTTCAGTGCGCGAACACTCAATTTTGCACGCGGTTGCACGAGGGGCTGGGGCGCCATGGGAACTAGAAAAGTTTTTGTTTTTTTCCTCCGCCATGGACATGAACTGCTAATAGGCTATGGCCCACTTATATATAGTTACTTAAAAAGAAATATTTTGTATATTGCATTAAGAATGTGGCAAAGTCGTACTTATTTAGGTAACAGTGGTTATCAGTTTTCATTCAGTATCCAACCTTATTCGACACTACGTTTTCAAACTCATAGTCGCAAGGCTCAGTTTGGTAGGCTTCCACCGACTCTAGCTTCTTTGACACATATATACTGTTTGTACACTATTTACATAAACTCTTTTCTCTCTCCTCTCTCTTCTTTCATAGAGCTAGCTCTGTGAGAGGAGAGAGGAAAAGAACTCATGCGAATAGTGTGTGAACAATACATACGTCAGAAAAGCTGAAGCTGGTGGGAACTCTACCAAACGGCGCCTAAGTTGTAAAGTGATTTGATATAGATCCGTATCCAAACTTATTGTATCCTCTTTGACCTCTTGTCCTAAATATTTTGAGACCCACGCACTGGTGGTACTTCGCTCGTGAGAGGTCTAACCCATCACGTATTTGGTTCATGGGATAGGTCTAATACGGTTCCTTGATTAGTTTGAAGGCAAATGAATGTGGGATCAGTTTATCGTTGCACTTTATTAAAATTGACAAGAAAAAATCCATTTGAAATCTTGAAAATTTTGTGCAATGCTTATGGACCCATCAATTTTGAGAATTATCTGACCTAATTTAGTTATTATTAGAATTACTTATTGAATTACCATATAATAAATGTAATAACATCTGTCTATAAACTTGCGTGACAACATAATTTCGATGTATAATCATTGCTAAAAATTTCAAATGATTTTTAACAAAATGGTACTGCACGTGGTTCACAAATGGATACATCTCACGTATAGTTATAAAACCAAGTGAGAGATTTGTGAAGGATGTGTAGTCCCGCTTTATTAGGATTGCCTCAAATCTTTATGGAATGCTTGTGGGTCTGAAATATGTTGTTGTGTAAATTTGAAAAAAAATAGTTACTATTGTAATTATTCGTTGAATTACCATAAAATAAATGTAACAATATCTAAACTTGGTTAGAAAAATCTACAAACTTGCATGATAACATGATTTTAGTGATTAACCATTGCATAAAAATTTCAAACGATATTAACAAAGCAGTAGAGCAGTAGCGTGCATTTTTAACAAATGGATACATCTCACACATAATTATAGGACTAAATATTGTATCCATGGCCCATGCCTATTAAATATTAAGTGTACTTCATTAGAAGATAACATTATTAAGAAATACGAATAAAAAGTAAACTAATTTCTGCAAAAATTTCTATGCAAAAATTAGTTCCAAAGGAGCCCCTTGCTGATTTACTGTTTAAAATCTCTGATTAAAAACATTATGATCTATATCTCTACGAATCCTTTGAACCAATGGTGCTATTTTTTAAGCCGATGGTGATATTTGGCCTGATGTACCAAAATTAGCCATCTGATTCTGAACTTGCCCTGTCGGCTGCTACACATGCTGCACTGATGATCCAGGATTATATTGTATTTGATTAGTAGTAGCACCCTGAATTTGCTCAGACGAATTCTGAATTGCCTGGGCATCATCACTCTTAACTAGTGCTGCTTCTTGATGGCTAGTACCGGCTTGATTAGTCCCCTGAGTCGACGGATGCGGAATATTGTAATAAGCCAGTCCAACCTGATCAAGTGGAAATCCATGAAACACCTCCTTCATGGTATTGTGGAATGTATTCAAGAAACTGTATTATGATTCAGCATTGCATCATGAACAGATTTATTGACAGCTTCTACAAAGAAACGCCTATCATCAGCTTTATTTGTATCTGACTGTCTATGCATCAAAACTCTCGGCAGTGGATATTTCTATACAACTTTATTATCACGTGTTTTGGTGTATGACAACAAACACTTGTTCTGAAATTCCTCTATAGCTTTACCAATAACATCTTTATCCTTAGCAGGCAAGTCTTCATAAGGTAGCATAAGAATGTCCTTGTTGTTGTGAACCGCCATGATGATTGTGGTCCCACCGGGCGTGCCAAAAAGTATGTGATACAAAAATGTGGCGATGTGATCAACACACAGCAAGCCGGAAGATCTGAGTGGAACGAGACCAGAGATCTGCTTGGCTTCAACACAGAACCAGCCGATTTTGAAAACCCAATGATGTGCCAGTCAATTTAACCGATAATTGACAAGAAGAGAAAATCTTATCAGTAATTTAAGGTGAAACATGTCAGTGTTGCACCCAACAGTTCTAAATGTACGGCCAGATAGCCGATTCAATGAGGCTATCAACTAAATAGTCGATATCCATCGTATCCATAAAGTAAAGATCTTTAAATCGAGGATTATCGACTAATATTAAATGATAATGATACGAATCAAAATAACCGATGCTCATGGAACATCAGAAAACATCATCGGCTAAATGGAACTTGATCGATATAAAGCGTTGAGCCGATAAGTTTGATGAAAAGAGTACAACATGCGAACAGATTGACTGTCTAATATAAATGAATCTACAAACAGTTTTGAGTCTAATCTATTATTATGAATAGTGAGGTTCGATCGGATCGATGCAGCTATGATAATGATAATAAATAAAGTCAAAGAATCTATAAAATCATCTATATGTTGACATATTCATGAAAACATACTATATGCGTGAGTATAGGCAAATCGGCTAAAATAGCCGATGCAGACATAACAAACAAACAGAGTACATATCTTGATCATGAACAAGACCACTAATCGATAATTTCTAATCTGAAGTCTTACTAGTGAGGTTCGACCGGATCGATGCAGCTATGGTAGTGTCATTAGATTATATCTCATTAACTAGTGAATTTATTCAAGATTAAAACATATCTTTGGATGCATACTATGTTTGACTGGAATAGAGATAAAATAGCCGATCTAGCGGAATTAAGCCATCAATTATAAGATTTGAAGCATGACCAGATCAAAGAACGACCAATTAAGATGATATGATGTCGATCTATCTCTATCTCAATCGGGTGATTTTGTTATAATTAATAAAACATTAATTATAGCAAGGTCGATAACTAGTGAATCAACCAAAACAACAAGGAAAATTTTACTAATCTTAGCAGATTCGATAACTGGTGATATTATGTTAAACAATAAGTTATTTAACACAAGATCGATAACTTTGATCTATATTATGATTCGTAAGAGATCAATCAGCTGATACAGCCTTACAAACTACGATACAGATCGATAACTAACTTATATTATGGTTCATAAAAGATCAATCAGCTGATGCAGCTTTACAAGCACAATACAAGTCATGACAGTACTCACAAGCAAGCTGGATGTCGATCAGTCGATGCAGCCCTATTTGCTAAAGAACTCACCAAGATCTATAGTACTCCTACTACTAATGCGATGGTGAAAGCCGGAAAGATTGTATAGATTGAGTGTTCGTTCTTTTTTTCTTTACAATAACCAGGGTCTAATATTTATACCCGGAATCTAAATATGAATCCTACTCAAATATGACTCATTACAATTCTTGGAATAAAAGAAAATTTCCTAACTTAATAATAACCTGGACCCCAATTTTCCTTATCTGTAGAGTCCGACACATCATCCTGGCGCCACTCAAGTATAGCTCATTAACACCATCTGCTAATGTCATCCATAAAATAGCCGATTCTGACATCACATCTAAATCAGCTGATACCGATTCACATCTAATCGATTCCTTGATGACACAATTCTAGAAGCTTCGAGTTCCCGCGCTCTTCTTCCCAAATTTTAGTGTAAACAGGGAAACACTTAATGAGAAGGCAAGCAAGTTTAGGGTTAAACCCTCTATCTCTCTTTCTCTACCTTCCCTCTCCTCTCTATGCGCCGCCCCCTTCATGCTGCAATGTCTTCAGTCGATGACCTGCTCATAGAACGTGACCAGTTCCTGGAACAAACAAAGGTGCGTCTCCAACAGTCCCAGGATTACTACATCAAATATTATGATAACAAGCACACAGATCGGTCGTTCCAAGTCGGTGATTGGGTGTGGCTTAAACTGATGGCCCGAGCAGCAATGGGGATTTCCAACCTTCAGAAAGGCAAGTTAGCTCCAAAATACTTCGGCCCCTTTCAGATAAGTGAATGCATCGACTCAGTTGCCTACCGTTTGAATCTACCTGAGGAGGCTCGCATTCATAATGCCTTCCATGTGAGTATGCTTAAACCACACAAAGGAACGCCACCTTCAGCGATCAGACAGGTGCCGACAATGCACGAAGGAGCTGCCGTCCTAGAACCAGACCTCATGCTTAAATCAAGATTATATCGGGAACAACTACAGGTATTAATCAAGTGGAAGAACTAGACGGCTGCAGAATCCTCTTGGGAAGATGCTGAGCTCTTCCAAAAGTTGTATCCCAAATTTCAGCTCGAGGACGAGCTGATTCTTCAGGTGGGGAGAGATGTCATGGTCGGTAAGACCTATGCCAAAAGACGACGACAGAACAAGGCAACAGGCTAGTTAAAGTAGCGAGGGGCAATAGACCCAGCTGTTATAGATCAGGCCTCAATAAGACGATAGACTCATGGGCCAAGCCCATTAGTAATTGTAACCCCCCTTATATATATTTGAGGGAGACACTTAATGAGAAGGCAAGCAAGTTTAGGGTTAAACCCTCTATCTCTCTCTCTCCCTTCCCTCTCCTCTCTATGCGCCGCCCCCTTCTCTTCCCTTCTGCCACCGCCGCTTCCTCTCTGCCCGCTGCTGCGCTGCTCCACTGCCGCTGCTAGCCAGGCCGCCCAGCCCGACCGGCCACAGCCGCCCTAGCCAGGTCGCAGCCACCGCACGGCCAGGCCCAGCCGCCAAGCAGCCGCCGCCGCTGATAAGCCCTAATCGGCTGCTCAACCTCCTCGCCAGTCGCAGAAGGAGATCAAGCGACTGACATAATTGAAAATTGAAAATAGTAACCACCGTTTCCATCACTTTGATAGTATTGTTTGTTGGCTGTTATCTAAAGTGAGAGTTACAAAGATACATATAGGACAGCCATGCCCTATAAAAGATAAGTGATAGAAGGAAAATAGTTCAGATGCCTGAAACGTGATACATGTTGTATGATGTACAGTCCACAATTGAACCTGCACTTTCCTGAATTTTCATAGAATTTCAACTGACCTTGGTTTCTTCCAATTTTCCTTTCCATGTTAAGAGTTTTGTAGTTTGCATTTATACCTTATATCATGAATTCAAATGAACGGAATATTTTGGAGCATGTCCATCTAAGTCTTTTTTTTGTATAAAATGGACCTGCAGTTTCCTCTTTGCTTCTCGAGAAACTACCATGTAAGGACCAATGTTATGTCTCATAACTATTTTTTGCATAGTTCCATCTTTTATTCAGTGACTATGATGACTCCTCCTATGGCCTACAAGTAGCATGCTTATTTTTGTCAAGCTAATCCATATTTGTCTAGATGTGTTTTCTTCCATTTTTCTCTGAAATGTAATCATGATTATATAAGTATAATTTTACTGCTGGGTTGGGCTGATGGCTTATTCCCCCCAAATTCAGCATCATGTGTAGTGTTCCTCTGTTTACGAAGTGTTCTCTTGGCTGCTTGTTTCTCTGTTCAAGCTCTAAAGCAACAATAATTGTGTTCCTGTGTAGTGTCATTCACAAAAGTGTTATTATATATATACAAATGCTTACCCTGGCTTGATTTAGATTTAGTCCATGCTGCTGTTGTCAAAATAATATAATTTCAGTTTTACTGATGCATATGCCAATCTTTGTGATCATCTGTTCAGGAGGAAGCTATAGTTTTAGTCGAGCATCTTTTCAGGAGGAGCTAGAGTTTGAGTAGAGCGAACGAGCGATAGGATTGGTTAATGTCAAGCCAAGCTTTGTTGCAGTGGTAGTCATAGCTAATCAGAATTTGATGTGTACACACAAATGTATGTCGAATACCTTTTGGGTTTGAAAAATGTGTGTATCTAAGCTGAGTCTGGTATGGGATGGTTTCATTCCATATGTGTACAAACAAATGCTTTTTCAATCATATATTGTTGTTCTAAAAAATTAATGGCTTGCTAATATTGTTTGATGCTAGTAAACAAAGCGTTGCAATATAGATTGTCGGCATCATTATTTGGCAATGCCAATATATACTACAGCAACAAATAAATGACGTGGCAATAGAACCTATAAGCAACCAAACTTTTGTCGTGGCAACAAAGGGTTCCACCTATAGCAAACATGATGTTTAGTGTGGCACACTTCTAGCAACCAAAATATTTGTCGTGGCAATAGAGGGTTCCACCTATAGCAACCACAAAGATAGCTTGGCAATAGAGAGGCCACCTGTCGCAACCAAATATTTTTTGTGGCAATAGAGGGTTTCACCTATAGCAACCACAGAGATAGCGTGGCAATAGAGGATCCATCTATTGCAATGCTATTAATGCGTGGCAATAAGGTCTATTGCAACATCCGTTTGTCGTTGCTAGTGCACATATTTCCACTCTTTACATATGTGGTAACAGGTATCTCTGACAACACCGGGTGTGCAACACCCATGGTGGTTGCTTATACTATGGCTTGCAACACTACATGATGTTGCAACAATACTCCATTGTGTTACAATAGGGGAAAACCTATTGCAACACCAAAATGAGTCGTCGTGCAAACTTTAGACCACGGTTACTGTGGCAACGCCTGCCAACAAAATTTTTGTGTTGCAATTTTGTCTATTGCAACTATTTTTGATATATTGCAACACTTTTATGACGTTGCATCGGGGGTAGTGATTGCTCGGTGGTGCAAAACAACAGTTAGATAGTCCTCTATCCCTGCTACGGTGTGCAAAATTAGCAAGCGTCACGGGAACTCGATATATAGGGAGTGTGCAAAATCAGCAAGCATCACGGGAAGTCGATAGAGGGAGTCCTCTCCTTCGTCATAGCACCTTCGTACTCGTACACGCATGCAAACATAGGATGAAGGTAAAGCACAGTTCTTGAGTTGAATCGACTAGAACCAGTGAATACACACACAACTGCAGAACAATCCATGAGACGTACGGCCCGCTTCTGATGAGTTCTATCGGCCAGTTTTGTTGAGAGGGTCCGATGAGATGCATGCACTGGACAATCTTTATACATCGTCGTCGTCCCAGCCGGTGGCCACTGGCACGAAGTCGTCAGGCAGCTCGGACGCAGTCAGGACCCTGACGTTCTCGTTCTGCTCCCACGCGACCTCCATGGCGCGGAGCGCCTCCTCATACTCCGCGTCCAGCTCGGGGTCCACCGGCCCGCCGTCGTCATCGATGATCACGTCGCAGTACAAGTCGGGCCCTGGCGGCGGAGGAACCGCACGGCACCTGAGCCCGCCGTTCGTCTCCACCCAGTACCGCCTTCTGGCGGCGAGCAGCGCCTCCACGGCGCCCGAATCGTCCCATCTCGCGATGCTGCCCTCGGCGTCCGCGTTGAGCCCCACGTCCGGGTTCATTACCTTCTTCCACGGCACGCCCTGCGACTCGCAGAAGTCCTTCTCCCACCGTGGCACCGAGCGCCGGGCCAGCGGCGGGCGCGCAACCAGCACATGGGTGTGGGTGCGGGTCTGCTTCCTGCTGCTGTCCCAGCGGGCCGCCGCCATCGACATCGGTCGATCAGACGATCACGATCAGCCGCGCACGTGTTCAGAGGGCACAGAACGCGGCGGGCTTCTGGCAGCTACTAGTTGCGACGAAGGATGGAGATGGGTGCGGTTGAGAAGGTTTTGTTGCCGCGAACCCTGGGCTCACTATTGCAACGACCTATATATCCGGAGAGAGAGACGGGGCGAGGCACGAGCGCAGTTGCATGGCGGTTGGCGCCATGCGTGTCCGACTCGGTGTCCCCCTCAGCTGTGCTTCTTCGAAATCGATTCCGATTTCATTGTTACACCAACATTCGAATTAGGCGTCCCTCTAGTTTCCATGGACCTGTTCGGCTGGTATTAAAACTGGTTGATAAGCCGGCTGAAGCTGATTTGTTGTGAGAGAAAAATACTATAGATTCTAGCTGATAAGTTCAAGCGAATAGACCACATGTTTAGGATACAACAACGGTTCGGTTAGTCGATTCTAACATTTTTTTAGGGCAGTCGGTTCTAACAAATTTGTAGATATTGAGTAATAGTACAAGAAAACGATTTTTTTGCAAAAAAGGGAGCTTTATTAACAGTTAAGTAAGAGCATCTCTAATAGTTATAAAAAACAATGCATATTTGTTGGGTTTCTCTAATCTTTTCCAAAATCTCGCTCTTACATAAATATAATGGAATTTTGCATTATGAATCTCGGACTATTTTTAAATCACTCTAACCACTTTTATTTTTTTTCTTTTTGTACGTTTACATTGGAAACTATGTCTTACTTTTTATTCTCACGTTCTCCCATCTCTAGATTGATCGATCGATACGTGCGCGTATATTTCCACGCAATTGGATCTATTTTACTAAGTGTAGAAACATTATTGGAGTTGAGATAAGGAGTTGTTGGAGAGCCATTTTTTTAATGTTGTCAAAAAAAAATTAAGATTAGAAGTGGGTTTTGGAAGCTCTTGGAAATGCTCTAATATCCTTACAAACGAGCACACTCAGGAAACAAAGAAAGGTAAACTCGATTCTCTCTTAAACTAAAAAGGTAAATGCGCAAGCTCGTGCGCGACTTTATTTTGCTTCCTACTAAGAGGGTGTTTGGTTTGGACAGCTAAACTTTAGTCCCTCCTAAATGGTTTAGTCTCATTTAGTTACTTCAAAGTTGCTAGAGAGGACTAAAGCCCTTTTAATCCTATTTAGCTATAGCGTTTGGATAAAAAATAACTAAATAGGACTAAGTTTAGGAGCTCCTGGCTGAGCCAAACAACCCCTGATCCTAGAGGCCTCCAATCGATGAAGATGGCGACCAGCATGAATAGCTTCCCGGATCAGAGGCCACACCATGGAGCGATTGGCTTTGCACCTTGAGATTCTCCACAGCGCCGGCACTATTTAAGGATGAAATGGGCCTCAGGCCACCGAGATGCAAATTTGGATGCCACCAAGACAAGACATGCCCTCCACTTCTTCCGCGTCCCTACAGTGAAAAATCGATCTCCATGAGAGGTTAGTAAAGGTTGCCCGTCACTATTCCTTACGATTACTACGACTGCAGCTTGCCCTGATAATAAAGGCCCCATGAAAATTAATTTTGTAAGTACAACTCTGCAGAGGAATCCATCTCACACAAATGCTTTCTTAAGTGTGTTTGCATTTCCTATCGGTGGTTGTCAGATAATGGACAGATAGGACATGTATCGTGTCAAGAAGATAACAGAAGATTCAATGGATAATGTAAGGGATTAAGTTGAGAAGTGCTTTGGTCTCGTCCGTTTGTGATGAATGATTGGCGCTAGAGTTGAGAAGTTTGAGGTTTTCACGATTGAGTTCATGTTCATATGTGTTTGATTATGCTAATAGCTAACTGAAAGTGTCGTGTTGAATTTGTCGTGCAACATGTATCCTGGCTTGTGAGTGTATAGGTGTCGGATATGCCAAGACAATCGATGACGATGGAGAAGGTCAAGTGTGGAGTATGTGCACGATGGAGAGTGGACGAGAAGGCTTGGACCAGGGGAATAGAGGCCGGAGATCGGATCATGTACGGCTCACATTGGTCATAGGAAGAGCAAAAGTACATGGGTATGTGGTGGAGATGGCGTCGACTATGTCAAGGACAAGGTTGGACCAAATCACAGTGATGTCTCATGAGCACTTGGTGGACCGTTGGACCAAGAACATGGAGGTCGGACACACGTCTACATCAATTAGTCACGCCTAGTGAGGCATGCACGAGGGTTTGACAGTTTGGTCCTAAAAACCAAGGATGGAAGGTTTGATGGTTTGGGCCTCAAAACCATCGGAGTAGGGTTTGCTAGTTTGGTCCTCAAAACCAAGCGTGGACGGTTTGGTGGTTTAGGCCTCAAAACTATCGATGACGGGTTTGACTTGTTTAGGCCTAAAACCGAGGAGTGGCGGATCGGCGAACATGTGGTGGTATCTCGAAGCTTGCATTGAGGCGAAGCAATGTCGAGAAGGCATTGGGTCTGAATTCTGGTGTTATCACCAAGCGACAAACACCGAGGAAAATGCTCATTCTGAGGCGAGGGCTTGATGAAAGCTATGCCCTTTGTTTCTTTGATGCAGCCATTCGTAGGAGTTGTATAACCTAGCTTTAGCACCCAGAAAGATTATCTAGTCAGTATTGCCAGAGATGCATGTATTACTGCTTCCCATCGTCAGACTAGTCGGGATTTGGTTGAGGAGTATGTGGCTCTCAGAGTTAACCCGCTCGATCGTTCCGTGGCGTGGACTGAGTTTGAGGAGATCAACAGTTACAAGCGCTACAATTTCAAATGACCGAGCATTTTTCAGATGACCAAGCCTTTGTTAGATTCGTTGAACGCGTTGTCAGGGATATTTGTGGCCCGTACACTATAAAAGAGGATAAGGCCAAGGTCTCCGTGCAAACACATCGTGGATATGTGCCTATGTGTGTGTTAATGATGAGTGATTATCAAGAGATAATCAAGCCTTAGTTTAGTGTTGGAGACTAACCATGGCTTGAGTGTGGTGTGTGCAATATGTCTCTTGTCTTGTGGTGTGCAGGTGTGGAGTACAAACATGGTCGACGGCAATGGAGAAGGTCAAGTAAGTTCATGTCGATGGACTGGGAATGGTAAAGGACAGATATGAAGGCTTGGACCGAGGGACCGAGGGTCGGAGGACTGACTGTGGGTGGCTGACACTTGGGGAAATCGACGAGCAAATATATATGTGGAGATCGCATAGACCGTATTGACCAAGTCAAGCGAAGGCGCAAGGACTTGGTGATCGGGCGGTCGAGGAAAAGTGGTGAGTGGTGACACGTTGAGATCATGGAGGAAGCATAGATGATACGCAACTCCAGCTGGGTTTGGCAGTTTCATCCCCAAAACCGCGGGCGGATGGTTTGCCGGTTCGGGCCTCAAAACCCAGAGTGGATCTCAGGGCAGCACATGGCATCACTGGAGAGCTTGCGTCGAGGCAAAGCGTCTTCGTGAAGGGATCATGGTCGTCCGATGCTTAGAACTCAACTTGGATCATTATGCCCTAGGGTTAAGAGGTTCAAGCAAAATATGTAAGGGCAGGCTTGGAAATGTGTAATAGATCTATAAATAAGAGGAGGGCTACCCCAAGCCAGTCATCTCTTAATTGTATCTTTCAGTCTCTAGGTGTAGATCCAAGACTAGCCAGAGTTGTATTGCTGAGAGGAGATCCGCAGTCAAGAGTCTGAGTCCCTCTGTCTGTGTTTCCCAACCAGAGTGGGTGGATGAAGGGTGAGGCTAGTCCTTATATAAACTTGATCTATTTGCAATAAGGAACATCAGTTCTCTGAGTTCAAGTTTTGGATTGTCTCTTGTTCCTTCTCTCTTCCCCTCTCTGGTGGCCGGTTTTAATGAAATCTTCGATTTCTTCGACCTGAGTTTTCTTGGTTGTTTTGGCTTGATCAACACGTGCTATGACCCCTAAGTAACATCTCTAGCCACTGGTTTTGGCGGATTCTCACAAGCACAGAGTTTTGGGTTTTTGCCGGTTTTTGAGAAAACCTTGATCTGGGAGATGGTTTCCTAGATCTGAGTTGATTCTTTTAGAGTTTGGTGTTGATACTTTGCAAACACGTTCACAAACACATTGGGAAGGTGCATGCAAAATTTCACAAAGTTTGGATGTCATTTGGTTGAGTTTTATCTTTTTCCGACTTTGTTTCGAGGTGATGTCTAGGCAAACTAGGCCAGGCCGACCTAGCACCCCCGGCTAGGCCGACCTTCACTCCTAACTAGGATGGCTTTCCCTGGTGGGTATCGCGCAACCCGTCCAGACCGATTTTGCATCTAGGCCAGGCCGACTTTGCTTTTTCCGCTAGCTTTGCTTCCGCAAGTTGTTCTGCTGTGTTCTCTTAGTTGGTTTGGGTTCATCTAGTCACCAGTTAGCTTGTGTTAACTCCGTTTGGTGATTTCGGGTTTTTGAGCGCTTTGGGTTTGAATTGGGACATAGGCCAAGTCTCTCTCGCTCCGTGAAGAATTTTTGAATTGGCTCCTGTTCAACCCCCCCCCCCCCCCCCCCCCTGGTCGCCTATTCGGTCCTTCACTCGGCACTTGGTGCGAAAAACAGCACCTAAACCATGCGTTTGATGCCCTTGGGATTTCTTATGCGGATCGAGTTTTTAACCCAAGACCGTCCCAAGGTGGCAAAAAAATTTGATGCAAGATCGGAAGAGGAAAATGTGACCTCATGATCGCAAAGCCTTTGTAGAGGTCTGTTCAAGCACGGGATGCATCTAAAGATGCCTTGCGAGTTGAGGCGGCTAGAATAGAAAAAAAAAGTGTCAAGTAGAGGTTGGCAACAATAATTATATAATGGTGAAAGAGTTGTCCTGTAGTCCTAAATTTTAGCTTATATGGTTGTTGTTTCACGAAACGACCTCTTTCTCTCAACACCCTCTCTCCTCCACATCATATATGAGACGACCTCTCATAGAACTTGACATATTGTACCTACCCTTAATAGATCAAATATATATTGAAAGAGCATTTGTATATTGATTGGTAGCAGCCCTAGATTAGGCTCTACTTCCTCCATTCCAAATTATAAGACGTCTTATAATTTGGAATCGAGAGAGTACTAGATTAGAGGAGATTATCCCTTCCAAGTATGTACATTTCCTATGTATATTTGCACTGCCCATGGCAATAGAGAATTTATTCTTCCATTTTTCTTTAACTACCTTCCTTGACATCCAACTACACCATTGTGGTGAAAACCCTTCATTCTCAGTGTTTGCCGGAGAAAAGGTCATCTCTCCTTTTCAAAATCTAAATTTAGAAAGACCTCGTTAAGCTTTTAACGACACATCTCATGTACTATTTTCATAGTAACTCCTATATATGCCTTGAAGACAAGAAACCTGTTTGAATGTGCCTAATGATATGATTAGCGACCCCAGCAATACAATTGACCCCAACTTTCGTAAAAGGTAAGAGACATAGGTTTATAACTCTATATTGCTAGTTTCTCTTGGCAACATTGTTAATTGGTAGTAAAGTGATAATGCGAGTAAGTGGAGGGAATGTCCCTTAATAAAATTGAAAAAATAAAGCCATCAAATAACCCTTAGTGACCTCCCAAAAAAACTGATAGTGATTTATTTGCTCCAATTAGAATAATACCTCTTTTGCCTCCTCTACAAACGTTGCAATTAGCACTTATTTCATTTTGGAGTTCACTCAGGGGATGTTATCCTTTTCAGATTCTATCATCGACAAGTGAACATATATATCAAGTGAAATTATAGTACTGATGTGGATTTTGAACACCAAAATTCCATACATAAACACCTACGGAAATTGGAATAGCTCCACCTCAACATTTTCCATTTAAAAAGGTAATCGTTTTCACAGGATGATAACTAGTTTGATACTGCTTCAGATTTTGTAACTAGGGAGATAAGAAAAATCTGTATATCTACAGAGAACGGGGAGAATAATTTATATCCCAACCGAAGGAAGAGATGTCTTAGAAAAAGGACTTGAACTGTAGGCACATCACAGAGATACAATAAACTGAGGCGCCTCGAGGTCAAGTTCCTGTTTCATAACACAGCTCATGAACCAGTCACTGCTGAATGTTTTGATGCCACTTTTTGCTGCAACCAATGCAAGTTCTGCCGCCTCTTCACAGACCAAAAATATTGTCTGGGACGGCTCATCTAACTCACTCAGTTTCTTTATGATCTGCCAAACATATAGACATGAATTTTGTTAAAAGAACATAAAGGGCGTACCCAGTGCAGAGAGCTCCCGCTCTATGCGGGGTCTGGGGAAGGGTGTCAGTGGCAAGCCTTACCCTCGCCTGTGCAATGCGAGGAGACCGCGACTCGAACCCGGGACCTTCCGATCACAGGCGGTAAGACTCTACCGCTTACACCAGGCCCGCCCTTCCGTTAAAAGAACATACAGACGTTAATAACTGAAACTCTAAAAGATAGTCTAGAATGAAGCGGTGTATTAATCATGCTTCTTACTAGAGAATTAAGCAAGCAAGAATGTTGCATGCCTCATGCAGTATTTAGTGATTAAACCCCGAATTCATATCAAGTTGGTACACTTATTTATGGGTCATCTTTATGTCCAAGAATCATTTTCTCGTACCACATGGCAGTCCTTCACCCAAAAAAACACATGCCTAAAAGTTTCACGTTTGAACTACTTTTAATAATAGCCCTTTAAGGATGCCATAGCACAAATTCATGTCTCAGATATTAAGAATTGCATGGAGGTCTGGCCCTACTGGGTTACTGTTTCAAGTTCACAAATCATCTGGAACTCTGGATAAGTTGTTGATTCGTGCCACTCTTAAAAAGCCTATGCACGCATTTAAGATGCTATAATAGAACAAGGCAATACAATGTGGTTACCTTGCCTCCGGTAGACTCAATAATGGCTGAGAGAACATCAAAAGAGGGCTGGATGTGCTTTGACAGACAGAAAGTATAGCCAGCAAATAAGGAGTTAGGCCTTTCTTTAGCTCTCATAACTGCATCTCTAAGTTCAGACTTATATTGCATCCTATATTCTTCATCTTCCAGAACATATTGTGCTTCTCCTGCAAAACAGCAGAAAAGTCTAAGAGAAGCCAAGGGGTCCATTGTGTTTTGTTGTCCATTTTAAGAGCTAACGTTCTTTTACAAAAATAACCAGGACATAGATATTTCGCTCCAACAGAAGCCCAGGGGCTACCGGGCTAACGAAGACCAGAAACTGCACCATTCATATTTTCTTCGATGTACAGACATTTGCAATGATATTTATCTGTATAGTCGACTTTGAACTAACCTACAAACTGCCCTTCTCTGAAGCTTTCTTTTAGCCAGTTTGGGGAAATTATCCAAGCACTGCAAGGAGCATATGAATTTATAAATTAGTTAAATAACCATAAAACAGGAAAATCACAATATATGAGAGTTAAAGCACTATATTTAATGCCCACCAGATCTCGGTCAATAACAAGATACCATATTTTGTTACAGGTTAAAACAAGCTAGTCATTTGGTTAACAAACGATAAGGATACGTACCCAGAGCTCAAAGCAATACAGAAATTCATAGTCCTGCGAGCTTTTCCGGTAACAACATGTGTGCATGAATGTCCATCGCAAGTAACAAACCCCCTAAGCGTTTCAACGACCTGGGGCATAATGATTTGCTTACTATACTTCAGAGGCAGAAAATGGAAATGTGTTGTACTGATGAAAGAAGAAAACAATGTGGGCACGAGAATAAAAAAATAAAAAGAATAGACATGCAAGTTTGGATGATCACAAAAAAAGCTTAATGAAAAAAGTTTGAAAAAAAATTATTGCCATGTAACAACTCCACAACTTCATGTAAGTCTAAATCTCATCTAATGACATAATTAAAAAAAAAGGAAATACTACCTGTTGAAAGAGTATGCAGCTTTTTGTACCAGAAGATTGCAATTTATTTTACTGTGTCAGTGACCATATTCATTAAGCTTATTTGAGCATAATGTGAATTACATAAACATATCGTGTATAGTACCTTTGTAAGGCATGCCTTCTTTTGTTCATCTGCAATATTCATGAGCATAATTGTAGGGCTTCCATTGGAATAGATAACGGCCTTGTCATCTTGAGACATTTTGCTTTCAAAATTACCTCCCATGCTAGGAATGTGATGTTCTTTAGGAATTAGATGAAGTGAATTTCCAGGGGAACTGCACAAATTATTGTCATGTGCACCAATTTGATTCATGTCTTGGCAATTGTCACCATCATTGCTACATCTTATTCTTTTTGACTTTAGTGATGATGACGGCATTTCATACATACGTTTCTTTGGCTCTTGCTCAAATAATGAACTTTCACCATAAGCATTGCAAACTTTATTTGTTATCACCTTTGCAGTCTTTCTGACACGGCGTTTATATGTCTGCAGGACCATGTTCTCAGATGAGAGAACATTGGTATCACCAGGAGACATACCTGCAAAGAACTTTGTAAAACAGTAGAAAACATAGGAAACTGAATTTGTTCCAAATGCACCAAAGTTACAGTGTTGGGTTGGCGTTTGTACCAAAGCCAGTAAGCTATTAAGGCTATGTATCTGTCTATTTTCGTTAATAATGATCAACAGTGATATACAAGATTATTATTGACTAAAATTCAACTTCACTCTCACAAGCAAATAAAAATTGATTCTCCATATAAAAAAAACTTCCTTCACAGATCACAGATAATGTAGCTATTTTTCAAGCCTTGTGTGTTTTCTTGGATTGACTGATCACAGATAAATTTGGAAAAGAACAAAAGGGAAAAAGGATGCCCCTGACTATGGTAGACCTAAAATTTTAGTATAAGAAGCTTGCAACATGTACCTTGCATCAGACTTAAATTTGCCATGACACAGGCTTCAGAAACAGCATATTTGTGATTCAAAAACCTAAAATGTTACATGATAAAAAAGTGTGGAGTGTAGGCTTACTATCTGATACTACAGTATGGAGTGATGTCTGGGGTTTCTCCCATGTTTGCATGATTGGCAATTGCTTCTTAAGGTGTGCGACCAGAAGTGTTGACCCTCCAGGAAAGCATAATGCTCTCTTTATATCAGCCCTTACTGGAATCTTTCGAACCTTACCTTTAGTATCCACTTCTCCAACAGATACAAAACCCTGCAGTACATTCAAGGTACAAAACAAAGACACATCAGCACAACATACTGGTACTCAAGGAAACATGATAGTAGGAGCCTAACAGATTTTTTTTATTTTTGGTTTTTTTATCAGGAAGGAGTGTACAATTTGTACATATTCCAGACTGGTATAATGCATGCACTAACATAACAAGTTAAGTATTTGTTTCCATCAGATTGCCATGTCACCCTGCTAGAATACCCTATGTCTGAAATGTAGCAAACATTCGATGCTTATTAATTGGAAAAGCTGGCTTTATTTCTCCTCTAAACCTATATTTAACACAAGCACTGAATTACTAAGTAATACCATCAGCAGATCACATTAACTTTATGCACCTAAAGAAGAGGTGGGAAATGGTTTATCCAGTAACTCTTTTACTTGCCTGTTTTAGCCAAAAACCCTCAGAGACCTTATCTGCCCAGCAGAAAATGGATGTGACACCAACATTCTGAAGCCTCTGCGATAGTTCCTTATATAAGAGCTGGCCAATACCCTGAGTTGAACATCAAAACAACCAGTGTCAGCCATGAAATGTTTCGAGTAGAGAGAGTGGATAACTGCATGCATTCAAAACAATATTCTGTTTCTTGCATTAAATACCATAATTGTCAGTTAACACTGGTAATTCATCAAACAAATTGAGTTTTGCAGGAGGTTCATTTAAAGAGTCTGGAATCTCGATTCAAGATAATGTACTAAATGATATTCAAGTAAAATTATTCTCCTCGGCATCTAACCATGTAAAGTAGATTTACTGAAATGAATTTAAAATTCAGAAGTAAAAGGAAAGCATCCATTACTGTCTGTATAAACATACAATACCCCTAAAAATTTTAAACAGAGGAAACAAATATGTGAAAATCTCAAGTTGTGCAGTGATGTGTTACAGTTCCTGGTAAGCAATACTGACCTTTATTAAAGAATCCAAAAAAGATTTAATGAAACTTGCAAAGGACACGTACCACACGTTGATAAGATGATCTCACAACTGCCAGAGGTATTTCAGCATACTGAGTGTCAGCTGGCACAATCTGATATGATACAGTAGCTATGACCTGCATGAAAGTGTAGTTGTGAAACCTGGTATGATAGTTTGAGTAAAAGCAACTAGGCATAATATTTCATTTCTCTACCCATACTATCCATGGTAGGTACACTTTGTTTATGAGGAGAACGATAGGAATCACTATTATGCGGTTGACTAGTTAAGCGCAAGCTTGAAGGAAACAACTACAATTGTGTCCTGTGCAATCAGAATGTTGAAGAAACAGCTCTTCATCTTTTCTTCACATGCCCTTTTAGTCAGGCTTGTTGGCAGCACCTTGGTGTTCAGTGGAACCTTGTGATTGATTTCTTTCGTATGCTGTTGCAAGTGAAGGGTTCTCACACCCTTTTTTCATGGAAGTCTTCATCATCAGTGCTTCACAAATTCAGAAGCAATGGAACAACAACATTTTTAGTAGAGGCCAACCATCCTTGCTTGGAAAACAGGTTTCGTTGATGAAGCTTGCCTAAAAGCTCACAGGATCTCTGAAAACAAGCGCGCTCCCTTCCTTTCTTGGATAGAGCTTTGTACATAGTTTGGTCTATCCTACCCCAGACTTCCTGTTTCATTTGTTGTTGCTTTTCTTTTTTATTCTATTTCTGTTGTACAGTTGGTTCTTTTTGCTTTAATAAAATCCTAACAGTGGGCCCCCCTGCTGTTTTTCAGGTAAAAAAAAAAACTAATTATCTTATAACAAGTTTCCAATAGAAACATACCAAAATTCAAAATCCATGGTAAAGTAACTAAATTAATTTATAGTTCTTCAAAGCTATTCACAGAAAGTTAGGTTGTTAACATTCAAAAATTAATGGTGTGCACTAGACATAAATTTACATGCAACAGAGGTCATGCTAAAGTTAACAAAGAAGTGGTATAAAAGTAGGATAATTAAGACATTGTGAAAGGGAAGATGAATAGATAACGCCAATCAAATTTTAATGCATAAGATCAATTGATTTGTAGACTACATCAATGTTTTCAAGCTGTTGAAGAATCTATGATTAACCGTCTAGTAATACATGGGCAATAACTGGACAGAATGGCTCGATTAGGGGCGCTAGTGAACAAACCCAAGCGACTAGTCATCAACTAGTGCAACTAATCGTGGGTCACTATACAGATGACATGGTGTTGCCTCTCAGTTTCAAGCACAGGAGAGCAGGAACTATATGTTCAATTAAAAGTTTAAAACCATGTAAGTTAAGTAACCAACTCATCATTCACTGATGTCATTATCCTTGTAATCTCATGATATACAAGATGTATATGTTCTTAAACAATTTCATGCTGTACAGTATTTGATGCTACATCGGACTAGTTGATTGACTAGGTGACCAAGTGGACAAGTCAGTCATCTAATCACTTGATGAGCCGACTAAGGCTTAATAACGTTGGACTCTAAATATATGAACTCTCTGCTTGATTACAGCATGTTAATTTTTATCTCTTGGTTTAGTTTTTGGCAAATATATGTTTAATGAGATACCCGAAACTTTTATATGCTATAACGATACCAAACAAATGGTCAGACAAAAAAGTCCTGACTAGTGTTTACACACAATGGAGTCAAATGGAACAGCACGTTGATAGTAAAATGGTAAAGATGTTTACCTCTTCATGCTGTGCCGCAGAGCTAGATATCAGAATTAGAGTCTTGTATTTCCTGGGCAACAGGAACATGAAATCAGGATACTAATTCTTTATACTCTCATAATCAAAATATGATAGTGCTGTCAAGGCAAAACTCCAGTGAAAACTTTTATCAATACCATGAGTCATTAGTCACAAGTGACATCCCAACATTATAGAAATTTAGATAAAGAAAGAAAGATAAGTTTGTACCCATTAGTTGTGCATTTTTCAAGAAACCCTGACTTTCTCCCGGTGTCTGCAGCATAGTCCATTGTAGGAAGCTCTTGCTTGTAAAGCATTAATACTTCCTGGAAATATCAAAGGAAGAATAGATATGAGCTATCATGCATTTGCAAGAAAAATGGTGAACTGGCCACTATAACTTGGCACGCATATCATGTGTAACAACTCATAGTCACAATTTTCACTTTTTCTGAATGCTATCAAACCAAAGGAATGTAATTCTGATAATGTGTACAATCCTTTTCTTAATCCACGATGCCGGAATCGTTAAAACAAACGTTACAAACTTGATTACCTGATGCAAGGACTTGGTTTGGCTATCTGCATCGCTTGGATTGAGGAGGATGAACTGACAGCCCTCACCTACACATAAGATACAAAATTAGATGGCAGGAGCGAATCGAATCAGCACTGAGTCCAAATCAAAGATAACTGGACCGCAGACATCCCAGCAGTCACTCACCGACGCCATTCGAAGCGCTCCTCTGATCCGCAGAAACTGCACGAGCGTCGTGACACACCCCCAAAAAGGCAGTGTGAGCGGAGGAGTAATAGTTTGCACGAAACTACGAGATCGAATAAAGTGCGTGCTCCTCATCCTCTAAGCAACGTACCAGAGACGACGGCCTTGGCGCCCCTGGGCCCGGAGATTGTCAGACCCTGCTCCGTCGTCTCGCACCGCAGTCCACTCCCGCGGATCTCCACCTTGCAGTTGCCTGCCCAAACAAGACGCATATGGGCTTCTAAGAAAACCCAAGCAAGGAGTTAAACGCGATCGACCGTGGGCGGAGATCAAGCGCACCGATCGAGAAGGCGGGGGCTAGCTCTGGCTCAGCCTTGGTCTTCCGCGGCCTCCCCATCTGATCTGGGAAGGAACCTGCTACGCCAGTCGCTGCCGAGGATGGATCGGGGTCTGCGGGGTCTGGAGGAGCTAGGACGCCGCGGCTATAGGATGGGTCGTGGCGGCGGGTTGGATTGGATTGGAGTTCTTCGTGGGAACTGGGAAGCGAAATGTGAGGAGGATGTTGCAATGGAGTTCGGGCGGAAATTTTTGGGGTGGCGGGAAGATGGGGAAAATGGAGAGGGCGAACGCGCGCGGAGTGGATTTTGTGGTTACGGAGGTCAGTCAGTCATTCCGAGCCTGGGCTGACTACTAAGGCCCAGTTTTGTCAAGACCGCGTCCGTCAGGCACCGGATATTCGAATTTTGTTTATTTATTACCACCGTACAGTATCCACTAAAAAAAAACTACCGTACAGTATAATTTTTTCATTCTCTTTTGCAAAAATAATTGTCCGAGTCAATAACTTGCATAAACGTATTCTTATCGCCAGATGAAACGGATTTAAATATGCGTCAATTTATTAGTTGATTGAATTTCTCTTTTGCGAATAGCATATCTTTGTATTGATTATTTTGGCACTAGTGTAGTTTTTAATAAAAAATTATCAACTAAGATATCATCGAGGCTATAATTTTCTATATAAATATTATCTTCATACAAGGTCATATGAAAAAGTTTATGCACTTTATAAATCGAGGGTTATTTATTCACTCCCCTATGCAGCATATCTCTAAAAGATAATGATTTTTTATATTACCTTATATGGATATAAAATTTATATATAAATTATAGTGCTGATGATATCTATGACTTTGTAGCTCATAACTTTGTTGTTTGATACATTGTTCATAATTGTATTTGTGTATATAACAAATTAATTATTTTAACATTAAATTGGCTTCAACAAGAACGTTGTGTGCTACAAAGTTATGTCCCTCGAGCTCTACATTTTCATATAAATTTGTCTTCATCAGAATTCATATGAAAAATTATGATTTGTTTGAGTTGGCAAAGTATAAATCATGTGTTTTATATTAATGGTAGGAGTGTATTTTTTGCTTTTTATTTGTATTATTATTCCATAAAAATAGAATTTTATGTCTATACCTAATAATAAAAAGGCAAAATTTCTTCCTATTTTATGGTTGCATTTTTTTTTTTGGTCTGGTCTACGCGCACGCTATCGTGTCCGACGCAAATAGGGCAGGGAGATGTAATCGTAATTTTTCGTCTCGCCCCTGACCGTCCAAGACCTGGACTCCTCTAAGTTCATTGCCTCGTCGTTCCTCTCGCTTTCCCTTCCCGACTCGGCTCCTGGTCTGTGACTCAGCCTCACACAAACCACAGCACCTCACGGTATACCACCGTAAATTCGACTCCAATCCAAATCCCAGCTCCAATCGAATACACTTAGACAATAGACCAAACAATATAATCAAAAACAAACAGACAAATCGAGTTAACACTACCTCATATCTTTATATCACTATCGATTCAAAAACCCCTTCACTGTCGGATTTTGAGCCGACAATGGCATACCAGCAATGATGGGGGTTGACATCACTGCCGGTTGCTTAAAACCGACACTGATCTACAGGCAAGAGTGTCGGTTCCTGGCTCCACCCGGCAGTGTCCAGTTGAACAATACTACCTGTTTGTAGCCCCAACCGACAATGATGATCAAAGCAACACTGTCGGCTGGTGGCTCAAGCCGACAGTGTTGAGCAAGCCTACATTGTCGACTGGTATCTCAAACCGGCAGTGTTGAGCAAGCCAACACTGTCGGTTGATGGCTCAAACCGACAGTGTTGGTCTAGCTATCGCTGTCGGCTGGTGGCTCAAACCGGCTGTGTTGGCTTCAACAACACTGTCGGTTTGTAGGTCAAAGCCGACAGTGATAGCTTGACTAACACTGTCGACTCGTGCCACGAACCGGTAGTGCCTTCTTTACCATCACTGTCGGTTTTGTGCTAACCGGCAGTGATCTCTTTTTCGTATTTTATTGTTTTATAATTTATCTTATTTTATTTTATTTTATTCGTGAAATCGGTTTCGCTTTATATTTGCTACGTAGACGATAGATCCATCAACATTAAACATTACAAATATTACGGTTATAGTTCAAATGTACTTATCAAGATCTCGATCCCTCAAAATAAATAAGAAATTACAATAGTCTAGCGAGCCGCTCTATCCCGTACTGCTCCTTGTACTTCACGAACTGTGCAATGGAGAATGTTTCGTTAAATTCCAAGCACTCGATAGGATGAAGGCTGCTAGCTCCGATGATAGTGCTAAGATCTCCATGTCTAACAGCCTTTGGTGTTTAAATTTCTTGTGCTGTCATTCAAAAAAGAGGATATCGAAAGGCACAAATATAAGAGATAACAATAGATTGTTTTGTTGAATTAACAGATATAAATAAAATAGGGATTGTACACACCATAGCATCTGCGTGCTTTGATTTCATGCTGAGGTAGCGAAGCATTGCCCACATTACGTAGAACCCGCATTCTATGTTTCCCGTTGGCTAGTTTATGGTCTCCAATTGCATTGGTGCAACCTAGAATAGGACCTTCGTCCCACCAATCATTTTTCCCTGGACATAATACCACATCATAAAGTGTGAAAAATGGGGCAACATTAGAATGTGCTATGTGTGATTACAAAATAATATGTTATTAAGTTCACTTACTCATTCAGCACTTTGATTAGGGATTGAGCAAAGAAAGTTCCTTTTTCCTTAAGTCCCACACCTTGATACGATTTTTGCGAATATTGATAACAATGAAGACGAAATGGTTGCTGCAATCACAAAATCCTAGTTATTAACGAATAATCGTAACTAAAAAAGAAACATAAAAATAAGAGTAGACAACACATACTTGAAGTTGTAGGCTAGAAGTATTTTGGTTTTAATTATTCATCTTGAAAGCTTCGAAAATGGCAACCAATGTTAATCTTCTACTTTATTTCCCTCCATGCCTCCGCATGTTTTCTCGTTGACTAGCTTGGGGTCCAAGAAGGCTATATGACCATTTTTTGTTTAAGCAATATTTTGCTACACACCTGCATAAATCATGGGAAATATTCAAAAGTTAACTATTTGTGTATCGAGAGAATAGTTAATTATAATATCGTGCGTGTAGGGTACTTACATAGTCTATAGCGTCAATATTTGTGTATCGAGATCGTGTCTCTGGTATAGCTGAAACAAGCACTCCCAACCGACAAAGTGCTTCTCTTCACGAGGATAATGAAAAACAAGAGGGTGACGGATAATAACTTCATATAATATTCATGCAAATCACGCATATATGTTGTCAAATTTTTAAACTCATCCTCGACCACCAAGAAATTGCCTCTTTGATACTGGATTGTCGGTTTTGCCATCTCTTTTGAATCATAATAGATGTCCATGGCATCATCCACGGTTAATCCAGGGTTGTCTTCGATAATCTTGTTTATCTTCCTTTGATCTTCATGGTGTATTTCTTCGACTATTAATTGATTGTTCATTTTCTGTGTTTGCCTATCAAATTCGGCCTGCACCCTCCACTTAGGCAATGAGGCAAATAGATTCTAGAATCTAACAGCATCTTCCCTATTGCATTTTTGTGGCTTTTTTGGTTCAGCAAGTTTGTAATGCTGCCACTGAATGTCCTTTTCTTTTTTTGTCGGTCCGCTTTGGGAGAATTAGCGACTAAATCCGAGGACCTTTTCTGTGACTATGAGGGTGAATTTGATCTTGTTTTGTGCTGAGGTGGAGGAGGAGGAGGAAGAGAATTTTGTTTTCTCAGGGCTGATGAAGAGGGAGGAGGAGGAGGAGTCTTCTCTTTTATCAGGGCTGATGAAGATGGAGGAGGATGATGAGGAAGAGAAGAAGACTTCTGTCTTCTCGGAGGTGATGGCAAGGGAGGAGGGAAGGCAGAGTGATCTCCTCAGTTGGGAGATGGTGAGTGATCATCTTTGGGCGGCGAAGGTTCACAGTCGTCCTCATTATCCAAAGACAACCGGTGATCAAGCTTAATGAAGCGCTTACGCCAGGGCACATGAGCGCCCTTGTTCTAAACAAGACGTTGCCTGTCTTTCTGTGTGGGGTAATCAATGTGTATCTTGTTATACTTCTTATCAAGTATATTATCAATGCTGATGTGGGCATACCCCGGTGGAATTGGGTGGCCATTAATGGTCCTGTCTTCCACAGGCCGGGCCTAGCCAACTATCACCTTGTCAGTTGTCCATTGCTAATGGATGTACGACTTGACATTGATGGGTTCGGTGATGCTGTCCACTAGATGAGGCGTATTCGCCTCTTCTTCATCGAGCGGGGTCGATCCACAGCTGCTACGACCCCTGAGCTATGGGCTAAAGCTAGTCGAAACAGGGGTCTGGTGGTACTCCTGATCCCATGGACTGCATAGCTACCTTGGCTCGTTCTTGAATGGTTGCATCAATCCACCTTTCGAATCTGTCTTCAATCTCTTGCAGCCACATCAGTGTCTCTACCTCTTGTGCTGCTCTACCCCTTGAGCGGCTCCGATAAGTGAAAGATTCTTCCTCAAATGCTAATTTCCAAGGAAAAAGACTGGCTCCTCTAGTGCGACTAGGGTGCTCCTTGTTTTCGAGTGCTTGGGTGAGCACATCATTCTCCCTATTAGAAGTGTGGGTCCCTTGCCTCACCTCATTATTTACCTCGGAGATCCTCTGGACGAGGCTGCTCAGGGGCTAGATTTGTGGAGCTAAAGCTCCCATCCATGTCGTGGTGTACCCCCCCTCGCCATACAGAAATATATCAATCTAGGCTCCCAATTGACAGTCTCACGCTCAATGCCAAGCCGTTCCAACATCTCAAGTTCACTTTCATATTCATCCATCTTACTGGCGTAGCCACGAGAGCCAAAATGATGAGGATTCATCGCTTTAAGCGAGTTCTCCTTATTCTTCCTGCTCAGTTACAAGTACTCCTCGGATTCCCTGTATTGCTTGAATTTCTACCAGAAGTCCTTCTGCTTGGTGTACCTCCACCATCCCAATTTGGCTCTTTACCCTCGAGGATAAATTTCTTGTACAATGTCCCCTTAAAAGTCTTGAAGCATGTCCTCATGATTTCTTTTGCTTTTTTCTTGACTTGCTCCTTATCATAGTCCTATGGGAAAGTGAAATACTATGGGATATTGTTCTCCCATATGTCATCCTTCTCACTTTTGAGAACCCTCCATGGGTCATCATCTTTCCCAATCCACTTCTTGTACTTAATTGGGATGTAGTCCCTTACAAGTGCCCCAATGACTGTATTTGGACGAAGCTTTACACGGTCTGACCGGCTCCCCGAATTGGTCAAACTCAGTGATGTGCTAGTGTGCATTCCTACTAGTAGGAAGTTGTGACATGCCTCACTTGGTTTCTGGCCTTGCTGCTACATGAACCATCTAGCTCCTCGGCCGACTGAACCTCTTGCTAGAGACACCAAGTAAGCTAAGACCCTCTCAATTAATTAGCGTGTGTGGCTACCTAGTCACATGATACCTAAGTTACCTGGTCATCTTGGGCATCTTGGTCATCTTGATCCAGCTAGAGACAAGTGGTAGGGCTCCATGGTACCATGTTCTCACTGTCCTAATTGACACCGACACCGTTTATTGGATCATGCGGCTCTCCCATCCCAGCGATATCAACTGCTTCTCCTTGTTGCCTATTGGTTCTTTGGCGATGGGTTAATGAGCGACAAAGAGTTATGGCTATGACATGATCGTGGTCAGTTTTGGCTACGTACAACTACTAGTAGCATTTGTGCATATAATGCAAAGTCTACTAATAAGTCCACATACTGTTCATCTAGAACAAATTCATTGTTTGATTGGCTACATACAACAAAGTCCACATATTGTTCTTTGAAACAAAGCCTACATCAACTTCCAAATTAGAAAAGCAATGACCATAGCCATAAATAAAAACATGACATCTTTCCAAGACCAAGGAGCAATTCTTCTAATCTTCATATCTCTAGCGGGTGGCTTCTCTTCAATCTCTAGTGCCAGCTGATGGCCATGGTTTGCACTCCTTGCACCATAGTAGGCCCTCAAAGCTTCAACTTCTGTGTTGTATTTTTTGTATAAATTACCTGGGTAGCGGTTGACTTGAGCATAGTAATCTTCCTAAGTAAGGTAGATCTTAGGCACCTGACCAACATGCACTACATACCATGCCATGGTTGCCTATACATTTAACCAAATTAGGTTGATAGTGCTATGTCATTCAAACATGTTGTAGACTAAGCAAAGTTGTAGACTATATTCAAATATTCAAACTTCAATTTCCAACACAACTAAATCATGAATTTCAACATCTAACTCATTTCAATCCCACTTTGAGCACTAGTATGTCTTCAACCATGCTTCAAATGACCATAGTGTTTTAAGCTAATTTGTTTGCCATAGATCAAAGAACATTTGCTACTAAGGAAATTTAAAGTGTTTCTACACGAAATCTTGAGAAAAAGGGATAACAGGCTGCTGTTATTCTCACGGGCATTTCAACGGACACCTAAGGGGCAGTGCCGAACGCACTCACCATGGGGGGCGATAGCAGCTCTCCGCGCGCTCCTAAAGGCCTCGGTTCACAGCCAGCTTTAGCAGATGCATGCGTGAACGAGGGCATGGCTGGCGTGGATGACTAGACAAGGACGCGAGCGACAGCGGTGGTCCGATGGTGCTCCAACGGTGTTGAGGAAGATGAGGGCATCGGTGTGGCTTGAACGGCATTGGGCGGTGTCAAGGAAGACACGGGCATCGGACGATGGCGCGGGGAGCGGCACGGTGGCGCTGGTGGCAGCACGGCGGCATGGAACACTTTGGTGTGGAGGACCACGGGGTGGGACACGGCATCGGGCGGCTTCCTCGCTAGGGACGATAGGGCGCACGGTGAAGAATGGCCGCCGGCGTGGAGAATGAGGAGGGGCAAGCGCAGCGGGCGATGGCGCAGGTGTTGGCGGTGCTTCGCCAGTGTGGAGGAAGAGAGCAGCGTGGGCATTCGAATGGGGGCAAAATATTTCGGCAGCACACGCTCAGCCTATATAGCATAGGCGCATCACTGCCGGTGGCCAAGCCAAACCGACAGTGATGAGAGCTCATCACTGCTAGGGCAAGCCTCAAACTGACAGTGATGAGGTGCAACATTGTCGGTCCTGCGTGCACTTTATGTAGACTGTTTCAAGTTCCTAATGAACTCGTACAAGTAGCATAGCAGTTCAGGCGCCGCACTCTTTACCCCAAGCCTCGGGTTCGAACCCTGTGTAGCGCAGGCGAGCCAAAATTTTTTGTTTTAATTTTTAATAACCTAACTACTTTATTAATAAATAAAATAAAATAAAAAACTAAACCTAACGCAATTACTATCCTAGCGTAGCGGTTAAGGCACTACACTTTGGAGCCCGAGAACCGGGTTTGAACCCCAGGCGAGCCAAATATTTTTAGTTTTGTTTTATTTTCGAATATAAACTAACTACACTATAATTAAATAAAAGAAAATAAAAAAAACTAAAGCTAATGCAACTACTACCATAGCACAATGGTTAAGGCACACTTCTCTAGACCCTGAGACCCAAGCTTGAACCCAAGGGTGGGCACGATTTTTTGATTTTTTTTTAAAATACAGCTATCACTGTCGGCTAGGATGAAAATGGTACGGATATTTTCCGACCGTATTTGAAACCGAATCCATTTAGAGGGGTTGAGATCTGTCTGTATCCGAGTCCGGATATCCAACATTCGATACCGTATCCGTATCTGAATACTCAAATCGCATATTTATGATGTCAATATCCAATCGTATCCTATCCGACATAGTTGACACTATCCGTATTCGAATCCGAATCCGGACAGAAATATGAAAATAAATATAATATCGGTGATATCCGTCCGTATCCGATCTGTTTTCATCCCTACCTATCGGTTTTCAAAATAAAACTAGCAGTGATAGTTATCATCACTGGCGGTTTTGGCCCATCAGTGCCGGATTTTTTAACCGACAATGATGATTATATATAATTTTTTCATTTTTTAAACTAAATAAATTCACGCATTTATATTCCTATTGCACTTATGTCCAAATGGCTTGAATTTTTTTACAAACATGGACACCCAAATTATGGCCCCACACAAGATCTTAGATTTTTCTGATCATTTTTCTTTATTATTATATTTTTCTTTGTGCTAAACGGGACAAAAAAGTCCCAATTACATATTGGACACATTAGAATTTTGCATCCACCTTGACAAAAAAGTAGTGCCTAGGGCACATAAGACCCTGTATAAAAGTTTGGCACCATTCCGGATCATTTCGGGGGTAGGCACAGTTCAACCTCTAATTAATCGGTGACGTCGCGCAGAAATTCAATTAAACCAGAGAAAGTACCAAACCATTTTAGAAAAATCTCAAACTTGGTGTTTCCTTCACTCGTGACATGTGCAAGCCTGAGAAAAAGTTTTAGACCAATACGACATCGAAATGCATATAAACCACTAAAACCTTGGGAACCTAGGTGTTTAGTCATTGTCCATTAGACGTCTTCTATAGGTTTGTGAAGCAGGTATGTACCGCCTATATTCAAATGGCTTCAATTTTTTGCAAGCATGTACACTCAAATTATGGCCTCATACAAGATCCTAGGTCTTTCTGATCATTTTTATTATTATTATTATTATATTTTTCTTTGTGCTAAATGGGACAAAAGAGGCCCAATTACATGTTGGACACACTAGAATTTTACATCCACCTCGACCAAAAATTGATCCCTAGGGCACATAAGACCCTATGGAAAAGTTTGGCACCATTCCTGATCATTTCGAGGGTAGGCTTAGTTCAATCTCTAATTAATCGGTGATGTCACGCGGAAATTCAATTAAATCGCAGAAAGTACCAAACCATCTTAGAAAAATCTCAAACTTCGTGTTTCCTTCACCCGTGGCACGCGCAAGCCTGAGAAAAAGTTTGAGACTAATATGACACCGGAATGTAGAGTTCTTGTTGCACAACACATGAGTTACATGAAAAACACAAGCCAAATTAAACTTAAATCTTACAAATTAAACCTAAACAAACACTAATTAGGGGGTGGATGCACAATAGCATACATTTGCATCCAAGCATGATAATTGATGTCACGGATTGTGTAATCACAGCTATCAACGAAGGTCAATGCCTGTATGAGTGCACTCTCTCATGCCTCAAAAGTCTAGTGACATGGTCGTCCATAGATGTAACCTAATGAACAACCATTGGCCCTGTTTGTAATTCTTAGGCAAAACTGGCATCCTTTAGTAGTGTGCTGGCCAAGGTTTCCAGTACAGTACTCCCAGTCATACCCGAGTTGCTCGGTAGCTTGGTCTAAAATGGCCAACAAGCCACATGCAGCATAGGTACTGTCATGGAGCAAAATCTGCAAGCGGGCAAAACAAAAAATGAGAGATCATTATTATAATAACAACAACAAATAACCACTACTCATGTATCAGTGACATCGACTTTACCACATGTATATGGTTGTAGCTCGCTAAGTATTCGCTTACTTGTGGAACGGGGACATCACCAGCATGCAAAACTTCTATCTTGAAGTGCGAGAAATCAGGCACCTGATAGCAAATGTGCTAAAGTGCCTCCAAACAGTTGCGCATGGCAGAGAACTGGGCGCTTGTCCTGCTTGGCATCCGTGATCCCACCTCGCTAGATAAGTTCCTGATGCCCTGATGGTAGCCTCGAAAGGATGTAGAAGCTTAGTTCACACGTCCAAGTTTGACTATTATCAGCAGATGTCGTGTTCTCAATGATGTCCGACACCGTGAGCAAGGTAAGGCTGCTTTCAGCCACTCTATTGGGGATATCGTCTATGAAATATGCAACAATGATATTATTTAAATGAATCCATACATATTATGAAACAACACTTATTATGGAAATTAAACTATAATTATTAATTAATTAGCATCCAAAAATAAGATGTTAGAAAATATTTTGTATAATAGCTGCATAAGGGTGGTTTGGAATGGCCATATCAGGATCGAATGGATCATCGCCAGGGTGGAAACCTGGTTCTTGTGGTGGGGGAGGTCCGTTCATCCCACCTAATAAAATTTAAGAAATATGACTATAAATATATATTTCATTATATAAAATGTGCCAAGTAAAATGTCGCAAACTAAATAAACATATATCGATGCATATACATAGCTAGAATATGGAAGAGGAGAACATATATATTGCATTATACCTAATAAAATTCAAGAAATATGAATAGAAATATATATTGCATTATATAATTAAAATATATCAAGTAAAATGTCACAGACTAAATAAATATAGATCGATGCATATACATAGTTAGAATATGGAAGATGAGAATATATATATTGCATTATACCTAATAAAATTCAAGAAATATGAATAGAAATATATATTGCATTTATAAAATATGCCAAGTAAAATGTCGCAAACTAAATAAATATAGATCGATGCATATATATACATAGCTAGAATATGGAAGAGGAGAACATATATATACCCCCTTGCAATGAAATATTCAGGAGCCATGACCAAATCACGTAGAGTGAAGAGAGTGAGAAGTGAGAGTACGTGAAACTAAGAAATGAGAGTGAAGTAAGGGTGCATGCATGGGTATGTGTATGTTCTGGTGGTTCCTTTTTATAGGGGGGCAGACACATCACTGCCGGTTTTAAAGAAAAACTGACACTGATGGTGACTATCACTGCTGGTTTTGTAGGAAAACCAACAGTGATGTCCCTGACATCATGTACTTCAATGCATTGTGTGCATGCAGGAATAAATATCATTGGTTATGAAAAAATGATTCTGTGATATTTATTTAATGCTCAAATAATGTCAAAAAATTTCATATCAGTTGCATAATTATTAGGGCACAATATTTATGTAAAATATCCATACATGCATTGCCATTTGAAGAGACAAACATTAATATATATATACAAAAATACAACATAAAAGAACAGAAACCTTAGAATAAAATTACATATATGATAATAAAGACCCGACACTAAAATTAAATATACGATAACAAAAACCTATTTTCGTCTAGGTTAATGTTACAATCGAAGTGTACAAATACATTATAATATAACCACCTCAGAAACATTCTTCTAGCACCTAGGTAAGGTCAAATAGGCGCCAGAGGATGCCGGAGATGGCTAACGAGCTACGCCTTTGGGAGACGAACGGAGAGGTTGCCAGGCACTGTTGAACCCATGCCTCTCCGAACATACAGTCTAGAGCACACGGGACGGTTGCCGAGCATCGATGAACTCATGCCACTCTAGACAAACAGGCCAGAGCACACCGCATAGGATGGATCCGTCAACCTCGCGGCGTCCCCATGCTTCAACGTTGCCCTATCTTCACACTACTAGAAATATCCACTTCTATGACGAATAGCTTTCATCACTGAAGGACCCAAATTCATCATAATTTTACTTTTATGATGAGTTTATGATGGAAAATGGTTCATCATAGAAGTCGCGTCATTCCTTAACTTCTATGACGATTCGAGAAATTCATCATAGATGTGGATAGATCTATGACGAAAACTAACCGTCATAGAACTGCTTTGGCATGCGTGGCAAGGGGGCATCCACGTTGGCGGTTGCTTCCATTGGAGATGATTTCCATGTGTACCTGCTATAGCCGGTTGCATTAGAGATGGTTCGGGTACGTGTCACCTTGTTATTGGACAACGATGCCATCCCTGGTTCTTGCACATTTTAGGTTCTTAATGGACCACATGTTGGGCCCCTATTGTTCCATATGTCAGTTTTCTATTGGCACACGTGTCGTGTTGTGGTTGGGTGACATGTCATTTCTTCAATGGACCATGTGTCGAATTTTTATTGGTCCACGTGGCCGTTTCTTATTCGACCACGTGTCACAGTGCTGTCTGTCCATGTTTTGTTTTTTTATTCAGCCATAGGCTTGATGACTTTCTTCCACGTGTTGGATTTTTATTAGCCTAGGTGTCATATTTTTATTTGATCATGTGGCTTGCCTAGGTTCTACCACGTGCCTAACAAATCAATACCAAAGTTAAACACGAACGTCTTACTCCAAGTAGCAAGACGATTTAGAGGTACTAGTGTAGAGGAGGAAGCCGACAAGTTTGACACTCTGTCCAACCAATGTACAAGGCTTGCCGAGTACAAGAAGTAGAGGGAACCACTACTCTGCTATTCCTCTCACTCTTTACTCACTCACTCCCTACTCTAGTCTAGCTAGAACCTAATGGAAATGTAGGTGCTCTTGCTCTTCTTCTCCAAGTGTATGATGATTTGAAATGTGAGGAGGGGGTCTTCTTATATAGCCTTGAGTATGATGGTTTTGGTGAGGTATTTTTGGTAAGCACACATGCAACCATCCTTGGGGGCATTAATTGCACCGCCTCCTGAAGAGTGGACCCAAGAGGTGGCAAGGGGGTGTGGCCGCACCTAGGGTGTGCCCGTACCCTAGTTGGTGCCTCCACACACCGCCTTCGCTAGGTGGGCTCTTGGATGGATTTGGACCCCTGCCACGTTGGTGTTCTGCCTAGAAATGGAGTTGGATGGGCTGTCTTGGGCTTTGCTTTGTGTTTTGCTTGAATACGCCTTCTCAGTTGCGCATTTTAGTGTATTTTCACGTGTTGCCCCGCAAAACACATATGTACCAAAACTTGTGGAGAATGTTAGTTATAATCCCTAATTCTAAGCTTTGGCATTCATATTTGTTTCATTTTGTTTGAATATTGGCGGTAGAAGTATGAGTTAAGCACCACCAATAAAGATTAGCAAAGACATGTTTGTGTTGCAAATCTATATTGATGATATCATATTTGGATCAACCAATGAAGATTATTGTGAGGAGTTTGGAAAGATGATGGCAAGTGAATTTGAGATGTCCATGATTGGAGAGCTTAGTTACTTCCTTGGTCTTCAAATCAAGCAAATGAAGAATGGAACATTTGTGAGTCAAGGCAAGTACATCAAGGACATGCTCAAGAAGTTTGGAATGGATGATGCTAAAGCTATTAGTACACCAATGGGGATAAATGGAAGCTTGGATAGTGATGCTAGTGGCAACATGGTGGATCAAAAGATATATCGGTCTATGATTGAAAGCCTACTCTATGTGACTGCATCAAGGCCGGATATGATGTTTAGTGTGTGCATGTGTGCTAGATTTCAAGCCTTACCAAGATAAAGTCATTTGAAGGCCACCAAGAGAATATTGAGGTACTTGAAGCATATGCAAAATGTTGGATTGTGGTATCCCAAAGGAGCAAGATTTGAGTTGATTGGATATTTGGACTTCGATTATGCGGGATGCAAAGTTGAGAGAAATAGCACATCAGGCACATGTCAATTATTGGGAAGATCACTTGTGTCTTGGTCATCAAAGAAGCAAAATAGTGTAGCACTTTCAACCTGCCAAAGCGGAGTACATTTCGGCCGGTAGTTGTTGTGCTGAATTACTTTGGATGAAGGCTACTTTGAGTGACTTTAGAATCAAATTCAAACAAGTGCCATTGCTATGTGACAATGAGAGTGCCATGAAGCTCACCAACAACCTGGTTCAACATTCAAGAACAAAGCACATAGATGTCCAGCATCATTTCATAAGAGATCACCAACAAAAAGGGGACATTTGCATTGAGAGCGTGGGCACCGATGATCAACTTGCTGATATTTTTACCAAGCCACTAGATGATAAGAGGTTTTGCAAGCTAAAGAATGAATCGAACATACTTGACTTCTGAAATATGTGTTGATGCACCCCCATTATATGACATGCCTCTCCTTCGAGCAAAGCAAGGTAAAATTGATTGACATGTCATTCATACGTTGCTAAGGACTTGTTTAGTGCATCTAGTCATTCCTCACATGTCTTAGGCTCATTCATGAAAATTAAATGAATTTGATGCTTGTATGGTACCATTATTGCTTGTATGCTAGAAATAATCTAGTGGTAGCATATAACATGTTTGTGGGCTTGTGAACCTAGTGTTTAATCTAGAAAATGAGCTATAAGTGTTTAATTCAACATGGTCAAGATAACCCTTGAAATGAGGTGTGGAGAAGCTTGCCCTTGGATCAAAGCAAGTTAAATATCTTTTCCAAGTGATCTAGATTGAACCAAATATGGGAAAATGATCCTCACTTTACATGGTTTCACACTAACCTATCTAAAATTTGAGCTCACCTTTTGTGTATTTGATGCCAAAGGGGGAGAAGTAATTCACAAAGATAGTAAGATAGGGAGAGCAAACAAATGAAATGACATTGTAAGGGGATCAATTAAAATTTGAAGCACACAAGTAGGGGAGCAAGCTCATAAACTTGTTTGATGCATTTGAATGTGCATTACATATGTTTGCTTGCATAGCACAAGTCTTTAAATTCCTTATCCATGCTTGTGTGGTGTATGCTAGTTGTAGGATTGATTGATGAAATACAAAACTAGCATGCATAGGATGATAGTTAGATGTGCCTTGCTCACTTTTCAAGTGGTACTAGAGCCTTGCTTATAATGTCGATCTCATGAGGTATCTAGTGTTTGTGTTTTGCAAGAGCAATCTAACTAACCATGGTGCTAAGGATGGTATTATTGGCTACTCCGATTAGTATCACGCTTCAAAGGTCCATTCTTTACACCTTAGCATCATTTGGTAGACATTACTTCCCCACACTTCCTAATCTATGCATATGTGCAAGCTTTCAAATCCAAACTCTTAGCACATATGTAGTGTAACATCCCAGATGTTAAAAATAGTTAAAACTTGATCATGAGTATCATTGTGCTTAATCACCAAGTATTGTTTCATTAATGCATTGTATGTTTCAAATAGTAGCATGTCTATGTTGCATAAGTGATGTTTCATTTTATAGCCTTGCTAGGTTGCAAATGTGGTGTTTCATATGTTGCATATGCTATGCTCTATTTGTTGCATGAAATGTTACCTTTGATATCAATTAAGAAACTTTGTGAAGTTATATATGAGAATTTGTTTAAATAAATAAAACTTTGTTAATATAAACTTTGTTATTTAAAGTATGCTCTATAATATAGAATCAAAGTTTGTTAGGGTTTTCAATTCAAATATGTTTAAAATGGAACTCAAAGATTGAATTTAAGGTTGATTTTGAAACTTAGCCAACTTCTGCCTAAGTCCCTGGAATCAGTTTTAAAGTTCAAACTTTGGTGAATTATTAAATGAACTTTCATAAATAAAATTTGTTCAACTTTTGATTCACTGATTGGTGTGATGTTTAAGCTTTGATAATGTATAATTAGATGGGATGATGGATTAGTGCTTGACCTTCAATTAATTGCGCAAACTTGCTTAACCAAAACAGTTTTCAAAACCTCAAACTGAACCTGGGGTTTTAGTTTCACTGAACCCATGTTTGCAATTCACAATCTCAAAATATTTTGCTCTTTTGATCTTGCACCTTAAAGCAAAGATAGAGAAAGCTTGTAGATGAACATCTTTTGTTCTTGGGGTTGTTTGAGTTGCTGAACGTAATCGAGAGAAAATGGAAGGGAAAGATGAAGTTTCAATCAGCTACAGTAAGTCGACAGCAACTGCCACGTAGCTGCTTCACCACTGATGACCGCCACCCTTGCTCACCGCCTTCACACGCATGCGATGCGCAGCTGCTTTCGTGGATAAGTCCAAGCAGCTGCTAGCCGCCTAGAAGTTTCACCCGCGTCGATATAGCCCAAAGTCAGCCGCCGTCTTGCTTCTTCTTTCTCCCCACCACCGCCGAGTACCTCCACCTCGCCGGCGCATTTTGTCGTAGCTGCTCCATCTTAGCCCAATTGGCCATGCTCGCAACTCCACCTCACTCTTATGCACCTACTTGACCCACTCGTGCCATCTCTCCTCACTAAAATTGGCCACGGGCTGAATTCCCACCACGGCGGCTCGCCATAGCCCCCGAGCACCACCTCACCATGGCCAGCTTGTCCCACTGCACCTCCCTCCCTCCTAGCGCTTGTTTCGGCTCCGCCTTCACTCGGTGATGCTCATCGACTCATCCTTCTTACTCTACCATGCAGGGCGCACCAGAACGTTGCCACCTTCTCTCGTTCATGCCACCGTAACCACCCTCACCGTCGGTAGGCACGTCCGCTTTGCCCCTGCTTCAACCAAGCAGCGACCCAACATCATGGTGAGCTTGCAGTACCTCTTGAACCCTTAGCCAAACCCCTACCATGTTATAGTTGTCTGTTCATTACCACACCGCTGCACCGCCAAGCTGCCATGGCTACGGCTGTGTGTGCACCTAACCCTAACTAGTTCAACCGATAGCGTAGATAGGTCCGTATGGCCACCCTGAGCGCGCTGGTGGTCTTGCCATCGCCGGAGACCTCGTCATTGACGAGCTCCACCATGCCGGAGCACCACCACGCCACCACAGTCATCGACATGGTCGCTGCCATGCCCTAATCATTCATCCATCACCACCAGCGTGTGCACGACGAAGAGAGGAGTCAGTTGGGCCAAGTCTCGTCGCCGGCGACCTCGCCGACGGTGAGTACCTACCGGTCAACGGCGGTGTACCCACAGTCAGGCGTGAGGGCATTGTGCCGCTGACCCCAGTCCCGTGCGTCAGTGGCTGGGGCTAGCTACGCGTGGGTGAGAAAATAATTTCAGCGTAGAAAATGTTTTATCCTTTTTCAGAAAATGATTAAAAGTGCAGTTTCTTGCCAAATTCATAACTAAACAAATAGTGATGATAAAAATGTGAAACTTTTTGTGTAGCCTTCTTATATGATGCTCTACCTAGGAAAAATATGAGTTGATCATTTTAAGTAATTTTGTTATGCTTAAAAATTACCTCTTTTAATTAATAAATGGACCTTGCAAGATTTTTATAGACTTAAATAATTATGTTTTAATCATGAATTTTTTTGTATTTGCTTTACATGTTAATATCTACCTTCACAAAAAGTTTTGTACTATTTTAATGAAAATAAATTGTCCATTTAATTCAAATGCCTTTTATGGATTAATAAAAATATAAAAATGATTTCTATAAATCCTTAAATGACTTTGATGTGATTTTGGGATTGATTGTGGACCTTGGAACACCAAACCCCTATTGTTCCTTGACAACTTTATTACTTTCCATAATATGTTTATCATCAACTTGTTATATAATAAATAAATGGTCTAATTAAATGCTTAACTAGTAGATGCATGCTTATAAGCCTTGATTGCTCCTGGTATGCAATAGTTGAGTAAGTTGTTATGCTTTGTAGATGTTTTTCATTCTAATCTTGTTAGTCCATGTTAAGTTATGCCTTTCATGATAGATAACTAATTCACTTGATGGTTAATTAACTAAAATGCCTTTATAATAATAGCCCTAGTTATTTAGTGAAGGAAAGTTGTACTCAACTTTCTTAAGTTTGTTAAGTTTCATTCATGCACTTGTATGCCTCTCATCATGCATCATGGCATGTAGTCCATCATGTTAAGTGAAGCATCATTTATTACGTGTAGTGTATACGAGAGTGAGAAGACTCGTCTTGACCAAGTTTCGAAGAAGGTCCATCCACCCATGGAGTTGGTGAATCCTATGATCCTCTATAGAACTAACCTTCTCTGCAACACAGGCAAGCCCCAGAGCATAAACCTTTCTCTAATATTTATAAATCTTTATTACACTTTAAGTCTTGTGAGATGTGCATTAAGTAATTAGGAGTTGGTCAAATACCGTTGCTGCATGATTACCTTATTATTTAGGTATTCCTAGTTGTACCCCATTAGTTTGAATAGGTCAATATCTCTGATGCTTAGTAATGCTTAGATTTCAATAGAAGTCGAATGATGGTTTCATCATTCGTGAGAAATAGGTTTTACCTTGGTTCTTCTCGGCTCCATTTATGGATCGTGAGAATACCATGATAATGTTAATGTTAAATTGAGATCAGGCGGACTCTTTGTTTGCGTCAAGTTTGAGTCTTGGTGTAGTGCCCGGCCTATGTCGATTAAGGACCATTCGTTGTAGGCTTGCTTGTTCGAGACCTTGTAGTACTAGCCACATACTCTGGTAAGCCTGATATCTTGGCTATTCCATTATGTGAAAAGACAACTACGCACTGAGAGTGTGGAGATGGTGAGAGTAGCGTGTACACATCCTATGAATCTATCACGGACGAACGACGCAAGAAGGTGGAGTATTGTGCTCTCGGGTAGTGCAGACCGGTTCACGTTTTGGAGGATCTGAGTGAAGGTTGATATATGTAGGTCTCGAACCTGCATATGTCATGTGGTAAGGAAACCCCAGTTGGCCCTAATCGATTCAAATCATCATGCTCCTCGGTTATGGAGACTCGATCAACTACCCTACATCGTAGTTTAATCTATGAAACATGGTTACTTTGGATGCGAGATGGTATAAAATGAGATGAGATGATTAATGAAGTGATTAAGCTAGATCAGGTGCAAACTGGATACTACTGATAACTTAACATGAAGCTAAAACATTGAAAGTAAGGATCCACTTGTAGTAAGCTTTTCTACAAAACTTACTCTTACTTCAAACTTTCCTATAAGCCCGCATACCCTTGGATTCTTTTCTTTTAGTCAGGTAAGACTTGTTGAGTACCATCAAGTACTCAGGGTTTGTTAACCCCTATTGTAGGATCTGACTTGTGCTACAAATTGAGGTCATGTCGGTGGACACGACATGATCTGACGTTCTCTTCTACCTTAGGTGCCTACCTAAGTTGCTTTTGTAGTTCTACTCACCTTTTAGAATTTAAGTTAAGTTTTTACTTGAACATGTTTTGTAAACTAATATTATAAGTCTCCCCCACTTCGATGTAAGTTATTTTTAACAAGTGTTGTAATGTTGTGGTAACTCTATGTTGATCCTGTATGAGTTGTAAAATATGGATGATTCAGGGTTCCTCGAGGACACCCGATAGAAAACCTGAGTTATCTGGCTCTGGTGTGCAGTAGTCAGAGGCCTTTGAGACAATGATAGGTGCACATGGGCCATATAATTAGGGTGGTTCTGCCACATGTAGGGGAAGCTAATGCCACCAATTTGGGTTTATGAAACTTGTCCATATCCTTTACACATGGTAAAATGCTTGGACAAGCAACATGAATCCAAGGAAATTTTGTTGAATATCTTTGTAAAAAGGTTGTCATCAATTACCAAAAAGGGGGTGATTGAAAGCCCTAGTTTGGTTTTGGATAATGGATAAAACCTATGCACTAACCTTTGTCATGAGTTGTGATATGAGCTAGGTTGTTGCAAAAAATGATTTCTATAAATCCTTAAATGACTTTGATGTGATTTTGGGATTGATTGTGGACCTTGGAACACCAAACCCCTATTGTTCCTTGACAACTTAATTACTTTCCATAATATGTTTATCATCAACTTGTTATATAATAAATAAATGGTCTAATTAAATGCTTAACTAGTAGATGCATGCTTATAAGCCTTGATTGCTCCTGGTATGCAATAGTTGAGTAAGTTGTTATGCTTTGTAGATGTTTTTCATTCTAATCTTGTTAGTCCATGTTAAGTTATGCCTTTCATGTTAGATAACTAATTCACTTGATGGTTAATTAACTAAAATGCCTTTTATAATAATAGCCCTAGTTATTTAGTGAAGGAAAGTTGTACTCAACTTTCTTAAGTTTGTTAAGTTTCATTCATGCACTTGTATGCCTCTCATCATGCATCATGGCATGTAGTCCATCATGTTAAGTGAAGCATCATTTATTACGTGTAGTGTATACGAGAGTGAGAAGACTCGTCTTGACCAAGTTTCGAAGAAGGTCCATCCACCCATGGAGTTGGTGAATCCTATGATCCTCTATAGAACTAACCTTCTCTGCAACACAGGCAAGCCCCAGAGCATAAACCTTTCTCTAATATTTATAAATCTTTATTACACTTTAAGTCTTGTGAGATGTGCATTAAGTAATTAGGAGTTGGTCAAATACCGTTGCTGCATGATTACCTTATTATTTAGGTATTCCTAGTTGTACCCCATTAGTTTGAATAGGTCAATATCTCTGATGCTTAGTAATGCTTAGATTTCAATAGAAGTCGAATGATGGTTTCATCATTCGCGAGAAATAGGTTTTACCTTGGTTCTTCTCAGCTCCATTTATGGATCGTGAGAATACCATGATAATGTTAATGTTAAATTGAGATCGGGCGGACTCTTTGTTTGCGTCAAGTTTGAGTCTTGGTGTAGTGCCCGACCTATGTCGATTAAGGACCATTCGTTGTAGGCTTGCTTGTTCGAGACCTTGTAGTACTAGCCACATACTCTGGTAAGCCTGATATCTTGGCTATTCCATTATGTGAAAAGACAACTACGCACTGAGAGTGTGGAGATGGTGAGAGTAGCGTGTACACATCCTATGAATCTATCATGGACGAACGACGCAAGAAGGTGGAGTATTGTGCTCTCGGGTAGTGCAGACCGGTTCACGTTTTGGAGGATCTGAGTGAAGGTTGATATATGTAGGTCTCGAACCTGCATATGTTGTGTGGTAAGGAAACCCCAGTTGGCCCTAATCGATTCGAATCATCATGCTCCTCGGTTATGGAGACTCGATCAACTACCCTGCATCGTAGTTTAATCTATGAAACATGGTTACTTTGGATGTGAGATGGTATAAAATGAGATGAGATGATTAATGAAGTGATTAAGCTAGATCAGGTGCAAACTGGATACTACTGATAACTTAACATGAAGCTAAAACATTGAAAGTAAGGATCCACTTGTAGTAAGCTTTTCTACAAAACTTACTCTTACTTCAAACTTTCCTATAAGCCCGCATACCCTTGGATTCTTTTCTTTTAGTCAGGTAAGACTTGTTGAGTACCATCAAGTACTCAGGGTTTGTTAACCCCTATTGTAGGATCTGACTTGTGCTACAAATCAAGGTCATGTTGGTGGACACGACATGATCTGACGTTCTCTTCTACCTTAGGTGCCTACCTAAGTTGCTTTTGTAGTTCTACTCACCTTTTAGAATTTAAGTTAAGTTTTTACTTGAACATGTTTTGTAAACTAATATTATAAGTCTCCCCCACTTTGATGTAAGTTATTTTTAATAAGTGTTGTAATGTTGTGGTAACTCCATGTTGATCCTGTATGAGTTGTAAAATATGGATGATTCAGGGTTCCTCGAGGACACCCGATAGAAAACCTGAGTTATCTGGCTCTGGTGTGTAGTAGTCAGAGGCCTTTGAGATAATGATAGGTGCACATGGGCCATATAATTAGGGTGGTTCTGCCACATGTAGGGGAAGCTAATGCCACCAATTTGGGTTTATGAAACTTGTCCATATCCTTTACACATGGTAAAGTGCTTGGACAAGCAACATGAATCCAAGGAAATTTTGTTGAATATCTTTGTAAAAAGGTTGTCATCAATTACCAAAAAGGGGGTGATTGAAAGCCCTAGTTTGGTTTTGGATAATGGATGAAACCTATGCACTAACCTTTGTCATGAGTTGTGATATGAGCTAGGTTGTTGCAATCCAAGTGTGGAGCATGGTGGCACTCAAGTGATGGTGATGATCACATGAATTGATAAGATGGCCACATGTTATGATGTTCAAGTGCTCAACTTGGAAGAGAAGAAAGAGAAAAACAAAACCCTATGGAGATCAAGGCAAAGGTATAAATAGGGATTTTGTTTTGGTGATCAAGACATTATAGAGAGTGTGATCACGTTTAGGATAGATGGTCGTACTATTAAGAGGGGATCTCAACTAGACAATACGGTCATCTAGTGCCACTAGATGTTAGACTTCATGCATTGTATTTGGGCCTAGTGCACATCAGAGAGTAAGCAAAAAACATTTATTGAAAATGTTTTTGAGAAATGCTAACTTGGCTCTAACATGTTTTGAGAAAACCCTTTGAGAGTTAGCATCGCTTGCGGAGAGTAGCTCGAGTTGCTGTGGATCAAATCGCAACAAAGTTTGCAACTTGGAGAGCTAGTGGTGGTGCCTAGGTGGCACTGCCACCCCCTATCCAGTGCACTGCCACCCCTATGGTGGTGCCTACTTGGACATGGCAAAGAGCAGCTGCACTAGGGTGGTCACCGAACATGTTGATGCTCACAGCTAGGTGCACAGCGGTGCACCGCCATGGGCACCACCGCCCTTGTCTGGTGCCACTGCCATTTTATTCCCGAGGCTGGTGTTCTAGAACTTGGGCTGAGGGGGCACCGCCCTAGTCATCACCATGGGGACGGCGGTGCACTACCCTAATTTTCTAGAGAGGATGTTTTTGGGGACTTAGCTAGGATGGTCACCGCCACCCCTAGGGTGGTGCCACTGCCATGCCTTGTCTGGTGACCAACGGCTAGTTTAGCCATTGGAATTCGACTGTTGGGAAGGTCACTTCCCTATCCGGTCCTAGGCACCGCCCTGTCCAATGATCTCGTAGAAATAGCTCCAAGGGGTACAATGGCTCTATTTGCTTGTGTTGCTATAAATAGAGAGTGTGGCCAGCCTTGGCCACTCTCTTGGCACTTCATACACTTGTGCACACCCTTTAGGAGCTAAGCAAACACAATCCACTCACTTGCACACTTGATTTCATCATTTGAGTGAGATTGGTGAGCCTCTAGTGCATTGCATTGAGTTGCATCATTTTGTGGCACTAGCTGGAAGCTTTGGGCTGGTTGTGATCTTATTACTCTTGGTGTTTGCCGACACCTAGATGGCTCGGTGATTGGAGGATCGTTGAGCGGAGTTGGTGATTGTCTCTGGCCTCAATCAGTTGCTTACTTGAATATGTTTTGTAAACTAATGTTATAAGTCTCCCGTACTCTGATGTAAGTTATTTTTAACAAGTGTTGTAATGTTGTGGTAACTCCATGTTGATCCTGTATGAGTTGTAAAATATGGATGATTCAGGGTTCCCCGAGGACACCCGACAGACTACATGAGTTATCTGGCTCTGGTGTGCAGCAGTCAGAGGCCTTTGAGACTGATAGGTGCACATGGGCCATATAATTAGGGTGGTTCTGCCACATGTAGGGGAAGCTAATGCTACCAATTTGGGTTTATAAAATGTCAGGGATGAATATTAGGGTACCCAAAAAGGAGGAGCTAATGACCATCAATAATTGATTCATTTGCACAATCAAGAGTGTGACTATGCCCGAGGGCTGGCTCTGCCTCACCCAACATCTAAGGGTTGGTTCCACCTCGCTCAACCCCCAAGGGTTTTATCGACTGGATCCACCTCGCCCGACGTCTGAGGGCCGGCCTCGCCTTGTCCGAGGTCTGAGGGCTGGCTCCACCTCGCCCGAGGTCTGAGGGCTAGCTCCACCTCACCCGACATCTGAGGGCTAGCTCTGCCTTGCCTGATGTCTAGGGGTTGGCTCTGCCACACCTGAGGTCTAGGGGCTAGCTCGCTCTGCACGTGACTCCTTTACGACAACGCACGGAGCAAATAAGGCAAGGCGCTCAAAGTCAACCACAATACTAAGGACCGTACCCTACACACCTATAGGATAGTACTATTAGGCCATGCTAGAAGGGTGCTTTGTGACCTTCTAGGCATGTCAGAGCCCCAACAGTGTTGTAGGCATCGACATTTGCCTCACAGTGTTGTGGGCGCCGTCATTTGCCCTCGGGCATGAATCCTTACGGAAGCTAATGACAACCACTATGGTCCAAAAGAAAACTTGCATCATCCACAGTAATGGATGTGCGGTCACTATGCTGGCCACTCTATGGCCATTGATCAGCACCCTAGTCCGCTGCATCGCCCACTAGGGTGGGATGGGACTTGACAACCCGCTGACAATGCTAGGACATAGCGTTGTCAGTGGACAGACGCCCAGCGTAGCCCTATCAGGATCAGCAGATAGGTGCCCAATGTGGGGCTATCCTTGCCACCGCCTACCATGTCAGCAGGGCCCACACAGAGGAAAAGGAAGACCCGGCGTCCTTGGCGGACTTCCTTGGCCTTTAGTTTTTCTCTTTTCTCCCATTTGTAATTTCTGCTCTCCCTTGGCCTATAAAAGGGAAAGCAGGGCACCCCACTAAGGGGATCGATTAATCACATCACACATCATGCCACATAGTTGAGCAGCAACCAAGCTCTCAACACCCATTTGACTTTTTCATTAGAGACTTGGGACCGGTCCCTCACTCGCCTGTTTGTAACCCATACTACCTAGTTTTCAGTGCTAATAACAAGAGCAGCAGCTATGAACTGGACATAGGGACATTCTGCCCAAACCAGTATAAACCTTATGTCTTTTAGTACACCATCTAGGATAGATGCGCAATAAACCTTATGTCTTTTAGTACACCATCCAGGCATTTGCATGTTCTGACATTAACATCAGGTTGTGGATGGCTAGCCATGGAATCAGCTAGGTCTCAGGCACACATGTGCGCTTTGAGGACCTAGACTTCATTGTCATGGTGGAGGGAGAACTAGCTTGGGCACCCATCGTCGTTCAACCCTTCCACTCCGCCGGCCATGACACGATCACCAAGATGCTCGAGGAGCTACAGCTTACCAGGGGAGAGGCATTCTCCCCAGAATACATTATCCAGAGTGCCCCGATGGTGCTCCTGTTCGGTCTCTGCAACACCACAAAGACCATTGGCCACCTTGTGGCCTAGCGCATGCTCCCGTCCCCCGTGAACAACAAGTTCATGGGGGTGATCGAACATGTCATGGAATCTTTCCATGACCTCCTCATAGAGGAGCTAGAGTCGCCCTCTGGCTCTGACTCTAGCAGGGGGAGCCATCACCCCTCTCATGAATGCTTCATGATGGGTACCCCCGAGGGACATGTCAAAAGTGTCCCTAAGGAGGTGGCTGCCTCGGTGAATGACCTCGACAATGAGGCCAAGGGGGAGACCGTGGCCCCACCTCACATGAGGGTGGAGCAGCTGAAAGCCTAACACCGAGAGATCAAGGAAGCGCGACTCTAGCTTGAGTAGGAATGCGCAGAGCTCGATCAAGAGATCAAGCGCCATAAAGACGATGGGCGCGCATGCGCTATGGCCCGTGACATGAACTGGAGGATGATCGCCGACGATGAAGCCCTCCCTCGCTTCGTCCAAGCAAGCCAGAACATCGCTGCTGCGGTGGCCTTGCTCCATGGTCTTCCAGAGGTCACGACTCCCATGGATCATTAGGCCTACCATGAGATTCGCACGCTCGAGCATGCGGCAACGCAGCAGGCCGAGAGCTCGTTGTCTCGGCAATGTGAGCTTGACACCAGCCAGCACACACTCTCGAAGCACCCTAGCAAGGACATGTCGGTCCACCAGGAGCCACAAGGCCATGGGCAGCGCACCATGGTCCCAGTACATCAGCGTCTCGGTCACAACCGTGATGCATGCAATACCCTCGACGCCCGCAGGTGTACCTATGATAGCTCGAGAGAGGGAGCTAGCCGCGGCTATCATCCTCGTCATGGCAGACTCTACAACAGCGGCAAGGACCGAAGCCTGAGCCCTGGCCTATTGGGGCCTCAAGCCTTCGACCGACACATCCTCAACGCTGCCTTCCCGCCTAGGTACCAACTGCCAACCAACATCCTAAAATACTCTGGGGAAACAAACCCCGAACTATGGCCCGAGGATTATCAGCTTGCCTAGCCAAGCCGGTGGAGTCGATAATGATGACTTCATTATCAATAACCTTCCATTGTTCTTGGCTGATTCGGCACGAACATGGTTAGAACACCTTTAGTCCAACAGAATCCAAAGTTGGGCAGACCTAAAGGAGATCTTCGTGGGAAACTTTCAGGGCACATACAAGCACCCTGAAAACCCATGGGACCTCAAGAACTACCAGTAGAAGGCCAAAGAAACCCTCCATGGGTACATCCAATGCTTCTCCCAGCAATGCAACGAACTACCTAACGTCACCGACACCGTTGTTATAGGAGCTTTCCTATCCAAGACCACCTGCGAGTCCATGGTTCACAAGCTGGGATGCAAGGGCCTGTGAACCACCAAGGAACTCCTTGACATCACCACCAGCCATGCCTCGGGCGAAGAAGCGGTCAGAGCAATCTTCGATTGCCTTAATAGCAAGGCGAGGTGGGACAAGGACACCGGCAAAGGTGCCTCCAATCGTCCTGCCAAAAAGAAGAACAAGAACCAACGGCGCGAGGGCTCGCTCATGGCCGTCGCTGACCGCAGGGGTGGTCGGAAGCCCATGGAGGGTACTCTGAACCACTTTGAAAAACTACTCGAGGGGCCATACCTGAACCATGCCTTCCCTATCAAACATCTATACAAGGACTGTGCCCTTATGAAGCGGTTCTTGTCCAGAGACTCCAACAAAGGGGAGCACGGGAAGGACCCCGACCCTACCACGGACGACGTCGAGGGGAAGGAGGGCGGGTTTCCAACGTCGGATGGCTGCCTCATGATCTTCGGAGGATCAGAGGCCTATGACTCCAAGCGCCGCCAGAAGATCGCACGCAGCGAGGTCTATGTGACCGAACCAGCCATGCCTACCTTCCTCCGATGGTCAGAATCCGCTATAATCTTTGATCAGACCGACCACCTAGAGAGCGTCCCGCAACCAGGAAGATACCCGCTCATGGTTGACACGATCATCGACATGAAGCGTCTCACCAAAGTACTGATGGATGGAGGCAGCGGCCTCAATATCATGTACACCGAGATGCTTGATGTTATGGGCGTCGATCGAGCATGCATCCGGCCAACCAGAGCACCTTTCCATGGCATCATGCCTAGAAAGCAGGCCATACCACTTGGGCAGATCGATCTGCCCATTACCTTCGGTGGCCCATCCAACTACTAGATGGAGGCCCTCACCTTTGAAGTGGTTGGGTTCCACGGAACTTACCATGCCATCCTAGGATGACCATTCTACGTGAAGTTCATGGCTATTCCTAACTACACCAACCTCAGGCTAAAGATGTCGGGCCTCAGCAGGGTCATCATCATCGACACCTCCTTCTAGCATGCCTATGAGTGCGAGGTCGAGTGCTGTGATCATGCCACGGCAACCGTTGCCTCCGAAGAGCTCGCGAACATCAAGAAAGAGGTCACCAAAGAAGCGCCCAATCCCAAGAGGTCAACTGGGTCTTTCGAGCCAGCGGAAGGCTCCAAAGAGGTCCTCATAGATCCTGGTAGCCCCGAGGGCAAGGTGGCACGCATTGGCACCACACTTTCTCTAAATAGGAAAGCGCGCTCATTGACTTCCTCTGCATCAACAAAGACATCTTTGCGTGGAAGCCCTCAAACATGCTAGGAATTCTGAGGGAAGTCACTGAGCATGTCTTGAAGATCCACCCAGGCTCCAAGCTGGTGAAACAACACCTGTGTCGCTTTGATGAGGGGAAACATAGAACCATCAATGAGGAAATCATGAAGCTTCTGGCGACCGGATTCAACAAGGAAGTGTACCACCCAGAATGGTTAGCCAATCCTGTTCTTGTGCGAAAGAATAGTGGGAAATAGAGGATGTGTGTTGACTACACGGGTCTCAACAAGGCATGCCCAAAGGATCTGTTTCCTTTACCACACATAGACCAAATAGTCGACACTACCTCAGGGTGCAAAACCCTCTACTTCCTTGATGCGTACTCTGGGTACCACCAAATCGCGATGAAAGAATCCGACCAGCTCGCAATGTCTTTCATCACCCCGTTCAGATCATTCTACTACATCACAATGCCGTTCGGTCTGAAGAATGCTGGGGCTACATACTAGTGTTGTATGCTCAAGTATTTTGGGGACCTCATTGAGCGGACTGTTGAGGCCTATGTTGATGACATCGTGGTCAAGTCCAAATGAGCTGACCACCTCGTAGCCGATCTTAAGCAGACCTTTGCAAAAGTCCAAGCAAACGGCATCAAACTCAATCCTAAGAAGTGCGTCATCAGGGTCCCAAGGGGCATGCTGCTTGGTTTCATTGTCTCTGAGCATGGCATCGAGGCCACCCTAGAGAAGATCTCAACCATCACTAAGATGGTCCTAATTTAGAACATAAAGGGAGTACAGTGAGTTACAGGGTGCCTCGCTATGCTCAGCCGTTTTATCTCGTGCCTCGACGAATGAGGTCTCCCCCTTTATCAACTTCTGAAGAAGGCCAACCACTTCGAATGGACATCCGAAGCCCAGGAGGCACTTGACATGGTCAAGCTACTTCTAACAAAGGCCCCGATCCTAGTTCCTCCTACCGATGGAGAACCCCTTCTGCTCTACATTGTGGCCACCACACAAGTGGTCAGTGCTGCCCTAGTAGTAGAGCGGGAAGAAGAGGGGCATGCCCTCAAAGAAAAGTGCCCTATGTACTTCATCAGTGAGGTCCTATCTGACTCAAAGACCTACTATCCTCAAATCCAGAAGCTTCTGTATGCTATCCTCATCACCAAGAGGAAGCTACGCCACTACTTCGAGTCACATCCGGTGACAGTCGTGACGTCGTTCCCCCTCTATGAGGTTGTCCAAAACTAGGATGCCATGGGAAGAACCACAAAATGGGCACTTGAGCTGATGGGTTAGGGCATTACGTATGCCTCCCAGACAGCCATCAAGTCCTAGGTGTTGGCTGATTTCATTGCGGAATGGACCGAGGTGCAAATGCCACCATCGGTCATCGATCAAGAGTATTGGATGATATACTTCGATGGATCGCTAATGAAGAAGGGCACTAGTGTAGGGCTTGTCTTTGTGTCACCCCTTGGGGTATGAATGAGGTACATAGTCAGTCTCCATTTCCCTTCCTCCAACAACGTGGCTAAATATGATGTGCTCATCAATGACCTATGCACTGCCATCGAGTTGGGAATCCGATGCCTTGACGTTCGAGGAGATTCCCAGCTCATTGTCGACCAAGTCATGAAGGAGTCAAGCTACCATGATGCTAAGATGGCCGCATACTGCTGAGAAGTCCACCGGTTGGAGGACAAGTTTGATGGCCTCAAGCTCAATCACATTCCAAGGCGCCTCAATGAGATGACCGATGCGCTTGCAAAAGTAGCATCCGACCGAGAGCCAGTGTCGATAGGTGTCTTCGCCGATGACCCGCACAAGCCCTCAGTTCACTATGAGGGGATAGAACAAGGCAGAGATGGTCTGTCCAATCTAGGCCCGAGGGATGACCAACCATCGGCTCCATCTAGTCCCAAAGTCATGGAGCTTGAAGAAGGCCTAGCAATAGAGCCCGACCCTCTGATCGAATAGAAGATGCCCTACCTCAACTACCTCCTCCATGATACGCTGCTGATGGACAAGACAGAGGACCGATGGCTAGCCCATCATGCCAAGTCCTTTATTCTTGTGGAGAGCGAACTCTATAAGTGAAGTCACACCGGAATCCTGCAGCACTGCATCCCTATCGAATGGGGGAAGCATTTGTTGAGTGATATCCATGCTAGGGTCTATGATCATCATGCCACACCTAGAACCCTGGTCGGAAACCTATTCTGATAGGGCTTCTACTAGCCTACCATGGTAGCCGACCCCTAGCAAATCGTATACACCTATGAAGGGTGCCAGTACTATGCTCAGTAGACTCACCTACCGGCCCAAGCGCTCTAGACGATCCCCAGCACCTGGACATTCATAGTCTAAGGGTTAATCTAGTTGGACCACTCAAAAAGGCACCCAGAGTGCTACACCCACTTGCTTGTCACCATAGACAAGTTTACAAAGTGGATAGAAGCTCGATCGATCTCCACGATCAAATCCGAGTAGGTCGTGTTGTTCTTCCTCGACATCGTCCATCGCTTCGGAGTCCCAAACTCCATCATCATGGACAATGGCACATAGTTCACTGGCAAGAAGTTCCTCTGATTTTACGATTAACATCATGTTTGTGTCAACTAGGCCTGGTGGTGGTGGACATGCTCACTATGTCCTGATGAGCACCAGCAAGGGGTCGAACCTCACTCAGGGGCTAATACGAGTATATTTATCCTACAAACATTCCCTATGCCTACCCCCCTTTTTCTCACATTAATGCCTAGGAGCTAGGTTTTTGGGAACAAACTCTGAGTATAACTAGTCAGACTACGAGAAACCTATGCTCCAGCGGCTGCGGCGCCTTCACTCACCAGCGTGATCAGAGCTGGCTTTCCCACACTATGAGTTTTTATGGCCTTCACTATGTAAAGGGTCGGGGTGCACTGAACCTTTTTATATAAAAAGGCGAGAAGAGCTAAACAGTTGTTTGCTATGACAAAATTTGAGAGCTTGTCCATTTTGCACAAGTTCGTCGCTCGGCTTATCTGCCTAATTAAATTCTTGCGTGGGATGTTTTCATTCTCTATTTCCATAGGAAAATCTTGTCTCAATAGGAAAACATGAGTCGATCGGATGGCTTTGGCCACTAACGAGAAATGGGTAAGGAGCAGACAGGATCACGCTCATATCCACTGGAGGCTTTCCGAACCCATCACTCTTACCAGCGAGGTAAAATCGATACCTAGGTCGATCGAATGGCTTGAAACCGCCGCCGAGAGACAAGCACCCTTACTTACTTTATGTATTAATTTCGATATCGAGCCTTTGACCCTAGCAACGGTAGGGGATCGGACATCGCTCGAGGGTTGGCGAGAGTGTCAATTCGCTAGACATTCTCTTTGCCCGACCCCTCCTTATATTTAAAAACTAGAGGCACGGTGTGCGGGCGCAAACTTTGAGCAAAAATTGGTCGGACCGCTAGGGCCCTACGCCCTAGCGGCTACGACATTTTTGCTCACCAGTGTGATCAGAGTCTTTGCCTCTGCACTCCAAACCTTAACCTCCACCTTCTTGGGAAGGGTTTTGAGGGGCCTACCTATGGAATCTCCATCGAGGAGAGGCTGTTAGGTCGCCCAAGTTGATCGAATGGCTTGGGCCGCTGCCGAGAGATAGATATAAAAGACTGGGACGCTTGTGCAGGTTACACCGGCCACATCACGAACATCGGACCCAGATCCCGCACGGACATATTCGGTAAGAGCTCCCAAAACCCGTCACTCGTGCCATCAAGGTAATATTACCGACCCCTACTTTTTCTTCATATGATCATTCATTCATCCAAGCATTACATATGTAACTGCTGCATCATAATGCTTCGCGTCGCATCATGAAGCGGTAGTCGTCTCATTCGATATGAGCGGCGACTGACCAAGGTTCGAAGGCTGGTCCATGAAGGTGTCAAGGTCGCCTCATGTCAAACAGAACCAAGGGAGAAAAACCAAGATTAGCCCCAGTGGCCCTGCCCAACCCCACTCAAAAGCAGACAGGGACATCTTGACCTTTCTTGTTCGATTCTAACCTCGAGCCAAGCCCACAGAATCTCCATCGAGGAGGGACCAACGGGCCACCCGAGCCTATTGAACGGCTCGGGCATCTACCGGGAGGCGGGTTAAGAAGTAGTGGAATGCCACATGAGCACTCTATCGACCCCGTCAGTGGATCACGGATCCGAATTCTACTCGAACATGCCCGTTAGTGAGTTCACCGAGCATGACACTCGAGCCATCGAGGCAAGTGTCGTTAGGTTAGCCCCTCTAGCTACGAAAACCAAGGATGGGGTGATGCATGAAACATGGCTGACCCCTACCAAACCCCACAGGCTTAGGGGCTCGAGACGCCTGATCCTAGATCGAGAGACTGAGGTTCAAAGGTCGGCTCATGAAGGGCCTGAGGCTGCCTCGTGTTGAACAAAAGCCAGAGGGAAAATGCAGATGAGCCCTAGCGGCCTTTGCCCATCCCGCCTAAAAGTGGACAAGGTCATCTCAACCTTCTCATTCGATCCTAACCTCCAGCCGAGCCCATAGAATCCCCATCGAGGAGGAATCTATTGGAAGGCGAGTTAAGGAGCAACGAAATGCCATAGGAGGGCTTTGCCGACCCTGTCACAAGCGACGAAACCAGATTCTATCTGAACATGCCTATTAGTGAGCTCACTGAGTGCGTCACTCGAGCCATCGAGGCAGGTGACGTTAACTCAACCCCTTTAGTTGTAGAAACCGTAGATGGAGCGACAGTCATAAAAACAAGCCGACCCTCGACCGAATCCCCGCTATGCGTGGGGGAGCTCAAGGAAGTTTGGACTTGCAAGGAGACCGAACGCACGGTCGTAGAATGATAGCTAAGATCCTAGGGAGGGAGTACGTGCAAATACAAGAGATGCTTTCTCCTACTAAGTTTCACTATCCTCTCCTCGACCTTCAACGACATTCGACCCCAACAACGGCAAGGGGTCAGATCTCACTTGAGGGCCAAAAAGGGTATAAATACACCCCTTTTTTGAAATAGTCACCATGCCAGACCTTTTCCTCATGTTAACTTTAGTGGCAAGGTTTGTGGAAACGAATAATTAAGCATGCCTGGTTGGACTGCAAAAAACCTATGCCTCGACGGCTACGGTGTCTTTGCTCACCAGCGTGATCGAAGTTCTCCTCTTACACCTCGGGCTCTATGGTCTTAACGAATAGAAGGGTTGGAATACGTGAGCCCCTTTTTGCATACAAAAAGGGAAGAAAATGAGTTCGATCAAACAAAACAAAATGATGAAATTGTTTTTATGATACATAAGGGTCAACACTTGTTCATAAATTACAATAAGTATTCATCTGATCTATTCAACTAACTAGCCCCTCTAGGGGAGAACTATGTCTTCAACTCTGTCCGCCAGGTCCTGCACAAGAGGAGCCACCGCCGTCTCTATCTCTTCTAGCTCGGCGGCTTCAGAGCTAGGTGCGAAACCAAGGCGCATCGTCTCCAAGTCGGTGCTATCCGCGTAATGCGAATGAGCAATCGCGAAGGCTTGGGCGATCCTAGTGCGAAGAGCTTCCCTCTCGAGATGGCGCACCCATGCCGTGATATCAATGGCATGGGCCATGAGTGAACTGGTCCCCTCTAGCCGCACCACCTCTAGGTCATCATAGACCATGCCGAGGGTGGCGCTCAGGATGCCGACCTCATCGCTCTCCGCCTGAACGTTCCTCCTCGCCTTTGGCAAGCTCTGTGGCTAGCCCGGTGCAGATGCCCTTGGCCTCCAACCTCTAGGTTATCATAGTTTTGAGCTTGGCCTGGAGGGAGCCAATCCTCTGACGCACCTCGTCATGCTCTCGGATGGCCTAGTCATGCTCCCCGCATGCCTTGTCGAGCTCTCGGATGGCCCGGTCGTGCTCCTCGCGGGCCATGCCACGCTCCAAGCGGAGTCTCCCTGTGGTTTGGAGTAGCTCATCTTGCTCCTTGCATAGCTAGGCGACCGCCTCGGCATGCTAACTCATCCTCTGCTCTAGGGCTACGAGCTTCTCCTCAGCTACTAGCTTTAAGTCCCTCTCCCTTTCAGCCTCGGCCAGAAGGTCGAGGATCCTCTGGCGGGCCACAGCATCCTTCTGAAGTAGCTCATCCCACTCGGTCCTGACTCTGGTGGTGGCCTCCTCATCCTACCACGCCCTCGCCGAGAGGGCCTCGAATGCCTTCTCGGTCTCCTCCTCATGTCGACGGGCCTCAGCCTCCCATAGTCGAAGATTGGCCACCTCCTTGGCAAGAGGGGTTAGCTTGGCCACCCTCTATTGGGTGGCAACAAGCTAGGTAGACACATCCCCATGCAGCTGGGCCTCTTTGATGAGGCGGTCCTAGCTCTCCTTTTGCTCGCGAAGGAACCAGGATTTCTCCCGACTGTGAGCGATAAGGGATTGAAAAAAGATGATGGTCAGAACACAAAAATACATAAAGAAAGAAGAGGGTGAAAAGCAAGATTAAGTGGATACCCAGCCAGTGGGAACAATGATGTCACATAGGGTGCCCCTGGCCTAGTTCATAGCTTTCAACATGGCCGAAATCCCCTCGTTGAGACTCTCCCCCTCTATGCTCTCAACAGCATCATCGAGGCAGAAGAGTGTCAACGTCGGGTCTTGCAGATCCATCCACTGGAGTAGAGGCTCGCCCTACGTAGGTGAGTGGCTGCCTCCCAATGTTAGGGCCAGGGGCGACTCCCCACTGGTCCTCTCCACCACCGCCATGATGCTCGGGGACCCCTCGATCGTGTCCCCCTCCGTCCGGCCCATGTCAAGCGCCGTCACCTAGGCCGTTGGAGGTGCGGGTCGCACCACTGCCTCAGGTGCTCCACGATGATGTCCAACTGCGGCCCTCCTATCATAGCCACCACCACTTCCACCTACGTCAGCGGGGCCTCATCTAGCTATGTTGCACCCACCACAGTCGGTGCCACGAGCACGGTCGAAAGGTCCGACTGACCCGTCGTCAGCAGCAGCACCGCCTCCGTCGCTGGTTCCTCAATGACCTTCAAGGGCGTCCTTTGAGCCCTCGCATCTGCTTGTCCCACTGAGGGCCTAGGCACCACCGTGGGTGGCGCCTGACTGGCCGACGAGGCAGTAACACCGATGCCGCTCCCGCCTGAAATGGGTGCGATGTCGATCGACGGCCACCGCCTCGTCTAAAGGGCGACACTCTTCTTGGGCACCAGCGCCAAAAGGTTGCCCCATCTCAAGACGTTTGCAAGAAACAAAAGGCATAAGTCACGCTAAAAATAGAGAAAAATAGAGAAAACAGAGGAGTCGATGACTTCCATTGGCGCTGTTGGGCGAAGGATATGTTTGGGGGATGAACCCCTAGGTCCTTGCTCCACCTCATCAAGGCAAGGCCATTTTGAGCCTACCCCCTGCTCCTGGGCAGAGGGACTTGCCTCTCTTGCATCTAGGGGTGCGGTGGCGGAGCCACCCCCCTCCATTAGCACCTTGGGCGCGGCGGTAGATCTGCCTACCCCTATTGGCTCTTGGGGCACGGTAGCAGAGCCACCCCTCTCCATCGGTGCCTCAGGCGTGATAGCAGATCTATCCACCCCTGTTGGCTCTTGTGGCATGGCGGTGGAGCCATGCCCCTCCATCGGCACCTTGGGCACGGCGACAGATCCACCCACCCCTGCTGGCTCTTGAGGTGCGGCGGCGGGGCGACCCCCCTCCGTTGGCACCTCGGGCGTGGCGGCGGATCCACCCACCCCTACTGGTTCTGAGGGCGGGCCGATGGTCTAGCCCATCTCCGCCAGCCTCACGGACGTGCTTTCCCCTCCATGAAATAGGAAAGGTCCCAACCCCTGCAAGGATGAGCGAGTACCTATCAGCATGTCCTCGCTCTCTAGGCCATCACGCTTGGTGTCATCTACTACCTCATCATCATCTCCATCGTTGTCATCGTCACTATCAGTTTCCTCCCCTCGCTCCCACGCCAGTAGCTTTCGCTGCTTCTTCTTCCTCTCGTCCTCCTTCGCCTTCCTCTGCCGCTTGACCTCAGCGCGGTTCATCGCCCTCATAGCCTGGTCCCTTGGCAATGGAATTGGGTGATCCCTGAGGATGAGGTCCCTCGGTTGGTCCCCTGATCTCAATGTCAGTATCAAGGGGTTGTGAGTTCAATTAAAGAGAAGGCATGAGGAAGGGAAAACTTACCAGGATGATGTATCCTGGTTCCAGCCGCATCAGGGGATGACCCAACACCTGGTACACAAAATCAAGGGGGGAACCCGCGCTGTCCTGAGGAGACTCCATTGCCTCCTTGATGCATTGCGCCACTTCAGAGGAGGAGAGCGCCCCCTCAACAAGCGTCGTCCCTTCAAATGACACCTCGGGCGCCATCGCGTACAGGGGAAGCACCCACCTCATCAGTGGCACCACCCTACTCACATGGTAGGCGTCGATGATGCCTGAACCCTTCAAGCCCCTCTCCTTTAGGATTCTGATGGCGATGAGGTAGTCCTAGATCTTCTTCTTGTCCTTCTCTAGGACACCCCACTTCCTCCATGAGTCTAGAACCTCTTCGACTAGGCGTCCGGTGAACTCTGGCAGGAGGACGGCTGCGTCATTCTTAAGATAGAACTAATGCGAGTGCCACCCCTTGTTGGAGGTTGACAAACACACTGGTAGGTATTCACTAACCCGATTGTTCTAGAGTTGGATGTCAGCGCATCCCATCGGCGTGCTCAGCTCTTGCTTCTTCTCTCGTTTCTTCTAAAGGGTGACGGCGAAGAAGTACCACCATAGATCAAAGTGGGGACTGATCCCTAGGAATCACTCACACAGGGCGACAAACGCCACCATGTGCTAGATTCCATTGGGATTGAGGTGCTGCAACTCGATTTGATAGTAGTGCAGCAACCCCCGGAGAAATTTGTGAGCAGGGGTCGCAAGCCCCTGCTCATGCAAGCACGTCCTCCTTGCTGGGCAGCCGCCACTCCTTGGTGGTTGCGCTAGAGGGTGACATCAGAGCGGCACCATGGCTCCATTGGAGGATGGGGAGGGTGGATGTGAACTCGACGGTGGCTAAGATGCGGATGCGGAGAACTTAGGCGATTAGCGGTGGAGGTTGCAGACGTGAAGGCAAGGAGGCAAAGTATGAAACCCTAGGGGCAAACCTTTTGGTTTTATAAGGGCGATCGATGCGAGGAAACCAATCATCTGCCAAGATCTCCACGCCTGCCATGATCTACCACAACATCATGCCACGGGATATGCGCACGCAATCCCTATCCTTTCCTTTAAAAAACCCGCCGGACGTTTTGCCTCCCTAGGTGGACCGGGACTCATTACGAGTAAAAGGAATAACATGACAAAAATGCATCTAAGGCCTGTTTGGGCCTAGGAGTTCGATGATTGGCCCATCAACGGGTCCAACAGCCGCTCCAAGCACCCCTATAATAAGGGAGGGAAAGGGATGGGCCCTGTAAGCGGCCAGCACCTAGGCGCACGAGCACCATGGGCACCTCAGCCCATGATTGAGTCTTAGCCAGGCTAACCCTAGCTAAATCCCTATGAATGGGATGCTGGGACCCCTATCAAATTATCTAGATAACAAACCACCAAATCTTGCGACCGTACCCACAAAGGGTCTGACCTCAGCAAGGAGAAATCACCCTCTTTAGGACACATCGTGGGCAACAACAGAGGGTCAGGGCTCTCAGAGTTCTCTCTCTTGGAAAAACCTTTGAAGGAGTATTCTACTCCTCCACAGGCTCGGGGGCTACACCCACCGGGAGCGCTCGCGCGCACCCGCTGGCAAGTCAAAAATCCCCCAGATGATTCTACTCGAATCATCTAGGGGCTCGGGGGCTACTGTCGGGGACCAATATTAGGGTACCCAAAGAGGAGCTAATGACCATCAACGATTGATTCATCTACACAATCAAGAGTGCGACTATGTCCGAGGGTTGGCTTCGCCTCGCTCGATGTCTGAGGGCTGGTTCTGCCTCGCCCGACCCCTGAGGGTTGGCTCGGCTGGATCCACCTCCCCCAACGTCTGAGGGTCGGCCCTGCCTCGCCCAATGTCTGGGGGTTGGCTCCGCCTCACCCAAGGTCTGAGGGCTGGCTCCACCTCACCTGAGGTCTAAGGGTTGGCTTCGCCTCGCCCGACATCTAAGGGTTGGCTCCGCCTCTCCTGACATCTGGGGGCTGGCTCTGCCTCACTCGAGGTCTACGAGCTAGCTCCGTCTCACCAACGTATGGAGGCTGGCTCCACCTCGCCCGACGTCTAGGGGCTAGCTCCGCCTCGCCTGAGGTCTAGGGCCTGGCTCGCCCTGCGTATGACTCCTTTATGACAATGTGCGGAGCAGATATGGCAAGACGCTCAAAGTTAACCGCAATACCGAGGACCATACCCTACACACCTACAGGACAGTACTATCAGGCCATGCTAGAAGGGTGCTTTGCGACCTTTCAGGCATGTCAGAGCCCCAACAGTGTTGTAGGCGTCGACATTTGCCTCATAGTGTTGTGGGCGCCATCATTTGCCCTCGGGCACAAATCCTTATGAAAGCTAATGACAACCACTACGGTCTAGAAGAAAACTTGCATCATCCATAGTAACAGACGTGTGGTCACTATGCTGCCCGCTCTATGGCCATTGATCAGCACCCTAGTCCGCCGCGTCGCCCGTCGAGGCGGGATGGGACTTAACAACCTACTGACAATGCCATGACATAGCATTGTCAGTGGATAGATGCCCAACGTAGCCCTATTAGGATCAGTAGATAGGCACCCAGTGTGGGGCTGTCCCTGCCGCCACCTGCCATGTCAGTAGGGCCCGCACAGAGGAAAAGGAAGACCTAACATTCTTGGTAAACTTCCTTAGCCTCTGGTTTTTCTCTTTTCTCCCATCTATAATCTCTGCTCTCCCTTGGCCTATAAAAGGGAAAGCAGGGCACCCCACTAAGGGGATCGATTAATCACATCACACATCATAAAGATGTCAACGGGGCCCCGATCCCCGATTCCCCGCGGAGAATTCCCCTATTAGGGGATGGGGATGGTGAGGATTTGTCCCCCACGGGGATCTAATTGGTAGAAAACTTATCCCCATCGGGTCTGACGGGTACGGGGATGGGATCCATCCCCCCGTCCTCGATCCCCGTGAACCCGACCCGTAAGAGCATTCAGCATCACTGGCTTAAAGGTTCATACCAATTCGGCCCACCAAGGCCCATCTGCCGCTTGAGTATATATGCAAACCTATAACCCTAATCCCTCAGCTCTCGAATCCCCAGCCTCCAGCCACTCCACAGTCCGCAGCCGCCGCCCACGACGGCGCGATTCACGCCTGTGCGCGAGCCGCTGCGCATCCTCGCTAGTCAAAGCCCCTAGCCCCTCCGCCAGTCCGCCCTCCCTTGGCGTGCGCCGTGCAGCATGTCTGGAGCCCCAGGCCGGGCCATCACCGGTCGCCATGACCCCTGCGCATCAAGCTTGTCGCTCGATACATCGATTTGCAAGAAAGATGTTGCTGTCTTGCGTCTTCATTTTCTCATCCTGCTAGTGGATAGCAGACACGCAGAGACGTTTCTTGTTTTGCATCTACTTTTCTATCCTGAAACAAGCACTTGTGTGTTTGTGAGATTTTTTTTTGTGATTTGTTTGCAACTATGATTTGTAAAGTAAACAATCATTATTCATGCTGCAAGATGCGTACGTAGTGAACATTTCTTCATTTGGAGTGTTGATTTGAGTATTTCTTTCTCAAGCTTCTTGCGGGGACGGGGACCCCATCGGGGATGCATTCCCCGGTCGGGTTCGGGGATGGGGAGCGAACGTCCCCCGTGAGCTTTCGCGGGGACGGGGATGGGGAAAATCTTGCCCCACGGGGACGGGGATGGGGAGACGAAACCCGACGGGGAATTCCCCGTTGCCATCTCTAACACATCACACCACATAATTGAGCAGCAACCAAGCTCTCAACACCCATTTGACTTTTCCATCAGAGACTTGGGACCTGTCCCTCTCTCGCCCATTTGTAACCCCTACTACGAACTTTTCAGTGCTAATAACATGAGCAGCAGCCATGAACTGGACGTAGGGACATTCTGCCCAAACCACCTTGTGTCTTTTAGTACACCATCCAGGTCAGATGCGCAATAACACAAATTTATTCATTGGTGTTTACTCGAAACAGCCACATGAAACTTGTCCATATCCTTTATACATGGTAAAATGCTTGGACAAGCAACATGAATCCAAGAAAATTTTATTGAATATCTTTGTGAAAAGGTTGTCACCAATTACTAAAAAGGGGGAGATTGAAAGCCCTAGTTTGGTTTTGGATAATGGATGAAACCTATGCACTAACATTTGTCATGAGTTGTGATATGAGCTAGGTTGGTGCAATCCAAGTGTGGAGCATGGTGGCACTCAAGTGATGGTGATGATCACATGAAATGATAAGATGGCCACATGTTATGATGTTCAAGTGCTCAACTTGGAAGAGAAGAAAGAGAAAAACAAAACCCTATGGAGATCAAGGCAAAGGTATAAATAAGGATTTTGTTTTCGTGAACAAGACATTATAGAGAGTGTGATCATGTTTAGGATAGATGGCCATACTATTAAGAGGGGATCTCAACTAGATAATTTGGTCGTCTAGTGCCACTAGGTGTTAGACTTCATGCATTGTATTTAGTCCTAGTGCACATCAGAGAGTAAGCGAAAAACATTTATTGAAAATGTTTTTGAGAAATGCTAACTTGGCTCTAACATGTTTTGAGAAAACCCCTTTAAGAGTTAGCATCGCTTACGGAGAGTAGCTCGAGTTGCCATGGATCGAATCGCAATGAAGTTTGCAACTTGGAGAGCTAGTGGTGGAGCCTAGGTGGCACCGCCACCCCCTATCCGATGCACCGCCACCCCTATGGCAGTGCCCACTTGGACATGGCAGAGAGCAGCTGCACTAGGGTGGTCACCGAACATGTCAATGCTCATGGCTAGGTGCACTGCGGTGCACCGCCATGGGCACCACCACCCTTGTTCGGTGGCACCACCATTTTTTCCCGAGGCTGGTGTTCTGGAACTTGGGCCGAGGGGGCACCACCCTAGTCACCGCCATGGGGACGGCGGTGCACTGCCCTAATTTTCTAGAGAGGGCATTTTCGGGGACTTGGTTGGGATGGTCACCGCCACCCCTGGGGCAGTGCCATCGCCATGCCTTGTTTGGTGACCAACGGCTAGCCGTTGGAATTCGACTATTGGGAAGGTCACTGCCCTGTCCGGTGCCAGGCACCGCCCTATTCGTTGACCTCGCAGAAACAGCTCCAAGGGGTACAACGGCTCTATTTACTTATGTTGCTATAAATAGAGAGTGTGACCAGCCTTGGCCACTTTCTTGGCACTTCATACACTTGTGCACACCCTTTGGGAGCTGAGCAAACATAATCCACTCACTTGTACACTTGATTTCATCATTTGAGTGAGATTGGTGAGCCTCTAGTGCATTGCATTGAGTTGCATCATCTTGTGGCACTAGGTGGAAGCTTTGGGCTGGTCTTGATCTTATTACTCTTGGTGTTTGCCAACACCTAGACGGCTCGGTGATTGGAGGATCGTTGAGCGGAGTTGGTGATTGTCTCCGGCCTTGATCGGTTGCTTGTGCAGGTTCTTGACCTTCTTCCGACGAAGAGCCAAAAGGTACTCTATTGGATTACTCGTGTCATTGAGCTACCTCACTTGTGGGTAGGTTCTTGTGGCGCCATTTGTTGCATAGGTGTGTGATACCTATTAGCCGTTGAACCACTAAGTGTTGATCGACACAACAGAGACTAGCGTGCCGACAAGCACGTGAACCTCAGGAGAAAAATCTTGTGTCCCTTGTGTGATTGGAATTCTCCCGGTAATTGAATTGTCTTCACATTGTGATTGGTTCATTGCTCGACACGGCGGTATAATCACCCTACTCACTCCCTTACATTACTTGCAAACTAGTTGCCAAGCTCTTTAGTGTAGTTAGTCTTTGAAAGCTTGTTAGTTTGGTTAGTGTGGCTCTTTAATTAGCCTTTAAGAGCACTCTAGCTTAGTGAGTAGTGACTTAGCTCTTGTGTGTGCCTAGTGATCATAGCAACTAGAATTGTTGGGATAAGTGGCTTGCAACCCTTGTGGAGCTAGAGCATAATTACATTACAATGTTTGTTGTACTAATCAATTGCTCTAGCGCTTTGTAGAGTTTTGAATAGGCTATTCACCCCCCTAACCATATTAGGACCTTACATTGTTAATCAAGTGCGATCATATAGACTCAGTTTGAGTCCATTTCCTTTGATTCATACAATCTTTGCATGGGCAGAAGACAAGGTTTTCATTCCCAGCATGGGTTTTGGCATTGGTGAGAAACTTGCCGACGCCTTGCATGTACTGCTTTTCCATTCGGGATAGATACATCCACTCTTGATCCATCTCTGCACAACAAAATATTGAGACAGTAATTATAGAGAAATTAATAACAAGTGGAGCTTCATGAACAACAATTGTTGCTTGAAACTACAATTTATTCTACACTTATTTAATTTAGTCACCTCATTTTTGGAAAACATTATTGTACACTAATTATTGAAAAATTAAAATTGGTAGCCTCGGCCATATAAATTGAAAATAGTAGCTCCCATAAAAAAATAATTATTGCACAATAATGAAGAACAATTATTCTACTCCCTCATAAAAATGGAAACACTGATTAAAAAACACTAAAATTAGAGACATGATCATGAATAACAATGTAGCTCCAAACAATATGTTGATAGGTGACACATGGATTAATTTGCTCACTAAAATTATAAAAGAATCTATTCTACTCCTAACAAGAACTAATTATAGCCTCACATAATAACAATCATCTTGACCACCATGTAATTAGCTAGGAATTTAAACGTGTTCAAAGATACCAACCTTTTGGATGATAGATTCACCATAATTTGCTTAGAAGCCTTGCACAAAGTTCAATTGAAAAAGTGCTCTCTAGAATGACGAAAGAACTAGAATGAGAATAATCAAGCAATGTAGCCATCAAAACAATACTAATTAAGCAACAAAATCAAAGGAGTGGATGCTTGTTACTAACCTTAAAGCAAGAAGATCAACCCATTCTTTCAAATCCAAGAGCTAGCTTCATGGTGAAGAGCAGCCGCAACAATGGAGGGAGCGGCCCAAATGCGCGCCCCTGTGCTCGGGATGGAATAGAGGAGGAATGAGAGGACGGCGATAGCTTTTTTGTAATGTGATGTTATCACCGTCGGTTCTTGGCTAGAACCGACGGTGATAGCCCAAAATCAATGATGGTTCTTAGCTAGAATCAACAGTGATAAGTGACCGTCAACCCATAGCCGGTGCAAGCCACGCGCCAGTAGTGATGTAGACTTTCACTGTCGGTTTTGGTCTAGCTCCAATTATTTTCTAATTTTCAAACTTAAAATCGATGTCGGTTCACCAAATTCAACAGTGACGAGGCCAAGTGATTCTATACTAAATCAGACGCCCATGAGCAAAATCGCTGAATTTAACCCTCCCTCGCGAAATAGAGGAGACGCCGCCGCCGTGATGAAGGTTCCCACGCACGCCGTCCTCCAGGGCACCGGTCGGGAGCCCTCGACGGAGCTGCACGCAGCTGTGGTGCGCGCGCCGGCGAGAGGCCCCGTGCCCGCACCGTTTCTTCCTCGGGCCGCTGCCCTCAAGTTCCTGGTAGCCGATCGCGAAAAACACGAAAGAGAGAGAAGAGGAGATGAAAATACTGGCTTCACAGTTCACACGGTTCCTCGTGGATACCGTGGGCCCAGCGCCCGGACGAAGTCCGACTTGCCCCGGCGGGCGAGGCCGGCAACGCTCAGGAAAACGGCGGCACAAGCCGGGTTGGTCCGGGGAGCAGACGTCCAACCGCGGCGCGCACAGCGCGGACCAGGGATGGACGTAGGCTGGGCGGCCGAGGGTGACGCTGGCGCGGGCCGGAGCTAGAGGGCCGACACGGTGGAGGCCTCCGAGGAGGCGCGGGGCGAAGAGTGCGAGTCTCCGTGTGCGGGTTGGAGGTGGCATGCATGCGGCTGAGAAGAAGAAACGAAGGGAAGAGTCGAAGAGACAAGGCGGCGCGTGTTGCGTCCGTGCGGATTTTTTATTATTTTTTTAATAGGCCATGGGCCTTTAGCTCGGCCAGGAGGCCACCTTACCAAGGAAAAAAGAAAAATACAAAAGATCATGGGCCTTTAGCTCGGGCAAGAGGCCAACGGCCTTACATAGTAACGTGGGCCAGCCGAGGAAAAAGAAAAAAAAGAAAATAAATGGGTGTTATGGCCATTTAACCTTTTTAACAATTGAGTGAAGCTATTTTACCAAATGTTTTTCACAAACAGCTTCATCTCCCAAGTGAAGATGCTCCACCAAGTGAAGCTAGAAAAAATTACTACACTGCTGAAGGGGAGCTATACCAAACGGCCTTTACAATGAGCTGATAAATCAAATACACATCGGAAAGGCATCGACATCTATAATGATGGCTAGATGGCCCCGTTCGCTAGTCTGAAACTTGGCTGAAACGCTGTAGCGGCTGGTTGATGAACAGTATTCGCTGAGGAGGATCAGCCGACTGGTCTGGTTTTACCAGACCAGCAAACGCGCCCGATGTATGTATAAAAAAAATTCTACAACTTTGAAGACAAACTAACGCATAGGTACCGAGCCTTTGGTTAACACCACGGTAAAAACTATAATATATCTAGGTTTTGTCCAGATATGTAGTATATATATAGATTCAATGCAATAAGAAGATAATGACGTAAACACAAGACTCTAGGGACGCATTTGGTTCACACCTTCGCGGCCGCACCTCGTGGCACCGCGCCGCAGTTTCGGAGGCCGTTTGGTTGGATGCCGCACTTGCGGCGTGCCGCGGTGTGACCACAAGCCAATAGTTCATTTTCCACGCCACACCCTGCCAAAAGCGCGGCGAGGAAAAACGTCGCCGCAATCACCAACCCTACTATAATGGCAAGAAAATAACGCATTGTTGTAGGACTTAGGTCTTTTCTCCGTTACAACGTACGGACACTTTTACTAGTAAAATAAAAAATCCTATATATTTATGTGGTTGCCCCAGGTGGTTTCTTTTGGTTAGCCTAGCACATCAATATCGATAAATAATTTTGTATTTCCTGTACGTGGGAGTTTGGGGTATTAGAGACACTTATAAATGAAACACATCATGAAGCATCGACTCTCTATGTTCCAATTTATAAGTTATTTTAGCTTTGTCCTAAGTCCAACTTGTCTAGCTTTGATCAAAAATATTTAATAGGTGCGCTGTCAACATATATTTTATGGTATATCTAATGAATCATGTTTGATACTTTGATGTTTGTGCATTTTTCTATAAACTTGACAAAAGGATGAAAGTTTGATTTAAGATAAAAACTAAAATTATTTAAAATTTAGGACTGAGGGATATATAGTAGCCTCAATCTACAATGAGAAAACTAATTTCATGACTTCTTAAATAGGTTGATAAATTCAAGTCTCATTAATGACATGAGAGATACCCTTCCATAAAAACACATAACGAATAATGTGAAAACCAATTCCATGGCTACTTAAAATAGGTTGATAAACTAAGGTTTTGAATGTTTATTTCTCCCACAACCCAAACTCAGTATTCGGCAATTTAACGTGCAACTTTTGTCCTATTCGCACTTCAGTTCATCTACAAGAGCACACCTAGGCACCATGTCTAAATCACCAATCTGTGTAAGATCCTCAACCATCCAAAAACCCAAAACTCTATGGAAGTGATTGTTGGATCCCTTGGCTATAGGTTTTAGTTTGCATGGTTTGCTAATGCAGGCCGATGAGGGATATCCATGTGATGTAGCTTCACATGTTTGGTTACAGTTTTTTGGGGTGGGTGAGTCAAACCAAGCCAAGAGTTTGTTTGGTTGTATGGCAGTGGGGTCGTGTGTTTGGTTTTCTAAAATCGGTAGAAGTGGTGTCACCTTGCATGGAAAGGGATAAGGTTACCTTGGCTTGGGTTGTGTATCGATGCAAAGTGACCCCCATGATTTCAACTAGTACCAAAGAAAAATGTAAGATGTCTATTGTTTCCATTGCAAGCTTTTGAACTGGACCTCTAGATTAACCCTATGGCTAAGTACACAATTTGTGGGGGAGTGACAATGCTTTGTATGATCCAAGCATGATAGCAATCCCTGTTGAGTTGTTTACATGGTCAAGTCTGCAATCGTCATTGGACAAAACAAATCAAAACAATCTCAGGCAAAAACACATCATTACATAAGATAGACAAACATTGCCTAGGTCAAGTAGTATATGATTCATAGGGATGAGGCAAGCATAAGTTTGCTCTTTATACATCAAGATTTGAAGATGCAATTGTTGACGATCTCAGACAAGCCTCACAATGTAGACACCAGGACATAATTAGAAAAAGTATAGGTCTCATATATAGATGTTCAACATGCACAAGGTCTCAAAGGTGGCTTCACAAAACCATTAAAATTTGAAATATATCGGTAGAACTACCACAAGTATATAATCAAGGACAAATGACCATTATCAGGCTCAAGAACCAGAATTGTACAAACTGAAACATGTGCCACATTATATAAAATTTGTCAACATGGATTCATTGTTGACCCCAAAAGGTAAAATGAAACATAAAACTAAACCAACAGCTACATAGTGGCATATAAACAGATCATGATTATAGAAGCATCCACCACAAAGCAACTTCGTGATTCATAAAGGTTCACCAAGCACATGCACATGCCATTTGAAACAAATGTTTCACCTAGCACTCAGTTCATCCACACACCACATTCCAATCTTCCATCCCTGGTTTATAGAGTGGCTACCATCAACCAACACTCAATTGATGTCAGCTACACATTAGACTTGGAGTTCTATAGATTAGAGGAGCACAATTCACCACCTCACACTAGCCTACTATCACCTGAACTATATACGGTTTGTAGCATCGCTTTGCCATCCAAAAGAGCAAAAAGATGCTAAGTCAGTCTATGTAACAGTTGACTTGGCAAAATACAATGCATCTATGAGCACCTCACCTTACTTGTCGAGTATCAAAATTCCAGACATGTGAGCCATAAACATCAACCAAAGTAGTTCACCAGGAGCACCATCTTCTTATTCTTTACCGTTGCAATAGAGACCCTCTTCTCATAGAGGGAAACAACCTCGGCTACTGTATCCTTATTCCTTAGCCACTCGATCTCTAGTTCTTTCTTCCCTACAACATGACTATTATGAAGAAGCACTGCACAATGAGTATTATATTTTGTCTAAGCAACCTAAAAAACCAGGCACGTGAAATATAGACGTGCTAATAAAAAAACTACAGTGGATATAAGTGAAAAGAACCCCCTCAGTTGTCGTTTAATTTCATTGATTCGTTGTAACGTCTCTGAAACGCGACCGAGAAGGCCAGACTGGCCTTCCAAGCCGGCTTCATTTTTTTTCCCATGGCCAAACTGCCGGGCATATTCTGCTACCGATCAGCAAACGTGTGCATATTTATCAAAAAAACAAACAAACGTGTGCATATACAAGGATGGACGGATGGTACACAGCGTGAGACGCGCAGTCCCGACGCAGCAGACCATCGAGAAGGAACAGTACATGGTAATGTGATTTGTTCGCTGTCGATGAAATATGGTCAGCAATCTACCTAGGGGTATGCCCAAGGTAGTAGATTGTCGGTAGACAGATGCGCAAGCTACAAACAAGATGGTGACGTAAGACATACACGAGGTTTTATCCAGGTTCGGCTGCCGTGAAGGCGTAATACCTACGTCCTGCGTCTGATTGTATTGCTGTATGTCAATGAGAGATGTTTTTTAGAGGGGTCCCCTGCCCGCCTTATATAGTCTGGGGAGCAGGGTTACAGATCTGGAAACTAATCCTAACCGGTTACAACTGTCATAGGTGGCCAGATAAGGATTCATATTCTAACCGATCAGGATCTTGTTTGATCTCCAAGTCTGTCTTGACTCCTTGCGCGGGACTCCGAGCCGCGCGTCGTCTTCCAGTGGACCGGACCCCCTGGACTGGGCCGGCCCAAGCCTAGCCGTAAGGGTATAGGGGTTAATACCCGCACAGCTAGTCCCCGAGCACCATGTATTATGTTGCGACACGTCGTTTGATCTTCTTCGGCTAATACAGTCTGTCTTCATGTCATCTCCAACTGGTTGAAACATCGACCAAGCAAATATGCTAGTAGCCTGGTCCGCACAGAGAGCAGTAAACCACGATTATAGCCGAAAATACCGGTTGTCCGAAGAATGCATGGCGCTCTAAAGAAAAAAGAAAAAGATTTCTTTCCTGATAAGTGTGTCCACTTGTATTTCTGAAAAGAAATGTAAGTGACCCTTGTACAATAGTTGTTATGGCCAACAGTCAGAGCATAGGGGTCGATAAAATAAACACATTCACCACAAGGTGAAGTGTGTCCACTTAGTCCCCGAGCCTGGTAGTAGGTGACGCAGGCACGTGGTGCCAGGGTCTAAAAAGAATTCTCAATTAAGTTGAAAATCCAATCATCATACAAGCGATACAAGATGCACCGGCAGGTGCATCGTACCGATGTAGTCTTCGAGCTTGCTGGAAGGCGAGGTATCAGCCTTGTAGCAAGGTCTAAATAAATGCCTCTCGACTGTATGTGAGTACAAATCACATATAGCCGAGGAGAGCTGTCTCCAAGCAATGTTCGGAGAGTGGCCAGGGCAGTCCCCGAGCACGATGGTGGTCTGGACAATCCCCGTGCACGATGGTGGTCTGGACAGGCCCCGAGCACGACGATGGTCTGGACAGTCCCTGAGCACAACGGTGGTCTGGACAGTCCCCGAGCACAACGGTAGTCTGGACAATCCCCGAGCACAACGGTGGTCTGAACAGTCCCTGAGCATGAGAAGTGCGACGAAAAACCATATGCCACTTGTACTATTATCTTTTGTATTTATTTAATTATTGGCCCTGTCAAGCCCAATCTAACATGTCTGGTAAAAAAAGTAGACGGGTATAGCACGTCATACTGCCTTCTTGTCCTTTCAAGCAAACAGTTGCGTGGCACCTGTAAGTAGGTGCGTCAGCGTGGGCCCTCTCACACTGGCAACGAAGAGGCACATACACTGGCAATGGAGCGGCGCATATATTGGCATAGATCTCGAGGCTGTGAAAACAACCGTCTGCGGCGCGTGCACACATCTCCCAAGAATCCCAGGCAGACGAAACGGTGTAACTCTTGGGTTAAATACAGTATAGGATAGATAAGTTACTTTTTACTGAAACCCATTGCCATTCACAGTCGCAGCCATCTTCTTCCTCTTGCCAACCCTAATATCTCCGAAATCACCACCAATCAGTCCTCCGCCAGTTCCTCGTTCATCAGCAAGGCCAGATTCATGGCGAAAAGTGACGCGCAGAAGAAAGCAGGAGTCATGGCAAAGGAGTGGTGGAAATCGAGGAGCAACGAGCAGACCATTGAAGACCTCATCACCATGGGGGTACTCTACAACAAGGAGCTCGCAGGATGGCGTGCGCCAGAGGGTGAGGGGTACCCCGATCCACAACTAGGTGAGATCATGGTGTTCGAAGACTTCTTTAAGCGGGGATTTGGGGTTTCTGTTCATCCTTTTCTTCAGGGGCTCTGTCTTTACTATGAGATTGGGATTTGCAATCTGCATCCCAACTCGATCCTCCTTGTCGCCACTTTCATTCATCTTTGCGAAGCATATGGCGGCTTCCAGCCCCATTTTGATTTTTTCGCCATCTTTTCTATCTGCGGAAGAAAGGAAGCGGCGGCTCAAAGATTGCCGGAGGTGTGTACCTCAACCTCCGTGATGGCATGAAAGCCCAGTACCTGCACTGCCCATGGAACACATCGCTTGATGACTGGTATAAGAAATGGTTCTACATCCGTGAAGAGCCAAACACGATCACGCTGTGCGATGTGGGGTTCATTCCGGAGAAGAGGACAAGCTGTCAGAGAAGTCCGAGCACCTAGAACAGATTCCAGAAATATTTGGGATGATCCTGTGGAAAAAACTGGACGGTCCGAGCGTGGTCGGGAGCTTCATCAGCCGACGGATCCAGCCCTGCTAGAGGAGGGTACATCCTGGCTACGAGTATCAAGGTAGCGTGGACCCGACGAGGACGAGGCAGGGAGCGCTTGACAAAAACAAAGTCAGAGCCAGAATTAGAGAGCTATTTAACTTAGCTAATCCAAATTATGTCAGATTGAGCGACATCGAGCACGCTTTCAAGCTCACCCGACCTCCCCCAAAGGTAACTCATCTTGCCTTGTACTCGTAGTCTTATATTGTGGTAGAGACTTACTGTGTTCACTCCCATTTGTTTCCTGGATTAATGGTCGGGATAGAGCGACAGTGTTTGTGTCACCACCCAGACCAACGTTGGGATCGAGGATGTTGACTGGGCGGTGCTCGGAGCTGGAGAGGAGGCAGTGGCCAAAGCTGCTGGTAAACGGCCGGCGGCCAGCAAGCGTCGTCAGGTGATTTTTACTTTGTCGAACGATGACGTAGAGGAGAGAGAAGATGTAGACACCTTTCGACTCATCCCTCAAAAGAGGAGGCAACTGGAGTCGATGGAGCAAGGTGGCTCCTCCATGCCGGTGGAACCTACATTGCCGACCACTGTAGCGCGAAGGACAAGCGGCGGAGGGGTCAAGCACCAAGGCCCAACGACAGTGCTGGATGTAGAGGGAGACCAGGAGTCACCCGTACAACACATGGAGCAAGCACAGCCTAAGAGACGCGCCTTCGCCACGTCATTCCACATTTCCAACATGTAAGTATTTGTAACCTTAATGTAAGCTAGCAATTTGTAGTGAATATGATTGCCTTCTGAACTTATCTTAGATGTACTAGCTCGGCGTCCACCGAAGTCTAGACCAGCTAGCCAGAGGCGGCGTGGCTCCGCTAGTAATTTCAGAGCAGACTGCCCATCAGCCGACCATCGAGGAACCCATAGCAGAAGATCCGTCGGGGCCTCACCAAACAAACAGTCAGACAATAGTCTTCGAGCAGGTGGTCGAGGGAAGAACCGAGCCGAGCACAAGTTCTCCGAGCGCTAAACCTGCTGAGGGCAGCACCTTAGCATTGAGGGTAACAGAATAGACCGAGGAGCAGTGACCGGAGGTGAGAGCACAGAGCACGTTAGTCGATGCTGCAGCCCATGGGAAGGCCATAGTGATCGCAGAAGCTGCTAACGCCGGACCAGCACCGAGATCTGAAGAAGAGCCCGAAGAGGACAAAGTGGAGGAGGTCCTAGGCTGTCCGCAAGACAAGCGACAACATATGTATGTGTCGCGTTGGCGGAACGACGAATGGGTTGTCCATGAGGAAATCCCAGAGGTCGAAGAGACCAAAAAAGTTGAACGGGCGGCGAAACAGCTGGTGACGGAGGTCCAGGTAGGCTTTGCTTCACCACCTGATCTTGCTGTCTAGTCAAGCTGTCTTACTTAACTATCTGCACACAGGACTTAATGAAGACCGCACGGTACCGCAAGAAATGCTTTGACCAAATTGAGGGGATCACTGCAAGCAACAAGGAGCTGACGGCGGAGGTGGAATGCTTGCGCCACCAACTTGAAGCCACCAACCATGAGAAGATGGAGCAAGAGTCCCAGAACCAGAACCTGGTCGTCTAGCTCAGTAATAAGGAGCAGGAAAGAACAAGTAAGTAGCCACTTTATCACAATGAATACTGACAAGTGTTGTTGCGTTGTTGGTAGTAACAGCTATAGTGCAGACTTAGAAGTCGAAGTGGTCCGTCTTCGAGAGGAGAACAGTCGTGCGGTCGTGGAGTGTGATCGCCTGAAAGAGGACAACAGAAAACTAGTGCATGACAGTCACAGCTCTAGGACCACACGACCAAGATGACAGAGGAACTGAAAAGTAAGTTTTCCAAACCCCTTTGCTCACTTTTGTTGCCCGCCTTATTTTGTCATGGTATGACGTTTTAATAGCTTGTGCGGCTTGCAGTTTTTAAAAGTCAATGCCAAGAAGCATCTGGAAGCCATGATAAAAGAGCGTGACGGCTGAAAGGCATAGTGCCAAGAGATCACCAAGGATCGGGACACCTGGAAAAACCGGTGCCTAGAGGTGGCAACGTGCATTTTGCCGGTCCTTAACCTCATCGACTAGCGCTAACAGAGCACATGCCAAGGACATCGTGCTGGGATTGATCGATAGATGCCGAAAGGCATGGGGATGATTCTAGGAGTTCGTGAAGGAGGCGGGTGAGTACATAGGCGCACATGTGCTAAGCATGGTACGTGCTCACTACCCCTTGACCGATCTCAAGCGCCTGGAGGCTGGATACCCAAAGGAGGTAGATCTAGACAAGGCTGAGGAGCTACGGATGGCCCAGCTAGACTTGTCGGTGAAAATAATTGGCGACATTAACCTATGTGGAGGTGCGACGCCATCCGTACAGGGAACGCCATCGACAAGTCAGCTGGAAACGCCTTTATTTTCAAGCCAACCAGCAAAGCCTACGGTCTCGACCAGCCAGGCGTCGGCGGGGCCATCTTCTTTAGCTCGACCAGTGCAAGAGTCCCTAAGACTTGAGCACGATGTCAGGCCCAGCGAGCAGTAGGTGCCGCGTGCCCCGACCAGCCATTAGTGTAGGCTATAGCTATAGAAGAAGATGTAGTTGTGTTATTGTAAACTTGGACCTTTTTAGGCAAGCTTGTAATAACGTAACTGTATAACAACATGAGCTTGTTTGTTTTGTAGAAAATGTTTTAAGCCTGGACATCATACCGATGTAACTAAGTTAGAACATGTTGACGTTCTGTTTAGTTGTACCAGTTTAGTTGACATGTCATCCTGAAAGGTTTGTATGGCCCTGGTTTGTCTTGCGGTCGGAGTGTTTGTGCACACGTAGAAACACACAAGTCAAACCAGAGAGCACCTGCTGATCACCCATAGCGTAGAGAGCGAATCCCATGCACACATTGAGAGAAACTGGAGACAGGGCTTGCTCTGAAAACCCGATAAGGATTGGTGGTCGGTTTTAACTGGTAGAGTTAGAATATCAATAGACTTCGAAGTGACACATTAGAGTGGTCGGAGAAATCATAATAGCTTTATTAAATCAAAGGTACAAGAGGAGTACATATCTTAGTACTTAAGCATAGAAACGCCTGAGCTTGTCGATGTGCCATGAATTGGGTACGTCTGTACCGTCTAGGTGAGCTAACCTATCAGACATTGGTCAGTGTAACCTCCTTGATCATGAAGGGCCCTTCCCATGGGTTGCGAGTTTGTGGATGCTAGCCTGATTCGTCTTCCACTTCAGGACTAGGTCCCCAACCATGAAGAACTGCTCCTTGACGTTCTTGTTGTAGTACCTGCGTAAAACACAAGGTATTTGGTTGTACGTACATAAGAATCGAGCCTGCTTCTCTTCTGCACTATTCACTTCTAGCTCCCGTACTTCATTGGCCTTGCTTCGTCGAAGTTCTCTATCCATGCTGATCTGAAGGCTATATCTGCTGGAACACTGCCTCAGCACCATAAACCATAAAGTATGGTGATACGCCAGTATTGCGACTGAGCTGGGTTTTGAGACCCTAGACCACGGCTGGTAACTCTTTGAGCCATCTTCCAGGAGCTTTGTTATTTTCTCTGTACATCCTCTTCTTAAGTGCGTCCAAGATCATACCATTTGCCCGCTCGACCTGTCCATTAGCTCTAGGGTGCGCCACCGAGACGTATTTTACTACTATGCTCCTTTCATCAGCAGAAGTCCCAAAAAGCATTCTCAGTGAACTAAGTACCCAAATCAGTGATGATGCTGTTGGGTATGCCGAAGCAGTGGATGACCTGGTCGATGAACGTGATAGCCTTTTCTGAAGATGCCTATACCAGAGGCATGTACTGTATCCACTTGGAAAATTTATCAATCAGCACAAAGACGCATGTAAATTTCTTAGGAGCCGGTTTGAAGGGCCTAATCATATCCAGTCCCCAGCATGCGAGGGCCAAGAGGCTGGTATTGTCTGAATCTTGTGTGCTGGTATGTGGATTCTCTTGGCGAAGAACTGACAACCCTCACAATGGTGGACTAGCTTCTCTGCATCGGCTATGGCTGACGGCCAATAGAACCCTACTCGGAAAGCCTTGCCAACCAGCGTTCTCGAGGCCATGTGGTTGCCGCAGGAGCTAGAGTGGATTTGGTCTAGGAGATGTTCGCCATCCTCCTGGGTTATACACTTCATCAAGATTTCCTCCTTTGTGTTCTTGCGCCACAATTTGCCATTGACGAGCAGATACTGCTTACTGCGATGCATCAGGCGTTCGTTTTCTGTCCGATCAGTGTAACCGCTACAGTCTATTAGGTACTTGATGAAAGGTACTCTCTAGTCAGGCTCCTTAGTGGTCGGAGGTGGTTCGGTGATATTTGACGTCGGAACCATAGCCACCAATAGCTGGTCTGGAGGCTTGTCGACCGTGGGATCTTCCTCTTCTATGGAAGGCGTGAGCAAGTCTGAACAAATACGCCATGTGGGACTTTGGCTTGGGATGATCCTAACTTTGACAGCGCATCTGCTGCTTGATTTTTGTCCTAGACCACATGTGTGTACTCGATGCCATAGAACTTGCCTTCTAGCTTTCTGATCACTTTACAGTATGCATCCATCTTTTCGCTGATCGTATCCCAGTCCTTGTTGAGTTGATTGATGACCAGAAGCCGAGTCTCCGTAGACATAGAGACATTTGACACCGAAGCTCTGACTAGCAATGCATAGACCATGTAGGCATGCTTCGTACTCGGCGGCGTTATTAGACGCCAGGAAATAAATCCCGAGGACAGTATCGGAGCTGCTCCTTGGATGGTGACATGAAAAGGACTCCTACTCCTAGCACCATCGATGTTGAGAGAGTCGTCGAAGTACATCTTCCAATACTCGGTGGGCCCCTGAGAGGCAGGTGTGCTTAAGTCTGTCCACTCGATGATGAAATCGACAAGTGCCTGAGACTTGATTGTAGTACGACTGGATAATTCCAAGGAGAAAGGGCATAGCTCCATTGCCCATTTGACTGATGCGCCGTTCGTATCCTTGTTGCGAATGATGTCTCCCAGAGGGTACTCGGTCATGACCACCACACGATATCCGTTGAAGTAGTGTTTCAAACTTTCGGGATGTAATCAGTATGGCGTAGATCAGTTTCTAAATCTGTGGGTACCTGGTCTTGGATTCATTGAGTACCTCACTGATGAAATAGATTGGTTGCTGTACCTTGTAGACGTGGCCGGGCTCGTCACGCTCGACCACCATGGCAGTGGAGACCACCCAGATTAGTTGCCTGCAATGTAAGCAGGAGGGTTTCGTCTTCTCTGGGAGCAGTGAGGACCGAAGGTGATGTAAGGAATTGCTTTAGCTGTGTAAAAGCAGCGTCTGCCTCCTCCGACCACTCAAACTTCTCGGTTGCTTTGAGCAGCTTGAAAAATGGCAGTCCCTTTTTGCCTAATCTTGATATAAAATGACTGAGGGCAGACATGCATCCGGTGAGCTTCTAAACATCCTTCACCTTTTTAGGTGCCTTCATGTCCAAGACAGCTTTTACCTTCTCTGGGTTAGGGTGTATGCCATCGTGACTGACGACGTTGCCGAGCAATATACCATATGGAACACCAAAGATACACTTCTTTGGGTTTAATTTCCATTGGAATGTGTTAAGACTAGTAAAGGTACATTCGAGGTCGTCAACAAGGGTGTATGCTTCCTTGGTTTAACAACTACGTCGTCAACATAAGCCTCGATGAGGTCGTCTATTATCTCGTTGTTGAGGCAGGCTGTATGGTGCATTGGTAGGTAGCCCCGGCGTTCTTGAGCCCGAAGACATGGTCATGTAGCAGTAAGCGCCGAAGGGCAGTGATGAAGGATGTCTTGATCTGGTCGTACCTTTTTTAGAGCGATCTGGTGATAACCAGAGTAGCAATCGAGAAAGGACAGCAACTCGCAACCGGTAGTTGAATCTACGACCTCGTCTATGTGAGGTAAGCCGAAGGGGTCTTTAGGGCAGTGTTTGTTGAGATCAGTGTAATCAACACACATTCTCCATTCTTATTCTTTTGCGTATAAGAACCAGGTTGGCTAACCACTCAGGATGATACACTTCTTTGATAAATCTGGCTGCCAAAAGCCGTGTAACTATTACCCTAATAGCCTCCCTTTTTGTCGCGAGCGAACCGTCGTAGCTTCTGCTTGATGGTTTGGCCTTGCCATCGACATTTAAGGAGTGCTCGATCAAGTTCCGAGGTACACCGGGCATGTCAGCAGGTTTCCATGTGAACACACTCACAGTTGTTCCTCAAGAACCTGACTGAGCGTGTCTTCCTATTTAGGATCCAGGTTGGCCCCGATGAGGGCCGTTTTGCTAGGATCACCGTCGACCAGCTAGGATCAGCTTTGTGCTCTTTGGACTTGATGTTATTGCAGTGGGGCCTCGAGCTCTAGGGATCTCTAGGTGGTCGGTTGGCGTCTTCTTGGCGTCGATCATGGTCTCGGCCATGCGATAGAGAGGTCGTGAGCCTCTTGCTATTTTGAAGCTGTCATCCTCGCAAGTGTAAGCTGCATACACGTTGCCCCTGAGAGTTAGAACCCCCTTCTCAGTAGGCATCTTGAGCACCAAATACCTTAGTGAGGTATGGCCATGAACTTGGTGAGCGCTGGTCGACCAAGGATAGCATGGTAGGTGCCTTCGAAGTCAGTGACCACGAAGTTGATGTAGTCGGTGCGGAAGTGGTCTGGGGTACCAAATTGCATAGGTAGCGTGATCTGCTCGAGAGGTGTTAGAGCTCTGTCCGGAGGAGAACACCCCAGAACTGTGCCTCGTATGGCTTGAGATCAGCCTAGGTTATCTTCAGAGCTGGCAAACTATTCTTGAACAGTATATCGATGGAACTGCCGCCGCTCAACCTAGCACTCTATCAAACTGAACCTTGTTGATATACGGATCGAGAACCAGGGGAAAAAGCCCTGGCTCAGGTATAGCAGCCCATTGGTCCTTTCTGCTGAAGGAGATCTCACGGTGAGACTAAGGAGGAAGCACGGGATCGGCGATTGAGGTTGTCGACGTTGGCCACGTTCAAGCAAGCGTGGGGCGAGCAGCTTACGTTCTCGTTTGGTCTCAATGGACACTTTGCCCCCAATGATGGTGTGGACACGATCGGTTGGCTTGAGTACTTGTGACTGGGATCTACGTCTTCATCATCGTTGTCTTTGTTGCGTTGTTTCCCCTACGTCGTTAGGCTTGTCGGATGTATCCGGAAGCCTGTTGACAGCGTGTAGATAGACTTGAGAACTGTGGCAATTCTCCATGGTATGGTTTGACTTGGGATGGAGCTGGCAAGGGTCCTTTCAATGCTTTGGCGTAGTCGTCCTTCGTAGTTGCGATGTCCACCACCTTTTTTAACGGTGTTGACCTCGCCGTTGTCTTCCCGAGCACGCTTGCCCCTGTAATCGTCGCGGTGATTACGCCGCTGATTACGCTGGTCGTGGTTGGTCGCGGGAATCGTTGCGCTGGTTGCGGCTATCAAAATTGTCATTCCTGACCACGGTTGCCGCGGTAGTCGTCGCGGTGTGGGGGTGGTCGAAGCGTGGAACCCTTGCTGCTTCTTCGATAATTATCTTTTTAGCATCATCGGCATCCGCATATTTTTAGCAATGGCTAGGAACATTGTGACTGATTTAGGTCTCTTGCGGATAGCTTGTCCCTTAGGGCATCATGGAAGCGGAGACTAGTGATGAAAGCCTCGATTGCCTCATTGTGTTGGAGATTGACGGGACCTTGATGCGCATCTCCGAAAAGCGTCGGACGTACTCACGCAGTGGCTCATCTTTGCGATCTTGAATCCACTGCAGATCATATTTGTTGCCGGGTTGCTCGCAAGTAGCAATGAAGTTGTCGATGAATGCTTGCTTGAGCCTCCTACCAAGAATCAAAGTAGTTCACCGGCAAGCTGACCAGCCATTGGTGGCCTGCGTGGCCGACGGTGACTAGGAAGTAATTAGACATGACGTGCTCGTTAGCCAAGGCTGATCTGCACGCGGTTTCGTAGAGCATGACCCATAATTTCGGGGTTCTCCTTGCCGTCGTACTTCTGAAGTTTTTCGGAGCTTGAAGTTCTTGGGCCATATGACTTGGCGAAGGTGTGGAAGTAACTGCTTCAAACCCAGAGGGCCGTGGGAGTATCATATTCCATACGGACGATAGCTTTTGTGGGATGCACGATCGTTGACTCTTTGGTTGATGCGATTCGCGCAGATCGCGTTCTCCTGAGGTAATGGCGGAGATTGTTATTGCCATCATGGCGATCCCGGTTGCCACCCTGGTTAACCCTGCGACCGCGGTTATCATGGCGATTGTCGTGGTTGTCTCGGCGGTTGTCGTCCCGGTAGTTGCGGCGGTTGTCGTCCCGACCACCATCAATGGCCACCGTTTTCTGCCTTGACGGTTGTCTGATGGGTCGTTGTTGCGCGAGCCACGTTGGTTGGGTGGCTGTGAGCGACTTGAGTACTAGCGGCTGTGGCTTGATTCGACTGAGGCGGATGGAGCCCAGGGCTTGATTTACAATTTCTGCGGTCTGGGCCATAGCAGCCGTCAGGTAAGCTTGTATATCATCACGAACTACCTGGGTTCCCTTGGCCTATAAAAGGGAAAGCAGGGCACCCCACTAAGGGGATCGATTAATCACATCACACATCATAAAGATGTCAACGGGGCCCCGATCCCCGATTCCCCGCGGAGAATTCCCCTATTAGGGGATGGGGATGGTGAGGATTTGTCCCCCACGGGGATCTAATTGGTAGAAAACTTATCCCCATCGGGTCTGACGGGTACGGGGATGGGATCCATCCCCCCGTCCTCGATCCCCGTGAACCCGACCCGTAAGAGCATTCAGCATCACTGGCTTAAAGGTTCATACCAATTCGGCCCACCAAGGCCCATCTGCCGCTTGAGTATATATGCAAACCTATAACCCTAATCCCTCAGCTCTCGAATCCCCAGCCTCCAGCCACTCCACAGTCCGCAGCCGCCGCCCACGACGGCGCGATTCACGCCTGTGCGCGAGCCGCTGCGCATCCTCGCTAGTCAAAGCCCCTAGCCCCTCCGCCAGTCCGCCCTCCCTTGGCGTGCGCCGTGCAGCATGTCTGGAGCCCCAGGCCGGGCCATCACCGGTCGCCATGACCCCTGCGCATCAAGCTTGTCGCTCGATACATCGATTTGCAAGAAAGATGTTGCTGTCTTGCGTCTTCATTTTCTCATCCTGCTAGTGGATAGCAGACACGCAGAGACGTTTCTTGTTTTGCATCTACTTTTCTATCCTGAAACAAGCACTTGTGTGTTTGTGAGATTTTTTTTTGTGATTTGTTTGCAACTATGATTTGTAAAGTAAACAATCATTATTCATGCTGCAAGATGCGTACGTAGTGAAACATTTCTTCATTGGAGTGTTGATTTGAGTATTTCTTTCTCAAGCTTCTTGGGGGAAGGGGAACCCCATCGGGGATGCATTCCCCGGTCGGGTTCGGGGATGGGGAGCGAACGTCCCCCGTGAGCTTTCGCGGGGACGGGATGGGGAACAATCTTGCCCCCGGGGACGGGGATGGGGAGACGAAACCCGACGGGGAATTCCCCGTTGCCATCTCTAACACATCACACCACATAATTGAGCAGCAACCAAGCTCTCAACACCCATTCGACTTTTCCATCAGAGACTTGGGACCTGTCCCTCTCTCGCCCGTTTGTAACCCCTACTACGAACTTTTAGTGCGAATACACGAGCAGCAGCCATGAACTGGACATAGGGACATTCTGCCCAAACCACCTTGTGTGGTTTAGTACACCATCCGGGTCAGAGCGCACAATAACACAAATTTACTCGTTGGTGTTTACTTGAAACACCCACATGAAACTTGTCCATATCCTTTACACATGGTAAAATGCTTGGACAAGCAACATGAATCCAAGAAAATTTTATTGAATATCTTTATGAAAAGGTTGTCACCAATTACCAAAAGGGGGAGATTGAAAGCCCTAGTTTGGTTTTGGATAATGGATGAAACCTATGCACTAACATTTGTCATGAGTTGTGATATGAGCTAGGTTGGTGCAATCCAAGTGTGGAGCACGGTGGCACTCAAGTGATGGTGATGATCACAAGAAATGATAAGATGGCCACATGTTATGATGTTCAAGTGCTCAACTTGGAAGAGAAGAAAGAGAAAAATAAAACCCTATGGAGATCAAGGCAAAGGTATAAATAAGGATTTTATTTTCGTGATCAAGACATTATAGAGAGTGTGACCACGTTTAGGATAGATGGCCATACTATTAAGAGGGGATCTCAACCAGACAATTCGGTCATCTAGTGCCACTAGGTGTTAGACTTCATGCATTGTATTTAGGCCTAGTGCACATCGGAGAGTATGCGAAAAACATTTATTGAAAATGTTTTTGAGAAATGCTAACTTGGCTCTAACATGTTTTGAGAAAACCCCTTTAAGAGTTAGCATCGCTTGCGAAGAGTAGCTCGAGTTGCCGTGGATCGAATCACAACGAAGTTTACAACTTGGAGAGCTAGTGGTGGAGCCTGGGTGGCACCGCCACCCCTATGGGCTATGGCGGTGCCCACTTGGACATGGCAGAGAGCAGCCACACTAGGGTGGTCACCGAACATGTCGATGCTCATGACTAGGTGCACTGTGGTGCACCGCCATGGGCACCGCCATGGGCAGCCGCTGTCCCCATTGTATTTAGGCATGAGGCTAGTGTTCTGGAGCTTGGGCCGAGGGGGCACCGCCCTGGTCACCGCCATGGGGACAGTGGTGCACTACCCTAATTTTCCAGAGAGGGCGTTTTTGGGGACTTGGCTGGGATGGTCACCGCCACCCATGGGGCGGTGCCACCGCCATGCCTTGTTCGGTGACCAACGACTAGTTTCTAGCCGTTGGAATTTGACTGTTGGGAAGGTCACTGCCCTGTCCGGTGCCAGGCACCGCCCTGTCCGGTGACCTCGTAGAAACAACTCTAAGGGGTACAACGGCTCTATTGCTTGTGTTGCTATAAATAGAGAGTGTGGCTGGCCTTGGCCACTTTTTTGGCACTTCATACACTTGTGCACACCCTTTGGGAGCTGAGCAAACATAATCCACTCACTTGCACACTTGATTTCAGCATTTGAGTGAGATTGGTGAGCCTCTAGTGCATTGCATTGAGTTGCATCATCTTGTGGCACTAGGTGGAAGCTTTGGGCTGGTCGTGATCTTATTACTCTTGGTGTCTGCCAACACCTACATGGCCCGGTGATTGAAGGATCGTTGAGCGGAGTTGGTGATTGTCTCCGGCCTCGATTGGTTGCTTGTGTAGGTTCTTGACCTTCTCCCGGCGAAGAACCAAAAGGTACTCTATTGGATTACTCATGTGGTAGGTTCTTGCGGCGCCATTTATTGGGTAGGTGTGTGATACCTATTAGCCGTCGAACCACTAAGTGTTGATCGACACAACAGGGACTAGCGTGCCGGCAAGCACGTGAATCTTGGGAGAAAAATCTTGTGTCCCTTGTGTGATTGGAATTCTCCCGGTGATTGAATTGTCTTCACATTATGATTGGTTCATTCCTCGACACGGCGGTATAATCACCCTACTCACTCCCTTACATTACTTGCAAACTAGTTGCCAAGCCCTTTAGTATAGTTAATCTTTGAGAGCTTGTTAGTTTGGTTAGTATGACTCTTTAATTAGCCTTTGAGAGCACACTAGCTTAGTGAGTAGTGACTTAGCTCTTGTATGTGTCCTAGTGATCATAGTAACTAGAATTATTGGGATAAGTGGCTTGCAACCCTTATGGAGCTAGAGCATAATTGCATTACGATGTTTGTTGTACTAATCAATTGCTCTAGCGCTTTGTAGAGTTTTGAATAGGCTATTCATCCTCTTCTAGCTATATTAGGACCTTACATTGTTAATCAAGTATGATCATATAGACTCGGTTTGAGTCCATTTCCTTTGATTCATACAATCTTTGCATGGGCAGAAGACAAGGGTTTTCATTCTCAGCATGGGCTTTGGCATCGGTGAGAAACTTGCCAACGCCTTGCATGTACCGCTTGTCCATTCGGGATAGATACATCCACTCTTGATCCATCTCTGCACAACAAAATATTGAAGACAGTAATTATAGAGAAATTAATAACAAGTGGAGCTTCATGAACAACAATTGTTGCTTGAAACTACAATTTATTCTATACTTATTTAATTTAGTCACCTCATTTTTGGAAAACATTATTGTACACTAATTATTGAAAAATTAAAATTGGTAGCCTCGGCCATATAAATTGAAAATAGTAGCTCCCATAAAAAATAATTATTGCACAATAATGAAGAACAATTATTCTACTACACGCCTCATAAAAATAGAGAACACTGATTTAAAAAACACTAAAATTAGAGACATGATCATGAATAACAATGTAGCTCCAAACAATATGTTGGTAGGTGACACGTGGATTAATTTGCTCACTAAAATTATAAAAGAATCTATTCTACTCCTAACAAGAACTAATTATAGCCTCACATAATAACAATCATCTTGACCACCATGTAATTAGCTAGGAATTTAAACGTGTTCAAAGGCACCAACCTTTTGGACGATGGATTCACCATAATTTGCTTAAAAGCCTTACACAAAGTCTAATTGAAAAAGTGCTCTCTAGAATAGAGAAAGAACTAGAATGAGAATAATCAAGCAATGTAGCCATCAAAATAATGCTAATTAAGCAACAAAATCAAATGAGTGGATGCTTATTACTAACCTTAAAGCAAGAAGATCAACCCATTTTTCCAAATCTAAGAGCTAGCTTCATGGTGAAGAGCAGCCGCAACAATAGAGGGAGCGGTTCAAACGCGTGGCCCCTGTGCTCGGGATGGAAGAGATGAGGAAGAGAGGACGGTGACAGCTTTTTTATAATGTGATTTTATCACCGTTGGTTCTTGGCCAAAACCAACAGTGATAGCCCAAAATCAATGACGGTTCTTAGCTAGAATCAACAATGATAAGTGTCCGTCAACCCACTGTCGGTGCAAGCCATGCGCCAATAGTGATATAGACTACCGGTTTTGGTCTAGCCCCACTCATTTTCTAATTTTTAAACTCAGAACTGACAATGAAGATAGATCACGGTCGGTTTCTAAATTTTAAACTTAGAACCGACAGTGAAGTACAACCGACAGTAATAAGACCGATTCTATACTAAATCAGACGCCCATGAGCAAAATCGCTGAATTTAACCCTCCCTCGCGAAATAGAGGAGACGCCGCCGCCGTGATTAAGGTTCCCACGCACGCCGTCCTCCAGGGCACCGGTCGGGAGCCCTCGACGGAGCTGCACGCAGCTGTGGTGCGCGCGCCGGCGAGAGGCCCCGTGCCTGCACCGTTTCTTCCTCGGGCCGCTGCCCTCAAGCTCCTGGTAGCCGATCGCGAAAAACACGAAAGAGAGAGAAGAGGAGACGAAAATACTGGCTTCACACGGTTCCTCGTCGATACCGTGGGCCCAGCGCCCGGACGAAGTCCGACTTGCCCCGGCGGGCGAGGCCGGCAACGCTCAGGAAAACGGCGGCACAAGCCGGGTTGGTCCGGGCCAGATGTCCAACCGCGGCGCGCACAGCGCGGACCAGGGATGGACGTAGGCTGGGCGGCGGAGGGTGACGCTGGCGCGGGCCGGAGCTAGAGGGCCGACACGGTGGAGGCCTCCGAGGAGGCGCGGGGGGAAGAGTGCGAATCTCCGTGTGCGGGTTGGAGTGTGCGGGTTGGAGGTGGCGTGCATGCGGCTGAGAAGAAGAAAAGAAGGGAAGAGTCGAAGAGACAAGGCCGCGTGCGTGTGTTGCGTCCGTGCGGATTTTTTATTATTTTTTTAATAGGCCATGGGCCGTTAGCTCGGCCAGGAGGCCACCTTACCAAGGAAAAAAGAAAATATAAAAGATCATGGGCCTTTAGCTCGGGCAAGAGGCCAACGGCCTTACATAGTAACGTGGGCCAGCCGAGGAAAAAGAAAAAAAGAAAATAAATGGTTGTTATGGCCATTTAACCTTTTTAACAATTGAGTGCAGCTATTTTACCAAATGTTTTTCACAAACAGCTTCATCTCCCAAGTGAAGATGCTCCACCAAGTCAAGCTAGAAAAAATTACTACACTGCTGAAGGGGAGCTATACCAAACGGCCTTTACAATGAGCTGATAAATCAAATACACATCGGAAAGGCATCGACATCTATAATGATGGCCTAGATGGCCCCGGTCTGAACTAGTCTGAAACTGGCTGGTTTGTGATTGAGAACACTGTAGCGGCTGGTTGATGAACAGTATTCGCTGAGGAGGATCAGCCGACTGGTCTGGTTACCAGACCAGCAAACGCGCCCGATGTATGTATAAAAAAAATTCTACAACTTTGAAGACAAACTAACGCATAGGTACCGAGCCTTTGGTTAACAGCCACGGTAAAACTATAATATATCTAGGTTTTGTCCAATATGTAGTATATATATAGATTCAATGCAATAAGAAGATAATGACGTAAACACAAGACTCTAGGGACGCATTTGGTTCACACCTTCGCGGCCGCACCTCGTGGCACCGCGCCGCAGTTTCAGGAGGCCGTTTGGTTGGATGCCGCACTTGCGGCGTGCCGCGGTGTGACCACAAGCCAATAGTTCATTTTCCACGCCACACCCTGCCAAAAGCGCGGCGAGGAAAAACGTCGCCGCAATCACCAACCCTACTATAATGGCAAGAAAATAACGCATTGTTGTAGGACTTAGGTCTTTTCTCCGTTACAACGTACGGACACTTTTACTAGTAAAATAAAAAATCCTATATATTTATGTGGTTGCCCCAGGTGGTTTCTTTTGGTTAGCCTAGCACATCAATATCGATAAATAATTTTGTATTTCCTGTACGTGGGAGTTTGGGGTATTAGAGACACTTATAAATGAAACACATCATGAAGCATCGACTCTCTATGTTCCAATTTATAAGTTATTTTAGCTTTGTCCTAAGTCCAACTTGTCTAGCTTTGATCAAAATATTTAATAGGTGCGCTGTCAACATATATTTTATGGTATATCTAATGAATCATGTTTGATACTTTGATGTTTGTGCATTTTTCTATAAACTTGACAAAAGGATGAAAGTTTGATTTAAGATAAAAACTAAAATTATTTAAAATTTAGGACTGAGGGATATATAGTAGCCTCAATCTACAATGAGAAAACTAATTTCATGACTTCTTAAATAGGTTGATAAATTCAAGTCTCATTAATGACATGAGAGATACCCTTCCATAAAAACACATAACGAATAATGTGAAAACCAATTCCATGGCTACTTAAAATAGGTTGATAAACTAAGGTTTTGAATGTTTATTTCTCCCACAACCCAAACTCAGTATTCGGCAATTTAACGTGCAACTTTTGTCCTATTCGCACTTCAGTTCATCTACAAGAGCACACCTAGGCACCATGTCTAAATCACCAATCTGTGTAAGATCCTCAACCATCCAAAAACCCAAAACTCTATGGAAGTGATTGTTGGATCCCTTGGCTATAGGTTTAGTTTGCATGGTTTGCTAATGCAGGCCGATGAGGGATATCCATGTGATGTAGCTTCACATGTTTGGTTACAGTTTTTTGGGGTGGGTGAGTCAAGCCAAGCCAAGAGTTTGTTTGGTTGTATGGCAGTGGGGTCGTGTGTTTGGTTTTCTAAATCGGTAGAAGTGGTGTCACCTTGCATGGAAAGGGATAAGGTTACCTTGGCTTGGGTTGTGTATCGATGCAAAGTGACCCCCATGATTTCAACTAGTACCAAAGAAAAATGTAAGATGTCTATTGTTTCCATTGCAAGCTTTTGAACTGGACCTCTAGATTAACCCTATGGCTAAGTACACAATTTGTGGGGGAGTGACAATGCTTTGTATGATCCAAGCATGATAGCAATCCCTGTTGAGTTGTTTACATGGTCAAGTCTGCAATCGTCATTGGACAAAACAAATCAAAACAATCTCAGGCAAAAACACATCATTACATAAGATAGACAAACATTGCCTAGGTCAAGTAGTATATGATTCATAGGGATGAGGCAAGCATAAGTTTGCTCTTTATACATCAAGATTTGAAGATGCAATTGTTGACGATCTCAGACAAGCCTCACAATGTAGACACCAGGACATAATTAGAAAAAGTATAGGTCTCATATATAGATGTTCAACATGCACAAGGTCTCAAAGGTGGCTTCACAAAACCATTAAAATTTGAAATATATCGGTAGAACTACCACAAGTATATAATCAAGGACAAATGACCATTATCAGGCTCAAGAACCAGAATTGTACAAACTGAAACATGTGCCACATTATATAAATTTGTCAACATGGATTCATTGTTGACCCCAAAAGGTAAAATGAAACATAAAACTAAACCAACAGCTACATAGTGGCATATAAACAGATCATGATTATAGAAGCATCCACCACAAAGCAACTTCGTGATTCATAAAGGTTCACCAAGCACATGCACATGCCATTTGAAACAAATGTTTCACCTAGCACTCAGTTCATCCACACACCACATTCCAATCTTCCATCCCTGGTTTATAGAGTGGCTACCATCAACCAACACTCAATTGATGTCAGCTACACATTAGACTTGGAGTTCTATAGATTAGAGGAGCACAATTCACCACCTCACACTAGCCTACTATCACCTGAACTATATACGGTTTGTAGCATCGCTTTGCCATCCAAAAGAGCAAAAAGATGCTAAGTCAGTCTATGTAACAGTTGACTTGGCAAAATACAATGCATCTATGAGCACCTCACCTTACTTGTCGAGTATCAAAATTCCAGACATGTGAGCCATAAACATCAACCAAAGTAGTTCACCAGGAGCACCATCTTCTTATTCTTTACCGTTGCAATAGAGACCCTCTTCTCATAGAGGGAAACAACCTCGGCTACTGTATCCTTATTCCTTAGCCACTCGATCTCTAGTTCTTTCTTCCCTACAACATGACTATTATGAAGAAGCACTGCACAATGAGTATTATATTTTGTCTAAGCAACCTAAAAAACCAGGCACGTGAAATATAGACGTGCTAATAAAAAAACTACAGTGGATATAAGTGAAAAGAACCCCCTCAGTTGTCGTTTAATTTCATTGATTCGTTGTAACGTCTCTGAAACGCGACCGAGAAGGCCAGACTGGCCTTCCAAGCCGGCTTCATTTTTTTTCCCATGGCCAAACTGCCGGGCATATTCTGCTACCGATCAGCAAACGTGTGCATATTTATCAAAAAAAACAAACAAACGTGTGCATATACAAGGATGGACGGATGGTACACAGCGTGAGACGCGCAGTCCCGACGCAGCAGACCATCGAGAAGGAACAGTACATGGTAATGTGATTTGTTCGCTGTCGATGAAATATGGTCAGCAATCTACCTAGGGGTATGCCCAAGGTAGTAGATTGTCGGTAGACAGATGCGCAAGCTACAAACAAGATGGTGACGTAAGACATACACGAGGTTTTATCCAGGTTCGGCTGCCGTGAAGGCGTAATACCTACGTCCTGCGTCTGATTGTATTGCTGTATGTCAATGAGAGATGTTTTTTAGAGGGGTCCCCTGCCCGCCTTATATAGTCTGGGGAGCAGGGTTACAGATCTGGAAACTAATCCTAACCGGTTACAACTGTCATAGGTGGCCAGATAAGGATTCATATTCTAACCGATCAGGATCTTGTTTGATCTCCAAGTCTGTCTTGACTCCTTGCGCGGGACTCCGAGCCGCGCGTCGTCTTCCAGTGGACCGGACCCCCTGGACTGGGCCGGCCCAAGCCTAGCCGTAAGGGTATAGGGGTTAATACCCGCACAGCTAGTCCCCGAGCACCATGTATTATGTTGCGACACGTCGTTTGATCTTCTTCGGCTAATACAGTCTGTCTTCATGTCATCTCCAACTGGTTGAAACATCGACCAAGCAAATATGCTAGTAGCCTGGTCCGCACAGAGAGCAGTAAACCACGATTATAGCCGAAAATACCGGTTGTCCGAAGAATGCATGGCGCTCTAAAGAAAAAAGAAAAAGATTTCTTTCCTGATAAGTGTGTCCACTTGTATTTCTGAAAAGAAATGTAAGTGACCCTTGTACAATAGTTGTTATGGCCAACAGTCAGAGCATAGGGGTCGATAAAATAAACACATTCACCACAAGGTGAAGTGTGTCCACTTAGTCCCCGAGCCTGGTAGTAGGTGACGCAGGCACGTGGTGCCAGGGTCTAAAAAGAATTCTCAATTAAGTTGAAAATCCAATCATCATACAAGCGATACAAGATGCACCGGCAGGTGCATCGTACCGATGTAGTCTTCGAGCTTGCTGGAAGGCGAGGTATCAGCCTTGTAGCAAGGTCTAAATAAATGCCTCTCGACTGTATGTGAGTACAAATCACATATAGCCGAGGAGAGCTGTCTCCAAGCAATGTTCGGAGAGTGGCCAGGGCAGTCCCCGAGCACGATGGTGGTCTGGACAATCCCCGTGCACGATGGTGGTCTGGACAGGCCCCGAGCACGACGATGGTCTGGACAGTCCCTGAGCACAACGGTGGTCTGGACAGTCCCCGAGCACAACGGTAGTCTGGACAATCCCCGAGCACAACGGTGGTCTGAACAGTCCCTGAGCATGAGAAGTGCGACGAAAAACCATATGCCACTTGTACTATTATCTTTTGTATTTATTTAATTATTGGCCCTGTCAAGCCCAATCTAACATGTCTGGTAAAAAAAGTAGACGGGTATAGCACGTCATACTGCCTTCTTGTCCTTTCAAGCAAACAGTTGCGTGGCACCTGTAAGTAGGTGCGTCAGCGTGGGCCCTCTCACACTGGCAACGAAGAGGCACATACACTGGCAATGGAGCGGCGCATATATTGGCATAGATCTCGAGGCTGTGAAAACAACCGTCTGCGGCGCGTGCACACATCTCCCAAGAATCCCAGGCAGACGAAACGGTGTAACTCTTGGGTTAAATACAGTATAGGATAGATAAGTTACTTTTTACTGAAACCCATTGCCATTCACAGTCGCAGCCATCTTCTTCCTCTTGCCAACCCTAATATCTCCGAAATCACCACCAATCAGTCCTCCGCCAGTTCCTCGTTCATCAGCAAGGCCAGATTCATGGCGAAAAGTGACGCGCAGAAGAAAGCAGGAGTCATGGCAAAGGAGTGGTGGAAATCGAGGAGCAACGAGCAGACCATTGAAGACCTCATCACCATGGGGGTACTCTACAACAAGGAGCTCGCAGGATGGCGTGCGCCAGAGGGTGAGGGGTACCCCGATCCACAACTAGGTGAGATCATGGTGTTCGAAGACTTCTTTAAGCGGGGATTTGGGGTTTCTGTTCATCCTTTTCTTCAGGGGCTCTGTCTTTACTATGAGATTGGGATTTGCAATCTGCATCCCAACTCGATCCTCCTTGTCGCCACTTTCATTCATCTTTGCGAAGCATATGGCGGCTTCCAGCCCCATTTTGATTTTTTCGCCATCTTTTCTATCTGCGGAAGAAAGGAAGCGGCGGCTCAAAGATTGCCGGAGGTGTGTACCTCAACCTCCGTGATGGCATGAAAGCCCAGTACCTGCACTGCCCATGGAACACATCGCTTGATGACTGGTATAAGAAATGGTTCTACATCCGTGAAGAGCCAAACACGATCACGCTGTGCGATGTGGGGTTCATTCCGGAGAAGAGGACAAGCTGGTCAGAGAAGTCCGAGCACCTAGAACAGATTCCAGAAATATTTGGGATGATCCTGTGGAAAAAACTGGACGGTCCGAGCGTGGTCGGGAGCTTCATCAGCCGACGGATCCAGCCCTGCTAGAGGAGGGTACATCCTGGCTACGAGTATCAAGGTAGCGTGGACCCGACGAGGACGAGGCAGGGAGCGCTTGACAAAAACAAAGTCAGAGCCAGAATTAGAGAGCTATTTAACTTAGCTAATCCAAATTATGTCAGATTGAGCGACATCGAGCACGCTTTCAAGCTCACCCGACCTCCCCCAAAGGTAACTCATCTTGCCTTGTACTCGTAGTCTTATATTGTGGTAGAGACTTACTGTGTTCACTCCCATTTGTTTCCTGGATTAATGGTCGGGATAGAGCGACAGTGTTTGTGTCACCACCCAGACCAACGTTGGGATCGAGGATGTTGACTGGGCGGTGCTCGGAGCTGGAGAGGAGGCAGTGGCCAAAGCTGCTGGTAAACGGCCGGCGGCCAGCAAGCGTCGTCAGGTGATTTTTACTTTGTCGAACGATGACGTAGAGGAGAGAGAAGATGTAGACACCTTTCGACTCATCCCTCAAAAGAGGAGGCAACTGGAGTCGATGGAGCAAGGTGGCTCCTCCATGCCGGTGGAACCTACATTGCCGACCACTGTAGCGCGAAGGACAAGCGGCGGAGGGGTCAAGCACCAAGGCCCAACGACAGTGCTGGATGTAGAGGGAGACCAGGAGTCACCCGTACAACACATGGAGCAAGCACAGCCTAAGAGACGCGCCTTCGCCACGTCATTCCACATTTCCAACATGTAAGTATTTGTAACCTTAATGTAAGCTAGCAATTTGTAGTGAATATGATTGCCTTCTGAACTTATCTTAGATGTACTAGCTCGGCGTCCACCGAAAGTCTAGACCAGCTAGCCAGAGGCGGCGTGGCTCCGCTAGTAATTTCAGAGCAGACTGCCCATCAGCCGACCATCGAGGAACCCATAGCAGAAGATCCGTCGGGGCCTCACCAAACAAACAGTCAGACAATAGTCTTCGAGCAGGTGGTCGAGGGAAGAACCGAGCCGAGCACAAGTTCTCCGAGCGCTAAACCTGCTGAGGGCAGCACCTTAGCATTGAGGGTAACAGAATAGACCGAGGAGCAGTGACCGGAGGTGAGAGCACAGAGCACGTTAGTCGATGCTGCAGCCCATGGGAAGGCCATAGTGATCGCAGAAGCTGCTAACGCCGGACCAGCACCGAGATCTGAAGAAGAGCCCGAAGAGGACAAAGTGGAGGAGGTCCTAGGCTGTCCGCAAGACAAGCGACAACATATGTATGTGTCGCGTTGGCGGAACGACGAATGGGTTGTCCATGAGGAAATCCCAGAGGTCGAAGAGACCAAAAAAGTTGAACGGGCGGCGAAACAGCTGGTGACGGAGGTCCAGGTAGGCTTTGCTTCACCACCTGATCTTGCTGTCTAGTCAAGCTGTCTTACTTAACTATCTGCACACAGGACTTAATGAAGACCGCACGGTACCGCAAGAAATGCTTTGACCAAATTGAGGGGATCACTGCAAGCAACAAGGAGCTGACGGCGGAGGTGGAATGCTTGCGCCACCAACTTGAAGCCACCAACCATGAGAAGATGGAGCAAGAGTCCCAGAACCAGAACCTGGTCGTCTAGCTCAGTAATAAGGAGCAGGAAAGAACAAGTAAGTAGCCACTTTATCACAATGAATACTGACAAGTGTTGTTGCGTTGTTGGTAGTAACAGCTATAGTGCAGACTTAGAAGTCGAAGTGGTCCGTCTTCGAGAGGAGAACAGTCGTGCGGTCGTGGAGTGTGATCGCCTGAAAGAGGACAACAGAAAACTAGTGCATGACCAGTCACAGCTCTAGGACCACACGACCAAGATGACAGAGGAACTGAAAAGTAAGTTTTCCAAACCCCTTTGCTCACTTTTGTTGCCCGCCTTATTTTGTCATGGTATGACGTTTTAATAGCTTGTGCGGCTTGCAGTTTTAAAAGTCAATGCCAAGAAGCATCTGGAAGCCATGATAAAAGAGCGTGACGGCTGAAAGGCATAGTGCCAAGAGATCACCAAGGATCGGGACACCTGGAAAAACCGGTGCCTAGAGGTGGCAACGTGCATTTTGCCGGTCCTTAACCTCATCGACTAGCGCTAACAGAGCACATGCCAAGGACATCGTGCTGGGATTGATCGATAGATGCCGAAAGGCATGGGGATGATTCTAGGAGTTCGTGAAGGAGGCGGGTGAGTACATAGGCGCACATGTGCTAAGCATGGTACGTGCTCACTACCCCTTGACCGATCTCAAGCGCCTGGAGGCTGGATACCCAAAGGAGGTAGATCTAGACAAGGCTGAGGAGCTACGGATGGCCCAGCTAGACTTGTCGGTGAAAATAATTGGCGACATTAACCTATGTGGAGGTGCGACGCCATCCGTACAGGGAACGCCATCGACAAGTCAGCTGGAAACGCCTTTATTTTCAAGCCAACCAGCAAAGCCTACGGTCTCGACCAGCCAGGCGTCGGCGGGGCCATCTTCTTTAGCTCGACCAGTGCAAGAGTCCCTAAGACTTGAGCACGATGTCAGGCCCAGCGAGCAGTAGGTGCCGCGTGCCCCGACCAGCCATTAGTGTAGGCTATAGCTATAGAAGAAGATGTAGTTGTGTTATTGTAAACTTGGACCTTTTTAGGCAAGCTTGTAATAACGTAACTGTATAACAACATGAGCTTGTTTGTTTTGTAGAAAATGTTTTAAGCCTGGACATCATACCGATGTAACTAAGTTAGAACATGTTGACGTTCTGTTTAGTTGTACCAGTTTAGTTGACATGTCATCCTGAAAGGTTTGTATGGCCCTGGTTTGTCTTGCGGTCGGAGTGTTTGTGCACACGTAGAAACACACAAGTCAAACCAGAGAGCACCTGCTGATCACCCATAGCGTAGAGAGCGAATCCCATGCACACATTGAGAGAAACTGGAGACAGGGCTTGCTCTGAAAACCCGATAAGGATTGGTGGTCGGTTTTAACTGGTAGAGTTAGAATATCAATAGACTTCGAAGTGACACATTAGAGTGGTCGGAGAAATCATAATAGCTTTATTAAATCAAAGGTACAAGAGGAGTACATATCTTAGTACTTAAGCATAGAAACGCCTGAGCTTGTCGATGTGCCATGAATTGGGTACGTCTGTACCGTCTAGGTGAGCTAACCTATCAGACATTGGTCATGTAACCTCCTTGATCATGAAGGGCCCTTCCCATGGGGTTGCGAGTTTGTGGATGCTAGCCTGATTCGTCTTCCACTTCAGGACTAGGTCCCCAACCATGAAGAACTGCTCCTTGACGTTCTTGTTGTAGTACCTGCGTAAAACAACAAGGTATTTGGTTGTACGTACATAAGAATCGAGCTGCTTCTCTTCTGCACTATTCACTTCTAGCTCCCGTACTTCATTGGCCTTTGCTTCGTCGAAGTTCTCTATCCATGCTGATCTGAAGGCTATATCTGCTGGGAACACTGCCTCAGCACCATAAACCATAAAGTATGGTGATACGCCAGTATTGCGACTGAGCTGGGTTTTGAGACCCTAGACCACGGCTGGTAACTCTTTGAGCCATCTTCCAGGAGCTTTGTTATTTTCTCTGTACATCCTCTTCTTAAGTGCGTCCAAGATCATACCATTTGCCCGCTCGACCTGTCCATTAGCTCTAGGGTGCGCCACCGAGACGTATTTTACTACTATGCTCCTTTCATCACAGAAGTCCCAAAAAGCATTCTCAGTGAACTAAGTACCCAAATCAGTGATGATGCTGTTGGGTATGCCGAAGCAGTGGATGACCTGGTCGATGAACGTGATAGCCTTTTCTGAAGATGCCTATACCAGAGGCATGTACTGTATCCACTTGGAAAATTTATCAATCAGCACAAAGACGCATGTAAATTTCTTAGGAGCCGGTTTGAAGGGCCTAATCATATCCAGTCCCCAGCATGCGGGCCAAGAGGCTGGTATTGTCTGAATCTTGTGTGCTGGTATGTGGATTCTCTTGGCGAAGAACTGACAACCCTCACAATGGTGGACTAGCTTCTCTGCATCGGCTATGGCTGACGGCCAATAGAACCCTACTCGGAAAGCCTTGCCAACCAGCGTTCTCGAGGCCATGTGGTTGCCGCAGGAGCTAGAGTGGATTTGGTCTAGGAGATGTTCGCCATCCTCCTGGGTTATACACTTCATCAAGATTTCCTCCTTTGTGTTCTTGCGCCACAATTTGCCATTGACGAGCAGATACTGCTTACTGCGATGCATCAGGCGTTCGTTTTCTGTCCGATCAGTGTAACCGCTACCATCTATTAGGTACTTGATGAAAGGTACTCTCTAGTCAGGCTCCTTAGTGGTCGGAGGTGGTTCGGTGATATTTGACGTCGGAACCATAGCCACCAATAGCTGGTCTGGAGGCTTGTCGACCGTGGGATCTTCCTCTTCTATGGAAGGCGTGAGCAAGTCTTGAACAAATACGCCATGTGGGACTTTGGCTTGGGATGATCCTAACTTTGACAGCGCATCTGCTGCTTGATTTTTGTCCCAGACCACATGTGTGTACTCGATGCCATAGAACTTGCCTTCTAGCTTTCTGATCACTTTACAGTATGCATCCATCTTTTCGCTGATCGTATCCCAGTCCTTGTTGAGTTGATTGATGACCAAAGCCGAGTCTCCGTAGACATAGAGACATTTGACACCAAGCTTGATAGCAATGCACAGACCATGTAGGCATGCTTCGTACTCGGCGGCGTTATTAGACGCCAGGAAATAAATCCCGAGGACATATCGGAGCTGCTCCTTGGATGGTGACATGAAAAGGACTCCTACTCCTGCACCATCGATGTTGAGAGAGTCGTCGAAGTACATCTTCCAATACTCGGTGGGCCCCTGAGAGGCAGGTGTGCTTAAGTCTGTCCACTCAATGATGAAATCGACAAGTGCCTGAGACTTGATTGTAGTACGACTGGATAATTCCAAGGAGAAAGGGCATAGCTCCATTGCCCATTTGATGATGCGCCCGTTCGTATCCTTGTTGCGAATGATGTCTCCCAGAGGGTACTCGGTCATGACCACCACACGATATCCGTTGAAGTAGTGTTTCAACTTTCGGGATGTAATCAGTATGGCGTAGATCAGTTTCTAAATCTGTGGGTACCTGGTCTTGGATTCATTAAGTACCTCACTGATGAAATAGATTGGTTGCTGTACCTTGTAGACGTGGCCGGGCTCGTCACGCTCGACCACCATGGCAGTGGAGACCACCCAATTAGTTGCTGCAATGTAAAGCAGGAGGGTTTCGTCTTCTCTGGGAGCAGTGAGGACCGAAGGTGATGTAAGGAATTGCTTTAGCTGTGTAAAAGCAGCGTCTGCCTCCTCCGACCACTCAAACTTCTCGGTTGCTTTGAGCAGCTTGAAAAATGGCAGTCCCTTTTTGCCTAATCTTGATATAAAATGACTGAGGGCAGACATGCATCCGGTGAGCTTCTAAACATCCTTCACCTTTTTAGGTGCCTTCATGTCCAAGACAGCTTTTACCTTCTCTGGGTTAGGGTGTATGCCATCGTGACTGACGACGTTGCCGAGCAATATACCATATGGAACACCAAAGATACACTTCTTTGGGTTTAATTTCCATTGGAATGTGTTAAGAACTATAAAGGTACATTCGAGGTCGTCAACAAGGGTGTATGCTTCCTTGGTTTAACAACTACGTCGTCAACATAAGCCTCGATGAGGTCGTCTATTATCTCGTTGTTGAGGCAGGCTTGTATGGTGCATTGGTAGGTAGCCCCGGCGTTCTTGAGCCCGAATGACATGGTCATGTAGCAGTAAGCGCCGAAGGGCATGATGAAGGATGTCTTGATCTGGTCGTCCTTTTTTAGAGCGATCTGGTGATAACCAGAGTAGCAATCGAGAAAGGACAGCAACTCGCAACCGGTAGTTGAATCTACGACCTCGTCTATGTGAGGTAAGCCGAAGGGGTCTTTAGGGCAGTGTTTGTTGAGATCAGTGTAATCAACACACATTCTCCATTCATTATTCTTTTTGCGTATAAGAACCAGGTTGGCTAACCACTCAGGATGATACACTTCTTTGATAAATCTGGCTGCCAAAAGCCGTGTAACTATTACCCTAATAGCCTCCCTTTTGTCGCAAGCGAACCGTCGTAGCTTCTGCTTGATGGGTTTGGCCTTGCCATCAACATTTAAGGAGTGCTCGATCAAGTTCCGAGGTACACCGGGCATGTCAGCAGGTTTCCATGTGAACACACTCACATTGTTCCTCAAGAACCTGATGAGCGTGTCTTCCTATTTAGGATCCAGGTTGGCCCCGATGAGGGCCGTTTTGCTGGGATCACCGTCGACCAGCTAGATCACTTTGTGCTCTTTGGACTTGATGTTATTGCATGGGGCCTCGAGCTCTAGGATCTCTAGGTGGTCGGTTGGCGTCTTCTTGGCGTCGATCATGGTCTCGGCCATGCGAATAGAGAGGTCGTGAGCCTCTGCTATTTTGAAGCTGTCATCCTCGCAAGTGTAAGCTGCATACACGTTGCCCCTGAGAGTTAGAACCCCCTTCTCAGTAGGCATCTTGAGCACCAAATACCTATAGTGAGGTATGGCCATGAACTTGGTGAGCGCTGGTCGACCAAGGATAGCATGGTAGGTGCCTTCGAAGTCAGTGACCACGAAGTTGATGTAGTCGGTGCGGAAGTGGTCTGGGGTACCAAATTGCATAGGTAGCGTGATCTGCTCGAGAGGTGTTGAGCTCTATCCGGAGAGAACACCCCAGAACTGTGCCTCGTATGGCTTGAGATCAGCCTAGGTTATCTTCAGAGCTGGCAAACTATTCTTGAACAGTATATCGATGGAACTACCGCCGTCAACTAGCACTCTATCAAACTGAACCTTGTTGATATACGGATCAAGAACCAGGGGAAAACACCCTGGCTCAGGTATAGCAGCCCATTGGTCCTTTCTGCTGAAGGAGATCTCACGGTGAGACTAAGGAGGAAGCCGTGGATCGGCGATGAGGTTGTCGACGTTGGCCACGTTCAAGCAAGCGTGGGCGAGCAGCTTACGTTCTCGTTTGGTCTCAATGGACACTTTGCCCCCAATGATGGTGTGGACACGATCGGTTGGCTTGACATACTTGTGATGGGGATCTACGTCTTCATCATCGTTGTCTTTGTTGCGCTGTTTCCCTACGTCGTTAGGCTTGTCGGATGTATCCGGAGCCTGTTGACACGTGTAGATAGACTTGAGAATGTGGCAATTCTCCATGGTATGGTTTGACTTGGGATGGAGCTGGCAAGGTCCTTTCAATGCTTTGGCGTAGTCGTCTTCGTAGTTGCGATGTCCAACACCTTTTTTAACGGTGTTGACCTCGCCGTTGTCTTCCCGAGCACGCTTGCCCCTGTAATCGTCGCGGTGATTACGCCACTGATTACGCTGGTCGTGGTGGTCGCGGGAATCGTTGCGCTGGTTGCGGCTATCAAAATTGTCATTCTGACCACGGTTGCCGCGGTAGTCGTCGCGGTGTGGGGGGTGGTCGAAGCGTGGAACCCTTGCTGCTTCTTCGATAATTATCTTTTTAGCATCATCGGCATCCGCATATTTTTTAGCAATGGCTAGGAACATTGTGACTGATTTAGGTCTCTTGCGGATAGCTTGTCCCTTAGGGCATCATGGAAGCGGAGACTAGTGATGAAAGCCTCGATTGCCTCATTGTTGGAGATTGACGGGACCTTGATGCGCATCTCCGAAAAGCGTCGGACGTACTCACGCAGTGGCTCATCTTTGCGATCTTGAATCCACTGCAGATCATATTTGTTGCCGGGTTGCTCGCAAGTAGCAATGAAGTTGTCGATGAATGCTTGCTTGAGCTCCTACCAAGAATCAAAGTAGTTCACCGGCAAGCTGACCAGCCATTGGTGGCCTGCGTGGCCGACGGTGACTAGGAAGTAATTAGACATGACGTGCTCGTTAGCCAAGGCTGATCTGCACGCGGTTTCGTAGAGCATGACCCATAATTCGGGGTTCTCCTTGCCGTCGTACTTCTGAAGTTTTTCGAGCTTGAAGTTCTTGGGCCATATGACTTGGCGAAGGTGTGGAATAAACTGCTTCAAACCCAGAGGGCCGTGGGTAGTATCATATTCCATACGACGATAGCTTTTGTGGGATGCACGATCGTTGACTCTTTGGTTGATGCGATCGCGCAGATCGCGTTCTCTGAGGTAATGGCGGAGATTGTTATTGCCATCATGGCGATCCCGGTTGCCACCCTGGTTAACCCTGCGACCGCGGTTATCATGGCGATTGTCGTGGTTGTCTCGGCGGTTGTCGTCCCGGTAGTTGCGGCGGTTGTCGTCCCGACCACCATCATGGCCACCGTTTCTGCCTTGACGGTTGTCTGATGGGTCGTTGTTGCGCGAGCCACGTTGGTTGGGTGGCTGTGAGCGACTTGAGTACTAGCGGCTGTGGCTTGATTCGACTGAGGCGGATGGAGCCAGGGCTTGATTTACAATTTCTGCGGTCTGGGCCATAGCAGCCGTCAGGTAAGCTTGTATATCATCACGAACTACCTGGGTTTCCGGGGTATTGGGTAGTCGTTGCATCGTTGCCATAGCAACAGCTACGTTGGTGCTTGGAGTCCTGAAGACCTACTTGCCCCCCACCCTGTCAAAGGCATTGTTAAGGTCATGTGGCTGGACCCTTATGCGTCGTGCCTCCTCTTCTGCTTCGGCTTCGATTTGTCGGCGATTAAACCGGTCAATATTGCGTGCTTCGCGTGCTAGCCTTTCTTGTTCTGTTTCACCAACTACCGGTGGTTCGTCATTACTAACAACATTGATCAAGTCCCCTCGCCTTGGTGGGAAGGATGGGAATCGTGGGAACCCCAGGGCGTGGTCTGGGATATCCAGATCGTATTCAATGCCTTCATCGTCATGATGCCACAGCTTGATGTGGGCAGAGGCATTAGATGCGATGCCGGACGAGGAGTTTGAGCCACCCTCTTGAACTATGTGGACGGATCCTTCTTGATAATCCTCAATCCGGACCATATTGACGAAGTTGCACAGGCCATAGGGTTGGGCCTAGTAGTTTTCCATCAAGGCTTCGTACTCGGAGAGCCAGAGACCCATCGCGGGGGCTGGCCGGCGACGAACGGAGCGCCCTTTAGGAGTAGATGTGACCATGAGATCCATACCGAGTCGTGCAGGACGACTGGCTCGAGCTGGTCGGGTAGATCTGTTGTGGGTAGTGGTTACCTGCTCATTAGGTTGACTTTGAATCGAACTTACCAGAGCTAGGGTTTCAGCAAGTTTGGTGCTGACCCGATCGATGGAGTCGAGCAGGTCGATGTTGTCGATCTGTCTTCCTTTGTAGCGAGAAAGCGGACGACGGGTTGTCGACGTGGCTGAAGACGATGCTGACGTGGCCAGAGCTAGATCCACGTGGTTGGAGCCGTAGCCGATGCAGGTGAAGCAATGGTCGACGCAGATTGAATCTGCGCCTCCTCCATGGTCATGGCAATGGAGTCGTCGGAGCCAGTGGTCCAGGTGATCTGACTGATGGTGAACGTGAGGCCGTTCGGCGTAGCCATGGAACCGGGGATGATGACCATCTTGTTCGTCTGGAGAGCAGTACGCACACCCCCTACCTGGCGCGCCACTGTCGACAAAATATGGTCGGCAGTCTACCTAGGGGTATGCCCAAGGTAGTAGATTGTCGACAGACAGATGCGCAAGCTACAAACAAAATGGTGGTTTTATCCAGGTTCGGCCGCCGTGAAGGCATAATACCTACGTCCTGTGTCTGATTGTATTGTTGTATGTCAATGAGAGATATTTTTTATAGGGGTCCCCTGCCCGCCTTATATAGTCTGGAGAGTAGGGTTACAGATCTGGAAACTAATCCTAACCGGTTACAACTGTCATAGGTGGCTAGATAAGGATTCCTATTCTAACCGACCAGGATCTTGCTTGATCTCCAAGTCTGTCTTGACTCCTTGCGTGGGACTCCGAGCAGATTGGCCGAGCCGCGCGTCGTCTTCCAGTGGACCGGACCCCCTGGACTGGGCCGGCTCAAGTCTAGCCATAAGGGTATAGGGGGTTAATACCCCCACACTTGCCTTTTTTTATTCTCTCGTCTATCCTCTCTTCTCTACGGGGCCGTTCGGATGGTATGAAGTTCAGCTGGAATTCACTGTTCACGGCTGAATTTCACTATTCACTCTCTTACATATTCCTCCAGATTTATCCAAATTTCTCCAAGTGAACAGGGCCTATAACAGGAGTAATAAATAAAATGAAAAAATGGATGTCAAGTCGATCGAGGGAGGCCTAGGGGTAAGTTGTATTTCCCACAACTATTTGCACCAACTCAGGTTATCGGACAGCTCTGCTTTCATTGAGATTCGTGCTGGTCAAACGTCGTTCTCGCGTCTGTGAGCACGAGATTGAATTTGTTTTCTCGCGATAAGTGCTCGTCTCCTCTCCCTTCTCTCTTCAACTGAACAACTTCTGCAACTGTTCCACTCCCGTCCTGCATGCTTGCATCATGGAAGGGTGGCTGAGGGCATGGGGTAGCCTGGCTGCTGTGTGCCGAGTGCTGAAGCGTGCATACAGGTGCAGGCGTGCTTAAGTGATGGATTGGAGGTGACAATGACATGAACTGGTACTCCTACAACATAGTAGTACAGAGGTAGGAGTAGCTAGCCTGCAGGCTGCCTCTCTGCTGACTTTCGGCTGAGCGAGAGCGAAACGTCTATCGCTACTGTAAAATGAGAATATTTGGCATTTAAGAAGGACTGGAGACAGAGATACCACTGCGAGGGCAACTGTCCCCGGTCCTTCTTGAACGCCAAAGATTCTCACTTTGCAGTAGCGATAGACGTTTTGCTCTCGCTCAGCCGAAAGTAAGCAGAGAGGCAGCCAGGCTAGCTACTCCTACCTCTATACTACTAGTCTGTAGGAGTACCAGTTCATGTCACTGCCACCTCCAATCTATCACTTCAGTACGTATGCACCTGTACGCACGCTTCAGCATTCAGCACTCGACACACAGCAGCAAGGCTACCCCATGCCCTCAGCCACCCTTCCATGATGCAAGCATGCAGGACGGGAGTGGAACAGAAGTTGTTCAGTTGAAGAGAGAAGGGAGCGGAGACGAGCACTTATCGCGAGAAAACAAATTCAATCTCGTGCTCACGGACGCGAGAACCACGTTTGACAAGCACGAATCTTAATGAAAACAGAGCTGTCCCATAACCTGAGTTGGTGCACATAGTCGTGGGAAATACAATTTGCGCCTAGCCGCCTAGGGGCACTTGGGGCCTCCCCTCTTGGTCTTCCAGTTGTTGTAGCAGGGGCAGGTGTTCTTGTTGCCGTAGGTGCCCGCCGGCACGCACAGGCACGCCGCGCAGCACTTTCGGCAGAAGAAGAGGCACGGCTTCCGGTACGCCGTCAACGAGCACCTCGCCGCGCACCGGCCGCCGCACTCTGTTGCAAACACGCACGCACGCAGCACAGCAACATCTTCAGTACTACTGCTCTATAGTATTATATTCGTCGACGACGAGCGATTCAGAGAGGTGCTAACCTTGGGGCTGGAGGCTTCCGGGGGTGACACCGTACTGCAGATAAATGAACATTAACCAAGGTAAAATCAAAGCCACATTCATTCCACCAGTCATGATACTGTGCTTGATTGTATCGGCCGCTGTCGCCACCGTACCGTACGTGTTGTGTTGGTAACTTGGTATGGTACTCACCATTGGCAATGGGAATGCGTTGGGCTTGGCTGGCCGAGGAGGAGCAGCGGAGGAGTTCATCGCGGAAGAACCGGCCGGTGCCAGAGCTGGACCCGGCGACGGCACGAAGTAAACGGCCTGAATGAACGTACGGAAAAGAAACTCACGGCATGAGCATGAGCAACAGCAACTGCGAATTACAGCACTATTGAATATTGATGCATGGGATGGGACCAAGAAATTTGCCGCATCTGCTGTGCCAATATATATGAATGAGAGAGGGACAGATCGACCTGGCCTCCTTGTTGGGAGAGAAGCGCGACCACCACCATTGCCGCGCAGCAGAGCAGCAGCAGCGACCGTGGGCTCTTCCTCTTCATGGCTGAGATGCTAGCTCTCGCCGCACTCTGAAGCCTGAACCTCGAGCAAAGATGGAATAATGGAAGAAGTGAAGGAGTGGTGAACCGGCCTTCAAAGTTAGCTCCTGAACTAGCAATTTTGATTCAACGTTCAAGCTACCGGGTGTAGCTATATATGCGTACTACCTGGCTACTAGATCTTTGCCCCTCGACCCCTGTTTGCCTTAGCTTGTGAGGGAACATCAGCCAGCAGCATGCTATTCAACCTGCAGACCAGCAGTTGGACCGGGACAATGCATGCTTGCTGCAGTTTTGGTAGCTTTTCTGGCGGCTGGGCGCGCCCCGCCGCGCCGGCCATCCAGCCCACAGGGGTCCAGGGGTATGTGGTGGGCAGCTGGCAGATGCGAACGGCGGTTAGGGTAGCCCGATCGAGCTTTTGGCACATCACGGCACGGGCGACGAACAAGAACAAATTCATGGGTCCGTGCCCGCCGGCCATGTGAGCAACCCCATGCGTCCATGCGACGGGATTAACATAACCCAAACGCCATGCCATCTTCGCGCACGCTTGCAAAGTTGAAGGATCGAAGGCTACCTGTCGCATCGCATTCGCATGTGACATGGAGCGGAGGCAAAGCGAAGAGACTCAGCGCTCAGGCACGCAACACGCATGCAGCGAACAGGGCAGGGAGCCAGCCCAGGGACGACCGTCACTCGACCACCACGCGCTGCATGGCCACTCGATCCATCGGCCGGCCGGCTGCTGGCCCCCGCAGCGACGTTTGACCTGCCCACTGTGCCCTCCCTGCACGCGACGCTGGGGTCGAGTGGAGTCGGGAGTCGCGAGGCATCTTTCTCCCGCTCCCGTGAGCTCACACGTACATCCGTGACCTCTGGTAGTATCTGCATGCACGCACTGCTAGGAAAACACTGCCGTACTTGTGGTCGTCATCGGCGTATCTGCGTCGGACCTTGTGCGTGGCTTGGGACGCCAAATGTAGTATATACTAGACTCTTGTGTATTGCACTGGGATCTGGAATTCTGGATAGTAGTTTCGATAGCCGCAGTTTGAGAGTTGTGTGATATAATTAATCTATTTTAAATTAGAAAATATAGAGTTATTTGGATCTTGTTGTGGAATAAGCCAATTCTAAATAAATGTTAGGTAGATAAGATTTTTAGAAAAAAAAATGGTACTAGTTTTATAATCTGTTCATTTAAAATAGATTAATTATAATTTTGTAGAGATGAAACCATATTTTATTGTTTTTAGAAAATATAGAAGACCACATTGAAACCACCCAAATGATTAAATTTGTCTACTTTCAACGGTTGAAGGATGTCGTCTGGGCGAACCGAGCCCAGCTCAGTTGGTTAGGTTTTTTGTGGTGAAACATGTCCATCTGGGTTCAAGTCCTCGACTTGGCACGGGCGCTCGCATTTTGCTGGATTGCGTTGTGCTTTCAGTGATAGACAACGTTTCCGTCGACAGCTAGGTATCTGTGATGACTTCATCAGTCTCTAGATCTGCCGACGCAGTCTTACGGAGATGCTCATAGGGCCAGGAGTTTGTGTGCGTATATTCATAGGGGTAAGTGTACATGTGTTGTGAACGTCTGTGTTAATTCGCAAAAACAAGTGATGTCGTTTGGTTTCAACAGTTCAAGGTCTATATGTATTACCCAATTTCATAGTTTTAACTATTACCCCATTTCATAGTTTAGGGTGGACGGCACAGTTTCAACAGTTAGAGGATGCCGTCCATTACCCAAAAATGAACTGATGTGCAACTTGGACATTGAAAAATATACTTCACCCTTTCAAACTTACACATTAAACAATGAAGCAGAAAGAAAGCCCAAATGGATCTGTGGATTAGTTTACTATTGAGGGTTTCCATGCACCGTGTGTACAATGTCATGAAGGTGTTCCACAGTTCACACACACATCACATGCATGGTGTCACGAGAACACAAAATCGTTTGATACACGTTTTATTCCCACAGATTCAGAAAGATAAAGAAATGCCTTCCTATCTACTGGGGTAAGCTACAGAAAAATGGTCCCGTGACATATTGTGACATATTCGGCCACAGTTTCAATCCCCACTTAACTGTTTCACAATTGTGACATATTCGGCCACAGTGATAATATGTTCACAAGCTCTGAATTCTTGAAAATAAAATAGGACAACAAAGCTAAAAAGAAGGTAGCTTTATATTTCAAACTGAACTAGGAAAAAAAGCCAGACACAACTCACAAGGTAGCAGACAAGACATGACATCTCAAAAAGATAGAGAAATCGAATTACTAGCTTGCCAGCTAGTACTAGCTTGCCAGTTAGTACAATGAAGAGGCTTAGTCCGCACTCATCGACCTCTATTTTCATCTCTTAAAAGAAATATTATATCCTAGTCATCAAGATTCTCTACTCTATACTTATTTCTTCTACACTCGTATTACCTCTATACCATACTCTATACTCACTATTCCATATTTTATTCCTCTCACTCCTTTTTCTCTCTCCCCAGCTCTCTTTCTCTCTCTCGCAGGAACCTCGGGAGGCGTATAGCAGCCGGCAGCACGGCCTCCACGGATAGCGGCGCGCGCACGCCGCTACCGTCGCGTGCCGTATGCAGGTGCGCGCTGCGCGCGATACAGGTGCTGCTGCGCCGTTTGCAGGCCTGTTTCCAGGCCGCGGTGCGGACAGCCTTAAGGTTACAATGGTCCTGTTTGGTTCCACTTCTCCACCAGCTCTGCTAAATGCTCTGTTTTTCCTAGCTTTTTCATCAAGCGCTTCACAAGACGAACAGGCAGAGCCGAGAAGCAAGAAGCTGGGAGCAAGCGGCTTCCCCAGCTCTCTCCCCCCACCCCCTCCCCCTCCCGCTGACCCGCATATGTGCCTGCGTCTCCTCCGCCCCCCATGCTCGCTTACCACGCTGCTCCTGTCTCCTCTTTTCGCCTTTGGGCCAGAGAGCAGCCTCCCTCCAGTTCCTACAAGCAACGGGATGCGGCTTCCCTTCCACCTCAGGCCAGTCAGCGGCAGACCTCTAGCCCTCCCTTGCCACACTAACCCAGCCCAGGGGTCAGGCCAATAGTACATGGTAATGTGATTCTGTTTACATCAAAATTTAGAAGAAGAGTCGCAGCGACTTGAAAGCTCTCAAGATCATGTCATCAAGGAATCAATCGCGTGCACAGCTGATTCGAATGCAAAACTGGAATTGGCTTAGCGCTAGCAGATAATGACAAAGGCTACGATCGACGCCGGGACAAGACATGTTGGACTCTACAAAAAGAAAAAGATTAGAGTCCAAGTTATCTTAAATTAGGAATGTTTTCTCTAGGGTCAAAATTGTGAGTCGTACTTAGATAGGAGTCATGCGTAGGTCCCGGGTATAAATATCAAACCCCAGCTATTGTAAAAGACACGCAATCAATCAAATACAAGTTACTTACTTTTTTCGGCTTCAGCCACCCCTTAGGAGTAGGAGTAGAGTAGATCTCGTCGAGTTCTTCAGCAAGTATGGCTGCATCGATCCGGTCGACCTCCACTGCTTATATGTAAGTATCGTCATGGTTTATACTTCTGTTCGTATGGCTGCATTGATACGGTCGACCTCTACTGCGAATCTGGTATAAGCTAGTTATCGACTCTTGTCTAGTTCAAGTACGGCTACATCGATCCGGTCGACCTCCACTGCTCGAACTAGATTAAGGTCAAGTTATCGGCTCTATCTAAGGGTGGCGTTCCTTCGGATAGATCCATTAAGTTACCGATATTACTTATTACTTCCATTGTTTATTTGATTACAGCAATATCACTTCGCTCGATTGGAATTGATCTAGATTGGCCTTATATCCTTTTTAACTCATCGTTTGTTAATCTGAATTTGATCTAATCTGCATCTTAAATGATGAGTTATATTTTATCGGTCGTTTTATGTCAATCTTGATCGTGCATAGTGTGCGGTTAAGGCATGTTTGATCTTGAGTAGATCTATTGGCTAGCGAAAACTGTTCCATGGCCCGTTATCATGGCCTGTGTGATTCTGCCTCACACCCCACTGTTAGCACCGTAGAGTGGGGATCATTATTCGGTAGATTTATTTCTGATAGGACATGATCTTAACTGTGCGCTATGCCTGAATCGGCTGTTTTAGCCAATATCGAGCGCCTCTACAAACAGTTCACATCACGAGATCGTTGAAGTAGCAATAGATTGAAAGATGTCTTAGCCCCATGATCTTATTATTATATTACGGCCTACATGATTTTGCCTCATGCCCCACCGATATTAATAATAAGTTAGGGTCATCGAGTTTATTGTTGTTTCTACGGCCTACATGATTCTGCCTCATGCCCCACTGGTCATAGCGATAGATGAGATCTAATATGTTCATTAGATTTATCTTTATTAAATGATTGAATGACGATGAGCTGTTTCTTTTATAAAAAGGGGTTCGATTACTCGCAGTCATTGGCTTAGCATAGTTTAATCATTGTTGACATCTTTTTGCCATTGACCGATATTTATCCAAATAATTATATTCATTCTGAACGATAACCGATTCTTCTTACACAACCCCATGAGTTTTAACCGAATTATTCTTATGAATATGCTGTAACCGACAATTTAGTCGATCTCTTTTTATATCGGCTCTCAGAGCCACACATTCAGAACTGTCTGGCACGTTCCACCCTAAATTACTGATAAACTTTCTTTCCTTATCAATTGCAGGGTCAAATTGACTGGCATGTCTCGGAAGGAGTGCGTAGGATCGACCATCCCTACGCTGAAGCTAGACGGATCTCCAGCTCCATCGAGCGGACCCTTCCGGCTTGCTCGTGTACCATCGGCACAGGACGAAAATTCCGTGTCGACACATATTTCTGGCACGCCCGGTAGGAAATCACAATCATCATGGCGGTTCACAACAACAACAATATCCTTATAGTACATTATGAAGATCTACCTGATGGAGATAAATGTGTCATCAGCAAAGCTATAGAAGAATTTCAGAACAAGTGTTTGTTGTCCTACACCTAAACACGTGACAATACAATTGTTTAGAAATATCCATTACCAAGAGTTCTATTGCACGGACAGACAGATATAGTTGAAGCTGAAGACAGACATTTCTTTACGAAAGTTATAGACAAATTATTTGTGATGCCATATCAAGCCATAATAGAGCTTTCTTGGACACATTCTACAATGCTATGAAAGAAGCGATTCATGGGTTTCTAGTTGGTCAAGGTGGGCCGGTTTATTACAACATTTAAGATCTGTTGACCTAAGGGACTAATCAAGTCGGTACTAGCCGTCAAGAAGCAGCACCAGCTGGTAATAATGATATCCAGGCAGTTCAGGATTCATCTGAACAAGCTCAAGGAACTACTATAAGTCAGATACAGTATAATCCTGGACCGCCAGTACAACATGTGCAACAACCGATGGGACAAGGTTAGAACCAGATGATCAATTTTGGTACATCAGGCCACATACCATCGTCGGCTCAAAAAATAACACCATCAATCCAAATGATCCATAGAGATATAGATCCTAATGTCTACAATCAGAGACTTCAAGCATCAAGCCAGCAAAAGACCCAACAGATAGAGGTTCCACAAGGGTATCATTATGGCATAGATTATAACACCCTTCACATGATTCTAAATTTAGGGTATCAAGGCACATGGGATTTCAATCCATAGATGGGTCAGCAGGTGCAGGGAAATCTAAATTCACATGCTGACAAGTTGTTGCTAAAGGTGACCGAGATGATAAAGAATTAGTTTGGTCTGAAGCCAAAAGGGCTAACATTTTTGTACAAACGCCCATACCCAGAATGGTATGATTTGGTCGCTCTTCATGCAAATTACAGGCTTCTAGAGTTTGCCAAGTTCACTGGCCAAGACAGTACAAGCACGATAGAACATGTCAGTCGGTATCTTATACAATTAGGAGAGGCATCAGTTGAGGAGGCCCATCGAGTTTGTTTCTTCTCCTTGTCCCTATCAGGGCTAGCCTTCACTTGGTTTTCATCATTGTCGGTCAACTCCATTACCAACTAGGCTGACCTCGAGAACAAATTTCATACATATTTTTAGACTGGGACTAGAGAAAAGAAGATTACCGATCTAACAACTATAAGGCAGAAGACTAATAAATCAGGCACTGAGTTTCTTCAGAGGTTCTAAAAGACTAGGAACTTATGCTTCTCCTTAAACTTGGCTGATGATCAGCTAGCTACTTTTATCATTCAAGGAATGCTGCTAATGTAGAAAGAAAAGCTGTTGGGACAAGAATTTGATAACTTAGGTTAATTGGCTCAACGAGTGGCAGCACTTAATAGCCAATTCCAGAGTATGCGTAGAGATACCCGATTTCAAAAGAGTACCACAGTGGCCGAAGCTTATAATCCATACTCAGTCGATGATGACTATGAAGATGAAGAAAAGGTTGCTGTGGCTAAATGGAATTGGGGCAAGAAGATAGTAATGGTACCGAATCCTTAGGGAAGAGGAGTCGATGAGAGCTATGACTTTGATGTCACAAAATCAGACAAGCTCTTTAATTTTTTGCTTGAGAAGGGACAAATCAAGTTGCCTGATAATCATGTTATGTTGCCCCCTGATCAGTTGAAGAATAAAAAGTTCTACAAGTTCCATAACGCTACTTCTCATTTCACAAATTAATGCAGAATCTTCCGGCAGCATATACAGAGGGCTATTCAACAAGGGAGACTCAAATTTGATACACCTCAAAAAATGAAAGTTGATGATAATTCTTTCCCAAAAGATCAAAATATGGTTGACACTAGGCTGATCAAAGGAAAGACTAAGGTCCTAACATCAACCAAATCAAGAGAAGCTAGAATAGTCGATCCAAAGATGCAAATATCGGCCAATGAATACAGGAAAATTAAGAGATGTCGTGATAAGCAAAAGAGCCGATATGAGCAAGGAGAAACATCAAAAGATGGGGCGACAAAGCTGCGAGTTACATCTCGGATCTTGTTGAATAAGTGGCAGTGACAAAAGGAAAAGGATTATCAGCGTTGGTTAAAGTATCAAGAATATCGGCGTCAACTGGAAAAAGAGAGGTATGAAAGGAAATAAACCGAATCACATTAGAATTGTCCTTTCTTCAAACATTGCTGGAATGAAGGTTTAAAGTTATCTACCAGACATGACTGTCTAGAATGCAGCAATTAATATTGGGAGTTTAGGCAATCTCAAACCAACTGCCGGTCTATCCATGCTCAAGATGCATATCATCATAATAACATGGATCGGCACTTAAAAAATAAAAGTGTTCATAATCGATAGGGAAAAAGAGTTGTTGACTAAGACTGGGCTGATTATGAAGAAGAAGGCAATGAGATAAAATATGTTTGGCAAGAAGGCCAATGGTGCCCAGGAGGTTTGACAAGAAGCCAGAAGAGAAGGGTGCAACGCCTAAGGAATAGAGAGTTGGAACAGGCTCAGGCATCCGGTAAACCTCAAGTATGGTGTACTAAGCAAACAGCCAATAGAAAGCAACCATCGGCTACTATCCAAATGACTTTTCTGTTGCCATCAGAATTCAGAGCTCCGGTAGATCAAGAAGTTTATTCGGATTCGATGAATCAGAATATGAGGAGATAGTTGCCAAGTTGACGGTTGTACAACAAGCAATATTTGATAAACCGGTCAAGCATCGGCACTTAAAGGCTTTATATATGAAAAGTTTCATTGATGGGAAGTCGATGAACAAGATATTGGTAGACGGAGGTGCTTCTATCAATCTTATGTCTTACACCACTTTTTATAAACTTGGAAAAGGACTAGGAGATCTGATGGAAACTAACATGATGCTTAAGGATTTTGGAGGTAATGCGTCTAAGACCCGGAGGGCAATAAATGTTGAACTAACAATCGGGAGTAAAACTCTGCTTACCACGTTCTTCGTCATCGATGAAAAAGGGTCATACAGTTTGCTCCTCGGTCATGATTGGATTCATGCGAACTGTTGTGTGCCATCAACCATGCATCAGTGTTTGATTCAATGGCATGGGGATGATATTGAACTGGTTCGTGCTGATGAGTCAGTGAGCATCACAATAGCCGATCCAGTCTTCTGGGAACTAGGAGAGTTCGAATGCTTTTCTAGCAAGTTATGGGAAGGAGACTTCATTAGAATCAACAAAGAAAGCCAACAGCTGATGCAAGCAATCAGCTCTAAGAGTTTATTTTGATAGATAATCATGGATTCGCGTCGGCTATTGGATTGAGGAAAAAATAGGCATTAGTCCAGGAGATGGGTTTAGGCCGACATATGCGAATGCTAAGTCGAATCATAAGTTGATAGATTTCTGAAAGGAGTTCTGTTTTGCTTGATGGAATGCTTAACCTAGGTTGATCAAATCATTTAACCTTTTGTATGAAAAGTTCTATGGCAAAATATTTAAAAAGATGTTATCCTAGCATTTGATCAACATTTGATAGCCGATTCGTTCAGTCATCGGCTCTAATAGTCGGTACCAGAAAGGTATCGCCTCTAGTTCAAAAAAATGAAAATCTTCAAAGACATAAAAGCCGATACGATACGTATCGCCTCCAGAGCAAGAAATAAAGACAAAAGTAGTCATACACAAGGGCATTGCACTGAGACACATTCATGAAAGAATAGGAGTCTTTGTTCATCAGTTTACCCTAAGTACAAACTAATCAAAGACCTTGTTCACTACATCCTGAGCGGATGTAATATCCACAATGGCCTCCGCGGCAACGATGAATTCTTTGAGCAGGTCCTCATGTCCCTCAGGGTCATCGCCCATCGGGAAGCCAGCTTCCATGGCATGGAGGTCATACTCGGTCTGGACTTGCACCGCGGTTAGCACCACCAATGCACCATGACAAACGCCGTGGAGGGCAATCTCCTAAGCGTGGGCTAGGATGTCTTGGAGACAAGCATTGATGAGGGGACCCCGAGCATTGATGGCATCCGTGGCCACGTTTGCTAGTAGTTGGAGAGACTCCGACTGCACCGTTAGGGCTGGTAATCACAGAAGACTATAAAGATAAAGACGGTGGAAATTAGAATAAAAGCATGCATGAAACTCGTCTTACCTGCTACCGCGGCGTTAGACTCAGCCAGTCACGCTCGAATGGCACTGGCCTCCTCCTTAGCCGTATTAAGGGCCGCTTGGAAGACCCCTAGACTATAACACTAGTGGTGTTACATGGTACAGTTCTTGCTAAAACACTGCATGAGCATCATACTTGTTTGTACATGGGTGTAATATAGGGTATAAATCAACGTACGACACTTGAAACATTCATCTAAAACAAGAAACAAATGTTACATTTTATGTCGCTTTATATCGTTTAGTATTCTAAGTGAATTTTTATCGAACAAAAATACTATAGAATGCTTATGCGAAACTTTGATAAAGTTCGTAGTACAAACTTCCGAGGTGACGATAAAATACGTGCAGTCGAAGAGGGGATTCACTAGCTAGTGTATCTAGTAGCTTGGAAAAGGAATTCGACACGAAACCGTTTGAAGCTTAGTCGTTTCACGTAAGTTTGAAAATGGGTCGACGAAGCCATGTTCGACAATTTTTGTAGAGCGATCAGGTTAAGAAGTGGTGAGATGTCTTGGCTTAGTTCGATAGCCCTTTGTACCCTCTTGAGGGTAGAATGGCTGGTTTTGTTTTTAGATCATCGAATTAGGTGTTGTTGCAACTTTAAAAAGTGTGCATGACATGTTTTGCACCTCCGGGCATGGTCACCGCCTCTGTTCGGCCTGGCACCGCTGCTCTGGCTTGCCCCCGTGTGCACCGCTACGCCAGCCGTGTCGCCACCACCACACCTGTGCAAGCACGTCCACGCGCGTGGTCCTTACGCTGTTGGCCACAACCTTCTACCACCATGCTCTGGCGCAGCTCGCGCATGCCGCACGTGCCCAGTCACGCTGCCCACCGTCGTCGCCGCGTGCTAGTCGCTCGGCCTTCACTGCCGCCCGGTCCACACCGCTGTTGCGCACCTGGCTCATGACTCGCACACACACGCGCACACTGGGGCCCAGCGGGCCTAGATGCTCTGCCCCTCCATCACATCCGCCTACACCACTGCTCGCCGTCGTGTCTACCAGCATGTTTGGCTCATCCGAACCAGTGTCGCCACTCGCTCGAGCATGCTCACGCGCACCGCCTACATAGGCACTACTCCTATTGACGTTGTGACTACACATGCATGGGTTGGCCCCGCCAGCCCTCGTCTTCATGGTTGTGCACGTGGACACACCACGTTGCCCCATCGCATCGTCTGGACAATCACTGGCTGCGCCACACCAAGGCCTACTCACTGAGCCGGTCCCCTCTTTTGAAGGCAAGTGGGGGTACAGCGTCGTGCCTAACTCGCCACGGGCAGTAGTATGATGTCGGGCTCCAATTTAAGCTTTCATCATCGCTGTCTCTGTCGTCACCATTAAGCCAAGTGCCATCGCCCTCAAATTGGCCATGTGCAGTCCATCCCTTTCCAATTCATCGTGCGCCCAAATAGCTAGAGTAGTTAGCTTCCGATTGGAGTCATTTGGATGGGCTTCCTTCCTTCGGTGAGGTAATGGGGAGAGTTTTCCCCTTGGTGGTCCGCCATGGCTGGCACGATGAGTTCCTGGCCTGGGGCGCTGCTCCTTGCTCTTGTGTCTAATTCGAGCAGGGTTGTTGCCTCCCCTTGACTCGTTTGCCTCGCCCGTGTAGTGAACGCTCGCTTCCAAGCCATCCTACGCATCGCTGGTAAGGCCCTCCTACTCCTAGGATAGCTGGGTGAGTCAATTTGGGCCAAGGCTCGCCGGAGCGTGGGGGCGACCACCGATGAGTTGGTTTTGATGCCGCTCCTGTGGCTAGCTCAGTTGGGCATAGCAGTTATTCAATTAGGGCTTCAAGGTGGTTACTTTTAGCCTACAGATGTTCACCAGTAGAAGTAGAGGCATTCAGTTAGGTGGTTTCACCGGCGTTAGGCTACCGTGGCCAGACCCCTCCGTGGCACGTGGCCACGCCTGCGTGGCACGCCATTCTTGGCGTTTGTTACCTCAATCTATTGCGCGTGGCACATAGAAGCTCATGGGGGTGCTGTTGTGTGCCAGAGAGGTCTGTGCTCACCGGCGTTTGGCCGGCGAGGGCACGACCCTATTAGTCCGGCCAGGGGCTTCGTAAAATGTGAATTTAAATAGAAGTAGGGTCCTAGATGCAAACTTTGTGACTCGGTGAAATAGTACTTGAGTGGGTTGTGTGAATAGGGTAGAGAATGGGGGATTTTTTGCTAAAGAGCCAGCCGCATGTGGCTCCGCTGTGGGCCGCCTGAGTTGGGTCGCGTCGCGTGTCGCCGAGTGGGCCGCGCCAGTTGCTGCGCATGCGCGTAGGTGGGCAGCCGGGGTGGGCCAAGCCGTCGCTCGCGGGCCGTGCGGTGAATTCATTTTTTAATTCTCTAGTAAATTACCAACGTTTATTCAATATAATTTCTAGCTAAACTTTGATAAATTACAGTAAATTGTGTAGTTATCCAAAAATAGTAAAACCAATTTTGTTAGGTTCACAAAAACAACATCTACTTGTTAGTATAGTTAGCTGTGACAATGGTGGGGTCATAAATTCAAACTAAAGAGCTTAGTATTATGTAGATTAATAATTATAGGAATTTTGGTAGTAAATTGGTGATAGCTATAGCTATGAAAATTTTATAGTAGGCTCACTAGATTATTATGTACTTATTGTAAATTTTATAGCCTTAGAGTAGATTGATAAATAGAGTAGCTATTATCCTTGCTTTATCGTATATAGCGTAAATCAGCATTAGGAGTAAGAATACATGTAGTTCCTATAATAAGGTATACCATACTTCATACTTGTTATTGGAAACAATAAATAATTTAGTACCGTGGTCGGTAGCACTAGCTTAGTAGTTAGACAGATGTACTTTATTTTAAGAGTTGCTGTTGCTATATTACTAAGTATTGCATCATCATTTCATGCATGTAGATCACGAGTTGGTAGAGTTCGTGCCTGTCGACGAATAGGAGTACGATGAAGTCATTGAGGAGTATGAGGAGGAGATCCTCGTGCAGGAGAGAGCCTCAGAGCCTTTTGGTGCTGACCTTACTGACCCGCCGCCTACCCAAGGCAAGCCCCGGTGCATAACCCCTATTTTATGACCACTTATATATATATAATGTGCATTTAAGTTACAGGCATTTTGTGGAAACTATGTGCATAAATATATCCACCCATGAGTCCTACTAGTATAGGTCGAGTAGCTGCTATGCTTAGGATGTCGGTAGTGTGGGTAGCCTGTCGTTACTCACAAATAGGTGGTAAATATAATCACTCATGATTAAATGGAGAAAAGGAAAAATGGTGACCGGGCAGGGATATGATTTGGGTACTGGTGGGTGTAAGAGGTTGTGTCCTGCGGCCAACGGGGCATAGCTTGGTTACACTTTTTTCCTGTCTGGTCGGTTAAGGATCGGTCGTTGCAATGGACGTGAGGCAAGTCACAGATCTATTGTCCCGAGCACATACTTGGGTATGAGCACAGAGAAGACTTGTTGCTCTCTTGTCATGGATTCAGCTCTTTCCGGACCGACTGATTGGAGGCGGAGATGGTGGAGGTCCTTGCACCACATTGAGTCTGGGACTTAGGAGTGGGGGCTTGGAGTCCAAGTTTGGATAGGGACCTGGACACCCAGGACACGAGGGTGATGGGTTAGTCCTTGTGCCTGGGGTACAAGCGGGCATGTGTTTTTAGGACACCTAGCTGGACACATTGGTTCACGAATCGCCACCGAGTCGGTACGACTTGTCTTACCTCTAGCATCGTAGTAAGAACTAAAAGTTGAAAGAAGAAGAAATGAAACTGATTGCTCAACTCTTGCTTGAAGTAGAACATGTGCTTATATAGACTGGATAGATAATAACTTAATACGGCTGATAATAACACCATAAATAAGGACCTACTATTAGTATTGCTTTCTGCTAAAAGAAAACCAGCAAACCATGAAGCTTATCATATTCCTTGGAGTCGGGAAATTATTTCCACTAGTCGGATAAGTCTTGCGAGTACATTGTGTCCTCAGGGTTTATTTACCCCTGTTGTAGGTGATGCATGAGAAGTACCTTTGTGTGGAGGATTCTTCTGGTGGGCTCAGACGGATCCTCGTTCTTATCGCTAGATGTTTATTTTAAATTCCGCTGTTTATCATTCCGCACTCTGACATTTGGTAATATAATAATGTAATTTTTAAGAAACTCTGATGTACGAAATGGACCTATATTGTAACTTGTTCTCATTATTGGATCATCGGGAAAAATATGGATCTTTTGGGTTCTCCCTTGGGGTGTGCCCGACGGATACCGCCCGTTGTAGCTTGCTTTTGGGGTGCTTAGTGTCTGGTGGAAGGCGAGCACCTCCATATTTTATTGTTTTTAGAAAATATAGAAGACCACATTGAAACCACCCAAATGATTAAATTTGTCTACTTTCAACGGTTAAAGGATGTCGTCTGGGCGAACCGAGCCTAGCTCAGTTGGTTAGGTTCCTTGTGGTGAAACTTGTTCATCTAGGTTCAAGTCATCGACTTGGCACGGGCGCTCGCATTTTGTTGGATTGCGCTGTGCTTTCAGTGATAGACAACGTCCCCGTCGAAAGCTAGATATCTATGATGACTTCATCAATCTCGAGATCTGCCGACGCAGTCTTACGAAGGTGCTCATAGGGCCAGGAGTTTGTGTGCATACATTCATAGGGGTAAGTGTACGTGTATTGTGAACGTCTGTGTTAATTTGCAAAAACAAATGATGTCGTTTGGTTTCAACAGTTCAAGGTCTATATGTATTACCCAATTTCATAGTTTTAACTATTACCCCATTTCATAGTTTAGGGTGGACGGCACAGTTTCAACAGTTAGAGGATACCGTCCATTACCCAAAAATGAACTGATGTGCAACTTGGACATTGAAAAATATACTTCACCCTTTCAAACTTACACATTAAACAATGAAGCACAAAGAAAGCCCAAATGGATCTGTGGATTAGTTTACTAATGAGGGTTTCCATGCACCGTGTGTACAATGTCATGAAGGTGTTCCACAGTTCACACACACATCACATGCATGGTGTCACGAGAACACAAAATCGTTTGATACACGTTTTATTCCCACAGATTCAGAAAGATAAAGAAATGCCTTCCTATCTACTGGGGTAAGCTACAGAAAAATGGTCCCGTGTCGCGTACAAGTTCTGGATGCAAACGCACGTTGAAATAAGGAAAAAAAAAAAACAAATCCTCTTATTTTGCTTGAGGGTGCGAAGCGATGAAGTCAACTGCTGTCTTGATGGAGTCAATCTTCTCTGCTTCACTGTCAGGGATCTCGAAGGAAAATTCTTCCTCAAACGCCATCACGACCTCAACAGTGTCCAAGCTATCGAGTCCAAGGTCCTTCTGGAAATGGGCAGTAGGTGTCACCTGCGATTTGATGGAGAAACAAGAACTGGTTACTGATGATGGCCCAATGCTATGAATTTATAATCCCTGAACATTCGGAAGTTCAATATCTAATATTGGACCTAGTTTGCAGTACAAACTAGAGAAGTCATGCTACACACTGATGCCCATGGAACACAGAAGTAATCCAAACACTAGTGCCCATTTTGTTAAGCCCCAGATTAGAGAACTTGATTACTGAAGCAATGCAGAAATGGATCAGAGCTAGCATACAGCATATAGTTAAATTTGAAATACAACCAGGAGTCCTAAGGTACTAAGACAACAGATTGAATGATTGGCAAATATCTTACGACAGACATTGAGCATAAACTAAAGAACTGTTATACTGATCTTAAACAACAAAGCACAGAGAAACATTATTTAAGAAGGGTACTTATTTCATGAAACACAACATGAACAGATTTACCATTGACAAAAAACAGCTGCTTCCTCCAATCACAAATATAAGTCCATATGGGTTTGTCCGAGTCAAGCATTTTTTAGCTTTGATAACCAACAAGTTAAAGCTCCATTTGTGCGAACTAGGAACAAATTCTAGGGGGTTTGTCTAAATGTACTCCTATAAGATACTACTATTTGTTTATTTGCTTTTCTAACGGGTATTCTAAGACAATGTTTAACAAGAACAGAGGGTAAAATATTAAAGAAAAACATACAAACAAAACATATTGACAAGTTTTCACCCTTAATTTGATTGTAAATGGTTAGTTATATCAGGTCATACTAGCACTTGTACATCTATCAGGACGTTCCCATCAAATGGTTCACTACAACATGCAGGAACAGACACTACAACAAAGTTGGATGTGATGCTAAAACAATGAAAGAAAAGATATTACTACAGTTATCATGTAAAACACTTTCACAACATATAACTCTATTTAAGATAATATATGTTTTATAGATAGTTGAAGGGCGGGCCTGGTGCAAGCGGTAGAGTCTTACCGCCTGTGACCGGAAGGTCCTGGGTTCAAGTCGCGGTCTCGCATTGCACAGGCGAGGGTAAGGCTTGCCACTGACACCCTTCCACAGACCCCGCACAGAGCGGGAGCTCTTTGCACTGGGTACGCCCTTTTATATGTTTTGTAGATAGTTGCAGACTTGCAGGCAAAGAGAAAAACACTGGAGTCTTTGTCCATGCCCTACTAGACTTATGTTGTCATAGGAGGAAGTGACAATTGCTACACTTGTGATTATGTTATTAAAATAATCCAAGCATTATTAATAAGAAACTCGAGTTCCTATAGGGAAGACAAAAGCTTTAGCAGAAATCTAAGTGCAGATTTCACTGTTTCAAACTTTCAATCCCCACTTAACTGTTTCACAATTGTGACATATTCGGCCACAGTGATAATATGTTCACAAGCTCTGAATTCTTGAAAATAAAATAGGACAACAAAGCTAAAGAAGGTAGCTTTATATTTCAAACTGAACTAGGAAAAAAAGCCAGACACAACTCACAAGGTAGCAGACAAGACATGACATCTCAAAAAGATGGAGAAATCGAATTGCTAGCTTGCCAGCTAGTACAACGAAGAGGCTTAAGGTTACAATGGTCCTGTTTGGTTCCACTTCTCCACCAGCTCTGCTAAATGCTATGTTTTTCCTAGCTTTTTCATCAAGCGCTTCACAAGATGAACAGGCAGAGCCGAGAAGCAAGAAGCTGGGAGCAAGCGGCTTCCCCAGCTCTCTCCCCCCACCCCCTCCCCCTCCCGCTGACCCGCATATGTGCCTGCGTCTCCTCCGCCCCCATGCTCGCTTACCACGCCGCTCCTGTCTCCTCCTTTCGCCTTGGGCCAGAGAGCAGCGTCCCTCCAGTTCCTACAAGCAACGGGATGCGGCTTCCCTTCCACCTCAGGCCAGTCAGCGGCAGACCTCTAGCCCTCCCCTGCCACACTAACCTCCGCCTTCCTCATCGCCCTTTGCCGACCTCATCACAACCCTCCGCTGATCTACCTTCGTGTACTTCGCTGGCCTCCATCATGCTCCCTCCGCCGGTTGAGATCCCCTTCAAGATTGACTAGGCTGGCCAAATCCCCTCCAAAGATCCACATCCTGGTGGCTCTCCTCCCCCTCTCATGCCCCCATCAGTGAGTATCTCCCCTCTGGCATGTCTGCCACCATGGAACCTCCTTGCCGCCTGCTTCCCATCGCCGAACCTCCTTTCCACCGAGTGCTCGCAAGAAATCAGTTACTGTCACTGCCATATGGGTCTCGTGTGTCAGTTTCTAAGAAAAGCTATAGACAAGTCAGGCTGCCAAACATCTACTCGGACTTCTTTGATAAGCAGCTTGTGTGGGCAGCTGGCCAAAAGCTTGCTTTTCTATAAGTAGCTTCTTCGGGGTAAAATGTTCGAAACAGGGCCAATATCATGAAAATTAAGTAGACCATGTATTGATGCAAACTTTGTGCACTACCCAATGTCACTGAGTACCAAATTAGCCAGTAACAAAGGAATTTCATTGTTTCTGAATCAAACATTGACAACTATAACATTGAATATAAGTTTGTTTTTGAGTTGGCGGTGGAAGCCTTATGGAGAAGAATGGTGATGAAATCCTTGTGTACAAGGGGTATAGCCATAGCCGTATAGGACAACACGAGTTCCGTACTTCTTAAGTAGATCATTGGATTCCTGAACTAACGCTTTACAATAACTTACACATTTATGCCGAGTTATTCGTGGAGAGCCTAAATCACACCATTACACGAAACCAACATTAGGACACGCACGCTCAAAACCCTAAACCATCAAGCACAGATCCGGATCCGCAAACCTAACAAAACGTACGGGCAGCCGCAGAAGCATCCGCCAAGAAGAGATAGATCTCGCTCACCTTTGAGGGTTCAACCTTCTGGAAGTTCTTGACGACGGAGAGGACGCGGTCGGCGACCTCGCCCTTGTCGAGGAACGACCCCTTCGTCTCCTCCGTCGTCGACGACAGGAGCCTCCGTGCCGTGGGGATGGTCCCTGCCGCCGCCGCAGGGTGGACCGCCGGCACGCGGAGGTGGGCCAGGAGCGCTCTCCTCGCCGCCGCCATCGCCATTTTAGTAGTTTACTCCTCGAAATCGATCCAAGGTGCGCGGTGGCGAGTGGGGAAGAGAAGGGCAACGTGGCCGTGGAGAACTCGTGGTCGTCCAGGCTGGTACAAATCCTGTTCAGTATGAAATTGCGGCCCAGGTAGCCCATTTTCAAACAAATTCACGGGCTCCTTTTTTTTTTTACTAAAAGGCATAATGTTGAACGTCAACAATAAATCTCTCAATGAAAAATATCTAGGTACGCCGTCTGATGTTGGACGTTCAAGTAACAGAGCTTTCAAATATTCGAAGGATCGAGTATAGAAGCATGTGCAGGAATGGATGAGCAAACGCTTTCAGTTGCTGGTAAGGAGGTTCTAATTTCAGTTGCTCGTAAGGAGGTTCTAATTAAGTCGGTAGCCCAAGCAGTGCCGACATACCCCATGTCATGTTTTCGCTTACCGCGAGGCCTTTGTCATCACATCAATGGTGCTACGTAATTTCTGGTGGGGTAGCAAGGAAGACAAGTGTAAACCTTGTTGGGGTCTCTTGGAAGGAGATGACTCAGCCAGAATATTTGGGAGGTTTGGGGCTCAGAGATATTGAACTTTTCAATTTGGCTATGGCCTGTTTAGTTCACCTCCAACTCCCAACTTTGGCACTATGCAAAAAGAAGATTCATCGTCACATCAAACTTACGGTACATGCATGGAGTACTAAATGTTGACGAAATCAAAAACTAATTGCACAGTTTGGTTGTACTTTGCGAGACGAACGTTTTGAGCCTAATTAGTCAACGATTGAACAATTATTACCAAATACAAACGAAATGCTACAGTGCGCTGCAGCGCCAATTCCGGGCGCAACTAAACGCGGCCTATGTTAGCTCGACAGGCTCGGCGCATTCTAAAGGAACCTGAGTAGCTAAGTGTGAGGGAGCTGAGGTCTGCATATTTTCCTGATGGAAATTTTTTAAATGCTCAGTTGGGAGCGCGCCCTTCAAATATTTGGCGAGCTATCATGGATGGTAAGGACATATCCAAGCAGGGGTTAAACAAACGGAATGGAACGGGAGAACAGACTAATGCATGGAATCAAAATTGGATCCCACGTAATGGTGCACTCGGTCCAATTACTGGCATGCAAGAGACTGATTAAACCCACCCAAATAAACTCGACCATAAACCAACTACATTGTAGGGTTAAGATTTCACTATGAAGCAGCTCTACATGTTTGGATTTTTATAACTTAGCTCAAATGGATATTTTGGTGGAAATGATTCCTTACATTCTTATAGGGTGCGTACCTTGCTTATATAAGTGATTGCTTTATAATGCTTAATGTGATTACCATGTCCATCGCAAGAATCTTGGTTGGGCCTGTGCACCATATTCTTAGTAATAAGTATGCTGCATGTCCATCAACTATTGACACTTAGCTTGCCTTGTGTGCAGGTGGGTACAGTAAATTTGGTCTATATTGTATATGTGTTTTATATATTATTTTAATATTTATATAAGATAAGCTACTACATACAAGATGTAAACCATAAATTGGGACATCATCTCTACACAATTTTCTATTAGGTACACAATACAAGTTGCTATATTGCATTTGCAAGAGGTGCTAACCTTTTAAGCATATAAGTTGCTAGATTGGCAGTCACAAAAGGAAAGGTTGCTAGATTGGCTTGGTTGGTGTTACAGATACAGTACAAGTTACGCAAGTTACCATACTTTCTCTGCACAGGCTCCACAAGTTGTTATTGTATATTCACACAAATTGCTACAACATCTTTGAATAATTTGTTACATGCCCTTAAGCGCAAGTTTATACATTATGCATGCACAAGTTATTACTAGACCATACAGACATGTTCATCTCCATTCGAAGCTCTTCACTTCTCATCGCAAATTCGTGTATATTTGACATGTATTTAATTGAAACCTTAGCTTTAACTATGTTGGCTTTTTATGCAGCCCAAATGTGACGACTTAGAAAATCTAGATTTTAGTTTCCCAAGTTTTGTTGTACTCACTGTAACTTGGAAAAAGAAACCTGCATGTCTCGTTATACCAAATACTCTGAATATTCTATCACGGCCAAGGGCAAAGGCATCAATTCACAACCCAAGAATACAAGGCCAAGCCGGATTTGACTTCTTGGTTCCTTCACTCCTATCTATAGATGGCAATAGGTACCCGGAATTCAGAACCTAATGGAGTTACCCTATTAGAGTTTAGAGCACAGGCATGTGTGCCAACTTTGTTTATCCGTGGGTTTAAAAGCTGATCCAACGGGTTTGTGGACGTAAGTCTAGGAACACGGTACCCATATCCATAAACCCATGTGTTTTTAAAACCTGGTCCATCATAGCTTTTTACTTGGTATATATCCTACACAAACATCAAATATTATTTTATAATATCTTTATAGAAGATGCTTCAAAAAAAGAAGTACAAAACTCAAAGAAAAAATAAAATAGAAAAGAATTGATGAGAGGTAAAAAAATGCCTTATATTTTTGAGCCACTATGCACCATGTGCGCAACTTTTTTTTGTGAGACCCAATTATAGACGCAGACGCTCACATATACAAACGCACACTCACCCTAATAAACACACACTCACACTCTCCCCCTATGAGCACCTCCAAAGAACTGAGTTGGACCGGCAAATCTCAAGATTGACGAAGTCACCACAGACGCCTCGCTGTCGACGGGCACGTCGCCTACCACTGAAAGAATAGCGTCGTTAAATCCTGAAATAAATCCAGGAAAATACGAGCGCCTGTGTCAAGTCGGGAACGAATCTGGATGAGCAGGTTCACTACAAGGAACCCAAACAGCTGAGCTATGCTCAGTTCACACCACGTGCGCAACTTTTTTTTTAGCAACACCACCCTCTTTATTCAAATAGGAGGATTGTACATATTACACACCCCATCAGGTGGATTTAAGAACTACACATGCCGCCCTACCTCGGCATGGATTGAGCTACGAGCTATTCTATGAGCATCGGTGTTTGAGTCCCTATGCTCATGTACAAACTCGATACTACTAAAAGATGTCTTCCTCGCATTGATCTCTCGGATAACCTATTCGTATATCCCGAGATCACCTTGTTGGATGCTCTTCACCACGTTCAGATAGTCACTAACCAATTTAAAACTATCAGCACGTAAGTCTGCAGCTAGAGCCATCCCTTCTCTGCACGCGATAGACTCCATCACCTCTGGATCAACAATGCCCTAAAGGACCAACGCTGAGGCGCTCGTAAAACGCCCATCCTTGTCTCTCGCTATTGCTGCTGCCGAAGCCATGGATACATTCTTGGACAAAGCTGCATCAACATTGATTTTAATGACACCTGAGGGGGTTACGATCCATGCTGACCGCCGTTCGCGCACCTAAGCCTGTGGCCGCTGCACATGCGCCTCCTCTCCTAATTCCGACACAAGCTTATCCACAAAATTATGCATCGACAGAGGACTTTGATAAACATTCTCATGAATCGCCTTCCGCCGTGCATACCAAATAGCCCACAACGTGATTGCCACTCTAACGATGTCCTCTTGTGGTAAGATCTCTGTCATGATAGCCAGCAAAGACTTAGCATCATTCTCCAAAATTCCACTCAGGAGCTCCACTGTCTCTTCCTTCTCCAATGCCCAAATGCATCTCGCCAGTACATTCCAGAAAGAGAGTGTCTCCACGAGTCCTCCATCCCACAGAAGAAGCAGGCACTGCACTATGCCATCTTCTTATGGTGAAGTACGTCTCCGATCGGTAGCGAGTGCTTCGCTAATCTCCACGCAGGTTGCCCAAGCCGCCAAGCTTGTGGGGCATGGCCCATGTGATGCACACATGAGGACAACAGTACAAGTTTTCTAAAAAAAGGTACATTTAGAAATAATAAAGATCATCAATGGACAATATTAATGCAAGAAAATAACCATTATTCATGCAAAAAAAACTTCTTTTATTATTCTAATCTATCATCACCATTCCACAAAAAATAGAGTTGAACAATAAAATTTTGTGACAAATATTTATTAATCAACGTTGGTCAAAATAATAAATATAAGCCACACTTAATAACTTCCGTGTCTCTAATCAATTTTTCATGTTGGTTTCAATTTAATTAGAGACACGTAAAATTCACTAATCAAGTTTTTTCATTGGTTCCAACTCAATGAGAGAATTTTTATTTTAGTTACATATCGAAAACATGCATTAATTTTGGGCTTAAAGTCCAATTAAAATTGAGCAATTGGAAGACATAAATTGCACTAAAAGTAATACAGCCCAATTTAGTTCGGATCTTAAGGTGATTTGGCCCAACACTATACAATCTATAGTGTTAAATGTAAAATAAAAATAAAAATTTCTTTTTCCTGATTCAATTTTCCCAATACTGAATTTCGGCATGTAACTGTACAGCCCAACAAGTTGCATATATAAAAACATTAAAATTAGATATGGTCTACACCACCTCCTTGCCAGGCCGCATTCCGCCCAGCCTTCCAACTCCCCGTGCTCCTGTGCCCCCGCTTGGGTCACGGGCCGACAAAGCCGTCTGCCGGTCCATTTGGCCCAATCGGCAGCATGGCTCTCGACGACCATCTAATTTGATCGGATAATGGGGGTCACCCTGAGTGGTAAACAAACCAGAGCCGGCTACCTTCCCTTCAACCCTAACTTTTCTCCTCCCCTTCTCCTGTTCAGAGTGGCAGCGGTGGCGACTCCATCACGCTTGCGTCCACATGCACATTAGTAGAAGGCCGGCCGACCGGGTGGCTGCGACGGCGATAGGGTGCTCACTCGCCCGTGCCCTCACGCAAGCAAGCCACCTACCGAGCCGGCTGAGCTCGTGGTGGTGGGGACGAGGGGGGCACTTGCCCCCCGCGCGCACGTAAGCCAGCAGCCTCCGACTGCGCTCATCGCGGCCGGAGGCGCCCGATGCCACGCCTATGCTCTTGCCCATCTGCGAGCCAATGGAGAAGTCCGGCGCAATCGAGATCCCCTTTGTTGGAGTTGCGTTCTGCGTTGGCTCACACGTGGCTCCGTCAAGCGGTTTCTCGATGGTGCTATGGCGATGCATACGGCGGCGCACACAGCCTATGCAGCGGCCGCATCAGTGGTGGCCTCACACGCGTATATGTCGGATTATTTTGCTCTAGCAATGCCTAGCAACATGATCACGTAGACAGAATCGGATGGTAGCACATAGAACACAAGGATTTATACTGGTTCAGGGCGTGGTGGCGCGCTAAAGCCTACTCTAGTGATGCTGCTGCTCTTGTATTCGTATGCTCAATTATAGGGGTTGTTGCTCCTAGCTACGTAGTAGATTGGAATGGCGGAAGATAGATCCTAAGCTCGAGGTCCCTACCCTCCTTTATATAGGCAGAGGGGGTAGGGTCACAGAAAGGGTGATCGAGCTAACAGATTGGATTCCTAGTTTGTTACACGATACGCGCAACAGATTGATCCTAGCTATCGTCCAGATACGCCCGTCTTGGCTTGCCTTGATCTCCATGTTGGTCGACTGTGCCAACCCTTATGGGTTTCCTTCTTGGCGGCTGTTGGGCCAATAGCTTGGTGTTGGTCATATATACGGGCGGTGCTCGTACCCTGGCCCATATATCTGATAGTAGCCCCTGTAGGACTTAATGATAAGCTAGCTCATAGCTTTAGCCCTCGGGACGTCGCAGACCCCTGCAAGTTCTGAATACTATAAGTATCAGTGAGCTATCCATCGAGTACCGAGGGTGGTATTCTCAAGTTTTGAGGAGCCAGTATGTAACTTCTCGAGTGTCGAGGGTATTTCTTGGGTTCCGAGACCTCTCCTCGGGTACCAAGGAGGATGGTGGTGCACCATTTATTAGGGAACATGGTTCTCTGGCCGCTGTGAGCGCCTAGCTCGGGTGGTACACCCCATATCAGGAAACGTGGTTTCCTGGGCGTGGCCCTCAAGGCGTTGTGAAAGCTGTGTTCGGGTGGTGGCACCCTCTAACCAGAAGCGTGGCTTCCAGGATGTTGTTAACTCCAAGATAGGGTGATTGCACCGCGCTACTTGGGAAGTTGATTCCCGATGTATTTCGGCGTCAGCTAGTGGTTACGCATCATTAAGTCCTAATCGAAGAACAGATAATCAAGACAGGGTGATTGCACCGCTGTTATTTCATGCATCACTATGCTAGTTGGTTTTTAGGGTGACTCGATGTGAACTGTTTGTAAGCAGACACAAATGGTGTCACGTTTTCCTTCGAGACCCGTTAAGTAACGTGATCTCAAATTTTCATGAGCCTCATTAGTGGAAGAAGCGAGGTCATTGTCTTGGAGCCCTGAGGCCAATATAACAATGTTCTAGGTCAGGAACCGCTATGGGTGAATAACGAATGTGTGAGCAGCTATCAGCAGTTGCATATGTTACTCTTCGAACTGATAACGGGTATAACGAGTGAGCGGCCATGTCCTAATGAATAGGGGTGATAGGACAAAGCCTGACCAACATGGGCACGCCATAAAACTCTTTTTCTAGATTCCAGGAGCTCGTACTTTGGTTATAGCCATGGGCCAACTAGTTTTCTGGTTTCCCACGAAGGGGCACACATCCACTGAAATAAGGTACTTCAAGCTTGTCCGGGTATTGGGAGATTTACGTGACACCGAGTGTCAGAGGTATTTGGATCATACTGGTGACCCTCCTGAATACCCCTGTCTCTGGTATGGTAGGGTCTATAGTGAATGAATCATTACCGCTTACACCTATTGAAGGGGTGAGCCAGGCCGAGTATCAGATCTGAGTGTCAAATCACTCACCTGCACTGGCTCGAGTGATGGTGCGTCGGGTTTTGGACCATTGGGCCCCACGGCCTCCGTGGTTACGTAGATGGGTTCCTTCTCAATGAGGCTGAGGCATCAGTTTTGGTGGCTCATCTCCCCACGCATGTTTCTCGGAGGTTGTGCTTCTTAGAGATCATAGGGGCATAGCCTGGCCTTAACTCCCGCTTTTGCCCAGAGAGACTGCTAGGATTCCATCGACCGTGCGCGTCCCCTACCTATAAAATAGAGGGAGAGAAGGGGAGTTATTACACCTGCATAGTAGCCTTTGTACGCTCACCTTCCTCTATTCATCGCATCCCTTGGCTTCATCAGATCTTGCCCATCTTCCATGGCTAGAGAGAAGCATTCATGGGAGGAGTCGAAGAAGGGGTCAGTCAAGAGGCGCATACCCCCTATCCTCGGGCTTTTCGTCTGGCTTATTGAGATTAAGGTGAGGATGGATCCATTGTTCACTTCTTTTTGATGTAGTTTGATGCATTTCTTGATGTAGCGGTTTCTCCTCAGTGCGCTCAATGTTGTGGTCGGCTGCCATTCAGGATGCCCTATCACCATCATATCCCTCGGCAACGCGGGCTACGTCGCCGTCGGGCTCGCCTTCCTCCTCTGGTGATAAGGAATCTGGTGATGATGACCATGATATCCACACCATAGGGAGAGAGCTAGCCGAGGCTAGACGGGCTCTCTGAGATGGATGTCGAGAGGTGGAGTGGCTGAAGGCATGTCTTTCGATGGCTGAGACAGCGCTTGGTGCTGTGGATGGGGAAGCGGCTAAAGCCAGGACCATCGATAGGACGGACCGTGCTGAGCTTGCCAGTGAGTTGAGCTTCATCTTCGTCACATTCTTCATGGAGTTGTTTTTGCCTCAGTGTGGCAGTCTTTGAGTACCCATTCACTTCTGTCATGCAGGAACAGTTGGTCGCTATGCAGGCCAAGGCGACGAATTTTCGCTGAGCCAATGAAGGATTGGCCAACAAACTGGTGCAGGTGACTCATCTGTGAGATGAGTTAGCCTCTTGGGCGCGTGACGGTGCCACCATGGTGTGGGTCAATAGCAATCGCTATGTGGCGTTGGAGTAGGCGGTGAGCACCGCCGTCGAACTAGTTCAGCCAGCGGGGTCGAGCTTCCACGAGTAGGCTCTCGACCTTCCAATGCAAGTAGGGAGGTGACGACACATGGCATTCGCCATGGGCTATAGCGGCCCTTGCTGCCGCCCACCTTCATCTTCAGCCGAGGGTGGACCTACGTGGGATGGCGCTTGGGTTCCCATTGAGAGCGGAGGTGCCTGAGAACATCGACGTCAGGCAGTTGATAGCCAAATTTGGCATTGCTGCCAATGTTGTTGCCATGGTTGTAAGTGTAGAGAAAGTCGTCAAGGACACCCCTCACTGAGGACGAGCCCTGTTGGTTTGCCCTTTTGTAAAGGGTTATCTGAATAAAGTTTCAATTTGCAAATTAGTAGTATCTTTGCAAACCTTCTCGTGTATGATTGTAATAGTAGCCCCCGAGCGCTCAGATGGGTTAGTGTAACATGTTCAAGTGCTGAGACCTTGCAAATCACAATGAGCACTTTGTCATGCTCGGATATAAGTGTTATATCCATGCATATCCCCCGAGCGTGTTGAGCTAAGTGTCGGTTGGCCAGTATGACCTTGCTCAGGTGGCATTATATTCGCATGATGTGATCATGCTGACATTTGTTGTCTCAGGATTGGTGACATTACGCAGAACTAGAATGTAGCCCCGAGCAATTTTTCTGGAAGGTGCTTCCTAAGTCGTCGGGGGTGTAAGATCATTTTGTTCATAGCAATTGTGAGATCCACATGTGTTGTCTTTATTGGTGGAGGGGGACAACAGTCTATGTGTGCTGGTAGCACGGGCAAGGCTTGCCTTGTTATCCTTCACCCTCCCCTGCTGTTCGGGGCTAGCCCGAGCTTTATTATGGTGAGCGTCGTTGGTGCTTTAGGCCTCGATTGTGGGGTCATCCTTGGTGGCCAGATTGTCTCACCCTTCCTTCAGCTTTGCTTCCTCGGGTGTTTTCTCTGGTGCCTCTTGGGGTACTGGTGTAGTCAGTGAGGTTGAGGCCAAAGGGTCAGGAGGTAAAATGCTAGCCAGAGTTACTAGTGTAGCCTAGTGCTCTGGAGACTAGAACAAGTGTCGAGGAGTTCCCAAGTTCATATCTTGCTTAGCCTTGTCATCGAGCTTCAGCTCATCTAGGATCAGGTCTCGTTGGGCCTGTTCGACAACTAGCCTCTCGCACTCATAAGCATCTTGAAAGTTGCCCACGATGGTGATGACGCCATGTGGGCCTATCATCTTGAGTTTGAGGTTGGCATAGCTAGGGATTACCATGAACTTGGCATAATAGGGTCCCTCGAGGATGGCATGGTAGGGACCCTCAAAGTCGATGACTTCAAAGGAGAGTGTCTCCTTGTGGTAGGGTACCTTGTCACCAAATGTGATGGATAGAGTGATCGTGCCGAGGGGCATTACCCGATGTCCAGGGATGATCCCATGAAACGGAGAGTGCAAGGGGTGCAGTTTGCTTGCCCCAATATTTAGCTTCTCGAAGGCATCCTTGTAAAGGATGTTTATACTGCTCCCTCCATCCATTAAGACCTTCATCATTTTTATGCCTCCTACGACCGCACTGACCACCATGGGGAATCGACCGGCCTCGACAACATGATCAGGGTGGCCATCTCTGTTGAAAGTGATTGGGTGCTCCAACCACCTTAGATAGATAGGAACTGTAGGGGCAGCGACAAAGATAAGGCGTTGGGTTACCTTCTCGCGATAGCGGTCCTCGTAGGCCTATGGGCCTTCGAAGATGATCATGATGCCCTCGATTTTGGGGTAGCTGTCTTGGTCATCATCGTTGGTTCTGCCTTTGCCCTTGTTTGAGTGGCCGCCCTTCGACTTGTCCTTGCCAGCTTGGTGGGTGACTTCACACTTGTAGGCCTGGCAGTCCTTAGCCAGGTGATTAACTAGGAAGCCATGGTTTTGGCATGGCTTGTTCATGATCTCATCAAACTTGCCACAACCCCCATGACTTTGCTTGGGCTTATTGCCTTCTTGTTTCTCGGTGTTGGCCACAAGCTCGCCTATGCGTTTGCAATCCTTCTTTGTGGGTGAGGATTGGCCTACGTTGTCGGTGAGTCACGACTTATATTTGCCATTGCTGGCGTTGAAATAGTTTTCATCGTCGGTGTGTTTGTGGGCTAGGGTGAACATGTTGAGGAGACTGATGTTCTTCCTTCGTCCGATGTCTCGGATGAGAGCCTCACTATCCACGCCTGCAGTAAAGGCGGCGATGATGCTGGCATCGGGGACATCCTCAAGTTTGTTCTTGCGTTGCGTGAAACGTTTGATGTAATCGCGGAGGCTCTCACTAGCCTTGCATTTGCATCCCAAGAGGTCCCACGACATACCTGGCTTAGTATAAGCTCCCTCGAAATGATTGGAGAACTCCCTCTCAAGGTCCGCCCATTGTTTGATGTAGTCTTCCCATAGGTTGTTCAGCCAGTTCCTGGCCAAATCAGTGAGGTAGATCAAGAGATATTGGATTATGTAGAATGGGTCCATAGTGGATGCTGCCTTCATAGCAACTCGATAGTTTATTAGCCAAATCTTTGGATCTGTCTCACGGTTGTATTTGTTGATGCTTGGAGCACAAAATTTTGGGGGCATCGGAGCCGGTCGGATCTAGTTTCCAAATGCAGGGGGCCCAACTAGGTTGCAGGAATCGTCCTCGATTGTGTGTGGTGCTGGATCGGGTTGATTTCTTGGGTTCCTCTCATCACGAGGAGCGTCGCCCTCACCGTCGGAGTATTAGCTGCTTCCTACATCATCGTCAGCCCCACCATCTTCGTAGCCTCTCCCACGGGCTATATGCCCACCACCACCACCTCCACATCCCCTGCCTCCCTGCTCGCCACCATTATCACCTAGTTGCTGGACAGGACCTTGGTGGCATTCGGGATCATGGTGTGCAAATCTATTAGATTAGCATGGTGGTCAAGCCCCTGAGTTTTGGGGTGCACGACTACGTGTGGCAGACGCATCGCTAGGTGCTGGTATGTGGTCGGTAGCGGCCGCTATTAGCTCCTAGATCCTTCAGAAGGCCTGGTGAGCTTCCTCAGTGGATGGTTGCGGCATCACCATCGCCTCCCACATGGCTTCAACCAAGTTTTGCTCAGCGTTAGAGAACAGCGGAGCTACTCGTAGAATTTCATTGTGAGCCTGGTGGCCCTAAGTTGCGTTATGCTCCTAGAGCTGATGTTAGAGTTTTTGATTTTCATCTGCCAGCACGTCGTTGTGATTAAGCAGGTGATCCTGAGCCTGCTAGCTGGTCTCATAAGGTGCTGCGTAATCAAACTTGAAGTGATTGTGAGGAGAATGTTCAGGGGTAAGATACCTGTTTCCCTCGTAATCGTTCATGCTGAGGTAACAGCTGAGCGTGTGTGAGATGATGTCATCATCATCAGCGTTGGCATGGTTGCCTTCTGGCGACTAGTTGCGATCGTAGAGGGAGAGGCGAGAGGCTGTCGTGTTCATGAGTTTGGAGGCATCTATGTCGTGCCGTCGACTGCTCTCATTGTAGTAGTCCAATTTCTCTAGGATGGTGCCGTCCTGGGTGAGGTTATGGATGGTGACTCTGACGAGATTCAGGTCGAAGTCATCATCATAGCAGTCCTGCCCAATTTGATGCAGACTCTATGAATCCTCTGTAGGAGGTTCGGAGGGTGGTAAGGTAGCTTGAAGAAGCCAGGTACAATGAGTCGTTGTTGCGTGTTTGAATGTTGTCGAAGATCAGGAGTGGGCCGGATTGGGTGCCGAATCTGTCGACGGGGCAGGATCCCCAACCTTGTGGAGGTAGAGAGTGGCATTGAGATGGTGCTCTCGGCCAGGATTGCCAAGAAGCTGACCGTAATGGGCTAGATGATAGGCGATGGCAAGCGGTCCTCCATCCACAGCCTCCTCTAGTCCGGCGGCGAAAGCACGGATCTGAAGCGATTGCTCCTTCCCCCATTCGGTTGGCTTGGACTCCTATAGGCGTAGGTCCTTGAACCGGTCAGCGATGAAATCAAGCTTGCCAAAGACGATCTTCTTGCCTGACTGCCTCTTCACTGGTTTGTCACCGAAGTTGAAGACGATTCCCATCTAAAACACAAAAAACAAATCTATACATGAAAGGCCCCTACCTGGCGCGCCAACTGTCGGATTATTTAGCTCCGGTAATGCCTAGCAACATGATCGAATAGACGGAATTGGATGGTAGCACATGGGACACAAGGATTTATACTGGTTTGGGGCGCGGTGGCGCGCTAAACCCTACTCTAGTGGTGCTGCTGCTCTTGTATTCGTATGCTTAATTACAGGGGCTATTGCTCCTAGCTACGTAGTAGATTGGAATGGCGGAAGATGGATCCCGAGCCTAAGGTCCCTACCCTCCTTTATATAGGTAGAGGGAGTAGGGTTATAGAGAGGGCAATCGGACTAACAGATTGTATTCATAGTTTGTTACACGATATGCACAATAGATTGATCCTAACTATCATCTAGATACGCCCATCTTGGCTTGCCTTGATCTACACATTGGTCGACCGTGCTAATCCTTGTGGTCTTCTTCTTGGCGGCTGTTGGGCTGATAGCTTGGCGTTGGTCATATATATGGGTGGTGTGGGTACCCCTAGCCCATATATCTGACAGTATCCTTCGCATGATGGCGAACCTTGGAAGTGGCTATGGTGCCACGAGCTTGTGGAAGGCCACGCTACTCATTCTAACACGACGAACATCGAACCACGATGCCACACAAGCGATGACGAGCTTCAGGGGTGTCCGATGCTGTCAGCGCCCATCTTCCTGGTGAAACCCAAGACCAGCCAAGGCCAACGAGGGGTAAGTGCAACAGGCCCAAGAGCTCCAAGGTATTTGGCTCATAGTGGTCCTATAACCAGCTGAGCCTACGTGTTGGCTAGGATAAATAACTTCTGTGAGGGTAAAGGCAAATTATCGTTGTATTGAACCTAGTTACATTACGTATATTCCAATCCTGCCATCGTTGAGGCAGGCGAATACTACTTGGACTCTTTCTTCCTCTCCAATTGACTACTCTTCTCCCCAATCTCTGGCCATCGCTAGCGTCAGGGTTAACACCTGGTATCAAAGCCACCATTCTTTGGTAGGGAGATCTGGATCCGGCGTCTTATCCCCACTACACGCGCCTGTCGATGGCAAAAAGGGTGGCCGAGAGCCACCGACACAAGCAAGCTGAGAGAAACCGCGCGGAGCAGATCTCAAGCTCTCTTCAGGTTTTGGAAGGATGCCAGACCGGATGGTCATGACCGAGCTCTCTCTAGGCTTAGGAAGGGCTCTCTTTGGGCGTGGAGCCAATTCCAATGATCGTATCACACGGCATACGATCACTCATCCGTTAGATACAAATAAATCTACAAATAACTAGACTCAATCTATTGTACCATCAATAGGTCGAGTCGTCTGATGCAACATTGACAGTAGGACCCTAGATCAGAGACCAGCGGTCGATAGATCTACTTATATCACAAAGGAATCTTGAAAGCATGTTATGTGCATGGAAGCTCAAGCCATTGGCTAAATAGCCAATGGAGACATAGCAGGTGGTTGATGCCACGCTCTTCTTAATAGATAGATCTATTAACTGACAATGTCCAATCTGACACGCTATCAACAAGTCGAGTCAGCTAATGCAGCATTGATAGCGGAGTCATACTAGATACTGACGATCAATGAATCTGTCTCTTAATAGAACATGACTTCAAACACCCGCCATGTAAGATCAAGATTGAGGTAGATTAGTCATCAAAACAGGACATAACGTCAAGAATCGAATTCAACTGTGATAGCAATCAGTAGACGATAGATCAAAATAGATAAGATCAATGAATCTCAATCTAGATTGGGCAATTGATGATATTGTATTAAACAATAAACTATTTAACATAGTATTGATAACTTTGATTAATACCAATGTTTAGAAGAGATTAGTCGTCTGTTGCAGCCTTGTAAAAGTTGATATGAATCGATAACTAATCTATACCGCAATTTGTAAGAGATCAGTCGTCTGTTGCAGCCTTACAAATAACAATATAGATCGATAACTAACTTATACCATGACTCACAAGAGATCAGTCGTCTGTTGCAGCCATGCAAGTAACAATATAAGTCATGACAGATACTCACAAACAAGCCGAAGGTCGGGTCATCCGATGTAGCCCTACTTGCCCAAAGAACTCGTCGAAATCTGCTCTACTCCTACTCCTAAGGGGTGGCCTAAGCTAAAAAGTAAAGGTACTTGTTTTGGTTGATCGATGAGAGATGTCTCTTTACAATGGCCGAGGGTTTATATTTATACCTTGGGCTAATGACCCCTAACTTGTTCAAGGACGTACAAAACTTGCCTCAAAAGAAATATCTAAACAAAAGGAAATATTAAGATATTGTTGGTGTGAAAACATGTTGATGTGCCTGACACACAGCAAGCTAGAAGGATCTACTTAGGATGAGTCCGGAGATCCGCTTGGCTTCAATCGCAAGACTCGTCGACCCTACGAATTCCTCCCAAGGCGTGTCAGTCAGTTTGACCTACAATTGATAAGGAGAGAAAGTTTATCACTAATTTAAGGTGGAACATGCTGGTTTTTGCCTAGACAGTTCCAAGTGTGCCGCTTCGAGAGCAGCCAGACAGGAGAAATCGACTAAACGACCGATACGCGAAGAAATCGGCTGTTACGGACTATAAAGCTCGTGAGTGATGATTGATTTTATGTTGACAAGTACAATGCACGTAGACATAAGTAAAATCATCAGCTAGGTGAGTATTACTAGTGTAAAACATTGAGCTGATGAATCTAACAAGAAAGGATATAGCATGCGAATAAATCGACTGTTTAATACAAATAGATCTACAAACGCTCTGAATCTAATTTGTTACCATCAACAGTGAGGTTCGACTAGAACAATGGCAGCTATGATGATAATAATAAACTAAAATAGGAGAATCCGTGAAACCATCCATACATTGATAGGCTTTCTGAAAGACATGCTATATGTGTGAAAGCTCAAGCGAATCGGCTAAAAAAGCCGATTCAGGTGGGAAAGGGACTACAACATGTGAACAATCGACTATTTAACATGGACAAATCTATGAACTCATCAGACTTAACCTGTTATCTCTAACAGTGGGGTTCGACCAAATCGATGGCAGCCGTGATAAAGACAATAAATCAAACTTTTAAAGTAAACAGATCTATTCACATTTAATAGAATCATGGAGACACACTGTAGGCATTGAAGTGCGGGCAATCGGCTATTTAGCCGATGCAGGCATAGCAAACAGTCAAGGTCATGCCTGATCGAAAACAAATCTACCAACTAGCATCCTCTAATCTAAAGTGCCATCAGTCGGATCGTTACAGCCATAATAGCGAACTATAGACCAGATTTAACTAGACAACAAACCTCCTCAAGATCAAACATGCCTTAACCATGTACTATGCACGATCAAGATCGAAGTAGAACAACCGATGAAACATAACCCATCGTTTGGAGTAAGAAACATTGTATTGTAACAAAATAAACGACTGGCTAAAAGGATGTGAGGCAATCTAGATCAATCTCGATTAGGCAGATTGATGTTGCTAAAACTAATGGCAATAAGAACATCAGCAAGATTGATAACTTAATGAATCTACCCGAAGGACGCCACCCTTAGGTAGAGCTAATAACTTGACCTTAATCTAATTCAAGCAGTGGAGGTCAAACTTAACCGATGCACCCGTACTTGAACTAGATAAAGATCGATAACTAGCTTATGCTAGAGTTTGCAGTGGAGGTCGAACTTAACCGATGCAGCCTTACAAACCAAAGCATAAGCCATGATGGTACTTATAGACAAGTCGGAGGTCGGTCGGACCGATGTAGCCCTGCTTGTTGAAGAACTCACCGAGATCTACACTACTCCTACTCCAAAGGATTGGAGTAAAGCCGAAAAACTAATTCGTATTTATTGATTGGATGTCCTTTTTATAATAGCCAGGGTCCAACATTTATACCCGGAGCTTGAGCATGAATACTACTCAAGTACAACTCATTACAATCTTTGGTATAAAACAAAACATTCCTAACTTAAGATAACTTGGACCCTAATCTTTCCCTTTTTGTAGAGTTCGACATGTATTTCCTGACGCCAACTGCAGCTCATTATCATTATCTACTGACGTCATTTGAATAGAGTCGATTCCAATGACGTATCTGAATCAGCTGATATCAATCCTTATGCAATCGATTCCTTGATTGACACAATCTTGGGAGCTTCAAGTTCCCGCGTTCTTCTTCTCAAATTTTGGTGTAAACACATGCCCCCCAATTTTGGGATAAAAGTAATTTTATTCCAAAATTACCACGTTTGTACTCCCGATAGGTCCATAGTCATGGGTAGAGAATCTTGATCAAGGGCCTACTATCTATCACCGTCCTTGCCTGCTTATGAGCCCATGCTTCAAAGCTTTACGAGAGCACCATTGCTTCATGGGCACTTGGATCCATCTTTCCAGACTGGCTATAAATGTCTATCCGACTCTGACGAGAGCAACTCAACAATTCAGTTATCTTTCTCTTCTGCTTGCTTCCTCGAGTGCCCTTGGCTCTGCCAGAACCTCCATGGTCTAATTCCTTGCTATGAGGGTCTTGAGTGGTTAGAAGAATTATTGTGCATAGGGTGATTGTGTCGCTCATTTCAGCGCCTTGTGGAACAAGAGGATCAGCTACTGCGGTTAGAAGAATTCTTGTGACATCACCTGAGTTTTCTCACCATGATCACAGAGCTGTTCTAGTGTTTGCAAGGGCTAAAATGTGTGGACACCTTTCCCTTGTTTGCTTTATCAAATACCCATTGGGGAAACCATAGACTTCTTTCCCATGGTTTCCCAGTCATCGAGAATTAGGCATCTTTTAGCAGGCGGCTTTCTTTCCCATTGTTTCCCAGCCACCGAGGAATTGGTTGGATATATGGGCATTTTTTAAGAAGGAAGCCTTTTCTCTCCCCAGATGCACTTCTATCACCGGGCTGGTATGATTTGGTCCATGATGACCTTTGGCTTTGTGGAGATCCGGACTCCCTTTAATCCAAAGAAGTCTTAGTGGGTTGATCATCAGTTAATGTAAACCTTTCGTATTAATCCCACGGTATCTTGTAATTATGGGAATCAATAAGTCTGAATCCGTTGTTTCTTCGTGATCCATCCCCTAAATTTCAGGAGCATCGATCTATTTCCATAAGTGACTTTAATTCCATAACCTCGATGAAGCCTATCTTCTCACCTCCTGGGCTATATATACGGGACATGGCTGTGGATCGAAAAACAACCTGCTTTGTCCAAAACCTTCTGTGTCTTTGGTGCGATTTTGCTTTCCCATAGGCTTGAAGTCATGGAGAATGGCAAGAGGTCTGCTAAAGAGGCCTTTGATGGGTCTGCGTCACCACGCCAGCATCTTCGTCATCAGGAGGATGCAACCCATGATCTTGGGCGGATGGACCTTCATCTAGACGCGCTACAGGATGCTTGATGAGGACATGACACCCATGCATATGACCATATTTGGCACATGGTATGGAGGGGTAGGAGGCCAGCAAGGGTGTCCAAGTCAAGAAGGAGGTCCGAGGCTAATTTGGTTTGAGTCCCCGAGGTGGAGGCCTAAAGCAACTCAAGTTCGAGTCTGCCTCGGCCTCTAGGACCAGTCTGCCTTAAACTGGTCACCCAGGATGCATCCGGACTACGTTTTCGACGATCCACATATGGTTGGAAAGCTAATTTGATAAGGAAGCCAACCCAATTGGTCCCACATCAAAAGCCCTTTGGAATCAACAGGAATCATTGAAGCAAGTTAGCGTCCAAAATCTATCAGGATGCTATGACACCATCTTTTGGTCCGTTGGACCATGTATCGTGTTTGGGCCCATGAGGGGGCGCGTCCAGGGGGTGACGCCCAAGACTCTACAAATACTAGCCATTGCTCTCCTTAGGGTTTGGGTTTTGTTTAGTTCTTGATTTCCTCATGAAACAGACGTCGTTTTGCTGCAAGTGTCGCCGCCAAGGCCGCTTGCTGTGAACCAGGGCCCCAGTTCTTGATCTTGTTCGCCTGTGGCGATTAGTCCTTTCGAATAAAGACTTGAACTCTTTCTCATTATCATAAGCCTCATATTTATTTGCAATTTCAGATTGTGTTTATCTTGTTCTTGCTTGTGTTCTCGATTCGCTTGCAGGAAAGCCTTCTCGGCGAGGTCAATCACGTTCGCGTGGTTGATAACCAATGGAGCAGTGGTGTAACAGTTGTGGGGGTCCGAATTAGTCTTGGTTTGAAGCCTAGATCATGAACGTCAAGTCTCCACCAATCGACGCTATTATACCTTTCGGAAGATCGGGCCTAGTCTACATCAATGCTCCCATCATCTCAGAGCATTGGGCCGACTCCACTCAACCTCCGAGGTCATCTTCATCAATAATTACCGCCCACTCCCCTGCTACCCAAGGAAGCCGATCAACAATGATGATCTGATCGCGTCCATCGATCAGGATGGCCAGAAGCCGCTGACTGCCTTTCCATCATAGAATCGGCTCTGACCACTTTGGTTCAGCACCGATCACCCTCTGATTCTGATCTATCGAAGGTCGATTAGGAAACTCTAGGGGTTGCGGCCACCATCCATCAAGATGCCCCAAGGGGCAGACCCGCCGACCAGGTGGGGGAAAGGTTGGCTGATGCCGAGGCCATAATCATGGGTGAGATGCCTACCACAATTTTTTGTTTCTTCTTAGTTTTGTCTTCAAGATCTTGATTATCCCTTTCTCGAATCTTTATAGATCTATCGACCCAGTTGGAAAGCCTTCGATCAGCTGCAGAGTACGCGACAGGATTCATCAACGCCAGGGGTGCCATGCTGGTGGTTCACTTGTACGACATCCCAAACCGCGTCAGAGAGGTTGCTCTTCATGGTGTTCGTCATGGTGCTACCATGGCATTTGCTGTTGCGCAAGCTCGCTCTAGCCACAAGCTTTGACTTCATCCCCATGGTTTTCTAGCCACCGAACACCCTAAGGATCATGAGCGCTTGGTCAAGGATTTCTTCAACGCCACCAACTCCAGGGCCCTTGTTTCCTAGGCCAAAGACATAGTGAACAAAGTGTTTTCTGGATGTTAGCTTGTAATAGGAGAAGCTAGCAAACAATCTCTTTATTTTAAGTGGTTTCTCTTTTGCCTTATACTGATGTTCCATGTACTAATTTGTATGTGTTTGTTTTTGCTCTATAGGCGATACATATCATACCGGCTTTTACCCCTTCAGGTTTATTTTTGAACTATCAGGATCCAACTTGGCACTTACATATGTTGGCCTAGGCCTATCTCCAGAACTGATATCTATCTCTTCTAATTCATCGGCCAACATAAAGCTATGTCCTAGTTTACCATCTGTACCATCTATTGGATTAGCCATTAAAACAAATTCTCAAAGCCAACTGCTTAGATTGACTATTGGCTTTTATCATTGACTTTAATGAAGCCTTCTTCCCATAGCTTGCCAGAAAAACACTCGAAGTCTTCTAGCTCCCAATATACTAGATCGGCTGTTGCGATACTTACAGAATCATCAGCGTGAACCAGCTCAACATCGTCTCCATGCCACTGAATCAAGCATTGATGCATAGTCGACGGTACACAATAGTTTGCATGAATCCAATCATGACCAAGGAGTAAACTGTATGACCCTTTTCCATCAATGACAAAGAATGTGGTGAGCAAAGTTTTACTTCCGATTGTCAATTCGACATTCATTAACCCCCTGGTCTTTGATGCATTGTCCCCAAAATCCTTAAGCATCATGTTGGTCTCAATCAAATCTCTTGGTCCCTTGCCAAGTTTACAAAAAGTGGTGTAAGACATAAGATTAATAGAAGCACCTCCATCCACCAACATCTTGCTCATCGGCTTCCCATCAACAAAACCTTTTACATATAAAGCCTTTAAGTGTCGATGCTTGACTGGCTTATCAAATATAGCCTGATGTATCACTATCAACTTGGCAACTATCTCCTCATACTCCAATTCATCAAAATCTGAATAGACTTCTTGATCTGCTGGAGCCCTAAATTCTGAGGACAATAGAAAAGCCATTTGAATATTAGCCAATGGTTGACCACTCTTGAGGCATAGAAGCAAGGTGAAAGACTTGGAGTATATTGCGAATCCATACCACTTTAGTCTTAGAAAATAGAGAAGGAGATACGATTGTGAGTTTCCTCTTCTACTTGTACCTCGGTAGATGCATCTCAGGTTCGAGTGACATCCAGGATTATTTGTGCTAACTTTGATCATTTTGATTGATTAAGTTTAGTTCATACTGCTATTGATGATGGGTTCACCACTCTTATAGAGTGCTCTAATCAACCATCAAGATCCGGGTTATAGTAGTAAATATCTAGCATAGATGTGGTATCTAGGCTATAGTTTACTTGAGGATACGTATGTCTCACGATTGTGTGGTAGCCATAGGTTGTGACAGTGACAACCTTGTCTGATCTACATAATCCACCGTGTTTGGGCTGATTTTTAAAACATAGGGCTCTTTGCGACATAGCGCAGCACCCTTCTCATCCCTTTTTGTTGTTGTATTTGGACCGTGCCCCAAAGTGAATAACCATATGCGAACTTATCTTAATTTCTTGAAAGTATCAACTTTAGATATCCTCTCTACCCCTTCATATTATTTATCCTTGTTTTTATCATAGGATGTCCTTGATTCTTAGCTAATTCACTTCGTGTTTCCCATAAAACTTGATACCTTGGAATGCTCCCAGGTGATTGCTACATTACACATTCATACGTTTGAGGATTTACCTGTCTGCCACATAAAATGTCAACTTATGCCAACCCAAAGACCAAGGTGGGCTTGGAATTCATAACTTAAACATCAAGAACATAGCTCTTCTCTGTAAGTGGCTTTTCAAACTGACACAGATGGGACTTGGCAACAAATGCTATACAACAAATATCTAAGATCTAAGCCTTTCTCTCAAGTTCAACGAAACAAAGGGGATTCACATTTTTATGCTAGCCTTATGAAAGTCAAACATGATTTTATCTGTTTTTGGGACTTTATAATTAAAGATGGATCACAAGTCAGAATCTAGAAAGAAGGTGGTTGGGACAAACAATATCCTTGCTGATCACAAGTCAGATTCTAGAAAGAAAGTGGCTGGGACAAACAATATCCTTGCCTTTATAATGTAGCCCATCCACCAAAAATAGAATAATGTAGCAGACGTGTTAAATATCTCACCACCCATTCTATCATGGCGAAAGGATGAAAGGACTTAATTGGGCATAAACTAGTGTGTTGGAACATCGCTAATACTATGTTAAGCCAAGAAGAAGATGATTATTTTGCTAGAAGTTACATCCTAATGTACAGTTCTAAGTTAAATCACAATATCCAGCTATAATCCACAACGATGTCCCTAGTATTAATAAATGCCTATGGAAAATAAAAAAGCTCCATTGAAAATCAAGGTTTTTATGTGGTATCTACATAGGAGCTAATGTTAACCAAAGACAAGTTAGCTAAATGTAGTTGACAAGGCAACAAATAGTGTTGTTTTTCTCACAAGGATAAAACAATTAAGCACATGTTCTTTGAGTGTCGTTTTTGCTCATGTTGTCTAGTTTGTTATTCAAACGGCTTTAGACTTATCTCAACCACGTATTGTTTCAAATATGTTTGGGACTTGGCTATAGGGTCTTAGTAATAAGCTTTGCTAAGAGCAGTAGCTATGTGTTGGTCACTATGGTTATGGTTATGGAGGAACGATGTGATCTTTGAAAAGAAACATAATTCTTCTCCTTTGTAGGTTAGTTTCTCAACTATACATTGGTTTCATATATGGACAACATCATAGGATTTGATTGCAGTGGCATCTCAGCAATTGGTGTGGGTGACCAAGAAGTTTTGATCCAGGCATATGGATCAAAACATTTTAAAGCTATGTGTAGCCAGTCTACCGATCGAGTATTATTAGTGCGTCTGAATATTTTAAATCTTTTTTAAGGCTATGTGTAGCCTAGTTATGCAGAGGTTGAGAGTGTTTTAAGATCCTTGTATCATCTTGATATAACAATCTTAGAATTAATTGAATTTCCCTTATTGAATAAAAGCTAGGAAGCCTTCTCTTGAGCACAGGATACTAGAGGTGCAGTGGTATTTTTTTTTAAAAAAAAGGTCCTTACCTTTCTGAATTATCGTCGTGCTCTTATTTTTCCTTTCGAACTTTGAAATCAGCCATCCTACGCTCATGACTCTCAAAACCGTTTAAATTACCTTTGTACCATGATTTGAAGTGGTTTCGGTTTTAAAAATCTAATATGATTTTTAACCCATGAAAAATGTCTTCATGCTTCTAATTTTTTTAGAAAAAACCTTAGAGATAGATTGGATCATGGCAAAGCCAAATAAAATATTTAAAGCTCGTGAAAATATGTATAGAAGCTTCCAAATTTTAAATTTATCTCTATAAAAAATAGGAAAATACCCAAACAATGAGAATTTTCCAAAACATTTGAATTGGTGTCCAAAAGTGTTTTAAGAACTTTCCACTACAAAATATGAGATGGAACAGGCAACGATGCAACATTTAGATATAAAGGCGCACCAAATCGGCGGCCTCCCAGGGTGTTCACGTACGTTCTATTTAGTTGGTGCGTTAGATCAAAATTCCACGACTCAGATGAAGCGCGTCACAACCAGCCTTCCTCCGTGCATTCGGTAGTAGACAGATGAAGCAAGTTGACGATTGCACGCGACATGCAAATGGACGGTGACGCGTAGTAGGGGACGGTGGATTCTCTAACATGCATGGTCGGTGCCTAATTAGCATGGTGGTCGGCACACATACGTTTGTTTGTGTGTGCGGTGCGCTGCTGACACTTGCCGCGGGTGAGTTTTCCCCCTTCACTTCCTTCGTCCCTCTCTCTCTGCTCTCGACCTCCTCTCTCTTTGTCTCTCTCTCCACGTAGGGTGTCCCGGCAGTGCCTCATTCTCTTCCTCTCCCTCTCCCTCTCCCTCTCTCTAGATCTGTGGCTGGTCATCTCTCTAGCATCGGTGGCCACCCCTCCCCCGCCCGCCTCCCCCTCCCCTACCCCTCCATCTCCTGACGACGCAACCACTACCCCACGACGGTACGACCGTGTCCGTCCCGCCAGACCACGCCGCGTCTTCAGTTTCTAGCGAGGGGCTCACCACCGGCGTGGAGGCGCTCAAGGACTCCATCCGGGGCCTCGACGTGGGCGTGGGTTGGCCACGTGGAACATGGCCACCTCTGTCTCGAGCACACGAAAGTCGACCACCCTCGTTCCCATAGCTGTCTCCTTCCCCGCATTCCTTTCGTCCGTACGCCACCGCCGTCGCCGCCTGCCTTGCACCGCCGACAGTGCCTCAGTCCAAATCGAGCCTCCCTCTTCCCAGATCGGGTTCTATAGTCGCCGCAACCGCCGCCGCATCCGTCGCCTTCACTCCGCGTGCGCTCTCTCCCCCCCCTCTCTGTCTGTGATGATTGGGTGGGCTACCGCCACTGCTGCCCTACACAAGGTGCCCAGGCCTTCTCCGATCTCTTCTCCGGCGAAGAGCGCCCACCAGGTATTCCCATCCTTCTCATTTTCCCTGTTTGCTATGCGAAACCGAGTTCCCAAACTCACCTAAAGCTATTTGGCCATTTTATGCTTACTAACTTCTAACTAGATCCACCCCTGCTTGATGCCAAACAGCCCTATCTCTTTATGATCCAAAAATTTGTCACAATCCAGCCTTTTGCAATCTACAAGCTGCTCACAATCAAAATCTTATCTTAAACAAATAGACGCTGATAGGGCGCGCTGGTCGGTGGATGACGATGGTGGGCGGCGAGGGGCTGAACCGGTCTTCATCGAGGGGGCAGCTGACGGCCCCAAGAGCTGCTTGATGATCACTGCAGGTATTTCCCTAACCCCCAAACCCCATCTCTCAAGTTCTTTTTGGATTTGCTTAGATCAATCTAGAGTAAATCAATCTGAGCTGAATCACCTCTGTAGTCGGTTCATTCTGAATGTGCCCAAGGAGGAGCTGGAGTTGTTCGAGCGAATCCTATTCCTATTGGAGCAGGTGCACTGGTTCTATGAGGACAACTCCGTCGAGCACAACCCCAACCTCAAGTCCCTCTCCTTCAAGAACTTCACCTCCCTCAGTAAGCCCGCCTGTGCATGGATGCATAGGAGATTATGGTTGGATTGGTAGTTGACGCCAGTTCCATTGCGTTGATACGGTGGATTGGATTGGTGGTGTGTGCAGTGTTCAAGAGCTACACTGCTCTCAGGCCCTACATCGCGCACCTAGATGATATCTACAAGGACATCAACAACTACAAGTTCCGTGTCCCCGTGTCCGACGCCATCATCCTAGATGACACTTATGAGAGGGTAATTTGCTGATTTTTTTGGCCCCAATCTATTGCATTTTAGGAGTTCCCTGATTGGGATTTGTGAATTAGGAGTCTAAATGTAGGTTGCACCAATAGCATTTTCCTTACATTTGAAATCGGTAGGCATACATTATCCTCTGATTTATAGTTGGCCTTATATATTGAAGGAAAAACTAAGATTTCTGATGCTAGGATGTGGTGTTTTCACTATAAATCTCCTATATATTTTCTTACACATACAATTTCACACGCTATTCTGCAATAAAATTATAAACATACATAAATTCTAGATTTTTTTCCTGACCCTTTGGAGATCAATTTTGTTTGGGTGGGGGTGGGGTGGGGTTGTGTTGCTTCTCAAGACCAATTAACCCCTTCCCCTTCAGTACAGTGCTTGCTTGTTAAGGGATGGAAGGCTGGGGCCAACTAGAGCTTTCCTCGTGGAAAGAGGAATAAAGATGAGGAAGATCACACATGTGCCGTTAGAGAAGTAAACTTTTGCCTGTATCATCTTCCTGCCTACAGTTTAATTTCCTTTATGAGTGCACCCTGCAATTTCTTTGAAGCATATTGTACTTGCAGCAATGAAATATATATTAGATACCATTCAACACCATTTGCTGCTTTTATACGATAGTATTCCCTGCTTGGTTTGAGTTTACAAATTCAATTTTCATATCGCTAGATCTTTGAATACTTTCATCTCTTCTTCACGGCGAATGTCTGTTTGGTTAGACATGTATACATTTCATTCATAGAGGGCATTCTTATGGTCTGCAGGAGCAATCTTTGTCCTTTATGCTATCAGCAATATGTATCAATGTTAAAGATAACAAGTGAATCACCTGTCTAGCATTTTTTCCACATGCAGGAAAAAAACTTGATTAAAATATTTAGTTTGTTAAAGGCATTTCCTCTTCAATAGTAGAGTGGGTTTTCATACGATAAAGCCAATACTTTGCATGAGATACTCGAAGATCCGTGTTGCTAATATTTCACCCTTTCTCCAATCTGGAGCACTTCTAATGCTTATATTCGTTAGTTCCTCCTGTTCAGCATATAGTAGTTTTTTTGCTAACTAACATCTACTTGAATAACAATGCAGGTCCTAGATGATGCCCCGCTGGTGGCCAGGTGCCTCACCGCCGTCTTGGAGTATGTCACCACTGTCCTCACACTGAGAGGTTCGTGTACTGTCCTTCTTGATCTCGATCTGTGTCCGATCTCCACCTTCTTCTCGATCTCGATCTGATTGTTGCGTCTTTTCTAGATCTGATTTGGTTATGTCTTATGATTACTTACGTGATTTCCATGCCAAAGAATCGCTCCAGGCGTCGGCAACAGCCCCTCCTCTACCAGGTTTGCTAGGCAGACCAGCGGTGGCAGACATCCAAACCAATTCCATTTTTTTAGAAAACACCAGTGATGGTTCAGTTTGCTGCATGCCAAATTGACTTGGATTGTCACATACTGTTGCTCCATGCTTATTTATGTATATGTACATGCCATCTTTATATGCACAAATATGCGCTATGTATTATCACCTAGTTATTTGTTCTTGTAAATGCTTCGATGCTCCATAATTTGAGTTTAGTCACTGAGCCCTCACAGTGCTTGGGCTGTGAGTATGTGTATCACCTTGATTCTATTTTACATCTCAATAGCTGCCAGTAACATCATGCTTTGCAGTGTGAGCTTGACCCTGTTTTACCTTTAAAATTGTAACTGCCATGGACTCGCGGCCTTGCGTAATGTCCCAAACCATTCTATCTAGCTCATTCTTGGAATTCCCTGCAATTTGTGGCCTAAACAAGTTCAATTGAGCAGTCTAGTATACCGATTGATACTTGATTTTGTAGCCAAAGAATTTGATAAACATAGTTCTAATACATTTGACCATTTTCAGGCTGAAGACGAAGACGGTGAAGCTGAGGATGACGAAGTTGATGCGGATGCAGAAGACAAGGAGAACGTCAAAAGCAAAGCAGGATCTTCCCTGCCAAGTAAGAGGAAAAGGGATAGTGAGGATGATGCCAATGGACACAAGTAAAACGGTGAGGGAAATAGTATTTCCTGAACTTCGGAAGCGTTCCTGTGCACTGATTATTATTTGCATGCTTTCTGGTGCTTTTTTTCCTAGCACTTGTAATAGACTAGAGCATAGTGTTTTTAGGCAATTCCATTTCTGAAGTATCTCCTGGATTCTAGAAGTTGTCTGACTCTGAAACAATGAGTACTCTTGGATGTCCCCAGCATGTATCCTCTCTTTGTTCGGTATGACTTCCTGATGCTACTAATCGAGATCACAGTTCATATTATGATACTTGTGCTTCTAGAGGATGACCTTTTTATGCTTGTATGTAAACTATGTATATGTTTCATTGACTTCCTGGTGCGATATTTCCTACCTCAAGGTAGTGCACTCCGTCCCAAATTGTTTTGGACTCTTGGTTGTCACCTGACACCTGACTTCTAGAATCTAAAGCGTTCAAAGATGTGGACTGACTGAAGTGACTGTGAAACACTTCCATTAAAACTTGTTTGTAGGAGGTTGTTTCCATTAGAAATTATTCCGCTTGCGCTGGTTCCCTAATGAATATTCGATGCATTTTCGCTTGTGTTAACACTCAAAATTGTATTCATTTTAGGACGGAGAGAGTACTTAAGTGTTAACACTCAAAATTGTCCGCGAATAAAGTTTTATAGCCCGCTAAAAGCACGGTAAAGACCCGCTAAAAAAACACGGTAAAGATGAAGCAATAAATGGTGGTCTCCGGAGAATTTATACGGAAAGTGCAATAGACTGAACGTGCAAAGTATATAACACAAGATGACGAGTGGCTCCCTAAGCTATCTAGAAATTCACTCAGTAAATTTGAAAGCACTGGACATCTTCACCTACACAGGGTGGGTCGAAAACAGGTGGACACATTTAATGCCTCCCCTCTATGCTACCATCACATAAAAATAAGTCGGGCAGGTGGATACATTTAATGCCTCTCCTCCTTACCATAAGATAAAAATAATTCCCCGACTATGCAGGAACATTTGTGCTCACACATGCAGCCATGCATCTAAGAGACGGCTTGGGTTGCGTGCACGTTGCTCCCAAGGTGGTCAGTGGTTGGGGTTGGTCGCCATTAATACAGCCCCCTAGCCAGTGCAGGTTCAACTTCCTAGCCGTGCAGCGTCCCATCATCCCTTAGCACCTCCGTGTCCACCTCAACATGGCAAACATCAGGGCGATCGCTGCGGACTACGGCCGAAGATCTGCTGCCTTCCTTGCACTGCTCATGTGCCCTACACTACCAGCAGCACCATCGGCATAAATGAGGAAATAAAGCTTCGGAACCTATTTTTAAACTAAAACTTGACAACAAATTCTTTTCAAGAAGTTAGGACGTTGCATGCAAAATTATATAAGTAGCCCTATTACTATAGTTATGTATCCAGGATAGATGGCACTCTGCTGACTTACGTAGGCTTAATCAAGTTCTTTGTAGGTACACTGACCCCAAGTATAGTCCGATAGTATCGACTAGCTACAGAGAAAGATCGGTGTGCCAAAAAACTAAGAGCGGTTGCCCTATATGTTGGCAACAGTAGAAGAATGTATAGGACGTACATTCATGCATATCCTGTTTGTGCATTCTAGTGCCCGTATTGCTTGCAGATACGCCATCCATAGGTGTCACACGTGTCGTATGGTGCACGCCTAACTCGTTCCTGTTCTGGAGGTAATGCTAAATTATGGCTTTGTGCTTCACATCGCATGTGGTTCACGCCTGCCTAAAAGTTGGCTTTAATTTCTAACCCTACTTTGGTGAGTTAGTATTCTATATGGTGCATAATCCTGTATTGGATTGAATAGAAGTGTTGGCTTTGCTACTGCATTATTCTTTCTTTTCCTTTTAATGAAATGATACGCAACTCTCATGCGTGTTCGAGAAAGAAATATATGCTCCACCATATAAATTGGAAGCTGTATAAATTTAAGTGTAAATTTGGAAGGTGTATAAGTTCTCTGTGGTCCTAATTAAACATATAACTTTGCTCTATCCAAATGAGTTCATAATTTAGAACTTCTCACTGTCTGACAAAGAGTACGGAAATAAGCATCATACAAACCACTGAATAATTGGCAGACTCAAGTGGGTTACCAAAACCTTTTATTTTATATTTGTTTTATTTACTATTTAGCTTGGATAAAAATTGTTACAAAAAAGGTTAATACAGATAAGTGATAGGCATGACTAAGTTTGGGACGACCAATAGGGCATCAGTATAAGTATTTGTCACTTTTACAGGTGGAGCAACATTCCAGGAATCTCAGAGCTATCTTGTGACAAATTCAAGGAATTATGTATTGTGTAGATATCAGAGACACAAGCACACAAAAAATATTAAAATAATTATTCTGAAATAATGATAAGATTGCATAGGATACACATACAGAATAACAAGTATTATTAGGGGCAGCGAGACTAGAAAACTACCTTCTAGATGAAAAGTGGCCTTCTGAAGAAGGAAAGCCGTCACCTGTACTGATCTTTTGAGATGTTTTCTTTTCCTTATTCCTATTATCATCAAAGTATGGGAGGACACGGTGGTAGCAGGCATATAACCATACAAATGCATTATCGCTGTCATATATATGGTCTAAGTACTACCACGTGAAATGGTTCCACATAGACCAATACCCCACGGTAGAGTCAGTAAAAATAATATTGCATATTACAGCCACCATAGTATCCCTCATAAATATTAAAGTGTAGTCTGTCTGAACTTTATTTAGTTATTACTGACAAGGAACTCACATGGATACCTAGCGTTGATACTTTGCTAGCTATGTAAAAACTTAACCACAATGACAATTGCAAAGGACCTCGCATCACAATATAGCTGGTATAAGAATTGCGCCGCTATTTATTTGGTGAATGTAAGAAATAACTTAATCATGTGCAGTCAAGTTGTGGACAGGCCCTATGCCCTCGAAATTTGAATAAATCCGCGAAACTTGAATATTTATTCAACTCTTCTTATTTCAACAACTATCTCAGGGCCTCTCGTAGGGTAGCAGGCACATTACATGGATATACAATATGATTGATGCTACCATAGTAAGAATTAGGATAGCAAAGATGGTCATGGTGAGCCCATCTTCATCTAAGCACATCTTGAGAGTGTCAGCTTCTTGCTTCTGACAGTGTACTCTGGCTCCTGCTTGATGTTTTCTTCGATAGTCTCCAGCTTGCAACACTTATCTCAGGCTTTTTCTTAAAATGTTGAAATAGGTTGCCATTTGAATAGGGGGCTTATGCTGGTGATTAGTGTTGAGTGTGGAGTGTCTTGTTGTGAAGGGGGATATAGGCGATTGACGGCGGGTTTAGAGGGTGGGTGCGCGCTATTATCAGCGGCATTGAGCAGCATTAAGGGCCGAGGGAATCAGGTTTGTGGGGGACAGCAGCGGCAGCATTGGGCCAATGGAGGTGACATCACGAGCGGTGTCGTGGGGCAGTGGTACAATGTGCGGTGGGTGGCGGTGCAGAAGAGACAACGGCGTGACGCTGAGAGGACGACACCAGTGTACGGGAAAAGGAGCGCGGGTGAGTGGGCACTGGTGGTGCGCACGGCTTTAATTTGCATGCGGTCTGCGGTGCGCTTTGCTGGTTGCATGGGTGTGGAGTAAATGTAGCTAATTCGGGCGCACCCAAGCAACTGAGAAGTGGAGGCGGCGTAGAAGGAAAACACTGGCGGGTCACGAGGTGGGGAGAGCGTCAGCCATGGTGCGCTCTCGGCGCGAGCTTGAGTGGAGGGAGGAAAAAGGAGGGGAGAGGGGTTCGCTCGATGAGGAGGCGAGCGAGCGACCGTGCCCCAAAAGAAGAAAAAGGAGGGGTCCAGTACGGGGGCAAGGGTGAGGGCGAGAGTCGAGAGCCGACAGGGTGTGGAAAAAGGAGAGAAAATGAACTGTACGAGTGAACAAGGCGAGTGTGGCATAGCTAAACGAGAGCTAAACGCAAGTGGGTCCCGGTATCTACAGCGTCCGTAGGTGTCGATGCGTGCGTAGCGCGGTCAAACCGGACACTGGGATTGGGACATGGTGTCAATTTAAGCCTTTCAATCACTCCAGACTACTCGAATAATAACTTTTCTGCACTCGTCGTCCTCGTGCACTGTGCGCTTCTCATTTTCCTAGCCTCTGGTCCACTCTTGATCCTCGCCCTCGTCCCCGTATCAAGCCCCCCTCCTTTCTTTCTTTTTTTGGGGACACGGCCGCCCGCACGCCTCCCTCGTCGAGCGAACCCTCTCTCCTCTCCTTTATTCCCCCCTCCGCTCGCTTTCACAGGGAGCGCGCCATGGTCGACTTTATCCCCACAGCGTGAACCGACACTATATCCCATCCATGCTGTCTCCACTTCTGGTGCGCTGCGCTCCATCTCCATTCGCCACTATAAAATACCCTTGGTCCTTGCTCTTCTTCTTCATCCTCATCCCTCTCGAATCCGAAGCAGAGCTACGAGATCTAGCCGTTATTGTAGAACTAGGTTCGTCTGACAGAGGCGATGGTGTAATCTGAGAAGAAGGGATCTTGTTTTCGAAGAAGTTCAAGTCTACCCTTGGTTAGTTTGGTCTTAGGGTTCACGATGTTTGATTTCTCAGTCTCCTGTTTCTGGATCTGTTGGTCATACATCATGTTTTGGATAATCATTATCTTGTTGTTTTTCCATTGCCCTCGTCTATCCTGACTTCTAGAGTAAGCCTTGGTTGTACTAGATTGCTCTTAACCATGTGACTTGAAATCCCGGAGTAATTTAGTGTTCGACGTCGTGTAATCTTTCTTGTAATTTTAGATTTACGAAATGTGTTGTAGTTTCGCCTAAGGAGAGTGGATCATAATTCACTCTTTTGTAAATCCTCGCGTTAGGAGACATACTTGTGTTGTAGTTTTTGCTCTTTTCACCTATAATGTAATCCTAGCCAATGTTGTGCTTTGAATCTAAGTATGTTAGTTGCTTTTTTTTATAAAAGGGAATATATTAATATCCTAGCATCTGCATCGACTAATGCATATTGTTGTTCATTATTACAAGCGAGCAAAAAAAACCAAGGAATCTCAAACACGAAGTTTTGAACCATGAATACAACAGAATTCTCAAAAAGAAAGACTAAAGAGCAATTCTGTTGCTAAAACACCAGCCGTGTATAGCAAACACCTCCATCGTGGCCGTCTCAATAAAGCCAAACTCCATCAAATACTTCTTTCCACTAATATATCATTAATTTGCTGGCCTAGAATATGCACCATGTAATGACAACCAACCTCTATGTTCGTTTACAACATTGTAATGAAAAAAACTATGTTACCTTTTTCTTTGCATATTTTTCCATTTAATGTACCAAATAGACCAACATTTCGTAGCAACGCGATGAGAAAACATATTAGACATATAAGTCATATTTTCCAAGATTTTTCCTATACCAAGTATATCACCCGCAGCGAAGTGCGGGCAGCGGTGGCTAGTAAATTTAATGCACGCTGAATTTATTCATGCCTCTTACATTCCATGTTTTGGGAGAAGCCTGCGTGCTACATTGAGAACTGGGATCGATCATGGGCACTTAACAGGCCCATCGATGCCTGTTCGGTCCATAGACTAAAGAAATTTGTGACGCAAATAGGAAAATTCGTTTGGACGACTCAAAGCACTCTGTTCGACATGTAATTTTTTGTCTTTTCTATTTTGCAATAACGGGATTCAAAATAAGAAAAGCTTACACTACACTTCACATGGCTAATAAATAGAGTACAGTACTGAACAGTACTACAGTACATTATCATCAATAGCATAAAACTACCCTTATATAGCATGCCGTATTTTATTCATCAAATCAACACTGATGAGTGATTTGTCTTCGATCAACGGACTAATGCCGCTCTGTCACGTCTTCAGGCAATCCGGAAAAGTTACAGCAAGCTTGTTGGTACCGATTGGCAAATAAAATAAAAGAAGAAAACTCACCATACTTTCACTATCTATAGTATCTAACCTTAAGATGATTCTGGGCAAGATCAAGCAAAAACAGAGGATCGTTTTTAGTCTGCGTATATGCTTCGATCTTGTTCATCTCCTCAATGAATTTCTCAAGGTTCGGCCTGCCTTTGGTGATGTCATAGTTCCTAAGATGAGAGTAGTATATCTGAACCCTTTCCAAAATTGTAACATACGCTATATCCGCCTGAAAAGGGAATCGAGCATTAGAAAGAGTAAAAAATTTGGGCAATCCAAATGAAAGGAGAAAAAGCAAACCACATTTCAGGTCGTAAAGGCAGTGATTTACCAAGCTAAATTGGCCTAGGAAGAACGGGCCGTCGTTGAACTTTGTCATCTCAGCTTCGAGTTTATCCAGAGCAGCAACTGATGATGGAACATACAGTTTGAGCGATGCAGCATCTCAAGTTGTCAACGAATCCAAATTGCAATCCTTTCAGTCTAAGCAATGGCCTTACCAACTTCATCTGACACGGCTGCGTGGGCCATCAACGGCGAGTAGAGGGCTTTGGTGAACGCATTGGCATATGCGATCAGCTCGTCAGCAAACTGCCTCTTTGCAGAATCCTGCAGGAAACCAACACACACATCCTCATCCTCTGCTCTGAGACGATCAGAAATTGCTGCAACGTTGCAAGTGTTCTGCTGCACTGAAGGTGACACTTGACAGGTACCTCTGGGAGCAGCGCAGGGCCGTCAAAGTTGCGGTCGATGTACTTGATCAGGTCCAGGCTCTCGCCCCAGACCTCGTTGTCGTGCTCCAGGGAAGGAACCTACCGAGAAACAGATGTTGTCTAAAGTGTTTCACGAAGAAGATGCTCAAGATGGTGGACATGTACTACAACTGTAGACCCAGCATACCGTGCCCTGTGGGTAAACCTTCTCCTTGTACCAAGCTGGTTTGTCCTGCAGATCAATGGCCACCAGCTCCATCTTGTCCTGCAAACCCTGGAGAGAGGAAGCAAACGAAACGAGGGTATTAGTTTTTGCAGTAATTTTTCACTTGTGAAGAGGCAGTAAAACTAAAAGTAGCAGAACCATGAAGTTCCTGGTAACCCAGGCACGCTGAGCGAACGGGCAGAAGTAGCAAATGTAGAGCCTTCACGCCAGCAAAATATGAGTAAAAGTCAGTCACTGATTTACCGTCTGATCAGTGCAAAAGTTTTCTTTTTCTTATTCCTGTTCACTTGTGTTATAATCCGTACTTATCAGCTTGTTTTTCAGCCGGAACAGTGTTTTTCTCTCGCAACAAATCAGCCGGAACAGTGTTTCGTTTTGTTTTTTCAGCGAAGCGAACGGGGCCAATGGAAACAAAAAGAGAGGAAGTGTGGTATTGAATAGGAATATAGGATGGTGAGTTGCCTGGTGGTGCCATCGAAAACGGGAGGTGGCTGCGAGGTGGAGCCGAGGGCCGGCGGGAGCGTCTCCTTCACAGAGCTGCACACAGACACAGGCGTTCGGTTCCATTAGCTAGGGACGCGCACAAAACGGCAATCACAGCACAGCATAGCATGCATCCTCCACGACTCCTCGTACGACGACGACGACCAATCACCCACCTGGAGCTGGAGGGTCCTGCGGCTGCGGCCATGTCGACGGGATGGGACTGGGACGTGTTGGAGACGCGACGCCGGCAGCGGCAGTGGTTGATTGGCGAGCGGTGGGCGCGCGAGTGCGGTGGTGAGATGATCGTGATCGGCCCACGTATTTATACCAGTGGATGGACTAGTGGTGTTTTAATGATCGCTGTCGTCGCTGTCTGCTAAATTGCGGTGGCACCCCACTTGTGAGGACCCTAGGCCTTGTTTAGTTCGCGAAATTTGGATTTTGGGACTACTATAGCATCTTCGTTTTTATTTGACAAATAGTGTCCAAACATTGACTAATTAGGCTTAAAACGTTCGTCTCGCAATTTCCCACCAAACTGTGCAATTAGTTTTTCTTTTCGTCTACATTTAATGCTCCATGCACGGGCCGCAAACATTCGATGTGACAGGTACTGTAGCAACTTTTTGGATTTTGGGGTGGAACTAAACAAGGGCTTATTGTTGGAGTTGAAGAGTTAGATGACGTAATCGATTGGGTCATCTTTGCCTCTTTGTGATGCTTGATCAATCTGTATTGCCCCTGTTCAGGTGGGAACAAGATCCTCTAACTTGGACTTGGATGACTGCAGGGTACAGTCGAAGAAGGATCGTCGTTCTTGCATGTCGTCATCTATGACCTAACTGATGAAGTCACATGTCGAAGCTAACTGCAGGGAGCAAGGATTGCTTGAAACCCTTGCTGATTTTGAGGGACACTACTACGGCAAAGATCTGTAGAGGCGCCTCTAAGTTGATCACCGGAGTATATATATATATATATATATATAATGCAGTTGATCCACGTACAGAGCGCATCATACGGGATGAAGGGACGAAATAAGCAGTACATGTAGCCGGGACATGCGCTCTCTCTGACTTCTGAATTCTGAGCAATCCTTGCGCTGTCGCCTGTTGGACTGCTTGGACAAGTACAGTCAAATGTAGCATATGCTTTTGCAAATTGCAACGTGTGCTGTCGACAATTGTTCTTTTATCTGGACACGATCGAGCACGTCGTCTTGCCCGCATCTTAAACAGAGTTCAGTTTGCTAAATGACATGGCAGCCCCATCTACCGGTTTCGAGTGGGGAAGGTATGTGACCCCAGCGTTAGGATTAAGCAGCTCCCATCTGAAAGAGTTGAAAGCCAACAACAGGATTAATCGAAGATTAGTCAAATTTGAAAATTTCAGTATAACTTAGCTTAACAAGCTCTGTTATTTAAACTAGTGCTGTAGGGAGTGCTATCTACGGTAGCTAGGACAGATATGAGAAAAGGAAAACAATTTGTACTATGTTATTTAGATGATCAATTACTTGTATCCAACAGCTAGATGATGGAGCATGATAGTGAGCTGCAGCCTTGCCAACATGTTCCCAGCGCAGATCCTGGGCCCTCCACCGAACACCTGGTACGTGCCTGGCTTTGGCGGTTTCTGGTAAAGTGATCAGTAATAATGTCCGATGTTGAATCGTCAGTGCAAGTCCCAATCGACAGTACTATATATGAGGTGAACTAGCTTAGCTTTGTATATACAGTTATACACTCTGAACCCCTGATCTCTAATAACAAGGGAATTAAATTAACGAAAAATCAACAGATTACTGCTGAATGCACTTAGTAGAGACTTACGTCCCATCTGTCTGGGTTGAAGCTGCGTGGATCATCATAAGTAGTTGGCGTCGGTATGCAAGGAGCGCAGCCACACCACGACCCTCCACCCTTTACGAATCGTATAACCTAGTACATGTAATCAATTTAAGCATTATATTGGCTTGTCCATTAATTCTTCATTCTAGAGTAGTGGGAGAAGTACTAGTACTGAATCATATAAAAGTGATTGCTTAATATAATTGCCTCTGTACTGGACATCTCTATGTGTCACGCGATGGACCATTGGAGCTACGTTGGCTACTCGAATTGTTTCTTCTACCACCTGCGAAAGACCAAGGGCTCAGAATAAATTGCATGCATACCCATATCCTTGAGCTAGTTTTTGTATTGTGTGACTTGTGATGGATATGCATCGTCGTATATTATGTACCTTGGCAGTATACTTCATGCTAGGGATGTCATCCAGGGAAATGAAGCCACCATTCTTGTCTCTACTTACAGCGTCGTTCTCCTCCTGACATGTGCAAGTTGCCAAGTTCAGATAATAAACATCATATAAATTACGCAGCACTTACATGGGCCATTCCGACCGCTTGGATTACAATTCTTGAATAATATATAATCCAGACTAGTTTATTCAAGAATTGGGCTCTTCGTGAGTTTACGGTGCTTAATTACCTCTCTGATCTGACTCTTTTTTGCACGACGACGCATAAGCAGTGCCGCAAAAAACTAGCTAATTCAAGAAGAGAATTGTGTACAAGAAGAGAAGAGAATTGTGTACAAGTAGCTAGCTAGCTTACCCTCAGCTTGTGAAGAGCAAGGGGAGATTTGGCTAGGTGATAGGCCGCCCACATAATGGCGTTGGAAGTTGACTCGTAGCCCGCGACGACGAGAGAGACGATGTTGTCCACCACCTCGTCGTCGCAGAGCTTCTTCCCTTGCTCGTCTTCCCTCTCCATCTCCATCAGCCCGCTTATCAAGTCCTTGTTGGCATCCACCGTCGTGTCCTCTCTCCTCCTCCTCTGGACCTCCTCCCTGAACACCGTGTCTAGTTTCTTGCGGCACTGCTTATATATATGAGTCACCGTTCAAAATTAAAGTCATATCAGAGTAATTAATTAATTAAGCACGGCAGAAGTATAAGAGCGACATGAACTGAAAGCATATCTTCTCATGCACGTACAGCGCGAGCGTGACGGTAGGCCGTTCCGGGGAAGTCTAACGGCAACGCCCTGAATCCAACAACCAGGCCGGCGAACCACCCGTCCATCTTGTCGGTGAGAGGCGACGGATCCATGCTCACGAACATCTTGCATATGTTCTCGAACGTCACCTGCAAGCGCATGCGTTAGTTATTCGATTTATGGCTTCAAATAAACGCATTAGCGTGCATCACTGTGCGCCGGAATATATAGCTATATTCGTATCAATTAGAGCAAGTATGATAAACGTGTATAGCTTGCTTATACATACATGTCTATTCATGCAAGAACCCAACATCTACAAGTTCTTTAATATCGAACAGAATAGTACAAATGAAATAGAAAAAAGGATGACCAAGGTTATAGACACCGTACCGTATATTATTATTAGACGTACTCTTGTCCTTCTAGAGCTGTAGTTTCTTAGCTTATTGCATTCTTTACTATAGTTGCTTTAATTGGTTGGATTTGGATGCTTCCGATCGGTAGATGCTTCAACCTTATGTCCGAACGTGGACAAACTAAAAATGGTTATAATTGTCTAGTTGATCCTTACTCCTATGGGGTATATTATCTATGGCTATATAGCCTATATAAGTACATTGTTACTTTTGGGTGCGTGTTTCTGCCGACGGACACGTACACCTTGCGCACGTTCAGTCCTTGTTCGGTTCTACTCGAGGGATTGAGCGGAATTTTGACTTGCAGCCTCGTGGGCCTGCACGGGAGACCAGAGAGGGGGTGGGGGCCTAGGTGGATCATTGTGGATGTTAAATGAACTTTTCTAACAACATCAAAGGGCAATTTGCAAATATGGGACTCGAAACATCGGTCGTTTGTAGATTTGACACTAGACCCACGTTCATAGACATAGATGGACCCACTTGTCATCCATCCGAGTGTCATCATAACCAAGGAGTCCATCTTTCGAGTGTCATTTTTGCAACCAGAATTCAATTTGGGCCGCTTACCTAAGATGAATTTTCCACAATTCGACGGCGACAACCCCCAGCTGTGGACCACCGGCGCAAAAAAAAAACACGGCTCATGCTGGAAAACACTATTTATGGCTGGACTAAACAACACTGTTAATACTGAAAAACACTGTTTATATTGTTTGTTGTGCGAGAAAAACAGTGTCCAAGCCGAACAAGCTACTTCGAGATGTACTCTGTTCCATCCTCGGTTTGGATTCGTGTCTCTATGCACCACTTCACCAGTGCCGCTGCTCGCTGGCTTCAGTCCGTGGAGCGATCCCTTCCTTCAGATTGGCCTACCTTTTGCCGTCTGATTCACCAGCGATTCAGCCGTGACCAGCACGAACTCCTTATCCGCCAATTGTACCACATCAAACAAACATCATCTGTCCAGGACTATACCGAGCGCTTCACTGAGCTGGTTGAACAACTCAAAGCCTACACTACCCCTGACCCTCTTTACTACACAACCCGCTTCATCGACGGTCTGCGACATGATATTCATGCCATTGTCATGGTTCAACGGCCCAGCGATTTGGATGCTGCCTGCACTCTTGCTCTGTTATAGGAAGAGGCGCTCGAGCCGGCTCACCGTCGCGACTTCAAAAAGTCGGACAACTCTGTCTTCTCCAAGACGGCGTCGATCAAGGGCGCCCTGCCATTACCACCCCCACCTCCGCGCCCGGGGCAGGAGCAGCGCCCCATGGACGACAAGAAGCAGGGTGGCCGTGGGGTGACTGTTGATGACAAGCTGTCCGCGCTCCGCTCCTTGCGCAAGGCCCGGGGCCTGTGCATCCGCTGCGGGGAAAAGTGGGCGCCCGGGCACAAGTGTGCCGCAGAGCTCCAGCTACATGCCCTTCAAGAGGTGTGGAACTTGTGCCAGGACGATTTCCAAGAGTTGGAGTCTTCGACTACCACGCCAACTGAGCCCGAGAACCAGGTGTTCATGCTGTTGTCTGCTGCTGCGGTTTCGGGCGACGTCGCTCCCGTACGATGCAGCTTCGGGGCTTCTTGGGTGATCTGGAGGTGCTCATTCTGATAAACTCGGGGAGCAGTCACTCATTCCTTAGCTCTTCTGTTGCAAGCAAAGTTGCTGGGTGCATTCCTCTGTTACAACCAATGACAGTCAAGATTGCAGATGGGGGTACTGTTCGCTGCGAGTATGAGTTGCCAGAGGCTAAATGTACAGTGCAGGGCTACTCCTTTCAGTCTGCTCTCAAGGTTCTTCCTCTGGGTTCATTTGATTTGATTATTGGGATGGACTGGTTGGAACCATTTTCACCAATGAAAATTCACTGGCGCAACAAATGGATGGCAATTCCTTATGGGTCCTCGACTGCCCTGCTCCAGGGTATTCATCCAGAACCAGTGGACTGTGCGTTGATCCAACTATTTCAGCTAGACTCCGATTCAGTGTCCGCTCGGCTGGAATCCAATGAGTCCTTGGTGCAGCACGTGCTTGAGGAGTTCTCTGAACTATTTGCCGAGCCTACCGAGCTGCCTCCGCGCCGTGCTTGTGATCACCGAATTCCTCTTATTCCTGGTGCTCAGCCGGTGGCCGTCCGCTCCTACCGGTATTCTCCAACTTTGAAGTCTGAGATAGAGGAACAAGTTACAGAGATGCTCAAGACCGGTATGATCCAGCCATGTAGCGGTGCCTTCTCCTCCCCGGTCCTTTTGGTCTGAAAGAAGGATGGCTCTTGGCGATTCTGTGTGGATTACTGTATGCTGAATTCTCTGACGGTGAAGTCCAAGTTTCTCATCCCGGTTATCGATGAGCTGCTAGATGAGTTATCTTCAGCAAGATGGTTCACCAGCTTGGACCTTCGGGCAGGGTTCAATCAAATCCGGTTGGCGCCAGGGGAGGAGCATAAAACTACATTTCAGATGCACTGGGGCCACTTTGAGTTCACTGTGATGGCATTTGGGTTGACAGGGGCACCAAGTACATTTCAAGGCGCCATGAATTGCACCCTCAAACCTCTGCTCTGTAAGTGTGTTATCGTCTTCTTCGACGATATCCTTGTTTACAACAACAGTTTGGAAGAACACATTGAGCATCTTAGGCAAGTCTTCAGCCTCCTAGCCAAGGACAATTGGTTGATTAAGAAGTCTAAGTGCCAGTTTGCTCAGCAGTGGATTTCTTATCTTGGCCACGTTGTCAGCGCTGAGGGCGTCGCAACTGATCCGGCCAAGATTCAGTCCATTCAAGATTGGCCATCTCCATCTGATGCAAAGCAGCTACGCAGCTTCTTGGGCCTTGCCGGTTATTACCGCAAATTCGTGAAGCATTTCGCTGTCATATCCAGGCCCCTCAATGACCTGCTAAAGAAAGGCACAATGTTCCTGTGGACACCTGTTCATGAAGAATCAGTCCAGGCTTTGAAGCATGCTCTGGTGACGGCGCCAGTGCTGGCACTTCCCAACTTTTCTAAGCCTTTCCAACTCCAGACGGACGCCAGTGATTTGGGAGTCGGTGCAGTACTTCTCCAAGAAGGCCACCCAAGAAGTGAAGAAGGCCACCCTCTGGCTTTCGTCAGCAAGGCCCTCGGCCCTTGCACCAGGGGCCTATCAACATATGAAAAAGAGTTCCTGGCCATAATCGTTGCAGTGGAGCAATGGCGGTCCTATCTCCAACACGCCGAGTTTGTCATCTTTACTGATCACAACAGCCTTACGCACATTACTGACCAGCGATTCCATACTCCGTGGCAACTTAAGATGTACACAAAGTTGGTTGGTCTGCAGTACAAAGTCATTTACAAGCCTGGGGTTTCCAATGCAGCAGCAGATGCTCTTTCACGCCATCCAGCTCCTCTAGGACAACTTCATGATATTTCATACTGCACTCCTGAATGGTTGTCTGCTGTGATCGACGGCTACTCTCAAGGTCCCTTCTCAATCTCTCTTATCCAAGAGCTGTCTGTCTCTCCTGACTCCCACAAGCCATTCACTTTGAGCAGCGGCGTGTTGAGATATCAAGGCCGAATCTGGATTGGCGCCAACCTTGCATTGCAGCTTCGTATTATGCAGGCTCTACATTCCTCTCCTCTGGGCGGCCATTTTGGCTTTCCCGTCACTTACAGCCGCATCCGTAAGCCGTTTGCTTGGCGTGGCCTCAAGTCTTCGGTCAAGGCATTTCTGTCTTCCTGTACAGTTTGCTTGCAAGCTAAGCCTGAGCGCTGCCGTTACCCGGGCTTACTTTCTCCGCTGCCAGTTCCTTCGGAGTCTTGGCAAGTGATATCCATGGATTTCATTGAGGGTCTCCCCCGCTCCGGCTCGGCAAACTGTTTGATGGTTATCGTCGACAAATTCAGTAAGTTCGCCCATTTTGTTCCCCTGCTGCACCCATTTTCTGCCCAGCAGGTCGCTCAGCTCTTTCTTGACAACATATACCGCCTGCATGGTCTTCCCACCCATATAATTTCTGATCACGACCGCATTTTCACTAGCACCTTTTGGCGCGAGCTTTTCCGCATTGCTCAGACAACTCTTTCCATGAGTTCGGCTTACCACCCGCAATCTGACGGCCAAACTGAGCGCGTCAATCAATGCCTTGAAACTTTCCTTAGTTGTTTTGTCCATTCTTGCCCTAAGCAATGGTCTCGCTGGGTGTCCTTAGCAGAGTTTTGGTACAATACTTCGCCTCATTCCTCCCTTGGCCGCTCCCCCTTCGAGGTCTTGTATGGCCATCCCCTCGCCACTTCGGTCTTACCGAGGATTCTGCCACTGATTCTTCTGAGATCGAGGCTTTCATCTCTGAGCTTGCTACCATGCTTGCTGCTGTCCGCCAACATCTTCTGCGCGCCCAGCAGCGCATGAAATCCCAAGCAGACAAGAAGCGTTCTGATCGTTCTTTCGCAGTGGGTGACATGGTCTACTTAAAGTTGCAGCCCTATGTGCAGAGTTCTTTAGCTCCCAGATCAAACCAAAAGCTCGGTTTCAAGTACTTTGGGCCCTTCAAGATATCTGATAAGATTGGGACTGTTTCTTACAAGCTAGATCTGCCACCAAGCTCTACCATACACTCAGTTTTTCATGTTTCCTTGCTGCGGCCGGCTCCTTCACAGAAATATCAGGTATCTCCAGATCTCCCTCATACTGACCTTGGCCTTCAGTTTCCAGAAAAGATCTTACAGAGGCGCATTCAACCTCATGGTGATGGCTCGGTGGCTCAAGTATTGGTCAAATGGTCTGGTCTTGATCTTGAACTTGCTACTTGGGAGAACACTGAAGCTCTGTTCCAACAGTTTCCCAATGCTCCAGCATGGGGACACGCTGGTCCTCAAGGGGAGGGGGGTGTCAGCGCCCATCTTCCTGGTGAAACCCAAGACCAGCCAAGGCCCAGGAGGGGTAAGTGCAATAGGCCCAAGAGCTCCAAGGTATTCGGCCCGCAGTGGTCCTGTAACCAGCTGAGCCTGCGTGCCGGCTAGGATAAATAGCTTCGAGGGTGAAGGCAAATTATCGATGTATTGAACCCAGTTACATTACGTTATATTCCAATCCTGCCATCGTTGAGGCAGGCGAACACTAATTGGACTCTTTCTTCCTCTCCAATCCACTCCTCTTCTCCCCGATCTCCGGTCATCGCCGGCGCCGGGGGTTAACAGATGCCCTTCTATTTAGGGTTAGGGTTCCTTGTTTTGGCGAATTTCTTGGGGAAATATGGATATGGGGTTTCTTATTTTGAAGTGTTTGGTTCTTTCATTCATCCCCCTCTTTCTAGATGTTGGGAAGCACCACTGAAACTAGGTAGGAACTAATGTACTTGATTCACAAGAACAACATGAACTAGGTATGAACAACATGAAGTAGTTGGTTCTAACTTGAGCTTAGGCTGGCTTCGATACCATTGTTAGATTTGTAGGATTGATAAGCTCTAGAACTAGGACACATGAACATGAACAAACTAATGCTGCTCGTGCCTTCGTTGGACGAGTTAGCCATTGCGGCTTGCTAGCAACCCAGTCTGCTTGGAGCAGGTGAAATGTAATAGAAACTAGGTGTGGGAATCCCTTCCCAGTGCTGCAGCAACTACCTGATCAATAGTTTGTTCTAGAGTTACTTTCACTACCTTGAGATGGTTTGGGGTGCCTCTTCATTTATCTTGCTGCTGCGCATTGGGTGGCTTTCTTTAGTCAATCTTGGTGGCTGCTACGAGTGTGTCCTTGCCTCTGATCAAGGCATAAGACAGCCCTCTGAATTGCACTGTTTGTTTCTTTAAAAGTGCAGCACAGTAGGTCTTTCTTACCTTTGCACTTTCATAACCATTGACAACACACAACCAGTTAGGATTTTTCACATTTAACTGCTCATGATCTATCCAACATGATTAACTGTTTATGCATACACATAAAAAAACCCATACTTTTTTTTTTTTTTGCTAGCATTGTGATCAAAACAGATACATGGATACATCAGACTGAAAAGGATCGATCATATATCTCACTCTACACAGAAGTAATGAAGAAAAACACCAACTATCTGCTTTCAGACTCCTTAACACATACGTATACATGTATGCAGATGCAGCACACTATTACATGGCTCTCGTTTGGACTCTATGCTTGTATGCATCAGGTCTGTCCTGCTGCGCTCTAGTCGCAGCAGAGGTCACATAGCCAGCAGCAACACAGAGCAGCAATACTGCAAAAAAAAAAAATCGAACCACACGCGCGCATTGGTTAATCAAATAACACCCTTTTGGGAATGCAATGGGCATTGGCAGATGAATTACATTACATCTGCAAGCAAAGTACTGATGACACTTACCATCCATCGATGAAACTAGTCTTTCGTCCCCGCGCTCTTGTTTGTCCGGCGCGCGGCGACGCCGCGCCTTGCTGCTCCGAATAGTCGTCCACAGTCGGGTAGCCTAATATATAACGGCGGAGCGAGCGAGATCAGCCAATAATGGAGCAAAGAACGAAGAGAGCGTCTGAATTCTGAGCATGCAGTGCTCGAAGAATCGAATTCGAACGAGCGAGGAACAAATTCAGAGTATCACGGAGAACAGAATCGATCAGCGAAACCACAAAGAGAAGAATCGGAGCTAGCAGTATAAACTAAAGATGACCATATGCATGCATCGATCACCTAGTGGAGGCTGCAGGTTCTTGTGGCCGACGCCCTCCATTATTCTTTCGCGTTCTTGTACAAACAACTCAGCTCTCTCTCTCTCTCTCTCTCTCTCTCTCTCTCTCTCTCTCTCTCTCTCTCTCTCTCTCTCTCTCTCTCTCTCTCTCCTCTCTCTCTCTCTCTCTCTGTTTTATCGTTTGATATATGAAGATCTATCTCTATAGCTCTTATAGCCTATAGTTGTTGAGTTACTCGGTTATGTATGTATGTACTTACTTGGTGAGTAGGAATGCGAGAGATCGCCGAGGCATATATAGCCCGAACCGCCGCGCATGCGCACACATGCAAATATTCGTTTCGGGTTTCTTTAAGAAAACTTGCGAGAGATGCTGCACTTGTCGATCTGTCCGCGCTCGGCTTTGCCGGCCGCTTTGCGTGCGTGGACCATGCTATCGCCCGACGAGTTGCATTGCATGCTCGCGCGGGTGGACTCTCTGCCCTCGCTCGCCGCCGCGGAAATTTGGAAAACCGAATCCAGCAGCCGCGGGTGGACACCTGCCCTCGCCGACGCGGAAATTTGGAACACCGTACCGAATCCAGCAGCCGCGGAAATTAAAGGTGACCAGATCGGTAAGACGACTGTCGGCACCGGCGCCTGCTGGCTGCTGCAGCTGTACCGGGCTCGGGCGGTTTGGCTGATGTTTCTGCGGCTGATAAGTCGGATGATGCTGTTTTGCGGTGGTCGATAAGTTTAAGCGAATTCATCGCCCCGGCCCGGCTAGCTGTGTTAAAAGTCGACTAATTTGATGCACGGCGCATTCTTGACAGTGTCCGGGCGTTGGATGGCGGTTGGGCGTCGTCGGTGCTGAATTCTTTTTTCCCGTCTTTTGCTGATGAGTGAAGCCACAAACCGCATGTCTTTGACTCTTTGTAGGTCCAAGGGATATGTTCTCCCGTCCCCGTCCCAGAGTTGTCAAGGCAAATGAAAGTGCAAGCGCAGGATCGGCGAGTACCATTCTTGCGGCTTGTTGTAGTGTGGTGTACTGGTGTGGTGTGATTGAGATCTAGTTGTGTAAGTCTGCGATTGTTGGAGACACGTGAAGGAGACACAAAAGCTGCAGCCCTCTCATGGAAAGATCTTTGTGTGCCCCTCAGCTTCAGTAAAAATTGCTCAATAGATGTGGACATTGCTTTTGATCATGAAGAATTTTGGAAAGAAATAACTAGACAAAGTACTTTACATGCTCCTAGAACTAATGATATTCATAATCCCACTCTTCTTTCATGCATCGTTGGGTTGTTATGACCATATATCCTAGAGCCGATGTTAGAACTATTCGTAACGATGAGTTGAAAATCTTGTACGGAGAGCTCACGACGACATACAAGCGACGGCGGCGGCCAGCGGTGGTGCCCAAAAGGTCACTGCTGCGGCTCTCCCCAACTCCTTTTCTTCCCCAAGCTTTGTGGAGCTCCCATGGCGGCCGGCGTTGAGGTTAGTCATCGGAGCGCCAGATCCGCGCTCTCCCACGCTGGATCCGGTGCCTCTGTGCTGGGATCCAGCGTCCCGCGCTTCCCCGGTCCCCGCCGTCTCCGTGTTGCCTGTGCCTGTCCGGGGGCGAGCAGGCTGGCTGGTGGCCGCGTCGTGCGTGGGTGGCAGGCCCCTGCCCGGATGACGGTGGCGGCCTGGGCGCGGCCCCTGCGCGCGGCCGAGATACGGCCAGGGCGTCGGCCAAGGATCTCCCCAGCGCTGCCTCCTGTGCGGTCGTCGGAGCCGGCAGGGCGTGGGGCAAGGAGGCGAGGCCGAGATGCGGCCAGGGCGTGGGCCATGGTGAAGGAGCCTGGCCTGGTGCTGCGATGGTGGTGGTTCCTAGGTCAAAACCTTGCTCGCCTGCTTGCCGGTGCTAGCGGCGATGGCGCTCTTGGCGTCACGTTCCTTCCTGGAGGCGTCGCTGTGGGAACCACTACTCCGGTCGTGCGTATTCATCTCTGTGGCCACCTGTCATCGCCCGGCAGGGTTGTCGTCTTCGCCGTCCGCGACCTCGGCACGGTGCCTGTCCTTGTTGGTCCTCGACTCGTCGGCGGTCCTTGTTGGAGCTCCCTGAGTTGTGCCTTCGTCTTCGCAACGGTTGGTCCTACAGTCGTCTGGGTTGTCTTGGCAGATGCTTTGCTGCCCGTCGTTCAGTGTTTATGGCGGATGCTTTGCCGCTATCGTTTCTCTCCCGACTGATGCTTGGCCGTCGTTGGCTCCTTCACTGGCAGATGCTTCGCTGCCAGTTGTTCTGCTGTTGGGGCGGATACGTTGCCGCTGCCGTATCTCTCCTTACGGATGCTTAGAGTTCTTAGATGATGACCATTTCGTGCAAGCTCACATGCTTAGAGTTGCTTCTTATGGAACTCGATACATGACTTACCGTCGTTATACAACCGAGATTGCTTTGCCTTGTGCGGCTCTCTGGCTATATAACACGAAGAAGCTAAATATTAAACTAGAAAAGAAAGAAGTTGCACACAGGTTTTTAGGTGGGCCGGTAACAAGGGTGTGCACGAGCACAAGCAACTCAAGAATATCAACAACATTCGCAACCATCATTTGGCCCAACATTCACCTCACATGGTGGGTGGGTGAAACCAACTAGACTATCATGGAGCTAGTTGAAACCATCCACCTGGGTCTCAAGAAGCAGAGGGTTGTCATTTTCAACAGTCAGGAGGATATTACTACCATGGGAGTGGTAGTGGGAACCTCTCAAGCTCTGAAGAATATCCCCCTAACTATGTTGCACGGCACTCTACGGCCCCGTTCACTGGTCTAAATCTTGACTGAAACTGGCTGAAAAACACTGTTCTTGCTGAATTGTTGTGAGAGAAAAACACTGTTCCGGCTGAAAAAACAAGCCGAACAGGCTGAATATAGGGTAAGCCGAACAGGGCCTACCTCGACATACAAGTACAATGGTGGACTCGAACGTGACATCTCCTACCTCACACATCAAGTGGTGAACCTCAACATCAAGATAAGGGATATGCAACAAGCATTGGACACTCATGTTCATAACACCGAGGTATGGCAGTAAAAGACCAGACGTGAGATAGCAGCGGCACGCTCTTTAGCACAAGAAAATGCAACATGGGCCATGTTCGTTTTGCTGAAAAAACAAGCCGAAACACTGTTCTGACTGAAAAAACAAGCTAAAAAGTACGGATTATAAGACAAGCGAACAGGGCCATAGTGGGAAGATTATCACCGTTGTATGGGCGACCCATAACTTATAACTAAGACAAGCTTGGAGAGGAGCCCCTGCCAAACTAAGTAGTTATCAACCCGTTGCAGCATGAATAAGTTTTGGAGACACATAACTTTGTTACTTTTTTTGAAAAAAAGGAGAACAAAATTCCCAACTGATGACCTTTACGTTTTGGAGATCTCCTATAAAAGGTAGGAAAAGTTAATTATTACGAGGGTAAATAGGCAAAAAAAAATATAGTCCATACGGTAAATGTACTTCAAGAAAGGTGTAATGCCAACCGTTGGATTGCAAACGCGGTATAGTTATATGCACAGTAGACTACGTTTTGGTCCACTGTTGTGCATTTTGGTAGGTTCTTTGATCTAGTATTTCAATTTGTAAGTAATGAATAGTTGCTCTGTCAATTTTTTTTGCAAGTACCTAGTTTCCAGATCATGCGTGTGGCAAGGCTCAGACACCGTCGGGGGCATGGCTAGCTCCAGCGGGCACACGATAGGCGCATGACGAGGCAGGGTAGCAGCTGTATCTGGCCTTACTAGTACCAGCGTGGACCACCGTGTCAGCAAACAGGTGTAACCTAGACCTGTTTGGATCTGTGATGTAGCATGGACTTAGTTCATGTACATGGATGTGTATTTTAGAAGTTTTGAGACCTAGATGGCACCTTATGCTAAGTTTAAACAGCCTGTTCATTTCGGCTTATACGATCGTGGATTATAAGCTGCAATAGTATTTTTCTCTCACACCAAACCAACCAGCCGTACTTCTGACTTATAACCCACGATCGTTTCAGCCGAAACGAACAGGTTAAAAGGTGAGCAAAAAGGTGAAGTCTAATCCCTTTCGACCTTATGACATAGCATGTGTCTAATTCATGTACGTGGTTATGCATTCTGGAATTTTAGAGACCCAAATGACACTCACTGTCAAGTTTAAGGACTGATGGTGCATTTTACATTTTACTCCCATTGCAAATAGTCTAGGGGCGCTTCCTGCAAGGCTGCAATGAAGACTTATCTTCATGGAATAGAATCACCAACGACTGATTCAACTCATTAGCTAGGTCACAACTACAAAAAGATGGATGCTGGATGAGAACGGACTGTCCAATTAGTGGGCAGGTGCCCTCACAGTATAGTAGATAAAGAATTCTTCTCGTTTGACACATGGTGCAACAGAACGGCTTCTCTTAACGCCGCAAAGCCACTGATCTCCGCTGTTGCACCATAAGAGCAAAATCTACACGGCACTGAAGTTTGACATCTCTAATCTTTCGACGTTATGACCAGCAAGCCCAGTGCGCCAATCAGCAGGTACTGCAGCAAAGATAACATAGATCAGCAGAGCTTCCAATGATAGTGACTACATTAATTAATGCTCAATTTGTGGACTCCTGGATGCTCCAGATTATCTAGAAAGCAAACAATCAGTGCACTTGCCTAATTTACACAAGAAAGAAGAATGGATGAGTTTCATCCACATAATAATGACAGAAATATTCTCAGATCAATGGGACTGTGCTCTTCATCGTGTTTGCGTGGCTGTACTTAGACTCGTTGTTGGTTTGTGTGGCTCTTGTTTTGTCAGTGTTTCATTACAGAACAAGCCAATCAATATTTAGACGAGAATGAGCATACCTTAATAAATGGTTTCTCAGTCATGATAATTGTAACCCAGCCAACATATGGAAGGTAGCTGTTGTCATTGGAAAACATCAGGTCAGCTGAACTGTTTCCCAGTGGGCAAAAAGACAGATGCGTGCTATATAAGGTGAACTCACCCCACGGCACGTCCCATAATGTGATGTTGCTGGAGCCAAAGCTGCCCATGTGCATATAATAGTCGGTCATCCCCAAAATTATTGTCACCTGAAATGGAGTTTGTAAGGTAAAGGAAACATTGCAATCACAACCACAGTACATCATACACAAAGCGTTGGTTATTATCAGAATTACACAGTACCATGTGGTAGTAATATTCAGAAAAAGCAAATGGAAATAAATTATAGTCATTCAAACTGCAAGTGGTATACCTTTGGTGAGGATGTCCACTTCTGCAGTGTCCTGACGTTCATGAACCTATACAGAGAGAAGAGTAAACTCAATGTGAGCAGGAAAAAGAGCAAACATCTAATATCTAGTTTAACATGGCATCAATTGAAGTGAAGAACTCAAAATGTACTACCTTAATCACACGGTGAACAATTGGAATTTCACGGCCCTACATAAATAGCAGCCAAATGAGCATTACTCAATAGATAACTCTATGAGCAAACATTACAGTGAGATTTAATAAAATCACGATTCTTCTAATAATTCATTCATGGATAAATAGGACTCACATCGACATTGAAAACAACTATTTCTCCTGTGCGAATAGGATCTTTGCTCATATGCAAAAACAAGATATCACCCTGAAAACAAGACAATTAATCATTAAGGCATAACGGTGTGAAAGATACTGGCACTTCAAAAGCGTTCATACAACTAGGTCTGGAGTTAAAAATAAGTGGTAGATAAAATGTAACATACCATAGCAGATCATCAACAAGTTATGGTACAAATCTTAAAAGGTTAATTTCAAAAAATTACCACATTACTGCCAATAATTATCACAAACCTACCACTTCTGGTGCCCATTTCACAAAACTATCAATACCTAAGACTCCCTCCTAATAAACCCCCACCTTTGCCCCCAAAAATGTTTTGAGCACCTGGGCCTACTGGTGAGCATCACATAGTGCAACAGATTGGGCCCACTTATTTTCTTCACTATGTGATGCTGACGAGTGGGTCAAGGTTCTCAGAGCAAGGGCCACAATGTGGTAAGTTTGCGAGAAGGGAGCCCAAAGTTTTGGTAGTTTTATGAAACAAGGCACTATAGGTGGTTATTTTGTGATCACTGGCACAGGAATGTGACAGTTTTGTAAAATTTACTCATCTTGAAAGGAAAAAAATCTGGTAATAAGGACAATGAAACTATGCTGCCATTCAAAGTACACAAACTAGTAGAACCTTAAAGACAAGTGAGAAGTGTTCATATAAAAACTGGAAATGTTCCTTTGTGCAGCAGTTTCTGAAACCCAAACCAGCCACAGATAAAAGGAAAATTGTTTTGTTAAACAGTTACTAATGTCAACATCAAGCATGTAAATATCATAAAAACATACAGCATCCAAGGTTATTTCCATGTTATGTAGGGAGTAAACAAACCCTTTTAAATCCAGGCTCCATGCTACCAGAGAGAACCACTACAACTGGTGACTCGCTCCCCGTGAAAACTATCAACCCCTTCCATATGATTAATGCAGAGGTAACAATCATACCTGCAAAGAGAAACATTCAAAAGTTAAACCCCCCTCATGAGACTCATGTTGCAATTAACAGTCAAATATCAAATTGCAGGAAACCTGAATTGCTATTAACAGTCTTGCTAATGCTAACTGATACACTTACAACGCTACCCCTCTTGAATATCAGAATTCTACAAACACGAATTGCTATTAGCGACAACTAGCGTCTAGGGAAACCCACAAGAAACTTAATCAATTCTTCAAGAGAGCATAAGCATCATTATTCACGCTCCAAATAATAAGAGAGATGAAGAAAAAACACAATCCAGTTCTCTAAGGCTGTCACACCCAATTCGACTACTGTTCTATTCTTCACATTCTCAAGATTCTTAAGAGGAATAACTTACGGACAAAACTCACTGGAATCTAGAGAATCTGGAGAAGTCTCTTCCTCCAATCTTACGGCCAAAACCCACTGGAAATTAAAAAAAAAAAGACTTGTCCCGCTCATTAAAATCGTACTAGACTCGCATGGCAAAGACCTCACCACAAACCCAAGAACTACAGGGCTCCCGACGCACTAATCTGGCTGACCTCAAGAAGAAAAAACAATCAGGGGGGAGAAAAAGAGGAGACTGCGGCAGAGGGCGTCACCGAGGCTGATGATCTGCGTGAGCAGTTGGCGGATCTGCATGGAGCGGATCGATTCCATCGTGTCGCCGACGAACCCCATCTCGCTCCCTCTCCCTCGGATTTCCGGCGGCGAAATCACGAGTCACGAACAGGGAGGGAAGTGGACGAAGTGGAAGCACAACGACAGCAAGACCGCGGCGTTCTCCGCTCGTGTTTTTTTCGGACAACGACCCCGCCGATGCTTGATATTGTGGTAGTAGCCTTCGCCACGTCACCGTCAGGGTGCACGTCAGTGAATCTATTTTAGGGCGTCGGATGGGAATCTGGCGGCTCGAACCGTGTCCGTGTTGGTCTGCGCTGGGCCGGTTGGATTGGGCTCCGTTTTCCCTTTTCTTGATGAGATCAGAAGAGGATTGGGCTAGTTGTTCTCCTTGTCGAAGGATATGGGCCTTAAAATTCGGCCTATTTCCTCGTTGGATCTAGAGGCCCGTGTAAAATACCACACTTTTGATACAAGGGACATTTAATTTTTCGGAAATTCTCTAGTCAGGGCGTCCGATCGTCCGGAAGGGTCATGTTCGTGCGCTGCAGCACCAACCCAACGGTCCAATAACGTCTCTAACCTTATCCTACTACCTCCATTATCCAGACGGAAGGATAAGGTTCTCTCCACCGCACGCGACTGAGGCCGAGAGGCCACAGCCCGCCGCGGAGGTGCCGATATGCCATTCCCTATCCCAACGGCGACCACGGTGCCCTGCCCGATCCCGACGACGTCCGTGATGCCCTGTCCCATTCCGACAGCGGCCGTGGTGGCCATTCCTCTCCCGACGGCAGCGCTCCCTCTCCTCCCCTCCGACGGCACTTCCTCCTCGCCTATGGATTCTGTCACAATTCCCTTTCTTCCTCCTCAATGATGGTGGTGACAGCAAGCCACCTCCTCTCTCTCACCAATGGTGGCGGCAGCAGGCACCCTCCCCCACGCGGATCTAGATCCCGTTCTCATGGCGCCTCAAGGGGCCTGTGACAGGGCGCAGAGCGTGGCTGTGATGTACTCGACTACATCGCGTCCCTCTAGCCAGTCACTCCACGCCACCGACGAGCTCTACACCGATGAACTTCAAATGTCGACGATCCTCCATTTCTCCCAAGCACCAAAGAGATGTTGCGCTGAAAGCGCATGTTGCAAGTGTACATTTCAGATGTTTCAGAGGTATGCTGCAATTGTTTCATGCGGATGTTGCAAAAGCAAATCGAGATGTTGCATATGTTGCAACAGTTGTACACGTATGTTGCAAGCTTTTGTTCCCTATGTTTCATCTATTTTTTCGACGTATGTTGTAAGTGTGTTTATCTAGATGTTGCATACGTTTCACACATATACTGCAAGTGTTTTATCTAGATATTACGTATGTTTTGCAATGTTTTTAAGTGTTTTCTATGTGCTTTTGCAAGTGTTTCAGAAGCATGTTTCAAGTGTTTTATTTGTCTTCAGACCTATATTGCAAATGTTACATCTTGACATTTCAAAAATAGATCGGGTGTTGCATATGTGGACGCGCGTGGGAAGCGGGAGGGGGCACGAGTGGTCCCTACGCGCAGTCTGACGGCACAAGCGGCGCAGGAGACGTCTAGGGGTACGCTGGTGGAGACGTGCTGGCGTGAGCGAGTGCGGCGCGCGAGAGATGGAGTACAACATGGTCGTCCGGATGCGACGTCTGTCCGAACGTTCGGGTGCTAGCACTTTCGATTTGCCAGCCCGAACGTTCGGGTGCTAGCACTTTCGATTTGCCAGCATTAGCAGATCACGCTTAACCCTTGCCTCCTTGGTAAATCATTTTCCAGTGACCCTCTTATAACGGAGGAAACACATTAAATATTCCTTGGCATCCCTTTTTGAATTCTAATTATTTGACATTTTGCGATGTGAGGGTGTTGCAACACAATGAATAGCAATCCTATCCTTAGGGTCCAATTATAATTTTTGATACAAATGAATATCTCATGTCTATATTCATTCATATATATTCTACTCTCTACGTACTAAAGAGAATGCATTTCTAGAACTTGTCCAAGACAAACAATTTTAAGTTTAACTAAATTTATAAGAAACAGTATCAACAATTATAATTCTAAATACACATGCTTAAAAATATATTTCATGAAAAATCTAAATAGCTTTATTTGATAATATCATAAATAAAAATGTAATTTGTAAATTTTGGTCAGATTGTTGACCTAGCACAATAGTTGTGTGTCTTTTAAATGGAGGGAGTAGAAAGAAATGTCTAATTAAGTCTATTGCATAAAAGGACTCGCTTGGCAAGGGTTCTAGAGCAGCACTGGCTCCGACTCTGCTCCAGGCGAAACTCTGCTAAACGATCATTCAAGAAACAGCTTTGGCGAAGATGCACGGAAGAGACAGAGTGTTCTGGAAAATTAGGCATTTTTATGGTTAATTTAATCCAGAAATATAACATCAATAGGTTCGTGACGGTATATATGTGCATGTGTATATTTTTAATGAACACTACAGTATGCAGACATGATATACAGATGGATACAGTAAAAGCGTAAAGTACAGTAATCACAGAGATTAGATTGTAACCAGCGGAGGGTCCCATGCCGAGGACATCGGAGGATCCATTCGCACTAATCGATATAGTGCGTTGCTCGAAGTCGTGGACCATAGTCGATGCAGGACGATGTTCACAGTGCAGTCCCACAAATGGATCACTAGGAAGAAGACGCCTTGCTTCCGCAAGCAATCACCGGAAAGAAGATGGGTTCCGAGAGCGATCACCACCAGGAAGAAGACATACGTGGACGAGCAGTCACGGATCGCTCCTCAAAAACCTAATCGCCGCTCACCCCGTGCAAGGTTCTCAGGCAGACGAGGGTTCCGGAGGCACCTGCTCTCCCTCCATGCGCGCAGAGGTACGTGACGGGGAAGCCAGAGGGCTATTGAGATGTGGTTTCTCGGGAGTGGTTGCAGAAGCTAGAGATCTGGACTGACTGAGGACTACGGATATATGGCTGCGACAGGGAGGGAGAAAGGCAACGGAGAATCCCAGGAGACGGAAAGCGAAAGGGACGGTAACTGGCAGGCCTCCACCATCAAGGAGAGAAAACTCCCGCAATTATGTGGATTAAGTGGCAAAAGACTGGCCACGCCCGCCCGCCCGCCTGCCTGTCCCACGGCTTGGCCGGCGGCGGCGGCACACGCGCGCGTGTGGCACGCTTTTGTCCTTTTCTCAGCTTCTCAATTAAGATGAATAATTTCCAACCATATAAGCTGAGTCAATGTTAAGCCAAAATCCCGTATGATATTAAACCATACAACACTTAAAGTTACGTATCATAGAGTTTTATTTAATTTATTAAATATTATATGGGTCAAGCCCATAATATATCCAACATGTTCAACAACTAAAGAGGCCGAGCTGCAAAAATGTAGCTTCTCTTGACTCCTAATCATAAACTTGGCATAAATTATAACAAAAACTGCCTCTTAAGCCCCTCCACAAAAGTAGCTAGAGTCAACACCCATTCCGAAGAAACCAGAGCCACGCCAAACTGGAGCTAAATGAGATCAAAGCCGTGCACAACTTGAGGTTGGCAGCAAACTAGTATCTCAGCCTGGAGCCAGCACCCAGAGTCTCTGACCTCACAAACACAAAGCCTATATACTCCGTATATATTAGTATTGATGTCATGTATTAACATTCATATAGATTGTCTGTTCCAGGGATTATACCAGAGAAACACAGAGTAATAAAGTACAACGCATTACATCATGAGCAACCATCCTACGAGCATCGAGATTAATCTCTTCACGATCGACCAAACCAAATATATAGATTAACTTGCTTGCTTGCCGGTGCACGGCGATCTTCGATGAGCATGAGCTAGTCGTCATTAATCGCAGCAGAGCTCGCAGAGCCAGCAGCAGCAGAGCGCAGCGATGCTGATGGATGGAGATCATTGACGGTCGCAGCAGCCACCACATGCAAAAGCAAAGCAGGGGCAAACAAAATGGGAAGCGCGTTAGCCAGCCAGCCAGCCAAGATTAATCGCACGAAAGAATGGAACTGATGAACGACTGAAATTGAAAAGAGACGTCGTCGAACGCACCATCCCTCGATGAAGCTCGCCTCGCCGCGCTTGGTCGTCGTCGACGACGTCGCGCGGCGCCGCGGCCCGCAGCACCCCTTCTTCTTCTTCTTGCCGCCGCCCTGCTGCTCAGCGTCCACCCTCGGGTAGCCTATATATGTTGGTGATATTATTCATTGAGCACAAATTGAAGCCATGACGATCGATATGGTATGACCGTATGAATAGACATGCATATACTCGAAGAAGAACCCGGCCAGTGCAGTGTATGTGTATGTGTATGTGTATGTGTATGTATTCTCAGTATCTGGTTCAGTTGAGAATTGAGATCCTCACCCGGGGGAGGCTGCGAGCTGTTGGTGTTGCTGTCCATAGGACGGCGACGATCTTATTAGCTGCTGCTGGCTTCTGTGTTCTCGTACGTGTGGAAGCTTATTAGTAGCCAAGCTGTGTGTCAACTGTCAACCCAGATTGTAGCTAGATTGCATTGGTGAATGGTAGCCGGCCGGTGCAGCGGCATGCCCAATATATAGGCATACCACGCACGTAACGAACGTAATAAAGTAGCACGTATGCTTTGCTGCTCCGAAATGACTTCTCCCATTTTAGTTTTCTAGCTATAGCTCTTCCTTCGCCAAGTCAGTTCTAGACTAGTAGTACGTTCGTTCCAGAGGGTTAAAGGCCAAGAAGATGAGGGAGTCGAACATCAACTTAGCTTTTCCTTGTGTTGAGGTGATGTGTTAACTAAAAAGGTGAGAGATTCTTGCTCTGCATGCTTCATCGAATAAAAGGAATCGGCAGCTACGCAAAATTCAGCTTGCTTGCTTTTCTTTCTGTCTTTCCGACAATGTAAGAATAATCAACTCGGATGACGCATGAACTGAAAGGAGACAAACACAAATTTAGGGAAATTCAAAGAACATTTCAAATAATAATAATAATAATGACGACGACGATGACAATAATAATAATAATAATAATAATAATAATAATAATAATAATAATAATAATAATAATAATAATAATAATAATAATAATAATAATAATAATAATAATAATAATAATAATAATAATAATACAATATGATATTAAATGAGCATAATTACATATATTATTATCATGAAATATATTTTCATAATTCACCTTTTGAATATAGTCGACGTTTTCTTTGTGAATTTGGTTAAACTTAAGGTGACTTAGAGAATAAACTTGGGACGACGGAGTACTAGTAGCTAGCTTGCATGTCAAGCGAAGAACCTAATTAATAACCAGATATAAAGAAAGAGTAAATAAAGAGCCTTTCCGTTAGAATCAAATCAAGGACCACAAAATCTAAAGCTCCATTACGTAAAAGCCGCTTGTAGAAGATATGCCGCATCAAATTAAATTTGTACTCCCTCCGGTTTCGATTTACAGGTCGTCCCGGAGAAACTCCCGATTTCAAATCACAGGTCGTTCTGTTAATTTGTGTCCATTCTAGACTATACTGCCCTCGCACGTGCACTGACATAGCTCGGTCCCGAGGCTGGATTTGCTTGCTCCCGAGGCGGCAATTAAACCGCGCCGCTACCCTCCCGTCTTCCCCGCTGCTCTTTAAACCGCGCCGCGCGCTGCTCCGTCCGTCAACGCGCGCCGTTGCTAGCTGCTCCGTCCCTCTCTCGCTCCATGGACGCGGAGAAAACGAAGAAAGCACGGCGCGCGTCCACAGCGCCGCATGCAAATTACTAGCACGCGTCCACAACGCCGCATGCAAATTACCAGCGCGCATCCCACTCACAGCGCCGCAGCGCGCGCGTCCACAGCGCCATGCAAAATCGACAAAAACCAGCAAAACTGAGGAATCGAACCCACGACCTCCGGACTCTAGAACTAATGCAATAGCCACTCAGGTGGAGAGACGTTGTTATATTGAAACAACTCCGAGACATATTTAATAAGGGCAAACATGGAAGAATAGATCCAAATTAATTACACCTTGGTATGCTAAACCTTGTCCTAAACGACCTTAATATCAAAACCGGAGAGAGTACTGATTTAGAGGGAGACTTGAGAGAAGAGGAAGATGATCTACACCATATTTGTGCTGACGACGTGGAGGAGAGAGGGAGAGGAGAGGAGAGAAAATAAACGAGTTCGGAGAACACGGTGGGTTAGATATTAATAATATAGTGTGTATCACTACTAAAAAGGATTTTAGGAGACAACCTCCCTAATTAAAACAGACAGACATATTTGAGGACCTCCTCTATTAATCATTTACAGAGACAAGCATCCTAAGATGACCATCTCTTTTAATCATCGATTTATAGGGATGATTATCTTAGGACGTTCGTCTACAAATCACTATTAACCGAGACGGACATTCTACGGGTCAATTTCTGAAAATCGATTAATAGAGACGAGCATCTTAAGAGGTCCATCTCTAAAAACTAGAAAAATAATTCATAACTTTTACGTATGAAGTCGGATGAAGACAAACTTTATATCAAAATTATAGACCTCGACGCGAACTATAAGTTTGTAGTTGAGAAGTTTTTACTTGAAACTGTTTAGAGTCCCGAAATATTATCTTAAGTTCATAGATTTTGAAATTTAAAATTCAAAATTGTCAAACAATCCTGGATGTGTTGACATGACCTATACCAAAGTTATAGTTCTCAATACGGTTTGTAGTTAAAAAGTTTTCTCTTTGAAGTTGTTTAGAGTTCTAAATATTTGTTTTAAGGTTTGAGATTTTGAATTTCAAACAACCTTAAGTGTTCACATGGTTAATATCAAAGTTGTAGTGGTCGATCTGATCTATAAGTTTGTTGTTGATAAGTTTTTTATTTAAAATTCCTTAAAGTCTCCAATGTTAGTTTTAAATTCACATATTTTGATATTCCATTTTTTGAAATTTTTAAACAATTTCTCATTCTATATCAAAGTTGTTGTGCTTAACAAGATTTAAAACTTTATAGTCAAAACTATTTTATTTAAAATCATTTAGAGGCTAAAATATTCGATACAAGATTATGAATTATTAAAAAAATAGCTATGTATACATACTCACAAATGAGTGCATAGTCTAGTGATAGAGATGTGTTATATATGCTAATGGTCATTGGGTTTGAACCCTTGAAGACGGTTTTTTTGGGTCACTCACCTCTGGAAGGTGGCTGAGCCGATCAACTATGACCATTTGGCATAGACGGCTGCACTGTCCACCTCTATATAAATATTTTTTCTAGTAGTATATATATCTATAACTAACTATTCAGCCTGTTCGTTTGGTCGTATTTAGCTTATAAGCTATGGCTTATCAGCCAATGAACAATATTTTTCTCTCACACCAAACCAATCAACAATACTTTCAGCCATGGCTTAGAAGCCAAACCAGCCCAAACGAACAGGGCGATTATCTGTGTGGGATTTAGATATATAACCACAGTAGTTGACTTTATTAACCATGCTCCTATGGGTTCAACCACAAAGTCTTTTAGTTACTCTCTCTCATCAAGTTTTGCTTCGGACTTAGAGCGAGTTAGAGCATTTATTTTCAAGAGACTTTTAGAGATTTTAGTCAAAAATACCCTCCAATAATTTTTTAATTGGATCTCCACGTATAGACACCCTCATTCCATATTCCAAAACCGTTGAATGTTACAAAGATACAGAAAATATTTTTTACAACTTAGATTTAGGGAGTACTCCCTCTGTCCCAAAATATCTGTCGCTTTCGCTTCCCGAGAAACAACTTTGATAAAATATATATTACAAAATATTAATAGTTATGGTACATAATTAGTATCATTGGAAAGATCTTTGAATCTAGTTTTTTAATAAATTTATTTGGAGATACAAATGTTGTACGTATTTTCTATGAATCGAGTCAAACTTATGGCACGGAAACTAGAAACGACAGATAATATGAGACAGAGGGAGTACATTTTAGATAGACCTTTGGTGGTGCTCTTGAAAACAAAAGGTTTCAAAAAGCCATCCCTTCCCTTTCGCCTCCTGGCTTCAGCCGAAAGCCAACGCCGTGACTCGGATACACGCATGCAGGCCATGGAATCAGTTCCCCTGACGGCGCAGCTCGCACGTTGCCTGCCGGGCGGTCGGTCCTGATGCTTTCTTCTTCTTCATGAAAAGTACTGAGATTTTCTATAAAAAAAAAGGTATGTATGTAGTAATTAAGATGACAGATCGAGGAGCCTCAAGTTCTTTTTTGAACAAAATCATAAAGTCCCAGTTGATCCAATAGGTTAGTATACATTGTCCCCTTTATTATTTTCTGATTTCTGATTTGATTACAAGATTTGCACACACACACACACACACACATATATATATATATATATATATATATATATATATATATGTGTGTGTGTGTGTGTGTGTGTGTGTGTGTGTGTGTGTGTGTGTGTGTGTGTGTGTGTGTGTGTGTGTGGTTTTATAAACATATGGTAATAATACTTGTTAGCAATGGAAGCCACCATTCAAATAGCGTGTTATTAATGTCCAAAATATGTTGGAGCCTTGGAGGGATATTAGCAAATTCCAAAATGCTAAAATGGCATCAGTTGAGGCTCGGGTATTATTTCACCAAGTTGAGTACACTTCAGGGTCGGATCCTGCATAAGTACGTGCAATTTTTGGTTACCTATTTGGTAAAACTACTTTGTTATGCTATATAAGGACCGTATGCTAAATCAACACAGGTTGAAGTTCAGAGGGACGACCACAAATCACCAAACCTCTTTAGGATGGATATCTCACATAAGAACAAGGGCACACATATATGTCCCCTGCACTTTCATTACCATAAACTACATGAAATCATATCAAGACCCTCCACCCAATTCTACAAATTAAGCCACTTGAGGACTACACCCATTGGGTGCCTTGTTTGTGCACCCATGGTAGAAGACCTTACAAGAACCATAAGACATCTACCTGATCCAATCAATCAGGTGGAGGCTCGGGAGCTATATCTAGTGGGTGCATTGTCAGTGCATCCACAACTAGATCAATAAGGCGTACCTCGAGCACCGACGCTAAGGAACTCAGAGCAACCAGAACACTTAGACTTGAAGCATTTAGATGCCAAAGCATTCGGACTTAGGCTGTAACCAGACGAACAAGAAGAGCAAGGAAGGCATCTAAAGTATGAAGGACTTAGATAACTTGACCTAGTTATACTAGCGATGACTTGACGCTAAGGTATCATCATGGAGGACATAACCAGCTCCCTAGACATAGGTTGGGACTGATCGACTACTCAGAATCCTACAAACACATGGGTATCTTCATTGGTGTGGAGAACAAGACATAGTTAGTTACATCCCCAGTATCTTGGAAGACCTTGTTGTGTAACGGACCAGGACATGAACCCTAGTATAAAAGGAAATCAACATGTAACCTTGCCCTCTATAGATGGAGGGAAGGGCTCTCTAGACTAGGACAAACCCAACACATACATCCCATAGAGCCTTATTAGGCAACATCCTCATCTCGCATATGATAGACAAGTAATACAACCATATATCCAGTGGACATAGGGCACTCTCTACCTAAACCAGTGGAAACCTCATGTCCCGTGCACTACCCATCTAGATTTGCTACTCACACAATGCCCATAATCATTGTGGGTGACCAAAACACTGACACGAGGTCAACAAGAGCAAGTTGTAGGACGAAGTAATCATCGCTTCAAATATCTCGGCCTACCTCTTTCCATACCATCTCCTCCGTCTCAAGAACTATGAAGCCTCATCCATGCATTTAGACAACAAGGCTTTAGTAGTTTTTGGAAGCACCTTAATCTGATCAAGCCTAATGCCAATAAATTTAAAAGCATAAATAGATACAACTTTCATCTTGCAGAACTCCAGGCAATGAAGATAGTCCTTAATGACCTTGGGGGCACCTTTATCCTCCAAAACTACAATTTGACCATCGCTCGTGTTAGCATCTAACAAAAAATAGTTACACTAATGCCTGCATCATCAATCACTAGAAGTGGTATATCACTACAAAAAATCTGGGTTTGTATGACAAATTGAAAATGTCATGGTAAATACAGGATTTGTCATAAAAAGAATCTTATGACGAAAAAGCAGTGTCATGCCGGTCATCATAGAACAACCGTCGCTAAATGTACCTTGTGACGATAAACCAAGGAACCGTAATAAAATGTATGTTCCTTCTGTGACGATGTAATGGGTCGTCATATATTGTACACATTTTATGACACCTAATTATGTTAGAAAAAGAGTAGTCAAAGGGTCATTGAATACCATGATCGTCACAAATGCCAAGTGCGTACCCTGGTTAATGCTCGCTATTATGACGATAAGAAGCTATCAGGTATAGGGTACTTAACCATGGTTAAGACATCTTACGACGAGTCTCTTGATGTCATAAAAAAGGTTTTAATCAAAGGCAAAACTGGCAATGCATTACATATTCATTCAGTGATGAATCTTAGCACAGGTCATATAACATAAACATAAAAGTCGCACCATCATTCACATAGAACCCAGATCATATGATACATTACATAGTGCAAACAAGTTCAAACATCACACAAGTTTGTGGTTTACATATGCAAATAAGTTCATATAGTTTCTGACAGGACAGAGTTTGTAGTTTCAGCAATACATTAGCTCCCATGTCCCTCACCACAAAGTAGAAGAATCTGCACCTTGCAAGAATATGTAGCTCCCATGTGCCTCACTTCCCTCCTTGCTTGCTGCAACTTTAAACTGAACAAAACAACACAAAAGAAAATAAGTAGTTGGCAATAAACTTAAATAGAGCTAACAATAAATTGTCTTCATTTCAATTAATATATACAAATGGTCTATTTTAACTATTATTCTGTAAATCATCCCGTTCAGTCCTAACTAACAACCATATTTGTTGAGAAGACTGAGCTCACTGACATCAAAACAGTCTAGACAAACCCTGAACATTTTTGCTATTACACATAGGTATAATTAGAAAAGAATCACAGAGTGACAGTTTATAAAATAGAGCACTAATGATGGTTGTTACTAGAATACAAAGTGGCCGCAAGCACACATCAGTGCACTACTAACTTCATTGGTGAACTCGCTATTATCATCAATACACAAACAAAAAAAGTTCACTAAATTCCACACAAAACATCAATGGTACACTAGAATGTTTTATGGTCTAGAGTACAGGAAGATAAACATTTGACGAACAATATACAGATATGGAGTATAACAATCTATCCATGACAATTTGAAGAGTGGAACATGCGAACCTCTAGGCTGCCAGTGCAAGTGCATGGACACTCTTAGTTTTTTTAATATTATCTTCGTCTTGACAAATGCGGCACTACACAATATACAGAAGTGGTATTTCTTCAGAACCATTCCATGATTAATAATTGAAAAAACATATAGAATAATGGAAGTAGCAAAAGAAACATCACATAAGTTTGTGGTAACTGGACATGAATGCAAACTGGTTAGGATAGGAAGGAATTTGCAACTAAGCACTACATATGCAACTGTTCTGTGCATGAAGCTACTGCTTCCTTAGGAATAGATGAAGCTACTGCTACTGCTTCATTTCTAATATGTTCTCAATTTGGTAATATGAAGCAAGTAGCTGCTGCCTAACAAGTCCTTCGGCAATATGAACCATGTGTTGGTCGAACACCTGAGACCCTAGCGGGCTAGGGCTCATGCTTTGGTCCTCGCTATTGTCGTAGCGTCTACCACGATGAGGGTGATAGTCGTGGCTAGCTCCTTCTCTCAGACCATCACGGGTACGTCTATGGGCATCAAGGGTGTTGCGTGCGTCATGGTTGTGGCCGAGACGCTCATGTACCAAGAACACGGTGCACTGCCTGTCGCCTTGTGGCGCCTGGTGGACTAACGCATCCTCGTTGGGTCACTTTGAGGGCACGCACTGGCTGGCATTGAGCTCGTGTCTCTAAGATAGCGAGCTCTCAGCCTTCTACGCCATTGCATGCTTGAGCAGCGTGCAAATCTCATGGTAGGTTTGATGATCCTCGAGCATTGTGGGCCTCGAAAGCCCACAGAGCAAGGCCACCGCAGCAGCGATGTTCTGGCTCACCTGGGTGAAGTGTGGGAGGGCTTCATCATCCACGATGATCCTCCGGTTCATGTCGCGGGCCATGGTGCACGTGCGTCCACCGTCTCTATGGCGTTCGATCTCCTAATCGAGCTCCACGTGTTCCTACTCGAGCTAGAGTTGTGCTTCCTCGAGCTCTAGGTGCCGAGCCTTTAGCTACTCCACCTGTAGGCAAGGTGGGGCCCCTGTCTCCCTCTCGACCTTGTCATCAAGGTCATTCGTTGGGGTAGCCTCTTCCTCATGGATGCTTTTGACGTATCCCTCGGGGGTACCCATCATGAAACACTCACAAGAGGTGTGATGGCTCCCCTGTTGGAGTTAGAGCTGGAAGGCGACTCTGATTCTCCTATGAGGAGGTCATGGAAAGACTCTGCGACATATTCAGTCATCCCTATGAATTCATTGTTTGTGGGGGATGGAGGCGTGCGTTGCGCCATAGGGTGGCCATCGGTCTCTGCGGCATTGTGAAGACCATACGGGAGTGCAGTTGGGGCGCTCCAAATGAGGTATTTTAGAGAGAGCGGCTCCCCTCCGGCAAGCTACGCTATGACATTGGCGAATAAGAAGGTGAGGTGGCGTAGGTCCTCCCGGGACGGCCGAGGCCCTAGGAAGGCACCGAGATGGCGCTATAACCTCTCGTAGTCGAAGTCGAGGAGCTAGTCGCTTCCGGGGGTATGGGCCTCCAGTGCATGTAGCTGTAGCTCCTAAAATGCCTTGGTGATCGCATCGAGGCTAGTGGAGTGGAGAGGTCGGACGGCGGCAGGAGCCATCGCCAACTCTCCCTCCGTCGTGACAATGAAGTCTAGGTCCCCAAAGCGCACGTGCACGCCTGGGACCTAGCTGAGGTTGTGACTAGCCATCCAAGGCCTGGTGTGGATGTCAAGACATGCAAAAGGCCCCTACCTAGCACACCAACTATCGGTGTTTTGAGTTGCCACCGACTAGTAAATTTCTAATATTGTGTGTCTTGCTCGGATGGTGTGCTAAGAGGACACGAGGTTTATACTGGTTCGGGCAGAATGTCCCTACGTTCAGTTCGTTGCTACCGCTCATGTTACTAGCACTGAAAGTTCATAGTAGGGGTTACAAATAGGCGAGAGAGGGATAGGTCCCAAGTCTCTGATGGAAAGGGTGAGCGGATGCCGAGAGCTCGGTCGCTGCTCGGTTGTATGTTCGAGGTTCGATGAGTTGATCGGGTTCGAGTCTCCTGTGGTGTGTTGCGATGAGTTTTGATGCCCCTTATGGGACGCCCTACTTTCCCTTTTTATAGGCCAAGGGAAAGCATGGGTTACAGTGGAGGTAGAGAAGAGAACGAGAGGAAGAAGTCCTTTAGGATCGTCGGATCCTTCTCCTTTTATGTGGGTCCCACCGACCCTATAGATGTCAACAGGGGCAGCTTCCTGTCGTGGCCCTGTCCGTCACTGGTGCCACGTGCAGGCATTGTCTGCTGGTCATGGCGCTCCACTTTGTCCTGGAGGACGTCATGGTGAACCGACACATCTGTCGGTGTTCGCACGAGGGTTAGGTAGAATAGTACTGGTATGCCCAATGTTGTTCCTGATGTGAATCCCCAGGTATGGCTCCTCATGGCCATGGGTTATATCGGGGCATGCCGGTCACCTCCCTAGTGTTAGAGCTTTGACTCAGGCCCATTCGCTTGGACCTAGAGTGGTTGGCGGCGGTATGGGTCTCCATCGGTGCGAGATGGATCCCACGGTCTCGGTGTTGGGTGAGGCGGAGTCCTCCCCCAGAGGCCGAAGGAGGTGGAGCGCAGACCCAAGGGTCGGGCGAGGTGGAGCCCATAGCCTCGGGGTCAAGCGAGGTGGAGTCCTCCCCCAGAGGCTGGGCGAGGCAGAGCACAGACCCAAGGGTCGGGCGAGGCGGAGCATACACCCAAGGGTTGGGTGAGGTAGAGTCCGTGGCCTTGGGTCGAGCGAGGCGGAGTCCTCCCCAGAGGTCGAGCGAGGCAGAGCGTAGACCCAAGGGTCAAGCAAGGTGGAGCCTGTGGCCTCAGGGTTAGGTGAAGTGGAGTCCTCCCCCAGAGGTCAGGCGAGGCGGAGCGCAGACCCAATGGTCAAGCGAGGCGGAGCGTAGCCCCAAGGGTCGGGCAAGGCAGAGCCCATGGCCTTAGGGTCGGGCGAGGTGGAGTCCTCCCCTAGAGGTTGGGGGGCAGAGCGCAGACCCAAGGGTCAGGCGAGGTGGAGCCCGTGGCCTCAGGGTCAGGCGAGGTGGAGTCCTCTCCCAAAGACTGGGCGAGGCAGAGCCCATGACCTCGGGGTCAGGCGAGGTGGAGTCCTCCCCCATAGTTCGAGCAGGGCAGAACCAGCCCTCAAAGGTCGGGCGAGGCAGAGCCCATGGACCTAGGGGTTGGTTGGAGCTATAGTCACGCTCTTGACTGCTCGGATGTATCAATGCTGATGGTTATTAGCTCCTCATCTTCAGGTACCCTAGTATTGGTCCCCGACAATGATAAAGTTACCTAATAGTCACCTTGAATCCTACTAGGGAGTTGATGCGGACCCAATAACGAGTGCTATGAAACAACAGGTCAGGGTCCAACTCCTATTGATGTCCAGTGATGACTGAGGTCGTCACATTTGATAAAACATTCAGTGATCCTCCATTGACCATCATAACAAACTCCATAAACCATCACAAATTAGGTAGCTACCTAGGACTTACATTTTATGACTATTCCATGGTACCTTTCCATGACACACGACATGATATCGTCATATATAGTTCCAACGCTTCTGATTGTATGACGCAATAGTGCTTTGCATCATATTATGACACAATATATGACAAAAATATGTATTGTCATGAGGATTTTTGTCATTGAAGGCAACTTTTCTTGTAGTGTATGCAGAGCAATCCAAGCCATTGCACTTTTAAACATGCTCCCCTTGTTCAGACGAACCCATGACATTGACTTCCCCTCGATCACTAGAGCTAACATCAACAAACAACTTTGCTAGCCTAACAGCAAAAGCAACATCTTCATCTTTCTACTTTTGTTCCTCTTCCTCATCATGCATGTCTTTGTATCAAAAATAATTAGGGCTATAATGTCCCTTTCTTCTTGTTTTTCCTTGAAGGTCTTGGAACCACTGATGGCATGACATCCATTGCTTGTGTAGCTTCAAACACTTCTTGACCAACCTTCATGGGGTTCTTAGCTTTCAAAAAAGTACAATCTTTCATCACCTCGATGCTGATACGACCCACAAGTTCAAAAAAAATCCTCATCTTCATCAACCAAGCCAAGCACATCAAGTCCCCCTAAAATATTCGTCTTCTTAGTAATCTTCTTCATTTTGCAATAACTTTAATCCCTTCAAAGCATCCCAATAGCACTTGCTTTACCTACCCCATGCACAACTAGCAGAGCCCATACACATAGGAAATCTTTGCAAGATTAAATATGTGATTGAACCCCTTTGCATCTTCTCCTAGAATGAGAGTCCTCAAGCCCTATTATTTTGTGATACAATTCTCAATTCTATCATAGGTCTGCCTCTTGATAGCCAAAACATAATTAGTATCGATCTTAAACTTGTTAGATCTCTTCAAATAAAAATAGCATTTTGTACACCTTGTCGTAAAAAATCCATTTCCTCAAAACCTTTGTGTCTCTAACAGTCACTAATTAACTGGTCAAATACAAACAACAACATATTCATCAGCAAGATCTTTAGCTCACTGAATTGATGTGTCAATATAAGCTTCATAAACTTTCTACACGATGACAGAGGTGTCATACAAAGGAAAACAATTAAGCTTCCTCTTATCCATGTGCGAAGCAAAAGGATAAGTTTTCTTCATGTCTCCACCCTCAACAAGAACCTCAATACAAGGTAATTTATGATAAAACCAGAATCTTTAGCTAATCACACTAGTAGAAATGTGCACATTTATGACAAAAATCTTAATGACGAATTAAATTCTATCATAGCATATTGATTTCTATGACGAATTTTTTTGTGTCGTCATGGATCATTGGCCTACTTGTTCTTTGTAGCCGGAGCAATATGAGGAGCGTCACGACAAGGTTTGAAGTTGCAGCAACCAAAGTAGTTGGAAACCTTAACCCCATCAAAAGGCCTCAATACTAAGCTACAGGCCTTGAGTTTTGGCTGCCCAAAAACTAATATTTGAGGTAAGATTTGGAGTCAAGCAAAGGATCACAAGGCAAATGGAGACCAACAAAAAAAAAGATCTCGAAAACAATGGATTCATCTTCGTGGGGCTTTGTGGTTTCTTCTTGCCCTTGAGGCCTAACAAAATCTGCAAACATACCCGATGAAATTTAGAATAAATGCCTCATCTACCAATAAAACCCCAAAATGAGGTGATTTAGAATCATCTTCCACCAACTCCAATTCAGAGACATCAACATCATCAAGCCATTCCGGTCCTAGTCACAAGAAACAATAATCACAAAAACAAATAAGAACAAAAGAAGCATGAAAATACAAAAAAAACACAGACGGACCTTTTATCAAATGAACTCAAGTATATCTCAATGAAGTTAACTTTGAACAAAGTAAGGAGCAAAAGGAGGTGTAGAAGTTGTGTAAAAAGTGGAAAATGACAATAGCTTTGTGACTTGGTGAAAAGTATTAACACCACCACTTCTCTTATGAAGCCCCCCTAAGTCTTGTGGTCAAACTAGCCTTTAAAAAGACAACAATGCCACCTCAAAATCCTAAAATTTAGTTGGTTAATGATTAAATAATAGCTAAATATGTAAAAAAAATATGAAGCTGATTCTAAGAGAAAAAAGGGATGATGTTTAATAGTCAAAATAAAATACTTCATGAATTCAACCCAATGAGTTGGTCAGCACCTGCGAAGGGCTACTGTTGGGATTTGGACTTTATCATGTCGTCCGTAATCGACACTATAGCTAATCGCTTCCCTTGGCATCTTAACTTCGCAGGTCCAACATCGGAAGCAACATTTTTGTCGTTGAGACAACTTCGCGAGCTAGATCGTGGTCGACTTTGCATTTTTTCCCTGATGTATCGAAGTGCCAGGCAAAGTCGAAGCAGAGTGGTCTCGCCAATGACGGCGTGTGTGAAGCTTGATGGGTGATCCGATGCGACAGCAAGCTAACATTTGTACTATTGGGCTTCAAGAAAAGGGCAAAACTAACCCAAAGTATACCGAGGATCTTTGTAAAGGTTGGTCAAAGGGAGAGGAAAAATAATAAACACAATCTGTATAGACAAAGTCCCACTACTACAAATGCCTTTTCTTGCATTGTACGGGCCAACTGATAATGAAATGAGGCAAGCGTTCCCGCCTGTCTACTTGTTATCATTTCACTCCTTGTTGAGCGCTTTGTGAATCGAAGCACAACATATGTACAATACAATATTGAGCAAACTTGTTTTCTGCTCATTTAATTACACTCATATCACGATTATTCTAACTTGCCGATGACTGCTTGAAGGTACTTGGTTTTTTAGAAAGTCAAAAAAAAAGGCTGAAGGCACTTGGTTTGTGAGACATTGTTCTCAAATGTTTACATTATAAGACTTACAAGCAATTGATGCCATAATAGGAACTTTGTCATAGTGATGACAAAAAAGAACATTGTCATTGTAACGCAACATAAGTTGGACATCGTCGATGATAGCAAGTACATAGTAGTAGAGAATACATATATCAAAGTAATTCAAAACCGTTAAATTCAACAAGGGAGTTAAAACAAGCCAATGCAAATTGCACATACAAATAGAATTATAGCCGAAACACAGAACACAGGTAGCTAAAACACAGAACGCACGTACGTGATAGTACAAAATGTTCCTCCAGTAGTATGGAACAGGTGCACAGAAAACAGGAAGCACAAACCACTACTGCTTACTACCCTAGTACACGCGCACTCTAGCACAGAAACTCCTGATTATACTGCAATCCTAGAAGTATTATATATCCCTGCGGTCGACCAAATTACTTATTAAAGAAAGCTCCACGCATGAATGATGAATGGCACCGATCTCTCTGGTTTCTATGCATGGTATTACGTGTATCTCCGTTCCCGTTGTAGCTTAGGCGCTGTTCAGTCGCAGCAGAGCTCGCAGAGCCAGCAGCAGCAGAGAGCAGCGATGCTGTGGAGTCGTGGAGACGAAGAAAGAACACATCAGTGACGCACAGACAGATCAGTCTTGCTTACATGCACATCAATCAAATGCCATCTAAACTTGTGGAAAAAAAAAAGAAACACAAAGGATATATGTAAATCTGGTCTAGCTAGGTCTTAGACAAGGCTACAAGAGCGTAGCGTAGGCACGCACGTACCATCCTTCGATAAAGCTGGGCTCCCCCCGCTTGCTCGACGTTGAGCGGCGACGAGACCCCTTCTTCTTGCCGCCTGCCGCGCCACCCTGCTCGGCCGGCCCCACCGACGGGTACCCTACTGATTCACCAATGCAAAGAAGATTCGAATAAATCAGCAATTGTCTTGTTCGTTTGGCTGATAAGCCATGGCTGAAAGTACTGTTAGCTAATTTGTTGTGAGAGAAAAATATTGTTCATTAGCTGAAAAAAATATGGCTCCAAACGAACAGGGCGAATGAAGATTGGAGAAGCTAAAAATAACAGTAACTGTGACAACCTGGAGGAGGCTGAGGGTTGCTCGTCCTGGCGTTGTTCTCCATTGATGGAAGGATCGACATTGGGAACAGCTAGATAGCAAGACAATATGTGTAGGTTCGCCTTGCGGTTGTGAACAATCTATCTCAGCTGTTTATAACAGAAGAATAGATCAACCCAGCTGCAATAAGCCAATAACTGTGTGTTCAAGTGATGAGCGAAATGGCCTCCTTATATAGGCTAGGCACGCGAATGCCAAGCGATGGAGCACCTAAGTCGACGAGGTAGGAAGAAGGAATATGATGATACTGGAGGCGCCTGTACGTACGTAGTTTTTTATCAGCCATCTTCGTTCTAGGCTGACCAAGAATGGTTGGTATGCCGGCCTGCAGAGATCGCAAGCCAAACTCGATCTGTTGCCTAAGAGCAGGTATAATAACATGTTGTAAGCAGTGCTGACATGGAGGAGAGAGGAGAGGAGAAGCACGCTGCAAGCTTACAGTCGGCTTGGACACACAAGAACCGAAAAACCCTGCGAGAGAGATAAGTGGGCCACGTATTAATGCCGAAGAGCTGACTGTTATACGAGTGGGCTGAGAGGTAGGCTGTAAGAATCCTTGCAGGCAGCAGTCGGCTGTATAGCTTTGCTCTAACGGTACAGCGAGCTTCTCGGACATGCCGCGTTAGCTGATAGACAGATAGATAGATTCTGTTCGATCTGATCTAATTGGGAGCAGCTAGCATAGCAAGCTGGTGGTAATAGAGATTCTGTTCCGTTGTCTTTAGAGATTGTGCTTGCATGTGGACACGCCACGAATGGAGTGCCGGACGATGGAGCCATTGATCGGCTGCCATGCAAGCTCTTGCTTGTCGGCGTGCGTCGGCCGGCGTTCTGGTTTTCTTGCTTTGGCGGCAAAGTAGGCAGAGGTAGTGTAAAATGGATGCCCATATTGACGACCGAATACCGATGCGCGGTATACGATACGTCGGTACGTACGCGTGCACCAGAAGAACGTAACTCGATCCCTGCAGGTTAGAGTCAGCGACGTTCTCGACCAAAAACCTATCTTCTCTACTTGTCTTTCTCCCGTACGTGCTCGGTACTCCTAGAAGAATAGCCGCCTCCGATCCGGGTCGAGGAATAGATTCTCCATTTCTCCTCGCTTTGGCACTTGGTAGTTGCCGCCACGCTTTTCATTCAACAATTATGTTCCCGTCCCATTGTCGTCGGCTGTCGACAAAGTTAAACGTCTACTACGTGCCACGATCTCTGCCTCCAGGCCGGTTCCGCGGATTAAGATACGCCCGGAAAGGCTTTGGGTTCAGCAAATCAGCATTCCGGTACATTCGTATATAAAGTGTGAACATGGTTCCTGCTTATCATCTAATCTTGATATTCCAAATTACAAGCTTACCAAGAGCGGCCACACAACTACTATATATATTATTCAAGTGCGTAATAACTTTATTATTATATATAACGTGGTTTCTGCATTGAGCATTGTGAATCTACTTCTGCTGCCAGATATCAGTGCTATTTGTTCTACAAATGACTGATGGATATTTATGATTTAAGTACACGCGAAAATCAGATCCAACCTAATTAAGAGGAAATTATGTGGGTTTCAAACAAAAGAGGTTATTACACAAGTTCAAGTTGAACACAATTGGGACATGGATCGTTAGGAGATATGTATGTATATATACGATCGTGGTACGAAGATGCTAGCGCGACGTTCGGACGGATGCAACATCTGTGTGAAACATATGCAACATTCAGATAAAACACTTACAACATGCATCTGAAATGGATGAAACATTTCGAACAAACGCTTGCAACATCTATGTGAAACATATGCAATATCCAGATAAAACACTTTCAACACACGGCTAAAAACATATGAAACATTTCGAACAAACGCTTGCAACATACATGTATAGCCATTGCAACATGTGCAACATCCGGATCTACTTTTGCAACATCCATATGCAAAACTTGCAACATACCTCTAAAACATATGAAACACTTGAAACGTATGCTTGCAGCATGCGCTTCTTCCTGTTGTGGTGTCTTCGCCCAACCGCGGGAGACGATGTCTCGGCTGGCGACGGCCTTCACCTAGTGGCGTCGAGGTGGTGGTGGAGCGGTGCACGCCATGTCCGCGACATGTGAGCGTGGGGTGGGCCGCGGCGGTGGATGGCCATGGTGGCGAGGCGGAGTGGGGCGGCGCGGCAGTGGATGGCCGCGCGACGAGGGATTGTGGCGGCGAGGTAGAGTGGGCGGCGCGATGCGATGGGCGAGCGAAGTGGGGAGATATTTTTGAGAGAGATGAGGAGACGTAGAGAGCGGGCAGGGCTGTTGGGGGCAGGGGGGGTAGCGGTAGCGCGCAAGTCCGTCAAGGAGCGCCACCTATGGCCAACCAACAACCCATTAAGCTAGATTCACTTTCTACAATAAAGGTACACTCGTATGAGCTGTTGGTTGAGTTTGATATTGTTCTTGTTTCAAATTGCTACTATGGCGATGCAATGCATATTGCACACATTAAGTCACACAAAAAAACATATATGATTATATGTGGTAGATGCGCGCACTAGTTTAATTTTTTAGGTAATGAGAAAAAAATCTGTCTTTTGACATTCCCTGTTGAAAATACATCAGAACACAGCTTTTACAATATATAATCACATGTCCCAACATGAGTGTAGACAAGGCATCACTTATATACACAAGAAAATCAATGAACACAAAGGGATATTTCAGTTGTTTATGACGTCGAATCCTAGCCACCCATCCTCCCACCAATTAGAGTGAGAGCCGAACTGGAGCTTAAGGCAAACCATTTCCATGCGAAAAGATACTCCCTTAGAGCAACTCATAAATTATCCTAATCAAAATCACAGGGGAAAAACTAGTAAATATCTGTTTCACTACATTCTTTCTCCCTCTCACTTCTGCAGCATAGTATAGTGCCCCGTTATCTCAGTGGTTTGTGGATGGTAGAGCAGCCAGAAGTGAGAGAGAGAGAGAGAGAGAATAGTTTCATGGTGCGTTTATTTAAGGTTATAGACTTTGGTACTCTTTTCTATGAAGTTGGTCAAACTCAAAATAGTTAAACTTAGGATAAAAAGTTAACTTATTTTGGGATCAAGTATATGACATTCTATTTAATAGCCGAAGCACGCGAGCATGTATACGGCATTCTAGGTGAACAATCAATAATCAGCTAGTAGAAACTTTTAAGTTCTTGCAAAGAATCCAGACAACCAAGAGACTGATAAATTCAACATACAATGCAACAAACGCACCTCGGCATTCGCTGCAAACAGTACCTTCGATAAGGTTTATAGTACTACAGATGATCCCCGATTGGAACAACAGAAACTACACTATCAACATATTGTTGAGAACCTAAACCTAATCAGCCATTAGTGAATAGGATAACAAACGAATTAACAGCTACTCATGAGAGAAACTACAAAACACTGTCGGTAAGACTACACCTCACCGGCTCACCCATGCCCTTCATAGGCAAATAGTACAACTCAAAAGCAAAAATCCGCCTGCTCGCTGGTTGGTTTCTGGGCTGATAAGTCCAGCTGGTGCTGGTTTGTTGTGAGAGAAAAACACTGCTGGCTGGCTGATAAGCCCTGGCTGAAACTAACAAGCTAACAGGCTGAATGATCCAAGCTAGTTTCTGAATAAATCTCTCAATGGCACCACCGTGCCATATGCTTACTCAACAATGCACTACTCTCAACTGCAGAGATCGTGCAATGAAATATTACGTTTCACTAGAACATCCATCATGCCAAAAAGCTCTCCTTACGTTCTGTTCTCAATGATACAAAGGGCAACCAAAGGTAGGATATAAGATGGCACCTTCACAGTTCCCACCGGAGTATAACTCAAACAATAGCCCAGAATTTCTTCCTGCAAAACAGAACTTGATCTGTCCCGCCTTCCTCATTTTTCAACATGTGCGCAGTAACATCCCAAAGGAACTTCGGTGCTAGATCGATGATTCTTGAGAGAGTGTGATTCTCATCTCTAATAATGACAAAACCCTGTATGTTCACAATTTGGCAGACAATGATGACCATTCTCTCTTAACTAAATTGATGTAACGAATACTTAAGCATATTTGGTACATTGTTTTTGAAAAAGAAAAGGGACAGAAAATTATGCTACACAAGAAAGTTTCTGAATGGAGAAACAGGTATCTTCTGCTTTATACTACATTTTGTCTACTAAAGGCCAACCATTGAGGGACACGTTGACACTAATAAATTCCATGGACAAATTGTTTATTTTCACAATGAATTGGATGTATCTATGAGGTGTTTGTGGTATGGCGCCTGGCCTTGCTACGTAATGCGTATGGAGGAGAGTGGAGGGGCTGACTCTGGCGCTGGCGGCGGCGAGGCGCCGTGGCGGCACTGGAGGAAGCGAGGGGGGTAGAGAGAGATAGGGTTAGGGTGCCAGGCGCCCAAGGGTGTCAAGATGACACAATCCCAGGCTATCCCATTAATTTGTAAAGTGTGACTCTTATACAATCAGACTCAACCACCTGATGCTATAATTAAGGAAACCTCTAATTAAGGAAACTCCAAATCGAATCAAATCTAATCCAACTTCTTAGCCACTTTGCTCCTTGGTCCGGCGCTTATACGTCTTGCCGACCATAACATCTCTCCCCCCCCCCTCGGGAAACAGCTCGTCCTCGAGCTGGAAGGAGGGATGGGCTTCGCGAAACGCCGGGACCGGCTCCCAAGTTGCTTCTGACACCGGCATGCCCGCCCATTCGACGAGGACGTGCCACACGCCGCGGCGAAGTTTTGAGCGGAGGACGCGTTCCGGCCGCTGCAGCGGTCGACCGTGGCGTAGAGGAGGCAGGGCCGGCGCACTGGAGGGCGGTGTACCCCTGAATGGCTTCAGGACGCCGACATGGAAGACGTCGTGGATGCGTGCGCCCCCGGGAAGCTGAAGACGATAGGCCACCTCGCCAATGCGGCCGGTCACCTGGAACGGGCCGGCGTACTTGGGCGCCAGCTTGCCCCGGCCGCCAGGTACCAGATTCTTCGTGTGGCGGTGGAGCATCCGAAGGAGCACCCAATCGCCGACGGCGAACTCGAGCTCGCGGTGGTTGGCGTCGTAGAACCTGCAGGCGTGCTCTTGAGCTTGGAGAAGACGAGCACGCACCTCCTCAAGGAACTCCTCCCGGTTGGCGAACAGGGTGTCCACCGCCTCCGTGCGTGCCTGTCCCGGGGCGTAGGGCAGCAAGTCCGGGGGCGGCCGACCGTACACCACCAGGAACGGGGAGGTCTGGAGCGCCGTGTGGTAGGCTGAGTTGTAGGAAAACTCGGCCCATGGGAGCCAATCCAGCCAGTCACGCAGGCGATCACCTGTCAAACACCGAAGATACATGGTAATGGTCTTGTTGACAGCTTCGGACTGCCCATCTGTCTGCGGGTGGAACGCAGAACTCATGCGGAGCTTGACGCCGGCGTGACGGAAGAGGTCGCGCCACACATGACCCGTGAACACCGGATCACGGTCGCTGACGATGGACTCCGGGAAGCCATGTAGCCGAACGATGTCCTGGAAGAAGGCGCGGGCCACCGACGAGGCTGTGTACGGGTGGCCGAGTGGAATAAAATGAGCGTACTTCGAGAACCTGTCCACCACCGTGAGCAGGACGCTCTTGCCATGGACCTTGGGCAGGGCTTCTATGAAGTCGAGGGAGATGTCCGCCCACACACGCGATGGCACCGGCAGGGGCTGCAGTAACCCGGCCGGGTGTAGCGTCTCCGTCTTGTTCCGCTGGCACACCGCGCAGGACCGCACAAAGTCGCCGACGACGCGGCGGTCGTGCTCCACGAAGAACTCCGTGCGGAGGCGGAGCAGCGTCTTCTGGATGCCCTCGTGGCCTCCCGTGTGGGCGAGCTGGAGGACGTCGTCGAGGATCGGCGATGAGCTAGGCACGAAGACGCGCCCCTTGTGCAGCAGCAGCCCCTCGCGGACACACCAGGAGTCACCGTGGTCTCCGGCGGCCACGGCGTCGCGACGAACGCGCAGTGCGGGGTCGGTGTCCACCTCCCGTCGCAAATCGTCGAAGAGCCGGAAAGTAGGCACCGAGACGGCCGAGAAACAGGCCGCGTGCGCCCTGGAAAGGACGGACAGCAGCGGCGCCTCGCCGTCACGCCTGGAGAGAGCGTCAGCGACGACGTTGGAGCGGCCGGGACGAAACTCCACCCTGAAATCATACCCAAACAACTTGCTAATCCAGTGATGTTGCGGAATTGTAGATAGGCGCTGGTCCAGCATGAACTTGAGAGCGTAGTGGTCCGTCCTTACGACGAACGCTCGCCCCCAAAGGTAGGGCCTCCAATGGCGCACCGCCTGAACAAGCCCGATCAACTCGCGCTCATACGCCGCCACTTTGAGGTGGCGTGCGGCGAACAGCCGGCTGAAGAAGGCTATGGGCGCGCCATCTTGATGCAGCACGGCTCCGAAGCCCGATCCGGAGGCGTCGCAGTCCACGACGAATGTGGCGGCGAAGTCCGGAAGGTGCAGGACTGGTGCGGCGGTGAGGGCAGCCTTGAGGATGGAGAAGGCGGTGTCAGCCGCGTCTGTCCACTGGAACGCGTCCTTGCGAAGCAGCTGCGTCAGCGGCGCGGCGATGATCCCGTAGTCCTTGATGAACCGCCGGTAATACACGGCCAGCCCGAGGAAGCCACGTAGGCCGCGCGTGGCGCGAGGGCGCGGCCAGGACTGCACAGCTGCCACCTTGGCCGTGTCCATAGCCACCCCCTCCCCAGTGATGACATGGCCGAGGTAGTGAACCGCCGAGGTGGCGAACGCGCACTTCGACCGTTTGAGGTGGAGCCGGTGCGCGCGGAGGACGTCGAGGACCGCGCGCAGGTGTCGGAGATGCTCCGTCCAGGAGGAGCTGTAGATCAGGATGTCGTCGAAGAAAACGAGGACGCAGCGGCGGAGAAACGGCTTGAGGACGTAGTTCATCAGCGCTTGGAACGTCGACGGTGCGTTGGACAAGCTGAAAGGCATCACCAGGAACTCAAAGTGTCCGTGGTGTGTCCGGAACGCCGTCTTGTGGACATCTGCAGCAGCAACCCGCACCTGATGATAGCCGGAGCGCAAATCAAGCTTAGTAAAGAACTTGGCGCCGTGTAGTTCATCGAGTAGCTCCTCGGCGACCGGGATTGGAAACCTGTCTTTCACCGTGACCGCATTGAGGGCCCGGTAATCGACACAGAAGCGCCACGATCCGTCCTGCTTCTTCACCAACAGCACGGGCGCGGAGAAGGGTGAGGTGCTGGCCTGGATGATCCCTTGCCGGAGCATCGCCTCGCATTGCAGCTCAAGCTCGTCTTTTTGGAGTTGGGGGTAGCGGTACGGCCGGACCGCCACTGGCTCGGTGTTGGGCTTCAGATGGATGTGGTGGTCGCACGCCCGGGCCGGTGGAAGCCCCTCGGGTTCGGCGAACACGTCCTGGTAGGCGTCCAGCAGCAGGTCGAGGAGGGCGCACTCGGAGCCCTTGTCGATGCAGAGGTCTGTGGTGAACAGGGCTGTCGGGGACGCCGCGGCCGGCGCGCCGACGCCGGTCCACACCACCCGGTAACCACGGAAGGAGAGCGCCATGCGCAGTGTGGCGAAGTCCCAGAGGATGGGCCCCAAGGACCTCAACCACGTGAGGCCGAGGACCATGTCGTATGGCGCCAAGGGGATGGAGAAACGGTCCACCGTGAACCGCTCGGTGCCGATCCGCAGCTGAACGCCGCGCGCGAGTCCCTGGCAGTCGACGCGGTCACCATTCGCGACGATGACGTGGGCGCCCACGCTGTCGGAGAACTGAAGGCCGGCGCTGCGTGCTGCCTCAGGGTTGATGAAGTTGTGTGTCGACCCCGAGTCCAAGAGTGTCGTGAGCTCGTGTGCGCCAATCTTGACGCGCAGCTGCATGGTGTCGCGCGCCCGAATGCCCGTCGCCGCGGACAGAGAGATCATCGGCTTTTCCGGGTCGAATTGGGCCTCTTCAGCCGGGTGCGGTGCGTCGTCTAGGTCCTCCGGCTCCTCCACGATGTAATCGGGAGCCTCCAGGTAGAACAAACGGGCACATTTGTGCCCGCGAGCGAACGGCTCGTCGCAATTGTAGCAGAGGCCGAGCTTTCGGCGTTCCGCCATCTCCTCGGGTGTGAGCCGCTTGAATGCCTTGGTGGAGTCCGTCGTGGTTCCCGTCGCGGAAGCTGGCATGGTCGACGGAGCGCCCCCCGGGCGGCATGCGGCCCGCTGGGGAGCTGGAAGGGCCGGACGCTGTGGCGCGTTGCGACGTTCGAAGGCTCGAGCCAAATACATGGCGTGCTGAAGGTTCTGGGGCTAGTGCAGCTCAACATCCACCCGAATGTAGTCAGGAAGGCCACCTGTGAAGAGCTTGGCGCGCTGCAGCGTGGTGAGGTCCCCCGCGTGCGCTGCCCTGGCCTGGAACGCCTCCATGTATGCGTCCACGTTGGCGCCGAACGGCAGCCTGGCCAGGTCGGCCAGGTGGTTGGTGTTGAGGGCAGGGCTGAAGCGCTGCAGGCAGTATCGACGGAAATCCGGCCACGATGGGCGGCCGATGTCGGTCTCCAGTATAAGGTACCACTGCTGGGCGACTCCCTTCAGGTGATATGAGGCCATCCACACCTTGTCGACCTCCCAAGTGAGCTGTCCGCGGAAGAACTGCTCGCATTTGTTGAGCCACCCCAGGGGATCATCGCGGCCATCATACGTGTCGAAGGTGATCTTGTGGTACTTCGGCACAACGGCAGACTCCCATTCCGATGGCGGCGGGGGGTACAGTTGTGATGGGGCCATGTGAGCGGAGGCCGGGAGCGGCATAGGAGCCATGGCCCCGAACCCTGGAATTGGCGACGGGGAGTGCGGAAACCTGATCTGAGTGATCGGCACCCCCCGGGCGGTGGCGTTGGCGCCTGCTGGTAACCCGGCGGGGCCGCGGCCGGATGCTGGGGATGCGGCGGCGCCGGAAGGGACAGCGGCATGGACGGTGCCCCCGGTGCCGAGGCGGAGGAGTCCTCAGTGGCGGCCGCGATCTCCGTGATCATCGGTGAGGAGGATGCGGGCAGGCGAGGGACGCCCCCAAACCCTGGCAAGCCGAAGTGAGGGAACGCCGGCCTGCCGTCGAGGGCCGAAAGGCGCGCTCCCTGATCCGCCAGGTGGTTGTTCATGGCGGTCATCTGAAGTTGCATGCTGGCCAACATCTCAGCGATCGAGGCCAGGGTGGGCGGCGGTGCGGGCGGCGTCGTGTTCACCAGGGGCAGCGACACGCCCGACGTGGGGCTGGTGGTGGATGCGGGTGGGATCGACGATGATGGAGCAGTGGTGGAAGCGGCGGAATCCATGGGCAGCGATGGAGCTGATACCAGGTTGGTATGGCACCTGGCCTTGCTACGTAATGCGTATGGAGGAGAGTGGAGGGGCTGACTCTGGCGCTGGCGGCGGCGAGGCGCCGTGGCGGCGCTGGAGGAAGCGAGGGGGTAGAGAGAGATAGGGTTAGGGTGCCAGGCGCCCAAGGGTGTCAAGATGACACAATCCCAGGCTATCCCATTAATTTGTAAAGTGTGACTCTTATACAATCAGACTCAACCACCTGATGCTATAATTAAGGAAACCTCTAATTAAGGAAACTCCAAATCGAATCAAATCTAATCCAACTTCTTAGCCACTTTGCTCCTTGGTCCGGCGCTTATACGTCTTGCCGACCATAACAGTTTGTCATATTGTTTAATGGTTGCCATGTTCACTCATACAGAAACTAGTTTGTAATGGAAAAGACATACTGCTTTGGCTCTTTGAAGATATAGGTATATAGCTAGTTTATATATGTAATACATTTTTATTTCACAGAGGATACATGTAACTATGAAAGGACCGTACACCAAAGTATTTGATGACTAAAACATGGCCTGGCTTAGGATCCTGTTGTGTATGAACATGATACCAACTTTGCTATTGCAAAATTAAAAGCCCTTTGTTATTGCAAATATAAGCAGAAATACATTCTTGAAAACATGGACATCAGTGAATAAGATATGCACTTTACTATCTATAATAATTGTCCATAATCGACTAAAAGGCAATATCTACCTGGGGTCGAATGATGCGATCCATTTCTAACATGATATCCTCCAACAAACAATCTTCCTTGCAACTTTCGTAATGAGAAAAGAGGTGGAAAGCATGCAACAAGTCATAGGATCTAGGATATGTTGAGAATGGCTCACACCTGCAACATAAATATAGAATGATTTCAGTTTCATCATAAACAAGTGAAAATTTATTCATTGATTTTGGAAGAAATACCAACCAGTCATGGTAAGAACCAAGTAACCCACGGTCGTAGATAACTGGCAATGTGTTTGTCATGGTATGGGGTACTATATTCATAATCCAGACAGGGCCACTGCTTAGTGCTGCAGCAAATCCGCCATAATTAGCATTCATGTCCATGACATTTCGAATGCTAGTCTTTTCAACACCAAGAAATGACCAATACTTATGAGCCTGGTTCTTCCAGAACTGGTTATTCTTCTCAAACCTCTCTGGTGCGACTCCTAAAAAATAAGTTCCAGAAAACCGGTTATATTCACAAACAGGCAATGCAAATTTAAGCCAAGGGATCAAACTAAATTTACATCAAAGGTTTCAATCACTTCAGGTAAACAAGTTTAAAAATCTTAAACACCTAAGACATTCTTTTGATTGAATTTGGAGGACATCATTCTTATTTCTTACACTCTTTATAGTATAGAATGGAACTTGACTCAAATTTGTAGCATCAAAACAGGTCTTTTTTTTTCTTAGGAAATGGAAAAATGGAGCTGACCTATCATCTCCAAACTCTTGAAATAAAATGATAGGCGATCAGATCTGGAAGGCAATTTCTGAATATTGGATTTGTCCTTGTTGAGCTTCACACAATTCATTAACGGAATTTTCCATGATGGTGAAACGTTGTCATTGGATTCACAAATATTCAGTAGCTTCATATCAGCCTTTTTCTGCCGGCAGGATTCATCTTCAGGTTTAACCCAAATAGCTGTTTGAACATGCTTAGCAATAAGCTTCCAACACATTGTTGTTGTAATATTAACTAGCTTCTCCCAAATAACAGGAAAGTCTTTATCTTTTCTATAAGCCGGTGGAGCAGAGTATACAAAATATCCATTAGGTTGCAAAAGACGGTCTACCTCTTTGAGCAATATTCCATCTGGAAAACAAATCATGGGCGATCAATCAAATTTTGGATGATGTATCTAGAAAGTAGAATTTGTAAAGAAAAGATTATCAGAAGAAGTAACTTTCTAAGGAAACTATTGACCATCAAAGAGTACAGATACTTAAGTTGAGAACAATTGAGTTTTAAACTTTTAATGAAGAGTATTTTTGGGTCAGTAGCTTAGGGAAAATTGAAAGTATTTTTGGGTCAGTAGCTTAGGACAAACTGAAATGTGAACCTTACCATTTTCATGCCAATCAACACGACACCTTGAACAGTGAACCATTTCAAATGAACTTTCAGGATAAGGTAATTGTTTTGTGGCCAACACAGAGATCATTGCATCAATCCCACTTCCCACGTTCTAAAGCAAACTGGATTTGATTCTCATGCCCATCTTTTGGAGCAAATGACATGGTTTGAATGTCTAGGGGAAGAAGATAGGCAGAAAAGCTAGCAACACCACATCCAACATCCAAAACTTGAACTACTCCGGCAGAATGGAGATCACCAGTACTATTTGTTGTCATATTTCCTAGCCTGCATTGATCAATTACAAAAACTACATCAACAGAAAATCCTTTCACAAAATAAAAAGGAGGCGGTAGAACGAACCATATATAACTAATTGTTGCTCCAAATTATGTCCCTTTACTGCACATACTCTTCATTCCTAATTACTCAAGGGAATCCTCCCAATAGGTCGTTCGCTCAAGAATATACAATGCTAGATCAAAATTAATAACATTCTCAACATTTTCTACAAGCCTAAAAGGCAACACATCTGAAAAATCATCTAGATGAGGTAACAAGCATTGGATTGCAAATTATATGCATTAATGACCATGGGAGATAATAATACTATTATACAATATCAAGCTTAAACGTTAGTACGTTACAATTTGGGATGTGAGTTAGGCAACAATTCTAGTTACCTCTCTATGTACTCTGATGCACCATGTTTGAAGTGAGTGCCACCTCCAGGAAACCACCAAAGCTTGCCCTTCTCATGCACCCAGTTCTGTCCTCCTTTGACCTCAGCAAGATGTGAATGGTTGACATTACTACGCCAGACGTAGTCTCGGCTTATTGGCCATCTTATCGGTATCTTGTAGTCATTTGGAGGGGGCACCAAACAGAACAATCGTTTCTCTCGTGGAGGACAAATACTTTCAAGATCCTCATGCCTAGATCTATCCAGGTTCTTCATGCTTCTTATATAGGCTGCATCATGGCAGGGGACATACTCATTGTATTCCAAAGGACACACATCAACTCCATGATCTGGAACTGCAACTGGTTTCGCCCGGTACTTACGAAAAACTCTGTTTGTAAACAACGGAACATCTGCAACTGAAAAGCAAACAGATTTCACCATATTGGCATGGAACATAATGAAAAATACCATTCATCTGGATATGGTAAGCTAGGAGGATGGGACAAGTCGACAGATGAGCACTCTAGTATCAAAATAAGTTGCTCAGCTGCAAAGAGTAACAATATAAAACAAATTTCAGGCATAGCACCTACTGAAATGGGTCAAGGCCTAGTATTGGGCAAATTATAAATTAATTTAACATACTGGTCCGTACTCTATTAACCTGATTCTTTGTTGCTGGCAGAAAGCAAGTCCCAAATCTCAATCAAACTATTCCCGCAAACTACCGTCTACTCAAACAAGGTATAGAGACTAGAGAGCAATCCCCTAGAACCAATAGCCTAACAAGCGCCCCTCCCTTTTACTAACAATGCAGGAGCGTCAACACGAAAGCTGCAACCATAAACGTAGAATCCGCCACACAAATTTCAACCACAGCAAGGGACCATAAGCCGCTTCTTCTAAGAAGCCCCGACGAAGTGGACTGGGAAAACGCCATCCGACGGCGGATCGCGACAGTGGCAAACGCTCGGGGAGAGATGACGATAGGCACCTTTGGCCCTGAAGGAATCGGGCGATCGGGGGCGCGAGTGGGGCAGTACGAGCGCCGGGGACGCGGGGGAGCCGAAGAGGGTGCCGGAGTAGAAGGAAGCGGCAACGAGGGCGACGCCCAGGAGCAGGAGCTGCACGGACCGCGGCTCCACAGCCGGCGACCACCACCGCCCCATCTCACTGCTGCTTCTGTCAGTCTCGCTCTTCAACTCTCCCGGCACATCTTGCTTCAGATTGACGGTACGGATGCCTCTGACTTTTTATAATGTTTTTACTTTATTTAAAATATAATACTTTTTTAAGACTTATGCAATTAGCACGAGGTACTTTTATGTAATGACATTTGTAAAAGAAAAATCCAAGTTTAACTTGGATTTCAAAATTCCACAGCGAGTGCAGCATACCCTCAGACACTTCATATCTAGAGAAGCTGTAGCTCGAAATTTAAGTTTAGAGGGGAAAAAAAAAAGGTGAACTTATATACAACTTTTAAACCTTGAGCACTTAAGTTCAAAATTTAACTTGGCGACCCCATAATTTGTTTGCTTGCACATTGCAACTTTAACAATACTGCAAGAAGTGATTATCCGCAAGTTTTGAACCAATGAGTGTTCATCAAATAATATTTTTTTGGCTAAATAGATTTCGGCGTGCTTTGGTTCACACGACACTTACAGATTTCAACTCGAGTGGGATTCGCTGATCACATCTCGTATAAGTCCTTTCCCAACAAGGAACTATGTCTCGCAAAAAATACGAACTTGGATGAACTTGGCCACAGAAGTTCCTTTTGCCTTTTTAACCTCTATATATTTACCATCCACTTCCACGATTCTGATGTATAAAACGGCATCCTTTTCAGATATTTCACAAATCAGAGTTCCAAAGATACAGAAACTAGCAGAACCACAAGACACACTGTACGCTAACCGTTATTTTCAGAAACAAATACAATTCCTATTTCATGTGTATAGACTATGCGGAAGCTCATCCGACCCCTCCAAAAATCAATGCCTACAAGATGATACAAATGCAAGATTGAACCGGAGACATGTTAGGTGGTGGCCTGAGACAATGCAGATCCAATCTGAAGCATAAGAGGATACACCGGACTGAATTCCATGTCTCCTCGAGACCTGACCCTCGTCTCGTAGTCGTCCAGGGTTGCTTTCACCCCCTTCCAGATCTGGTCCTCACCTTGTGAATCAAGCCATAGAGAGTACTGCAAAGGTGTGAGCTTGTTGCGCTGTAATGGCGACTGCAGCTCATCAGGCCCTCGAGAATACAGGTGGTGGAGGATCACGCTTGGCGGCAAGTCCTGAAGGAGCGGAGACTTCTCAAGCTGAGACGTTTCCAGGAACAGGACAGGACGGAATGCCCGTAGTGCCCGGTATGGTGCCCCCAGCTGCTCCACTGGAAACAGGTTCTGACCAACAGCAAGCTCCAGCTCAGCCATGTCCCGTGCCATCCTCAACTTCCCTGCTTCTGAGAGTGGCCTGACAAGAGAAGCATGCCTTATAAAAAATATGAGGACCCTCGAGGCCATCCTTCTAACCATGATAGTACATATGGTCTCTGAACGAGAGGATGATGAAGGCAACAGCTTCGATAAGAACTCGCTGCGGAAGTGGACAGCACATTTCTGGAGCTCTTCCATGTAAGCTGATGCATTGTTATCCATTGCTGCATCCATTCCATGACCTGAAAAGTCCTGCTCATGCATTTTCAGGATGCATGACTCGAGACGATCAAGCATCGCTTGGAACAGGGAAGTCACTGAATCACAAGCAACACCATAAACAACACCAAGGGAGGGTGAAAGGACCTCAGAAGCAACATTTGGGAGTGTTGACAAGACGCTAGAAATGCGCATGTGAACCTCCTGAAGGTGAAGACACAAAGCAAAATTTTTGAGTTGGGCTGCAGTTGCTGTGCTGGTAACTTGTCGAGCTTCAGGGCCAGTAGAGATCTAGATTTACGGAAAACATATGTTAGAAACTGAACATGGAAACTAGAGCAGTGTCTAGCAACCAATATATGTTAGATGGACCTTGACACATTGTACAAGCATGCAAGAAAGAATGGAGCAAAGGTAAAAGTTATTATCTATGCATGTGAAGTGGCTAGCTAGACAATTGAACAGTCAATAAGAAATTGGCAAAAAAACAAAAGAATGCATACAATCCATGTAAACTGTAATGATATGCTGCAATGATACAGGTCTTTTACTTTACTGAAGGGTAAGACAATAGAGATGTGTACAGCGGAGTGCCATAACAATTGAACTGTATTTTGCCATGACTTGTACAAGCTAGATAACCATGGTTTCTTTACTTCTGTAACCAATAGGTGACTAATCAGAATATAACAAGCTTACGTACACCATATTGACTAACAGGTTTCACTCAGTGAAGTCCAAAAATCACTGAACTGAGCCAAATTTGCAGTGTATTTTTGGCATTAGAGAGTAAGCATGATTCATGAAACTAGTGTTATTGTGCTAGCAAAGGTTTTCAGAAGAACACAAAGGAAACAAGTGACTCAACATAATTAAAAGCACATAATTAGACAGATTTTAATGTGACAGATTATGTTTGGTTGCCAACTAATGTTGCCACACATTCTTGACCTGTTGAGAACTCATGGGCATTTGCTTGTTCTTGTATAGCTAACCTTAGTCTTGCCACACTTTTGGCAACAAAATTAGACACCTAAAGTTAGGCAAAATTAGGCAAGAAATCAGAATCTATGACATGAGGGGCAGGTGGCTAAGAAGTTAGGCGGACTGTGTTGTAGAAGGAACCAAGCATTGCCTACTAAAACTGTGGCGGCCTAAGGTTAGGTGTGGAATTTAGGTTCCAACCAAACAGATCCTTGGTGACTCAATTACTCAAAGACTTATGAAGAATTGTCCCACTTAAGATATCGAGCTAACAGATGCAACTAGAATCACCAAAAAAACATTGGTCGGGCTTCAACTAATATTTGGTTACAATCAGTGAAGCTGGTCTGCCAAGAAGAGAAAAGCAGTAGTGGAATATGGTATACACAAGTTTCAAGTCATAATGTTACATCAGAACTTACTAGTTAAACCTACCACAAGGACTACATTTACTCGTAGCCAATGAAGAAAGCATACAAAAAATCCACAGAAAAAACGTATACAAATAACTTGACTAGATCATTAAAGGTAGCAAGTGGATACCTGATATTCAGCTCTCTGTGCTAAAAGAAGCAAGGTCTTTCCAATTTCACGTAGAACAAGAACAAGCAAATGCCCATGAGTTCTCACTACTTCGATTTCCTCTTGTATGCGAGAAACTAATCTTGAGATCTGATCCTTTGAAGGTATAGTTCCACGGTTTGACATTGGAAATATGCTGTTGACATAATCAGATAATCGACTATGACACAGAGCCAAAAAGGCTGTCTGGAATATCTCAATGGCTGAAATCATATGATCTTTTCCTTCAGGAGTGAGAGCTGGAAGGGTGCCCTTTACATCAGTATCTCTTGAAATCCTCTCAAGAAGGTTTTCGACCATCGAAAACAGTCTTGGATACCCAAGAGTAAATATTTCCTTCACAAAGCTTGAAGCCGTAAAGGTAGACTTCATTTGACCTGCAAAGGCCTTGACAATTGCATCCCAAACTCTCTCTGTTATGAGAGGCTCACCCTCCTGCAGAAGATTTATTTTATTTTTGTTAAAATAACAGAAGCTTTTAGGGATGCCAGGCATGATTATATACAGGAGCAAGAAATAAAATGGCAATAGTCTTATTGTCTGCAATTCTGTATGTAAAAGATCGTACTTCATTGAAATTACAATTAAGGATGCCTGAAAAGACTGTTGGTATTCACTAGGTATAGGTACCAAGTGCACATTTCATTCTACACTGATCCAAGGGATCCACTAGCTTAGTTCTAGTATCAACTACTGGACAATAGTAACATCAGTGGGGGGAAAAGCTATGAACAATTGAAGCTGTACCCTTCAAATTTCAAGTTCATTTTAACCAAACATATAACCTCAAATATGCGATGTGTTTACTAGAGAAGATCTACTGGTGTTCTGGTACATCAACATGCTCATTCTGTACTGCCTTCCATCGCCGTTGCGTGTTAACAATTCACAAACTAACATCATATGATTAACGACTTTGTGTTATACTCACAGTTGCACCACTTTGTTAAGTTCCAATTTGCAACTTCAATTCGTTTTCATCTGATCTAGTAAGTTCATGCATCAAACATTTACCTGCCAAACCTCCTCAAGGAAAAGCATTTGGGTGAATGGGACACGCTTCTTAGTGAGCACAGTCTGCAGCTGCCAAGCAGCGGTCACTGCCCGGTGGAGCTCCTCCATGCACTGCCTCATCCTATCCCATAGTGCCTCCGCAGCCTTCTTACTCCCACCAATCTGCGGCGTACCACTCCTCTGCACCCCTCCAGGGCCACCTCCAACTCCAGCAGTCATTGATATCGCCTTCATGTCCAGTGCAACAGCGACACTCTTTGCACCTGCTGCCTTGTGCTTCCCCACAAGCCCCTCCACTGCTGTCTTCAACTCCCCAAGATTGTAGTACACCTGAAGCCCGCACCAGACGTCGTTCTGGTTGGACTCGGCGACACCGCGATCGATCACAGCGCTGGCCTCCGAGCGCAGCTTGGACGCAGTGGCATCCACCTTGCGCATCTCCTCGTCAACGGCATTGATCCCGGAGAGGTTCTTCTCCTCATAGAGGAGGCGGATCTCGCGGTAGAGCTCTGCCTGGCGCGCGAGGTCCGGCGCAGGGGAGGAGGCGAGGAGTCGGGAGGAGAGGCGCACTAAGCGGTGGGAGTGGAGGAGGAGGTCGGCTGTGGCAAGGAGGCTGGAAAGGGAAGCCGAGGAGTGAGCGAGATGGGAGCGCGGGGCCGAGAGGTGGGAGGAGAGAAGGGAGAGGTGGGAGGAGAGGAGGTTGAGGTGGGATGGGAGAGCGGAAAGCGACGCAGAGGCGGAGCGGAGAGAGAGGAGGTGGGAGAGGAGGAGCGGGTGGCGGCGCAGCACCTCAACGCGGAGATGGCGCCGGAGAAGGCGGATGGCATCCTGCAGCTGCTCGGCGCGGGAGGCAGCGAGTCCTGAGGAAAGCGCGGCGGAGGAGAAGTCAGAGGGGGAGAAGGACGGAGACAGGAAGGCGGAGAGGACGGGGTCGGAGGCGAAGGCGTCCAGCGGGGAGGCGGGATCGTCGGAGGAGGGGGAGGGCGGCGAGGCGAAGAAGGCGGCTGTGAGGAGGTCCTTGGACGTCGGCGAGAGGAGGAGACGGGGAGTGGTGGGGGGCGGCGCTGCCATGGCGGCGGCGGCCGTCGGAGATATGGGGGTGGATCTGGAAGTGGAGGGAAGAGGGAGATCTAGCGGAGAGTGGGGACTGGGCACGCAGTTGGCCTCGCGGTCGTTGCTCTGGTTTGGTTTTGTGCTTGGGGACGACCAACTGGTTTAGGTGAGGATTAATTTCGAAAACTTTGTGGAGTGTTGTTAATTTCGAAAACTGGTTAACATTTCGAAAACATAACACAACACAAATTATACTGTTATAACAATAATAATATATAGGGCATGCCCTCATTTTGAATGGAAATTCTAATTTTGCCTTCGTGTTTAAAACTTTGTGATTATCCCTGTCCTTTCGAATTGAACGAATAGTTTGCCCTTATTCTATGGAGTCTTGTTAACATTGTTAACTTTTGGACAAAAAGATAGTTTGCTCATGTGATTATACCCCTATTAGAGATCTTTGTGATATTACTTCTTTTTCAAGATCAAAGTTTTTGATATATTTGGTATGCATTCATTTTTATTATTATATATCTGTGGAAAATTTGTCAAATTTTGCAAATTTTTGACAACATTTATGTCAAATCCATACGGATACAATTTATTGTCACACAATTTGCATGTAATTATGAAACCATAATGGATAATCATGAGATATCTGCCAACATACAACTATAGGTGAACTTGTGTTGTAAGATTTAAACTATGTATGTCTTAATGATAAACAAACTTGTGTGATCTATGTGAGTTTCTATGTAAAATGATCCTAGATGAAGACTTGTCAGTTGGCTAACATGGGTGGTGCCACTAGATGACAGTTGGATTAGCTTGATTAAGTTGAGTGTAGGCCAAGGATGACAACTTCTAATTTAGTCGCTTAATTGGAGGGTCCTTGTAAACAATTCCTTAGAAATGTGTTTTTATTGCAATAGTGATTCGCGAAATATCACGAGCTCTTTTTCCCTTTGAATGAGAGTGTACGTTGATATCTCTTATGCTCAATTGGATTATTCCGTAAGCGAACATAATATCGATGTAGCACTTCACCTAGGAGTATTATGAGTATCATATTTATATCCTCAGGAAAAATGTATGGCTAAGATAAGTGACTAATATAATTCCTAGTGATTAAACTATAGACAATCTCTGACTTAAGAGGGGGGTAATGATAATGTTGAGTATAGTTGTCGGGTACCGTAGAACGGGGTACCCCAAGCGTACGTCAAAAGGGTCACTTAAGTCCCATAAAAAACAAAGCTAGAAGGTAAGCCATGGGCTCATCACCGACCACGTCCGAGCCCACCGAGCTCTCCGCCTCGCCCTGAGCCTCACACAGGAGGTCTCGGCGTCCTGGCGCAATCTCCGCCTCACGCGAGACCTCTCACGGAAGGCCTCGACGAGGAGTGCTATCTCCGCCTCGCGCGAGGCCTCTCACGGAAGGCCTCGGCGAGGAGTCCGGTCTCTGTCTCGCGCGAGGCCTCATTCTCCGTATCGCGCGAGGCTAGCTTATCCATAGCCCATCGCCCCCGCCTCGGCCGGTCTTCCCGACAGCACGTCATGTCCCATTAATACGTCAACCACTCCCGCAATCTTAGCCGGACAACAGCTCGACACCGCGGAATGGCCGACGGGACATGAGGTTGCATCGGCGCCATACTGGCTAAGACAGGGCACGGCGGGGATTACCGGTCACTGTATTCTGACGTTGTGCCCACGATCAGCGCCCGCACTACACTGTGCCCCGCGATCCCCGCCTCGAAAACAACACTACATGGACAGCCTGGCCCAGGACATCACCGCCTCCGAGCCAGCGCACCAGATCAACCGCTCTCTCAGGGCCTCGACACTATGCACCAAGGTCTCGGCCATCTCGGGATTCGTGTCCACCGAGACCCCCCCCCCACTGTGGTACGGCCTCGGCACCGACCGAGCCTCGGCCTCGCGCACAGTCAGTCCACAGCGGCTCGCACGTTCACCGCCACACCCACTCCGAGGCAGTCCTAGAGCTCCCATGACGCACAGGATCGGATGTGACCACCACGCCGCCCCAGTGCTCCAAGGACGGACCACTCCGACGACCACGCCACCACAGGAACAGGCCACAGGGCTCGGACATGTCGCCCCTGTTGGCACGACGCCGTATAGTTAGCACATGTATTGTCCTTGTCCTCCCTTCAACAATAAAAGGAGAGGACTTGGGCCATTTAGAAGAAGAACGCCCGGTAACACACACACACTTTCCAGTGGCCTGAGAGCAACGTCTCAAGCAGCCCACACGACACCTCGCCAAGACCTAGGACGAGCTCCCTCTCTCACCTAGCTTGTAACCCTCTACTACAAGCACTTCGGTGCAAGGAATACAAGATCAATCTCTCAGACTGGACGTAGGGCATCGATTGCCTGAACCAATATAAACCTTGTGTCTCTTTGTATCACCATCCAGGATTAGGGGCACGCAGTTCACATTTACTGGTTGGTTGAGGACCCCCCGATCTGAAACACCAACAGTTGGCATGCCAGGTAGGGGCCTCTACGTGTCAGTTTTGTCATCCCAGCAAGTTTCGGATGGCAGACCCCGTACGATCGTTGCGTCTCGGCACGGTGGTTTGGTTTGGGAGCCTAGAGTTCATGTCTCTAGGGCATGAGTACGACATGGTACTCCTCACTCCTCGAACCCCACCAACCGACGATGAAGTCACGCACCGGCAGCCTAGGCGCAGACGGCGCCCAGGCGGCCGCTCTCGTCGCGCTCGCTAGGCACGACACGAGCAAGATCACCCCGACGCTATGTGAATCTAGGGCGACACGCCGCTCCCCGCCGATATCCTACGACCAGCTATTGGCGCAAGGTCCCTAGTTGGGGACCTGTCTAGCCTGAGCTTGGACAAGGGAAAAACGCCAGTGGTACGCGGCAACGCCCAGTCATCAAGCTCCGCTCCACCACTCCCTGAGAACCCAACTCCGGCGAAGCAGAGCCCGGCGGCGGCACCATCCCCATACCCCTTTGGGTTGAGAAATGTCATTGCCTCTTATGCTTACGCTTACACTGCTGAAAGCTCTAGTTTGGTTTTGGTGAATTGATGAAACCCTAAGTGCTAACCTAGTTTATCAAGTGATCATGACATAGGTAGCACACTTCAAATAGAAGAAGCTAATGAAGATCATAACATGACAATGGTGATAGCATGGAGATGATCAAGGGCTTAAACTTGAAGAGAAGAAAGAGAAAAACAAAAAGCTCAAGGCAAAGGTATAACTTGTAGGAGCTATTTTGTTTTGGTGATCAAGACACTTAGAAAGTGTGATCACATTTAGGTTTGATAGCCATACTATTAAGAGGGGTGAAACTCGTATCAGAATACGGTTATCAAAGTGCCACTAGATGCTCTAACTCATTGCATATGCATTTAGGATCTAGTGGAGTGCTAACACCCTTGAAAATATTTGTGAAAATATGCTAACACATGTGCACAAGGTGTTTGCAGGGTTGAGATGGGTTTGGGTCCCTCTCTCCCTCCCGTCGAGCTTATGAGGCGGGATTCGGCGCTTTTGGGAAAATGAAATGTCTATTTTCTATTGCGCCGGATGCAAAATTCTTGGTGATTGGCACATTTGAGCAAGGGTGAAGAAGTTAGAGTTGAAATGGAGTTGATCGAAATGATGCTGGCGTCGGTCTACTGACCGGACGCTGGGTCACTCAGCGACCGGACGCTGAAAGGCTGCGTCCGGTCGAGCTGTCAGACGGCACAGTAGGTAGGGTTGAGCACCGGACGCTGGTCTGCGTCCGGTCAAGGTGGACCGGACGCGTCCGGTCGAAAAAACATGCCTCGGGGAGCTTACTAGAAACGACCGGACGCTGGGGCTTCAGCGTCCGGTCAGTTTTGACCGGAGCGTCCGGTCAGCTCGTAGCCGTTGGAATCTGACGAACAACATTTGAAGGTGATGACACGTGGCGTCCATCGGGCGACCGGACGCTGAAGGCCAGCGTCCGGTCAGTTTGACCGGAGCGTCCGGTCAGAGCGCGTTTTGCCCAGTGAAGGGGTATAACGGCTCTATTTGATGGGGGCTCTATTTATAGCCCCATGGCCGGTTGTGGCTCACATCTCTTGCACATTTTCATTGACATAGCAACCTTGTGAGCCTAGCCAAAGCCCTCTCACTCATCTACATCATTGATTCATCATCATAGTGAGATTGGGAGTGATCCAAGTGCATTGCTTGAGTGATTGCATCTAGAGGCACTTAGTGATCGTGTTTCGCTGCGGATTTCGCTTGTTACTCTTGGTGGTTGCCGCCACCTAGACGGCTTGGAGCAGCGAGGATCGTCGAGCGGAGGTGGTGATTGTCTCCGGCTCCGATCGTGGTGATTGTGAGGGGTTCTTGACCTTTCCCCGGCGGAGCACCAAAAGGTACTCTAGTGGATTGCTCGTGGCTTGTGTGATCCTCATCTTGTGTTGGTTGTGCGGCACCCTATTGAGGGTTTGGCGTGTGAACCTCCAAGTGAGTGAATCGCCACAACGAGGACTAGCTTGCCGGCAAGCAAGTGAACCTCGGTAAAAATCATTGTCTTCATCATTGATTCCGAGGTGATTGGTCATCATTGTTATTCATCTTCGTGATTGATTGGTTCATTCATCTACACGGCGGTATAACCCTCTTGATCACTCTCTTTACTTTACCGCAAACTAGTTGACAAGCTCTTTAGTGTAGCTAGTTGTGAGAGCTTGCATGCTTGGTTGGTGTGGCTCTTTAGTTAGCCTTTGAGAGTACACTAACATAGGGTAGTGTCATTGATCTTGTGTGAATTGACACTATCTAAACTAGAATTATGGTAGGTGGCTTGCATTTTGAGTAGGCTAGCGCAACACTCGCTTCGCCTCATAATTGTCTAACCATTTGGTTAAGTGTTGTTGTAGAAATTTTTATTAGGCTATTCACCCCCCCTCTAGCCATTAGGACCTTTCAACTGCCGCTCACGAGGATGCCTTGGGACGCCGCCAGCGCTTCGCTCTCGACCTGGACGCCCACGCCGACTCCTCAGAGGTGGACGAGGTGTGGCCCAGAATGGATTTCTCTAGACTCCACGACCTTGGAGCTATGCGCCGTTTCTTGGCCGCAAGCGACTACTGCTTTGGCTACTCTGACTCCGACGACGAGGGCACCTACGACCCCACTCGTGAGTGTTTTCACATCGGGTTCGGGATGCCAAGGGCGGGCGAGGAGGATGAATGGGCGGGTAGCCGTTCCCCGCTTCGCCCAGGTACAAGCGCCGCCACACCTCCGCGCATTGTCCTGCTAGCAGCACGAAACGAGAACCCTGCTCTTGTGTGACCTCAACGCCCAGACCTGGAACAACTCCGTGAGCTCCAGGCCAAGTTGAAGAAGACTGACTTCTTCTACAGCAGCTTTGAGACTCTCTCGAACAGGAGCAGCGAGGTCACGGCGAAGGCGGAGGAGCCCAACGGAGGGCCCGCAATGTGCATCACCGTATCCACGACGATGAAGGGAGTGAGCAACCCCCAGTCTTCAATCGCGCTAGCCAAAACGTCACGGCTGTGGTAATGCTGGTCCGTGCAATGCTCGAGCCTTCAACCACGGAGGGGCGGTGGGTCTGCGGCGTGCTCTGAGATCTCCTAGAGACCACCGCGGTACAGCAGGCTGAAAGTTCCACCTCCCGACGGCACGGGGGCGCCTCGAACTTGCCCGCAGCACCGCCTCGGTAGGATAGGGAAGCCTCGGTTCGTCCCGAGCAAGCTCGAGCACCGATAGCCCATAGGGTCCCCGTGCTTCTTGACCGCCTTGGCAATCGACGTGAGGTGCTGGGAGACCATGAGGTGGTCAGCAGGCGACGACACCACGACAATGAGGGGCCCACTCGGGGTTACCACCCACACCGAGGTGGCCGCTATGACAGCAAGGAGGACTGCAGTCCTTCTCCTGAACCACCAGGCCCTCGGGTCTTCATCAGGGCCATCCGCGCTGCTCTTTTCCTGGCCCAGTTTCGGCAACCAGCCAATCTCGCGAAGTATAGCGGCAAGACCAACCCCGAACTCTGGCTTGCCGATTACCGCCTAGCCTACCAGCTAGGTGGCGTGGACGATGACCTGCTCATCATCCGCAACCTCCCCTTGCTCTTGTTAGACTCGGCGCGAGCCTGGCTCGAGCACCTTCCTCCCTCGTAAATCCATGACTGGCGCGACTTGGTTAGGATCTTCATCGGGAACTTCCAGGGCACATACGTGCGCCCTGGGAACTCCTGGGATCTTAAGAGCTGTCGCCAGAAACCGGACGAGTCTCTTCAAGACTTCATCCGGCGCTTCTCCAAACAGTGCACTGAGTTGCCCAGCGTCGGCGACTCAGAGATCGTCCAGGCTTTCCTCTCTGGCACCACCTACCGAGACTTGGTTCGAGAGTTAGGTTGGAACATGCCACGCTCCTCGACATCGCCACTAACTTCGCCACGGGCGAAGAGGCTGTCGGAGCCATCTTCCCCGACAGCGACGCCAAGGGGAAGCGGAGGGACGAGGCCCCCGAGGCCTTAGCCTCCTGCCTCCCCAAGAGAAAGAAAAAGGGGCACCTAGGGAAGCAGGAGGTCCTGGAGGCCGATCTGGTCACGGCCGTAGAACGCAAGAATCCTCGAGGCCTCAAAGGCCCTAGGCCTTTCGACGACATGCTTAAGAAACCCTGCCCTTACCACCAGGGCCCGGTTAAGCACGCCCTCAAGGATTGCTCCATGCTACGATGTTACTATGCCAGGCTCGGGCTCCCCGACGACGACGCCAAGCAGAAGGGCGCCGGCGACCGGGACGATGACAAGGACGATGGGTTCCCTGAGGTACACAATGCCTTCATGATCTTTGGTGAACCCTCAGTGTGCCTTATGGCACGGTAGTGAAAGAGGGAACGCCAAGAGGTCTTCTCGGTCAAGGTGGCCACTCCTCGGTACCTCAATTGGTCTCGGGAGGTGATCACCTTTGATCGAGACAACCACCCCAACCATGTTCTGAATCCGGGGCAGTACCCACTTGTTGTCGACCCGATCATCGGCAACACCCGACTCTCCAAGGTGTTGATGGACAGAGGCAGCGGCCTCAACATCTTGTACGTCAACATCCTGGAGCTCTTGGAGATCGACCGATCGAGGCTCCGAGGCGACGCCGCACCCTTCCACGGCATCGTGCCAGGGAAGCGCACGCGACCCCTCGGGCACATCGACCTTCCTGTCTGCTTTGGCACCCCCTCCAACTACCGCAAGGAAGTCCTTACCTTCGAGGTGGTCGGGTTCGGGGGAACCTACCACGCCATCCTAGGGCGGCCGTGCTACGCCAAGTTCATGGCAGTCCCCAACTATACTTACCTCAAGCTCAAGATGCCAGGCCCCAGCGGTATCATCACGATTGAGTCCACGTACGAACATACATACGACTGCGACGTCGAGTGCATCGAGTACGCCGAGGCTCTTGCGGAGGCTGAGTCCCCCACCCCTAAGTCCCACGCACCATTCTTTAGTCATTTTTTGAAAAATTTCCTACGCCAAGTCTCTAACATGCTCTGACGAATCGGTTGTAAAAAACCCTCAGACCAAAGTCTGTTTCCTAAGCAAGAGGCTGGTAGAGTCACGAGACAGCCTATGCCTCCAGGCTACGGCACTCCCTCACAACCTCTCGCCCAAGGGACGGCTTAAGATCCAAGGAGGTGTTTTGCAAAAGAAATCCGATCAGATGCAACAGAGGGCAGAGGCTCGGAAACACAAGAAAAACAACTAAGAAACACAAATACTTCAAAAAGAAAGGCCTCGACGGCCACAAGTGTTACGATACAAAGATAATTCCTACTCTACTCTATTTTTACATGGCCCCTTGGGCCCAGGTCAAGCCTCAGGGCCTCCAGCATCGATAGACGGTAGGGGAGGGACCACCTCCTCTTTGAAGAGCGTTGCCAACGTTGTGCCAGGGCCTTCCACCGCCTCCATCAGCTTCGTGACCATCGCGTCAGCCTCCTCGTCATCATCAGGCAAGACATAGCCATCACTGATGGCCGGGAGGTCGATGCCAACATAGTGAGAGGAGATGATGGCCAACGCCCACTTGACACCCATGTGCAGTGCTCCTCGGAGCCGCTCACGCATCTGGCTGCTCAGCGCAACCAAACGACTCCCAAGGGAGGTGCCTAACTGAACCCCTTCAACCTCCAAGGCCTTGCAGGCGGAAAGGGCGGCACGCTTCAGCGCCTCGTGCTCCCCGATCTCGGTCTCGAGCACCGTCTGCACCGCGTTGGAAGCCTCGGCTGCCTGAATAACCTCCGCCTTTAACTCTGCACCACGGAAAATGAAATAAGGTTGAGCGAGGGAAAAACAACCTAAATTAGGAGCGGAAGCCCACGGAACTCACCCTTGGCCTTCAGCTCCCAGCGTCGGGTCTCGACCTAACAGGCCTTGGCTTTCTCCTTCCAGTGTAGGGCCTCGGCCCAGGAAGCCTCGGCCTTCTCCTTCAAGCGCTGGGCCTCGACTCGAGAAGCCTTGGCCACCCTGGAAGCTTTACTCCCCAGCTCTGCGTCACATGAGGAAGTTAGGGAATGAACATAAGGAGAAGAAAATAAAACGAGGGGACTAGGACTCACCCTCGGCCGTCCCCCTCCAAACTACAGCCTCGGTTCGTGAGGCCTCGGCCGCTGTAAGGGCCTCATCCAAAGCGCCCTTCATCAGCTGGTGTGCATTCTGTTCCGCCCCTAGCTGCCCCGTGAGAGCCGTGGCCAAGGCCGTGGCTTCAATGGCTCGAGCCCTGAAGGCATCCCGATCACTGGCCATGTGGGCGAGCTCCTCTCCAACTCCTTGACCCGCGCCGCTAGAGGGGCAAGCTGCTCCTAGGCCGTTGCCACCTCGACCTTCATGTCGACATAGCGAAGGTGGAGGTCCTCCACCTCCGTGCTCCACGCCGCCAAAAGCTCATTGGCACCCGCAAGCAGGCCCTTTTACCGCTGGAGCTGGTCCCAGACGTCCCTCTCCCGTCGGAGAAAGACCGACTTCCTAAGGGACCGGGTCTCAAGCTCCTGGGGAAGCAGAACAGGGGTCATTGATTGCAACAAAACTCAGAAAAAGGCAATGTCGCGCGAGAAAAGAAAACACGAACCTAGGCGACTTCGGGTAGTTCGTCGGCCACCACGGACAGTGTCGTCCGAAGTGACCGCTCCGCCAGCTGGTGGTATTGCTCGAAGGTGTCCCAGCACCCACCCTCAGCTGCGTCCTCGAGAGCGAATAGGGGCTCCCCCTTAGGGTCATCCTGGCTTCGCCATAGTACGCGCAGGTGCTCCCACCCGCGGGGCTCGGGTCGCACCCGCACGAGGGCCAAGCTTCTCTCGCCTAAGGTCAGAGCCGGCTGTTCCACGACGCTGGTCTCCTCGGCGTCAACCACCCCCCCATGCCTGGGAGGTATCGTCGGAGGAGATCGGATAGACCTCCGCCTCCTGGGCGCTCTCATGTAACAACGGCGGGCCCTGAACCGAAGGCGCCGCCAAGGCCTCCGCCGCCTTCATCCCTACCTCCTGGGCAGACGGCCTCACCGCCATCACGTCGGCCTCAGCGGTCTCGGGGGCTCTAGCCTCTGCAGTCATGGCCTCAACGGTCTCGGGGGCTCCGGCCTCCACCATCGTGGCCTCGGTGGTCGCAGAAACACCGACCCCGCCGCTACGGTCTCAGCGGTCTTGGGCGCCCCGGCCTCTGTCGCCTCAGCCTCGGAGACCCCAGGGGCCTCGGTAACCAAGGGCACGCCGACCCCATCCGACTCGTGAGCCTCGCCCTCGCGGGGCGGAAGCACTCCCTCCCCCGTCTGTATCGGGGTCGCCTCGGCAGCCCCTCCTTGGGCGGCCGGCTCCTTTGGGTCGGCCTCACCGACGCCGCGCCGCATTGTATAGTGCTTGTGCCTCTGCCACCCAGTGGGCAAAGGAGCCGAGGCTCGCCTTGAGCGCCTTAAGGGGCGCTAAGGGAAGCTCATCCGCAGGCCGCTTCCGACTAAGGAAAAGTGACCTACAGGGTCAGTACGAGGCCAAAGAGCGAACGAAAGGCACTGCGACCCCACCAAAAATACACCTACCTCGAACGGGGAGGCAACCACTTCGCCATGGCGACCCTCGTCCGCAAAGGCGGCAGCGGCGGTAGAGGCAGCGCCTCTGTGTCCATTGGCACCGGCCGGTCCTCAAAGGACCCCGGCACCCCGTCGGTCCTCTACGGGGGTGGTTGCGTCGCCTCCGCCGCCACATGTACCACCACCACCGTCGAGCCCACCGGGCTGACGGTGCGTTTGCCCAACGCCCGTGCCCCGGGCGTGTCGACCTCGGCCCCGGGGTGGGTAATCGCCGACCCTGGGTCCGCTTCTCCTCCTCCTCCCGGGAGTGCCGGGCTACTTGCCAATGCCCCGGGCACCACCTCCACCACATCAGGGAGATGGTCCAGGGGACCTCGCCCTCATCATCCCCATCCGAGGCCTCCGTCGATAGCGACGGCGACGAGGATTCCTCCAATGGGAGACCATCCTTCCTTTGTTGACGGCGGCGCTTATCCAGCTCCTCGCGCGCGAGGATTTGCTTTGTGTGCTTCATCGCCTTGGCGTCTTTCCATTTTTTCTACGCGTCGGCGTGCGCCCGGTTGATCGCCCGCTGCCTCGCGTCCTCAGGAACGGGTGGTGGAGAGGAACGCATGTCCCTCATCCCTTGTAGGAACAACAAACGCGCATAAGGGAACAAGGGGTAAGGGGAGACTGAGGAGGCTCGGAGGCTATAGCGGCACACGACTTACCAGCGAGAGGAACCCCCACGACGGTCGCATCACGATAGGGGTCAAGTTGTCGCCCCTCAGCTTCGCCTCTACCGTCTCCCCCACCCGACAAAGAATTTCCTCATCGGAAAGGGTGGAGGAGGACATCCGGATGCCCTCAATGGGCTCACCTGGCTTCATCTCGAACAGCCGCCGCCGCTGAGCCATCAGCGGCAGCACCCTTCGGCGGTGGAAGGCGGCAACGACCACAGCCACGGTAAGACCATGGCCCCGTAGCCTCGCCAGCCCCTCCAGAAGCAGCTGCAGCTTGGGTTGGTCGTCCTTCGGGATGCCGTACTTCCATTTCTCCAGGCAGCTCCCCACAATCCGCCCAGTGTAGGGGGGAAGTCCTCCGTCGTCATTACGAAGGTAGAACCAGCTCGTGTACCACCGGCGGTTGGAGGACGCAAGCTGGGCTAGGATGTAGAGGTGCTGGTGGTCCTAGCGCACTTGGAGAGTGTAGCCGCCGGCCCTCGTCGCCTTCCTCATACCCGACATGCCCATCGGCTTGGTGGTGTGCCTCGCCCGGAATAGATGGAGCCACAACTCCCAATGGGGAGCAATCCCCAGGTACCCCTCGCAGACGGTAACAAAGATAGCCGCCTGAGCGATGGAGTTGGGATTGAAGTTGTGGAGCTCCACGCCGTAGTAGTGCGGGAGCGCCCGCATGAACTGATCTGCTGGGATGCCGAGGCCGCACTTGTGAAAGGAGACGAAGCTCACGACGTAGCCATCGTGAGGCCTCGGCTCTGGCTCACCGTACGGAGCAATCCACTCCGGCCTAGTGGGGTCCATCACCGGGCGAAGGAGTCCACTGTCGACGAGCGACTAGAGTGTCTCCACGGTAACATCGGAAGGATCCCAGGGGTCCGCCTCGACAACAACGATGTCGCCGGCCATGAGGGCGATGGAGGGATCGGATGCGGCGATGAGTTTTTCTCTCTCTCCCACGCTCTCGCTTTTTCTTGCTTTCTCCCTAGGCTCGCTCTTCTCCCTTCTTCTTCCCGGCACCCGCTGCTCTAGCAACGGCTTGATAGAGGCAGAGCTAATGCAGGCAAGGTAAGGTGAGGAGGAGCGAGACTCCTCGAGTATTTATGTAGGGGGAAGGCGAAACGAACGGGCGATGAAATCGGGGAAGTTTCCCCCCGATCCGGCGTGGTTAACCACGAGCCGATTTTGCCACCCACGCGCCCACTTCTTTCTCATTAATTGCGGGAACAGTTACGTCCCATCCACCACGTCACACTCGGCCACTACGGTAGCAGGTGTCGTTTCGCCTCCCTAGGAAACCGCCTCAAAAGGCGCGCTGCCCGTTGTCGAGCCAATGGGGAAGGTATTCCCCTTGCCTATTCCTTTTAGATGAAGGAACCAGGCTTTGGGCCTATTACGGTCCAGGGGTTTGAAGGCTGGGCCCCAAGGGGTTTCGATAGCCGCCTCAGGACAACAGAGTCAGGGATGACCGTGGGCGAGCCTATACGGGGCTGAGACCCAAGCAAGCGAAACGCTTGGGATGCCCCAAGTCATGTCCGAGACTGGCAGGGAAGTCTCCGAATGGGATCCCATCGTAGGGAGGCACCGAGCCACCGAGGCCTAGCAAACGGCCTCGGCACCCACTAGAGAAACCCTCCGGTACTCTTGGAGTGCGTCTTCAGACCGCTAGCCGACCCTTAGCGAATGGGGTTCGGGCCTCCACTTGAACTACCCGATAACAGCTCACCGGAAGTGTCACCGCTCGTACCCACCGAGGGTAGCGAGGCATATTCCACCCCTCCTTCTGAGCGAAAAGGAAGCATGAGGGTCGTATAAAAAGTCAGGGGAACCCCTGATGGCCTTCTTGCTCTATGCAGAGGCTAGGGGGCTCCTCCTGCAACCTTGTTGAGACCCAGCGACCCTCGGCTCGCACTTGAAGGGGCTCGGCAAAACAAACCCTCCTTCTGAGCGAAAAGGAAGCGTGAGGGTCGTATAAAAAGACAGGGGGCTCCTAACGGCCCTCTCGCCCCGTGCAGAGGCTAGGGGGCTCTTCCTGCATATATGCCGAGACCCCGCGACCCAAGCTTACGCCCAAAGGGGCCTTGGCAAACAAACCCTCACGCGCGAGGGGCATATAAAAAGCCAGGGAAGCTCCCGACGGCCCTCTTGCTCCGTGCAGAGGCTAGGGGCTCTTCCTACAACCATGCCGAGACCCACGCGGCTTCGGCTCGCATCCGAATGGGCTCGGCAAACAAACCCTCCGTCCGAACGAAAAGGATATGTAAGGGTCGAATAAAAAAGCCAGGGGACCCCTGATCGCCCTCCTGCTTCGGGCGGAGGCTCGGGGGCTCCTCCTGCACCTAAGACAAAGACAAATGGTCTAAGTCCACGCTAGAAGTTTTGTTACAAATACGACAAAGGGAACCGAGCCCATTACGGTCTAGGGGTTCGAAGGCTGGGCCCCCAGAGGTTTCGACAGCTGCCCCAGGGCAACAGAGTCAGGGACGACTTTGGGACGAGCCTACGAATGGCTGAGGCCTGAGCGAACAATCGCTCGGGGCGTCCTAAGTTGTGTCCGAGACCGGCAGGGAAGTCTCCGAATGGGATCCCACCGTAGGGAGGCACCGAGCCACCGAGGCCCAGCGAACGGCCTCAGCACCCATTAGAGAAACCCTCCGGTACTCTTGGAGTGTGTCTCTAGACCGCTAGCCGTCCCCTAGCGAACGGGGCATGGACCTCCACTCGGACTCACCCGATAACAGCTCACCGGAAGTGCCCACGCTCGTGCCTATCGAGGGTAGCCTAGCACATTCCACCCCTCCTTCTGAGCGAAAAGAAAGCGTGAGGGTAGTACCAAAAGCCAGGGGGACCCCTGACGGACCTCTCGCTCCATGCGGAGGCTAGAGGGCTTTTCCTGCAACCTCGCCGAGACCCCCGCGACCCAAACTTGCACTCGCAGGCTCGGCAAATATGATAAAAACTCCTCACTCAAACACGAAAATGAAAAAAAGCCCCTGGAGGAGTAACTCCACTCTAGGGCCTTGGGGGCTACACCCGGCGGGTGCGCTCGCGCGCACCCACCGAAATCTCAAGAAGCAAAACCCAATTCCTACGGGAGCGGCTATAGACCAAGCCTCGGCGAACCTTCAGGGAGAGTGCACGCACTCCCCCAGAGGCTCGGGGGCTACTGTCGGGTACCGTAGAATAGGGTACCCCAAGCGTACGTCAAAAGGGTCACTTTAGTCCCATCAAAAAACAAAGCTAGAAGGTAAGCCATGGGCTCATCACCGACCACGTCCGAGCCCACCGAGCTCTCCGCCTCGCCCCGAGCCTCGCACAGGAGGTCTCGGCGTCTTGGCGCAATCTCCGCCTCACGCGAGACCTCTCACAGAAGGACTCGGTGAGGAGTGCTATCTCCGCCTCGCGCGAGGCCTCTCACAGAAGGCCTCGGCGAGGAGTCCAGTCTCTGTCTCGCCCGAGGCCTCATTCTCCGTATCGCGCGAGGCCAGCTTATCCATAGCCCGTCGCCCCCGCCTCGGCCGGTCTTCCCGATAGCACGTCATGTCCCATTAATACGTCAACCACTCCCGCAATCTCAGCCGGACAACGGCTCGACACCGCGGAATGGCCGACGGGACATGAGGTCGCATCGGCGCCATACCGGCTAAGACAGGGCACGACGAGGATTACTAGTCACTGTATTCTGACGCTGTGCCCAAGATCAGCGCCCGCACTACACTGTGCCCTGCGATCCCCGCCTCGAAAACAACACTACACGGATAGCCTGGCCCGGGACATCACCGCCTCCGAGCCAGCGCACCAGATCAACCGCTCTCTCAGGGCCTCGGCACTATGCACCAAGGTCTCGGCCATCTCGGGATTCATGTCCGCCGAGACCCCCCACTGCGGTACGGCCTCGGCACCGACCGAGCCTCGACCTCACGCACAGTCAGTCCACAGCGGCTCGCACGTTCACCGCCGCACCCACTCCGAGGCAGTCCTGGAGCTCCCATGACGCACAGGATCGGATGTGACCACCACGCTGCCCCAGTGCTCCAAGGACGGACCACTCCGACGACCACGCCGCCACAGGAACAGGCCACAGGGCTTGGACATGCCGCCCCTGTTGGCACGACGTCGTATAGTTAGCACATGTACTGCCCTTGTCCTCCCTTCAACTATAAAAGGACAGGACTTGGGCCATTTAGAAGAAGAACGCCCGGTAACACACACACTTCCCAGCGGCCTGAGAGCAACGTCTCAAGCAGCCCACACGACACCTCGCCGAGACCTGGGATGAGCTCCCTCTCTCACCTAGCTTGTAACCCCCTACTACAAGCACTTCGGTGCAAGGAATACAAGATCGATCTCTCAGACTGGACGTAGGGCATCGATTGCCTGAACCAGTATAAACCTTGTGTCTCTTTGCATCACCATCCGGGATTAGGGGCACGCAGTTCACATTTACTGGTTGGTTGAGGACCCCCTGGTCCGAAACACCGACAATAGTAAAGGGGTATGATCAAGAAGAGAAGACCAGATAAACGGCGTAGCTTGCGGGAGATCACGGAGTGAGTATAAGAATCCTGAGATAAGCACAATTCTAGTGAGGAGCTATGGTGATATAAATAAACCAAGAAATAATAAGGTAGGATGAAATACCACTTCGGCGCATGGTCCGCCCTAACCAACCCAAAAGATTGATTAGCATGGATACACGACGAGCCCTATGATTTAATAACTAACTCTATCGTGGTTGAATACAGAGGATGGACATGACTGTCACCATAACGATCTTACTCAGCAGGCATGCGCTCGGAGGGGTAGCGAGTTAGCTACGCACGAGTCCAACAAGTTGCCCCTGAGTCTTGGCCCATGGACTTTGGAGCCTGGTTCCCCAGTCTAGCTTCGTCCCAAAGCCCATTTAGTTTCTAAAGTCCAGTTTTCTACTCATGTAATGTAAGTTGATTCTTCTGTCTAGTTTATTTGGACCTCTGTTTTTTTCTAGCTTATTTGTTTCTCTTTTAAGATAGCGGGTACGTGGGTAGTGAACAGACGAGGGGTGGTTTTACTTACATATATAAGTAGAAGTAATAAGTTAGAACACAAAATGACATAAAACAACTTTAAAAAATAGTAGAGAGAATATTTAATATGTAATCATTGGTTGGAATAAAATGATTTTCCCATCGCATGAACACACTTTAAACTAGGACACTCAAAACTTTGTATTCCTAGCACCAAAAACTTTTGCACTTCGGACCTAAAAACTTTGTAATTAAAAAACTTTCAACATAAAAAGTTTTCTATGAGATTACTTGATTGAACCGATACAAAAAAAAAAGATAAACAAAAAGATGACAGACATTCAAAGTTATCATTTCACAAAAACCTATTGCACTTGGAATTGAGAGCTTACTACATTTGTATAGTTTAATCAAGGAAAGATACAACGGTGAATGACCAGAACACACCAAAAATGCAGATTTCAAAAGACTAACATCTATTTACACACCATATCAAGTTGAAAAGTAAAAAGGAACTCATCAACTTAAAGACAATCATTTTTAATTTGAGGAAGAGCACCAATTGCGAACCACCTCTTCTCACCATCATATGCAGAATTTTTATTTGCAAGTTCAGCCGCATAAGTTTGCTGCAGTTTTCTGATCACATTTCTTCCCGATCAACTAGTGTATCGTCTTCATACTTCAAATTGACCTGTAGCCAGTAAGAGATAACAACATTGATAATTAATGTATGAGAATGAAAATAAAGAAAATGACACTAGACAAGGATTAGAGACGAACATAGTAATGATAGAAAGAGGAGCTCATGTATGAAGAAAAGAGAAGGAAGAGAACAAACAATCCAATCCCCCTAAATACTCTAGTGTCCCTCCAAGCCGACTTTGCCTAGCCATCTTAATGGCAATGGTTATCCCCAAATGAACTAAGATTCATAATAGATCGTGTACTCTAGAGAATATGAGCCATGTCCAAATTAAAGAAACCTTGAAGGTTACAGGGAGTAAATCTTTTTCTAAAAAAATATGTACTAGAAGAAAATTGTCTTTCTCCATTTGCCATCTCAAAGAAGCAATCAGATGAAATTACAATAAAAATCTATAGTATGCATTTCACTTAGAGATGCACTTAGAAATGTACCTGAACGTGTACTTAGAAATGGATAAAGAAAATTGGAGTTAAATAATGATAACAGATAAAACCAAGTTTTCCAAGTGTCCAAAATGGATAACAAATAATGAGCAGCAACTACGAGTAACATGCACTTGGAAACACGTTCAGGTACATAGAGAGCTTTGCAGGCTAATTTTCTGAATTGCTTCGTGTCTGTGAGCAATCCAGCTTGAATAAATGCCTGAAAGATAAAGATACAATTGAGACTTGAGATCATCAGTATGCATGAGAACTAACAACTAAGCAAGGAGTTTTCACAAAGAACAAGCATTGGTCACTTTGTTAGATATTTTTAAATACGTTGAGCTATGTAAGAGTAGGTGGGCAAGTCTCGCTTCAACTTATCAGCTAATCTACAGTGTTTTTCTCTCACAATAAAACAGCTTCAGCCGGCTTTAATACCAGCCGAACAGGCCTCTAGATAGCAAGTCGGTAGTAGATAGTTACACATACACAGTAGCTTGGCAGAAGTGACGCTCCATATCTTGAGGAAAATATTTTGTCTAAACATTCCGTGACTGTTTCGACCATCCCAGGTACATCTGTTTCACTCTACAATGCACTAAAGGACAAAGAGAAATAAACAGTATCACCGAAATAGGATAAAGCACATAAGGTGCCAGTAGACAATATAAATAAGGCGCCAACTGTAAAAGTTGGCTTTGTCAGTGTAAGAGAATTTCACAGAAACAGAAAAGTATTCTATATCTATAAAAAATAGCATTCTTCAAAAAAATATTTTGTAAACTCAAATCTATGTAGGTTTATGGACTAATGGTATAATCTCCCTTCCATTGCTATTGCTTTTAATCAAGCATGTTTAGAGGATCACCTGGAATTTACAATGAATGAGGATAATAGAGTAATAACAGTGAGTTGAAGCAAATCCTTGTTTATACAAAACAACTTCAACTATTCCATGTTTATACAACATTTTCGATCACATTGAGACTAAAAGGCTCCCTATGTGCGTGCTTGACCAAACTCAGGGTGGGGATGGTCGGTGGATAGGGAGGAAGGGGAGGAGCATGTTGGCGTCCTTCACGCTGTTGACACTTGACGGCAGTGAAGGTCTCCATCTCGTCCTGCCACATAGAAATAGAAAAAAAAAGATTTATTGAAATTTAGTTTACATCGATCACTCGCAATAAAAATGCACGGAGAGGGCTGAAAACGAAAAACGACAGAGGAGGAGGATAGCATATCGGCGTGGCGTCGACTTGGCGGCGTGTGTAGGGGCCAGCGTCCCAGTCTGGGTTTCTAGGGGATTAGCAGCTGCTGTTCAGCAAAAGGCCGCAGAGGCGGAACCATGCGTGCTTCAAACTTCCGCGGCCGAGTGCCTAAGTCGCTGCTTTGTTAAGCAGTTGCCACCTCCTGAAACGTGAAGAAAATCAAATCGATGAGGTTGATTGAGCAGGACAGGACTGCTACTGCTAGGGCTTGGACATGGACAGAGGAAAATCTGTGGCCTGCTAAAGGAAAATCTGAACATAATAACTTCTTTGTTGCAATGACTAATTTTTCTACACCAAAAAGAGGGACAAAGTTTCAGCATCAGAACCGAAGGCAGGGTGAATGCTGAATTCTGTAGCCTTATACTATCCGAGCACGATCGCTGCAGAGGCATAGGCACAAAGTGTTTCCACAAACACACGGCAGACGCGCATGGAGTACGGGGAATGGGAGAAAACAGATAGTTGAGAACTTGCAACACTGGTGGAGGTTGGAAGAAAGTACTTGTGCGCGATGAAGTGTCGTTCCATCTACAGTAGCTCCTCAGAGGATAGCGCACTGGCGCGCCCTGCAGCTACATGCCATTGTGCCGCCAAACAACATCAGTAGTTTGCTATATTCGCCATTGAGTGTGTTATACATAGCTTATAACTCTAGTCTAAGCGCCATTTGAGTGAACTTTATTTATTCAGTAATAATGCCATAGCTCAAGTAGATACGCATCTATAATGCCATATAAATATAAATATTATCCCTCTGTCCAAGAATTATAAGCATATTTTTGACTATCCAAACAACTCTTTCAGTTCCTTGCCTTTTTTACATCAAGTCAAAGAATCTACAGACAAAAGGAGAACACTATCCACACACGAGAAAACATCCTTTGCAATATTTTATTCTTATCAAGCTGAGGAGGCCCTGTTCGCTTGTCTTATGAGCCGTACTTTTTCAGCGAACGAACAATGTTTTTCTCTCACAACAAATCAGCGAACAGTACTTTCAGCCATGGCTTTTCAGCGAAGCGAACAAGGCTAGAATCTGACTTACAACTTGGAGTTCCTGCAGTTGCAACACTTAATGGGAGTGTTATCTTCCCTTCATAGAGTCTTGCCCGTGGTTTTGGTGACTCCAGTTTCCTACATTACAAGGTCTCAAAGCATAATTAAAACAAGGAGCAAGATGCAAACTTCAAAGGAAAAACTTGAAATCTTTGGATCTTTGACAGGGGGGAATGCACTGAAACTTTCCTAGAAAAGCTAGTTTAAGATCCATAAGTTCATTTAGCGCCTCTTATAAGAGCGAGTGCCTACAGGGGAAAGAAAAGGTAATGCCAACCCGTTCCCTAGAAAAAAATAGAACAATGGCAAAAAGTAGTCACACAAAGAACTAAATAAAGGAGAGAAAAGGTTAGTGTAAAATTTATTTCTATTACAAATGCAGAATATGTTAATAGCACTACAGTGCCAATGTATTATAATTGTAGAAAATGTTAAAAGCACAAATAGAGCAGGAAAACTTTCATAACTTGGTGCAATGTGCTTTCCACTCAGGAGATCAAGCAAGACGGTGCCAAAACTGCAAACCTCTTAGGACTTACTCTGCCTGCAAAACGGATAACAGTTAAAAATGAAGAAAGAGACACATTGCCAAAATGTTTCATGGGATACTATTGCTAGTATGTGACACATTTACCTGTCTTAAGATACTCAGGAGGCGTGAAGGCCAAATTAGTACTGTAGCTCTTTCCATCCCGTCTGTTCTTCATCAGACCAAAACATGCCAGTCTAGGGTTACCATCCTACAAAATTGGCCCAGTCAAAACACAAAAGGATCAAAGCTTTTGTATGAAGATATGAGAAGCAACTATGAACCAGTAAAAACCTACCACATCAAAGACGACCATGTATGCATGCAGGTCATGATAGGGCGCCCTCCCTTTGCTACTGTAGCACTCCAATGTCTGTGCCACATAAAGCGCAGCCCTCATCCTCATTGCCCAACTCAACGGATTTGTCTCCCCTGCCACATAACCACCATGAGGATAAAATGCAACTATCATCTTTTTTTAACACAGAGCAACTATCATGTCAGATTGATAATCCACCTAATGATCGAAAATCCTAAATGCTAAAAGCTCCTGACAGTCATATCCCTTCAAGAGTGGTCCATAAATGAAAGGTCATAACAATTTGAATCGTCCCTAATAAGTACCATTTGTTGGAACCAACATTTGTAGGTTAGATGCAAATCAAGCTACAGATATCCTCTAGCATGGCCTAAAAATCAATGGCATGAATGACTAACATGCCCTTACTGTTTCAGCACTCCCATAACATAAATTAGTCAAGATAGTTGAGTCTAGACTCAAGAATTGTTTGATTCAAACGTGATCCAAATACTTAAAAGTTTGAACTTGCTGACAGTGAAGGCTGGCATCGGCTTCCGCCTTCAGCATGTACACCAAACCAAGGCTTTTGGCAATTAGCATGAGCAAGCAGAGATGCACACATTTACACAAGAAATATTGTACAGAAGTTATAATTGAATAAGCACCCAAAAGTTTCAGATTCAATAAAATTTTCAGCTCTCGGCTGTTACAGCAACATCACTAGTATGGTAGTAAACAAGATTAATCAATCTAATAATAGCCGTCAACACACATATATCAAGGTCTTGGTAGTCAATGCAATAGGTAATTAAACATGTAAGTCATCCAAGCAACTAAAATCGAACTCGAAGAACTTTGCCCAAAATCTTTGTCAGTCACTCCTCAGTGGATAGAAAAGGAACCTCTAGTCACATGATCAGTAGCTCCAAACGTTGTGGCTACCGCACCACCAAGACGCCTTCCCCGGCGGTGGCAGAACGGGAGCAGAGGGCATACCGCACACGAACGCAGGCGGCTGCAGAACGGGAGTAGAGGGCATACCGCACACGAACGCAGGCGGCGGTAGAACGGGAGCAGAGGGCATACCGCACACGAACGTCGTGGTGTCATTGCTGCTATGGAAAGCAGAGGGCCAAGCATCCTGCCCGCAGAACACATCGCCGACGTCCCTGACATTTGCCCGTGAGCAGTTCTCGAGTGTAGGAAGAGCGCCGCCGGTCGTCGTGTAGCCCCAGTCGAACGACTTCTCTGGTTCAGGCCAAAATCTTGAAAAATCTGATGTATCGCCGATCTTCAACTGCGACGTTGTTGCCTCGCCGTCTGCCTTAGACATCAGCGCAATGCAGTCTGATGTCGACTTCTCTGGTTCAGGCCAAAATCTTGAAAAAACTGATGTATCACCAATCTTCAACTGCGACATTGTTGCCTCGCCGTCTGCCTTGGTCATCAGCGCAATGCAGTCTGATGACATCAGATTGGATGGCGTTGTAGACCTGACCTGTTCTTGCGACCTGGCCGCTGAAGCTGGCGCAGAGGAATCGAAAAGCTGCCGCTTTGCCTTGACGGAGGCCTCACCGACAGCCTTCCTCTTGCGCGCTGATGCGGAGTATGGCGGTGTCGACGTGGATCCGTTGCTGCTGCGCGAATGGGTATGCGCCTTGTAGATGTTGCAAAGAACCAGCTGGGGCTCGCCGCCGTGGACGCGCTCGTGATCGGCTTCTTGGTCGTCGCTGAACTCCAGCATGTACCACTCGGTCCTCTCATGGCAGTTCTTCCCGATCTTGAGCTTGTAGGAGAAATACTGGCTGTGTCCGAGGCAATTGCCCTCGTCGTCGAGCACGCGGCGGGGGGCGCGCTCGGAGTGCCACGTGCCCACTCCACCCGCAACCTGTCGCGACTTGCGGCTGTCGCTGCTGCTCTTGGGCCTTACGTGGGTGAAGAAGAACCACGAGCCGCTCTCCCCTTTCTTCGCCGGAGCCGGATCGAAGAGCGTCGCGAGCAGGGGCGGGTCAGCGGTGTAGATGTCGGCGTCGTGGAAATGTGCGGCGGCGGTGGCAGGGAGGGGCTCGCCGGCGATCTTAAGACGGAGGAAGGAGAGGAGCTCCGACGGGGTGAAAGAGCAATCGCCCGGCGGAGGAGGCATGGTGGCTTAGGAGGCGGCGGAGGAAGCGAATCTGGCGCAAAAGGCGGCGGAGGAGGGAAGAGGGTCGAGGGCGCGAATCCGGCGAATCTGGCGCAAAAGGCGGCGGAGGAGGGAAGAGGTGGAGGACGCGTGAATCCTGCTGCCCTCGCGCGCGTCCCCTTCTTATTCTCCCCTACAAAACCCACCCGATTCCAGCACCAGAAGCAGGGTCTACGTCACTTTAATTTTTTTCGGCCGTCAGATCTTTGATCATGGGGCCATGAATGTTTGGAGCAGATTCGGCCGGGATGGCCAAGACCAGCCGAGCCGATCGCTCCCTCGTGCGCGGAGTCCGTCGTCTCGCGCCGTGGCCGTTGGTATGACACGGGCCGGGCCTCGTGAGACCCGGGTTGAGCTATACTTTCGGCCTAATATTTTTGCCCTTCACTAATGTCTGAGGTCTTCGCTTCCAATGGTTATGTTTGGATACGATTTTGAAATCAAACTCTATATACCATGACTAATAACATGCTACTGTAAATCATATAAGCATAGATCATGAAATCAGATCATGGATGTCCTCTAAAAAAAAAGCTCATGGCTGTCGAATTCCTTGTTTTCAAGCCCTTTTTTTTTGCCACCCAGGACGCATCCTCTTCACTCTGCCAGTGGGCCCATGCGTCACTAGCCCACCCACCCCAACGTCGTCGCCTCGAGTAGATGTTGCCTCACGCCGAGATCCTATGTTGGGCGAGTGAGCAGGCGTGCTGCATGCGATCGAAGCAGAGGAAAGTGGTTGTGCAGATAGAAGCACTGGCCGGCAGCACTGAGGCCACCGTGCAATGCAAAAGCACCGGGCATGGCCAGGCAGTCTGCCCCCGCATGCATGGATGGAGGCCACCGTGCAGACTGGGCCAGCGGCGCGGTGGCACAATCTCAAGGCTGCGCAGCGGCACATAACCATGGTGACTGAGAGGGCGTGAAGTGCGACTGCTATGGCAATACGGTCGTGGCTTCAAGGGATAGATTGTGTTCGATTTAACTTTGTGTTTGGTTTGATTTAGTTACCTGGTTTGTTTGATTTGTGATTGAATTGGGTCACACCATTGTATGTGTTGTACTCATGCGTTCAGGGATTTTTTAGTATTTTTTATTTTTATTATATATGACTTTCCTTTAAAGTAATAGAAGTAGTTTGAGGCAGAACCATCTAATCTAATGCCTCTCAGAAGTACTTGTCTTCTTTTAGATACTAAGTACCCAAGGGAGGACATCAAATTACGCAGTTCCGTCGGGCACACCCCCAAGGGAGAACCCAAAAATCCACATTTTTTCATCAGGATCACAAATGAGAGAATAAAGCTTACAATATTTTAGCCATTTCTTACATCACTTTTTATGTAACATCATATTATAATATTTATTATTTATAATAGCGGAATATGAACATGTTATCAGAGTTAGGAACAATTTAATTTAACAGCGGAATATAAACATGTGATCAGAGTTACAGCGAAAATAAATATATATTCATGACATGGTGAAGCATTGATATATAAACTATTACAACAGATTATAAAGCTTCCATTTTTAAAAACATTTAGTGAGAGTTATAAATAAAAACTATAATCACAGTGTAAAGGAATCATCTCTAAGCCCACCAGGAGGAATCCACACACAAGGATCGGTTCTAGCATCCACCTGTCATCTACAACAGGGGGATATAAAACCCTGAGTACTCAATTGTACTCAGCAAGACTTACCCGACAGGAGTAAAGAAAAGACTCCAAGAATATGCAAGGCTATCTGGCCTGTGGGTTTATTACATTTGCAGAAAGCATTATTAAGCGTACGTCCTTATATTTAATTTTATTAGCAGTCATCATTAGTTCATTAACTAACCATTCTATGTAAGCACATGTACTACTTTTAAGCATATGGTAAGTAATCAGAATCATTTTACCATATTTCATCTTTCAGTTCTTACTACGGTGCTAGAGTATAGACAAGTCATACCGACATAGCGGTGATTCGCGAATCAATGTGCCTAGCTGGGTACCCCGAAACACACGTCCCGCTTGTATCCTAGGCACAAGTAGGACCAACCCACTATCCTCCTGTCACAGGGTCCAGGTCCCCGTCCAAACTTGGACTCCAAGCCCCCGCCCCTGATCCCCGGACTCAGTGCAGTGCTAGGACCTCCACCTAAAAACTACCCTGAAAGTCGGTCCCGAAAGAGCCGGAATCCATGATAAGAGAGTAACAAGTCTTCCCTGCACCCATACCTAAGTATGTGCTCGGGATAATAAGTCTATGATTTACCTAGAGTCCAATGCAACAGTCGGTCCTTAACCGACACAGACAGAGAAACAGTGTAACCAAGCTATGCCCCGTTGGCAGCAGGACAGAACCTCTTACACTCACCAATACCCAAACCATATTGAAAGAATCTAGATGGCGACTAAAGGGGGTGAATAGTCGTTATTAAAATCTAATCGTGCCGGCTAACCGAAACAAATGCAGAATTATAACAATCGGTCTAGCCAAGACTATACCCTTCTATCTATGTTCTATAGCACCTTGCAAAGATCTTAATTAAACAACAAAGGTGTCGGGCTAGTTAGAGCTCACCTAACCAATTCTAGAAGCAAGGTCACATGAACCTATGCCACTAGTACTTTACGCAACGGAGAGCTTCTACACATGCTAGTAAGCAAAAGCACAAAGCCAACTAAGCTTACTAGCGTGATCAATAACAAGGCAACCAATGCCAAATTAGAGAGCGTAAATACTTAGCTACATAAACTAAGCAATGTGACTAACAAGGTTACACAAATCAAAATAGTCACATAAGGGAGCTACTTCTATGCTACACAAGCAAGAAGGTAACTAGTGAGCTACACAAATAAACTAATTACAAGAGCAACTATACAAGCACAATGTATATGAAAGTAATTACAAGCTTGTGTAACGAGGATGCAAACCAATGGGAAGAACAAAGTTGACACAGTGATTTTTCTCCCGAGGTTCACGTGCTTGCCAACACGCTAGTCCCTATTTTGTCGACCGCTCACTTGGTGGTTCGGCATCACCCGCCAAGCCTGCACGTCGGGCACCACAAGAACCTACCATGAAAGTGAGGGTAGTTCAATGACACGCTTTACTAGAGTTACTCTTCACGGCTCCCGCAGGGCAAGCACAATGCCCCTCACAAAGCTCTTCTCTGGAGCACCGCACAAGCTTTTGCGGGCTTCGATGGAGACCACCACCAAGCTATCTAGGAGGTGGCAACCTCCAAGAGTAACAAGCACCACCGGCTTACAACTCGATCACCTAGTGTCACTCGAGACAATCTCATAATACAACGCACTAGAATCACACTCACTCAGAATTGATTCGCACTCTTACAAGCAATGTTTTCCTAAACGCTAAATGATAAATAGTCAGTCACCTACCGTTTAGCCATTATTCGGGCAAAACGTCCCATTAAATGAGCTAAATGGCCAATTAAACAGAGTAAACGGGTGATTAAACGAAAACAGCGCACCACTGTGTAGCGTTTACACGGTGTGTAAACGGGCTAAACGACTGTTTAGGCGAATAGTGCTTACAAGCACAAGTGAGTTAGAGGGCATCCAAGCACTCTTACACAAGCCACATAGGCGTGAGGGTGCTCAGCAACCAGCCCAAGGCCGACCACACACTCCTTTTATAGCCTCAAGGGCTAAAATAGCTGTTACCCCTTCACTCAGCAAAACGCACACTGACCGAATGCGCAAGTCTCAGAGTCCGATCGCTAGGATGACGCCACGCGTCCCCTCCTTTCGAAGCTGACCGTTGGGCTTCAACAGTTAGCTCCCGTGTGTGCATACTCTTGACCGAACGCACCTAGGTCCAACGACTGGATGCGCCAAGGCCGAGTCCGGTTACCAACACATTTCTGCACAACTGACCGGACTCGCCTTTCTCCTACGACTGGACTCGACTTTCCCAGCGTCTGATCACTTATAGAGAGGTTCTAGAGACGTTTTTCAGCGATTAGACGCATTCGGTCATCACTGACCGGACTCTCCATGTGTCCGGTCGCTTCTGGACACTATAAAAACACTGACCGGACGCTGTGATCGGACTCGCAGGTACTGATCGGACGCGTAGGTCGTAGAATCCGGTCATAGACCTTTCAGCACTAAAACGGCTATAACTCTTAGCTCCGAACTCCGATTTCGATGATCATGTACATTTTGGAAAGCTTACTCAAAGGCCTACACATCCCACATGCATACTTGATTCAAATCACAATGGATCAAAATATTATTCCAATCCAAGGACCATCCTATAGTTTGGAGTACACCAAAAAACCTTTTTCTCTTCTTTAAGTTGATTTACAACAACTCTAACTTCTTCTCCTTTGCAAATATGCCAACACCACCAAGTGTGCACCACTATGTGTATGTGTGTTAGCTTTTCACAAACATTTTCCAAAGGATTAGTCACTCAACTTGCCACGCCACTCGATCCTAGCGATGATGCAAAGTTAGATCACTCGAGTGGCACTAGATGACCGATATGCAAACAAGTTTGCCCCTCTTGATAGTACGACCATCTATCCTAAACCTGGTCATCAACTTCTCTACACACTTATGACCTGGTGAAATAAAATGCCCTAGGTTATACCTTTGCCTTGCGCATTCCATTTCATCTCCTCCAACATTGATGCAACACATGCACCAACACGATCAACAATGATATGATCCACTTTATATCATCACGTGATTATATTGGTTCATCGATCTTGACTTCACTTGCTTTTCACCATTGCCTTCATCCATTGGCGCCAAGTCTTGCTCAAGCTTCACCGTCACACGGTCTATCGCTCCAAAGCCTCCGACTTGCCCTTCATGCTTGCAACTGGTCCATCAAGCCAAGTCTTGTCTTGATCTTCTCCACCTTGATCACATAACTCAATGTCATGTCTCATTTGCAATGAGCTCCTTCATCATCACATGTGTGAGCTTTGCAACATCTCCAAGCCATTTTCACCTTCATGGTATATGTTGCTCATACACATGTACCTATGGACTAATCACATGTGTATCTCACATAAACATAATTAGTCCACCTAGGTTGTCACTCAATTACCAAAACCATACAAGGACCTTTCAATCTCCCCCTTTTTGATAAATGATGACAACTCTACAAAGATATGAAAATTAAGCTCTTTTGGATTCATGTTGCTTGCCCAAGCAATTTTACCATATAAAAATGATTTTGGACAAGTACCACAAACCTGAGATGGTAGTATTAGCTCCCCCTACATATGTGCTAGAGTATTTGGTTTGAAGTTCGCACATATGCATAGATTAAAATTATGGGAGAGTAATTACTATCAAATGATGCTAAGGTGTATAGAGTAAACCTTTGAAGTGTGATACCAATCGGAGTTGCACCTTTAAGTTCATCCTTAGCACTATGGTTAGCTAGATAACACTTGAAAATAAAAAGCACTAGATACATCGTGAGATCAACATTAAAAGCAAGGTACTAGCATTTACTTGAAAAGCATACCAAGTGTCTAGCTATCATCCTATGCATGCTAGTTTTCATTTCATCAATCAAATTCTACAACTAGCATACATCACACAAGCATGCATATTGAATTTAAGAACTTAAGCAATGCAAGCAAGCACATGAATATACACATATAAAATGCAATCAATCAAAGTTCATAAGCTTGCTCCCCCTACTTGTGTGCTTCTCTTGTCCAAGAATTTTGATCTATCTCTTTTCTCCAATGTTGCTCCCTCTTTGTCCATGTCCATGTCCAACCTCTATTTCTTTGAGCTTTCAATCTTTCCCAAAGCTTTTATATCTTATCTCTCCCCCTTGTTCAATCTCAATCTCAAAGCTTTCATATCTTTGTACAATCTCTCCCCCTTTGTCATCAATTTCTATAAAAGGTGTGCTTCTCATTGATGCAAATGTATGCATTTTGGGTAGATGGTTGAGGCTTGAATCTTGCATTTTTATGAACATCACTTGATTGTTAGAATGACACCACTTGAAGATACCACTTGTAACTTGTACAACTTGTATCTTGTGTAGGACTTCTTGAGATACCACACATAGGATCTTTGATCTTGATATCAATTTATGGTACACCTCCCCCTATATGATAGCATGGGTCATCTATTTGATACACTTAAACTCTTGTAGGTGAGGGATGCATTCTTCATTTGATGATCACTTACAGTTGAGGATCACTTGTGGAACCATTGTCTTGCATGATTAATATTATGTGTAGATGTGATACCACTTGAAAGAATCTTCTAGTATGGAACCACTTGTTGGATTTTTTAATAAAAACTATTTCTTGAACATTTGCAATCTTCATGAGTGCCACTTATAGGATATCACTTGTGAGTTGATCTAGACATCACTTGTGAATTTGATGGAATACTTGAGTCTATATACCATTTGAAACAAATAAATTAGATATCCATTTGCATTGTTGTCTTGTGCTTGTACTCTTGTTATTGATCATGAGCATCTAAGTTGACTTGAACTAAATTGATTTGCCTAAGCTTCCAAGTCCGGTTTGAACCAATGACATGCTTCTTCACACCTCTTACAAGGGTTATCTTACCAATGTTGTACTTGCCACTTGTTAGCAATCCAAATTAAATCAAGTACTTGGGTTCACTAGCTTATTTACAAATTCATATACTAACCACTAGATCAATCAATCATTTAAGCAATAGTGATAGGCTATGAATTTAAAACTTTCATTTGTTATGCATGATCCTATGAAGTATGTACTATATGCACTAATCGCATACTAGTAAGGGATGAAATGATCATGCACATTACAATGATACCTTTGCTATGTTGGAGTAGAGAATAATCATATAGATTCCAATTCATTACTCCAATAGCAATGTGAAGTCCAATTTTAAGGTTGGTGAAGACCAATAGACACCATTTTAAATTCCATTCTTCACCCATATGAAATGAATACCACTTATGATCGAGTGCACTTTCTTGTTGTGGTTGGCTTGCTTCATCTTTTGATCAATTCTTGCATGAGAGTATCGATGTGAGAGTACCACTTGAAATATCATGATTAGCTCTCTTTTGGTTGTTGCTTGCTTTTCTTGATCAACCCTTTTGATTGCTTCAACTAAGCATCTCAAATGTCCCTTAGATCATCACTTCCATGTTAGCCTTCTAAGTACCGTACTTAGTTTACCTACACATAGGTGGCAAGCCCCTACACTAGGGAGAAGTGACCTTTCTCCAAGAACCATTCTTGACACTCATTTAAATGAATTGATTGATCGATCCAAGTGATAGACTTAACTTGATGAGTAACTTTAATTCCTTCTTTAAGTCCTTTTTTTCCTACCAAACGATTTCCAATAGTCACTAGAACTTAAACTTCATCTTCATCTTGAGCTTGGTCTTGATCTTCAATTTGAGTACCAAATATGTGCAAACTATTCTCCACAATCAAATTCCCTTGTACTTCTTTGCTTGTCATGATTTTAGATCATCTCAAAATCAAACTTAGGTGCCTCAATTACTTGTAAACATGTTTCCAACTTGAGGATCTTTCAATCAAAGTGACTCCAAATAAATCCAATAATTATCACTTTTCTGGCACATTCTGTACTCTTCGAAGAAAAATGAATATCTCCCAAAGTATATATCCAAATACCACGAAATTTGGTGGATATGTGCTTCACTAAGTTATATAGCAGCTGTACAAATTTGAGCTTCATTTGATTTATAGATTGCTACCAGATTTCAATTATTCCACCACTGCTACATGCTGAAAACTGCTGCACTATAGCTGACAAGATCCACTCCAAAACCGAAGCATTTCTTATCCAATTCTCATGAAATTTATACAGCAATGTATACCATAAATCTAGAGCATGTGTACTAATTTTTATACCAATCCAATAAGTTTTGATCACTCAAACATGGCTAAGATCACAGCTAGCTTAGATTTTGCAATATAGGACATATTTTGACAATTGAGCTATACATCATCAAATATGAATCAAACTTGAAACTAACTTATTTGAATACTTTCACAAGACATATATTCATTCAATCACTCACTAAAAGTCATCTCATGAATTTATCCAACAAATCTATCCAAACTTGACTACTAATCAATTTATCTATTCAAACATCTTATAGCAAGCAACATTGCATATTTATCCAATTCAATTAACTCATATGCACCCAAATGGAATGATCAACAAGAGATATACCTTGGCTAGATCATGATCATCCAACTAGCAAGCTTCAACTCAATTATTTGCAAGTCATCAAATATATCCAATGAATCACCAACAACTTGAATATGACACTTGTACGTTGATAGCACTTGGACTTCACTCAATTTTCACTTGGCATTGGGTTTGGATGTGCACTAGGCTTCATATCTTGACTCAACATATGATGATCAATATGAAATCAATTAAATCAAGTCTCCAATGCCGATGGTACCTACAGTCAATCATCCACTTTTTGATGGTACCCAAACAAGTTTGGGTCCTCTCAAGTTAGGAGCAACATACTTAGGCATAGCCTTAGTATGAGTAGCGGAATGTTTTGCAATGGCAACCATAGAGGTACCATTATTATCCTTCCTAAGCATAGAATAATCATCAATTGAAATAGGCTTAGGAGTGTTACCAAGGGGACATGAATGTGTCATGTGTCCTCTTTCCCGGCATGAGTAGCACTTTCTCTTTGATTGAGCCCTCTCTTCCTTGCTCATATGGTGCTTCTCATTGCCTTGCCTCTCATGGGTTGCTTGAGCCTTTTTCTCAATCTGGTAGGACACTTAGAGGCAAAGTGTCCCATACTTTTACACTTGAAGCACTTGATGTGAGCATAATCCTTCTTCTCATCTTCATTCTTGCCCATCATCTTGGCATCTTGAGTTTGCATTGTATGCCTTGCATTTCCACCTCTTCTTGTTTTCTTCTTCTTTATCATCAAATCACCACTATCTTCATGGTTGATCTTAATTTGCTCTTGGGGTGTCTTCTCTTGCTCAACTTGTGGCTTTGGTTGAGGCTCTTCTAGTTGCTTCACCAATTGCTTGGTTGGGCACATTGAGGTAAGGTGACCCCAAGTGCGGCACTTGAACCACTTCACATGCTTGAGCCTCTCTTCTTCTTTTATCTTCTTGAGCTTCCCAATGTTAGGGCAACCATTTGCAAGGTGTCCCGCTTCATGACATCGGTAGCACATGGTATGAGAGAGCTTTCTTTGTTGTAGCTTCTTCATCTTTCTTTCTCTCTTTATTTCGCCCTTTGTCATCTTCTTCTTGAAGCCAAAGCCATACTTGTCACCATAGTTTCTTTGAGTCTTCAACTTGTGCTCAAAGGTGACTTTTGAGTTGTAGCACCTCTCTAACTTGTTGCTCAATTTCTTCACTTCATTTTTGAGCTCATTGTTCTCCTTCAAAAGGTTAGTCTCACAAGACAGAAGTAGAACAAGCATCTATTTGTGAAGAACATGGCATTTCTAATAAATCATCACAAGAGGTGGATACATGCTTCTTGCCTACATCACAAGGGTTAGCAACAATATGTGATTGATCAATTGACCCATGTGATGAGCTCTCACTAGTTTTAGTTTTTCCATTAGAAATCTCCTTAGTGAGAAAATCATGGTCTTGTACCAAGTTATCATGAGCAGCACTAAGTTCCTCATGAGCCAATTTTAGCTCCCCATGTGAACAAGTAGTAACATAAAGTAGATGCTTTTGTTGTTTACATGTGTTCTTTAGAAAAGAGTTTTCAATTTTCAATTTCTCGATTTTAGCCATCTCTTTTTTTAAAGCTTTGATCATGCAACCATATCTATCTAGAAGCTCCTCATATGAATCAAGATCAATCACATTTGCATTAGATACCTTAGTGTCTCTTTGTGACATGAAGCAATGTGATGTAGTTGGAGAGCTTGAAGAAACATCACTCTCATACCCCGAGCATGATCCATCATTATCACCATCAAGTGTGCATGGAGTAGCATCATTATTGGCATCACTTGTAGCATTATGAGTAAATTGCATGGCTGGTCCTTAAAGTATTGGGCTAATTTTGTCTGGGTTCCCAAACTATGAAATCACACTCTTGGCTCCCCAATCTACTTAATTTGGTCCATGTAGGTTCTAAACAGCCCAGGCGGTGTCAAGCAGTCGACGTGGTTATCTACGTACGTGAAGGCGGCACGGGCGGAGAGCGAGGCGCCTCAGGCTTGGATAGCCATTTGCGCCTCTAAGCCTACCACGCAGCAGGACTCAGAGCCTAGAGGAGGTTCTTGCTGACTTCCAAGAAGCGGAGATTCGAGCACGATGCAAGCGATGCTGAGAACTCCCCCTCGACATGCCCAGGCACGAGCAAGAGCTCAGTGAGCGTGGACAGCTAGCCCAGCGCTAGGTCTAGCCACCCTGTCAGCCCTGAAGACCCCACCCGAGGGTCACCGAGCGTGAGCGCTGCCACCCGGTCCTCGTCGTAGAACACGCCTGGGAACCCACACGGATCGGCGGTGAAGTCCTAGCCATCGAAGAACTCGGAGTCGGGCATGTCGTCCAGCGACCGCTGCATGGCCTGCAGCGCCAGGAAGTCGATCGGGTCAAGGATCCTCACTGTCAGCCGCGGCACCACCGCCACAGCCGCTAAGACGACGCACACCACGACAACACCAAGCCGTGTGGTCATCGCCATTGTCGTTCCTCCTCTACTTTCGCGCATGCACAATGGCTCTGACCTCTGTTACCTCTGTATCTACAATAAGAAGGAATAGATCAAAAGCATCAATCAACCATGTTGGGCCGTGGTGCAAAGAGTAGCGCGAGCGGTGGCATGGGAACCTTTAAGCTTGTCGCACGCTGTCTTTAAAGGCGCACGACATGGGGTGGTGCGGCGAGGGGGTGCTGCCTACTAGGCATTGGCGAGCTGCCTTTGTACGTGGCTGCCCCCATGAGGGGAGGAAGTATGGAGGAGAGAGATGGCCTTGACGACGGAGGTCGCGTACGATGGCCTCACTCCCTCTCTCGCCTTGCTTTCTCATGGAGGCGGAGGCGGCGAGTGAGCGCCTTTAATGGAGGTGGTGGTGGGTGTTGGCTTCCTCACAGCACTGCAACACGCACACATACCACCGCGCTACTCTCTGTACTCCAGTACCTGCAACCACCAGACTTCGCCAAGAAGCCAAGAGAGAAACAATAGTTAAGAATGCGTAGCTGAGCTAGGCTCCCGTGGCCGGGTAGAACGATGGCGGCAATGATGGTGGCTTGGTAAGGATAGAGGTGGATAAGACATGGTGGTGGGCACAATCAATTCCCACTTCGCCTACCCTTTGCTCGCTCTGCTTGCTCTCGCTCTCTGGTCTCTCTGCTCCGACGTGAGCTAGCCCACTACTACACTACTACCACACCACTCCCTTCCTCCCTTCCTCCAATTGGCTTCTCTGCTTTTTCGATGGGCTTCTGAATTCTTTAGTGGCTTTGGGCTCGAAGTCCTGCTGCACGGCAGGCTTAGAGGTGCAAACGGCTGACCGAGCCCCACCATTAACACCGACGAGCTTCACCTGCCAAATTCACCACCGTCGTCTTGCCTTTGTCTGGTTTCCCTCCACTCTAGCTATGCCAAGGCCTTCTCCACCCTCTCCACTAGATTGCGTCGCTGCTCATCCAAGGTAGAGGCCCCTCAGGCCAAATCTTGGTGCGACAGCCTCCATGGTCGCCGAACGCATGCTCACGCATGGTCGTCCTCCCTCGATCTTGCTCTACCCTACCTGGAGGCACATGCCAAAGGAGAAGAGATCACAGGAGCCCCACTGCCCCATGCATCCTCCATCATGAGCTTCTGGTTCAGCACCGGTGCCACCTCCTGCTGCTGCTGCTGGGGCTCCGCCACCGCGTTGGCCGGACGATCCACGCCGGTGCTCGAGGTGCGCGAGCTGTTATCGCATGTGAAGAGTGACGCTAGCGGTACATGCGGGGTTCCTTGGCTTGAGCAGCAGCACGTGGAACCTGGTGGCTAGATGGAGCAGTGTCGCCGATGGTGGGACCACCGCGGCCTTGGCCTCGGTCTCCGCCTCCATGGATGGTGCATCGACGGCCACCGCCTTGGCGGCCTCGGGTGCCATGACGTCTTCGTTGGTGGCCATGGTGAAGTTGAACTCGACCCGCTCCTCCTTGGTGTCAGACACAATGCTCTTGTTGCTGGGCACAGTGAACTCGAGGTCGAAGAAGGAGGCATCATCATCGTTGCCGTCCTTGCCCCCGCTGTCCTCACACGTCGACACCGATGCGGCGATGGTCGTGGTGGCGGCTATGATCGCGGGCACGCGCTGGGCGCTAGCTATGGATGGAGGAGGAGGAGGAGGTGGTGGTGGTGGCGGCGGCGTTGTAGTTGTAGTTGCAGCATCAATGCCAAATAGATGAGCAGCAGAGGCCACGTGGGGTGGGGGCGTGGGGTTGGACGGGGAGGGTGGCGTCGACTTTCAATGGGGGTAGAGGGTTGGAGATGTACCCGTCGCTGATCGTGGAGCAGAAGATGCAAGGCGAAGACAAAGGCCGTCCGCCGCCTCTGTTGCAGCCATACGCCATGTCCATGCTTAAATTATGTCCACGTGTATGACCACATCAGCTTCTAACCCTCCTCGTGTCTATTTTGGACCTGAATGAGATCACTTAAATACATTAGGAAACCAAACGTGCAATTTCATAGTTCGAGGACCTATACGAAACCCGCCCAATACTTTAAGGACCGGCCGTGCAATTTCTCTTTGATTGAGCCTTATCTTCCTTGCTCATGTGGTGCTTCTCATTGCCTTGCCTCTCATGGATTGCTTGAGCCTTTTTCTCAAGCTTGGTAGGACACTAGAGGCAAAGTGTCCCATACTTCCACACTTGAAGCACTTGATGTGAGCATAATCTTTCTTCTCATCTTTATTCTTGCTCATCATCTTGGCATCTTGAGTTTGCATTGTATGCCTTGCCTTTCCACCCCTTCTTGTTTTCTTCTTCTTTATCATCAAATCACCATTATCTTTATGGTTGATCTTGATTTGCTCTTGGGGTGTCTTCTCTTGCTCAACTTGTGGCTTTGGTTGAGGCTCTTCTAGTTGCTTCACCAATTACTTAGTTGGGCACATTGAGGTAAGGTGGCCCCTAAGTGCAGCACTTGAAGCACTTCACATACTTGAGCCTCTCTTCTTCTTTTATCTTCTTGAGCTTCTCAATGTTAGGGCAACCATTTGCATGGTGTCCCAATCCATGACACCGGTAGCACATGGTATGAGAGAGCTTTCTTTGTTATAGCTTCTTCATCTTTCTTTCTCGCTTTATTTCGCCCTTTGTCATCTTCTTCTTGAAGCCAAAGCCACATTTGTCACCATAGTTTCTTTGAGTCTTCAATATGTGCTTAAAGGTGACTTTTGAGTTGTAGCACCTCTCTAACTTGTTGCTCAATTTCTTCACTTTATTTTTGAGCTCATTGTTCTCCTTCAAAAGGTTAGTCTCACAAGACATAGAAGTAGAACAAGCATCTATTTATGAAGAACATGGCATTTCTAATAAATGATTATAAGAGGTGGATACATGCTTCTTGCCTACATCACAAGGGTTAGCAACAATATGTGATTGATCAATTGACCCATATGATGAGCTCTCACTAGTTTTAGTTTTTCCATTAGAAATCTCCTTAGTGAGAAAAGCATGGTCTTGTACCAAGCTATCATGAGCAACACTAAGTTCCTCATGAGCCAATTTTAGCTCCTCATGTGAACAAGTAGTAACATAAAGTATATGCTTTTGTTGTTCACATGTGTTCTTTAGAAAAGAGTTTTCATTTTTCAATTTCTTGATTTTAGCCATCTCTTTTTCTAAAGCTTCGATCATGCAACCATATCTATCTAGAAGCTCCTCATATGAATCAAGATCAATCACATTTGCATTAGATACCTTAGTGTCTCCTTGTGACATGAAGTAATGTGATGTAGTTGGAGGGCTTGAAGAAACATCACTCTCATACCCTGAGCATGATCCATCATTATCACCATCAAGTGTGCATGGAGTAGCATCATTATTGGCATCACTTGTAGCATTATTATCAATCTTGTCAAGTTATCTTGTGGTATGGTCATCATCATCACTTGAACATGAGGTGGAGCAATCTTCCATAATCACCAAGTTGTGGTCATGCTCAACACACTCATGCGCCTCCTTCTGAGGCTCATCATCATCGGAGATCGTCCCATACTTCTCATTGAGATAACTCTAGATCTTATGGGTGGTCTTCATGTCAATGATCTCCCCAAATATGCTATCATCCAAAGATCTATACATAATGTCAATTGCTTGGGTGTTGAGATCTAGGCATTTCTCTTATGCTTGAGTTAGATTATTTTCATCCAACATATGAGAAAAGCCTACATCTACCATTCACCACATTTGAGGGCAAATAAACTTAAAATTGCATATCATCCAATTTTTTCATAGTGCAAAGTGTGTGCCATCAAAAAATTGTGGACAATCAACATCTAGCCCATAAGTCGCCATCCTCTCAGGTCGGTGAAGACCACAAATAAGAGACCTAGCTCCGATACCACTTGAAAGAATCTAGATGGCGACTAGAGGTGGACTGAATAGTCGTTATTAAAATCCAATTGCGCCGGCTAACCGAAACAAATGTGGAATTATAACAATTGGTCTAGCTGAGACTATACCCCTCTATCAATGTTCTCTAGCACCTTGCAAAGATCCTAATTAAGCAACAAAGATGCTGGGCTAGCTAGAGCTCACCTAACCAATTCTAGAAGCAAGGTCACGTGAACCTATGCCAGTAGTACTTTACGCAACGGGGAGCTTCTACACATGCTAGTAAGCAAAAGCACAAAGCCAACTAAGCTCACTAGCAATGCTCAATAACAAGGCAACCAATGCCAAATTAGATAGCTGAAATACTTAGCTACATAAACTAAGCAATGTGACTAACAAGATTACACAAACCAAAATGGTCACGTAAGGGAGCTACTTCTATGCTACACAAGCAAGAAGGTAACTAGTGAGCTACACAAGAAAACTAATTACAAGAGCAACTAGACATGCACAATGTATATGAAAGTAATTACAAGCTTGTGTAACGAGGATGCAAACCAATGGGAAGAACAAAGTTGACACGATGATTTTTCTCCCGAGGTTCACGTGCTTGCCAACACGCTTGTCCCTGTTGTGTCGGCCACTCACTTGGTGGTTCAGTGGCTAATTGGTATCACCCGCCAAGCCCACATGTCAGACACCGCAAGAACCTACTGTGAAAGTGAGGGTAGCTCAATGACACACTTTACTAGAGTTGCTTTTCATGGCTCCCGCGGGGCGAGCACAATGCCCCTCACAAAGCTCTTCTCTGGAGCACCGCACAAGCTTCTTGCGGGCTTCGATGGAGACCACCACCAAGCCATCTAGGAGGTGGCAACCTCCAAGAGTAACAAGCACCATCGGCTTGCAACTCGATCACCTAGTGTCACTCGATGCAATCTCACAATGCAACGCACTAGAATCACACTCACTCGTAATTGATTCACACTCTTGCAAGCACAAGTGAGTTAGAGGGCATCCAAGCACTCCTACACAAGCCACATAGGCGTGAGGGTGCTCAGCAAGCAGCCCAAGGCCAGCCACACACTCCTTTTATAGCCCCAAGGGCTAAAATAGCCATTACCCCTTCACTAGGCAAAACACGCACTGACCGGACACGCAGGTCATAACGACCGGACATGTAGGTCGCAGAGTCGGGTCGCTAGGATGACGCCATGCATCCTCTCCTTTCAAAGCCGACCATTGGGCTTCAACGGCTAGCCCCCACATGCGCATACTCTTGACCGGATGCGCCTAGGTCCAACGACTGGATGCACCAAGGCCGAGTCTAGTTACCAACACATTTCTGCACAACTGACCGGACTCGTCTTTCTCCTACGACCGGACTTGACTCTCCCAGCGTCCGGTCACTTACAGAGAGGTTCCAAAGATGTTTTCAGTGACCAGACGCGTCCGGTCATCACTGACCGGACTCTCCATGCGTCTGGTCACTTCTGGACATGCTAAAAACACTGACCGGACTCATAGGTCACACAGTCTGGTTATAGATCTTTCAGCGCTAAAACGACTATAACTCTTAGCTCTGAACTCCGATTTCGATGATCTTGGACATTTTAGAAAGCTTACTCAGAGGGATACACATCCCACATGCATACTTGATCCAAATCACAATGGATCAAAATAGTATTCTAATCCAAGGACCATCCTATAGTTCAGAGTACACCGAAAAACCTTTTTCTCCTCTCTAAGTTGATTTACAATAACTCTAACTTCTTCTCCTTTGCAAATGTGCCAACACCACCAAGTGTGCACCACTATGTGTATGTGTGCTAGTTTTTCACAAATATTTTCCAAAGCATTAGTCACTCAACTTGCCACACCACTCGATCCTAGCGATGATGCAAAGTTAGATCACTCGAGTGACACTAGATGACCGATATGCAAACAAGTTTGTCCCTCTTGATAGTACGGCCATCTATCCTAAACCTGGTCATCAACTTCTCTACACATTTATGACCGGTGAAATGAAATGCCCTAGGTTATACCTTTGCCTTGCGCATTCCATTTCATCTCCTCCAACATCGATGCAACACATGCACCAACACGATCAACAATGATATGATCCACTTCATATCATCACGTGATCATATTGGTTCATCGATCTTGACTTTGCTTGCTTTTTCACCGTTGCCTTCATCCATCAGCGCCATGTCTTGCTCAAGCTTCACCGCCACGCGGTCCATCGCTCCAAAGCCTTAGACTTGCCATTCACGCTTACAACCGGTCCATCAAGCCAAGTCTTGTCTTGATCTTCTCCACCTTGATCACATGACTCAATGTCATGTCTTATTTGTAATGAGCTCCTTCATTATCATATGTGTGAGCTTTGCAACATCTCTAAGCCATTTTCACCTTCATGGCATATGTTGCTAACACACATGTACCTATGGACTAATCACCTGTGTATCTCATATAAACATAATTAGTCCACCTAGGTTGTCACTCAATTACCAAAACCAAACAAGGACCATTCACATATCCCTGCCTGGTTTCCATTTTTCCTTTTATCATTTTATCATGAGTGATAATAATATAGTAACAATAATAATATATTTCCTATCTCTCACGAGTGACAGACAATCACTCGATTTCTACCGGAGTCCTATAGCATAGCAATCTACACGATCCTATCATACTAGTAGGACTCATAGGATATATATATATATATATATATATATATATATATATATATATATATATATGCAAGTGGGTTTTATTCAACTCCTTAAAACTTAATGCACAAATATAATTTAAAGTGCAGAAAAGTAGGGGTTATGCACTGGGGCTTGCTTGGGTAAGATATATACTAAAAAGTTAGTATCCCATCTTCATGACATGATTCCTGGCATAATCTTTTCCGCTACTCTAGTTGATTCCATCGATCCACCGTCGTTCCTATTATGAGATGCAATGCGATGCAGAGATGATGCAACCGTTAATTAACAAGGCAACAACAACTCTTAAAACAGAGTACATACTACGAACTAACAAGCTAGCTCTAATGACTAACGTACTAATCTACGTATCAACATCGTCAAGAAATGTGCCATTTCCCAACAAGTGTTTTAGTTATACAATTCCCAGGTGTTTCTTTATTTCATTCTATCGATTTAATTTTTATTCAAAATAGGGCATCATTATCAATCTAGCAAACTAATTATTTTGGAGTTACAAAAATTACAGTGAGCAGCTAACAATATTAGGAATTTACTGTAAAATTTCCAGAGTCAACACTATCACTATTTTCTCACAAAAATTCTCACAAGTTTACATTTTAACAATATTAAATATTTTAAAATAATTAGAGCAACCCTAAAAACATCACCAACTAGATGAACCAATTACGCTAATTGATAGATCATGATTTTAGGAACTCAATGAAATTTGTTCCACAATTTTTGGATTCCTAAATGATTTTATATTTAAATAACAAAATTAGCTCATAATTTATTTTAGGAAATCTTCAACAATTCATTGGAAAAAGAAAATAGCACCACAACCCACGACCGATGAGCCGGCTTGGCCCGTAGGCGCACGCGCGACATGCTGGCCAGGCGTGGCCCATCGACGACGGTAACAGCATGGACGGCCCACGCGGACACGTGGCCTAGGCGCATAGCGCGCAGTGGCCTAGGCGCGTGCGGCATAAGGCCGGCCCAGGCAGGACGCCTAACAAGCCACGGCCATGGAGGCGTAGGGCGAGCGGCCCAACAGACCGGCCCAGGCATAGGCGCGCATTTTGTAGAAAGACCCCATGTTTTTCTCTATTCAACCCGAGATCCATAAGCACTATGATGCACTATTCATTAGGGTCACGTAATTTACACCTAGAACCCTATATTAGTTTCTATTCACACTTTCTCACCTTCTCTCCCTCCCGAAAAGCAGAGCACGGAGCAGAAGAGCACCGGCCGGCTGTTAATCTCGGTCGGGGAAGGCATGGCGGCGGCGGGAAGCCCGTCGGTGAGGTGCACGGGAGCCCGCGCGACCTTGGGCTGGCCACGGCAAGACTTGAGCTGGCCCCCAATAGCTTGCCCATGTGAGCCCTAGTTGCGGGCATGCCGGCTGCGGCGGCGCAGGCCAAGCGAGCGGCGGTAATGGAGATGGATTGACACGGGGAGGTGCGCGGACCACGATTAGGCTTGGCCTAGCCACGACGTGGACCGAGGCAGAGCACGGCATGGCGGCCACATGTGGCCATAGCAGGGGGAGGCACGACAGATGATGGACAGGCGGGAAGCACGGCACGACAAAGTAGAGGAGACACAATGTGGCTCCCACGTCGGTGAAGCGGAGTATGGCATGGCAGAGGGGCTCAGCTGGAGAGGGAGGCGTGGCCTTGAGTCAGTCCCCGACATGGTCGTCTGCGTGGAGGTGCAGCGAGGTGAGGCGGAGGCGGAGCCCTACGGTGGGCAGAGCGCGGTGGGGGGGCGGGGAGAGGATGAGCAGCGCGCTCTCGAGGTGCGCCCTGGCGACGATGGGGGCGGCGGCGCGTGGGGCATGGGAGGAGCCACAAGGTGCGAGGAGGAGCGAGGTGAGGTGGAGCCACGCGCGGGCTTCGGTGAGAGGGAGGTGAGCGGCAGCGAAGTCATACCGGCGCTCAGCCTCGTCAGCCCACGTGAGGAGCGGGGAGCCATGGACTAGCGCGAGGCCACAGGGCACACGCGCGCTCGTGAGGGACCAACGATGGACAGTGTGGCCATGGCGAAAGAGAAAACAACAGAGGCAAGCAGGGAGGGGGAAAGAGCTGGCAGCGGCTCGGCAAATAGTCCATTAAAGCGCTCCCGAACAAGGACACGAGGGAGCATGCGCACATGGCGCCTACCGCTCTCGTCCAGTGCAGCAGCGGCACCAAGCAGAGCAGACGAGAGAGAGAGCAGTAAGTGACAAGGCCAACAGAGGGAGGGAGAGCAAGTAGCCGGTAAGGCCAGCAAGCTCAGTCCTCATAACACCCGCGTCGTACCGACGAGGTAGGTGAGATGAGTGGCCAGCGGCACTTTTGTTTTAATTTTATTTTTAAACTAACAAACATCACATTAACACTCGAACAAGTGCACCAACATATTCGCGATGTTCATATCTTGTTGATGATATGATTTTTTCTATTTATATTTTATGTTATTTTAACTTCCAAAAATTCATTTTCTAAAACAACTTTATGCATGTACCAGCATAACTAAAACTCTAAGGTTTTATTATTTAGCAAATTTTACTTTCAACAAATTTTTGTTTATAATTTTTTTTCATGTTTAATCAAATAAACAAGTCATTCGCTATTTATTTGCTATCAGGCATTTTTAAGCACCTTCTTCATACTTTTCCAAAACAAGCCCCAAACAACTTTTGTCCACAAGATTATTTAAAAGTTGTTAAGCACCAAGACAAGTTGACTATCGACACTTATTTATTTGTTTTATTCACGAAAGCATGTCACACAAGATTCGTTTATAATTCCATGTGTGTTTTAATTTTTTAAATCCCAAAACTTGTTTTGCTAATTTCTTTTAGGCATTAATCTAGGTGCTAAGCAAGCTCGTAACACCAAAGGTGTTACATAGTTTCGTGCTCGATTTTGTTCCACTCTGCATAGGTGGCTAGGTGGTTTACGGAAGTAGTTTTGTACTCAAATTTGTTCTAATGCGCATAAATGGCTAGGTGGTTAGGGAGAGCAAGATAAAAGAACTTGACTAAACTAAACAAAATCTTGATTGGACTACACAAAATATGCCACAATCAAGCTTTGATTTGCTCTCAAAGGAGACAAAATCATGCTTCTCACGGTGACCAGTGACCACACCAATAGTGTTGTAAACCAAAAGCATCCTCATCTGAATGCATTTTCTCGGTGGAAAGATCAAGCCGGCGTTGTGGGTGATGCGGGTGGCACGAGATGCAGGCCAAGTAGGCTCTATGCTCTAGACATGCAGCATAGGTTCGTTGACCTTTGTAGGTCGGCAACTTTAAGCCTGCTTCACAAATGCAGGTGTTTGTAGGGGTCTGCTAGGCCATTTTTGCAGGTGGGTCTAGCACATAACAGACCATCTGCTATGAACACATGGTTGATATATGTGTGATAAGTGATTTTCAAGAGATGATCAAGCTTTGGTTTAGTGTTGAGACTAACCAATGCGTGAGTGTGGTGTTGTGCAACATATCTCTTGTCATGTGATGTGCAGGTGTTGAGCATTGAGACGGTCGATGACAATGTAGAAGGTCAAGCGAGTTCGTGCCGATGGACTAGGAGTGGTGAAGGATGGATGTGTAGGCTTAGACCGAGGGGTGGTGAACAAACTATGGACGGCTAGCACTTGGCGATGTCGACAAGCAAGTGTACACGCGGAGACTACGTAGACGATGTTGATAAAGTCAAGACAGCGGTTGACCAAGTCAAGCAGAGGTGCGAGGATTGGGTGATCGGGCAGTCAAGGACAAGTGGTGACATGCGTCGAGGTCGTGGGGTAAGCTTGGTAAATACACGACTCCGGCTGGGTTTGGTGATTTTGTCCTCAAAACCGTGGCCAGACGATTTGCAACGTTTGGGCTCGGGCGATAGCATCATTGGAGAGCTTGCGTCAAGGAGAAGCGTCTTCATGAAGTGATCATGGTTGTGCAGTGCTTCGAACTCAAAATGGACCATTGTGCCCTTAGAGGTTAAGTGGTTCAACAATATATCTAAAAGTAGGCCTGCAAATGTGTAAGAGCTCTATAAATAAGAGGAGGGCTACCCCAAGTCATCTATCTCTTTTAGCAGAGTCTATATTAGTTGAGTTGAGATCCGCATATGAGAGATTGAGTGTCTTTGTCCGTGTTCCTTCAACTAAGAAAAGACTAGACATTGTAAGAACTAGATCTTGTACAAAGGAGTCTGTTGGCTGATCCAAACAAGATTTTAAGGATGGTTACGATAAAGCAAGTTTAAAGGAAGTCAAGCACAAGCCAAGAAGTAGAACCCAATATTACTCTTATTGAATCTTAGTTGTTGAGCAGCACAGGAGTCGCCTCACCTATCTCACCATCCTCTTTCTCTAAAAACCCCAAAGCACATAGTACGAGCACAACCGATCCTCTTCCTAGATCTAGCCATGGGTAGTAAACGCGCCACCGCCACTGCCCATCGCTCCACGCCTCCGCCGTACGCATACCTGCTCAACAACAACGAACAACACGAGGGTCGTCAACCGTGTGGCCACTCCCAGCAAGATGATGGTAGTACTCAAGGAGGATGGAGGCATTAAGGCGGTGCCATCTCCAAGCTGCTCACCCCTAGTGTTCTGTCAACACCGCCGGCTCGCTTCGCTCCTCCTCGGCATCAACAACCCTAAAGTGTGAGCCACAACTAGCTGGCGGACGACGCTCGTGTTCGTAGTGAATCTAAGCAATACTAGTATCCAGGTTCGGGGCGGAGATTGATCCACATTACCAAACAACCATTGGATCCGACAAGGACGTGATATAGACCGATCGATTAGGGTCATACTGGGTCTGTGACCCATTAAGCCATAAACCCATGCGCTCTAAATTACATGAATTTCACTAGTCCGCCAATCCAATTAGGATTGTCCTCCCGTCGGTTGCATCGCTCCTACTCGCAGTAGTCGTTTCTTTGCCGGTGAATAAATTTCTTCTAAACAGAATAAGGCCGGCATCCTGCTCTCGACTATCCCTATCTTGGTAAAGTTACTACTCAAAGGATGCTTTTCTTTCCTACCTACTATTGTATTTGATTCACTTCTTTTCAAATACGAGGGTGAGGGATATTGCTCGTGTTCCGCTCTCGCTCGCCGCTACTAACGGGTCCCTTCCCCTTCTGCTCTTGTCGGGCCACCGTGACCTCGTGACGCCGTCTTCCTGCCACGTGCCGCGCCGCGCCGCGCCGCGCCCATCTCTCTCCTCGCGCTGCCCTCCGATGTCCCATGCTCTTCCCTTATGCCTTATGGGGTTCCGAGGAGACCGAGTGCGGTCGGTCCCAGGCCTCCGCTGGCGGTGCTAGTTCTTTGAGCTTCTTAGCGAGTCCTCAGTCTCCTGCCAGTGTCACCGCCGCCTTCATCGCGCCTGCTGACTCCTCTCTCGCATGGCAGAGGTGCGACGCAAGGAGGTCACCTCCTCCCGGTCTAGGAGGTCACATCGAGCTGCTGAGCTGGAGGCGCGAGGCCAAAGCGACTCCCATGAGGGAGACTCAGAAGCCGAGTCGAATCCTTCGCCGATGAGCCCTGCCACACGCTCCCCGCGCCGCAGCATCACCCTTCGGCTCCTATCCTTTCCTGTTCCTCTCCCCTCGTGTGCAGAGTGGAGAAGGAGACGAAGCGGTGCGGGTGGCCATGGTAGTGGCATGGCGCAGATAATGGGCTGGAGCTGCAGATGCTAGAGGATGCATCATAGTGTTCGATGAAATGCTCGTTCAGAACGCTGTGACCTTCCTGTTGTCTGGCAAGGGTGTTCGGTGGTATTTTAGCTTTTCCTTACATCTCTACTGTTCTGTTTGGTTTGGTCACTCATCATGTTAAATTTTGCAGCTTTTCAAAGGAAACACTACCTGTGGGGTGTATTCAAGCCAAGACAAGATCAATGTGCTACAGTTACAGAGCCAGTACATAATACAGTTGTGTCGCGCACATGAGAAAGAGAAGGAAGAACAGAATGCCTCAAACCAGCAAGATGAGGTGCAAGAAGTCGACTGGAAGTCGCCTGCTAAGATCATGCAACAAGCTGCAGCAACTAGAGGTATTCCAGGGTCCCCCCAAATGGGCTTTCAACCTGAAGCTCTTGAAGAAAGACAATTGGGAGATGCATTGCGTCACACTCTGCACAGTGTGGAAGCTACTGCAGTTGCTACTAATCCTGCTGCCGTAACTGAAGCTGCTGCTCTTGCTACCAATGCTGCCACCGTACCTGCTGAAGCTACTGAAAATGGTACCAATGCTGCTACCATGCCTGGAAATCATGGGCGGAGCGACTCAATTGTTGGGGTTCCCTCTGGCAGGTTTTTCTATTTCGTTGCCGGACAAACTCCAAAACTCGAGCAGCTCATTCAAGAGATGCAGTGTGAAGGTTCGTTGGTAGTTGCTATCCAGGGAGGCGATTGGTGCTGGTCTATGGTCAAGAAACATTGCCCCCACTAATATAAGCAGGGCATGAACTGCTCGGCCGAAAACAGCTGACCAGCCAAAAGATTTCATGTCAGCCTGAGCAGAAGGCTTCCTAGTTTCTGATGATAAGGTGATGCCTTGTTCAAGCTGTTTTCTGGTGATGCACTAGCAGATGTGCTGACTTTTGCTATGGAGTTAGGGAAATTAGTGGACTTGGCCCGTTATCAGCTTTTGTATGCTCCTGACGTGTTAGTGTTGCCCAGTCAGCTGCTTCAACAAGGATTTGTTCGGAGAACAGACTGCCTTGCTTTGCGACATGGATTCATTTGTATAAGTAAAGTTCTGATTCATGTTTAACCGCATGCTATCAGTTTAGACTGCTGAAAAATCATTTTATATGGTCGTTCTAGGTTAAAGTACATCCTAATGTCCTTAGAGGATGAATTCAATATAGTTGTTAGCATACGGTAAGAAATGCGGATGATTACTTACTGCTTTACTCATTTGTATCATCAATTAATTTACTAGGTCTGCCCTTATGGGCTTCTGCTGTGTATGTCATGCTCTTCAATGGCCATTGTGAATTATTTTATTTTATTTTCTGACCATCATATTCTTGAAAATTAGTGTGAGTATTCTCTGCTTTCAAATTGAACTATCAGATCACACATAAATTAGAGCTCACACTCCAAATGTTCAGCCACTTATATGTGATTTGGCAGGATATAGTTTCTAGGGCACATGGGTGGTCTGCAGAAACGATGCTCTAGTTTATTTTGATTTGGATTTTGCTTTGTCCAGGATGGCACAACTTATTCTGGCCTTCTATGATTCCCCTTGTAGTAAGTGCTTATAGTATTTGTGTATTATCCCTTTTGTGGTAAAGGTTTTGTTTGGCTGATGTTAAACGCGCTTTCCTATCTGTAGGTGATTGGCTATAATTGCTATGATGGCTATTGAAATTAGTAATTACAGAGAGGCATGCAATTATTCAAGGCATGCCGGTGATAAGATGTGATAACCATCTGGTTCGGAAGCCTCGTCTGGTCCTCCATCTCATCCATTTCAGGCCAGTAAGGGCTCAGAAAGGTACCTTAGCAACTAGCATGTTAGCTTGAACACAAAGCATCCAGACAACCTAATGCATGGCTCTTTGAACCTTGAGTTGGGTGCATTGATCGAATTATGAATTCTATCAACAATTATGATGAGATAAGCAGACAGTTATATTTCCTTTGCTGTATAGTGATTTTTGCCTCCGTTCTTCTATATGTACTTGGGAAAATAAAATGAAGGTCGCAGGCTGTTGAACATACTAATAGCCATTTGTTTAATCTTTTCCTGCAGAGTGCATTTGAAATTACATCTTTTGGGTTTGGGTAAGATTGGTTTCGAGGCTAGGAAACATCTTCTGTGGCAAATTTGTAGTCTGTGTGAAGACATTGCTATGACAAACATATGTGCATTACTAATTTGGCCTGAGGTCCTGCTTCAGTGACAGCTTTGAGCTTGTCGTGCAAGTGTCTGTTGTTTTATTGTTTGGAAAAATTCTACTTATTAACCAATTTGGTTCTTTGTTTTACAGAGCTATTGTCCGATTTATGTGCAGCTATGTCACCCTTCCACTCTATGCCCTTGTATCTAAGGTGAAAACACATTCACATTGCTTGCTGATATTCAATCACAAGCCAACATTGTCACCAGAGTGATAAGTGATATAACTGAATTATTATTTACTTCACTCAATAATAGAATTCAGAACTCAGGAGGGCTGCCACACAACTCTGAGCTAGCATTGGCTTTGCCAAATGCATGTCTCTTGGAATACTAAAGTTGGAGAGGTTTGCTTTCCAGATGGTATCGCCTGATCACAAATGAAGAGAACAATTTTCGCCAAGCAGACAGCGAAGGCTCTGAAGAAATGGCACAAGGCCGTCGTGAAGAAGCAGCACCAGAAGGAACCACGAGAAAAGGAGATAAAAGGGTAGAAAGCTGCTGCCTGGCTAATGCAATCGCCTTAACAGGGATGCAATTAGAATACAATACGTCTCAAATTAGGACTAAATCTCAATCAGAAACCATGATGTTTAGTTGTGCAATACGCTTTTGATGATATACAGTTTTCTTGAAAAATATTACATGTAAGACAAGGTTTAGTTGTGCAATACGCGTTTGATTGGTGATATAAAGTTTTCTTGAAAAATATTTGCCGGTAAGACATCTAACAACATATGGATATGAACCATCTGTCTTGATTTTGATTTGGCTACCTAGAACAATACCAAACATTTTATTATTATTTTTTTGACTTGTGTTGCAACACGCCGGTAAAATCCTTGTATTCTTATAGACAGATAGGGTTACTGCGATTAAAAATCAAGAATTGAACATCGTAGTGCTTGCAATCCGTTCAAATATTGCCTCCCCAAATAGATTTCTTAGTCATAAACTCTATCTGTTATTTTTTATGTCCATAGCAAGGACAAATCACGATTTATCCCCACTGTAACTGCACAAGTCCACCGGGTGACGTGGCGGGCCCAGCTGCTCTTTACTCTAGAGTCTAGAGGCGCCCGGGCCGGGCCGGGCCGGCCTGTTGGTCCCCTCGTCCCGTGATTACTCCCGAGAAGTAGCCGTTGCACCGCCGACCGTTAGCACAGAGCCCCCCGCGGAAATGCGTCGCCCAATCGCTTTCGAACCCCTCCCATTCCAGCTCGTTATGAGCTCCCTTTTTTGACCTTCACCAGCACCACCTCCTCCCCTTCCACGCGACGACGACGACGACCATGGTGGCGAGGAGCCCCAACGCCAAGCCGGACAGGCAGACGGCGGCAGCCCTCGCCGCGGCTGCCGCGCTCAACCCGGCTCTCGTCAGGGAGACGCTCAAGAAGGTAGGAGCTGACGCTGACTGGAACGGATGCTCGATTCAATTCGTTCGATTTAGTTTTGCGGGGATGTTGACGTGTTTCGGCGGGTGAGTTGGGATCCGCAGGTTGACCGGTGCATGGCGCGGCTGCAGGAGCTGCAGTACACGGTGGCCGGCGGCGCCAAGGTCGTCTCCGGCGTCAGCCTCAGCCCACGCAGCACGCGCGGGTACCTCCGCACCAGCCTCCGATGCAAGCAGGAGACCGTCAGGCAAGTGTTCTTGTTCTGCTCCACGTCCGAATTCGGTCGATTCGGTCCTAGATTCCTGGGAATTCTCTGTCTCTGACTCTGACTCTTGCCGCGCCGCAGGATGAGGGGCGCCGCGTCGGCGCAGAAGAGGTCCCCGAACGGCAAGTTCGGCGGCGGCGGCGGAGAGGGCGCGCAGTGGCGGCGAATGTCGCTGCCGGCGATGTTGCTCGGCGAGACCGTGCTAGAGATCGTGCAGGCCAGCCAGTTCGCGCGGGACATCGTCACGGCTGCCGGCGCTGCGAATCGGGAGCCCCCGAGGACCCCGAAACCGGTTCCCAGGACCAGGAAGCCTGCGGCGGCGGCGGCGGAGCAGACGCCCCTCCGCGCCCGGCGTGCCCGGGAAAAGCAGAGCCATCGGGGTGGCGCCGCGACGCGCTTCGCCGACGCCGCCACCCCGCCGTCGCGTGGCCGCGTGCGGTCCCGGATCCAGTTCAAGCCCGCGTCGCCGCCGGTGGCCGTCGGCCGGCCGTCGGTGTCCGCCAACCGCGTCTCCCCGAAGAACCGGCCGTGGGCGAAGAAGGCGGTGATGTTCCCGAACCCCGCGTTCCACGCCTCCACCTCCGCCGCCGCAAACACCGACGCGTGCACGACGCCATCGCCTTCCAAGAAGCAGAAGCGGTTCTACAAGACGCGGTCCCCGGTCGTCGTGGCGCGGCAGACGCCGCACAAGTTCCTGGTCAAGTCGCCGCCGAGCGCGCTGGGGTCCAAGCTCAGGATCCACGGGAAGGCCCTGCCGGCGGCGAGGCCCGCCGCCGTGTCGTCACCGCCGCCGCCCGTAAAGGTTCAGGCGTCACCTGCAAAAACCCGGCGCTGCTCGTTCTCGCCGTCAAGGTTGGCGACAAGGCTCGTGTCGCCGATCAAATCGAGGCTGTCGTTGAACAGGAGCCGGGACCGGGAAAGCGGCGTCGGCGTCGGCGTCGGCAGTGGCCCGATGAGCGGGCTGAAGCAGCGGCCGGGTATTAGCTTGACGGTGCGGACGGTGTCGAGCAAGATATCATCGAGGTGATGATCTTTTGTTTGTCTGTTCAGCGTCGTGTGAAGACGAGAGGAGGTACAGATTGCAGAGAAGAGAATTGAGTTGATCTTATTCAGAATAAGATGTTCTCTGCTGCTGCTGGGAAAGCTCCTGTCTTGGGGTGCTTGTACACACACATAACGGTTATCTGTAATTTTTCGTTGATCCTTGGTGATAATACAGGGTGGTCTCCTCGACCGTATAATCGAAAGGCAATAGACTTCAACTGCATTTGTTGTTCAGTCTAGACTTCAGGCTCAAAGTAAATATACAAACTTTCAGAAGATACTGCGCTTGAGTCTTCGGATTTTTGCAAGCCGCAATTTTCAGAAGCTGCACTTCAGGTCCAAGCAGTGCCGATGAGACTTGGACCTTGGAAGCACGGGCTCGTCCGCGGAAGGTCCAGCAGCTGCAGTCAGGCTCTACAAACACGAGCTGGTAAATATGATTTATGACACAGTTTTGAAACAATGTGGTGTCCGAGTACTGATAACTCTTTCTTTTCTTGACATATAAGTTTATTTTTTGAAGAGATAAAATTTCATTTAAAACTTAAATATAGAGTAGAGAAATGGGCCAAGTCTCATTGGAAGTTTTTAGAGTCATTTGGATAGTACAGTTTCTAAAATACGTCCAAGACTCATAAGAGAATAAGCCAGATCTAGGAATCGAAATATGTCTTGCCTTCTTTGCGAGATTATCAACCACTCTACTTGTGCATCTGCTAATTTTGATGATAGAATGCAGCATGTTCGTCATGATAGCTCTAAAGTCCGGTAGGATTGGCTGCAAAGATCAACGAGACCGGGATTATGGAGGAGGTCCCTCCTGTTCGGTATAGTTGCCAACACTTCAATGTCTGTGATAAAAGATTGGCCTTTGAAGATTTATTGCATAGCAAGTTTAGATAACACCAACAATGTGGACGCTTGTTGCACACATTTGACATTGAACAAACACCTGAAAAAAGATTTCACTGCACACTCTATGCAACTTCTAAGAAGTGAGAATGAGGATTCTAGTCCCCGTTTGGGTGGCATTTGACCCTTGTTGCACACATTTGACATTTAAGTTGTTCAATTGCTCTGGGCAATCAGATTTGCCCCCCCCCCCCCCCCCCCCCCCCCCCCCCCCCCCCCCCCTATATCAGTCGGCAATAGTAGGGCTGTCCTTTTACATTTCTACAATACTGAAAGATTAAACAAGAATGTAGGCATCATCATCTTCAGGTAAAAAGCAAAAACAAAACTGAATCCAACAGAAACCGTATATATGCAACTACGTAGATGGTGTTCACTCCGTATCCGATCCGAACTTGGTGCTTAACAAATATGTAAGTTGTAACATCATTTCATTACATTTACGTACATAGGTAACATTGTTTGATTCCGTTTGTTTCCGTTCAGCAGTAGTTCAACTCGAGCAGTGTAGCTTGGGCTCGTGCAGCGTAGGGAGGAGATCAGAAGTACACAGAAGACATCCCGGCCCGGAATGACGGAGAAACAAGGGAAGAGGGCAGCACCAGTTGCCGGCTGGCTTGCCGCTGGCTCAATTGGGCCACGGCCCAACTAGCGGATGAGAGAGCATTTCCAGAAACATGAGAAAAAAATTAAAACAATTTCTCCTGCACACAGAAAACAAACAAACAGAAACTATTCGAAGCACACAATGCAATAAAATACAACGGCATGAATGCATCAAATATGCTATAATCTATATGGTTGATTCAATTAATTTAGATAATTGCATATTTAACATATCCACTTCAGGTTTATATATTAGAACTTGTGTCATGTGTTTACGCTCTGAAGCTTCCACATAGGGGGGAAAAAGTTATCTAAGGGCTTGTTTGGATGTCGATGTGGAATTTAAACTAACTTTCACACCAACCTATCCTAACACACGCATTGAGGTGGATACACCGACATCTAAACAAGGTCTAAGAGCAACAAGGCCTAAGAGTTACCATAGCAGAGCTTGCTGAATAAAAAGGTAACATGATGTTCTGTAACTAAACAAGGCAACTATCGGCCATGTAGCGTATGAGGACATGGATGACCTCAATCAAGTAAACAAAAAGAGAGAGTAGCATAGTTTTATGCTCAACGAGCCAATGAGATACAGGAGTTGATGAGGACACAGTCAGCGAATAGGAATAAGAGATGCTGAAAGGACCAAGATGCCCAAGAGGGAGGTAAATTAGGCTAATTCTAAATTTCTTTCAATAATTAAGCCCTACACTTAGCCCATTTCACCCCCTAATGCCTAAAATTGTTTCTATTGTTCTACCGCACAAAAATTTTGCATCCTAGATTTCAATTCTACTCTAGCAAGGTAATTCTAAGAATGTAAAGACATGGATTGAGTTGCTTAAATGTAAATGCTCAAAGTAAAGAGAGGGAGAAGAACACGGCGATGTTTTTCTGAGGTATCAGAGAGTCGCCGCTCCCCACTAGTCCTCGTTGGAGCACCCGCGCAAGGGTGTAGCTCCCCTTGATCCCCGCAAGAATCAAGTGCTCTCTAAGGGCTGATTCTTCGATATTTCGTCGTGGTGAATCACCCACAACCGCTCACACCATGACTTGGGGTCATCCACAAGTTCCGACAGATGATCACCAAGCTTTCAATCACCACCGAGCCGTCTAGGTGGTGGTGATCACCAAGAGTAACAAGCACGGACTCTTACTTGACCCAACCAAGCATAATGAGAAGAGTGGATGCACACTTGCTACTCTCTATGCACAAATGAGGTTCTTACTCTTGGATTAGGAAATCTCAACAACCCCACTAGGCTCTTGCTCTCCCTTGCTCTCCAAAGTGTTTCCTCAGCTAAACAAATGGGCAAGAGAGCCTCAAAGCACGAGATGGAGGGGTATAAATAGCCCCAAGCCAAGGAACTAGTCGTTACCCTCCAACTCAGCAAAGTCGGGGTCATTGGACAGCAGGGTGGCGCGCCGCCACCCCCTGTCCGGTGCCACCTCAACGGCTAGTTTTGAACTAGCCGTTACTGGGCTGGCACCGCCACCCCAGGGGCGTTGACCAAACCCTCAAAACACCCTTCTCTAGAATAAAAAGGCGGTGGCACCGCCACCCCAGGGGCGGTGCCCTGTCTGGTGCCATGAAGGCCTGGGGTACTCTCTGGAAAATAGTGGCGGTGGCACCACCACCCTAGGGGCAGTGCGCTGTCCGATGACACCCTAGAATACCCAACCTCTGGATAAAAGGGGCGGTGGCACCACCACCATGATGGCGGTGACCAGGGCGGTGCACACCGCCCTGTTCGCTGCCATCAGCAGTGCTGCGCTCTGTTTCAAATTCTGATTCAAAATGGTTTCTGACTTCTGATGATCTTGGGCTTCCACTGAGCTACCTAGCGTAAGATTTTACAAATGTGCACCACATTCTTCTCACTGGACATGCGTAGGTCAAGCTACCCATCCATGCCCCCTTTATAGTATGGCCAAAGGAAAAACAAAGTCCTACAATTAATCTAAGTGTCTCTCAACGCCAAACGACACTTAGAACTAGTCCGTCCTTAACCTTGTCGTCCATCCTTTGAAAACCGAAATGAATTCCATCATCAGGGGCATGAATACCATAAGTGCCCAATCAAACACCATTACCATGACCTAACTTATAATGCCTCTACAAAACAGACATTAGTCATGGTAATCTTGTGCAGTCATTAATCACCGAAACCCAACTAGGGTCCTAGATGCTTTCAATCTCCTCCTTTTTGGTGATTGATGACAACACAACCTCGAGTATGTGTATAAGAGAGATTTTAGGTTTTCAACCGCTTGGTTTGCATGAACTTGTGGCAATAAGAGCAAAGGGGTTAGAACAAGTTCATGCATACAAAGTCCACAATATGTACTCAATATATAAGAAATAAGCACGAGTATAAGAAAGTAAATGCTCGTTTAACATCGGAGGATGGCAGAAGCATAGTAAACGAGCAACACAAATGAGACATGATATATAAATATAATGATAAGTCAACATGTCTCACAAGTCATCACACATGCAAGCACACATATAATACAATGCATAGCAGAAAAGTAAACATGCATGCAACAAAATAAGGGAGTAGCAAACAAAGATATCAAAACCCTCTCACAAGCTCTCCCCCTATCTCACATACTCACTCCCTCTCCCCCTTTGGCATCAAGCACCAAAACCTAAGGGTCCTGAGGTGGGGTAGGAGCAGTAGTGCCAAGTGCCGAGGTATGTGGAGAGATCTTGAACTGAGTGTAGTCAACGTCTGAACTGGTGGAGCTCTGAGCTGTCTCTCCCTCTAGCTGACCGACAGACTCTGTAGCTAGGAGTGACTGAACTGGAGCTACCACTATTGTTGGTGCAACTTACACTATCACTATAGCTATGACTGGAACCTCTGTGGTGACAAGTGGAGGAGGCTCACTCATGAGAACTGACTGCTGCTGTTGTGGCTTAGACGAGTGAAAGGTCCTTGTGTGGTTTTGATAATTGAGTGACAACCTAGGTGGACTAATTGTGTTTATGTGAGATACATAGGTGATTAGTCCACATGTATGTGTATGTGAGCAACATATGCCATGAAGATGAAAATGGCTTAGAGATGTTGCAAAGCTCACACATGTGATGATGAAGGAGCTCATTGCACATGAGACATGACATTGAGTCATGTGATCAAGGTGGAGAAGATCAAGACAAGACTTGGCTTGATGGACCAGTTGCAAGTGTAAAGGGCAAGTCAGAGGCTTTGGAGCGATGGACCGCATGGCGGTGAAGCTTAAGCAAGACTTGGCGCCGATGGACGAAGGCAACGGTGAAAAGCAAGTGAAGTCAAGATTGATTAACCAATATGATCATGTGATGATATGAAGTGGATCATATCATTGTTGATTGTGTTGGTGCATGTGTTGCATCGACATTGGAGGAGATGGAATGGAATGCGTAAGGCAAAGGTATAACATAGGGCATTTCATTTCACCAGTCATAGGTGTGTAGAGAAGTTTGCGACCGGGTTTTGGATAGATGGCCATACTATCAAGAGGGGCAAACTTGTTTGCATATCGGTCATCTAGTGCCACTCGAGTGATCTAACTTTGCATCGTCACTAGGATTGAGTGGCGTGGCAAGTTGAGTGGCTAATCCTTTGGAAAAGATTTGTGAAAATGCTAACACACATACACATGGTGGTGTACACTTGGTGGTGTTGGCACATTTATAAAGGAGATGAAGTTGGAGTTGATGTGGATCAACTCAGCGATGGAACGAAGGTGAGAAGGGTTTGAAACTCCACCGGCGCACTAGACAGAAAAGATAGGGTCTCATAAAGTGCACCGGACTCTGGTTAGGCAGTGACTAGACACTGGGTTCCAGCGTCCAGTCAGTGATGGTAGACAGCGTGTAGGCGTCGGTCATCGACCGGACGCTGGCACTGGAAGTGACTGGACGCTAACTGTGTGCGTCTGGTTAGGGTGATGTGTGATGACGCAGGCAGAGCAGAGAAGCTAGAATTGACCGGACGCTGGTGCTGCGTCTGATCGCGACCGACCGGACATGTCTGGTCATGTCTGGTACCTTACTAGAAATGACCGGACGCTGGGGTTGCTGTGTCCGGTCAGTTCAAGCTGCTGCGTCCAGTCGACAGATGACCGTTGAGATTGGGCGAATAGTATTTGAAGCAGGGGACACATGGCGTGCATCGCACGACCGAACGCTGAGGTCCAGCGTCCGGTCGATCAGACCGGAGCGTCCGATCGTCCTGACTTTTGCCCAGTGAAGGGGTAACAGCTCTATTTGTTCGTGGGGTTATAAATAGAAGCCATGGTTGGCCTTGGGCCATTAGCTGAGCACACTAGAGCCTTGGTGGCTTGTGTAGTAGTGCTTGAAAGCCCTCCATCTCACATATACTTGATAGTGATCATTCGATTGTATGAGAGAGAGCGATTCTAGTGCGATTGCATCGTGAGGTTGCATCGAGTGGCACTAGGTGATCGAGTTGCAAGCTGATGGTGCTTGTTACTCTTAGAGGTTGCCACCTCCTAGATGGCTTGGTGGTGGTCTCCGTCGAAGCCCCCAAGAAGCTTGTGCGGTGCTCCAGAGAAGTGCTTTGTGAGGGGCATTGTGCTCGCCCCGCGGGAGCCGCGAAGAGCAACTTTAGTAAAGTGTGTCATTGAGCTACCCTCACTCCTGGGGTAGGTTCTTGCGGTGCCCAACGTGCGGGCTTGGCGGGTGATGCCAATTAGCCGCCGAACCACCAAGTGAGTGGTCGACACAATGGGGACGTAGCGTGTTGGCAAACACGTGAACCTCGGGAGAAAAATTACCGTGTCAACCTTGTTCCTCCCATTGGTTTGCATCCTCATTACACAAGCTTGTAATTACTTTCATATACATTGTGCTTGTGTAGTTGCTTTTGTAATTAGTTAGCTTGTGTAGCTTACTAGTTACCTTCTTGCTTGTGTAGCATAGAAGTAGCTCCCTTGCATGGCTAATTTGGTTTGTGTAACCTTGTTAGTCACTTTGCTTAGTTTGTGTAGCTAAGTATTTGTGCTCTCTAATTTGGCATTGGTTGCCTTGTTATTGAGCATTGCTAGTGAGCATTAGGTGGCTTTGTGCTTTTGCTTACTAGCATGTGTAGGAGCTCTCTTGTTGCTTAAAGTACTAGTGGCATAGGTTTGTGTGACCTTGCTCCTAGAATTGGTTAGGTGAGCTCTAGCTAGTCTGGCACCTTTGTTGCTTGATTAGTATCTTTGGAAGGTGCTAGAGAACATAGATAGAGGGGTGTAGTCTTGGCTAGACCGATCGTTTTAATTCCACACTTGTTTCGGTTAGTCGACGCGATTAACTTTAGAAAATACTATTCACCCCCCTCTAGTCCGCCATCTCGACCTTACAACAAGGCAACTAAAGAAGGTATCATGTCGCCGGTGCCTGTCTGAGGTGGAGCTATAGGTAACACAGGAGCTAAAGTAGAAGGCACTGCCTGTGAAGACTCTCCCGTGACCTGACTATGTGTGGCTGAGACTGACTGAGAAGTCTGAGCTACTGTCATTGCCACGATCATCGACTATGTTTGAGTAGCTATAAGCGGGAGAGGCTGAGACACGTAGGTAATCCTCGGATCCACACCTTGAGCTGCTAGAGAAGAGAAGTCAAGTGTAGTGGGGTGGATCGGACACACCTAGGGGTAGCTCTGGCCCTAAAGTACACTGTACTATATAGCTAGGGCCAGTGAAACCTGCTAAATCGGTGTAGGAGTTGCTATCTGGACTGGAGGCGATGGAGGTGAGATGTCGGTTTGTTGTAGAATATGCTCAAAGTAGTGGAAGTGTTGTGCCTCACTAGCAATCATCCACTCCTGGAAGGAATCCTACCGAGCCTATATGTTCTCAAACAAGGTGAGCATCTGCTGGCCTAGCCTAGCCTGCTCGATACATACCTCTACCTCATGTCGTGCTTGCTCGGCTGTTATCCTCTATATCTCAGCGGTCTATCTTTACTGCTCAGTGATCATCTGCTGAAGTAACACTGTTAGAGTAGGGTCTGTCGCTAGAGGAACTGGTGAAGTAGAGCGAGAACCACTAGCCTCATGGTTGTGGGGTCGAGGAGGTGGAGGTGCTTGTGTCAACTCTAGTAGCTCATCCTCACCATCATCATCGTCATTGTGAAAGTCATCTTCATAATCTCCACCAAACTGCTGCTTAGTGTCCCTGACTAACTTGTCCTGAGGGTCCTCTATCTTGGGCTGCTTAATAGGCTCAATCGCTCTATGTCGCTCATTTGTCCCAAGATCAACTGGCCAGTAAATCCCAAAGGCTCCGGCGTGAGTGTCATTAGTCATGACATACTGAGGATGATGGATTAGCCTCTTAATGATATGTGATAGGTAGTGAGCATAGGGAAGCTGATGACAAGCTCTACACCCATCCATCACTATATCCTCAATCTCACAAAGCAAGAAGTCTACAACATCGAACACTATGTGAGAGACTAGTGCCCTAAGAAGCCACTGCTACAGGTGTGTCAAGTCCTCTCTAAAACCAACTCGTGGTAGTAAGGTCTTCATCATCGCTGTCTCAAGCACCCGAGCAAGACGAGTCATGTCCCTCAAACTCCGTCTAGAACCCTCATCAAACGGTGAATGAAAGATAGCGGCCACATGGGCTACCGATGGCTGTGTCGTGCCATAAGGATGTCGAGGAGGGTTAGTTGTACTATAGCACAAACTGTGTAGTCACACAGGTGTCTCTGGAAACCCATATAGCTGTCTAATCTCACTGGCAAAGATCTTGTGGGTGTCCCCCTCGAACCTGAACTATATGAACTCGTGGCTTGGGTCAACCCAATCTATGACATAGAACACTCTGACCCACTCATCCATGTATAAGCCTGATCTACACATCAACACCTCCAGTCCTAGCAAGTAAGTGATGCGCTATGAAATCTCATGAGTGCCTATAGCTCTCCTCAAATAGGCCAAGTCCAAGACTCTGTGGGGCCTCAAACCAACTTGCTCAAGCCTCTATGCTCTATAGAACGACTCTTGAATAGTTGTGCTGAACAGTGCTGAAGCATGCTCCTCTCTCTCTGCTAGTAACCACTCCTCAAGTGAGACATTCTGAAAACAACGAACATGTCCGGTTGTGGCTGTGTGAAGCTCAATTAGGCGAGGGTCGTCCTGAACTAGCTTAAGACCCTGCTTGTCGTGCTCTCTAAAGTGTCGTCTAGGTGGTACTAGAGGTAAGTCCTCCATAGGGTCCTTGGGTTGCTCCTACAAATGCTGACTTGGCATCAGGTGCACAGTGTTGTGTGCATGAGACGACCGATGAGGCTGAGGTGTCTCTATCTGCTAGGGCTCTAACTACGAAGTCTTTGTAGCTGAAGGACCATGATGCAAAGAACCACCCCTTCCACCTCTCACACCTCTATCATAAGCTATTGTTGTTGTTAGTGCCTGCTCAACCTCCCGATGCTGTCGCTTCCACTTCTTGGTCTGCTCGATCACCTTCGCCTTGCCCTTGTCCCTCGGCGGATGATGAGGGTCCTGATTATCACCACCCCCTCTAGCAGGGGGTATAGGACTAGTGTTACTGACAAGAACTCTAGCTGTTACTGACAAGAACTCCCCCTGAAACAAACTACTATCTGACTTTGCTAGAACCACTACCAACAAAGACCACCGCTGCTAACTACCGACACTCCCCCTAGGTCACTGCCATCTGTCACTCAAGAGGCTTGGCCTCTGTTCCATACTCATGGTATTGGCCTCGAGTTTACTGTCACTGACCGTTGATCACTACCTCAAGCACTGACACACTACAGCGAATAGAATAGATAGGAATATATATAAGCATCTATATCCTAGAGATAAGTGTGCCCTATCAGAAGCAAAGCAATTGAGGTAAGAAAGGTTCGGCATGGCTTGCTACCTATGAATGGCGACGATACGACAATCAAGCAATAAGAGAGAAGATCATAGGGCCGCACAAGTCACTGCTACAAGGAATGACAGAAGAGAGTGAGCAAAAGGAGAGGCAATGGCATAGAGGCATTTCAACAAATGCCTACAAGGCATGGGAGATGCTCACCAAGGAGGCAACACTGCTGGGTCAAAAGGATGGAGAGGAAGGAACGGACTCTAGCGAGCTATTCAGTGGTGACTATGATGAGCATGACCACCAGGTGATGCTAGGGCTGGCAGAGCCCTCAAGACACAACATGTGCAGGCAAGTGGTAGTGCTAGAGAGACTCCACACAACCCAGCAATGGTGCAGCACATGTGAGGAGGCATGGCGACCAGAGAAGGTGCTACGATGGTTAGGGCTCTACAGTGGTGATGAAGGGGCAGCGCGAGTAGGGGCATGAAAGCGTCAGAAGCGAGCATGGCACGACGTGGAGGAGCAGTCATGAGTGGATGGTGGTGTGGTGGCTGGTGGATGAAAACGCACGGTGGCTAGGGTTTGGAGACAGATCACTGGCATATGGATATGGCCTTGGCACAATTTGGGAAAAGAGGCATGGGCGCGGGCCAAGAGGGAATAGGAAAAGAGAGAAAATGCGGCTAAAGGTATGGGCCCATGTGATAGAGTAAAGAACTATGATTTCAAAATGGTCACCGGACTAGAACTGTTGGTCAGGTGGTGACAGCGTCAGTGATAGGGGTAGTGCACCGCCACGCGCTGTTCAATGTACACTGGTCGAGGCGGTGACAAGGCTGGTTTTGCATAGTTTTTGCTAGCACCACCCTATGCACAGTAGTAGTTCGGTGCCCTCTAGTCTTAATATTTGAATTTTGTCTTCACCAAACCTGCACCCAACCAAGTCCCAACCACAAAGAGAAGCTACTAAACACCAGTTGGGATTGGTATGAGTCATCCTCGCTCAAACCCTCGATTTTCAAAATAAATTGCCATAGGCTTAGTTATTTTTATGAAAATAGGCAATAAAAAATGAGGAGACATTATGTGGCCACCACATAGGGGTCATAACCAGTAGGAGCGTCGAAAGCTCCCCCTATCAGTGGACGAACACAGTGGATGCTCAAACTTAACCGAAAAGAAACAACAAAAGCAACACACATGCATATGTAATGCAAAACTTGAATTTAACTCTAGTTGCTTGTCAAATTTGATCCAAGGTTAGGCTTTTTCACACGCTTTATGGCGGTTATCTTAACCATGTTAGACAAGCCCTAAGTGCATTACTAAAAATTAAACATGTTTTATATTACAATGCAATACAAGGGACAAACAAGCTCATCTTTTAACGAAGTTACTTATGTCAAGCACATTGATCTCATTCCTCAACCGACAAAACGTAGCCTCATCTAGCAGTTTTGTGAAGATATCCGTCAATTCATCCTCGGTCCTTACACCTTCTAGTGATATATCATTTTTAGCAACATGGTCTCTAAGAAAGTGATGACGAATTTCTATGTGCCTAGTACGAGAGTGTTGAATTAGGTTATTAGCAAGTTTTACCGCGCTCTCATTGTCACACAAAATAGGTACCTTTTCTAGAACTACACCATAGTCTAGAAGAGTTTGCTTCATGTAAAGGATTTATGCACAACAAGCACCAACGACAATGTACTCCACATCGGTAGTGGACAAGGCCACACTATTTTGCTTCTTAGAGGTCTAAGACACTAGTGATCTACCAAGCAAATGGCACCCTCCGGATATGCTTTTTCTATCAATTTTGCAACCGGCATAATCCAAATCAGAATAGTCAACTAGTTGGAATCTAGCTCCTTTAGGATACTAAAGACCAATGCTTGGTGTGTGCTTAAGGTACCTAAGTATTCTTTTAATGGAAACCAAGTGAGTCTTCTTAGGATTAGCTTAAAATCTAGCACACATACACACATTAAACATGATGTCGGGCCTAGATGCGGTCAAGTATAACAAGCTACCAATCATAGAACGGTAGATGGTTTGATCAACCAATTTACTTCCCTCATCTAGGTCGAGATGTCCATTTGATGGCATTGATGTCTTGATTGGCTTATATTCATCCATTTTGAACCTCTTGAGAAGATCCTTGGTATATTTTTCTTAAGAGATGAAAATCTCTTCTCTCATTTGCTTGACTTGAAAACCAACAAAGAATGTAAGCTCTCCAATCATAGACATCTCAAACCCTTTCGACATCAATTCATCAAATTCTTTGCAATAGTCTTCATTTGATGAGCCAAATATGATACCTGTTGGTATTTCTGAACGCATATAGAAGTAATCCTCAAGCACACAGAATTACTGTTGTTATATTTCACCTAGAAGTATTCAGGGTATCATATTTTCCACACGAAACAGAGGTCCTCTTCTAGCTAGTTTATCCAAGGACAACACAAGGGTAGAGTTGGTAGAGGTTGAGATGGATTCCTATGGTTTTTGGGTCTAAGGTTAGATAAACTCTACTAGTACTTACTTAATTTGGGCACCGACTTATATTTGGTCTACCTAGCACCTCCGCCATGTAGCTCTACGCCATACCTAGACATGGGGGATTACAAGGGATAGATAGGGTGAAAGGTCCTAATGGCTAGAGGGGGGTGAATAGCCTATTAAAAATTTCTACAACAACACTTAGCAAACCGGTTAGTCAAATATGAGGGAAAGCGAATGTTGCGCTAGCCTACTAAAAATACAAGCCACCTACCACAATTCTAGTTGCTATTGTCTCTAGGCATACAAGGCTAAGTCACTACTCAAAAATTAGTGAGCTTTCAAAGACTAATTAAAGAGCCTCACTAACCATACTAGACCGACACTTGCTTGCTCTCAAAACTAGTTACACTAAAGGGCCAAGCTACATTAAGAAAGATAAATACACGGGAAGGATGGAGTGTTATGCCGCCATGTAGAGGAATGAGCCAATCACCAATGGAGCCAATCAATCACAAAGAATGAATGCCAATGAAGACCAATCACCTCAGAATCAAATAATGACACAATGATTTTTTATCGAGGTTCACTTGCTTGCTGGCAAGCTAGTCCTTGTTGTGGCAATTCACTCACTTGGAGGTTCACGTGCTAATTGGTATCACAAGCCATGAGCAATCCACTAGAGTATCTTTTGGCTCTCTGCCAGGGAAAGGTCAAGAACCCCTCACAATCACCACGATCAAAGTTGTAGACAAGCACCTTCCTCCGCTCGATGATCCTCACTACTTCAAGCCATCTAGGTGGTGGCAACCACCAAGAGTAACAAGTGAATCCTGCAGCGAAACACGAACACCAAGTGCCTCTAGATCCAATCACTCAAACAATGCACTTGGATTCTCTCCCAATCTCACAAAGATGTTGAATCAATGATGGAGATGAGTGGGAGGGCTTTGGCTAAGCTCACAAGGTTGCTATGTCAATGCAAATGGCCAAGAGAGTGAGCTTGAGCCAGCCATGGGGCTTAAATAGAACCCCCTCAAAATAGAGTCGTTGGCTCTCTACCCACAGCTTTCATGAGGGGACTAGATGCATAGGTCGCGCTAACCAGACATAGGACCCTAGTGTTTGGTCGTGGATCTTCCTCCATGTGTCCCCCAGATTCAACGTCAGCTGCCCAATCCCAACGGTCGATTCTCAGCGCCCTCGTGATTAAGTGATGATCGGACACGCCGGTCACACACACGCACCCCATGGCCATGCCATGACTGGACGAGCCGTTCCACGCTGTGCCTTAGCGTCAGGTCATTTCTAGAGAGCTCCTCGAGTGTCTAAACATCAACTAGATGCGTCAGGTGTGCCCTGACTAGATGCACCACCACGTCAGGTCCACACCACCTCAGCTATGTGCTTGCATCACCATACATCATACATGACCAGACTCGCTAGCTACGCGTTAGGTCACATTTTGACCCTACGTCCGGTCACTGCCCAAGTCACAACCTGAGCGCGCCAAGCCTTTTATAATTGACCCGACTCAGCATAGGTGCGTCCGGTCACTGTTTTTCAGTGACAAACATCTCCTTGACTTCACCAACTTATCCACCCTTGCTTAAATGTGCCAACCACCAAGTGTATCACCTTATGCACGTGTGTTCGCATATTTTCACAAATATTTTCAAGGGTGTTAGCTCTCCACTAGAATCTAAATGCATATGTAATGAGTTAGAGCATCTAGTGGCACTTTGATAACCGCATTTTGATACGAGTTTTACCCCTCTTAATAGTACGACTATCGATCCTAAATGTGATCACACTCGCTAAGTGTCTCAATCACTAAACCAAAAAAGCTCCTATGGATATCACCTTTGCTGTGAGCTTTTCACTTTTCTCTTTCTTCTTTTCCAAGTCCAAGCACTTGATCATCACCATGGTCACACCATCATCATGATCTTCACCATTTGCTTCACCACTTGGAATGTGCCACCTATCTCATAATCACTTTGATAAACTAGGTTAGCACATAGGGTTTCATCAATTCACCAAAACGAAACAAGAGCTTTCAATCTCCCCCTTTTTGGTAATTGATGACAACACCTTCACAAAGATATGAAATGAAATTCAATTGAATCCATGCTGCTTGACCAAGCATATTTACCATGTGTAAAAGGATATGGACAAGTTTCATTAACCCCAAATGGTAGCATTAGCTCCCCCTACATATGTGCTAAGAGTTTGGATTGTAGCTTGCGCATATGCATGTATTGGAAATGTGGGAGGGCAAGTCTGCTAAATGATGCTAAGGTATAAGAGATGGACCTTTGAAGCGTGATATCAATCAGAGTGCACCAAATATACCATACTTAGTACCATTAGTAACTAGACATACACAAAAACAAGAATACCCGGTGAGATCAATATTAGAAGCAAGGGTCTAGTTTTCACAATAAGAACACAAGTCTAGTTACTCAACCTATGCATGCTAGTTTTTTATTTCATCATTCAAATCTACAACTAGCATACACCACACAAGCATGGATATTGAAATTTAAAACTTGTGCCATGCAAGCAAGCATATGAAATGCACATTCAAATGCAACATACAAGTTTATGAGCTTGCTCCCCCTACTTGTGTGCTCAAATTTTTAATTGATCCCTTTCCTTTATCATCTATCCCTATGTCAAAGTTCTTCCCCTTTGTCATACTCAACCTTATCTTTGTGCAATTTGTCCTCCTTTGTCATCAATGACCACAAAGGTTCAATTTTAGATAGGTTAAGATTATCAATGTCAATCAATGAGGTGAGGATCATTTTCCCAAATTTGGTTCAATCTAGAACACTCGCCAAAGGTATTTAACTTGGTTTGATCCAAGGACAAGCTTCTTCACACCTCATTTCAAGGGTTATCTTGTACCATGTTGAGTTAAACACTTATAGCTCATTTTTTAGATCAAACACTAGGTTCACAAGCCCACAAACATGTCATATGCTACCACTAGATCAAGTCAAGCATAGAAGCAATAGTGGTACCATACAAGCATCAAATTCATTTGATTTTTAGGAATGAGTCTAAGACATGTGAGGAATGACTAGATGCACTAAACAAGTCCTTAGCAAAGATGTATGCATGCCAATTAACTTTTACCTTTGATTGCTCAAAGGAGAGGCATGCCGTATAAGTGGGGGGTGCATCAACACATATTTGAGAAATCCAATATGTTCAACTCATTCCTTAGCTTGCAAAACCTCTTCTCATCTAATGGCTTGGTGAATATATTGGCAAGTTGATCTTTAGTGCCCACACTCTCAATGCAAATGTCCCCTTTTTGTTGGTGATCTCTAATGAAATGGTGGTGGACATCAATGTGCTTTGTTCTTGCATGTTGAACCGGATTGTTGGTGAGCTTGATTGCACTCTCATTGTCACATAGCAATGGCACTTTCTTGAACTTGATTCCAAAGTCATTCAAGGTGGCCTTCATCCAAAGAATTTGTGCACAACAACTACCAGCGGATATGTATTCAGCTTTGGTGATTGATAATGCAACACTATTTTGCTTCTTTGAAGACCATGAAACAAGTGATCTTCCCAACAATTGACATGTGCCTGAGGTGCTCTTCCTTTCAACCTTGCATCTCGTATAATCCGAGTCGGAGTAACAAACTAGCTCAAACTTTGCTCCTTTTGGATACCACAAACTAACATTTTATGTATGCTTCAAGTACCTCAATATTCTCTTTGTAGCCTTCAAATGACTTTCTCTTGGTGAGGCTTGAAATCTTGCACACATGCAGACACTAAACATGACATCTGGTCTTCATGCGGTCACATAGAGTAGGCTTCCAATCATAGACCGATACAACTTTTGATCCACCATATTGCCGCTTGCATCACTATTCAAATTGCCATTTGTTCCCATTGGTGTACTTATGGCCTTTGCTTCATTCACGCCAAACTTCTTGAGCATGTCTTTGATGTACTTGCCTTAACTCATAAATGTACCATTCTTAAATTACTTGATTTGAATACCAAGGAAGCAACTCAACTCTCCAATCATGGACATCTCAAACTCATTAGCCATCATCTTTCCAAACTCTTCATAAAAGTCTTGATTGGTTGATCCAAATATGATGTCATCAATATAGATTTGCAACACAAACAAGTCCTTGCCAATCTTCTTGGTGAAAAGAGTGGTATCAACCTTGCCCATTATGAACCCTTTAGAGAGTAGGAAATCCCTCAACTGCTCATACCATGCTCTAGGTGATTGCTTCAAGCCATAAAATGCCTTCTTCAACTTATACACATGGTTGGGCTTCTTGTCATCTTCAAAACTAGACGGTTGCTCAACATATACTTCTTCATTGATGTAGCCATTGAGAAATGCACTCTTGACATCCATTTGATAGAGCTTGATGTTGTGGGCACAAGCATAAGCTAGCAATATTCTAATTACTTCCAATCTAGCAACCGGGGCATATGTTTCTCCAAAGTCAAAACCTTCAACTTATGTATAGCCTTATGCTACCAATCTTGCTTTGTTCCTTACTACTATCCCATCTTGATCTTGCTTGTTTCTTTAGATCCATTTGATTCCAATCATATTGTGTCCCTTTGGTCTTTCCACTAAATCCCATACTTGATTTCTAGTGAAATTATTCAATTCTTCATGCATAGCATTCACCCAATCAACATCCTTCAATGCTTCTTCTATCTTCTTTGGTTCAATGGATAACACAAATGAGAAATGCTTATTCTATCCTTTAATGTTAGTCCTCGTTGTGGCGATTCACTCACTTGGAGATTCACACGCTAATTGGTATCACAAGCCATGAGCAATCCACTAGAGTACCTTTTGGCTCTCCACCGGAGAAAGGTCAAGAACCCCTCACAATCACCATGATTGGAGCTAGAGACAAGCACCTTCCTCTACTCAATGATCCTTGCTGCTCCAAGCCATCTAGGTGGCGGCAACCACCAAGAGTAACAAGTGAATCCTGCAGTGAAACACGAACACCAAGTGCCTCTAGATGCAATCACTCAAGCAATGCACTTGGATTCTCTCTCAATCTCACAAAGATGATGAATCAATGATGGAGATGAGTGGGAGGACTTTGGCTAAGCTCACATGGTTGCTATGTCAATACAAATGGCCAAGAGAGTGAGCTTGAGCCGGCCATGGGGTTTAAATAGAACCCCCTCAAAATAGAGTCATTGTCTCTCTGCCCACAGCTTTCACGAGGGGACCGGACGCATAGGTCGCACTGACCGGACATAGGCCCCCAGTGTCCGGTCATGGATCTTCGTCCATGTGCCCCCTGGATTCAACGTTAGCTGCCCGATCCCAATGGTCGATTCTCAGTGCCCTCGCGATTAAGTGATGATCGGACACGCCGGTCGCACACACGCACGCTGTAACTTCCCAGCCTAGGGCTTAATAGGATTAATAGGATACTTGTAGCAATAAGTTGCAACTTCTTTTCCGGAAGCCCATCTCTAAAGAACTCTAAGGTTAAGCGTGCTTCGCCTAGAGCAATTTCAAGATGGGTGACCAATTGGGAAATCTTTCCCGAGTGCGCACGAGTGAGGACAAAGTACACAGAAAAGACTTGTGTGGGTCTGTGAGGGCAGTCTATGTCCCAGAAAAGCTACCAGATGTAAGCGGGCCCAGCCTCATAGAGGCAGGATGTTACAGAATGGTATTAGAGCCGACTCTCGTGGTTTCACAGGCGTGTATGTTGTAGTTGCGCAGGCATGGTGCGCATGGCTGGAGTGGTCCTAGAGTGGTCACACAGCAAGGCACATGCACTGGCACTGGACACACGGATGTGGCCAAGAGGGGACGTTCCTAGCTTGGGATTGACCGACGAGGACGTCGGTCTCTTAAGGGGTGAGGATGTAACATCCTGACCTAGGGCTTAACATGATTAATAGGATACTCATACCAACAAGTTGCAACTTCTTTTCTGGAAGCCCATCTCTAAAGAACTCTGAGGTTAAGCATGCTTGGCCTAGAGCAATTTCAAGATGGGTGACCGATCGAGAAATCTTTCCTAGGTGCGCACGAGTGAGGACAAAGTGCGCAGAAAAGACTTATGTGGGTCTGTGAGGGCAGTCTATATCCTAGAAAAGTTGCCAAATGTAAGTGGGCCTGGCCTCATAGAGGCGGGACATTACAGCACGCCATGGCCATGCCATGACCGAACACGTCGCTTCTCACTGCGCCTTAGCATCAGGTAATTTCTAGAGAGCTCCCCGAACATCTAAGCGTCGATTGATCGCATCAGGTCTACCTTGACCGGACGCACCACCGCGTCAGGTCCACACTGCCTCAGCTACGCGCTTGTGTCACCATACATCATAGGCGATCGGACTCGCCAGCTACGCGTTAGGTCACATTTTGACCCTACGTCCGGTCACTACCCAAGTCATAGCCTGAACGCGCCAAGCCTTTTATAACTGACCAGACTCAACACAGGTACGTTCGGTCATTGTTTTTCAGTGACAAGCATCTCCTTCACTTCACCAACTTCTCCACCCTTGGTCAAATGTGCCAACCACCAAGTATATCACCTTGTGCACATGTGTTAGCATATTTTCATAATCATTTTCAAGGGTGTTAGCTCTCCACTAGAATCTAAATGCATATGTAATGAGTTAGAGCATCTAGTGACACTTTGATAACCGCATTTCGATACAAGTTTCACACCTCTTAATAGTACGACTATTGATCCTAAATGTGATCACACTCGCTAAGTGTCTCGATCACTAAACCAAAAATCTCCTATGGATATCACCTTTGCCTTGAGCTTTTCATTTTTCTCTTTCTTCTTTTCCAAGTCCAAGCACTTGATCATCACCATGGTCACACCATCATCATGATATTCACCATTTGCTTCACCACTTGGAATGTGCCACCTATCTCATAATCACTTTGATAAACTAGGTTAGCACATAGGGTTTCATCAATTCACTAAAACCAAACTAGATCTTTCATAGGGCTATCACCACCTGCCGCCTACCCCTCAACCATAGGATACGAGGCAAACAAAGGTAGCCTCTAGCCTAGACACCACATCTACGCTATCGATTACTACTCTAGCGCTGTACAGGGTGATCCATCTTTATCGGGAGCCCTCTACTAGAGTATCCGCCACGAGGACGAACGATGAACCCACAAACAAGTAAGAGTAAAGCTTAACTAATCAAAAGAATTTATAACCAAAAGAACCACAAACACTCACTTAGCAGATGAATCCATTGAGGTGTAGGTGTTTGTTGAGGTACAAGGCGGGGAGACACTGACAAGTCTAGCTCTTCCCCAAACTCGCCCTCACATCTCTCCCAACTACTCAACTCTAGCTAGCTAGGGCCTAAGCCCTTGGAGTGTTGCTCAAAGGTGGAGTAGCTCTTTGCCTTATGGTGATATTCAAATGAGAAGGAGGGAGCCTCCTGTTATACGTGGAGAGGAGGGGGTCTTTGGAAAAGGCTCATCCCCTCATGGAAGGCACCAAACCAACCTCAAACCGACATCCTAGATGCATTGAACCTAGACATCCCTACAGAACCATCATAGGTAAGGTGGTGGGAGGAATCATATGAAAGATGGGTCTAAGAGGCCCTAGTAGTGGTATGGGTGCACCAGGGGTGCGGCCACACCCCAACTAGGCCCAAATGGCCCCATCTTCGGTGGGTTGCTTCCTTTGGGCCTCTAGTTGGGTCCTACAAAGTTTTGTGCCATTTGGAGCATGTTTGCTTTAGGTTTTGGGCCTTTTTCTCCATGTGATAGGGCCTTGATTTGCCTGGAAAGTGGGCCTTCTCCCCCTGGGCTCATGTTGGGTGACGCTACGCCTTGTCCTATTGCGTATTTGGGCACGTTTTCCTTGTTATTCTGACATGTCCTCTTATGAATAGTAAAATACCAAAACTCGTGGAAATTATTAGTTCTAAAGCCCTATGTCTAAGTTTGGTGTCTATTTTGATGGATTTTGTATAAGTATTGGCAGTTAAAAGTGTGAGTTAAGGACCACCAAGAATTTCCCCTACACTTTGCCCTTTGCTCGTCCTCGAGTAAAGTTAAGGACTAAGATGGGTCATCTCCTTGATATGACATCTGCATACAAGTTATTTAAGCTTCACTTGCACTTGTGAACTTTGGAGTGTCTACCATATTATCTTGGGTGATTGAATAATGGAACAGTATGGATTCAAATCCCCTTGCATCAAACAGCTCAGAAACTTGGGGTTTCATTTGATTTTGAAATTGTAAACATAGCTAAGCTCCTCAAATGATTCTCTCAGATCACTCAAGTTTGTGTTTGGTTCCTCACCAAGGCATATCATAGTGTTGCCTTCTTTCTTTCCTACTTCTAAAAAGCTTATATGGATCTTTTGGTAGGGAAAGATATGAAGACATATTTACTCTGCATATTTTGTTGAGTCAAAGCTTGGATTCAAGGAGAAAGATGTCATACCCTTAGATCAAGAAGTGCAAGTGTGTGGATAAAACATTTCTAAATCTATACTATACTCCTTTTGTATGAGTGATCTTTCTCTAGCTTTTTATTTTGAGACATGGCTATGATTTCATTGTTTTTATGAGCCTTCATGTGGTCAGCTTTTTTTTCAATACCTTAGGACCTTCAAGTGTCCCTTTTTTTTTCTTTTTCTTCTTGGACCTTCATGTGTCCATATTTTTTTTATTTTTCATATTTTTGCATAGCCCATGTCTCTTAAACCGCATATTGAGAGAGATCACTATATTGTAAAACGTGGAGTATTTTCCTAACAAACATTTTTTGTCTACTCCCAGTGTAGGAGCAGAGTTTTAGGTGGATGGAGACATATTTTAGCGTATTCCCAGTGTAGGAATAGCTTATGTATGTGGGTGTACGTGATCTTGATCTTAGGGGCATGATAACTTTCTCAACAAGGGTCAACAAGACTTGACAAAACTTAATGTGGGAATAAGTAGCATAATTTTTTGGAGGTTTTAAGTTCTAAACACTAGATATAGCTTTGGTAGGAATTTGCGTATCATTGAGGAGCATGCTATTCAAATTTTGATTTTGCAAAATAAATCCCAAGTTCTTTGCATAAGAGAGCAAGGTTCATTTTCATCCTACTATATCACATATTCCAATTACTTAGATAATATGGGGTCCCTATGATAAATTGTTCACAAGTTTAGGAATGTTAGCAAGGAATAAAGAGTATGCAAATTTAATCAAAGGATAGCATGGAGATTGAGCCTCATTTGTTTTACATTTTAAATTTGTTTAGTTTTCAATTTCAAAATTCTAGGGAGATGAGGGGTAGTGTTGCACAAACCATCATTGAAGTTGAAGGAGTTATCGGGAGTTAGAGATGGTTTGGCTAAACCAGAGGTTCAGCCAATCCATTCTGGAGCCATATGTTCCGTCCTTCTACACATTGGACCACTCGATGTTGTGCAACTTGTTGGTGGGAGATCTCGAATGTGTGCTAGCTATGCTTGAGAGATCTCCCCCACACTTATTCTTGTACCTATTTTATTTAATAAAGAAAACAAGAAGGAAACAAAGAAGGGCTCTGCCCAGTTTGAACACCGGGGAGCCAAAATTTTATTCATTATTATTACTTTTTTATTAGTAGTCTTATTATCTATTAATCTATTTCATTTTATTATTATTATTTATTTGTTCACTAGATTTTGTATACTCAAGCAAGGATAATGTAAAGTTTACAAAATAAACCTAGCCTTGATTCATCTCCAACATGAGTTACCTCCATTGTTTATGAAAATACTACTCCAAGTTCATTAACCAAAGTTAAACACAATGTCTAAGTTTGATTAAAGAAGGTCATTTTAACCTAAGCACCATGCTTAATTTAAAAAGACCTATGGATGTACCAATTGAATACACCTAAACCAAAGCATATATCATAAATAAGGGTGGCATGTATTTTGGAAGATCGAGTGATATTCTCATGGAGATAAATATGAGTAAATAGGTTGATGAACATTTTATTTACCTTTGCATACCTGAGTTTTACTTACCGGCAGCATGTGGATGGAGCTTCGAAGTTGCTGCAGCGGTTGCTTGGTTGCACATGGTCCAACTCAGGTGATCAACAAGGCTTAAGCCACACACATAGATGGTGTGTATAGATCATAAGCCTTAATGATTGCAAAGGTCTAGAAGAGCAGAATCCTCCTCCTCTCTCCCCCTTTTTTATCTCACCAAATTTTTATTATAATAGATTTTTTTACTTTCTCTTTTTTTATAGCAAGGTAGAGTTGACATCATTTTTTTTCTTTTAACCAGGATGACCTTTTGTGTGGATGGAACTTTGTAGTGAAATTTTCACCACAGTCCCCCATACTTGGACTTTTGTGTAAAAGTCAAGTGTGCAATGTTAGGGGTCTCCTTTTAAGTGTGTTCCATCACAAAAGAACATCAACATGTATGGTTGATGCAGCTCCCATGTTCTTTAGCATCATATGTACCTTGTTCTTCTTGATCTCAACCTAAAAGGGTTAGCAACCAAGAATACCTGAAGGTGCATACTAACTTGATAAATTTTTTATGATAATCCATGGTATCTCTCGGCAATGCTTAATTTATGGTCTTAAGCTTGACCCAGGAACTTCATTTTGCAGCTATCATTAGTGGTGTAGTTCCTAGCTTTACCACAAAGCATAAGGCATTATCACTCAAGCTGCAAGGTTAGTACCATAGTGCATCTATGGGATTTGCAATATTTGTGGTAAAAAAAAGCATCCACAACCATCCTCCAAAAAAGTTTGGAAATGAGGATCAAGAGATGGTTGGAATCCTCGTAAGAGCACCGTGTACTAAGCGAGATCAATTTTGGAAGAGAAGCATTCAAGTTCATCTTTTGAGTCCTTGGTACCCAGAGTTGCTTCAAAAATGTTCATGGCACAGAAGTTTTTGTTTGGATTGCCACAGGGACATGGTTTCGGTTTGAATGAGGGTGATGGTATACATTCTGTTTCACAAGCAATCTTAGGTGAAACGAATGGAGATACAAACTTCACCTCCTCGATTGGGTCATGGGTAAGATGTTGCTTCGCCATTGGACTTACTGGGCAAGAGGTACACTACTAAGAATGTCCACTTCTATGATGATCAATTTTCATCACTGACAGAGCCAAATTCATCATAATTTTAGTTTTATGACAAATTTATGATGAAAAACGGTTCATCATAGAAGTGGCATCATTCTTGCAATTCTATGATGAGGGGATAGATCTATGATGAAAACTGATCGTCATAGAACTGCTTTGGCATATGTGGCAGGGGGCAGCCACGCTGGCGGTTGCTTCCGTTGGAGATGCTTTCCACGTGTACCTGCTATAGCCGGTTGCATTGGAGATGATTCAAGTACGTGTGACCTTGTTATTGGACAACGTGGCCATCTCTGGTTCTTGCACATTTCAGGTTCATAATGGACCACGTGTCGGGCCCCTGTTGTTCCACATGTCTGTTTTCTATTGGCACACGTGTCATGTTGTGGTTGGATCACATGTCATTTCTTCATTGGACCATGTGTCGTATTTTTATTGGTCCACATGGCCATTTCATATTCGATCACGTGTCACGATGCTGTCCGTCCACATTTCATTTTTTGATTTGGCCACGTGGCTTGACAGCTTCCTTCCACATGTTAGATTTTTATTAGCCCACATGTCGTGCCATGGCTATTTCACATGTCATGCACTGGTTCATCCACGTGTCGCATTTTTATTTGATCATGTGGCCTTCCCAGGTTCTACCACATGCCCAACAATCAATTCATCATAAAAGTAATTCAAGATCATCACTGCTGCACCGATTAACTATATACTTATTCAACGATGTCTACATAATTATTCAGCATGACAATCAGATACAAATAATTACTATTTACACATCAGTAGCAACCTGCTGATAGTTTCACCACATCAAACTAGCACACGAGTACACACATCAAACCACAAATGTTCATTGCATCAAGCCAACAAAGTTGACAACTAAGAGTTACCATAAGAAGAGTTGAAGCGCATGATATCCTCACATAGCTTATTGTACTCCTCCTGTTGCTATATCTTAAACTCCTCAAACTCCCTTTTAGTATTTTCTGTCTTCCTCTTCAGTTCATCCACTTGTTCGATGAGGTTAGTGGAACTTTCCTATTCAGCAACAAGCTGTTCCCAAAGTATTCACTCCATCGATGTCTCTTTTCTAGAGGAGCTTGTCATGATACCATCATTCTTCAAAAAAGAGTGTTGCCACTGACCTGGGAGTGGACCTGGCCATGGGAGAGGCAAGGGACCATGGGAACAACATCAACACTTGTCATTGGTTCATGCCCATCAACAACAGGTTCTGCTTGCATAGTTTCCATAGCTTTCTATGAAATTCAAGCAGTAAACATTAGATTACAGATAGTGGAAGAGGACTTTAATTGAAAACACAAGAGATTAGTTCATAACAAGTAATGCATGTTTCATATTGATATAGATTATGGGGTTGTTTGGATCTTGGCCACACATAGCCACGCAGTGGTGAGTTGTGGCGGTGGCGGGGTTTTCATCTACCACATTCTTATGGCTCATTCTCTACTATGTAAAGCTAGGCAGCCTCATTTAAGTCAACAACCAAACAACTGCTCCGGTTCCCGTGGCAAGCCATAGTTTGTGGCATGGTGGCTAGTGGCCCTCAACCAAACACCCTCTATATAAGCACAACGCACATGTACTGATATGGATTACATACTATGAAATTCAATCAGTAAACAATAGGTTACAGATATGGATTACATAAGCACAATGCACAGGTGTTGCAACTTCAAAATTAAATGATGATGCCAAATTTAGGGCCGCTTTGGTTTAGAGGATTTTCAAAGAAACAATATAGGGATCAGTAATCGTATGGAATCAACACCGTAGAGGCCTTGGGTTCATAGGAAGAAATGGGGGAAGGAAAACCATAGGAAAGTTTCCTATCCTACAACTTTCATAGGAAAAACAAAAGAAAAAAACATCGAGTGAAACCTCATTGTATTGGTTTCCTATGTTTTTCCTATACAAAACCAAACACCCCTTCTAACAAAATTCCTCTATTTTCCATTCCTCTATTTTTCACATGCATTCCAATCATATTCCTCTATTTTTCCTGTTCCTACGTTTTTTGATCCTGCGTTCCAAAGGGGGCCTTAGGCTCCTGCCACTATTGCTTCTATTAACAGTGCACATGAGTTTTTGTTTATACAAAGGCTAGAGTAACAATAAAATACAACCATCACTTACAAATGATTGCAACTATACAACATAGGAGTGAGATCCTGTAGCCTGGTGGCACTTCACTTTTGCACGGTTTTGCTTGTTCTTCTCAGATCCATGAGTCAACTCTCCAGGTCATGTTGACTTTACTCTCTTGGACTGCCTTCTTCTAGGACTGATATCAACGCTGCCTTTTATCCTACTGGTGGAGCCTCCTCTATGGCTTCTTCAAACTGGACGCTGAAATTGGAGAAACAAATTTAAGTAGGAAGCTTGTACAAATTGTATTGCTATCCAGATAGCAAAGCATTGCATTGCTATCTACACCCCCACCCCCTGGCCCCTCCTGCCCAAACTCAATACAAGGTAGAACAAGCACCTCAACTGCAAGGGCCACTGGCTCATCTTGTAAATCTAAATATATTTCATCTGTATCACCAAATCCCTCAACAACCACCCCTGATTCTTCCATCTTCCTATGATTCTTTGTGACTTGCGCCTCTCGCTCTCATTCAAAAGCAATTAGTGGTTGTTCATCTAGATTACAAAGGTGTTTATTAACCAAAGCTTCTAGCAAATGTCAACATAACATAGGCAAGAGTATGCAAATAAGCGCCTAACTAGTAACTACAGATTGTATGGAAGTTATTAATCCAATAAAGCACATGTCAGCTACACTCAACTATAGAAAATATGCAACCCCATCGCTGTCTACATATCCTAGGTTGAACCATTACAATACAACACACATCCTAAAAGGAATTTGGGTACCTCTTCCTCTGTGTACCCTGGCTATGCTTCACCATTGGCACAACTGTCTTGTCATCGTGGTCGTGGAACTGGTGTGGCCGACATTGATGAAGGGGTACCTGATTTGGCTTCAGCTAGGGTTCGGATCCAGTTGGTCATGATAGGTGCCAAAGTAGGGGGTCTAGATCTAGCCTATACCATCATTGAGGTGGTCCTTCCACCATCGGCTAACATGTTGTCGATGAATCAAAGGGGATCTGGCTCCAGCTAGGGTTCAGAAAGCTATGAGAGAGGGTGTGTCTAGAGAGTGAAGATTGATGTGTCAAGCTGCTGTGCCGATGGTGCTTAGGGTCCGAAGAGGGGTGGCTAAGGGGTAGCTAGAGAGTGGAGAGGAAGGCCATGGGACTAGGATTTGGAGCGGGAGGAGAGACGGTGGCAGTTGGAGATGGAGGTAGAGATGGTGACTCCTTATGCTTTTATGTGGCCATCATAGTACCACAAATGCCCTTGTCTAAAATCAATGGCATGATAAACCTAATTTCCACACGGAGGGCAAAAGAGAGACATCTAATTTTCGGTGCTTGTTGGCGGCACTGCTCGGTGCGGTATGAAATTTTTGCCGAAAATCAAATTTTCACACAGGTAGATCTCCCCATCTATTTGGGGCCCACAAACACTGCAAAATGGAATCCCAAGAAATGGACAAAATAAACTCAAAAACTTATGGCTCCTTTGGAATGGAGCAGAAACATGAATTTTGAAGGATCCAAATCCTATAGGAAAAATCCTATGAAGCCCTTTGGCCTGTAGCTCCGGTGGGAACCCCGGCTCCACCGCACGCAAGTCCATGTCTGAATAGAGGTGGGTGGTAGCCAGGGTTAACACAGTCCCATGGAGAAGGTCATGCATCACTACCTCCCAAATCTGCGCTGGCAGAGCACGGACGCACTCAAGGAAATTTGGCCCCGCCGGCAGCACGGACACGGCGTTCAGCTGCTCTATGATGGCTGAAAGAGCAAGAATGAGAAAACCGTACCAATTAATAAGGTGTGGTGCCAATCATAACAAGAAGATACGGTAATGACAATGCCTTACCAGCGAGCTACGCCTACGCTTAGCCCGCTGCGGCTTCAGCCACGGCCGTCTCCCTATCGGTTGCGGCGAGTGCCATCTCCATAGCAGAGAGGCACAACCATAGCTGCTCCACCTCCCGGTTCTCTACGTGGAGACCCTACCTGGTCAAGTCTAGCTCCCACACCATCATCTCCTCCCTTGGATGCATCTCCGTCGACATGGTTCAAGCTTGAAGAACGAGGTCCTAGGGAGCAGGCAGTGAGCAGGAAAGGTGAGTTCGCAAGGTTACAAGGCAACTGTACTAACTACCCTATTTTTCCTCTATTTTTTATAGCAAGGGATGCGCACGGCCGATGGACCCAAATTCCAGTAGATGCCGGCGATAGTAGGAGGTAAGGCGAGGCCACATCTCCATGGTCTCTAAAGAGCATGACTTTTGATAAATACACATTGAGAAATGAGCCACCAAAATGGAGCAGCCAGATAGTTGTTCATATTTTACTGCACTCGCAAGAAGGTCCGGATACGACACATTTGATCTCGTCGGACACTATACAGTACAGAGTTGTGAGTAAAACTATTGCCAATGGAGAGCACTTGGTCACAACATTTGTATCAGTAGTAGTAGTCATGAGTGGCTTTGATCTATGTTGAACCCAACTCGTCTTATTTTTGTGTATTTGATAAGATTTGTTGAACTTGCAAGAACAATGCATAAAAGAAAATTTTATTTAGAATTCGGTTTTTATAATCTGATGCATGCCTCTGCAAACCAAGAGAAATTGAAGCAAGTCCTTAGTCAACCCCTCGACTATCATGACCGCTTGGATTAGACCACCCTGTCTATACTTCATAGGATCACACAAGGTTTGGCCGTCTGAAATCTTGACTACCCGAACGATGTGCTCTTGCATTCCTGTGTAGGCATGCATGCATGGGTGGCATCAGTAGCCTGTTATAGTTGGGGACATTGCCTCCCGGCCCATCACATTAATAGGATAGGGTTTAGCCCCACCGCCCACTCATGCAAATGTCTCGATTGTGTGGTGGTCGACGGCCCCCAAACTATAGCAGCAGAGACAAGGGCGCGAGAGGGAAGGTTATCCCTACTGCCTTCTCTCTCTATAGCTCCTGATTCCATCCTAAAGCTTTTGCCTTCCACCCTAATATGCCACCGACGCCTCCTGCTAGGACCATGGTGGAGTGGACGAGGTCATCTGTCAACTGGGCTAAGTTCGACCAGTTGCTAGAGAGGGGGGTGATCTTGAAGGCCGCTGAGGAGCTCGGGTGGAGAGTCCTAGCGAGAAGCAAAGTGGAGCTAAGGTCGAAGGAAAATGAGGTCATCTCTTTCATCCCTTTCTACCTTCTTGGGTTCGGGCTACCGATGCACCCCTTACTAAGGTGGTTGCTCTACTACTATGGGCTCCGCCTCCACGACTTAACCCTAGAGGGGATCCTCCACCTCTTGATCTTCATCATGCTATGTGAGGGCTTCTTGGGAATACCTGTCCATTATGATCTATGGTGGTTTCTTTTCTAGGTGGTTCCATCAGTGTCCTCTTAGCACCGTCGTTGTCCGATTGGGGGCACCTTGATCGAAGTTCATCCTAGATTGGAGGAGCCCTACCCGAGCCTTGACTGCCACTATGCCGTAGACCCGGATTAGGAGCATAGGTGGCTCTACGTCCCCAAAAATGAGCATCCACCATTGCTGACTTTTTCTCATGACCGGCTATGTCCTGACACGCTAGAATCATGGTTGATGCCGCCAACCCTGTCAGAACCACAACATTTGCGCTCATTGATGGATGCGATCGAGGATCTAAAGGACCGAGGACTGATGGCACCGAGGGTGATCTGTACCTTCTTCAACCATTGGGTCCTCCCCTTGAAGATGAGGGGCTGCCTCTAGTGGGAGTTCTAGGGCGCGACAGACCCTACAATCAAGTCGAGCGTCCCCATCCGCTTGGAGGAGATAGACGATCTGATGATGACAGCTATTGGAGTGTCCATGCATGATCATGGAGATGGGGAGGCCCTAGATGCCTTCCATGCTGGCAATCCTCCTCCGACAGACAAACCTCTCGTCAGTGTGGTCTCTAACCCACCACCAGTCCCCCTTCAAAGTTTGATCATCACCATACCGCTATTCATGTTATTTATCTTAATTTAACTAGAATATGCAAGCAATGCTCACACTAGCTAGTATGTGTTCATGCTGTTTAATTTAACTAGTTTTTGGAGTGTGCCTACTTTCTCAATAGGTGAACGTGGGCATGACGGCATCTCAAGCCTTGTTGGCCCTAGAGCTAGATTATTTGTCTGTGGTCATGCTTGGAAAGCCTCCCCACGAGGCATCCACCGATGGGTGCAGCCACCTATGATTCCATGCCATGCTGCGCCGGTCAGTTCGGTATAAGTCGTTTGCATTCTCAATCTGATTGCACTCCCCTTATCTTATATGGGCTTGAAGTTGGCTTGCATTGTGCAACACTTTCTCCATGACTACGCCATCCCCGATCGTGGGCTTCCCCCCAGTGTTGCCGAAGAGTTGTCCCATCGCCGTTCACCGCCGCCAAGCCCGTGTGTCCTCGCATAGCCCTCTAGTTCTAAAATGGGTGAATCATCAAAAGAGCGCAAATACTCAGACAACACAAACTATCATCAATTATTGATGGATTACCACAAGGTCCAAGCATTGTTGTCATCGTCTAGGTTGAACGCCAAGATGCTACGCGGTGAGCTAGACACCACGCGTGGCACACTTCAAGTTTCGGAGAATGAGGCCTCCCAGGCATGAGCCAACTGGGTGATGGTCAAAGAGTAGGCCTATAACATGATGAACCTTCTTATGGAACTGAGGACGTGGGTCCAAACCCTACAACTATGCGCGCAAGCCACCTGTGACACGACCTTCCCCATGGAAACAACGGACAATACGGTCACCGTAGAGGAGCACCTCCGAGCTCTGCCGATCCACCTTCAAGCCCTGGTGACCTAAGCCATTCATTAGGGGGCTGCCACGGCGCTGGCTGCTCCCCAGCTTTAGATTAGCACAGCGGTGAACATCTAGGTGGTGGAGCAGGGTTTTTCATAGGGATCAAAGGACATTGACATTGACGATCTGGTCGAGAGTTTGAGCCAGCCACCAACACCATCTTAGTGATGGTGGACGTGGAGCTAATACTGCATGCTAGCCTTGACCCTATCTATGGGATGTATCAATAGTATAAGTTGTCATGAATAGGTTTGATCTGTGGGACGCCCCCCTGCAAATATGTGAACTCTTATTTGCGTGTTGGTGTTAACTTTTTTGAACTTTGTATTAGGTGGGTTATACTCTGTTGAGCGTGGTGTAGCTCTGGTCCTTTGGTAATTTTGTAGCTGGTTTGTAGTCCCTGTTGATTGCTTTTCGCTACAAATTTCTTTCTAGTTGTCTTTGATCTGATCTATAATATGCTAAACATTCATGAGTGCCTTTGATCTCTGTTGAGGCTAACTCATGTCTTCAATAAAATTTGTTGACCTTGAAATAACCATGGAGCGAGGAGTTCATCTGAACAAGCCTCGCCTCGCTAATGTAGAACAGAGGAGCCATAGCTGTTGACTTTTACTATGAATGCAAGAAAGTCCACCCGCTGAGTATTTGATCTCATAGGACAGAATAAAGTGTTGTACCGAGTAGCAATTAGTCTGCCCCTCGACTGCTGTGACTGCTTGGATTAGAGTGAAATAAGTACAAAAAAATCCTATCACAACCGCACCAGGCATTTAGGTGTCAAGCGTGTCATGGTGGTCAAAAGCTCTTTCTCGATTCACTTCTTATGTCTAGCTTTCCTAGCGTATTTGCTTCACTCTTGTCCCCTTCCCTCATCCGATAGCATTGCATCAGTCGCCTACCTTCTGGCTCCCTCCCTTCCCTCACCCGTTTGCATTTTCCAAACCTTCTCGCTCACAACTTTTCCCCCAACCACATCCCTCTATGATAAAAAAGGGGGCGTACCCAGTGCAGAGAGCTCCCGCTCTGTGGGGGGTCTGGGGAAGGGTGTCAGTGGCAAGCCTTACCCTCGCTTGTGCAATACGAGGAGACCATGACTCAAACCCGGGCCCTTCCAGTCATAGGCGGTAAGACTCTACCGCTTGCACTAGGCTCGCCCTTCCACATCCCTCTATGATATTAGATGGAATGACGTTTACCTATTTCTTGTAAACCATACATTCGTCTGATAGTCTGAGTAGTGTAAATTTGAACGGGCCATACATGTAACTCTTCTACTCAGCTATGAGTAGAACTTTTGCCTGATCGGTGGTGCTACAAATAGGAGCTACGCCGTCTATAGCTATATGCATGAAGTAGTACGGTATTGGATTCCTGAAGCGTAGCTTCAAACACAGCCAAGGGTGTGCGGACGATCAGAACCTATGAAACCATGTAGCCATCTCTAGCTAGCTGCTACCCCTCAGCTGCCATGAGCCTATGACTACTTGGAATGGACTGCATTGTATATTTCACCGAATAAGAAGGTCCAACCATCTAAAATATTCACTACTCGGATAGTACTAGTAATGATGAACGTCTTGCGGTCATGTCAGAAGCATGTTCCATCCCTGGCATCCCTATGTGTACAAAGCCTAGCCTCACTCCCCCCTTGCATTGCCAAAAGCCCTAGTCTCACATTGCCTCACAAAGTCCCCACCTCCGCCTCACCATTGGTTCCCATGAAGGCAGTCCCCATGAAGCGCTACAAGTCCTCCTCAAGGAACCGTGGCCATGCTCTGGTCCACGCTTCCTCCAATGCATAGGCACACCCTGCTTCAATACCTGTTCGTACCCTTCTTGATTGCTGGTACCCGTTGCACTCCCACATGCCATCTCCTAGGCTGCCATTTGTCTCAGAGTCGCCCATGACGATGACATTGATGCCACCGGCACCGGTGGTTCGCTCGCCATCGCCGCTCCTAGTGCGGTCCACCTCACCATCATCTCAGGCACCATCATGGTCCCGCACGCTGTCCCCTAGGTTGGCAATGGTCTCCCCATCGCCCACAATGACAACGTTGATGCCACCAGCACCGGTGGTTCACTCACCACCGCCGCTCCTAGTGTGGTCCACCTCACCATCTTGGTGGCACCATCATGGTGAGCTCACCATCGTCGGATCCACTCTCGCTGCCCTAAGGCAGGAGTAGGCCTCTTGCAACATTGTGGTCTTGCTCACCATTCACCGAGGGCATGTCCGAGGGCTCTATAGAGGTGGCCTTGTCGTGGTCCAGCTCACCTTTGCTAGATCGTCTCCCGACGCCCCATGATGGGAGCGGGTGAAGTGATCCTCTGGTTCAACGTAATGGAGAGGTTTGCTAGTTTCAACCCAGGCAGGTTTACCTTGTAGGCATTAGATTTTGATCATGCCTATTGGTACCCTTGTTGCATGACTTGCTTAGAGCTGTGGGATGTCACCGCTCATTGAATTAATTAGTAGTCTCAAGTCATATAAACTTTTGTAGTTAGGACGAGTATGCTGCCTAGTGCTTATTACTACTATGAAGTCATGTTAATCATCTGTAGTTAGAACTAGTATGTTTATGTAATAGTTGTATGACTAGTGTGGCACGTTTCTCCTCTTATTATGGTCGATGAAGGCATGGTTATGTAGTCTGAACTTGTATCGTTGCTGTACTCCACACACACACACACACACACACACACACACACACACACACATATATATATATATGAAGTCTGGTTTGATGTTATGTTATCTTTCTAGTAGCACTGCTCTCCTCTTATTATGCATGTAGCCATGCCTAGCTCTACAAAACCAACCAAGGAATATGTGTCTAATCTTTTATGCCATCAAAGCACAGTCCGGCCATGTTGAATTAGACGGGGCTAGACCATATATTAGGTGTTCGGCCAGCTCTTTTATCTTGGACATGCAAAATCAACAACCAAAGGACAGTCCGCCCCCCTCGTTTTGCCACAGGTCGGACATGCAATAAATGGTGCAGAAGCGGAAGGGCAACAAGATGAGTTAGGCAATGGTTTGAACTTAGTTAATTGTGGTATGTATCTGGATGTCAATAATGCTAATGTATCTCAATCTGTATTTGGCAGTGTGCTTGTTTATTTAGTTTTTGTTCAGTGTTTATATCAGTTTGTTCATTTCATCGCAACACTATTCACTATTCAAACAAAGCCATTACCTGTGCGCCCTCATCAAAAGCACATTCCAAAATACAAGAAAAACACACAAAAATATTTAAAACCGCTATTATATTGATTCCTAATTCCTAATATTTATCTGGGTACATTAGGCCATTCGAAATAGACGAAAAGTGCACTACAATGCACCTGCCATTATACTACTACTAGTTAGTACTAGACCTACTACTACTGTATTAATTAACTAAACCTACTGATCGATGTTGCTGCCCCCGCCGTCGCCATTGTCAGTGCCCTCCTCGTCGTCTGACTCCAATGGGGAGTCATCCTCATCCTCCACGATCATGTTGGGGGATGGAGGGTTGAGCCTACGCTTCTTGTTGTTTTCCACCTCCTCCTCCTCCTCCTCCACCACCACCTCCTCCTCCTCCTCCTCTGCCGCTTGCGACACCTCCTCCTTGTTGTCTTCGGTGGGCTCCCTATCATCTTCGGTGGGCTCCTCCTCACACTTGGGACTCGATGTCGGTTGATTCACCTCCTCACCATCCTTGTCTTTGTAGTCGGTGGAATACTTGCAGGATGACCAGTGCCCCATTGCTCGCTCTACGTGCCACCAGTGAGTAGGGATTGACTGGTGAGTAGGGAATGGAGGAGGTGATGTGATGAGTACTGGTATGTATGTATCAGACAATACCCTAGTCGGTGGTGCTCTCTATAGCCTACTAGTAATTTTAAAGAGGAGAGCCGAACGGTTGCTCTCCCACAGGACGCGACGATGGTTAAAGAGGAGAGCTGAACGGTTGATCTCCCATAGGACGTGATGATGGAGGCTTCATGGTTGGTTGGCATCCCCCATTTCACGCTTTGACTCCTAGGATTGGAAACAGTGTACACTTAATGCACCCGGTCGCCTGCCCACCCAATAATCTGAACCATGTCATCGTTGTGAGTTCCCATGCTAGTTCATAGAGGGTATTTAGAGAACTCCTACTATAATTGCCACTCGACTGCCTCCCCCTCAATCAACACATGTCGCACCACTCCACCTCTCTAGCCCTCCAGCTCACCATCGTCCACACATCGTAGCTCCATCCACGCCAGCAATCATGTCATTGATGGCGCTCCCTACCCACATGCAAATTGACATCGCCAGCTACCTTGCTGCGACCTCAGATTAGCCCATGGATGACCTCCACAGCCTACGAGTGACCTGCTCATCCATGTGTCGCATCTACGGTGACCCCGCCATCGGTCAGCATCTAGCACTAGATGGGTTAGACGCAGGAGGATGGGGGCCAACCCCATCAACTTCTACGCCCTCCTTGCTAGCCTGACCCAAGTCGACAACCAGAGGCTTGCTTCCTCATCGAGATACAAACCATATTCATGGAAAACCACAGCCCCTAGCCATGCCTCGATGATCTCAACCATGTTGCTGATGGCGGGCACAATTTGGTGGCCTATCCGGTCGCCATATTGCTCTATAGGCATAATGGTGGTGCCAGCAACAATGACACTACAAGATGGTGCTTGAGACAAGTAGAGGGCGAGGAAGAATCGCGAGTGACGATGGCGGGCGGTGGTGATGGACCAATGAGTAGGTGGCTAAGCAACAAGGGGGGTGTGCTATGCCACCACCTGGCTATCAAGGTGATCTACAATATGACATGGGGATGGTCGGCACTGCCACCACTGACATAGGTGCGCGGCGATCTTCCTTGTGCAGGCGGTGTTTGCGGCAATGCAGACAGATGGGATGGAAGGGCTGTGTATTACAGCGAGGACTGTAGGCTTCGTCAAGAAATCCATTTTTGAATGGGAGTTTAGAATAAGAGACTAGTCCTTTCACTCTTTGAAATGTAGTGTATTCTGGCATTTGAAATTTGTCCTCAAATATAGTATATTCTGTAGCTTTTGATTTCCTCTTGCTTTTGCTTTTCTGTTGTTTTATTTCAATTATATTTGTTTCCTTATTCAATGAAAGTAATAGTGCAAAACAAGTTTCCCTATATAATGTGAGATGTGTCTAGCCCGATTAGATTTACAATGCTCAGACTTTCTTGCATGTGTAGTAAAATTTGAATAGCTATGTAGCTGGTTTCTAGCCCTTGTTGGTTGGTTTTGCCTGCAGGTTTCTTTCTAGTTCTCTTTCTGATCTGTAGTATGGTAAACATGCATAACAGAATTCATCCGATCAAGTCTCGTGTTGATCTAATGCCTATAGGATCTAGATGTTAAGCTTGGGCATATCGCAACCATGAACAGTACATACACACAAGTGACCCTAAGCTTGATGGACAAAACCATCAGAACGACATGGGCAAGGGATTTTCCTCCATGTCTCTCCCTCCATATCCACAGCAAGTATCTAAGGGTAAAACCTCGAGTACCCCATAGTGTATAGACAACCCTTAAGATACATAGTTTCTGATGATCTCATTTCTTCTGATTTCTCAATTGTCACACAAGCATTCCTATCCCATTTAGATTTCTTATAGATCCATACTATAGTTTTAGATGAGTAGATGTCCACACCCCTACACCGATCAAATGGTGACTCTTGTATATATTCAATCACATGGAAGTGCGAGGAGGCTTTCAGATAGAACCCCAATCGATCCTCTCCAACAAAATGGATGTGAGGCGGTAGTTCCTTGAACTCCTTGGTTGCCGGATTGTAGATGACATAGCAGTATGATCCATTAGCCCCTCAACACTAGCATAGGATGAGGCCATTACAAATATCTGAGATAGCTACATTGGCCAAGGTGAAGGGCAAGAAGGACAAGGAGGGGTGTTCATCGATGACTCTGGTGTAGCATCGATAGCCTTGGTCGGTGTCGTAGAAGAAGCCTACCACATTCTAGGGTAGCACCTTATGGTTGTTGTAGTCCTTGATGAGGTGGTTCTAGGAGCGATAGACACATTTGCAACAGAACAAGGAGAGGGCTGGAGAACGACATCATCCGTGTGGCTGGCCAGTCATTCCTCTTGTTGAGGGCCTCCTCCATTTCTTCAATAATGAGATCACTAAAGAGGAAAATAATCCAACAAAGATCCAATAGTGAAGTCCACAACTCATACCAAGTGCAACTTTAACAACCATTAACAATTTTTATGGTACGACCTCAAACAAATTTAGAGTAGCACCACATAGATATATATAACTCAAACAAGAGTAGCAGTTAATGGAGCTATAACCATTACAATTCCAACTAAATCAAGTCTATCCATCACACTTACAATCAGTACATGACCTCAGAGCTTCTTTCCATAGGAGACAAACAAAGATTAAGAGGACGACAATTACAATAGTTTTGAAGGCATAAGCAATGGGCCTGTTTGTTTGCCTAGATAGATAGGTATAATCAAGCAAGCACTTGACAATTAACAGGCCTAGTTGCACATAGGCATTTATAGTAAGAACACTGAACATATGTAGAAAACCATGACATCAGCAGAAAACCAACCAGTGCCACCTCCTAGTTCTTTTCATCATCATTGGCCTAACTAAATCTCAAACGCTAGAATGTTTCTTGTATGGCTCATGTTCAAGAAAGGACCAAAATAGTGAAGCGAACAGGAAAAGGCAAGAAAGGGGACCTGCAGATTGGATCTATTGCCTCTGCCATGGCACACAACGGACATGGATGCCAATGCCGCCGTGCTCCATCGAGAAGCCCCACCCCCTAGCCTCCAAAAGTATGCCTGAGCCAGCACAACACACTAGGGATCCTCCGCTGTCGCCGCTGCAAGTCCAATGGGCATAGATTTGTTTCCACTTGCAGTAGATATCCAATATATAGGTCAACCTGTAGGGCATCCACATAGAGAATATACTACTATAAGGACACCAAAGACATGTCAACACAACTAGGCATCTAGCACAATGGTGAAGATGGTCCATTCCTGGCTCTAGGTCCCGGGTTCAACTCCCAGGTCCTAGTGTTTTTTAATTAGATTTTATTAAACACGGCGGCACATAAGCCATCAGGTCCCATAGGTCAGATGGAGATGGAGAAAGGTCCCACAAGTAGATGTGACACGTAAGCCGTCGGGTCCCACAGGTTGGATGCAGAAGGGTCCTGCATGTACATGTTGGATGGATAAAGGACCGAGCGGAGACTTTTATGATGAATTGGAAGCATCATAGATGAGTAACTACATGTCCCATAGGTACACGTCATATGTCTGGTCCCATAGGTCGGATGCAGAAGGGTGTCGTAGGTACACGTCGGATGGAGAAAGGACCGAGCAGGAGACTTTTATGACGAATTGCAAGCATCACGGATGAGTAACTGTAGGTCCCATAGGTACACGTTGGATGGATAAAGTACCATGTGGAGATCTATGATGAAGCCTGTTCGTTACTAGATTGAATATTGTTTGTCATAGATATGTAATTAGTTCAATGATGAAGCCCTGTTTGTCATAGTTTTAAAGGAGATCGTCACAGATGAGACGCGCGAGTGATCTGTGATGAAATCCTATGCTCTTCTATGATGTTTTTTGTGACGATGCCTGATTTTGTCATAGAAAGGGAGGGTTGTAAGATCATCACCACTGATCTATGATGAAATAGAAATATTCATCATAAAAAGCGCTCTTCTATGATGGTTTTGGATTCATCATTAAGATTTTCGTCATGGAAGTGGATATTTCTAGTAGTGGTACGAGTGGCAAAAGTAGTTTGTCCCAAATTTTCATCAAGTCCCCCTTGGGAATGTTTTTCTTGGATAAGATTTTCTAAAGGGTAGCCTCTAAGAATATCAAACTCAAGGATGACATAGATATAGAAGTCTATGGGAACCTCGATTTTGTCAATTATGACTGGCACAACCCTGGTGATCCCACAACCCTCGAAAAATAGCCCCAAAGGACTTTTGAAGAGTTTATTGGTCGAGACTAGCGGCATGTTTCCCAAAAGGTTTTTCACTAGGAATTCTGACATGATACTAGTCCTGACTATGGGGTTGTCTAGGGCTTCTATGTTTGTTCCCCTTAACGAGCAAGGTATGGTTGTGGAAGGTGAAAGAATCTAAATTGCTTTAGAAGCACGTTTCACTTCCATTAACCATTCCTTTGATGGTTCCACTCCTTTACCTATAGAACCATCATAGGTAAGGCGGTGGGAGGAATCACATGAAAGATGGGCCCGAGAGGCCCCAGTAGTGGTCCTCTAGGTGGGTCTTGCAAAGTTTTGTGCCATATGGAACACATTTGCTTTGGGTTTTGGGCCTTTTTCTCCACGTGATGGGCCCTAATTTGCCTGGTGAGTGGGCCTTCTCTCCCTGGTCTCATGTTGGGTGATGCTACGTCTTGTCCTATTGCATATTTGGGGCATTTTCCTTGTCTAGGATGTGTCCTCCTATGAATAGTAAAATACCAAAACTCGTGGAAATCATTAGTTCTAAAGCCCTATGTCTAAGTTTGGTGTCTGTTTGGATGGATTTTATGTAAGTGTTGGTGGTTTAAAGTGTGAGTTAAGGACCACCAACAATATCATCAACATATACTTGACAAATGGAGATCTCTCCATTAAGCTTCTTGGTGAATAGTGTGGTGTCGACCTTCCCAATGGTGAAGCCATTCTCAATGAGAAAATCCTGAAGGCGCTCATACCAAGCTCTTGGGGCTCATTTGAGCCCATATAGCGCATTGGACAACCTATAAACATGATTAGAATATCTTGTGGATGTGCTTGAAGTAGAGGCAAATTTCTTCTATCAACTAGTTGTGGAGGAGGTTGTGGAGCATCAACATCTTGAGCTTGTGCCACCATTTGATCATGGGAGATATGAGTATCTTCATTTTCTACTCTCCCATCTTTATCATCGTCTTGTGGCACATTTGATGAAGAAAGTGGATCAATCACTTGTACTTCATCCTCATCATCTTTAGGCTTGATGTCTCCAACTAGAATTTTCTTTATGGCCTTCCTTAATGGTTCATCACCTACATCATCAAGATTCTCATGTGCTCCTTGGGAGCCGTTAGATTCATCAAATTCCACATCATATGTTTCTTCAACCTAGCCAGTGGCATGATTAAAAACTCATTATGCTTTGGACTTTGATGAGTAACCAACAAGAAACCAATATCACAATGTCTTTGGAACTTCCTTAGGTGTTGTCGCTTCTTATAGATGTAGCATTTGCAACCAAACACCTGAAAGAATGAGACATCTAGCTTCTTCCCATTGAGCAACTCATAAGGGGTCTGGCCAAGAAACTTTTGAAGAAATAGGTGGTTGGATGCATAGCATACGGTGTTGATAGCTTCCACCCATAAATCTTGAGGTGCATTGTACTCATCAAGCATTGTTCTTGCAAGAGTGATTAGTGTCTAGTTCTTTCTCTCTACTACACCATTTTGTTGAGGAGTGTAGGTTGCGGAGACCTCATGCTTGATCCTAACTTCATCACAATATGCTTCAATATTTGTGTTGTCAAATTCTTTAACATTGTTACTTCTTATCTTCTTGAGCTTCACTTCAAATTTATTTTGTGCTCTCTTGGCTAACTTCTTGAAACATGTGGCCACTTCGGACTTGTCATGAAGGAAGAACACCCAAGTGTATCTTGAATAATCATCAATTATCACAAGACAATAGAGGTTCACTACTACACTCGCACCTTTCATAGCCGCGTTGTAACCCACATCATAGTCCAATTTTGGCCTTGGCAGTAAGCTATTGATAGTGATACTCATAGCCATCACCATCAGTATCTGGGACTGACTAGGATGTACACTACACCGCCGCATTAGCTTATCATCCATCCATGATAAGGTCCTTACTTCCATCGCATTAGAGCATGACCCACGTGTGTGGGTATGCACTAACACCACCGCATGGCTTATGATCCATCAGTGATCAGATCCTTATTCTATCACATTGGAGCGTGACCTGCCTATGTCAAGGCGAATATCACCATCGCTTTAGCATATGAACCATTTGGTCATAGGGCAAGGTCACCATCACATTGTAGTATGATCCACCCATGATGATCCTTTAGTCAGTGTCGGGTTACTAAATGATTCGTCGGTGATGCACTATTGACCCCTGCCACATCAGATGAATAGCGGTGGTGATGGCCGTCTGCTTCACCAAAGGTGAGTGGTACAGTGGTGATGATAAAACAACCTATGGCCCTTACATTTGACAGTGATAGAATTGCATCTGGTTTTCATAATGTATTTACTAAATTCAGCTAGGCCTTAATAACTTACTGAACACACACCATATAGGTATAATCATTACACATCATTCATCATGTCCACAATGAAGAGTACTTGTTATAATAACAATGCTCGACACTAACATAACAACTGTCACAACTGATGAATTAACACAAGCAGTACATAGATAGCATAATAAAGGTTCTGCTCCCTATAGACTTACATAACTAAAATGAGGTAGATATGGTCCACTTCTTTAGATTGGCACTCCTTGATCATCTTGGCGGCTAATGCATCATGGAACCTCTCTTGTTTCTCCCATAGCCATTGCAGGAAAATCGTTCAAAAGCACAAAGACTCCAAAACCTACACAATGCAAAGCAACAGAATTAATAATATTCAACATACCATTGGTTTAGTTAGCAAGCCAAAATTGGACTATATATAGACTCAAAACAACTCCCTACCTGAACAAAGACATGTCCTAACAATAAAATTGAACATATGTACCTTTACTGCTCTGCTAATGACTCCATGAATAAGAGAACATAAGGCAGATAGTGAGGTCCATTCAAATAAATACTCTAGGTACTTTTAGGATAGTGGACAACCCAAGCAGGGAGGACATGAACTTTTCTATGGCTCATGTCATATGCCATCAGTGTTCTATCCTCCCAAACAAGGAAAATCAAATTCCATTCTAGGTGAACTGCAATCACTCTGTAGTCCGCATTGGCAGCCTCAGAACTAAGTCCAATATTGTTCAGTCCAAATAGCTGCAGCGTGTTCACCATATGCTTCAATGTCCATTTACTAGTACCATAGTCTTCAAGGATCTAGATTGAAAGGTTAGATGTATTAAAAATATCAGCAATACATAGACACAACTGACCCTGATCTCCCTGGATGGACATTGCAGGACCTGGTGGCCTAAGAATTTTCCTCTGTGTCTTTCCCTCCATATCAACAGCAACTATGTGGGACACCTCCAGCATGTGCATAAAACCATTAAGAAACACAGCTCCTGAAAATTTGCATACTAGAATATCCTCTTCCCATTCAAACTCTTTACACATCCATGCTCTAGTTTTGGATGAGTAGATGCTGACAACTAACACCCTAGGCGACCATACCCATAGTTCTACCACATGGAAGCACGAGGAGATTGTGGGATCAAACCCCAAGCGAGCTGAACCATAACAAAGGTTGCTATGTGGCAGTACCACTGATTTTCTAGTCACTGGACTACAGATAACATAGCGAAGCTCAATGCACTAGCAGAGGAAGAGGCCTCTATAGCAATCTAAGATGAGTAAATCCTGAATGGGGAAGGGCAAGAAGGAAAAGGAGGGGTATTCACTAGTGAAGCCGACGAATCGGCATTTGCCTTTCTAGTTGCCATACATGAATCCGACGACAAACTGGGGTAGCTCCTTATGGTGCTCGGATTCAGAGATGAGGCAGTACTAGGAGAGACACACACACTTACACCTGCACAAGGTGTGGAAGGTGAGGCAGCAGAGGACAAGGACCAAGACATCATCTATGAGGATGTCTACTTCATTCCTCTTGTTGGTGGCCTCCTCCTCCATCTTGACTAGGATGTGGTGGAGAGCGGCCAATGATGGAAGCGGCAGCGCTGTCACCTGAATTAGAGTAGGAGCACCTACAGGGATGTGCCCGTGAGCTCCTTAATGATTAGATGGAAGCTTGATACATGCTCCGATGAGATAAGACCGGAATAAGAATAAAAAGCCAAGAAAAATGGATAAGGGAAGTATGAGAAAGCATTACCCTTGCCTTTGGATCTTGCGGCAGTGAGCTCGAGCGGCCACGGTGGTGATGAGTACCAGCCTAGTCACTGGTGGATTTGTGTGGGTGTGCCGGTGAGGTGTACCGGTTGGGAGCACTACCTTGTCGGCGCTGAGTGGTGGCTTACACGCCGATAGCAGCACTTGAGGAGTAGACAGACAGGGGTGGCAGCTGGGTGGGTAGCGGTCTTTGTAAGCTAACTACAAACATGCCAAAAATTCTAAAAACATGCAAGAGTCTCGCGCTGGCTTGCAAATTTTGATGATATCAGCGGTGAAGGCTACCGATGGTGATACAATTTTTTCAATGACGCTTATATCCGACGGTGATAGAATTGTACAATGCTGATACTAATTCAACTGGGCCTTAGTAGCGTACTGAACACACATTGTACTTTTTACAATAACAATGGACGCTAACATGACAAAGTTTGTCAGCTGATATTGCATAAGAAAGGTACTTATCTCTACAATAACAATGGGCGCGATTACAAAGCCGTACCATATGGTGGTTTTCACTTACAAAGCAACACCCCACCAGCATCACAGTGAGGTAACAGTGTTCAAAATCAACAAAAGACATTCTTTTTCGATGAACTCTATTACAGTTTTCATTCATCGAACATACAATAACAAGGATCTATCAGCAACTACCTGTTCTTTAGCACTACTTTAGCAGTACTTACAAATAGTGTTTTTCTCTTACAACAAATTAGTATAAGCATTGGCATAAGCCAAATTTTAGCAATGATTGTAGGTTTATCCCCGCACTGAGCGATGGACATATCATGAATCGTAGAAGCCAGATGAAGGTGTAACTCACCTTCACTGTGCCTTCGAATCTTTGCCACGAGCAGGGACAACGCATAGAAGAAGCCTGGGGAAGAACCACCTCATGGAACTCCCTCTAACATCTGAGAGGATGAGGAGCCCCACAAGGAGCCTTACCCACTCCATCTTCGTCAACATCAGGGAGGAACACATGCCACGGTGTCAAGAGATCCTAGGTCAAGATCTATGGGCTTAGTTTCCTAGGAACAACAAGGCACCCTCCACCCTCTAGGATTTCCTATAGATATTCTGACCTAGAAGTCTCCCGCACGCCGACCATCAATGAGCCTAGCCACCATGTCATCGGTGACCTAGGCCACCGAAGATGGTATTGTTCTTCCCCATCTCTTCACAAAACTTCCTCTAACACCCAAGATGAACGGCCACCAGTAGGCCGCTATAGAACTTGATCTTGAAAGCCTTCTCCCAGCAATGACAGAGCCACCGAAGTATGCCATGAACCATGGTGGACGAAAGGAGTTGCCACTCTCTCACTTAGTCTAATGCTAAGGGGTTTGGAGGGAGGGGAGGGGAGGGGTGAGAGACTCAGTGCATCTAGACCCAGCTTAAATAGGCTAGCCTTGAAGATGCACCTAGACTTAGTGTAGTTAAGATGTGTTATCTAGGGAGCACGCATCAGGGAAGATGAGGTATACGATGGTTCCTAGTGTAATAAGTGGTGGGGACGGTGTTAAAAGTTGGGACAACATTCAATACTCATGCACTTATTGTACGCCAACCTAGGTGTCAGCTGTTTTGAGCCGATGAGACTCGGCTATCAATTATTGACCCAAATTAAATACTTCAGCAGTACTTCTTTAGGTATTTTCCATTGAGGTCTACGCAATAATAGATCCATACCATACGACGGTTTGCACATACAAAGCAACATATACTCCAAGGTATAAAGATTAAGGAATCTAAAGAACGACGCAGCACATCGCAAAACTTCACCCTTAGTGAGGTTCTCTACCTTCTATCGGTGTTTCGTACAAGCACCAGCAAGTAAATTTATAGTGATGCGCGTTAGGCCCGGATGGTGTGCTAAAGGACATAAGATTTATACTAGTTCGGGCCGAATGTCCCTACGTCTAGTCTATTGCTGCTCGTGTTATTAGCACCAAAAAAACGGTTCGTAGTAGGGGGTACAAATGATCAAGAGAGGGACTAGTCCCAAGTCTCTGATGGAAGGGTTGAAAGAATGTTAAGAGCCTGATAGCAGCTTGACTATGTGTGATGTGTCTTGGGTTGTCAAGAGTCGGTCCCTTTGTTGGAGGAAGCGCATCCCCTTTTATTGTAACACCTCGGGTGTTTAAATATTAAAATCTGACATGTCACCATATGCATTGCAAAGCATTTGGCATTTGGTGAAAACTTTGATATGCATTTACTAAAACAAGTTTACATTTGTGTAATGAGTGTTGAATTGTATTGTTTGACTCAAGTTCAAAGTTTGTCTGGGTTTTGAATTTTTCGAGAAAACCCCGCTTTTCAACATTTAAACCCTACCCTGAAAATCCATTTCAAAATCTAAGCATATTTTGGGGTTGGGCCCAAAAGCAAAAGTGTAGAGCTTGGCAAGTTAAGCAAAGTTTATCTTTGGAGTTTTTCAAGTTGTTTAGAAAAATTTCGAGTAATTCAAAAAGGCGTAATTCGTTAAATTTCCCTATTCAAATTCAAAAGGTCATTTCAAAATCTAGATCGAATTAGGAGATGGTTATAAAAGCAAAGTTGTACAACTTTTGATTTTGAACAACTTTTGTTTTTGGAGATTTTTGAGTTGTTATGAAAATTTGAGAGTAATTTGTGAAATTTGGCAAATGGCAATTCTGTAATTTCGATGAACAGTGTTCACCGCTTGCGCTACACCGCCGACGAGCTTCGGCTTGCTTCTAGTCGCACGCGTGGCCGTCTGGGCGTCACGCTGGCAAGGGAAATGGTTTCATCGTGGCTTCCTTGAGCTTCCTGGCCATCCTTTATAACCAGAGCCGTCGCCGTTTGCCCCCGCCCCTTTCCTCTGTTTTTCCAGTCACCGCCGTCGCAGCTCCGTTGAGCTTTTGCCATTGAACTAGCACCCACGCCATTGCAGCAAAGCATGTCCTAGCTCCGCTAGTTCCTTGCGCGTCCAGCAAACCAGTCCTTGTGGCTTGTCTTCACCGGAAACTCACGGTGCGCGCTCTTCTTCCTCGCGGCCGGCAACTCCTCCGCCGAGCACGATTCGCCGCGGCCAGAGCTCCACGGTGCATCTCCACCCCTGGTTTTGGCTAATTCTGTTTCGTCTCGATGCTGTAGTACTTAATCCATAGCTGGTTGCTCATTTTGACCACTGCAGTCGCCGGTACACCATCACCGATGACAATCAGCTCCGCCATGCTTGCTCGGAACGTCGACCCACCTCTCCGTTGCTCCTTCGGCTTTGTGCTTTACTCTGTTGTGTTCAGGGTAAGCTGCTGGTGCTTCCTCAACCTTTAGTTTAACCGCTATCGGCCTGTGGCCGCCGGTGTAGCGCTGCCGTGCCACCACGTCCGCCATGGTCGGCGTAGTGCTTGGTTCGGCCCGTAATTGGTCGCGTTAGTGCCATAGATCGATGCGCTGTAACGTAGTGATCATGTTAGTACTCTTGCCGTCACCGTTGGACTCACCGTTGGCAAGAAATCGCTGGTCAGCGCCATCACCGTCGTGGTCAGCGCGTGAGGTTAGGGATGACAGGTGGGGCCAGGTTGTTAGTGACTCAGCGTTCAAATGGATTTTTCTATTTTTAGATTTGAATGAATAGTGTCTATTTTTGTTATTTTTGTGTAGATTTATTTAAAGCTCCAAAAATTATGAAAATTTTTGTGTGACTTCTCTGTGATGTACAGTATTTAAGAAAAATATAAAATAATGTTTTTAGTACTTTTTAAATGTGATAAAATTGCTCAATTTATTAATAAATGGATTTCCATGATTTTTCTAGGCTTATTTAATTGTCCAAAAATTATGAAATTGGTTTTGCCACTTACTTATCATGTAATGAACATTTACAAAAATTTTGAGCTCAATTAGAATAAGTTGATTTATTTCATAATTTTGAATTAAATAATTAATTCATAAAAGTAAATAGTAACCTTTAATGATTTAGATTTTGTTTGAAATTTTGGATTGAGTGATGACCTTGGGTCATTTATTGATAATGATCCATGGCAATTGATGTATGTGTTACGAAAAAGATTTAGTTGTTGACTTGCAACTGTACCGTGAAGGAAAGTTGTATTCAAATTGTTAATTTTTGCATCCATCATCGAGCATCATGTTTCGTATTCCGCATCATGTTAAACATGGCATTGTTATTACGTGTAGTGAAAGAAGGTGAACACGTGGTAGTTAATCAAGTTGTTGAGGAGGTTAATCCGTCTGTTAAGGTTGGATCGAATACTTGTGAAACGTCGTAGGAACCGGATTTTTCCATCAACGAAGGCAAGCCCCGGATGCATACAACCCTACCTTGTGTTTTACAAATTAATTTTGCTTTTGCTTTCCATTACTGCATTAAGTGATTAGGAGTTAAGTAAGAGCCTAATTGGTGCATTACCACCCTTGTTATTCCATATTTACCTTATTACCAGTTTTTAACTCGTATATGCCTAGTTTTGCTTAGCTATGCGTAGAACGATGAAAGTCGGGTGACTACCTGCCACCTGCAAGTAACAAATGGAACATTGGTTAATTATGTTAGCATGTGATATGGGAATGTGGAGTAATAAATCTAGACCGGGCGGACTCGGTGTGTGTGAGCCACAAGGCATGGAGGTCTTGTGAGCGGGGTCTTTCCACCTGTGTCGATTAAGGCACGTCCATTGTTGAATTGCATGAGGTGAGAATTTGTAGTACTAACCACATACTCTGGTAAGCCTTTACTCGGCTATTCTATTTTGAGAATGGCTACTCGCGCACTGGGAGTGGAGAGATGGCGGGAATAGCGTGTACCCACGTGGCCATGGGCTGGAATGGTGGAGTACTGTATTCTCAGGTGGTGCGGACCCATTCTTGTTTTAGAGGATCTGAGGGTAGGTTGGTATATGTAGGTCAGGGACCTACATATGTTGTGTGGTCTGGAATCCCCAGCTGGGTTGTTTAATCGGTTCGAATCGTCGTTGCTCCTCGGTTATGGAGACTCAACTCACTGTTCATCATCGTAGTATTAATAACTGGAACTTGAATAAGGCTTGTGAAGGTGTTGGATATGAAGTTTCATGATCTCAGAGCGGATCGTGTTAGCTTTGTATATAATTCTTAAGAAGTTTTCTAGATAAAGAATGTTGTTAAAAGAGATTTTACGCAAAAGAACTTTTACGCAAAAGAACTTTGATCATTATTAAAGCTATACCTTGAATCCCTGAGCCTACATTACTGAGTTTATCAGTTAATATTTTGGTTAAGTCTTGTTGAGTACTTTTGTACTTAGTGTTTGTTGACCCTTGTTGCAGGTGAGCCTCATGAGCAGATCTATTTTGGATCATGCTGCATGACTATCGTTCGTTCTGACAATGAGAAGTAAATGTGTGATCCTTGGGCAGGATGTTTGTTTTATGTGTTATGTATATGTTAATTATGCCACTCCACTACTACTATGGTTTGTAATAATTATCGAACTTAGTTTGTAAGGTTTGAAACAACTGGTTTGTAAACTATGTTACCGTAAGACTTCCGCTATTTTTTCTCTGGTGCCAATATTTGAATAAATGTTGTAATACTGCAATGACTCTGTAACGTGATCCTACTCAGAAATCATGGATGATTCAGGGTTCCTCGAGGACACCCGACAGTCTTTTTAAGTTCATGGAAACATATGCATAGATGTCAAAGGTCGTTGGATAGTGACAGGTGCATGTGGGCCCTATAACTTAGGAGGTTCTGCCACATTTATAGATGAAGGGGATAGCTTTACAAGTGAGAGGGCTAGGGTGCATATGCTACCTAGCCTTGTTGTTCACGTCTACCCGGTCTTGTTGTCCATTCTGGTGGGTGCAAAAGGATGATAAGCGCCTACAATACTATCAATGCCACTGTAGAATGTCAGGATGGCTATAGAGTACTGCCCTACATAGCATATGGACTCTGGTACAGTGGTTTTGACTTATGAGCCTCACCCAGCCTTACTCCGCACGCCTTCTGGTTCCCTCTGAATGGGGAGCTCCCAGTAGGATGGCTTCAGTCAGCCCTCAGTGCGCTGGTCGGAGAAAAGCGGTGAGCAGGCTTCTTGTGAGCCCCGGTCACGGGGTCGGAGTCATGGGGTCAAAGCAGGAAGCAGTGCTATGGGGAAAGCCTTTTGATTGGAGGGGGCGTCCGAAGGCTAAAGCGAATACTCTAATCTGGTGGACCCGAGGGGCCATGAAGCGGGTGCTGCTCCCTTGGGACCATATCGTGGTGATAGCATATCCATCATTTGTGGAGGACGCGAGTCTTTTTCTGGACCATAGTGGTTGTCGTATGTCTACGTCGGGTTCCATGCCCGAGGGCTGAAGGCGGCGCCCACAACTCTATAGGGCGAAGAGCACACGCCCACAACACTATTCAGGCTCTGCTATGCCTGAAAGGGTCTAAAGCACCCATCCCATCGTTCCCTGGTAGTACTTTTCCTGTCGGGGAGTAGGGTATGGACTTTGGTTCAGTGGTTTTGACTTATGAGCCATGCCTTGCCTTTCTCCACATGTCTTCTGGTTCCCTTTGAATGGGGAGCCCCTGGTCGGATGGCTCCAGTTGGCCCTCAGTGCGCCGGTCAGAGAAGAACGGTGAGCAGGCTTCCCGTGAGCCCCAGTCGTGGGGTCAAAGCAGGAAACAGTGCTGTGGGCGTCCCTTGGGCGAGACCGAGCCCATCCCTCGGGGGTTGGGCGAGGTGGAGTCAATCCCTAAGCTCTTGACCGAGGCGGAGCTAGCCCTTATCCCTTGGGTGATACCAAGCCTGGCCCTCGGGGGTCAAGCGAGGCAGAGTCTATCCCTAAGCCCTCGAGTGAGGCAGAGCTGGCCCAAAGGCGTCGGACGAGGTGAAACCAAAACTCCCATCATTCGGGCAAGAAACGTAGCGGCACCCTTGTCCATCCAGAAGTTTTTAATATTCAATGGTTATTGGTTCCATCTCCTAGGGTACCCTGGTGTTAGGTCCTCGATAGTAGCCCCCGAGCCCTCAGGTGATTCGGACAGAATCATCCAGGGGGTGTTTTCAATTTTGTCGGAGTTAATTTGCAAGAGGGTGCGCATGAGCGCACCCAATGGGTGTAGCCCCTGAGCCCCCAGGTGACTCGAGTAGAGTCTCCTAGGGGGTAGTATCAGACCCTTCATGGGTAAGGCTGAAGAACTTGGTTTTTTGTCGATGGGATATTTTTTAAGGGAATCGTGGTATTCTGTTCGTGGGAATTTTACTCAGTTCCGGCCTAGCTGGGTCCTGACTGTGGGTCAAGGCCCTGGTGATGCTTGCATCTTTGAGTTTTGGTTTCTCATGGGCCCATTCTTCATTGGGGCAGCCATTGAGTTGGTTTGGGCTGACCCCCGGTCGTTATGGGCCCAGACGGATTAGAGAAGAGATTCTCCTGGTCCACATCCCCTCTGTGAGAAAAGAGTCCGGTCGCTTTGGGAAGGCGAACCGTCTGGCATGATTTTGGTGGGAGAGGATAGGGATCATAGGTGCATGTCCCACAACATGTAGGTGCATGTCCCACAACATGACATGACGGTGCATGTGGCAGGCCCAAAGATCGAGGCGGACGGTTGCCCTTCTCGCATTTGTCGCCCCTATAAAACCATGGGGTTCGCCCCCAGGGTTCCGTATTTTGCCCCCTCGCCTTCGCGTCCGAAACCTCCGCCGCCAATCACCCTAGCCTCCTACGCCCGCATTGCCGTCACCGTCAAACTCGCTGCTGCCCTTTGCGCCCATGCTGCTGCCACCGTCAAACTCGCTGCTGCCTTCTTCTCCATGCTACTCCCATTATCGCGATGGATCCGGGGTACAAATCCAACATCTCCCTTTGGTGCCTAGAGGGCCTCGTCCGCCAAGGCCTCCTTTGCCCATTGACCACTGCCGAGGAGTGGTGACTGCCCGGTGAGGAGGAGCCACAGCCTCTTGAAGGGTACATCATGTCTTTTGCTCACTTCCATGTGCGGGGATTTGCCATGCCCGCCCATCCGTTTTTCCAGGGATTGCTAGACTACTATAAGGTGGAACTGCAGCATCTTATCCCCAACGGGATCCAGCACATTGCGGCGTTCATCACCCTATGAGAGGGGTTCTTGGGGATCGATCCCCACTTTAACCTGTGGCGGTATATCTTTGTTGTTAATCTGGTGAAGAGGCAGGTCGGGCAGCAAGAGCTGCATGTGCTGGTGGGGTGCACCAGCATCCACCTCCATAACAACTGAGGGAGGATGTACCCGCTAATGCGTTTGTCCACCTCCAACAAGGGGTGGCATTCGTAATGGTTTTATATCAAGAACGATGCCGCCGCCCTTGCCAGCTTTCACCAGGCGCTACATCTTGGAGGCCCCAGGGTCATGGGGGTGGGGCGTCCCGGGCAAGGGGAAGAAGCAACTCAATAGCCTTCTTGCCGCCATCCAAACTTTGAAGCAGAGAGGCGTGAAGGGGTCAAGGATCATCGGCGCCTACCATGTGAGGAGGGTGGCGCCACTGATGGCGCGCGCACTTCCCCTGTATCAAATGGTGCCCAAAGTGTCATTCGAAGGGACGGTGCTCATCGACGAGGCACTCCCTTTCTCTAAAGTGGTGTAGCGAATCAAGCAGGCGATGGAGGCCATGAAGGACTCCACTAGCATTGTCCTTGACTTCATGTATCTGGTGCCAGGGCATCCCCCGATGCAACCGGAACTGGGCTTTGTTGACTTCGTAAGTTTTCTTCCCTCTTGCTCCTTTCTTCTCTTGTAATTTCTAATCCCCTAATGTTAACCTTGGGATGGCGGGACCAGCCGAGGGGACTACACTTCAAGGACAGCCTAGCTCCATTGCCGAAGGACCCAACCCGAGCGGCAGCGAACCGCGGCAAGGCTAGTTGGGACAAGAAGACGTGGGAGCTTGCGAAGAAGAAGGCGATACGGAAGCAACAAGCTCAAGATCGAGGAGAGGAGACAAGCAGTGAAGACGATGATGATGATGATGAGTCGGACGAGGAAGCAGCCGGCGTGGATTGGTGTGACCTGGTGAATGAGGACTCATTGCCCATGCAGGGACCCTTCCCATTCCATGTGGAGGGAAGCGAGTCTATGGGAGCAGTGGAGCCGGGCCTACCCCTAGGTCCGGTGGGAGCCAGTGGATCTGCCGCTACCCTCGGGGTGCCGGTGAAGGATCGGTGGATGGGAGGGGTCGGATCTGAGACTGTCCCCATGGTGCTGGTGGAGGGTGGTGGCTCCGACACCACGCCCAAGAGGTGATGGAGGGGAGTGGCTCTAGCGCTGTGCCCCATGAGACGAGGGAGATGATGGAGGGGAGCGGCTCCAACGCCATGCCCCAAGAGGTGATGGAGGGGAGCGGCTCTGGCATCGCGCCTCATGAGATAAGGGAGACGAGCCCCCCTACCTTGGAGCAGGGGGCAGGCTCGAAACGGTCCTGCCCACATGAGTCAGAGCAGGGGTCTGAGGGTTCATCCCTGAAACATACTTGCCGCCTGAAAGCGTCAGAGTACGTCATCGACTCCCCTCATTGTTCCCTTTATTTTTCTATTCCGATCTTATGCTTTTTCTTCTTTTGTAGATTCTTACAATAGGGCCACCCTCTGGGGCCAGCGCCCAAGAAGAGTCTTGCCCTTTGGACGGGACAGCTGGTGCTGTTCAACGTCGCCCCTGTTTCGGGTAGGAGTATCGTGGCCTCGTTGGCCGGTCCGACGGTGCCCACGGTGGCGCATGTGCCCTTGGTGGTTGCTGAACAAGCGACCGTGACCATGTCAGGCTAGGAGCAGCCGGACATAGCCGTGGTTGTGTCCGAGGGGGTGGCGCAGTCCACACCTCCGGTGGCCACAGAGACAGTGCTCGACATGGATTGGGCGGAGTTGGATGCAGCCACAGTGGTGTCTGAGGGAGCGGCGTAGTCCGCGCCACTAGAGGTCTAGATGGGGGAGGCCACAACCATGTTAGGCCTGGCGGGGTCGGATGCGGCCATGGTGGCCTCCGAGGTGGGCCGGATGGGGGAGGATACGGCCGGTGGGTCTCCAGGTGTCTTGGCGGTGGTGGGAAGGACTCGCCGGCCATCACCCCTAGCCCTATTGTTGGGGGGCTACTGTTCCCCCGCGCGGAGCGAGCCGACACTCCACTGGATGGATGCTCGGGATCCATCGTCGGCTCTATTCTCGCTTGATGATGTTGCCGAGAGTGTGGAGCAGGAGAACCTTGACATCGGGTTCTCGATCGTGATCAATGCCTTGAACTAGGCCAATGGAACCTTGCGCGAAATCATCGTTCCTTCTAGGTGGGTATTCGCCTTGTGTCTCCTCCTTTTGTATCCTTGTGTTTTTGTGTTTTTGATACCAGTCTTCTTTTTAGAATCTTGGTGCCCGTAGCCGAAACAAATCTCGGTTCTCCGCGAGCGAAAGGTGGAGTGGGACCACCTCACCAAGGAGGCCCGACTGCGAGGAGATGTGAGCGCGTAGCTTGCTATCGTCCAGCGGTGGGAGGCCAAGGCGCATCGTGACATGGAGGAGTCCCATGCGATGTTTGAGGATTTGTCGGCAAGGACGAAGCTAGATGAGGAGGAGATCGCCAAGCTCCAAAAGGAGCGAGATGAGCTACTATAGAAGAATGTCGTGGCTAGTGAGCAGGCCGTGAGCTCTTGGTGGAGCTGCAGATGGAGCGGGACCTCAAGCTTAAGGCTGAGGAAAGGTCTGTGGTGTTGCAGCAGAAGGCGAACCGGGCCATCCGGGAGTGCGACGAGGCACGTGGGGTGGCTGACTCCCTCCGGGCGGATCTTGGGGATGCGGTGAGCCAGAGGTTGGACGTTGAGAATGTTGTTACCAGGTTGGAGAAGGAGCTTGCCGAGGTGCGAGAGATCCTCTAGGTCAAAAGCGACGAGCATGACCTGCTGCAAACTGTCGTCGGTGTGGTTACCGATGCCCTGGAGGTGGCATTGCCAGAAGGATCCAGCTCACTTGCAGCTCATGCCGTAGGAATCATGGCGCGGGTAGGCCAACTTGAGGAGGACGCCTTCCATGTCGGGATCACCCAAGCCTTTGCTGTCACCCATTCCCATTACGATCAAGAGATCAACCTGACGGTAATGAGTCATGGTTTTACGCCTATTTATGATGACGATGAGCTAGACTATAGCACCCGGTTTTAAAGACAAAACTAGATACACACTATATGTGAGCCCAGGAAGTCAAATCCCACATATAGCCACAAGTCAGGGTAATATCAAGAGACAATACTTATTACATAATGTATTAGTAAAAGAAAAGTACCCTCAGAGTAAAGACAGCAGAAAGTTGACTCCGATCTTCAGGCGAAGACTCCAAATCCATAGGGACAACTGACTGGTTGACCACAAGCCTGACTTCTCCAAACCAGCAATCTGGTACCCATTTGGGATTTTTATCCAATGTGTAGAAAAATAAAGCAAGTGTAAGTACATGTCGTACTTAACAATTATACCATAGGGTTCATGAGGCTCAAAAGGCTGACACTGGTTTACTGCGATTAGCTTTAATAGGTCATCTTTTTAAGCAATTGAGTGGCAAAGAATTTATCATTCCCATAAACACATGATCAGGTAAGCATGAATAATGTATAGCATAAACAATTAATCATTAGTACCATTATCCATTAGTGAACATCTCTATTCCATAAGGGTCTAAGGCCGCTCGTGTCCATGAGCACGGCTGTTATAACAGTTTTATACTCTATAGAGTTTGTACACGTTCACTGTGAGATGTGATTTACCCTTTTGCCTGAGGTAGCTATTCTCTTGACCCACTTCTAAGGAAGGTCGGCAGGGTTCACTATGAAGCCTTTCAAAGAATTCGTCTAACAAGTTAGGGCCGCTAGGCGTATGTGGCCCATCTCTAGGAGTGGCAAGCGTGGGCATCGCAGCATGGTACACACTTCCCAGCAGCAAAGGAAACATACCTCGCACCTAAAAGGTAACCACTAACAAGCTAGAAAAGATCCTGATACTGAGCTAAAGCCAGAGCCATATGGCCCTCACAGCTGTACTATAAGTCTCGGATGATCGCTTATAGATAAGTCCTTAGGGAGAGGAATCTGAAGCATATAAACACTTCGGCCCCCTGGTTCCATGTTACTAAAAAGTCATGTTTTAATGTTTATTGCATATATCATTAGTCAAGTTACAGGATCATGGTTTTGATTAAGCACTAGCAAAAACTATCCCAATGCATTATCCCAAAGGTTTTCAAGGTACAAGTTATCAAATATCTAGGATATCCTTAATGGTAACAAGGGAGACACATGCAATATGAATTAAGTGATTAAATGTGAATAGGTAACAAGGATGTCCCATGCTATACTTGCCTTACACACCGATCCTTTGATAAGCTTTATTCTTCGATGTCCTTCTTCTTATTCTGGATCACCAGGTGTATCTCACCAACTGGACGTAATCGTAGAACACCACACAAACATCCATACACATACATGCATAGCATACAATTGCATCTATATTAGAATAGTACACCAATTATAGAAAAATAAGTAAAAGAGATTGATATACGATTCTATGCATCACTACGAACACACAGTCGCGAGAGGCACGCTAATCGAAGCTACGGTTCAAAAGTTACAACTACCGAGAGATTTGTTTAATACGTGGAAAATAAACTATAGGCTTCATTTATGTTAACTATATGAATTCATATACAAAAGATATTTACAAATAATATAGATTAAATTAAGTCAATCTTAGATTTAAATTATAAAACAAAAGTAAAACAAATCATATTTTATGTATAAAACCTAGTTGCATAATTATTAATCAAGATATGATTTAAACTATGATTTTATAAAATAGTAATATAGTAAACATCATTACTAATACGTAGATCTCATCGTTATGAAACAAACGCAACTTGAACGGACTATTTCAGAGTTGAAAGGAATAAGTTACGATTTAAACAAGTTTTACTTTAGTTAAATAATAGATTAAATCTACCCATGAATTTGAAATATTGGAGACATGCCTAACAGTTGTATAAACATGTAGAAAACATAAATACAATCCTAACGCAATTTGAACGGGTCAAATCGGACTTAAAACGCAAAAGTTACGCATGAAATAAGGTTCAATGGCATTTTTGTAAATATTTGAACTCATTTTTGAATTAAAACAATTAAAATTCTGAATTTAAATGTATTTTGGACTGGGCATACTATTTCTGGAAAACATAGGGTCTAAAGTGAATAAAAACAGGGCTGATTTGTATTTATTTTGAACTAAACCAGACTGCGGGTTGATTCTACAAAAATAGGAGGGCTTAACTACAAAATGCGGGGCTTTGACTGGGGGTTGACTCGGCTGCTGACCAGGATGACATGTGGAGGCATAGGGTTGGTGCGGTTCACCACGTGGCAGTGGACCAGTGCTGATGCGGTGGGGTGGAACGGGTCTACGGCCCACGGTGGACTGGCCACTTAACCAATCGGTGCGTTCTAATCTCAGCCGTTCAGATGAAACCGACGGCGCAGCATGATCGAGAGATCCTTCGGCAAGCCTGCCATTGCCGGCGGTGAGCCGAGCTCGGTGGCGGTCGTCGAGAGGGCGTTCTGGTCCTCCCCGGAGCGAACTGAAGGCATCTACGTGAAGCTTAGAACCCCGCGAACTCTATGGCGTACCTAACGGGGGCAGGGATCTTATCGGGGCAACGATCCACGGCGGCGCCATTGTTGGCGGCTTGGAAGCTCGCTGTTACGACGCTCCAAGGCGCTAAACTCGACAAGGAGGGACAAGGGGGTCTAGGAGCTCACCGCAACTCGTACTAGGGTGGTCGTGTCGTCTAGGAAGCTTCGATGGGGCGGGTCACCATCAGCGGTGATGGCTAGAGAGATAGAGGGCGTGGGTGAACGGAATCCGAGAAAAACAAAACCGAAATCGAGAAGGGGAGGCACCTACGGCTGCGTCGGGTCATGGCGGATCTCACGGGCGCGTCGGCATTGAGGATTGCGCTCAGGAGTGGGGGAGTTCATCGGCGGCGGTGAGCTGTTGGACACGAGCAAGGGAAAGGGGAGAAGAGAGGCACTCGGTCCGGGGCTTTATAGGCGGGCGGCTGTGGCGTACAAGGAAGGGGGAGCAGGGCACGCGGGCAAGATGGGGCGCTTGCCTTGCGGGTGAGACAGCGGCGGTGGCTTGCCATTCGGGCGTGTGCCATCGGCGGGGGAGAGAAAGGAAAGGGGTGCGAGGAAGAAGGAAAGGGAAGGGGATGGCAGCGCTGACGTGTGGGACCCTCATCGCAGCGAGAGGAAGGGAAACGGAGCGTATGCGGGCGTCTGATGGCATGGGGCTAGGAGCACAGTGAGGGAAGGGAGAGAGCGGTGTGCGGCGTATGACAGAGCAGGCTGGGCGCTTGCGTGTGCGAGCGACGCACGGGGCAGGCCGAGCAGCGGGCCGGTGCAGGAGCAGGCTAGCGCGCTGGAAAGAAGAAGGGGCGCAGGAGTGGGCCAGCGATGAGTTGGGCCGAGGCCGAGTAAATGAGAAAGAAAGGGGGGAAAGCAGCTGGGCCACCAAGCAGTGGGCCAAGCCAGGAAGGGGAAACGGAGCAAGCCAAGGAAGGGGCAGCTGGGCCAAATGTGGGAGGGGAAAAGAAGGGTGGGCCTTCGGGCCAAATGAGAGAGGGGAGGTTTTTCTTCTCCTTTTTATTTTTTTCCAAATCCTTTTTCTTTTCTTAATTCAAAACAATTTCAAATACGAACCGAATCGAGTATAAATACGATTCAAAATACACTTTTTAGTTCAAACATAAATGAACCAATTTTGGGTACGTTTTTCGAAAATAACTTTTTAAGTTCTTACATTTTCCAATTCCTTTTCTTTTTCTAATCTTCCAACTCTAAGCTAGATTCAAATCCAATTCGAGTTTGGTTTCAAATATACTTTCTGTTCAATAAAAATGGACAATTCTATTAGGCTTTCCAAGATAAACTTTATAACTTTAAAAATACTTTTATTTTCTAATTTTCTTTTTTTCTTTTCTTTTATTTCAAAGCCATTTTCAAACTCTTTTCTAAAACACTCCAATTTACTTTGGAGTTTTGGATCAACACCATCCATCACAATAAATAAGATGCAACAACATGTATGCTCACACATGTTACTACCTTATGTTGAATTTTAAATTAATGAAAAATTTTATTTCCTATATTTCATGCGCACAAAAATTCCAACTTAAATCATTTTAACTCTATTTCAAAAGAGGCAATTTTTAGGGTGTTACATAGACAAGATGGAAAAGGCAGTGGCTCCCCTCGCGCGGAACCTGGCAGATCAGCTGAAACAAGAGGTTCTCCCTTCACGGAAGTAGTTAGCTTGATAAACACTTATTTGTAATATGTGAACAAGTGTCAGTATTTTTGTGTCCCGGAAATGGTTTCGTAATTTTCGTTTCGTTTGTTTAATCTTCTTCTCTTTTTTGTGATGAAAAGATTTCGACAATCGATCCTTCCATTTGTTAAGACCGTAGGACCTGAAGTTTTGTGGAGGAAATTTTAAGTGTGCTGGTGAGCAAAATTATCGTAGCTGTCAGGACATGGGCTCATGCGGGTGACCTGAGTTCGATCCCCGGCAACGACGCCATCTTGCCAGTCTATTCCCCTGAATCTTACCGCCAGTCTTGATGCGAGGAGGAGATCTAATGTAATGTTTTTTTTCAAAAAAAGAAAGGAGGTACCCATACCATTATCAGCCTCCGAGTGAGATCCGACCCCTTGCGGTTGCTAGGGTCGGATGTTACTAGAGACCGGAGCAAGGGAGGCGAACTTACATTTGTATTTACTTGTACCTCTTACTTAGACTTTGATGATCGATGCGTGACCGTGCGCTATGAGCTCGCTAACGGGGATGTTCAGACGAAATCCAATCCCGTTTGCTTCATGGTAGGATCGGCGAAGCCTTCAGGGGGCGCTCCGTTACTCCTTTGCCCGCCTTCCAACAGATTCCCCCTTAATGGGGTTTCTATGGGCTCGGCTAGAGGCTGGATTGAATAAGAAGGTTGGGATGACCCTATTTGCCTTAATGTGGGTCGGGCAAAGGCCATTGAGGCTCATCTGTGTTTTCTCCCCTAGCTCTTGTTCGACACGAGGCGGCCCCGAACCCTTCACTGGTTAGCCATCGAACCTTGGTCTCTCGATCTTGGATCGAGTGGCTCGAGCCCCCGAGCCCTTTTTAGGGTCAGCTAGCGGTCGGCCGTGTTTTCGCGCGCTACCCCGTCCTCGGTTTCTGCGACCGGAGGGGCTGAGTTGATGACACTTGCTTCGATGGCTCGAGTGTCGTGCTCAATGAGCTCGCTAACGGGTATGTTCATGTGGAATCTAGATCCATCATTCGCTGACGGGGTCGGCAGAGCCCTCATGTGGCATTCCACTACTTCTGAACCCACCTCCTAGCGGATGCCCGAGCCTTTTGTTGGGCTAAGGCGGCCCATTGGCCTCTCCTCGACGGAGATTCTGTGGGTCTGCTCGAGGTTAGAATCAAACGAGAAAGGTCGAAATGTCCCTGTCCATTTCTGGACAGGGTCGGGCAAGGCTGCTGGGGCTCATTTTGGTTTTCCTCCCCTGGCTCTTTTTGACACGAGGCGGCCTCGAGCCCTTCATGGGTTGGCCTTCAAACTCCGGTCAGGCGTCGCTCATACTGAATGAAGCAGCTACTGCTTCGTGACACGACACGAAGCGTTGGGATGCAAGAATTTGCACATGCAATGTTTGGACGTATGAATTTAACATATAGATTAATCGAAACGAAAGTGGGGGTTGGTAATGTTACCTTGGTGGTATGAGCCATGGGAAGCTCCTACCAGATGTGTCTGAGACAGGTTTGGGTCCGATGTTTTTGACGAGGCCGGCGTAACCTGCATAAGTATTGCTACTTTTGTTTTTGCGATTGATTTTTAAGCGATCTGCCAGCTTCCCCCCTGAAGGGGGTCTCTGCAGGTGGACCCCTCCAAACTCCTTTCGAGAAGGCGGGAACTAAGGCTAGTAGTGTGTGGAACTATGAATGCGATTATGCTGGTGAACCAAAAAGACTCCATAGCCGACGAAGCATAGGGTCTGGTGGTTCGTCTAGTTTGTACTTATCATCTTATTCCCACACGCCGTGCATTTGGTTCCGCAAACATAAGGAGGGGTCGGGCTAAGAGGCTGTTTAAATAAACAGGCGCCCCTGGTAGCCCCCGAGCGATGTCCGTGCCCCTACTGTTGCTGGGGTCGGAGGCTCAGTAAAGAATTTCAACACACAAAGTAAGTAAATAGGGGTGCTTATTTTTCAATTGGTTGTTCGTTCGTTGTTTTGCCTGGGCCGCCCGATTGACCCGGGAGGTCCGCTGGGCTCCCCCTGGAGGGAGGTTCTATCGTTGGGTCGTTCCATGGTCCTACCTAGGGAAGCGGAGAGTCGCCTACAGGTGAGCGTGCCCCGGTTTTTGCGTCCGGGGCGCATTAGTGGCGGGCCATGCCCGTGTGACGTTCTGGCTTACCAGGCGGCATCCCGTCGACCAGAGCGTGTCCCATCATTTCCGGCGCGTCCCCTCAGATTTTTGTCAACATTGATTTTGCATTTGTATTGAACAGGGGAAGGCAGAGAGTTTTTTCGTCCAAACCTTTCGCCTTTCTTTAGCTGCTAAGCCCCCTCTTTAAATAGGGGGGAAAGAGTTCTCACCCCACCTCCTTGCTAGCCTCCGAGCCACCACCTCTTCTCCTTCCTTTCCACCGAATGTATTGGTTCCTAAGTAAGAGAGGGTAATGGCAGGGAGAGAAAAACTCACAAGTCCACCCATGATTCCAGAGCACGATGTCGAGCTGGAGGTTATCCAACGTAGATGAGATGGTGCGGATCGCCTGTGCTGAGGAGGGGTCGCCCTATCGGAGGAGAAAAGGCGCCAGAGGGCGATGAGCATTGTCGATTTAAACGTCATTGGTTGCGGCCTTCCTTCGGCAGGAGGCGCTTTCTGCCCCAACGCCATTGTCAGGGTTGCGGCTGATGATGATGTCGTAGTCCCCGGGTGTCCCGGTGGAGGCGCCGTTGTTGGGGTTGCGGCCGATGATGATGGCGTAGTCCCTGGGCGCCCCAGGGTCAGGACACCACAGTCGCCAGCGTGGTGCTCATTGTTGTAGATGACGGTGCTTTCGAAGATACAGCAAAGTAGTGGGACGTCACCGATGGAGAGCGTGGTGCGGCGGCCGTAGTAGATGAACTGGTCCGTGTACATGCCCAGACATTGTCGATGGAGAGCTTGGCGCGGAGACCGCAGTAGTACTTGTAGTAAAGCTAAGCAGAGACTGTAATTGAATAAGTTTGGGGAAGCCCCCGAGTGAACAGTCCTTTGGATTTTAGGAGTACACTAGTCCTTTGCGTGATGAAATCATTTTGTAAGTGGTGAATTTGTGCAAAAATGAACAAATTTTCATCTTTTGTTACGGCAAACAACTTTTTAGCTTCCTCTTCTTGTAGAAGAGGTTTTGGTGCCCTCCGACCCTTCCTGTGGCCCAAGTTGTAAAAAACTAGGAGTGCGGGTGAATTAATTCTAATCATGCTAGTGAGCAAATAGGTTGTAGCCACTGGGCGTGGGTCTCCCGCAGTCCTACCAGTTGTACTCAGAATTTGTTCCCAAAATCTTAGTCCTTTAGGACTTGTTTATGAGAAGAACGGAAAACTTAGATAAAGTTTTCAAAGATAATACAGGAAGTGTTTGCAAGATAAACGTACTTGTACTTGTATCAGCCCCCGAGTGAGGTCCGGCCCCTCACAATTTGCAGGGGTCGGATGTCACTAAAGATCGGAGTTTTGTAAAGACAAAAACTGATAAGAAGAAACATGCATTTATTTAAGGGTAAAAATGACGTAGCTGCTCAATGTTCCAAGCGTTGGTGAAGACCTCACCATTGATGGTTTTCAACTTGTAGGCGCCTGGGCAAAGTACTTCCGTGACAACGTATGGCCCCTCCCAGGGTAGGGAGAGCTTGTGGCGGTCCTTGTTGCTCTAGACGAGGCGAAGGACAAGGTCCCCGATGTTGAAGGCTCGGTCCTGTAGCCGTCGGCTATGGTACCATCGCAACACCGACTGGTACTTGGCCGAATGGAGGAGGGCGATGTCGTGGGCTTCGTCTAGCTAGTCCATGGCGTCTTGGTGGGACGCCTCGGCCCCCTATTCGTCGTAAGCTCTGATTCTTGGTGCTCCATAGTCAAGGTCCATTGGGAGAACGACCTCGGAACCATAAACCATGAAGAAAGGTGTGTAGTCGGTGGCCCGACTGGGAGTTGTCCTTAGGCTCCAGAGCACCGCTAGGAGCTCGATGACCCAACGTGCACTAAACTTGTTCAATCGGTTGAAGATCCTGGGCTTGAGGCCCTATAGGAGCATGCCGTTCACGCGCTCAACCTGCCTGTTCGTCTAGGGGTGCGCGACGGCCGCCCAGTCGATCTGGATGTGCTGTTCATCGTAGAATCGAATGAATTTCCTACCGATGAACTACGTGCCATTGTCTATGATGATGGAGTTCAGTACTCCAAAACGGTGGATGATGTCAAGGAAGAATAGCATAGCTTGTTCAGATTTGATCGTGGAGATCGGTCGAGCTTCGATCCATTTCGTAAACTTGTCTATGGTGACAAGCAAGTGGGTGAAGCCCCCGGGCTCCTTTTTGAGTGGCCCAACTAGGTCGAGCCCCCAGACCATGAAGGGCCATGTGATGGGGATCATCTGGAGCGCCTGGCTAGGAGGTGAGTCTGCCGAGCATAGTACTGACACCCTTCGCAGGTGTGTACAATTTGCTCGGCATCGGCTACTATGGTGGGCCAGTAGAAGCCCTATCGGAATGCGTTCCCAACCAAGGTCCTTGGCGCGGCATGGTGACCGCAGACCCCACCATGGATATCACTCAGCAGAAGTTTTCCCTATTCGCTAGGGATACAGAGCTACAGGATCCCGATGTGACTCTATTTGTAGAGTTCGCCCTCTACAAGAACGAAGGACATGGCACAGCGCGCGAGCCGTTAGGCTTTTGTCTTGTCTACCGGTAGTGTGTCGCGGAGGAGGTAGTCGAGGTAGAGCGTTCTCCAGTCGTTGGGAGGGTCAGACTCTGCTACTAGGTCCCCTTCAAGCTCCATGACCTTGGGGTCGGGCGGAGCAGTCGGTGGGTCGGCCCCTAGGGCCGGATCAGGCGAGCCATCGTCGGCTCATTCTGTCCCCTCATAGCGCACCGAGGGCTTGTGTTGATCACTGGCGAAGACACGCGTCGGCACTGGCTCTCGGACGGATGCTGCTTTTGCGAGCGTGTCGGCTGCTTTGTTGAGGTGCCTTGGGATGTGATTGAGTTCAAGGCCGTCGAATCTGTCCTCCAGCCATCAGACTTCTTGGCAGTACGCCTCCATCTTGGCGTCGTGGCAGCTTGACTCCTTCATGACCTAGTTGACAACCAGCTGGGAGTCGCCCCTGATATCAAGGCATCAGATGCCTAGCTCAATGGCGATTCGTAGGCCATTGATGAGCGCTTCATATTCGGCGATATTGTTTGATGAGGGGAAATGGAGCCGAACCATGTACCTCATGTGGATCCCAAGGGGAGATACGAAGACTAGTCCCACGCCGATGCCCTTTTTCATCAGTGATCCATCGAAGTACATCATCCAGTACTCTTGATCGATGACTGCTGGTGGCATCTGGACCTCGGTCCACTCCATGATGAAGTCAGCCAGCACCTGGGATTTGATCGTTGTTCGGGGGGCATAAGTAATGCCCTGATCCATCAGCTCGAGTGCCCACTTTGCGGTTCTTCCTGTGGTGTCCTGGCTATGAACGACCTCACCGAGGGGGAACGATGTCACGACTATCATAGGGTGTGACTCAAAATAGTGGCGTAGCTTCCTCTTGGTGATGAGGATGGTGTAGAGGAGTTTCTAGATTTGGGAGTAGCGGGTTTTGGAGTCGAATAATACTTCACTGATGAAATATACAGGGTGCTACACCTTGAAGGCATGCCCCTCTTCTTCCCGCTCTACTACCAAGGTAGCGCTAACCACTTGCGTGTCGGCCGCTATGTATAGGAGAAGGGATTCTCCATTGCTCGGAGGGACCAGGACTGGGGGTTTAGTTAGAAATTGCTTAACCATGTCAAGCGCCTCCTGATCCTCGGCTGTCCACTCGAAGCGGTCGAACTTCTTCAGGAGTCAATAAAGGGGGAGTCCTCATTCGTCGAGGCATGAAATGAATCGGCTGAGGGCAGCAAGACACCCTATGATCCGCTGAACCCCCTTTATGTTATGGATCGGGCCAATCTTTGTGATGGCTGAGATTTTCTCTGGGTTGCCTTCGATGCCACGTTTGGAGACAATGAAGCCGAGTAGCATGCCCCTCGGGACCCTGAAAACACACTTTTCGGGATTGAGTTTGATGTTGTTTGCCCGAAGTTTCACAAAGGTTTGTTCAAGGTCGGCGACAAGGTGGTCAGCCCGCTTGGACTTAACTATGATGTTGTCGACGTATGCCTTTGAGCATACAGCGCTAGTATGTTGCCCCAGCATTCTTCCAATCAAACGGCATTGAAATGTAGCAGAACGATCCAAAGGGGGTGATGAAAGACGTCGCAAGCTGGTCGGACTCTTTCATCGCGATCTGGTGGTAGTCGGAGTATGCGTCAAGGAAGCAGAGGGTTTCGCACCCTGAGGTGGATTCAACTATTTGGTCTATGCATGGCAAAGGAAACGGGTCCTTTGGGCACGCCTTGTTGAGGCCCGTGTAGTCAACACACATCCTCCATTTCCCTCTCTTCTTTCACATAAGAACAGGATTTGCTAGCCACTCTAGGTGGTGTACTTCCCTAACAAACCCAGCAGCCAATAGTTTTGCTATCTCTTCACCGATGGCCCTGCGCTTTTCCTTGTTGTAGCAGCGCAGGCGTTGTTTCACCGGTTTGGAGCCTGGGTGGATTTTCAAGGTATGCTCGGTGACCTCCCTCGAGATGCCTGGCATATCCAAGGGTTTCCACGCAAAGACGTCTTTGTTATCGCGGAGGAAGTCGACGAACGCGCTTTCCTATTTGGAGGAGAGCGTGGTACCAATGCGTACCCTTTTAGCCTCAGAGCCGCTGGGGTCCATGAGGACCTCCTTGTAGCCCTCTGCTGATTCGAACGACCCGGTCAATTTCTTGGTGTCGGGCATTTTTTCGGCAACCTCCTCCCTGAGGGTGGTGAGTTCCTTGGAGGCGATGACTGTGGAGGCGTGACCACAGCATTCGACTTCGCACTCGTAAGCGCGCTGGAAGGAGGTGCCGACGGTGATGACCCCACGGGGGCCCGGCATCTTTAGCTTAAGGTACATATAGTTGGGGATGGCCATAAACTTTGCATAACACGGTCGTCCCAGGATGGCATGGAAAGTTCCCAGGAACCCCACTGCATTGAAGGTGAGGGTCTCAGTCCTGTAATTGGACCGATCCCTAAAAGTGATGAGCAGATTGATCTGCCCCAGTGGCACTGCCTGCCTACTAGGTACGACGCCATGGAAAGGTGCTCGGATGGGGTGGAGGTTTGTTCGGTCGACGCCCATCTCGTCGAGTGTCTTGGCGTACATGATGTTGAGGCCGCTACCTCCGTCCATCAGTACTTTTGTGAGCTGCTTTGGGCCGACGATCAGGTCGACGATAAGCGGGTACCTTCCCGGGTGTGGGACGGCATCCGGATGGTCAGTCTGATCAAAGGTTATGGCGGATTCTGACCACCAGAGGAAGGTAGGCGTGGCTGGTCCGGCCGTATAGACCTCACGGCGCGCGACCTTCTGGCGGTGTTTGGAGTCATAGACCGCTGATCTTTTGAAGATCATGAGGGTGTCATTCGGAGTTAGGAAGGTGTTGTCCTTCTCCTTGGCGTCATCTATGCTAGGGGCAGGTTCCTTCCCCTTCTCCCCTTTGTTGAGGCCCCCGGACAAGTATTTACACATGAGGCCGCAATCCTTGTATAGATGCTTGGTCGGGAAAGCGTGGTTTGGGCATGGCCCCTCGAGCATTTTTTCAAAGTGGTTCGGAGTGCCCTCCATGGGCTTCCAGCCACCTTTGCGGTCAGTAGTGGCCACGAGCGAGTTGTCGTGCCATTGCTTCTTATTTTTTCTTTTGGCGGGACGGTTGGCGGCGCCTTCGCCGGCATCCTCGTCTTGCCTCGCCTTGCTGTCAGGGTGGTCAAAGATGGCTCTGGCCACCTCCTCTCCCAAGGCATGGCTGGTGGTAATGTCTAGGAGCTCCTTAGTAGTCTGCGGGTCCCTTTGCCAGAGCTTGTGTACCAAAGACTCACAGGTTGTCCTGGACAGGAAAGCTCCTATCACGTCGGCATCGACGATGTTAGGGAGCTCGTTGCACTACCGAGAGAAGCGCTGGATGTACCCGTGGAGGGTTTCATCAGCCTTCTGGCGGTAGTTCTTGAGGTCCCATGGTTTTCCGGGGCATTTGTACGTGCCCTGGAAGTTCCCCACAAAGATCTCCATGAGATCTACCCAACTTTGAATGGCGTTGGACGGTAGGTGCTCCAACCACGCTCGTGCCGAATCGGCCAAGAATAGCGGGAGATTGCGAATAATGAAATCGTCATCACTCGCACCACTGGCTTGATAGGCAAGCCGATAGTCTTCGAACCAAAGCCCAGGGTTTGTTTCTCTAGAATATTTAGGGATATTGGTGGGCGGTCGGTACCTTAGTGGGAAAGCAGCGTTGAGGATGTGTTGGCCAAAGGCCTAAGGGCCTAGCAGGCCAGGGCTCGGGCTTTGGTCCTCACCGCTTTCATAGCGTCCACCATGTCGGGGATGATAGCCGTGGCGGGCTCCTTCCCTTCCATCGCCGTGGGTGCGCCTACGGGTGTCAATGGTGCTATGTACGTCACGGTCGTGGCCAAGACGTTGATGTACTGGGACAGCGGAGGGTTGCCTGCCGCCAGGTGGTGTCTGGTGGATGGACGCGTCCTTGGTGGGGTGCACCTAGGGTGTTCGTTGGCTAGCGTCGAGCTCGTATCATTGGGACAACGAGCTTTCTGCTTGCTGCGCCGCCGCATGCTCAAGCAATGTGCGAATTTCTCAGCGGGCGTGGCGATCCTCGGACGTCATGGCCTCTAGAAAGCCGTCGCAGTGGCGATGTTTTGACTTGCCCGAGTGAAGTGAGGGAGGGTCCCATCGTCGGTGAGGATCCTCTGGTGCGTAGTCCAAGCAGTGGCGCACACACGCCCCCTGTCTACGCGGCGTTTAATCTCACGATTGATGTCTGCGTACTCCCGGATGAGCCCTTGTCCGGCCTCATTGATCTCTAGCTTGCGGGCTCTCAGCTGCTCCATCCTTAAGTGAGATGGGGCTGCTGCCTCCCCCCTGGACCTACCGTTAGGGTTGCTTGTCGGGGTTGCCTCCTCTCCAGAGATGCTTTAGACGTGACCCTCGGGGGTTTGCATCATGAAGCATTCCCGGGAAGGGTGATGGCTCCCCCTGCTGGAGTCAGAGCTGGAGGATGACTCTGGTTCCTCTGTGAGGAGCCCGTGGAGTGTCTCCGGATCATGTTCAATTGCCCCCATGAACTCGCTGTCCGTAGGCGGCTAAACCATGCGTAGTGCCAGATGGTGGCTAGCGGTTGCCGCAGCATTGCGGAGGCCGAATGGCAATGCCATCGAGGCACGCCGTGTGGAGCATTCCAGAGAGAGGGTGACATGGCACAGGGCCTCCCTGGACGACTAGGGCCCAAGGGAGACACCGGGCTGGCCCTCAGGCCTTCGGTAGCTGAAGTTGACAGAAGGGAGAGACTGTACGGCCGTGTGGGCCAGCGCCAGCTCTCCTCCGAGTGTGACAATGAAATCAAGGTCACCAAAATGCACGTGTGCGCCCAGGACCCAGCTGATTGCATGGGTGGCCATCCGAGGCCTGATTTGGAACGCACAAAGGCCCCTACCTGGCGCGCCAACTGTCGGTGTTTCGTACAAGCACCGGCAAGTAAATTTATAGTGATGCGCGTTAGGCCCAGATGGTGCGCTAAAGGACACAAGATTTATATTGGTTCGAGTCGAATGTCCCTATGTCCAGTCTATTGCTGCTCGTGTTATTAGCATAGAAAAAATGGTTCATAGTAGGGGGTACAAACGATCGAGGGAGGGACTAGTCCTAAGTCTCTGATGGAAGGGTCGAAAGGATGTCAAGAGCCTGATAGCAGCTTGACTATGTTTGATGTGTCTTGTGTTGTCAAGAGTCGGTCCCTTTGTTGGAGAAAGCGCATCCCCTTTTATAGATGAAGGGGATGGCTTTATAAGTGAGAGGGCTAGGGTGCGTATGCTACCTAGCCTTGTTGTTCACATCTACCCAGTCTTGTTGTCCATTCCGGTGGGTGCGAAAGGATGATAAGCGCCTACAATACTATCGATGCCACTGTAGAGTGTCAGGATGGCAACAAAGTACTGCCCCGCGCAGGGTATGGACTCTGGTACAGTGGTTTTGACTTATGAGCCTCGCCCAGCCTTGCTCCGTATGCCTTCTGGTTCCCTCCGAATAGGGAGCTCCCAGTTGGATGGCTTTAGTCGGCCCTTAGTGCGTCGGTCGGAGAAAAGCGGTGAGCAGGATTCCCGCAAGCCCCGGTCGCCGGGTCAGAGCAGGAAGCAGTGCTATGGGCAAAGCCTTTTGATCGGAGGGGGCGTCCAAAGGCTGAAGCGAATACTCAGATCTGGTGGACCCGAGGGGCCATGAAGCGGGTGCTGCTCCCTTGGGACCATATCATGGTGATAGCATATCCATCATTTGTGGAGGACGTGAGTCTTTTTCTAGACCGTAGTGGTTGTCGTATGTCTACGTCGGGTTCCGTGCCCAAGGGCTGAAGGCGGCATCCACAACTCTGTAGGGCAAAGAGCATGCGCCCACAACACTATTTTGGCTCTGCTTCGCCTGGAAGGGTCTAAAGCACCCATCCCATCGTTCCCTGACAGTACTTTTCCTGTTAGGGCGTAGGGTATGGACTCTAGTTTAGTGGTTTTGACTTATGAGCCATGCCTTGCCTTTCTCCACATGTCTTCTGGTTCCCTCCGAACAGGGAGCCCCCGGTCGGATGGCTCCAGTCAGCCCTCAGTGCACCGGTCAGAGAAGAATGGTGAGCAAGCTTCTCGTGAGCCCCAGTCGCGGGGTCGGAGCAGGAAACAGTGCTGTGGGCATCCCTTGGGCAAGACCAAGCCCGTCCCTCGGGGTCAGGCGAGACAGAGTCAATCCCTAAGCTCTCGAGCGAGGCGGAGCTGGCCCTTATCCCTTGGGCGAGACCGAGCCTAGCCCTCGGGGGTCGGGCGAGGTGGAGTCTATCCCTAAGCCCTCAGGCGAGGCGGAGCTAGCCCAAAGACATCGAGCGAGGTGGAACCAAAACTCCCATCATTCGGGCAAGAAACGTAGCGGCGCCCTTGTCCGTCCAGAAGTTTTTAATGATCGATGGTTATTGGTTCCACCTCCTAGGGTACCCTGGTGTTAGGTCCCCGACACCTTCCATCTTGCAACCCTCATAGTCAAGGAATGTGATCAGCTTCTTGACCGTGAGAGCTACAAGATGGAATATAAAGCACCCAATCTTGAAGAACAAGCACCTCGCAAACTTGGAGCACCCCCAATTGACTATGGAGCCCCTAAATAGGAGAGAACCAGATGATTATAGATCTTCTATTAACACAAGATCTGCAATCATCAAGGTCAAGCTCCTATTCAGCAGTAGCACCTTGCTAAGGATGGAGAAGGAGAACCTCACAAAATTTGCACCTGCATCTCAGTGAGGTTCTATATATTCCATAATCTTGCTACCTCTTAGCATCAAGGGATGCAGATCTACATCTTGATGCTAAGGGCAGCAAGGTTATGGAATCTAAAGCACCCAATCTTGAAGGCCTTCTCCAAACACCCGGTAAGAGAGGTGCAAGGATGAAGACAAAGCACTTCTTGGCGATGAGGAAAGATACAGTAGCGCTCATGAGTTTATGGATTCAAGAGTGTGTGGATTGAGCCCAAGAAGTGCATCCAGACCCTGGTTGAAAAGGCCAACCTTGAAGATGGAGAAGTGCAAGTAATGGTGATGCAACTATGTTGTAGGTAGTTTGGAAATAACTCACGCTGACTTCACCGCCGATAGAACAAACGGTCATGGAGGGCCGACGGCCATAACACGTAACCCAGTCGGCTCGGCTTTTCATATGACTAAGAAAATACCACCGTGCACATCTATTGTTAACCCATCGGTGGTAGAAGTCTCAACTGCCAGTTTCCTTCCTTGGGAGGCCTCGCTATCGGTCCAATCGATGGTGGAAGTATAACACAGTCACTTATATCGCTATGGTAGTAAAAGTGGCGATAGTGATATATCAATCTATAGTAGTGGTTGCCTCCTAAACTCTTATAAGTTGTTGGTCCAAATAGATCCATGTGGAGAAGCTCTAGCACTCTTGTTGTTGACTTGTAAGCTTTGGTTGGATGAGTGTTAGCAACTTGCTTGCCGGCTTGACATGCACTATAAAGCTTGTCCTTCTCAAACTACACATCCTTCAAACCTCTTACCAACTCATTCTTCATTAACTTCTTGAGCAAGATTATCCCAACATGTGCAAGCCTTCTATGTCAAAGCCACCTAAGTGATGTTTTGGTGAATAAGCATGTCTTCAAGTTTGCATCTTCGGAGGTGAAATCAACTAGATAGAGGTTGTTGTATATAAAGCCTTTGAATATCACTTGATCATCATCTTTCTTTGACACAACCACTTCCTTCTCGGTGAATAAACATTGAAAGCGAAGATCACACAATTGACCAACAGATAGCAAGTTGAAGCTCAAAGAAGCAACATATAGCACATTTGAAATTGAGTGATCATTTGATATTGCAACTTTACCCAACCCTTGTTCTTTGCCCTTTGAATTGTCACCAAATGTAATCCTTTCTTGACCATCCACATCTTCATCTAGTGAGGTGAACATACGAGGATTACTGGTCATATGTTGAGTGCAACCACTATCAATAACCTAATGACTTCCACTGGTCTTGTAGTTCACCTACATACACAAGAGATTAAGCTTGTTGTTTAGGGACCCAAACTTGATGAGGGCCCTTGACTTTCTCAACTAGTGACTTAGCAACCCAAATTTGCTTAGGCCTATTCATGTTGGGTGGACCTAAGAACATGACTTTCATCTTTCCACTAGAATCCTTTCCAAGCATGTACTGAGCACTAAAAGCAAAGGGTCTAGCATGCTTGGGCAAGGGTTGTGGTGGTGGAGTTTCACACTCATGAGCAAAGTGACCTTCTTGTCCACACTTAAAGCACCTTTTTGGCTTAGGCTTTGACTTGTATTGTTGTTGATGTTGAGCTTGAGCTTTCTTCTATTGATTTGCTAAGAATCCAATACCACTTCTATCCATCTTCATCACAGTGTTCATTATTAGCTCACTTTGAAGGTATTGGCCACTTGTGAACTTTCTCAAACCGGTCTTGAGATGTTCCTTCTCCAACTTTAGTCTCTTGTTCTCTTCTCTAAGTTCATCATGAGTTGATAGCTTCTCAAGATCCTTCTCCAACTTGAGCCTCTTGTTTTCTTCTCTAAGCATCTCATTCTCAAGAGCCATATTATGATCATTGTCAAGGTTCTCTATCACAATTGTGTTGGTGGTTGATAACTTTTCAAGATCCTTCTTGAGCTTTTCATTCTCATTCTTGAGCTTGACATAGTCATCAAAGTTGTCAGACTCAACCACTTTTTTGCCTTTGCTACTAGAACTTTGCTCAATGCTCTCAATAATTAAGTCATCACATGATGTGGCTATATCAATCTTAACAACATTGTTAGTAGCATCATGTGGCTTAGTGGATAAAAACTCATGAGAAAAAACAAGATTATCATAATTAATCTTGAGATTAGTGTACTCTTCATTTAGCAAATTGTAACTAGTGATGAGCTCATTGTGTATCCCCTCAAGTTTATCATGTTTTTCTCTAAGCTCCTTGAGCTTGCATGACACAATTTTATTTTCTTCTCTAAGCTCACCACTAGCTTTTTTGGCTATGTCATACTTTGCTATGAGTGAATCATTCTCAAGTTCTAGCTTCTCATTTTTAGCTCTTGTCTTTCTAATGATTTTAGTGTATTGGTTTAGCAATTTGACAAGATCATCATAAGAAGGTGATTCAAATTATTCATCACTATCACTATCATTCTCATCACCACTAGCATTGTTATCACCACTACTATCATCATCACTTTGTACCTTTCGTTCACCCTTGACCATGAGGCATAGGTGTGTAGAGGATGATGGCGGTGGTGGCGGTGGAGATAGTGAAGAACCAATCACAAGAGCAGCCACCTTCTCCTTCTCCTTGTCACTTTCATCATTGGATGAGCCACTTGATGATTCAATGTCTGTGAGCCATTCACCAACAATGTAAGCCTTGCCATTCTTCTTGTGATACTCCTTCTTGCCATCCTTCTTTTTGTATGGCTTGTTCTTCTTCTTGTCTTCATCATCATCACTTGAGTCATTTTTCTTGCCCTTGTGCTTCTTCTTGAACTTGTCTTTCTTGGGTTTGGGGCATTGATGAGCTAGATGGTCAAGATCTCCATAATTATAGCAATCCATTTTATAGATGGGCTTCCTTCTACTACTAGTGAAGAATTTCTTCTTTTTGCCATCAAACTTGACACCATTCTACTACGCGTGAATACCATAAGTGCCCAATCAAACACCATTACCATGACCTAACTTATAACGTCTCTACAAAACACACGTTAGTCTCAGTAATCTTGTGTAGTCATTAATCACTGAAACCTAATTAGAGGCCTAGATGCTTTCAGATGCATATAGTGGGTTATCTGAAGACAAAATCTAGCCAAGATGGAGGGATTGGAGCATCACTCAATGCCACACAAAAATCATTAGCGACATTGGATTGATCATGTGCAATTTACTCATTATTGTATTGCCTTGTACTTGTACTTATTTTGACTCCAGTTGATGTTTCCTAGAAAGACAATAAAATCCATGTGTCATAGATTCAGATAAGAAGTTGAAACTACTAGTATGAAAATTATTTATTCGAAACTACTAGCGTTCGGACGTCCGTACGCCCACGGCTACAATCCATTTTTCCGTGTCCGCGCATGGGCGCACGCCGGCTGAGCATTGCTTGCCTACACCTACGTCTAGCGGCCAAGCCGGGGCCCACGCCACCGAACGTTGGCCACGCCATGCGCCCGCAGCGACCGCTCGCGTCCCCTCTAGCTTCCCACGTGTATTCCATGTGGAACACCCGATCTGCTTTTGAAACATTTGGATGCAACACTTGCAACATAAAAAAAGACAGTTGAAACACTAGAAACATACATATGAAACATTTGCAAAAACACTTTAAAAACACTTGAAAACCATTGCAAACATACAAAATATCCAGATAAAACACTTGCAATATATGTGTAAAAACATATGCAACGTCTAAATAAACACACTTGCAACATACGTCTGAAAAATAGATGAAACATTGGAGACAGACTCTTGCAACATATATGTACAACCATTGCAATATATGCAACATCCAATCTACTTTTGCAACATCCGTATGAAACGCTTGCAACATATCTCTAAAATATCTAAAACATTTAAAATGTGAGCTTGCAACATGCATCATATCCCAGTGCGACCTCCTCGACTGTCTACATCGGGGCACCATAGTCGTAGCAGCAGGCGAGGCCTGAGGGCTTCCGCGCCAAGTCCTGACGCTTTTCCTTGTGCTGGTGGTGTCTGTCGGTGTTGCCGGGCCGGGCGAGTGGCAGAGCAGGCGCAGCGGGCGTGGGCGGTGGAGCAGCAGCAAGAGCAGTGGGGCTGGTGTGCGGAGCAGTGGTAGGAGCAACGGGGTGGACGGCGGAGGAGCAGGAGCAGCGCGGGGCGATTGGCAGGTGCAACGGAAGAGGGCACGGGCGGCAGAGAAGCAGGAGTAGCGTGAGCGGAAGCGGGCAGATGCAAGATTTATTGGGCTGCGAGATTTATTGGGCCGGCTGGTCCGTGTGCGACGTCCCGACGGGATGGACGTCCACGTCCTATCACTTCCACTATTTGTTTGATTCCATTTATTTTTCCTAGAATATCCTCAGCTTGATATCCTCGTCATCTCACTGTCACCGGCCGGTCACATCTAATCACCTTAACTTTTTAAGAGGCTTCCTTACATGAAAAAAAGAGAGTAAATCTCATTTTTCGATGAGCTGAACCAATCTCAAGTGATCACGGCCCAGAAATCATGAACCAAATAGCACGTTTGCGAGCAGCTTCTTCGAAAGGGAAGTTTGAAACGAATTGCCAAAAGGAACAAAGTATCACCGTACTAAGCTGCAACCTCTGTAGTGCCAAACAGAAAGTAACCTGGCATAATCGACATAATAAAGTTGCCGGCAACCAAATGTCACAACACTTAGGCCTAGATTCTCCTCCTAAAATTTAGTCCCTATCCTATCGGATATTTGACACATGCACAGAGTATTAAAAATAAATAATTGCACAGATTGCGACTAATTTACGACACAAATTTTTTAAGCCTAATTAGTCCATGATTTGACAATGTTGTGCTACAGTAAGCTTCAGTAACATGTGCTAATGAGGGATTAATCAGGCTTAATAAATTCGTCTTGCGAAGTATTGAGGACTTCTATAACTTATTTTATTATTACTATCCGAACACGCCCATATGACACCCGATGTGACCCCCCTAAACTTTAGCACCTAGATTTAAACACCACCCTAACTACACTGCCTCTTAACAAAGGTACTCCCTATTTCTAGAAAAAGAATGCAACTACGGGTTGTGTGCCAGTAAAAGTGCTTCACATTTGACAAAAATTCTAGTGAATGTCATTCACATTTTATCGGGTTCATAAACCTAGGGTCCCCGATGGGCCCGCTTCTCAGCAAAAACTCGGCCTAGCAGACGGCATTACAACGACACATGACTCCTGGGCCGGCCCAGATACCTAACGATAGGCCAGAAGAGCGATCTAGTCTCTGACCAAAAGACCTAGCCAAGGAGGGAATGACACTCGCTTCTGACCCGCTTTTTCCGATCGCAAGGCCTGGCCAAGGAGAGGACGACGCTCGCTTCCGACCCTGACTTGCTTTTCCGACTGGGAACACACCGAACCTCTGCTTATAGCCCTTCTTCGATCGGCACGGTCGGAGCCGACTGGGATCGACCAACCGGGGACGCCCGCTCGGTAAGGACCCAAGAAACAGGCGGAGCAGATAAGGCAAGGCGCTCAAGTGAACTGCAATACCAAGGACCGTACCCTACACACCTATAGGATAGTGCTGCCAGGCCATGCTAGAAGGGTGCTTTGCAACCTTTTAGACATGTCAGAACACAATCAGTGTTGTGGGCATCGACAATTGTCATACAGTATGGTAGGCGTCGACATTTGCCATACCAGGAGAACACGATGGAGCCTGCCACATGCATCTGGGCGTCAACAGTATTGTGGGTGCCGATAAACTTTCTTGTACCCAACGGTGTGGGCAACAAGACTAGGAAACACACACTCTCTCTTTCTCTCTCTCCTAACTTGTAAGGCCATCCCCTTCATCTATAAAAAAGGATGCACTCTCTCCTAAAAGGAGGTTGATTTTGACTCTCTTTCTCTGCAAAGCTTTAGATATTCTGAGCACTCCAATAGCTTCACGGCTCTAGAACTCTAAAGCTACACAGAGCATACGTTCCAATACTTAGCACACGTAGGAGCTCCCATCACTCTTGGCCCTTTGGTCCAGAGCCTCACCGGACCTTTAACACCCCTGTTCTTACTCCCACTCGTTTGTAACCCCACAGCAAACTTCAAGCACCTGTGCTCAGGAATAAAGTCATAGACCAACTCAAATTGGACGTAGGGCACGTTGCCTAAACTAGTATAAACCATGTGTCATTGAGTGCTAGGCCACATCCGATCACAACATACGGCAAAACTACAAATATTTACTTGTCGATCACTTTTTTCACCGATAGTTGGCGCCATCCGTGGGGAGGACGCCATATGTTCATGTTTTTGGTCATCGGATGGCCCACCTTTCTGCCATCTTTGTCATGACGGGCTCAAGCGATACGATTCACTTCGGATCGCTGGAGTTTCCTATGCTCCAACCTATTGGGATGTAGGTTCCTCCTGTCTTTGAGCTATCCTAGACCTTCCTCTTTGGAAGCCTAGACTTCATCGCTGACCAGCGTGGTGTGCTTCGCCTCTGCAAGGAGGCACTTGTCCCGGCGCCCATCGGAGGAGGAGCGCCCTCCATCGGATCCGGGCCACCCGGTGACCTCAACAATGAGACACCTACGCTCCGCTCTGAGCCCACACAGGGCACAAACCCCACTATGAGTAACATACATTTTGTTCTTTACTCTCTATTTAATATTTTCTGCTGACTCTCCGAAGGGACTCCATTGTCCTTACCGCAACCGCCGTGCGATCGGGTCCCCTACGGCCTCACTCCCCCATAGATGCGTACGCGTGGGGGCTCTGAAAAATGCTGACACCGCCCCCTCTCACATCTAAATTCGTGGGGATGGCAGGCTATGCTCCTGCCTCTTTCCACAACCTCATGGATGACGAGGTTGAAAGTGACAGCTCTAGAGTGCGCTATGGCGGATGCTTCGGGACAGCCACCTATGATAGCGGAGTCTCTACAGACACACACCCATCCAGACCCTCTTGCGGAGGCCCTCGCGTGTGCACAGGAGCACGGTGAGGAGTTACGACAAAGGCGGCAGAGCCAGCCGCCACCTGCAACGGCGTACTCAGCGCAGCACGCTGCGCCACGCATGTGTAACCCGGCGAGTGGCACCCGGGGTCATGCCCGCTAGGTCCAGCGCAACATCATGGACAGAGGAAATGATCCCCCACAGTTCGCTCGAGCTGGCCAGAACATCACCATAGCGGTGATGCTTCTGCATGGCCTTCCCGAGCCTGATGACCCCCAAGAGCAAGCAATCCACCGGAACCTCCGGACGCTGGTGGAAATCATCGCCGTCCAACAGGCAGAGAGCTCCGTGTCATGACACCGACTCGTGGCCTCTCTCCCCACTAGGGGAATAGGGGTGCACTAGTCAAACTGCTCCATCTGCTCATTACTACAGTTGCTGGGTGTGGAACAAGAGGCCACAGCTGCACCACGGCCAGACCCAGCGCCCGCTCCACACAGACCACCTATGTGTGAATGGCATGGGCTGAACCAAGACGGTCGCAGCATCATCAACAATCGGTGTCAAGCCCGGCGTCATGATGACGTCCATCATGGGGCGGTGAGAGCAGGCAGCATGGGCCTCGGCCGAACCATCGAGGGGAATAGGGAAACACACCCTAGGCATGGTCGCCGACTAGACGACCAGAGTCCTAGCCCAGACGGCCTAGGACCATGGGCCTTTGGCCGTCGCATCTAGAAAGCGTCGTTCCCACAGCGCCTTCGAGCACCTACCAACATCGCCAAATACACCGGCGAAACGAATCTCGGTATATGGCTCAAAGACTTTTGGCTCGCCTACCGAGATGGAGGGGTGGATGATGACCACTTCATCATTCAATACCTCACCATCTACATGGGGGAGCATGTTCGAGCATGGCTCGAATTCCTCCCACCTGATAGAATCAGCGACTGGGCAGATCTCAAGAGGATCTTCATCAGGAATTTCCAGGGGATGTATGTCCGTCCTAGGAATTACTGGGACCTCTAGAGCTACCAACAGGAGCCCAATGAGTCCCTATGGGATTACATCCATAGGTTCTCAAAATGATACAACTCCCTTCCTAATGTCGTCGATGCGGACATCATCAGCGCGTTCCACTCCAAGACAACCTATGAGTCCTTGATCCACAAGCTCGGCTGTCTGAATCCCTGTACCACCTGTGACCTACTCGATGTCGCCATGAACCACACCTCCGACGAGGAGGCGGTCAGAGAGGTCTTTAGTGGAGGCTAGGATAAGGGCAAGGCCAAGCATGAGGACCAAGATGAGGGCCCCTACACGCAAAGGGGCAAAAAGAACAAGAAGAATCGGCACCGACCGGCCAACTCTGCTTTGGTTGCCATGGCCAATCATGCGAGCAAGCAGCCCTAGTAGGGCTAGCCCAACCACTTCAACAAGCTCATGGAGAGCCCATGCACCAACCATGCCTACCCCGTCAAGCACCTCTACAAGGACTGCGAACTCCTCAAGCACTTTCTGTGATAGGCTGGCGGACCGAAAGAGGGAAAAGGCAAGGAGGCAGCGGCCAAGAAGGGAGGAGTGATGGGCAAGGATGGGGACAGCTTTGTTGATCCTGAGGAATACCTCATGGTCTTCGGGGGATCCGATGCCATCTACTCTTAGTGCCAGCACAAAGTGCGCTACAAAGAGGCATGTATCGCTGAAATGGCCATCCCCTCTGTCCTTAGCTAGTTAGAATCTCTGATCACTTTTGATTAGAGGGACCATCCTTCCCACATTGCTAGACCAGGTCGCTACCTGCTCGTCGTCGACCCCATTATCTGCAAAAAGCGCCTCACCAAGGTGCTGATGGATGGAGGCAGCGGCCTCAACATTCTCTATGTTGACACCCTCGATGCCATGCGCATCCCCTAGTCGGAGCTCCACACAGTGAGCTCTCCCTTCCACGGCATGATCCTAGGGACACAGGCATACCCGCTAGGGTAGATCGACCTGCCCGTCATGTTTGGCGACCGAGCCAACTTCCGCTTGGAGGTCCTCACCTTCGAGGTGGTGGACTTCCTAGGGTCCTACCATGCCATCTTGTGGTGGCCATGCTATGCCAAGTTCATGGCGATCCCCAACTACACCTACCTCAAGTTGAAGATGCTGGGACCAAACGGCGTCATCACTGTGGGTAGCACCATTTTGCATGCCTGCATGTGCGACCGTGAGCATTACGAGCTTGCCACTACCATCATCAACTCAGCCGAGCTCCCTTAGCTCAAAAATTCATCGACTCCAGTAGTCCTAGTCTGCAACAAGCAACCTCCTCGACTGCCTTCCGCCCAATCGAGGAAACTAAGATAGTGGGGATCGACCCCACCAACCCAACCAAGATGGTGCGGATCAGGGCCAAACTCCTGGCCAAATAGGAATGTGAGCTCACCGAATTTCTATGCGCCAATCACAATGTCTTTGCATGGAAACCTTCTGACATGCCGGGCATACTGCGGGAAGTCACCGAGCATGCATTACACATCGTCCCAAGCTCAAAGCCTACCAAGCAATGTCTATGTTGCTTTGATGATGAGAGGCATAGGGCCATAGGAAAGGAGTCCTGGCAGTTGGGTTCATCAAGGAGGTATACCACTTCGACTAGCTTGCCAATCCTATTCTCATTAAAAAGAATACCGAGAAATGGAGAATGTGCGTTGATTATACTGGCCTCAACAAGGCATGTCTGAATGACCATTTTCCTTTAACACGCATAGACCAGATAGTCGACTCCACCTCAGGATGCAAAATTCTCTCCTTTCTGGATGCCTACTTAGGCTACCACTAGATCACGATGAAAGAGTCTGACTAGCTCGCAACTTCATTCATCACCTCGTATGGTTCATACTGCTAAAAAACTATGCCTTTTGTCTGAAGAACGCTGGTGCCACCTATCAATGGTGCATGCAGCAATGCTTCATCGACCAAATTGACCCACTCGACCAGCCTAACCAAGTCGAGCGGCCAAAATCAATAATCACCATCTATGTTGATGACATAGTGGTCAAAATGGCTCAAGCTTGCGACTCGATCGCGAACTTGGATGCAACGTTCATGAACCTCCGAAGGTTCAACATCAAATTGAATCCCAAAAAATGTGTTTTTGGGGTTCCAAAGGGGAAGCTGCTTGGATACATCATGTCCGAACACGGTATCGAGGCCAACCCTAAAAAATCATGGCCATCTCCGACATGGGCCCTATACACAACGTCAAGGGAGTACAAAAGCTCACTGTCTATTTGGCCGCCCTGAGTCAGTTCATCTCCTGGCTAGGCAAGTGAGGGACCTCTCTACAAGCTTCTCAAAAAGACAGATGCATTCGTTTGGACTGAGGAAGCACAATAGTCTTTGGAAAGCCTCAAAATGTCACTGACGTCGGCCCCAATCCTCGTTGCTTCATGTGGTGAGCACCATCCTAGTCGTCGAAAGGGAGGAACCAGGACACCACCTGAAGGTCCAGTGACCCGTATACTTCATCGGTGAGGTACTCACCAATGCCAAGGTTTGGTACCCCTAGGTGTAGAAACTTCTATACACCGTGCTGATAGTGACCTGGAAGCTCCTACACTACTTCACCAACAACGAAGTCATGGTCGTCACTTCATTCCTGCTAGGAGACATCGTCCACAACCACGACGCCGCGGGATGCATCTCCAAGTGGGCACTCGAACTAATGGTCCACGACATTAGGTACATCCCCCACACTGCTATAAAGTCTTAGGCTCTCGTGGACTTTGTCGCCGAATGGATAGAGGTCTAGCTCCCGACCCCAGATGTCTCCCACAAGTATTGGACGATGTACTTCGATGGGTTGGTGATGGCATCTGGCTCGAGGGCTAGAGTGGTTTGGATCTCCCCAGATGGGAGCAGGCTCCCCTACATGATTCATCTCTACCTTTCGGCCTCAAACAATGCCATGGAATACGAGGCCCTCATCAATGGACTACGCATCGCCATTGAGCTCAGCGCTATGTGGCTATACATCCGCAATGACTCAGAGTTGGCCGTCGACCAGGTCATGAAGGAGTCCTCTTGCAAAAGCCCCCTAATGGCAGCATACTATTAGGAGGTGCGCAAGCTCAAGGACAAATTTCTGAGGATTGAGCTACATCATGTCCCCCAAAAGGACAATGATGCCGTCGATTTTCTCACAAAATTGGTTGTTATGCGGGTTCCGTCTTCGAATCAGGTCTTCATCAACGACCTTCGCGAGCCGTCTGCCCACATCCTAGAAGGTCTGATTTAGACACACTCCGGCACCAACCTGGCACCCAGGGGCTCCAACCTTAGTGCCTCCATGCCGACGTCGCCCACCAATGTCACCGTGGTGGCACTCGATCAAACTGACTGGAGAACACCACTACTTGCCTACCTCCTTGAGGAGATACTCCCACCAGAAAGGACTGAAGCGCGATGAATTGCTTGATGCGCTAAGACATTCGTTGCATTCGGTAGCAAACTTTACAAGCGAAGTCCATTAGGAGTACTCATGAAGTGCGTCCCTACCGACCGAGGGAAACAGCTCCTCCATGAGGTCCATGCCAAAATCTATGGACATCACATGGCCCCATGGTAACTGGTCAGAAAAGCCTTTCGACAAGGTTTTTATTGGCCCACTATGCTATGAGAGGCAGAGGAGGTCGTCCGCAGGTGTAAGGGATGCTAGATCTACGCTCGACAAACTCATTTGCTAGCACAGGAGCTTCAAACTATCCCCATCACCTAGCCATTTGTGGTCTGGGGCCTTGACATGGTTAGACCCCTCAAAAAGGGCTAGGGTGGCTTCACTCACCTACTCGTAGCAGTGGACAAATTCACCAAATGGATAGAGGTGAAGCCCATCATCAACATTCACTCAGAAGAGGTGATCAAGTTCTTCCATGACATCATCTACTGTTTTGGTGTTCCTAACTGTATCATCATTAACCATAGAACTAACTTCATCGAGAAGAAGTTCCTAGACTTCTGTGATGGATATGGCATCAGGATCGACTGGGTCTCGGTCGGACATCCACGTACTAACAGTCAGGTCGAGCGGGCCAATGGCATGATCCTCTAAGGACTCAAGCCACACATCTTCAACCAACTCAATAAGTATATCAGGCGATGGGTTGTAGAGATCCTAGTGATCCTCTAGAGCCTAAGAATGACCCCAAACTGATCCACAGGATTCACACCTTTCTTCCTAACCTATGGAGCTAAAGCAGTGTTGCCCTTCGACCACAACGCCCCAAGAGTGAAGGCATTCGACCAGGACCAAGCCACGGAGGCTCAGCAGGACATGATAGACCTACTCGAGGAGGCTCGTGAGATGACCATCTTCTGCTCTGCTCGCTACCAGCAAACTCTCTACAGGTACCATGAAAGAAAAATCAGAGGGAGGATCCTCGAGGTCAGAGACCTCATGCTCTGAAGAACCCAATCAACCAAAGAGAAACATAAACTCTCTCCACCATGGGAAAGATCCTATATGGTGATCGAGATGATCCGACCAGGCACCTACTGACTGAAGGACGACAATGGCAATGTTCTCACTAACATATGGAACATCGAACTGTTTGTCATTTCTTCCCCTAAAACTCGGTCTTACCGCTTTTTTCATTCAACGTTTGCTCCTACAAGCACCCCAGCTCAAACACTCTTGGCCTAGGTTGCTCGAGGGCTCCACAAGGGTGCGATACCACCCCTCTTTTTTACTATCATATAGTAATACTTTTCACCCAAACAAAAGGGTAGTCCATTCATTTATTTACCCTACGTAACTTATGTTTTAAACTCCTGACCGATCACACCCTGCCATGACCTATGGTTATGAGCAGCTGAGCCATGCGGGCCATGCCCGAGTTCTTAAGGTTGTAGCCTATGGGTCAAACGGGCAGGTGCGAAAAAGAAAGGATAAAAAACAAAGCTATGCTAGGGTGAAAACAACGACGGATGGGACAAGCTTCCCCTTACGAGTGATTCCATCACAAAAATGAAACTGAAGTATTCATGAATACAAAAAATTGTCCACATGAGGGCTCCCCCACAAACTTATCCTTTACATATACTAACTGTTTCTACTCTAAATTCTATTATGGCTGCCCGGTGGCATCGGCTGATGGCTCGGTCGACGAGGATAAGGGCTGCTCACCTTCCGATGGGACGACATTTGGCTCGGTCAGAGGTGGGACGACACTAGCTCCTGACTCAGTCTCCACTCTATCCGTAGGCTAGAAGACATCATCTTGATGCACGCCTTCAGCCACGTTCACATGGCGAGACTCCAACACCCACTACGTGAAGACTTGCTCGGTAACCATCTGTGCGTATGGTACCAAGCTCTCCCCAAGCGCAAGGATGGCATCCACGCTCTAGCCATCGGCGTACCCTCTATAGATGGTGGGGAAGTCCAAATCCGGGTGGTCCATCGCCAATAAGGTCAGCACCCCTGATGTCCCATAGAACATGCCGTCGGAGATAAGCGCCTGAACTTCATTTGAGACCTCTGCCAGCTGGACGGCGGGCATGCTGGTGCTCGGCGCTGACTCGAACACCTCAGAAACAACCACCTCGAGAGCACATCGCTCTTCAAGGGACTTGGCTAGCACCTCCATGCTCCGACCGATCACCGCCTTGGTTGTCTCCAGCTCCTGCTCCAGAGAACTAATTTTTATGCCCAATTCTAGAAAAAGGATGACAAGTTCATAAGCAAAGGAAAGGAAAAACCAAGGCATCAACCAAAGGCGGAATAGGTACATACCAAGGCAGGTGTTTTCAAGGATGGAGAGTCCTTCCTCCTGCCGGGTCACCTTCTCAAGTAGTCGAGCATTCAACTCCTCTGCCCCAAGTACCTGCCCCTGGAGTGCGAGCACTTCTTGATCAGCCTCCAACTAGGCCTTCCACTATGTCTCTAGAGCCTCCAAGGACTTCTAGAGCACCACCTTAGTCTCCGCTAGGTGGACCTTCACTGCGTCAAGTCCTTGCTCAGCAGTAGTCGCCCATTCTGCCATGAGCAATTTCGCCGCCCATGGTCCTATCGCCTTGGCCACCTAGTCTTGGGACTCGCGGTAGGTGGATTCTAGCTGGCACTCAAGCTCATTGACCCACCATGACATCATGGCTTCTTGCTCCACCCATCCATGTTCCTCCTAAAGGAAACAAGATTTGTGGATCGACGTTGCCTCTAACTCTTGTAAAACGAGAAAGCAAACATGCTGAAACAACCAATGAAAGACCAAGGAGTCAAGGACAAATGCTAAAAATGTAGAAAGCTTACCTCTGCAACGCATGGTAGATAAACTAAGACTGCCTAATGGACAAGCTCAACCCGCTCCAAGGCCTCCTAGAGCCTCGCCTTGGTTTGGGCGAGATCGGACTCCATTGATAGTCCTCTCTCCTCAAGCATGTGCCAGAGCCCCACCTCCTCCTCATCGCGAAGGATGAACCAAGCCTTCCTTAGGTCACTAGGGTAGGGCCACACCAGCTCATGGGTTACCCCTAGCCCATTCAAAGATCTAGCCGCCCCAATATCGTGTGATGACTGGACCATCGCCAACTCCTGCGATGGTGAGATGGCTGGTGGCTCCACCCTAGTGCCTGCCTCACTGGAGCAGGGGATCTCCACTATCTCAACTCCATGGCCAGTCGGTAGATGTTCTACCTCTAGCCTAGCCATGTCTCCTCCTGACCCCTCCAGCTCTAACCAGGAGGGCGAGCCGTGTGTTCCTCCACCGGGCGAGGTAGGGAGCCTGATTTCCCTCCTCTCTTCCATCGTGGCTGTTGGGGGGAGGGATCGCAAGGGTCACCTCTAACCCAACCTTCATCATCACCACGGGGATCGCCACCTTCACCGCCACCGCTACTGCCACCATACTCGTGACTGGTCGGGAGGGCACAACCCCTAGAAGGGATGGTCGCACCGCCGCCAATCTACTTTCCCTGTCACTCATCGTGACTCGCTATAGGCTGGGCCTCTACTCCTCCCACATGGGAGGCAGGGCGATGCCAAGTCCTATCAGTCCTTAGCCACTGTAAAAAAAGTATTGGTTAGTCGTGCTCAAAAAAGTCAACTATGAGATTAAAAAGGAACATAGACGCATACCTGGACGAAAGCGGCAGGGCCCTGAAGCCTCGACCCGCTAGCGACGAACCCACCAGATGAGGACCAATCATAGGTCGCGACCCACGCCCCCTCATATCAGCCAAGGGAGGAGTCGACCCGGTCGGTTCTCGATCATTCCACGAATGGCCGTGACTGCCGGCCCGTGGCGCACCCACCAGAGTAACTGATAGGGCATCTCCCCATTGTGGGTCATGGGCACGCACCGACCCCAAAGATATGGGGGTACGAGCACGCTATTCCGATCGGCCAGCATGCCCCTCCATGCTTAGAGCAGGGGGTGTGAAGCCAACGATACCTCCGAAGGGCGCGGTGACTGCACCCACTTTGCCTCTTGCACGATGGCAGCATCCAAGCTCACGGCACGCTTCCTTAACACGGTAACATCACCATGCCTATCTATATCCTGCCCACCATCGACGGATGTGACCGTAGGCTCATGGTTCTCCACTGAGGCCATGATGATGCCCCTATCTCCTTCATCCTTGGAGGTGCTCGCATCACCACCCATCTCCATGGGCTCCTCCAACTCAAGCTCTGCCTCCATGTCGCTCCTATTTTCACCCGCCTAGACCCGCCGACCGATCTCCTTCTCCTTCTCGAACCTTCTTTAGGCCATCTCAGCTCTCTTCTTCTTTTTGGCAATTGCTGCCTCTTTTAGAGTGGCTTGCCGAGCTGCACCCTTCAGCCCCCTCAGAAGATGCAGCCAAGACTTGTAACCCACGAGTCCCTACAAAATGGATGACTTGAAGTCAAAATACAGGAGAGCAAGAGGGAAAAGTACACAGAATAAGAACAAGGGAGCATACCAGATTGGATAGCTTTGCGGCATGAAGAGGTCTAGGCTTTCCTTCAAGGGACTCTTTGTCCCTCAGCTGCAGCACATGATTGAGTGACTTCGTCCTTTGCAGACTTCTCTGGTGACACGCGGTCGGGATCCATTGGGCTAGAGTAGGGCCACATTGGCCACCTCCTCTTCACCAATAGGGCGACTCAATGGCGGAAGAAGATGTGGAACACCTGCAGCCCATTGAGGTTGTGCTGCACTAGCTTCTGAAGCTCTGCCTCGATGACCTCCAGCTTGTTCTGCTGACTGGAGGGACCCCATGACTAGCTCTCTAGCCTTCTTCTGATGAACGGTGGGAATGGCACCTCCGCTGGGTTCCTAATGTAGAACCACTCTCCATGCCACCCCCGATTAGAGTCGTAGGGGGAGTACATGGGGTAGGAGCCCGACGGCCTTGGCTTCTTCTGCAAGGTGAAGCCCCCAACTAGCGTGGTTCTAGGTGGCTTCCCCTCCAACAAGGCTCACCCGGTAAAGATCCACCGGAAGAGGTCCATGTGCGGCTCCATGTTGAGGAAGGCCTCGTAGATGGTGACAAAACTAGCAATGTGTAGCACCCTAGTTGGATTGAGGTGTTGCAGTTCTAGGCCCCACTCATTGAGGAGCCTGCATAAGAACTAGTGCGTGGGATATCCTACCCCGTGCTCATGGAAGGCAAGGAAGGAGACAATCTCATCAGCTTGAGGTCGTGGAACAGCTTCCCTTGGCATAGGAGCCCTCCAATGCACCACCTCCTTCGATGGGAGCAGCCCCTTCTCGGTGAAGGTGGCCAGCACCGCCTTATCTACGTTGGGTGGCCTCCAGTTCGACATTGCACTCTGGATTCACGAACAAATCTGTGAGTTCTCCTATAACACCCAAAAATTCTACTACAAATTAGCAATTTATTCTTATCCTTTAATACATTTTCTAGGTATTTTTAACTTAGGCCAAATAATAAATATTAGATAAATAAAATAAACTATAAGGTTTAGAAACTTGTTTGTTGCATTCATGCTAAAGCATATTGGTTTTGATTGAGTGCAGGGTTAGATGATTTGAAGTTGAATTCAAATCCCATTTGAATTTGGCTTAAAATTGAAAATAGAGGAAATAGAATTGGAAAATGATTTGATTTTGAAAAACTCATTTTCTTCCCTTTTCAGCCCAACCGAACTAGCCCAGCCCCTTCCCCCTTTCTTTTCCCAAGCTAGCCTGCTACCGCACGTGGCCTAGCCAGGCGCACCAAGCCCACTTGGCGGCCTGCCCCACACTTGCTCGCACTGGCCCACAACAGCACCGCACGCGGCCTAGCCTGCTGCACCGGCCCTCTCTAGCACACGCACCGCGCGAGGCCCAACTTGGCGCCCTGGCCCATAGTGCCCGCTAGCTCGGCCTTCATCGCTCGCACGCCGTGAACCGTTTTTCTTCCCTCACTGTCCCGCAGGACCCACCTGTCAGCACCTTTCTTCTTCTTTCCTTTCTTCTTCCTCAGCCTTTCTGTTCTTCACCGCCTGGCACTTTCCTTTCTTTGGTCGCTGATGGCGTGGCCATGCACGGAAAGCCACCATCATCGCCCGCTTATGGCAGGCGGCCAATCCCACCTGATTTCCCCGCTTCCCTTCCTTATTTCCCCCACCATCCAGCCTATAAAACTCCAAGCCGAGCCCCGCCTCCTCTCCCATCCTCTGCTCGCAGCCGAGAACCACCGCCGCCGTAGCTTTCCCTTGCCCACACCACGAAGCTCGATGCCGACGCCACTTGAAGCTCCGTCGTGACCTCCCGCGCCCGTAGGTACCTCCCTCTTGTGAATTTGGTCATGACTTCCTTGGATTGAACCTCACCTGCATGTACTTCTCTCTCCAGAGCTCTGCTGCTATCGACCAAGCCTCTAGAGCCCATCCTAAACACCGAGAACGCCCCCAACCGACTCCCGGTGAGCTTCCCATCCTCCCAGTACCCTCCATTCTTGGTTTCACGCCCTGGAACGCCGTACCGATGAACCCCAGCCATCACCGGCCATGGCGCCGCCATTAGGTCTTTCTTCCCTGGTGACCTGCTGCCCCCATAAACGCCTGCACCATCAGATTGTAAAGGAGCGGCCTAGATTAGCCCATATCGTTTTGGTCCACCGTGGGCTGTGGACTCGATCCATAGAGCTGCGTCAGCACACCCACGTCAACGCGCCCACGCATGCGTGGTGCACCGCGCCTACCAGAAGCCGCCACGTGGCCGCCCAGTCAACAGCCAGGACCAAACCGCAGATAGCCGCGCGCATTTTTTAGAAAGGCCCTTCGGTTTTCTCAGAATCAACCCGTAGTCCATTCTAATTCAAAGTAATTATTTTTCGGCCCTGTTTTTATTCGGTTTGGCCCCTGTACTTTCCAGATTTAGTACCCGCAGTCCTATAACCATGAGAATTTATATTTTTAATTGTTTTAATTCAAAAATAGGTTCAGTTTATTTATAGAAATGCCATTACATCTTATTTCATGCATAACTTTCATGTTTTAAGTCTGATTTGAGTGATTCTTTCGCTCACGTGTTCATAGCAATGCGTAGAATAGATTTGTAAGCTTTTCAACTTATGTTTTCACTATTTGGTGTACTGTTCTAATGGAAGTCTATCTTGTATGCATGTAATGATTGGTATAATGCTTGATTGATGATTGGATCACGATTAGAGGGTGAGCCATTTGAGGTGACTGAGGACCGCCAGTAGGATCAGCAGTACTCCCAGGATGACTTTGTGGAAGGCAAGCGTACCAAAGGCCCCTTGTTACCTATAACTATTACCACTTACATTCATGCATGTGTTTAAATTGAAATGCCTTTAAGGACTTTACCTAGATGATTCCTTGTACCACATATCCTTGATACCTAGGATTATTGGGTAGGCATTTTGGATAGATGTTGCAGCGCTTAACATAAAATAATTGTGAAACATGATTAAAGGCTATATGCAATGTGATAAAATGGAGCTTTTTAGCAACAGATAGGGGCTAGAGTATGGGGTTGAGTACTCTAGTGCCTCTCCCTAAGGACTTAATCTAGAAGCGGCAACCCAGGAGGGACCATACAACCTGAGTGTCACATGGCTCTAACTTTAACCTGTTAACTAGATTGTACTAGCTCGTCTGTAGCTCCAGTAAGGGGTAAGAGGGTATCTTTCCTTTTTCTGTTAGGGTGTGCACCGTGCTACGATGCCCACGCGTGCCATTCCTTTGTAGCTATGACCTGTTAGTGCAACTAGCTAAGGGTTTCATAGTAAAACTCTGCCACACTTCCTAGGAAGAGGTGTAGTGGGTCTCGCGAACCCCGGCATTGGGAATCATGGCTCGGTGGGTAAAGTTATACAATTTTTGTAGAAATAAGTAACCTATTATAACAGCCATGCTCACGGATACGAGCGGTCTAGATCCTTCGAGATTAGTGGTTACTGTGGATGATGGATGGTTGGGAATTGAGATAAACATGACTATACTTTGATATCACTTGGAAATTGGGACTGTTCATTAAAGTAGTGAATCAGGATGCCAAAAAAATGATCAACTAAAATTGCGAACCACGGTCAAACAGTGTCAAGCCTCTTTGAGCCTCATAGATCCCTTTGATATACTTGCCTAAGCATGGTGAGCTTACACTTGCTTTACATCTAATGAAAATCCCAGATGGGTAACAGATAATGCATATGAAGAGTTTTCTGGAGGATGTCCTAGGACTACTAGGGAGACTGTTCACCAGTTGGAGTCCCTGTGGCAGTTGGGCTAGTTATTCCGCTGTGATTGTAATAATATTGCCTTTGAGCAAACTTTGTATTAACTTTATGATGAGATATGTGATGTAATAAGTACTTTACTTTGATACTATTGCAATTTGTGATATATGTGTGTGTTTGGACATCCTGGGCGCACATATATGAGTACTTGGTTTTGCTATGCAAAATTGGGTGCGACAAATTGGTATCAGAGCTACAACTGACTGTAGGACGAACAACCTAGTTAGAAATGGATGTTTTTAGGATCACATTATCTTTATTTTACTACCTTTAATTTGCTATAAAAATTTTGCTTATATTCTATTCTTTATCTGTTGCCAAAAATAATTTTGTTCTAATACTCAACCTTTTCATTCTTGTAGATGGCCCATACCAAGCAGACCCCACGCAAGAGGACCATCCTGATGCCCACCAGGAGGACCAGGTTCACATTGGGCAAGCATGTCTCAGCACATCTGGTGGATGCTCTTAGGAACTAGGAGGAGGAACCGCCTATGGAGGTGCTCATGGGGGAACCTCTGGAGGACTTGCTGGAGGATCCAATGGATGAAGAAATAGAAGAGGGGCCCATGTTTGAGGAGCCCATTGAGATAGAGGAGTCTGAGGATGATCCTATGGAGGAGCATGAACAAGGTGGCTAGGAGGGAGCTGGTGACCCCGACAATGGAGATGACTCTGATGATTCTGATGCTGATGGAGGTGATGACGGTGGAGATGGTGGTGATGATGGAGGAGACGGTGGAAATGGGGGTGATGACAGTGATGATGATCACAATGCACTGTTGGCTTAGGGATGGACCACGAAGATCCACTACGACTTGGAGGGTGATGCTTACTACCACCCTAGGCTTCTCGCACTTGTACAACGCTACCACCCCGGAGGCACTGTTCAGTACAGGACGGAGCATTGGACCCACCCCGACTACACCAGCTTCTGGGAGATAGAAGTGTACATCTGAGAGGGGACTCGGATGCGCTACATCCACCGTGCCACCACTGCATGGCTCACACATGCGGCCATCATCAGGGATGTAGCTCGACAGGCGTTGATGGTCAACCACAACCGCCACTTCGACGACATCGCCTGGGAGGACGACCGCTATCTTCCCCGCCGTCGAAGCGAATAGTCTACATGCAACATCGCTGCACCACTTGGAGAGGCAACCCTGAGGCTGAGGCCTACCTTGTTGTGCTTGGCTGAGATCAACACCGACTTGGATTAGACCCTAGACGAGCTCGATGTCATGGGGAAGGCCTACATGCAGCTGGCCCGTGAAAACACTACACTGAAGCAGTAGCTAGGAGGTTCAGATGTGGAAGAGCTAGGAGTACCTACTCAGTCACCCCCGAGGAATATAGGAGAGTTTGGAGACCCTAGCACCAGGACCAATGTCGACCCGTATCCATAGGAGAGTCTTAAAAATATGTAATAAACACGCGTAGTTACGCGAGAGAGTGTTTAGTTTCTTTTAATGGTTGGACAAGTGTTAGTTGCATGGTTGGATGTTTATCATTATGAATAATGTTTGATTTGGATCTTTGATATGATTGTGATGACTTGTGGGCATGTCCACGGTCATTTAGTTAAGCTTAAGGTTTAAGGATATTATGAATAAATAGTTGGGTTTCGTTTTATCATGCTGTCCATTCTGTATCATTTGGAGCAGTCTGTCTTTATCAGTTCATATCTCATAATCTAGATGTCCAATGATCATGAATTTTTTATGGAGATAAGTATACTTCAACATCTTTCTTTTGGATCTAGAATCACCTTAATACCTATTATAAATTGTGAGATACAGCTGTTGTAAGTTGAGGGTTCTGCGCTGTCAGAATTTTGGAACAGTACTGCTTGTTGTCTGTATTTGACTAAGTAAACGTCAGAATATGGAAAAGTGTTCTGAATGAAAGTTGTATATAATTTCATAAGCTTTCCAGAAAGGTAAAATATGCAATCAAATGATAAACATGAGTGAGATATGCTCGTTTTACTGAACTATTGTTGTCCAACTTGCCGGAAAAGTTTAGAACAAATATCCTCTTGTATACCCTACATATATCTCTTGTCTACACCTACTCTTGTTACACCAGTATCTTTTAAGAGTTATATGCTTAGACATGTGAGACTTATATGATGCATCTATAGATGATAAACACCAGGAGGAACAACCAGGGAGGCAAGGAACTGCCACCACCACCCCCAGTCACCATGGAGCAACTAATGATGATGCAGACACAGTTGCTTCAGCAGATGGCCCAGAATATGCAGAACATGGGGCAAGAGAATGGGAATGCACCCCCTCATGCCAAAGATAAGAGGGGAGAGTTCCTGAAAGGACACCCACCTGTATTCAAGCACTCTGCCAACTCACTCTAGGCTGACGACTGGCTACGTGCCATTGAGAGACAACTAGAGATTGCTCAGTGTGATGATAAGGAGAAGATTTTATATGCTTCTGGACAGTTGCAAGGAGCTGCTCTAGATTGGTGGGCTCATTCTACTTTGGCCGTACCGAAGCTAATCCCATCGCTTGGGCTGAGTTCCATAGTGCCTTTCGCACTCACCACGTGCCTGTAGGACTAATGAAGCTAAAGAAGGAGTTCTTGGCTCTCAAGCAGGGGAGCATGACCATTGCTGAATATTGTGACAAGTTCATACAATTGTCATGGTATGCACTGACTGAGGTAGATGAGGACAGAAAGAGGCAGGAGCTGTTTATGGAGGGCTTGAATGATGGTCTCCAGTACCAGTTGTTGTCTCACACTTTTGCTAACTTCCAGCAGTTGGTGGACAAGGCTTTAGCGATCGAGAACAAGCGCCACCAGATGGAGGACAAAAAGAGGAAATTTCAAGGATAGCAATCTAGGAGCAACTCTTGCTTCCATGCCAACCCTCAACCAGCTCAACCTCAGCAGCGCTATCAAGGTTAGACAGGTCCCAACCGAAACCAACAACCCCAGCGTGCACAGCGACAGTAGCAGCAGTACAAAGCACCAGCTTAGCGCCAGCAGCAGCCCAACAATGTACCTATGAGGAACAATGCCCCCAATGCTCCACAGAGGAATAGCGCACCAAAAGTGCCAAATGTAGTTAATGATAATAAATGCTTCAATTGTGGAGAGCCAGGACATTACTCCAACATATGCCCCAAGAGGACGGCTAACTCGCAGTAGAATTATGTTTGGGGAAAGGTGAACCACGTGACTGCTGAAATAGCTCAGGAGGCACCAGATGTGGTGATCGGTATGTTTCCGTTCAACTCAAACTCAGCTACAGTACTTTTTGATTCTGGTGCTTCGCATTCCTTCATAGCATATACATTCATAAAGAAGCATGGTATTCCAGTAAGTGTTATGAAGAAACACATGTTAGTAAGCTCACCTGGAGGGGTAATGAAAGCAGAGTCGATATGCTTAGCTGCTAGTCTCAGCATAAGGGGGGTAAAATTTCAAGCAAATCTTGTAGTCATAAACTCCACCGGTATTGACGTCATATTGGGTATGGATTGGTTAAGGTTGCAGAAAGTAGTTATTAATTGTGGCAATAGTTCTGTGAATCTTATCACTTCATCTGGAGAGGAAGTTGTGTATGTGGCAACTTAGTCAGCTGTAGAAATCTATCGGGTTAATCAGTTGGAGGGCATAACCTTAGAAGATATAAGGATAGAAAATGAGTACCCAGATGTCTTCCCTAAGGAATTGCCAGGTATGCCACCTGAACGAGACATCGAGTTTATAATTGAACTTTTACCTGGAACTACACCCATAGCTAAGAGACCCTATAGAATGGGAATGAATGAATTAGCAGAACTTAAGAAACAATTAAGGGAATTGTTAGATAAGGGTTATGTTCAACCTAGTTCTTCACCTTAGGGTGCACCAGTACTATTTGTAGAAAAGAAGGATGGTACACAGAGGATGTGCATAGATTACAGGTCACTTAATGAGGTCACAATTAAGAACAAGTACCCACTGCCTAGAATTGATGACCTATTTGACCAATTGAAAGGGGCTTGTGTGTTTTCCAAGATCAACCTTCGATTTGGATACCATCAGTTGAGGATAAGATGTACTGACATCCCCAAAACTACTTTTGTGACCCGATATGGACTGTATGAGTTCACAATCTTGTCTTTTGGTCTGACAAATGCACATGCTTACTTCATGTATCTGATGAACAAAGTGTTCATGGAGTACCTCGACAAGTTTGTTGTCATGTTCATTGATGACATATTAGTGTACTCTAAGAATGAAGAAGAACATGAAGAACATTTGAGATTGGTATTGCAGAAGCTTAGAGAACATCAGCTTTATGCCAAGTTTAGCAAATGTGAGTTCTGGCTAAAAGAAGTATCTTTCCTTGATCACATAATCTCTAATGGAGGAGTAGTAGTGGATCCCAAGAAGGTTAGAGATGTGTTGAGTTGGAAGCCACCTAAGGATGTTAGTGAGATTCATAGTTTTCTGGGTATGGTTGGGTACTATAGGAGATTCATTGAGGGATTTTCTAAGTTAGCCAAGCCCATGACTGCTTTGTTAGAGAAGAATGCCAAATTTGTATGGACTAAGCAATGTTAGGACAGTTTTGAGGAGTTGAAGAAGAGACTGACTTCTGCCCCAAGTGCTTATCTTACCTAATCTCACTAAAAGCTTCTCTATCTATTATGATGCCTCATGGCAAGGTCTAGGTGGTGTTCTTATGCAAGAAGGCAGAGTTGTTGCCTATGCATCCATACAGCTGAGAAAACATGAGTTAAATTATCCGACTCATGATCTGGAATTAGCAGCTGTGGTGCATGTTCTCAAGATTTGGAGGCATTACTTGATTGGTCATAAGTGTGAGATTTATACAGATCATAAGAGTTTGAAGTACATATTCACATAGTCAGATCTAAATCTGAGGCAACGCAGATGGCTAGAGTTAATCAAGGATTATGATTTGGATATACACTATCACCCGAAGAAAGGCTAATGTTGTAGCAGATGCCTTGAGTAGAAGGAGTTATGTGAACATGGCCTATACAACTCAACTACCTGAAGAGTTGTGCTGAGGAGTTCAAATACCTAAATTTGGGTATTGTGGCCAACACCATGGAGTTAGAGGTAGAACCTACTCTGGAACAAGAGATTCAGTAAGGGATAGTTGAATGATGAGAGGATCAAGGATATTACAGGAACGTATAGTGATTGGTAAGGCCCTAGGATTCTACATGGATGATCAAGGGACTAGTATGGTCTGGCAAAAGGATTTGTGTGCCTAGAAGTGAAATCTATTAGGGAGTCTATCTTGAGGGAAGATCATGACTCAGCCTATTCATACACCCAGGAAGTACTAAAATGTATCTTGATCTTAAAGAGAGATACTAGTGGTATGGACTAAAGAGAGATGTAGCTGAACATGTGGCCATATGTGACACGTGCCAAAGAGTAAAAGCAGAACATCAGAGGCCAGCAGGTTTGCTACAGCCTATGAAGATACCCGAGTGGAAATGGGAAGAAGTTGGAATGGACTTTATAGTTGGATTACCCCGTACATAGAGAGGATTTGACTCTATCTGGGTGATTGTAGACCGTCTGACTAAAGTGGCACATTTCATTCTGGCAAAGGCAACCAATTCAGGTGCAAAGTTAGTAGAGTTATATATGGAAAGGATTGTATGTTTACATGGAGTACCAAAGAAGATTGTTTTGGATAGGGGTACACAGTTCACATCACATTTTTGGTAGAAATTACATGAGTCCATGGATATGAAGTTGAACTTTAGTTCAGCTTACCATCCTCAAACAGATGGACAGACCGAGAGAACAAATCAGATCTTAGAGGATATGCTAAGAGCTTATGCTCTGTAGTATGGGACAAGTCGGGATAAGAGTTTACCTTATGCCAAATTCTCCTATAATAATAGCTACCAAAAGAGTCTTAAGATGGCACCATTTGAGGCATTATATGGCAGGAAGTGCAGAACCCCATTGTTTTGGAATCAAACGGGGGAAAGTCAAGTCTTTGGACTAGATGTTTTGCAACTGGTAGAAAAACAAGTGCAAACAATAAGGCAAAACTTGAAGGTTGCACAGTCTCGACAGAAAAGCCATGCGGACACGAGGAGAAGAGATTTGGTGTTTGAAATTGGTGACTTTGTTTATATCAAAGTTTTACCTATGAAAGGAGTTAAGAGATTTCATACCAAGGGAAAGTTGTCATCCAGGTATGTGGGACCATTCAAGATCATCAATGGGAGAGGAGAAGTTGCTTACCAGCTAGAATTACCAGAGCAGCTCTCAGGTGTTCATGATGTCTTCCATGTGTCAGCAACTTAAGAAATGTTTGAGAGTACCCGAGGAACAACTACCTTTGGAAGAACTAGATATCCGAGGGGATCTATCATACAAAGAATATCCAATAAGAATCTTGGAAATAGCAGAGAGAATCACAAGAAGTAAAATAATAAGAATGTGCAAGATTCAGTAGAACAGACATTCAGTGGATGAGGCAACTTGGGAAAGAGAGGAAGATCTAAAAACTGACTATCCCAATCTCTTTGAACCATCTGAATCTTGAGGACGAGATTCATCTTAAGGGGGTAGGTTTGTAACACCCAAAAATTCTACTACAAATTAGCAATTTATTCTTATCCTTTAATACATTTTCTAGGTATTTTTAACTTAGGCCAAATAATAAATATTGGATAAATAAAATAAACTATAAGGTTTAGAAACTCGTTTGTTGCATTCATGCTGAAGCTTATTGGTTTTGATTGAGTGCAGGGTTAGATGATTTGAAGTTGAATTCAAATCCCATTTGAATTTGGCTTAAAATTGAAAATAGAGGAAATAGAATTGGAAAATGATTTGATTTTGAAAAACTCATTTTCGTCACTATTCGGCCCAACCGAACCAGCCTGCGCTGGCCTGCTACCGCACGCGGCCCAGCTAGGCGCACCAAGCCCACTTGGTGGCCTGCCCCGCACCTGCCCACACTGGCCCACAACGGCACCGCACGCGGCCCAGCCTGTCGCACCGGCCCTCTCCCACGCACGCACCGTGCACGACCCAGCTTGGCGCCCTGACCCACAGCGCCCGCTAGCTCGGCCTTCATCGCCCGCATGACGCGAACTATTTTTCTTCCCTCACTGTCCTATGGGACCCACCTATCAGCACCTTTCTTATTCTTTCCTTTCTTCTTCCTCAGCCTTTCCGTTCTTCACCGCCTGGCGCTTTCCTTTCTTCGGCCACCGATGGCGTGGCCATGCACGGAAAGCCACCGCCGTCGCCCGCTTATGGCAGGCGGCCAATCCTGCCTGATTTCCACGCTTCCCTTCCTTATTTCCCCCACCATCCAGCCTATAAAACTCCGAGCCGAGCCCCGCCTCCTCTCCCATCCTCTGCTCGCAACCGAGAACCATCGCCGCTGTAGCTTTCCCTCGCCCACGCCTCGAAGCTCGACGCCGACGCCACTCGAAGCTCCACCATGACCTCCCACGCCCGTAGGTACCTCCCACTCGTCGATTTGGTCACAAATTCCTCAGATTGAACCTCACCCATGTGTACTTCTCTCTCCAGAGCTCCACCGCCATCGACCAAGCCTCTAGAGCCCATCCCGAATGCCGAGAACGCCCCCAATCGACTCTCGGTGAGCTTCCCATCCTCCTAGTACCCTCCATTCCTGGTTTCATGCCCTTGAACGCCGTACCGGCGAACACCAGCCATCGCCGGCCATGGCGCCGCCGTCGGGTCTTTCTTCCTCGGTGACCCGCTGTCCCTGTACACGCCTACGCCGTCAGATTATAAAGGAGCGGCCCAGATTGGCCCATACCGTTTCGGTCCACCGTGGGCTGTGGACTAGATCCACAGAGCTACGTCAGCACCCACGCCAGCGCGCCCACGCATGCGTGGTGCACCGCGCCTACCAGAAGCCACCACGTAGCCACCCAGTCAACAGCCAGGACCAAACCGCAGACAGCCGCGCGCATTTTTTAGAAAGGCCCTTCGGTTTTCTCAGAATCAACCCACAGTCCATTCTAATTCAAAGTAATAATTTTTTAGTCTGGTTTTTATTTGGTTAGGCCCCTGTACTTTCCTAATTTAGTACCTGCAATCCTATAACCGTGAGAATTTATATTTTTAATTGTTTTAATTCAAAAATAGGTTCAGTTTATATACAGAAATGCCATTACATCTTATTTCATGCATAACTTTCATGTTTTATGTCCGATTTGAGTGATTCTTTTGCTCACGTGTTCGTAGCAATGCATAGAATAGATTTGTAAGCTTTTCAACTTATGTTTTCACTATTTGGTGTACTATTCTAATGGAAGTCTATCTTGTATGCATGTAATGATTGGTATGATGCTTGATTGATGATTGGATCATGATTAGAGGGTGAGCCATTTGAGGTGACTGAGGACCCCTAGCAGGATTAGCAGTACTCCCAGGACGACTTTGTGGAAGGCAAGTGTACCAAAGGCCCCTTGTTACCTATGAACTATTACCACTTACATTCATGCATGTGTTTAAATTGAAATGCCTTTAAGGACTTTATCTAGATGATTCCTTGTACCACATATCCTTGATACCTGGAATTATTGGGTAGGCATTTTGGATAGATGCGGCAGTGCTTAACATAAAATAATTGTGAAATATGATTAAAGGCTATATGTAATGTGATAAAATGGAGCTTTTTAGCAACAGATAGGGGGCTAGAGTATGGGGTTGAGTACTCTAGTGCCTCTCCCTAAGTACTTAATCCTGAAGCGGCAACCCCGGAGGGACCGTACAACCCCAAGTGTCACATGGCTCTGACTTTAACCTGTCAACTAGATTGTACTAGCTCGTCTGTAGCTCCAATAAGGGGTAAGAGGGTATCTTTCCTTTTTTGGTTAGCGTGTGCACCGTGCTATGATGCCCACGCGTGCCATTCCTTTGTAGCTATGACCTGTTAGTGCAACTAGCTAAGGGTTTCATAGTAAAACTCTACCACACTTCTTGGGAAGAGGTGTAGTGGGTCTCGCGAACCCCAGCATTGGCAATCATGGCTCGGTGAGTAAAGTTGTACAATTTCTGCAGAAATAATTAACCTGTTATAACAGCCATGCTCACGGATACGAGCGGTCTGGATCCTTTGAGATTATTGGTTACTGTTGATGATGGATGGTTGGGAATTGAGATAAACATGACTATACTTTGATATCACTTGGAAATTGGGACTGTTCATTAAAGTAGTGAATCAAGATGCTAAAAAATTGATCAACTAAAATTGCGAACCACAGTCAAACAATGTCAAGCCTCTTTGAGCCTCATAGATCCCTTCGATATACTTGCTAAGCATGGTGAGCTTACACTTGCTTTATATCCAATGAAAATCCCAAATGGGTATAGATAATGGATATGAAGAGTTTCCGGAGGATGTCCAGGACTACTAGGGAGACATTCACCAGTTGGAGTCCCTATGGCAGTTGGGCTAGTTATTCTGCTGTGATTGTAATAATATTGCCTTTGAGCAAACTTTGTATTAACTTTATGATGAGATATGCGATGTAATAAGTACTTTACTTTGATACTATTGCAATTCGTGATATATATATGTGTGTGTTTGGACATCCTGGGTGCACATATATGACTATATGATGTAACACCCAAAATTCTACTGCAAATTAGTAATTAAATTCTTGCCCTATTTATACATTTTCTAGGTATTTCTAACGTAGGCCAAATAATAAATATTGTATAAATAAAATAAACTATAAGTTTAGAAACTTGTTTGTTGCATTCATGCTGAATCATATGGTTTTTGATTGAGTGTAGGGCTAGATGATTTGAAATTGAATTCAAAAACTTATTTGAATTTGGCTTAAAAACAAAAATGGAGAAAATAGAATTGGATAGAAATTTGATTTGGAAAAAAATTCACCTTCTAGCCCAACTCCAGCCAGCCTAGCCTTCTTCCTCCCCATTCTTGGCCTGCCTTGCCTGGCGACGGCCCACTCGGCGGCTGCCACGCGCTGGCGCGCTGGCCCACACCCCGCACGGCCTAGCTTGCCACCCGCGCGCGCATCAGCTCGGCCGGCCTTCATCGCCAAGCGAGCCCACCAGCGCAGCCCACCTCAGCACTGTAGCCCGCAACGCCCACTCGTCAGCGCTGCCTTCTTCCTCCACTTTCCTTCCTCGATGCTCCCTTTCCTTTCTCTGCCCGTCAATGGCGTGGCTTCGATGGAAGGCCACCGACGCCCGTATGGAAAGCGCCAAACCCGCCTTGCTCCCCTTCCTTGTATGCCGCAGCCACCCACCTATAAAGGCCAAGCCCCTCCCCTCTGCCCTTCTCCATCCCCTGCTCATTGCCATGAGCCACCGCCGCCGGTGAATCCTCCCCTCCCGAGCGCGAACGCCGTCACCGAAGCCACCCGAGGCCTCACCGTGTTTCACCGCAGCCGAAGGTACCCCTAAATACTCAAATTGGCCTCGTTTTGCCTGGATACATCCTCACCCGTGTGCCTTTTCTCTCTCCAGTTCGTGGCCACTGTCGATGACCAGCTTCGGAGCCCTCCCGGACGCCGCGACCACCACCGTCGACCCCGCGGTGAGCTCCTGACTGTCCCCGTGCCCTCAGATCTTGTTTTGGCGCCCTAGGAAGCCATAGCCCAAGCTCCAGTCACACCGGCCATGGCGCCATCGGCATCTCCTTCTTCCCCAGCGAGCCACCGCCTAGCCCTCACCCCTGCGCCATTGGATCTAGCACGGATGACCCAGATTAGAAACCGGTTGGATTTAAGTGGCAGGTCCACGGTGAACCATGGACCTGGCGCACCGTGCCTGCGTCAGCACTAGTCCACGCCATGTGGTACACCGAGCGAACCATAGTGCACCACATGTCAAATGAGTCAGCAGCCCCGGTCAACACGCGGTCAGCCATGCCTGTTTTACAAAATAGCCCCTCAATTTTTAGTGAATCAACCCGCAGTCCTGGTTAGTTCAAAACAATTATTTTTCGGTCCTGATTTTATTCATTTAGAACTCTGTCATTTCCAGAAATAGTATGCCCAGTCCAAATTTCATTTAAATTCAGATTTTTAATTGTTTTAATTCGAAAATAGGTTAGTTTATTTATAGAATTGCCATTACATCTAATTTCATGCATAACTTTCATGTTTTAAGTCCGATTTGAGTGATTCTTTCGCTCATGTGTTTGTAGCAATGCGTAGAACAGATCTGTAAGCTTTTCAACATATGTTTTCACTATTTGGTGTACTATTCTAATGGAGTTCTATCTTGTATGCATGTAATGATTGGTATGATGCTTGATTGATGATTGGATCACGATTAGAGGGTGAGCCATTCAAGGTGACTGAGGACCCCCAGTAGGATCAGTAGTACTCCTAGGATGACTTTGAGGAAGGCAAGTGTACCAAAGGCCCCTTATTACCTATGAACTACTACCACTTACATTCATGCATGAGTTTAATTTGAATTGCCTTTAAGGACTTTACCTAGATGATTCCTTGTACCACATATCCTTGATACCTAGGTTTATTGGGTAGACATTTTGGATAGATGCTGCAGCACTTAACATGAAGTAATTGTTAAACATGTTTAAAGACTATATGCAATGTGATAAAATGGAACTTTTTAGCAACAGATAGGGGGCTGGAGTATGGGGTTGAGTACTCTAGTGCCTCTCCATAAGGACTTAATCCTGAAGTGGCAACCCAGGAGGGACCGTACAACCCCGAGTGTCACATGGCTCTGACTTTAACCTATTATCTAGTTTGTACTAGCTTGTCTGTAGCTCTAGTAAGGGGTAAGAGGGTATCTTTCCTTTTTCTGTTAGGGTGTGCACCGTGCTACGATGCCCATGCGTGCCATTCCTTTGTAGCTACGACCTGTTAGTGCAACTAGCTAAGGGTTTCATAGTGAAACTCTACCACACTTACCTAGGAAGAGGTGTAGTGGGTCTCGCGAACCCCTGGCATTGGGAATCATGGCTCGGTGGGTAAAGATGTACAATTTCTATAGAAATAATTAACCTGTTATAATAGCCAGTGCTCATGGATACAAGCGGTCTAGATCCTTCGAGATTAGGGGTTACTAGTGGATGATGGATGGCTAGGTTATGAGATAAAGCTTGATGATACTCTAATACCACTTGGGAATTGAGACTGTTCATTAAAGTAGTAATTCAAGGTTGCTAAAAAATGATCAACTAAAATTGCGAACCATAGTCAAACAGTGTCAAGCCTATTTGAGCCTCATAGATCCCTTTGTTATACTTGCTAAGCATGGTGAGCTTACACTTGCTTTACATCCAATGAAAATCCCGGTTGGGTAACAGATAATGGATATGAAGAGTTTCCGGAGGATGTACAGGACTACTAGGGAGACGTTCACTAGTTGGAGTCCCTATGGCAGTTGGGCTAGTTATTCCGCTGTGTTTGTAATAATATTGCCTTCGAGCAAACTTTGTATTTAACTTTATGATGAGATATGTGATGTAATAAGTATTTTACTTTGATACTATTGCAATTTGTGATATATGTGTGTGTTTGGACATCCTGGGCGCACATATATGAGTACTTGGTTTTGCTTGCAAAATTGGGTGCGACAAATTGGTATCAGAGCTGTAACTAACTGTAGGACGAACAACCTAGATAGAAATGGATGTTTCTAGGATTTCATTATCTTTATTTTACTACTTTTACTTTGCTATAAAATTTTTGCTTATATTCTATTCTTTATCTGTTGCCAAAAATTATTTTGTTCTAATACTCAACCTTTTCATTCTTGTAGATGGCCCGTACCAAGCAGACCCCACGCAAGAGGACCATCCTGATGCCCATTAGGAGGACCAGGTTCACTTTGGGCAAGCGTGTCCCTGGCACACCTTGTGGAGGCTCTAAGGAACCAAGAGGAGGAACCACCTGTGGAGGTGCCCATGGGGGAACCTCTAGAGGACTTGTTGGAGGATCCAATGGATGAAGAAACAGAAGAGGGACCCTATGTTCGAGGGACCCATTGAGATAGAGGAGTCTAAGGAAGATCCCAAGGAAATGCAGGAACAAGGTGGCCTAGGAGTGAGCTGGTGACCCCGATGATGGAGATGGTTCTGATGATTCTGATGCTGATGGAGGTGATGACGGTGGAGATGGTGGAGACGATGGAGACGGTGGAGACGATGGGGATGATGACAATGATGATGATCATAATGCACCATTGGCTTCAGGGATGGACTATGGAGATCCACTACGACTTGGAGGGTGATGGCTACTACCACCCTAGGCTTCTCACACTTGTGCATCGCTACCACCCCGGAGGCACTGTACAGTACAGGACGGAGCGTTGGACCCACCCCGACAACACCGGCTTCTGGGAGATAGAAGTGTACATCCGAGAGGGGACTCGGGTGTGCTACATCCACCACTGCCACCACTGCATGGCTCACATGTGCGGCCGTCATTAGGGATGTAGCTCGACAGGCGTTGATGGTCAACCATGACCGTCACTTCGACGACATCGCCTGGGAGGACGATCGCTATCTTCCCCGCCGTCGGAGCGGACAGTCTACGTGCAACATCGCTGCACCACTTGGAGAGGTGAACCTAAGGCTAAGGCCTACCCTATTGTGCTTGGCTGAGACCCACACTGACTTGGATCAGGCCCTGGATGAGCTCGATGTCATGGGAAGGGCCTACATGCAGCTGGCTCGTGAGAACGCTACACTGAAGCAGCAGCTAGGAGGTCCAGATATGGAAGATTCAGGAGTACCCGCTCAGTCGCCCCCGAGGACCAGAGGAGAGTCTGGAGACCCCAGCACCAGCACCAACATCGACCCGTACCCATAGGAGAGTCTTAAAAATATGTAATAAGCACGCGTAGCTACGCGAGAGAGTATTTAGTTTCTTTCTTTTAATGGTTGGACAATGTGTTAGTTGCATGGTTGGATAGTTTATCATTATGAATAATGTTTGATTTGGATCTTTGATATGATTGTGATGACTTGTGAGGCATGTCCACGGTCATTTAGTTAAGGTTAAGGTTTAAGGATATTATGAATAAATAGTTGGGTTTCGTTTTATCATGCTGTCCATTCTGTATCATTCGGAACAGTCTGTCTTTATTAGTTCATATCTCGTAATCTAGATACTCAAAGGTCATGAAATTTTTATGGAGATAAGTAGACTTCAACATATTTCTTTTGGCTCTAGAATCACCTCAATAGCTATTATAAATTATGAGATACAACTGTTGTAAGTTGAGGTTTCTGCGCTGTCAGGATTCCAGAACAGTACTACTTATCGTCTGTATTTGACTAAGTAAACGTCAGAATCTGAAAAAGTGCTCTAAACAAAAGTTGTAGAGAATTTCATAAGCTTTCTAGAAAGGTATGCTACGCAATCATATGATAATCAGAGAGTGAGATATGCTCGTTTTACAGCACAGCTGTTATCCAACTTGCTAGGAAAAGTTCAGAACAAATATCTTCTTGCATACCCTACATATATCTCTTGTCTACACCTACTCTTGTTATACCAGTATCTTGTAAGAGTTATATGCTTGGACATGTGAGACTTATATGATGCCTCTACAGATGGTGAACACCAGGAGGAACAACCAGGGAGGCGAGGAACCGCCGCCACCACCCCCAGTCACCATGGAGCAGCTGATGATGATGCAGACCCAGTTGCTTCAACAGATGGCCTAGAACATGCAGAACATGGGGCAAGGAAATGGAAATGCACCCCCTCATGTCAGAGATAAGAGGGGAGAGTTTCCGAAAGGACACCCACCTATATTCAAGCACTCTGCCGACCCACTCCAAGCTGATGATTGGCTATGTGCCATTGAGAGGCAACTGGAGATTGCCCAATGTGATGATAGGGAGAAAGTTTTATATGCTTCTGGACAGTTGTAGGGAGCTGCACAGGATTGGTGGGACTCATTCTGCTTCGGCCGCACTGAAGCTAATCCCATCACTTGGGCTGAGTTTCGCAGTGCCTTTCGCACTCACCATGTACCTACGGGACTGATGAAGCTGAAGAAGGATGGAGTTCTTGGCTCTCAAGCAGGAGAGCATGACTGTTGCTGAATATCGTGACAAGTTTATACAATTGTCACGGTATGCACCTACTGAGGTACACGAGGATGGAAAGAGGCAGGAGCTATTTATGGAGGGCTTGAATGATGGCCTCCAGTACCAGATGTTGTCCCATACCTTTGCTAACTTTCAGTAGCTGGTGGACAAAGCTTTAGTGATTGAGAACAAGCGCCGCCAGATGGAGGACAAGAAGAGGAAATTTCAAGGACAGCAATCTGGGAGCAACTCTCGCTTCCGTACCAACCCTCAACAAACTCAACCTTAGCAGCGCTATCAAGGTCAGATAGGATCCCAACTGCAACCAACAGCAGCAGCATGCATAGCAGCAGCAACAGCAGTACAAGGCGCCAGCTCAGTGCCAGCAGCAACCCAACAATGTACCAGTGAGGAATAATGCCCCTAATGCTCCGCAGAGGAATGATGCACCAAAAGCGCCAAATGCAGTTAATGACAATAAGTGCTTCAATTGTGGAGAGCCGGGACATTACTCCAATAGATGCCCCAAGAAGACTAACTCACAGCAGAACTACGTTCAGGGGAAAGGTGAACCATGTTACTGCTGAAATAGCTCAGGAGGCACTGAATGTGGTGATCGGTACAGTTTCCGGTCAACTCAAACTCAGCTACAGTACTTTTTGATTCTGGTGCTTCGCATTCCTTCATAACATATACATTCATAAAGAGGCATGGCATTCTAGTAAGTGTTATGAAGAAACACATGTTAGTAAGCTCACCTGGTGGGGTAATGAAAGCAGAGTGGATATGCTTACTGCTAGTCTCAGGCATAAGGGGGGTAGAATTTCAAGCAAATCTTATAATCATAAATTCCACTGGTATCGATGTCATCTTGGGTATGGATTGGCTAAGGTTGTAGAAAGCAGTTATTAACTATGGTAATAGTTCTGTGAATCTTATCACTTCAACTAGAGAAGAAGTGGTGTATGTGGCAACTCAGTCAGTTGTAGAAATCTATCGGGTTAATCAGTTGGAAGGCACAACCATAGAAGATATAAGGATAGTAAATGAGTACCCAGATGTCTTCCCTAAGGAATTGCCAGGTATGCCACCTGACCGAGACATTGAGTTTATAATTGAACTTTTACCTAGAACTACACCTATAGCTAAGAGACCCTATAGAATGGGAGTGAATGAATTAGCAGAACTTAAGAAATAATTAAGGGAATTGTTAGACAAGGGTTATGTTCAACCTAGTTCATCACCTTGGGGTGCATCAGTACTATTTGTAGAAAAGAAGGATGGTACATAAAGGATGTGCATAGACTACAGGATCACTTAATGATGTCACAATTAAGAACAAGTACCCATTACCTAGAATTGATGACCTATTTGACCAATTGAAAGGGGCTTGTGTGTTTTCCAAGATTGACCTTCGATCTGGATACCATTAGTTGAGGATAAGGCATACTGACATCCCCTAAGACCGCCTTTGTGACCCTGTTACGGACTGTATGAGTTCACAGTCATGTCTTTTGGTCTGACAAATGCACCTGCCTACTTCATGTATCTGATGAACAAAGTGTTCATGGAGTACCTTGACAAGTTTGTCGTCGTGTTCATTGATGACATACTAGTGTATTCTAAGAATGAAGAAGAGCATGAAGAACATTTGAGATTGGTGTTGCAGAAGCTTAGAGAACATCAACTTTATGCCAAGTTCAGCAAATGTGAGTTCTGGCTAAAAGAAGTATCTTTCCTTGGTCACATAATCTCTAATGGAGGAGTAGCAGTAGATCCCAAGAAGGTTAGAGATGTGTTGAGTTGGAAGCCACCCAAAGATGTTAGTGAGATTCGGAGTTTTCTGGGTATGGCTGGGTATTATAGGAGATTCATCGAGGGATTCTCTAAGTTAGCCAAGCCCATGACTATGTTGTTAGAGAAGAATGCCAAATTTGTATGGACTAAACAATGCCAGGACAGTTTTGAGGAGTTGAAGAAGAGACTGACTTCTACTCTAGTGCTCATCTTACCTGATCTCACCAAAAGTTTCTCTATCTATTGTGATGCCTCACGGCAAGGTCTAGGAGGTGTTCTTATGCAAGAAGGTAGAGTTGTTGCCTACGCATCCTAGACAGCTGAGAAAACATGAGTTAAATTATCCGACTCATGATCTAGGAATTGGCAGCTGTGGTGCATGCTCTTAAGATATGGAGGCACTACTTGATTGGTCATAAGTGTGAGATTTATATGGACCATAAGAGTCTAAAGTATATATTCACACAGTCAGATCTGAATCTGAGGCAGCGTAGATGGCTTGAGTTAATCAAGGATTATGATTTGGATATCCACTATCACCCGAGAAAGGCTAATGTTGTAGCAGATGCCTTGAGTAGAAGGAGTTATGTGAACATGGCCTATACAACTCAACTACCTGAAGAGTTGTGTGAGGAGCTCAAATACTTGAATTTGGATATTGTGGCCAACACCATGGAGTTAGAGGTAGAATCCACTCTAGAACAAGAGATTCATAAGGGACAACTAGGTGATGAGAGGATCAAGGATATTGCAGAGTATATAGTGATTGGTAAAGCCCTAGGATTCCATATGGATGATCAAGGGACAGTATGGTTTGGTAAAAGGATTTGTGTGCCAGAAGTAAAATCTATTAGGTAGTCTATCTTGAGGGAAGCTCATGACTCAGCCTATTCCATACACCCAGGAAGTACTAAGATGTATCTTGATCTTAAAGAGAGATACTGGTGGTATGGACTAAAGAGAGATGTAGCTGAACATGTGGCTATATGTGATACGTGCCAAAGAGTGAAAGCAGAACATCAGAGGCTAGCAGGTTTACTACAGCCTTTGAAGATACCCGAGTGGAAATGGGAAGAAGTTGGAATGGACTTTATAGTTGGATTACCTCGTACACAGAGAGGATTTGACTCTATCTGGGTGATTCTTGACCGTCTGACAAAAGTGGCCCATTTCATTCTAGTCAAGGTAACTTATTCGAGTGCAAAGTTAGCAGAGTTATATATGGAAAGGATTGTATGTTTACATGGTGTACCAAAGAAGATTGTTTCGGATAGGGGTACACAGTTCACATCACATTTTTGGCAGAAATTGCATGAGTCAATGGATATGAAGTTGAACTTTAGCATAGCTTACCATCCTCAAATAGATGGACAGACCGAGAGAACAAATCAGATCTTAGAGGATATGCTAAGAGCTTGTGCTCTGCAGTATGGGACAAGTTGGGATAAGAGTTTACCTTATGCCGAATTCTCCTATAATAATAGCTACCAAATGAGTCTTAAGATGGCACCGTTTGAGGCATTGTATGGCAGGAACTGGAGAACACCATTATTTTGGAATCAGACGGGGGAAAGCCAAGTCTTTGGACCAGATGTTTTGCAACTGGTAGAAAAATAAGTGCAAACAATAAGGCAAAACCTAAAGGTTGCACAGTCCCGATAGAAAAGCTATGCGGAGACGAGAAGAAGAGATTTGGCATTTGAAATTGGTGACTTTGTCTATCTCAAAGTTTCACCTATGAAAGGAGTAAAGAGATTCCATACCAAGGGAAAGTTGTCACCTAGGTATGTGGGACCATTCAAGATCATCAACATTAGAGGAGAAGTTGCTTACCAGTTAGAGTTACCGGAGCAGCTCTCAGGTGTTCATGATGTTTTCCATGTGTCACAACTTAAGAAATGTTTGAGAGTACCTGAGGAACAACTACCTTTGGAAGAACTAGATATCCAAGGGGATCTATCATACAAAGAATATCCAGTAAGAATCTTGGAAACAGCGGAGAGAATCACAAGGAGCAAAATAATAAGAATGTGCAAGGTTCAGTAGAATAGACACTCAGTGGATGAGGCAACTTGGGAAAGAGAGGAAGATCTGAGAACTGACTATCCCAATCTCTTTGAACCATCCGAATCTCGACGACGAGATTCGTCTTAAGGGGGTAGGTTTGTAACACCCAAAATTCTACTGCAAATTAGCAATTAAATTCTTGCCCTATTTATACATTTTCTAGGTATTTCTAACATAGGCCAAATAATAAATATTATATAAATAAAATAAACTATAAGTTTAGAAACTTGTTTGTTGCATTCATGCTGAATCATATGGTTTTTGATTGAGTGTAGGGCTAGATGATTTGAAATTGAATTCAAAAACTTATTTGAATTTGGCTTAAAAACGAAAATGGAGAAAATAGAATTGGATAGAAATTTGACTTGGAAAAAAAATTCACCTTCTGGCCCAACTCTAGCCAGCCTGGCCTTCTTCCTCCCCCTTCCCGGCCTGCCTTGCCTGGCGATGGCCCACTCGGCGGCTGCCCCGCACTGGCGCGCTGGCCCGAACCCCACGCGGCCCAGCTTGCCACCCACGCATGCATCAGCTCGGCCGGCCTTCATCGCCGAGCCAGCCCACCAGCGCAGCCCACCTCGGCACCACGGCCCACAACGCCCATGCCGCCGCTCTCTCCCTTCTCTCTCTTGCTGCACCGCTGGCCCCACTCGTCAGCGCTGCCTTCTTCCTCCACCTTCCTTCCCCGACGCTCCCTTTCCTTTCTCTGCCCGTCAATGGCGCGGCTCTGATGGAAGGCCACCGGTGCCCGTATGGAAAGCACTGAACCCGCCTTGCTCCCCTTCCTTGTACACCACAGCCACCCACCTATAAAGGCCAAGCCCCTCCCCTCTGCCCTTCTCCATCCCCTGCTCGCTACCGTGACCCACTGCCGCCGGTGAATCCTCCCCTCCCGAGCGTGAACGCCGTCACCGAAGCCACCCGAGGCCTCACCGTGTTTCACCACAGCCGAAGTTCCCCTAAATACTCGAATTGGCCTTGTTTTGCCCAGATACATCCTCACCCGCGCACCTTTTCTCTCTCCAGTTCACGGCCGCCGTCGATGACCAGCTTCAGAGCCCTCCCAGACGCCGCGACCACCACCGTTGACCCCGTGGTGAGCTCCTGACCGTCCCCGTGCCCTCAGATCTTGTTTTGGCGCCCTAGGAAGCCGTAGCCCATGCTCTAGTCACACCGGCCATGGCGCCGCCGGCATCTCCTTCTTCCCCGACGAGCCACCGCCCAGCCCTCACCCCTGTGCCATTGGATCTAGCACGGATGGCCCAGATTAGAAACCGGTTGGATTTAAGTGGCCGGTCCATGGTGAACCATGGACCCGGCGCACCGTGCCTGCGTCAGCACTAGTCCACGCCATGTGGTACACCGAGCGAACCATAGTGCGCCATGTGTCAGATGAGTCAGTAGCCCTAGTCAACACGTGGTCAGCCATGCCTGTTTTACAAAATAGCCCCTCAGTTTTTAGTGAATCAACCCGCAGTCCTGGTTAGTTCAAAACAATTATTTTTCGGTCTTGATTTTATTCGTTTAGAACCCTATCATTTCCAGAAATAGTATGTCCGGTCCAAATTTCATTTAAATTTAGATTTTTAATTGTTTTAATTCAAAAATAGGTTAGTTTATTTATAGAATTGCCATTACATCTTATTTCATGCATAACTTTCACGTTTTAAGTCTGATTTGAGTGATTCTTTCTCTCATGTGTTCATAGCAATGCGTAGAATAGATCTGTAAGCTTTTCAACATATGTTTTCACTATTTGGTGTACTGTTCTAATGGAGTTCTATCTTGTATGCATGTAATGATTGGTATGATGCTTGATTGATGATTGGATCACGATTAGAGGGTGAGCCATTTGAGGTGACTGAGGACCCCTAGCAGGATCAGCAGTACTCCCAGGATGACTTTGAGGAAGGCAAGTGTACCAAAGGCCCCTTGTTACCTATGAACTACTACCACTTACATTCATGCATGAGTTTAATTTGAATTGCCTTTAAGGACTTTACCTAGATGATTCCTTGTACCACATATCCTTGATACCTGGGTTTATTGGGTAGACATTTTGGATAGATGTTGCAGTGCTTAACATGAAGTAATTGTTAAACATGTTTAAAGACTATATGCAATGTGATAAAATGGAACTTTTTAGCAACAGATAGGGGGCTGGAGTACGGGGTTGAGTACTCTAGTGCCTCTCCATAAGGACTTAATCCTGAAGCGGCAACCCAGGAGGGACCGTACAACCCCGAGTGTCACATGGCTCTGACTTTAACCTATTATCTAGTTTGTACTAGCTTGTCTGTAGCTCGAGTAAGGGGTAAGAGGGTATCTTTCCTTTTTCTGTTAGGGTGTGCACCGTGCTGCGATGCCCACGCGTGCCATTCCTTTGTAGCTACGACCTGTTAGTGCAACTAGCTAAGGGTTTCGTAGTGAAACTCTGCCACACTTCCTAGGAAGAGGTGTAGTGGGTCTCGCGAACCCCGGCATTGGGAATCATGGCTCGGTGGGTAAAGATGTACAATTTCTATAGAAATAATTAACCTGTTATAACAGCCATGCTCACGGATACGAGCGGTCTAGATCCTTCGAGATTAGTGGTTACTGTGGATGATGGATGGCTGGGTTATGAGATAAAGCTTGATGATACTCTAATACCACTTGGGAATTGGGACTGTTCATTAAAGTAGTAATTCAGGTTGCTAAAAATTGATCAACTAAAATTGCGAACCGCAGTCAAACAGTGTCAAGCCTATTTGAGCCTCATAGATCCCTTTGTTATACTTGCTAAGCATGGTGAGCTTACACTTGCTTTACATCCAATGAAAATCCCAGATGGGTAACAGATAATGGATATGAAGAGTTTCTGGAGGATGTCCGGGACTACTAGGGAGACGTTCACCAGTTGGAGTCCCTATGGCAGTTGGGCTAGTTATTCCGCTGTGTTTGTAATAATATTGCCTTCGAGCAAACTTTGTATTTAACTTTATGATGAGATATGCGATGTAATAAGTACTTTACTTTGATACTATTGCAATTTGTGATATATGTGTGTGTTTGGACATCCTGGGCGCACATATATGAGTACTTGGTTTTGCTTTGCAAAATTGGGTGCGACATATGTGTACTTGGTTTTGCTATGCAAAATTGGGTGCGACATCTCCTCTCCCTCGCTTTACCCTCTCTTTTAGAAACCGTCGCGGCGCATGAATGGGCTTGCCAACAAGGAAGAAGGAGGAGAGGTAGCAGATGGAGAAAGGCGAAAGGAATGGGACGAAAACCCTCTCCCTTCCCCTATTTAAATGCAGATAGGCATGTGGTGGGACGCGTCTTGACTAATGGGACGTGCCCTGCCCAATGAAACATCACCCGGTTAAAATGGGACGTGGCATGGGTTGGGCCCACCACTACCACAACCCAAGCGTAGGACACAAGGTGCAACCGCATGCAAACAATCCTCCACTTTCCCAGGTGGAGTTTGGAGGGGGCCACCAATAGGATCTCCATCAAGAAAAGACCAACGAGCTACATGTGTCGATTGGATGGCTCAGGCGACTGTCGAGAGATAGGTAAGGAGCAGTGGGATGCCCTACATGGGCTACACCGACTCCATCACAAATGATGGACATGGATCCCATTCGGACATATCCGATAAGAGCTCCTCAAACCCACCACTCATGTCATCAAGGTATCTTTACCAAACCTTCATACTTTATTTTATTTTTTAATGCATAATCATTCATTCATCCTTCCTCATACACGCATTGACACATTCATCCATGCAATCATTCATTCATCCCATACATCCAAAGCATTGCATATGCAATTGATGCATCACAACGCTTCGTGTTGCATCACGAAGTGGTAGTCGCCTCATTCAACATGAGCGACAATCGACCGGGGTTCGAAGGCCATCCCGCAAAGGGCTCGAGGCTGCCTCGCATCAAATAGAGCTAGGGATGAAAATGTAGATGAGGCTCAGTGACCCTCGTCTGATCTGCTTAGGAGCAGACAGGGTCATCTCGACCTCCTCGTTCGATCCTAACCTCGAGCCATAACCACATAATCTCCATCAAGGGGAGGATAGTGGGCCACCTAAGTCAGTCTCTAGAATGGCTCAGGCATCTGCTGGGAGGTGGGTTAAGGAGCAGTGGAATACCATATAAGGGCTATGCCGACCCCATTACGAACAACGGACCCAGATTCCACTCGGACATAACCGTTAGAGAGCTCACCGAGCACGTCACTCAAGCCATCGAGGCAAGCGACGTTAGCTCAGCCCCTCCGGTTACAGAAACCACGGATGGGGGAATGCACGAAACTAAACCAACCCCTCAGCCACGCCTGACACTTGGGTCCAAGCTCCATCGAGCTCGACCCCTCGGCTACGCCTAATGTTTGGGTTGGTGCCCGACGCTTGGGTCTGTGCCCCTAGAAAAAATGGCTCATAACATTGGCAGGTCGAAAAATCCCCTAGGCCATTCTACCCGAATTGCCTGGGGGCTAGGGGGCTACACCCACCGGGTGTGCTCGTGTGCACCCAATGGTAAGTCAAAAAATCCCACAGGCGAATTCTAGGACCACCAAGGCCACGCCCCTTGCTGGGATCCACCTAGTCCGACCCCTGAGGGCTGGCTCCACTTCGGCTGACCCCCAAGGGTAGGCTCCACCTCGGCTGACATTTAGTGCTTAGCTCCGCCTCGCCCGATGTCCGAGGGCTGGCCCCGCTTCACCCAATCCCTCAAACATGGTCCCTAACGGAAGCTCGCGCTGCCACCAACCACTATGGGCCAGAGAGTACAACCCCAGGTCAAACTTCTAACATCATACAGGGAGCGGTAGTGTCTCAGCACGACCCGTCTCTGCGACATGACGTTCCACGGGACTCACATCGACCTGTGGAGATGAACACATGGTCACTATGCTGCCTACACCATGTACTACCGTTGATCAACAATGCTGGTTCATCGATCCAACACCTAGGTCTATGCTCTGTCACGCCCGACCCCTTGGGCATGCCCGATGCATGGGTCTGTGCTCCATCACGCCCAATGGTGACTCACGATCTAACACCTATCTATTTCTCTCATACAAAGAGTATAAACAGCCCCTTCACAACTTCACAGAAGTCCCAAAAGGGCTCAAGGGCTCCTATCAGGATCATAAACCTAGGGTCCCTAATGGGCCCGCTTCCCAGCAAAAACTCAGCCCAACAGATGACATTACAACGATGCACAACTCCTAGGCCGGCCTAGATACCTATCGACAGCCCAAAAGAGTGATCTAGTCTCCGACCGGAAGGTCTGGCCAAGGAGAGAACGACACTCACTTACAACCCACTTTTTTTGACCGGAAGGCCTGGCCAAGGAGGGGACAACGATCGTTTCTGACTCTGACCCATTTTTTCGACCAGGAGCACACCGAACCTCTGCTTACTGCCCTTCTCTGACTGGCGTGGTCGGAGCCAACTAGGAACAATTGTCTAGGGATGCTCGCTTGGTAAGGACCCAAGAAATAGGCGGAGCAGATAAGTCAAGACGCTCAAGTCAACCGCAATACCAAGGACCGTACCCTGCACACCTATAGGACAGTGCTGCCAGGTCATGCCAGAAGGGTGTTTTGCAATCTTTCAGACATGTCAGAACATGAACAGTGTTGTGGGCACCAACGTTTGTCCTACAGTACGGTAGGCGTCGACATTTGCCATACCAGGAGAACACGATGGAGCCTACCACATGCATCTGGGCGTCAATGGTATTGTGGGCATCGACAAACTATCTTGTACCTGATGACATGGGCAACAAGACTAGGAAACACACACTCTCTTTCTCTCTCTCCTAACTTGTAAGGCCATCCCCTTCACCTATAAAAGGGGATGCACTCTCTCCTAAAAGGAGGTTGATTCTGACTCTCTTTCTCTACTAAGCTTTAGACATTTTGAGTACTCGGACATCACCATGGCTCTAGAACTCTAAAGCTACACAGAGCATACGTTCCAATATTTAGCGCACGTAGGAGCTCCCGTCACTCTTGGCCCTTCGGTCTAGAGCCCGATCGGACCTTTAATACCCCCTTCTTATCCCTACTCGTTTGTAACCCTACAACAAACTTCGAGCACCTGAGCTCAGGAATAAAGTCACCGACCGACTCAAACTGGACATAGGGTATGTTGCCTGAACCAGTATAAACCATGTCTCATTGAGTGCTAGGCCATATCTGATCACAGCATACGGCAAAACTACAAATATTTACTTATTGATCACTTTTCGTATCGACACATTTACAGCTCCAAAATAATTTATTATAAAAATACATTTCATATTAATTTAATAATATTTATTATATATCATAAATATTGATATTTTTATATATAATTGTGTTTACACCAAAATTTGGAAGGAGAGTCACAGGGACCCAGAAGCTCCCAGGATCGTATCATCAAAGGATCAGTTGTGGGCTGATCAGAAATAGCTGAGTCAGATGCAAAATCAAGGAATTGGCTTTCTTCAGACAACGCCAGCAGATAACGATGGAGGCTACGCTCGACGCCAGGACGAAAACGTATTGGACTCTACAAAAAGGGAAAGATTAGAGTCTAAGTTATCTTAAATTAGGAATGTTTTCATTATGCCAAAGATTGTATTAAGTCGTACTCGAGTAGGGTTCGTTTTAGGCTCCGGGTATAAATACCAAACCCCGGCTATTGTAGAGGAACCAATCAATCAAATACAAGTCAATTACTTTTTTCGGCTCCGGCCACCCCTTAGGAGTAGGAGTAGAGTAGATCTCGGTGAGTTCTTCGACAAGTATGGTTGCATCAATCCGATCGACCTCCACTGCTTGTTGTAAGTACCATCATGGTTTATACCTCTATTCGTATGGCTACGTCGATCCGGTCGACCCCCACTATGGCTCTGGTATAAGCTAGTTATCGACTCTTATCTAATTCAAGTATGGCCTGTGTGATTCTGTCTCACACCCCACTGCTTGAATTGGATCAAGGTCAAGTTATCGGCTCTATCTTAGAGTGGCAGTCTTTGGTAGATTTATTAAGCTACCGATATTGCTTATTGCTTTAATTGTTTATCTAATTACAGCAATATCACTCTGCCCGATTGAGATTGATCTGGATCGGCCTTATATCTTGTTTAACTCATCGTTTGCTAATCTAGAACTGATCTAATCCGCATCTTAAGCGATGAGTTATGTTTTTATCAGCTGTTTTGTGTCAATCTTAATCGTGCATAGCGTGCGGTTAAGGCATGTTCGATCTTGACTCGATCTATCGGTTAGCAAGAACCATTTCATGGCCCGTCATCACAGCCTATGGGATTCTGCCTCTCACCCCACTATTGGCACCGTGGAGTCGGGATCGTTGGTTGATAGACCCGTTCTTGACAAGACATGACCTTAATTGTGCGTTATGCCTGAATCGGCTGTTTAGCCGATATCGAATGCTTTCACAAACAGTTCACATCACGAGATCATTGAAGTAGGGATAAGTTGAAAGATGTGTTAGCCCCATAATCTTGTTATTGTATTATGGCCTGCATGATTCTGCCTCATGCCCCACTGATATTAGTAATGAGTTAGGGTCATCGAGTCTATTGTTGTTTCTACGGCCTGCATGATTCTGCCTCATGCCCCACTGGTCATGGTGATAGATGAGATCTAACATGTTCATTAGATTTATCTTTATTAAATGATTAACTGATATTGAATTGTTTTTTATATAAAAAAGAGTTCGATTACTCGTAATCATTGGCTCAGTATGGACCGATCATCATTGATATCTTATTGCCATTGATTAATATCCATTTAAATGATGTTTATCCTAAATGATAATCGATTCTCTTCACACGACCCCATGAGCTCCAACTGACTTATTCTCATGAATATACTGGAATCGGCTATTTAGCTAATTTCCTTTTATATCGGCTCTCACAGCCGTATATTCAGAACTATCGGGCAACACCAACAAGTTCCACCCTTAATTACTGATGAACTTTCTCCCCTTGTCAATTGCAGGATCAAATTGACTGGCATGCCTTGAGAGGATTGCGCAGGATCGACCACCCCTACGCTGAAGCTAGGCGGATCTGCTCCATCAAGCGGACCCTTCTGGCTTGCTGTGTGTGTCCTTGGCATGGGATAAAATTCTATGTCGACACATCTTTCTGGCATGCTCGGTGGGACACCACAATAGTCATGGCAGTTCACAATAACGACAGCATCCTTATGGTACATTATGAAGACCTGTCTGATGAAGATAAGCATACCATCAACAAAGCTATGGAAGAATTTCAGAAGAGGTGTTTGTTGTCCTACACCAAAACACGTGATAGCACAATTATTTAGAAATTTCCACTACCAAGAGTTCTACTACATGGGTAGGCAGATATGGTCAAAGCTGAAGATAGGCACTTCTTTACGAAAGCCATAGACAAGTCTGTTCATGATGCCATATCAAGCTGCAATGAAGCTTTCGTTTACATGTTTCACAATGCCATGAAAGAGGCAATTCATGGAATTCTAGTTGGTCAGGTTGGATCGACTTGTTATAATATTCTAGATCTGTTGACCTAAGGGACCAATCAAGTCGGTACCAGTCATCAAGAAGTAGCACCAACTGATAATGGTGGCGTCCAGACACTTCAAGGTTTATCTAAACAAACTCCGGGTACTACTACAAATTAGATATAGTACAATCTTGGACCATCAGTATAGCATGTGCAGCAGTTGGTAGGGCAAAGTGAAAACCAGATGATCAATTTTGGCACATCAGGCCACATACCGTCGTCGGCTCAGAAGATAGTGCCATGTAACACCTCTGGTGTTTTAAACCCTAAAATATGACATGTCATCATATGCATTGCACATCATTTTGGTGTTAGTAAAAACTTTGATATGCATTCACTAAAACAAGTTTATTTTTATGGTTATATGTGTTGACTTATATGGATGAATCAAATTCAAAACTTTTGTATTGAATTGGATTCCGAAAACCCTAATTTCTAGTGTTTAATTCTACCCTGGAAAACCTAATTCAAAATCTAAGTACATTTTGGGGTTGAGCCTACAAGTAAAAGTGTAGAGCTTGTCATTTTGTACAAAGTTGGTTTCTGGAGTTTTCAGAGTTGTTATATAAAATTTTAAGTAATTTGAAAAGGCGATAAGTTCTTAAAGTGTGCCCTTTTGATTTTAAAGTTACATTTTAAAATGTAGACATAATTTGAGTATGGTTGTTAAAGCAAAGTTGTAGAACTTTGAATTTGGAACAACTTTTATTTTTGGAGATTTTTGAGTTACCATACAAAATTGAGAGTAATTTGAAAAATGGATCAAATGGCAATTCGGTAATTATAGTGAACAGTGCCAACGGGCGACACCTCACCGTCGGTGATCTTCCGACGACTTCCAGTCACGCCCATGGCCATCTTTGGCTTCGCGCTGGTGTGGGAAGGCAGCTGCATGGCTTCTCCTTGCTTCCTAGCCACGCTTTAAAGCCTGCGGCATCGCCGTTCTTCTCCGTTTCTTCTCCTCTATTTTTTCTCGTCGTCACTGCCACCTCCGATGAGCTCGCGCCGTCGCCGTATACCTCTCCCAGTCGCAGCAAAGCATGCCATAGCTCTGCCTGCTCATTGCAAACCTAGCCAACTAGTTCTAGCAGCTTGACTCCACTGGGAAACGCTGCGCATTGCCTTTCTTCCTCACGGCCGGCAGCATCGCCGTCGAGTGTGTGTCACCGTGGCCAGCACTCTACGATGCGTCTTTGCTCTTGCTCGGCGTAGCTCTAGCTTTGCCATGTTGCTGTGATGCCTTGTGTCTTGTTGGGTGACCTTTTTGTTCACCGCAGCCACCGAAATGCCACCGTCGACGCTAGAACGCCACCGTGACTGCCTTGATTTTCAACAAGCTTCTCTGTTGCTTCTCCGGTTAAGCCATCAGCTCGAGCGTGTTTGGGGTGAGCCACTGAGTCTTCCCATGCCTTTTGTTTAACTGCTACCGGCCTCTATTCGCCGGTGTAATGCAGCCGCATCGTCGTGGTCGCCATCGCCGACGTCGAGCTCGGTTTGTGCAGTAATCGATGCAATTAGTGCCACCAATGGGTGTGCCTTGTAGTGGTGATCACGCCGGTACCTTGGTCGTGGCGAGAAACCTCAACGGCGGCGAGAAATCGCCGGTCAAAGCGCGGTCATCGCTGTTGTGCGTGGGAGTACTGTGCTGACGATTGGGACCCCACTGTCAGTGACGATTTGAATTAGAAATGGAAATTTTTTCTTTTTTAGAAAATAATGAATAGTGTAAATTTTTGTTTATTTTGTATAGAATTAAATAGAGCTCCAAAAATTATGAAATTTTTTGTGTGACCTCTCTGAGATGTAAACTATTTAGGAAAAATATTAAATGTTACTTTTCAGTAAATTTCAAATGTGATAAAAATTGCTCAAATTAATTAATAAATGGGTTTCCATGATTTTTCTAGGCTTCAATAATTATCCAAAAATTATGAAAATTGTTTTGCCACTTAGTTATCATATGATGAGTCTTCACAAAAATTTTGAGCTCATTTGGAGAAAGTTGATTTATTTCATAATTATTAATTAGTTCTTAATTAATAAAAACAAATAGTAAACCCTAATGACTTAGGTTTTGTTTGAATTTTTGGATTGAGTGATGACCTTGGGTCATTAGCATATATGATCCTTGGCAATTAAAGTAAGTGTTTGTGTTTATGAAAAGGGTTATTCAGTTGTTGGTTTGTAACTGTACCGCGAAGGAAAGTTGTATTCAGGTTACCAACTTTTGCATCCATCATCAAGCATCATGTTTTATATCGCACATCATCTTAAACATGGCATTATTACTACGTGTAGTGAACAAAAGTGACAACATGGTAGTCAACCAAGTTGTTGAGGAAGTTAATCCACCTATGGAGGTCGGGTTTGATATCTATGGAACATCCCCGGAACCTGACTTTTCTGACAATCAAGGCAAGCCTTGGATGCATTTAAACCTATCTTGTGTTTTACAAATTTGTATCGCTTTTGCTTTTGTATACTATTGAAAGCATCTAGGCCCCTAAGTGGATTTTGGTGATTAATGTCAATACAAGATTACTATGACTAACGTGTGTTTTGCAGAGGCAATTAAGTTAGGTCATGGTAATGGAGATCGAATTGGGCAATCGAGGTTGTCATGCCACTACGATGGAAATTGTTTCGGTTTTCAAAGGATGGACGACAAGGTCAAGGATAACTAGTTCTAAGTGTCAATTGAAGTTGGAGAGACACTTAGAGTAGTTTAGGACTTTGTTTTTTCCTTTGGCCGTACTATGAAGGGGGGTATGAACGGGTAGCTTGACCTAGTTGAGTCTAGTGAGTTAGGTATGGTGCGCACTTATGAAAACTAGCTCTAGGTAGCTCCTATGAATGCCTAAGATCCTTTGGAGAGAACTTCATTCACATATGATCGAAAGTTGGAAGTGAATGGAGGGTCAAATACTGACCGGACGCTAGCTCCAATGCGACCGGACACTGGCCGCAGGGTCCGGTCAGTTCATTTGACTGAGGAGAACAAGTCTGGTGTGACTGGACACAAGAAGGTCATGTGACCGGACGTTGAGGGCCAGCATCCGGTCGACTCTAGTAAGGGTCTAGACTTGAGAAAGTGCGACCGGACGTGTCCGGTCAGTGGTGACCGGACCCTGAGTATCTAGCATTCGGTTGTTTACAGTAAGCATCCAAGGGTGACTGGACGCGTCTGGTCGGTACTGACCGGACCCTGACAGCGTCCGGTCATCACTTGAAAACTGTTCGCGGGTTGAACTGACCGGAGCGTCTGGTCAAAACGATCGGAGCGTCCAGTCACCCCGCAGAAGCTCATAACGGTTTGTTTTTCAGGCTACCTTATAAATAGAAGCTCTACTCGTGAGTGGAGTCACTTTTGCTCATTCCAACAGCTGAGAAACACGTTTGTGAGTGCCAAGAAGAGCAAGATCCTAGTGAGGTGTTTGTGATTTGAGAATCCAAGAGTGAAACCTCATTAGTGAATCAAGAGTAGACAAGTGTGCATCCATCTTCTCATTAGGCTTCGCGTGGTCAAGTGAGATTTCGTGCTTGTTACTCTTGGTGATTGCATCACCTAAACGACTTGGTGGTGATTGGGAGTTTGGTGTTCACCCGGCGGAGCTTGTGGGTGACCCAACTCAAGTTGTGAGCGGCTTTGGGTGATTCGCCGTGACAGAGTGTCGAAGAATCAACCCGTAGAGAGCACTTGATCCTTGCACGGATCAAGGGGGAGCTACACCCTTGCGCGAGTGCTCCAACGAGGACTAGTGGGGAGTGGTGACTCTCCGATACCTCGGCAAAACATCGCCGCGTTCTTTTCTCTCCCTATTTACTTTGAGCACTTACTTTGAGTATTTACTTTGAGCAATTCAATACTTGCTTTACATTCTTAGAATTGCTATGCTAGAGTAAGTTTGGAACATAGGGTGCAAGTAATTTGTGCGTTGATTTGATAGAAACACTTTTCTAGGCACAAGGGGTTAATTGGGCTATCCGTAGGATTTGATTATTGCAAGAAAATTTAGAATTAGCCCAATTCACCCCCCTCTTGGGCATCTTGATCCTTTCAATTGGTATCAGAGCCTCGTGCTCACGTATTTAAGCCTAACCACTTAGAGCAAGATGTCTCACGGGGATGGACCTCCTCCTATCTTCGAGGGGGATGATTTTCCATATTGGAAAATTCACATGGAGGCTTACCTAGAAGCTCTAGATGTTGGAATTCTTAGAGCCACCTCTCAAGGGTTCCCAACACCTAAGAATGACGCACAACTTCAAGGCGATGAAGTAAACTATGAAAAATGGAGTGCAAAGGCTCGCAACACCATCTTTAGAGGCCTTTGCAAAGATGTGTTTAATCGTGTAAGGAACCACAAAGACGCCCATACACTATGGTCGGACGTTTGTGCGCTCCATGAGGGAACCAAGAGTGAGTGTGAGGAACGCTATTATCTTATGATTAAAAAGCTAAATTCTTTTGAGATGCTTCCCAAAGAAAGTGCTAATGAAATGTATTCTCGTTTAAATGTTCTTGTAGAGGAAGTCAATGGGCTTGGACTTACTCAAATGTCACCATCCGACGTTGTGAAAAAGATCTTGAGTGTCCTCCCCATTGACAAATATGGGCATATTGTGACCGTGCTACATCAAGGTGATCTTTCCACCGCTACACCGACACAAATCTTCAGAAAGATAAATGCTCATGAGATGTACATGCACATCACGCCACAAGATGGCTCATCCTCTACAAAGAAAGAGAAGGACTTAGCATTCAAAGCTAGCCAAGATAAGGGCAAGGCAAGACTTGAGTATGAGAGCTCAAGTGATGAAGATGATGAAGAAAGTCTTGCTCTCATGGTGAAGAAGACCGCCAAGATGCTAAAGAAGCTAAACAAGAGTGGCATCAAGTTTGATGGCAAGAAGAAGAAGTTCTTCACTAGCTCAAGAAGAAAGCCAATCTCTGAGATGGATCGCTACAATTGTGGCGAACTTGGTCACCTAGCTCATCAATGCACAAAGCCCAAGAAAGACAAGTTCAAGAACAAGGGCAAGAAAGATGATTCAAGTGATGAAGATGAAAAGAAAAAGAACAAGCCATACAAGAAGAGAGAAGGCAAAAAGAGAGACTTCTACAAGAAGAAGAAGAGTGGCAAGGCCTATATTGTCGGTGATTGGCTCACGGACATTGATTCATCAAGTGGATCATTCGATGATGAGAGTGACAATGAGAAGGTGGCCGCCATTGCTATTGATCTTGCATCCTCACCGCCACCATCGCCATCATCCTCTACACACCTATGCCTTATGGCCAAGGGTGAACGCAAGGTAACTAAGAGTGATGATAGTAGTGATGATGAGCAAGCTAGTGATGATGATAGTGATAGCGATGATGATTCACCCACATATGATGATCTTGTCAAAATATTAAGAAAATACACTAAGATCATTAGAAAGAGTAGAGCTACAAATGAAAAACTTGATGCTAAAAATGATTCACTCTTAGCTAAGTGTGATACATTAGAAAAGGCTAATGATGAGCTCAAAGAAACAAATGATTCTATATCATCCAAACTCAAGGAGCTCAAATCTTCTAAGAAAGAGCTTAAAGATAAACATGATAAACTTGAGTGGGTGCACAATGAGCTTATCACTAGTCACAACAAGCTAAAAGATGAATATACAACTCTAAAGATCAATTATGATACCCTTGTTATTGCACAAGAATTCTTACCAAATGAGCCACATGATGCTACTAACCATGTTGTTAAGATTGATATAGCTACCTCAAGTGATGATTTAATTGATGAGAGCATTGAGCATGGATCTAGTAGCAAAGGCAAGCAAGTGGTTGAGTGCAATGACTATGATGAGTATGTCAAGCCCAAGAGTGACCATGAGAAGCTCATGAAAGATCTTGAAGAGATGAAAAGTCACAACACCATTGTGCTAGAAACTCTTAATCATGACAAAGAGTTGATCCTTGAGAATGAGAAGCTCAAAGAAGAAAACAAGAAACTCAAGGAAGAGAAGAACAATGATATTCTCAAGGAAGAGAACAAGAAGCTCAAGATAGAGAAAGAGCATCTCAAGGTGGGATTGAGCAAGTTTGCTAGAGGCAAGCATCTCCAAAGTGAGCTACTCATGAATACCATCATGAAGATGGATAGAAGTGGCATTGGATATATGGCAAGTGTAGAGAAGAAGAAGGCTCAAGCACAACACCAACAATCAAAGCCAAAGCTAAAGCCAAAGAGATGTTTTGAGTGTGGATAAGAAGGCCACTTTGCTCATGAGTGTCAAACTCCACCACCACAACCCTTGCCCAAGCATGCTAGACTCTTTGCTTTCAATGCTCACTACATGCTTAGAAAAGATTCTAGTGGAAAGATGAAAGTCATGTTCTTAGGACCCCCCAACAAGAGTAGGCCTAAGAAGATTTGGGTGGCTAAGTCACTTGTTGAGAAGGTGAAGGGCCCTCAACAAGTTTGGATCCCTAAAGCTTGAATCTCTTGTGTGTAGGTGAACTACAAGACCGGTGGAAGTCATTGGGTTATTGATAGTGGTTGCACTCAACATATGACCGGTGATCCTCGTATGTTCACCTCACTAGATGAAGAGGTAGATGGACAAGAGAAAATAACTTTTGGAGACAATTCAAAGGGCAAGGTTAAAGGATTGGGCAAAGTGGCAATATCAAATGATCATTCCATCTCCAATGTGCTCTATGTTGCCTCATTGAGTTTTAACTTGCTATCCGTTGGGTAATTGTATGATCTTGGCTTCCAATGCTTATTCACCGAGAAGGAGGTTGTTGTATCCAAAGTAGATGACAAACAAGTGATATTCAATGGATTTAGATACAACAACTTATATCTAGTTGACTTCACCTCCAAAGATGCAAACTTGAAGACTTACCTATTCACCAAAACAACACTTGGGTGGCTATGGCATAGAAGACTTGCTCATGTTGGGATGAGCTCACTCAAGAAGCTTATGAAGAATGATTTGGTGAGAGGGTTGAAGGATATGAAGTTTGAGAAGGACAAGCTTTGTAGTGCATGTCAAGCCGGCAAGCAAGTTGCAAACACTCATCCAACCAAAGCTTTCATGTCAACCACAAGAGTGCTAGAACTCCTACACATGGATTTATTTGGACCAACAACATACAAGAGTTTGGGAGGAAATCTCTATTGTCTTGTGATTGTGGATGACTATTCAAGGTATACATGGGTGTTCTTCCTTCATGACAAATCCGAAGTTGCATCTTGTTTCAAGAAGTTTGCCAAGAGAGCTCAAAATGAATTTGAAGTGAAGCTCAAGAAGATAAGAAGTGATAATGGCAAAGAGTTTGACAACACAAACATAGAAGCTTATTGTGATGAAGTTGGAATCAAACATGAAGTCTCCGCAACCTATACTCCTCAACAAAATGGTGTAGTTGAGAGGAAGAACCAGACTTTGATCACTCTTGCTAGGACAATGCTAGATGAGTACAACACCCCCGAAGCTCTATGGGCGGAAGCAATCAACACCGCATGTTATGCATCCAACCGCCTATTTCTTCAAAAGTTCCTTGTCAAGACACCATATGAGTTGCTCAATGGGAAGAAGCTGGACGTCTCCTTCTTTAGGGTGTTTGGTTGCAAGTGCTATATCTACAAGAAGCGGCAACACCTAGGGAAGTTTCAAAGACGTTGTGATATAGGTTTTCTTGTTGGTTACTCATTGAAGTCCAAAGCATATAGAGTATTTAATCATGCCACCGGCTTGGTTGAAGAAACATATGATGTGGAGTTTGATGAATCTAACGGCTCCCAAGGAGCACATGAGAATCTTGATGATGTAGGTGATGAACCATTGAGGGAGGCTATGAAGAATATTCTGGTGGGAGACATCAAGCCAAAAGATGATGAAGATGATGTATAAGTCATTGACCAACCTTCTTCATCAAATGTACCACAAAATGGTGAAAAAGATGGGAGAGTAGAAAATGAAGATACTCATATCTCCCATGAGCAAATGGTGATACAAGCACAAGATGTTGATGCTCCACAACCTCCTCCTCAAGTGGTCAATAGAAGAAATACACCTCTCCTATAAGATCATCCACAAGATCTCATCATAGGGAGTCCAACAAAGGGTGTGATGACTCGATCTCAAAAACTTACTTCATTTATTGCTCATCACTCTTTTGTCTCTTGCTATGAGCCTACCAAGGTAGAAGAAGCTCTTAAAGATCCAGATTGGATCAATGCCATGCATGAAGAGTTGAACAACTTCACTCGCAATGAAGTTTGGACTCTTGAAGAGCGACCAAAAGGTGCAAGAGTCATAGGAATGAAGTGGGTGTTCCGCAACAAGCAAGATGATCAAGGTGTTGTTGTAAGGAACAAGGCAAGACTAGTTGCAAAGGGGTTCTCTCAAGTTGAAGGTTTGGATTTTGGAGAGACCTTTGCACCGGTTGCAAGATTAGAAGCCATCCGTATCCTTCTTGCATATGCATCACATCATAAAATGAAACTATATCAAATGGATGTGAAAAGTGCATTTTTAAATGGCTTTATAAATGAACTAGTCTATGTTGATCAACCTCCCGAGTTTGAAGACCCTAGATATCCTAATCATGTTTATAGGTTGTCCAAGGCACTATATGGGCTTAAGCAAGCCCCAAGAGCTTGGTATGAGCGCCTTCGGGACTTCCTCATTGAGAAGGGCTTCACCATTAGGAAGGTTGACACCACACTATTCACCAAGAAGCTTGATGGGCATATCTTCATTTGTCAAGTATATGTTGATGATATCATCTTTGGATCATCAAATGAAGACTCATGCAAAGAATTTGGTGAATTGATGTCGAAGGAGTTTGAGATGTCAATGATTGGTGAGCTTACATTCTTTCTTGGTTTTCAAGTCAAGCAAATGAAAGAAGGCATCTTCATCTCTCAAGAGAAATACACAAAAGATCTTCTCAAGAGATTCAAGATGGATGAATGTAAGCCAATCAAGACACTAATGCCTACAAATGGACATCTCGACCTAGATGAGGGAGGTAACCCAGTTGATCAAACTCTCTACCGTTCTATGATTGGTAGCTTGTTATATTTAACCGCATCTAGGCCCAACATCATGTTTAGTGTGTGTATGTGTGCTAGATTTCAAGCTAGTCCTAAGGAAACACATTTAATTGCCGTAAAAAGAATCCTTAGGTATCTTAAGCACACACCAAGCATTGGTCTTTGGTATCCCAAAGGAGCTTTATTTAAATTAATTGGCTATTCCGATTCGGATTACGCCAGATGCAAAGTTGATAGAAAAAGCACATCCGAAGGGTGCCATTTGCTTGGTAGATCGCTTGTGTCTTGGTCCTCCAAGAAACAAAATAGTGTGGCTTTGTCCACCGCCGAAGCGGAATACATTGCCGCAGGTGCTTGTTGTGCACAAATATTATACATGAAACAAACTTTGCTAGACTATGGAGTAGTTCTAGAGAAAGTACCTCTTTTGCGCGACAATGAAAGTGCGGTAAAACTTGCAAATAATCCGATTCAACACTCTCGCACCAAGCATATAGATATCCGCCATCACTTTCTAAGAGATCATGTGGCTAAAAATGATATATCACTAGAAGGTGTAAGATCCGAAGATCAATTAGCGGATATCTTCACTAAACTGCTAGATGAGGCTATATTTTGTAGATTGCGGAATGAGCTCAATGTACTTGATTTTAGTAACTTCACTAAAAATTGAGCTCATGTTGTCCCTTGCATTCATTGTAATATACAACATGTTTAATTTGTGGCAATGCACATAGGGCTTGTCTAACATGGTTAAGATAACCGCCGAAAAGCGTGTGAAGAAGCTTAACCTTGGATCAAACTTGACAAGCAACTAGATTTACTTATGAGTATTACATATGCATGAATGTTGTTTTGTTGTTTTGTTCCATTTGCCCTCTTGTTGCCTATTTTCTTAAAAAGAATTATAGCCTAAGGCAAAATATAATGAAAAATATGAGGGTTTGAGAGAGGTCACTCACATCAGTCCCAATTGGTGTTTATTTGGATCTTATTCAAGTTGGGACTTGATTGGGAACAGGCAGCGCGAAGAAAGTTTGAAGATTTGCTAGAAAAGGTGCACCGGACGCTGCACCAGACGCTGCTGTCCAGCGTCCAGTCAGTTCACAGGAGGTGAACTGCTGGTGAAGGAGTGACCGGACGCCGTGTCTGTGCATCCGGTCAGGAAGGGTTCAGCATCCGGTCGATCGAAAGAAGACCAAGTTGTACTGACCGGACCCTGCCTGCGTCCGGTCATGGACCACCGGACGCATCCGGTCCCGATTCCAGAGGATTTGGACCTCTCTGGAATCGACCGGACGCTGGGTGGTAGCGTCCGGTCGCTACCACCGGAGCGTCCGGTCAGTGGATCTCGCATGTTTTTAGGACTCTTTTCTATTTCCTTCTCTGTTTCGCTTTGGATCCTCATATAACCGCGCCTCTGTGTTCCCTTTCCTTGACCTAACCCGCGCCGCCTTATCCCCGTGACCGAGCTCTAGCCAGCGTTGCCGCCTCCTCGCGCCCAAGCTCGCCGTGCCGCCAAGCTACTGCCTCGCCGCGCCTCTGCAGCACCGCGCCGGCCACCTTGCACCCAAGCTCGCCACGCCGCCGTCCAGCCAGCTTCGCCCGAACTTTCCAGCGCAACCCCGCGTCGGCCCGTCATAGCCACCGAGCCTCCCTTGCCGCCACTGCTCACCCACGCCAGCGGCCATGCCCAGCAGCCGAGCTTCCTGCACCGGCCACACACGCCACCAAGCCAGCTAAGCCCGCATCGAAGCCGCTAAAGCTTGCCGGAGTCATCTAGCCCTAACCCTTGGTAAGCCTTCCTTTTCTACCGATTCTTCAGGCTACTCATATTTTGCGCTGCAACCCGTACTTCGTACTGATCCACAGCCAATTCCTCACAGTGCCTCAATTGACCTAACCCTAGCTCGGTTCCGAGGATCCCCCACGTGACATCTTATCTTTTCTCGGATCGCTGATCGTCAGGTAGAAAACCATTCAATTCAAATTCGCATCTACATTGCTTTCTCTATTAGGGTTTTGCATCTATTAGACATATGGTATTTATTTGTATATCCATCTATTCTATCGTGTAGCGAGTCGGTTCCGTTGTGGTTCTTGTGGCAGTTGACAGTCAACTTAGAGCCAAGCTCGCGAGTAAGGATCGAGGCCAAGCCTCGAAAGCGGCAGTTTGATAGTTGATCTTCATCAGCGGCAGTTCACCATCTTGTCAGCTCAGATGGCTCACACCAAGAACATTGGTGGTGGCCCAGGTGATGATGATCGGAGGCTCCCGCCTCACCAGCCAGCCGGATCTAAGGGCAAGTCAACCAAGTAGGTGACATCCAAGAAGCGGAAGTACCCCGATGCAGAGATAGCGAGAGCAGCAGCTGTTGCAGAGGCCGCAGAGCGTGCTGAGAGAGGTGGTGCCCATAGTGGAGTTGTCATTGCAGATCAGCCAGTTTCACCAGCACTGAGAGCTGCGATTGAGGATGTTGAGCGTCGTCACAGGAGTCCAGCTAGGACTGCCACATTTGTAGGACGATAGGTTGCCATTGAGGAGGGTTCGTCAGCTCAGCAGCAGCCCCCACCAGCAGAGCCTCAGCCAGCCCAGGAGACTTAGGAGGGTTAGGAGACCAAGCCAGCACCTCAGCTATGCCGCTCGAGTCATACCAGTGCTATAGTTCCACTGAGGCTAGTTACACAGCATAGAGGTTCACGTCCTCCGCCCAGACCTCAGGGTCCACCTCTAGTGGTTCACCTCGACTTGAGGGCCACCATCGCCAGATAGGTTTAGCAGCTGCGATTTGTTGAGTTTGAGGTTTGGTTTCCTCCAAGGAGGGATGAGAGAGCAGCTGAGGGTTTCTACATGCCACTGCAGGAGGATTTCTACAATGCTTATCTCAACAGTGGGGTAGTGTTCAGATCTCAGAGAGTCTGTCAGATAGAGTCTATTGTGGCAGCAGCCGGAGAGAGCATTCGGCCATACTTGTCATATTTGTCAGGACTGTCAGATCTGATTGGACGGACGGGGATATATGTACCATCTTGGGTCCGTCAGTTTTATGCTTCGCTCTACATCGATCCACATCACAGATTCATTCACTTTGCCTTCAAAGGCAAAGACTATAGAGTGATGAGTGGTAGAGCCAAAGAGATACTAAGGCTACAGGAGCAGCCTGTCAAGATGCATGAGGTCTGTTATGGATAGTAGGAGCCTCCTAGGTGTCCTCATGGAGGGTTGGTGCCCCCTATAGATTTAGTGCGACATTGCTTCAAGGAGCCATTTGGAGAGGGGTCGAGCAGGAACCCTAGTGACTTGACTCCTATAGCAAGGGTACTAGAGGTCATCATCAGGAGGACACTACTTCCCAGGTTGGGATACAGGGAGGGCCTGACTCGCTTACAGCTATGGCTTCTCAATGCCATCATGCAGCAGACAGTATTTGATATCTGGGATCTCCTGCTTTTAGAGATGGAGGACACAATAGCTGAGGGATTCAAGGGTCGCAGGCAGCTTCCCTATGCTCACTAGATCACGTTTCTCATCCATAGAGTAGTGCTTGATAAGCCCCCTGGCATGATGGATGAGTATTCAGGTGCCACCATAGAGTTCCTAGCTTACAACCTGTCATAGAGGATCAGACACACCACTCCTCAGGCACCCAGATAGCCTAGCCGTCATCCCGACGTGCCAGAGTCCGCAGCTTAGCAGGATGAGATTATCAGAGGGATTGCCGCCACTGAGGAGGAAGAGCTAGAGGCACAGCAGGAGGTGAGCGAGTATAGTGATAGCTCTAACGACGACTACCAGCCTATACCTCAGATGCCTCCACGCAGACACGATGCAGAGGCCGGTAGCTCTAGTTCTGCTCCACCTGCTCCGTAGACAGACCCTGCTCTCATTGCTATTCTTGAGCGGATGTAGCAGGATCAGACATGATAGGCATAGGAGACAACTGCCAACTTTGCATAGTTTTAGGCTCGTCAGGACGAGTTCTAGCGGCAGCAGCAGCTCCTTCAACACCAGTAGTTACTTATGCAGCAACAGCTCATGGGATTCATGCAGCATGTAGTGACAGCCATTAGGATCCCACTGCCACAGCCTTTGCCCTAGCTTGCACAGCCTCCTACCACTTTGACGACTCTAGCAGTACAGCCCAGTGGGCTCCAGAGTCAGGGACAGCCTCCAGCTCAGTTTGTTTCACCTCCTATATAGGTGTCCCAGTGGTTAGCCTCACCCGTGGTAGCCCCGTAGTTCACTCCATTTCAGACGGGCTTCACACCAGAGCAGTCTTCCTCGCTATTCGTGCCTAAGACGTCAGTCTCCAGGAGTCTTGGAGCATCCTTCAGCGAGTTGACCGGCATGCCTACTTCACCTCATATACATACCGTTGGTCCATCTACAGCAGCTCCAGTCATAGTGACTACTCAGAGGCTCCCCTCATCTGTCGCCTCATCAAATCCTATGACAGACATACTAGCAGCTTCCCAGGTAGCACTAGCCCCAGCTCAGACCCAGACCACTTCAGCGACACTTCCTGCTTCAGAGGGTCAGTCAGTTCAGAGCTCAGGGTCAGATGATGATGGTGCCCAGTTTCATCTTGCTCCACGTACTTCAGCGCCCGACTCGTCCGCTGCAGCCCCGCCGACCGACCCTTAGGTTTTGGTGTTTGACGCCAAAGGGGGAGAGGGCTTGAGTATGTAGACTCAGGGGGAGCGAGTTTTAGGGGGAGCTAGTTATCTAGTATTAGTTTATTATATACATTTGGAGTTTTAATTGTGTGATACACTATTACTTTTGCATTCGTGTGTTTACTTTCATGCATACTATTATATATATGTGATAGTGCTATCTACGTGATTGTGATAGTTGACATGTGTGATTTCTACTTTGCATTATCTATATGTCATATCACTTGTGATGCTCATTTGTTTTTGCTTCCGCGCTTATACTTCGAAGCAAATGAACTTCGTTACTCGTACTCATGCTTAATTCATATTCTTTGAGTACATTGTGTTGGTTTGAGTCATATAAGCTTGCCTAACTCTTTTGCTCTTATCGATAAAAGCTTATATGAACCAAGCCCTTCAAAAACCTCACTCCATAACATACTCGAGGTGGTATTGTCATCAATCACCAAAAAGGGGGAGATTGAAAGCATCTAGGCCCCTAAGTGGATTTCGGTGATTAATGTCAATACAAGATTACTATGACTAACGTGTGTTTTGCAGAGGCAATTAAGTTAGGTCATGGTAATGGAGATCAAATTGGGCAATCGAGGTTGTCATGCCCCTACGATGGAAATCGTTTTGGTTTTCAAAGGATGGACGACAAGGTTAAGGATAACTAGTTCTAAGTGTCAATTGAAGTTGGAGAGACACTTAGAGTAGTTTAGGACTTTGTTTTTTCCTTTGGCCGTACTATGAAGGGGGGTATGAATGGGTAGCTTGACCTAGTTGAGTCTAGTGAGTTAGGTGTGGTGCACACTTGTGAAAACTAGCTCTAGGTAGCTCCTATGAATGCCTAAGATCCTTTGGAGAGAACTTCATTCACATATGATCGAAAGTTGGAAGTGAATGGAGGGTCAAATACTGACCGGACGCTGGCTCCGGTGCGACCGAACACTGGCCGCAGGGTCCGGTCAGTTCATTTGACTAAGGAGAACAAGTCTGGTGTGACCGGACGCTGGAAGGTCGTGTGACCGGACGCTGAGGGCCAGCATGCGGTCGACTCCAGTAAGGGTCCAGACTTGAGAAAGTGCGACCGGACGCGTCCGGTCAGTGGTGACTGGACCCTGAGTATCCAGCGTCCGGTCGTTTACAGTAAGCATCCAAGGGTGACCGAACACATCCGGTCGGTACTGACCGGACCCTGACAATGTCCGGTCATCACTTGAAAATTGTTCACGGGTTGAACTGACCGGAGCGTCCGGTCAAAACGATCGGAGCGTCCGATCACCCCATAGAAGCTCATAACGGTTCGTTTTTTAGGCTGCCTTATAAATAGAAGCTCCACTCATGAGTGGAGTCACTTTTGCTCATTCCAACAGCTGAGAAACACGTTTGTGAGTGCCAAGAAGAGCAAGGTCCTAGTGAGGTGTTTGTGATTTGAGAATCCAAGAGTGAAACCTCATTAGTGAATCAAGAGTAGACAAGTGTGCATCCATCTTCTCATTAGGCTTCGCGTGGTCAAGTGAGAGTTCATGCTTGTTACTCTTGGTGATCGCCATCACCTAGATGGCTTGGTGGTGATTGGGAGTTTGGTGTTCACCCGGCGGAGCTTGTGGGTGACCCAACTCAAGTTGTGAGCGGCTTTGGGTGATTCGCCGCGATGGAGTGTCAAAGAATCAACCTGTAGAGAGCACTTGATCCTTGCGCGGATCAAGGGGAGCTACACCCTTGTGCGGGTGCTCCAACGAGGACTAGTGGGGAGTGGCGACTCTCCGATACCTCGGCAAAACATCGCCGCGTTCTTTTCTCTCCCTATTTACTTTGAGCACTTACTTTGAGTATTTACTTTGAGCAATTCAATACTTGCTTTACATTCTTAGAATTGCTATGCTAGAGTAAGTTTGGAACATAGGGTGTAAGTCATTTGTGCGTTGATTTGATAGAAACACTTTTCTAGGCACAAGGGGTTAATTGGGCTATCCGTAGGATTTGATTATTGCAAGAAAATTTAGAATTAGCCCAATTCACCCCCCCCCTCTTGGGCATCTTGATCCTTTCAACTGCATTAAGTGATTAGGAGTTGAGTGGAGACCTAATTGATGCATTATCAACATTGTTTTTCCATATCAATCTTGTTACCCATTTCAATCCGAGAATGCTTAATTATGCTTAGCCATGCTTAGAACGATAAAAGTCGGGTGATTACCAGTCACCTGTGAGATATAAATGGTTTCTTAGATACGACTGGTTATTTATGTTATCATGAGATATGAGCATGTGGAGTAATAAATCTAGACTAGGTGGACTCGGTGTATGAGAGCCACAAGACATGGAGGTCTTGTGAGCAGGTTCTTTCCGCCTGTGTCGATTAAGAACCATCCATTGTTGAATTGTATGAGGTGAGACTTTATAGTACTAGCCACATGCTCCGGTAAGCCTTAACTCGGCTATTCTATTATGAGAATGGCTACTCGTGCACATGGAGTGGAGAGATGGTGGGAGTAGTGTGTACCCACGTGGTAATGGGCTGGATTAGTGGAGTACTATATTCTCGGGTGGCATGGACCCATTCTTGTTTTAGAGGATCTGAGGGTGGGTTGGTATATGTAGGTCAGGGGCCTGCATATGTCATGTGGCTAGGAATCCCCAGCTAGGTTATAATCGATTTGAATCATCGTTACTCCTCGGTTATGAAGACTCAACTCACTGTTCATCATCATAGATAACAAATGAAACTTGAGCTGGATTTGAGAAAGAGTTTGATATGAAGTTCATGATCTCATTACAGTTCATGGCAGATTCATATATGGTTTTTATGAAGTTTTAAATGTTGAAATAAAGAATCTTGTTATAGAGCTTTTACGCAAAAGAACATTGTTTATTGCTAAAGCCTTACCTTGAATCCCTAAGCCTGCATTCCTAAGTCTTATCTATTATTACTTCGGTTAAGTCTTATTGAGTACTTTTGTACTTAGGGTTCGTTGACCCTTGTTGCAGGTGAGCCTCATGAGCAGGTCTATCTTGGACCGTGCTGCATGACTGTTGTTCAAATTGATGATGATAAGTAAATTTGTGACCCTTTGGCAGGGTACTTAAATTGCGTGTTTTGTTTTATGTTACTAATGCCACTCCACTACTATGGTTTGTAATAATAATCGTACATAGTTTGTAAGGTTTGAAACAACTATTTTGTGACCTAAGTTATTGTCCACTATTTTACTCTGATGTATATTAATGAATAAACTGTTGTAATACTGCAATGACTTTGTAATGGATCCTGCTCAGAAAATTGTGGATGATTTGGGGTTCTTCGAGGACACCCGACAGTCTCCTTAAGTTAACGGGAACATATGCATAGTCGTTAGAGGTCATTGGACAGTGACAGGTGCATGTGGGCCCTACAATTTAGGAGGTTCTACCACACGCCATCAATTCAAAGGATCCATAGAGATATAGATCCTTATATCTATAATTAGAGACTTCAAGCAGCAAGCCAGCAAAGGACCCAATAGATTGAGATTCTACAAGGCTATCACTATGGCACGGATTATAACACCCTCCACATGATACCAAATCTAGGATATCAAGGCACGTGGGATTTCAATCCATAGATGGGTCAGCAAGTACCGAGAAATCCAAATCCACAGGCTGACGAGTTACTGCTCAAGGTGACTGAGATGATGAAGAATTAGTTCAGTCTAAAGCCAAAAGGAATGACTTTTTTGTACAAACGTCCATATCTAGAATGGTATGATTTGGTCGCCCTTCCTACAAATTATAGGCTCCTGGAATTCACCAAGTTCACTAGTCAATACGGTACAAGCACAATAGAACATGTCAGTCGGTATCTTACACAATTGGACGAAGCGTCAGTTGAGGATGCCCATCGAGTTCGTTTCTTCTCCTTGTCCCTGTCAGGGCTGGCCTTCACTTGGTTCTCGTCATTACCAGTCAACTCCATTACCAATTGGGCCGACCTGGAGAAGAAGTTTCATACATATTTTTATACTGGGACTAGAGAGAAGAAAATAACCAATTTGACAACCATGAGACAGAGGACTAATGAATTTGGCACTGAATTTCTTCAGAGATTCCAAGAGACTAAGAATTTGTGTTTCTCGTTGAGCTTGGCCGATGATCAACTAGCTGCTTTAGTCGTCCAAGGAATGCTGCCGATGTGGAAAGGGAAACTGCTGGGACAGGAATTTGACAACTTGGGTCAATTGGCTCAACGAGTAGCGGCACTTAATAGCCAATTCTAGAGCATACGCAGAGATACCCGATTCCAGAAGAATACCTCAGTGGCTAAAGCTTACGATCCATATTTAGTCGATGATGGCTATGAAGATGAAAAAGAAGAGGTTGCTATAGATGAATGGAATTAGGGCAAGAAGATAGTGATGGTGCCAAATCCTTGGGGAAGAGGAGTTGAGGAGAGTTATGACTTTGATGTTACCAAATCGGACAAGCTCTTCGATTTCTTACTTGAGAAGGGGCAGATCAATTTGCCCGATGGTCATGTCATGTTGCCCCTGATCAATTGAAGAACAAGAAGTTCTGCAAATTCCCTAACCCTACTTCTCATTCCACTAATGAATGTAGAATCTTCAGGCAGCATATATAGAGAGCTATTCAGCAAGGGAGGCTCAAATTTGATATACCTCGGAAGATGAAAGTCGATGATAATCCTTTCCCAGGAGATTAGAACATGGTTGATGCTAGGCTGTTCAAAGGAAAAACCAAGGTCCTAACATCAACCAAATCGAGAGAAGCTGGGACAGTCGATCCTAAAATACGAATATCGGCTGATGAGTACATAGAGATTAGAAGATGTTGTGCAGAACAAGAGGAAGACGTTGAAAGTAGAGACGTCAAAGTCATGGGTCACATCTCAGATTCTGTTGAATAAATGGCAGCGGCAGAAGGAAAAGGATTATCAATGTTGGTCAAAAGATCAAGCATACCAGCATCAATTAGAAGAAGAGGTATGAAAGGGAATAAGCTGAATTACATTGGAATTGTCCCTTCTTTAGGCATTGCTAGAATGAAGGTTTAAAGTTGCCTACCAGACATGACTATCCAGAATGTAGCAATTAATATCGGGAGTATAGGCAATCTCGAACCAACCGCCGGTCTATCCATGCTCAAGATGCATATAATCATAACAACATGGATCAGCGCTTAAAAAACAAAAATGTTCATGATCGGTTGGGAAAAAGAGTCATTGGATAGGACTAGGCTGATCATGAAGAGGAAGGCACTGAAAGAAGATACATGTGGCAGGAAGGCCAGTGGTGCCCAGGAGATTTGATGAGAAGCCAAAAGAGGAGGGTGCAGCGCCTAAAGAATAGAGAGAAGGAATAGGCTCAGGCACCCGGTAAAACTCAAGTATGGCATACCAAGTAGATAGCTGATAAGAGGCAACCATCGGCTAATATCCAAACGGCTTTTCTGTTACCATCAGAATTTAGAGCTCCGGCAGATCATGAAGTTTATTCAGACTACGATGAGTCAGAGTATAAAGAGATGGTTGCCAAGTTAACAGTTGTGTAGCAAGCAATATTTGATAAGCCAGTCAAGCATCGACACTTAAAGTCTTTATATATGAAAGGTTTTGTTGATGGGAAGCCGATGAACAAGATGTTGGTGGACGGAGGTGCTTCTGTCAATCTTATGCCATACACCACTTTCCGTAAGCTTGGCAAGGGACCAGGAGATTTGCTTGAGACTGACATGATGCTTAGAGACTTCGGAGGAAATACATCCAAGACCTTGGGGGCAATAAACGTCGAACTGACAATTAGGAGTAAAACTCTGCTCACCACATTCTTTGTCATTGATGGGAAAGGATCATATAGTTTACTCCTCGGTCGTGATTGGATTCATGCGAATTGCTGCATACCATCGACCATGCATCAATGTTTGATTTAATGGCATGGAGATGATGTCGAACTGGTTCGTGCTGATGAGTCCATAAGCATCACAATAGCCGATCCAGTCTTTTAGGAACTAGGAGATTTCAAGTGTTTTTCTGGCAAGTCATGGGAAGGAGGCTTCATTAAGATCAGCAATGAAAGCCAGCAGCCGATGCAAGCAATTGGCTCTGAGAATTTATTTTAGTAAAAAAGGTTATGGCTTCATATCGGCCATTGGAATAAAGGAAAACAAGTATTAGTTATGAGGTTTAGGCCGATGCATGAATGCTAGATAAGGTGGCGAATTCGGAGTTAATGGATTTGAAGAAGTCATGTTTCACTTGACAGGATGTTCGACCTGGGTTGATTGCTCGTTCGACTTTTGATGTGAAAGTTTCTATGGTACGTTATCCTAACACCCGGGCAACATTCGATAGCCGATTTATTCTCGGCTCTAATAGCCGGTAACAAAGGAGTATCGCCTCTAGTTCAAAAAATAAAAATCTTCAAAAATAGTAAAAGCCGATACGATATGTATCACCTATAGAGCAAAAAATAAAAGATAGAAACAGTCATACATAAGAGCATTGTACCGAGGTGCATCCACGGAAAGAACATGAGTCTTTGTTCATCAGGGTTACCCTAAGTACAAGCTAATCAAAGACCTTGTTCACCACATCCCACGCGGATGTGTTGTCCACTATGGCCTCCGCTACCATGATGAATTCTTCGAGCAGGTCTTCGTGCTCCTTAGGGCCATCACCAATCGAGAAACCAACCTCCATGGTATGAAGATCGTACCCGGTCTGGACTTGCACTACAGTTAGAGCCACTGATGCGTCGTGGTGAACGCCGTGAAGGGCAACCTCCTAAATACGGGCCAGAATATCTTGGAGACGAATGTCAATGGAGGAACCCTGGGCATTGACAGCGTCCACGGCTACGTTCGTCGCCAGATGGAGAGATTCCAACTATGCTGCCAGGGCTAACAATCACAAAACAAGAAAAATATCAAAATAAGAGTAATAAGAAATCAGAGTAAGAGGCCTTCATGGAATTCATCTTACCCGCCACCATGGCGTCTGATTCGGCCAGTCGCGCTCGGACAGCGCTGGCCTCCTCCTCGGCCACATAAAGGGTGGCCTGAGAAACCCCGAGGCGAATATCCAATTGGTCGTTCTCCCAAGTCGCCTCAGAATAATGATTCTGGGCCATCCTCCACTCATGAAGGTAGCGTCGGGCGTCGTCTCCATTATAGGAGTTGGAGGAATCCGACGACGAAGCCAGGATTGAAGATACGACATCAGAAGGCCCGCCGACCCTTGAGAGAGGACGAAGGCTGTCATTCACAACAAACCTATAGGCGAGTCAGAACTATTCATCATCATGAACAAGAAATGTTGATCTCACCTCATGCGTCGGAGACGCTGGTTCATTGGCATACTCTCATCTGGGATTTCCTCTGCCGCGTGCTTACCTCAGTTATCTTCGCCGGCCATGAAAGAACAATTGGATCTACAAAAGGGAGAAAGAGAACCGCTATAGGGTTTCGACAGGCGGAGAAGAGCGGAGAAACAGTTGCGAGTAAGGATGTATTCAAGGCCAAAACCACCAACCGGTATTTGAAGACCTGAAGCGAAGGGACGGGCACCTCGGGACGTGTAAAAGGAAACAACAATTAATGGAAGGCGAAGTGCCACTTCACTAATGCCAATGGAAATACAGCACTGAGCAACTAAAAGGTGGGAAGTCGAAGGGTTCTCTTAATAAAAGCCATGTTTTCAGACTTGGTTAGACCAAGGGCCTGGATCGGCTATATCAAATCAGCTCTTTAGCTGAAGAAGGGAGCATGAGTAAACAACGGAGAATATGATCGGTTCTACACAAGATCCGTGATGACATGCAGATCTCGAGTCTAGGGCACCATGGACTGCTCTCGGTATTTCTAGTCAAATGACATCAGCTCTCATAGGCTATTGACTTCTCCAGCTGATCTAGAAATGCTCTCAAAGACGCACTTATGACGACCAAAAAGCAAGACAGCCGGTATGGTCGCCTAATTAGAGGAAACCTTATCGGCTCAGGCATTGCGCGCCTGGTACATTTTAGAGACGCTGGGAGGAGGAGAAGGATTCAGCAGATCAATAGGGAATATTTGAAGGAATATTACCCTAACGTTTAGATTAATACTCAACGACCAATTCGCTTGACTGACAGCTCTAATGGCCGATACTAGAAAGGTATCGCTGCTGGTGCGAAAATAGACTCAGAAGAGTAAAAGCTGGTATAATGCATATCATCCATGGGGGAAAAGCAAGCATAAACAAAAGTAATGCGCATGGTGCCAAGACAGGAAAATTATCTGCTCAATGTCGCCTATTACAAACTACGGGCCGAGGAAAACCTTGCCTACTATGTCATCGGCCAAGATATTAAAGGCTACAGAATTGGCGGCACTCATGAAATCCTCAACCAAGCGCTCCTGCTCCCTAGGGTATGCTGCGTCTGGAAAACCATGGGGAAGAAGCTGAAGATTTTGGCCCGAATGGGCTTGGGTGGCAGCCAACGCCATGGCAGCACCATAATGAACGCCATGAAGAGCAACCTCCCTAACACGATTCGGGATGTCATGCAAACGAGCCACCGGAACGGTGCCCCTAGCATTGACAAATCCTGCCACATGATCCGCAGCTGATCAAAGGCTCTCCAGTTGGGCAGATAGATCTAAAAGATTCAAAGGGGAGGTGATCAGAGTCTTAGAGACAAAATTGAAAAGAAAGCAGAGGTTACGACAAGTATCTCACCCGCAATTCTGGCCTCGGCCTTGGCCAACCTATCCTCCACCGAATCGACCACAGGAGGTGATCAGTATCGAACCATGGCCAGGGCTGATTCTACGAGGGATAAACACTCAGCGAGACTCTGGCCATGTCGATCAATGGAGGCAAGCAGATCGTCATTATAAATCCGCCTCATCTGATGGCAAGGGGGCTGGTGGCAAGCCGTCGACGAGGAAGGCCCTAAAGGCCTAACGGAGTCGGCCCAGTTCCCCGAGGCAGTGGAGGCATCACGGGATATACCCTCCTGACGACAAAGGCACTGACGTGATGATGCAGACCCGATGAAGACCTTCTCAAGAAACCTCTTGCTGTTCTCCATGATCTCTGGCCTACGGAGAAGCAGGAACTATGCTAAGGGTGCAGAAGGTTTGAGGCAAAGTGAGTTATCCTTAGATCAACCGTCGAGGCCCGTTTATATAGCCCAGGAAGGTGAGGAGATAGATTTCGCCAGGGGTGTGAGGTTGGAATCAGAAATGGAAGCGAAACGGCACTCCGGAAGTTCAGGAGACAGATAACGAAGAAATAATATATTCAGATTTATTGCTTCCTCAAATTACAAAAGATCTAAAAAAGATTCGAAGATTTTACCAGAGATTAGCCTATCCAGTTTATTTTGGATTGAAGGGAGTTCGGGCCCCAACAAGGACAAAGTCCATCGCGAGGTGAGTTGATGTTGGCCCATTGCTAACATTGTGCCCAAGGAGAGAGGAAATCGCCCGCCTAAACATAAATTCAATCGATTTTTTGATAAATCGGAAAACTATGGGGAAGAAGCCTGTGGCTTTCCCAGTGGGCATTCAGTGGAGTAAACAAGAGGAAGGTGTCCATACATTTTAGCCCTTCCAAATACTAGGACAGCTTTGCGAGCATGGAGAGAAGACTCAGGTGATATCACAAGAATTCTCCTAACTGTAATAGCTGATCCTCTTGCTCGACAGGACGCTAGAATGAGCGACACAATCACCCTATGCACAAGAATTCTCCTAACCGCTCAAGATCTACATAGCAAAAGGATAAACCACGGAGGATCCAGTAGGATCGAAAACACCCGAGGAGGCAGATAGAAGTAGAATATGGTTGAATCATTGAGTTTGCTCTCACCAAGGTCGGAAGCCATTTTTATAGCCGGCTTGGAATGATGAATCCAAAACGCCCGTGAAGCGATAATGCTCTAAAAAAGTTTTGAAGCATGGGCTCATGAGTTGATATGGACGGCAACGAATAGTAGACCCCAGATCAAGATTCCTTACCCGTGACTACGGGCCTATCGGGAGCACGAACATGGTAATTTTGGAACAAAATTTCTTTTGTCTCAAAATTGGAGGACATGTGTTTACACCAAAATTTGGAAGGAGAGTTACAGGGACCCAGAAGCTCCTAGTATCGTATCATCAAAGGATCAGTTGCGGGCGGATCAGAAACAACTGAGTCAAATGCAAAATCTAGGAATCGGCTTTCTTCGAACAGTGCCAGCAGATAACGATGGAGGCTACACTCGACGCCAGGACGAAAACGTATTGGACTCTACAAAAAGGGAAAGATTAGAGTCCAAGTTATCTTAAATTAGGAATATTTTCATTATGCCAAAGATTGTATTAAGTCGTACTCGAGTAGGGTTCGTTTTAGGCTCCGGGTATAAATACCAAACCCCGACTATTGTAGAGGAACCAATCAATTAAATACAAATCAATTACTTTTTTCAGCTCCGGCCACCCCTTAGGAGTAGGAGTAGAGTAGATCTCGGCGAGTTCTTCGGCAAGTATGGCTGCATCGATCCGATCGACCTCCACTGCTTGTTGTAAGTACCGTCATGGTTTATACCTCTGTTCGTATGGCTACATCGATCTGGTCGACCCCCACTGTGGCTCTGGTATAAGCTAGTTATCGACTCTTGTCTAATTCAAGTATGGTCTGTGTGATTATGCCTCACACCCCACTGCTTGAATTGGATCAAGGTCAAGTTATCGGCTCTATCTTAGAGTGGCAGTCTTTGGTAGATTCATTAAGTTACCAATATTGCTTATTGCTTTTATTGTTTATCTAATTACAGCAATATCATTCTGCCCGATTGAGATTGATCTGGATCGGCCTTATATCTTGTTTAACCCATCGTTTGCTAATCTAGAACTGATCTAATCTGCATCTTAAGCGATGAGTTATATTTTTATCGGTTATTTTGCGTCAATCTTAATCGTGCATAGCGTGCGGTTAAGGCATGTTTGATCTTGAGTAGATCTATCGATTATCGAGAACCGTTTCATGGCCTGTTATCACGGCCTATGGGATTCTGCCTCTCACCCCACTGTTGGCACCGTGGAGTGGAGATCGTTGGTTGACAGACTCATTCCTGATAAGACATGACATTAACTGTATGCTATGCCTGAATCGACTGTTTAGCCGATATCGAATGCTTTCACAAACAGTTCACATCACGAGATCGTTGAAGTAGGGATAAGTTGAAAGATGTGTTAGCCCTATGATCTTGTTATTGTATTACGGCCTGCATGATTCTACCCCATGCCCTACTGATATTAGTAATGAGTTAGGGTCGTCGAGTCTATTGTTGTTTCTACGGCCTGCATGATTATGCCTTATGCCCCACTGGTCATGGTGATAGATGAGATCTAACATGTTCATTAGATTTATCTTTATTAAATGATTAACTGATATTGAATTGTTTCTTTATATAAAAAAGAGTTCGGTTACTCGTAATCATTGACTCAGTATGGATCGATCATCATTGATATCTTATTGCCATTGATTAATATCCGTTTAAATGATGTTTATCCTGAATGATAACCGATTCTCTTCACACGACCACATGAGCTCTAACTGACTTATTCTTATGAATATACTGGAATCGGCTATTTAACCGATTTCCTTTCATATCGGCTCTCACAGTCGTACATTCGGAACTGTCTGGCAACACCGGTAAGTTCCACTCTTAATTACTGATAAATTTTCTCAACTTGTCAATTGTAGGGTTAAATTAACTGGCACGTCTCGGGAGGATTGCGCAGGATCGATCACCCCTACGCTGAAGCTAGGCGGATCTGCTCCTTCGAGCGAATCCTTCCGGCTTGCTGCGTGTGTCCTCGATACGAGACAAAATTCTGTGTCTACAAATTAATTGAACTTGGATATGCCATAATGTTAGAATTGTATTCTTTCGTGTTAGGGAGCAGGAATTTTAACCGGGGGCCTACCGCTCCACCGGAAAAAGGCTACCGCCCAGAGCTGGCAGGCACAAGTCTGGCCGAGAAAAATCAGTGCTAGTACTTTGTCATCGTGGACATGAATTTTGTGCGGGTAGTTGTTATCAGAGGGTGGTCGTTTTCATCGGATGTTTGACGTATGTAAGACGAATTAAATATAGATTAATTATAAAACTAATTATATAGCTTATGACTAATTTATGAGACGAATATTTTAAGCCTAATTAGTTTATGATTTGATAATGTAGTGCTACAGTAAACATATGCTAATTACGGATTAATTAGGTTTAATAAATTCATCTCGTAGAGTACTGACGGGTTCTATAATTTTTTTTATTACTATCTGAATACCCTATGCGACACGCTCCTTATGGCTAAGTTTTCCTATTCTCGCGTTGCTTCATGATCTCCATTGGTTTGGTCCATTTTTAGGACTGACGGTCTGAAAAGTTACTAGTCATACATTCACACGAATCACAGACCCCATTGACGTCAGTATGTTCCAGAAGTTGAATCTCTCTTTTGGGGTTAGAAGGCCTGCCCTTAGCCTGTCACGTTCAGTCACCGAACAGCAACAAACAAAACATCCCCTCCATCTCGATAGCTCGATCGTCTTGTTCATGGAAGCCAAGCCCGAGGCGGCGAGGCGGGCCTGATTGCTGTGATGTGATAATAATCATAGCCCGCTGTAGCAAAATCACGCTGTGCATGCACTAGCAACACTGGCCATCCTTCCCGGCCGCCGGAACATGCATGTGTTTCCCGTGCTCACTGCACTGCGTAGGACAGGTTAAGATCTGGCTCGTGGGATACCTGTTCTTGCCGCATGATCTGATTGCCATTATTCAGCCACATGGTGTGGATTGTGATTTGATAGTGTTCCTGACAGATGGCATTTCGATTCCGTGGCCTAACAGTCCCGAAACAATCGCTCTGTTCGTCTGGGTTAGTTTGGTTTATAAGCCATGGCTGAAAGTACAGTTGATTGGTTTGGTGTGAGAGAAAAATACTGTTTGTTGGCTGATAGGCCATAGCTTATAACTCAAATACGACCGAGCGAACAGGTTGAATATCTCTGTATTAGGCAATAAATAAAATCATGTGTCCTAGATTCAGGCACGAATTTGATGCTACTAGCTCCAGTATGAAAAATCGTTTGTTCGATTATATTCATTTTCTTGGAGTATGAAAAATCCGCCAAACCTTGTGCAGAGTATATAATACACTAATTTGTGTAGTTGGTGGCGCGTCTTTGTCGAGATTTCAGTGTTTATTCCAACTTGACGAATTTCATTCGTTTTTTAGCCTTTGCTGGAGAAGGCAAGTTTGGGCTACAATTACTGATAGTCCTTACTTAACTTAAACATGTCCTCGTTACAGTGATCATGTCCTTGTTAGAGTGTTGTTTTCATGAAAAGAACTTTGAGGAACACCCCAGAATCCAAGACGTTTCCATCCTTTCCCGTTTGTCACTGCTTTTCCCAAAGCCTCGGCGCTTTTACATCAGTGGAATAGTTGACAATCGCCCTGTTCGTCTGGGCTGGTTTGGTTTATAAACCATGGCAGTACGGTTGGTTGGTTTGGTGTGAGAAAAAAATACTGTTCGTTGACTGATAAATCATGATTTATAAACCAAATACGACCCAGCGAACACACTGAATAACCCTTGCTTTACATCACCAGTGGAATAGTTGACATGAAACCTCGCTGGCCTTTGTTCTCTGGACTGAGTGTTGCTTCTAGAATTATAGATGCAAAAGATCTTCGAAGGTCTGTTTGGTCTGGTTGGACCCTTGTGCACGTCGCGCATGTATCTTAGGGCTCGTTCGGAGGGGTTCTTTCAGGTTAAAACTTGTATTACTGTAACGGAGCCTGCAGAACTGTCGACTTCCTAGTTTATTTTGACCTGCGTAGTTCATTTTGGCCTTACTAGAGCCGTCTTTGCTACAATAAAATATATAGTGCCAACTACCGAGAGTGTGCTGCAACATTTTCGAAACACCACCAAACAAGCCCTTATAGCCTATTAGATGCAAAATCCAACGGGTGAGATTGTTGTCCGGGTTTAGGAAGCCATTTTCGGCTCCAAACCACACATCCCCTGTTTGTGGTATGAACGCACTTGAACCAAATTAAGAAAACCCCAAAAAAGACTGCAATTGAGTTGAATTGAAGCCAAAACAATCCATTGAACATCCCATAGTAGTATACTGGATGCAGATTTTGCAATTATACACAAAACAAATCGGGCTTTTTATGTGGAGCGCTGCTGGCCGTGTAATCTGGACCTACTAATATCATCTCCGTGATTCCAGTGTTATATATATGTACATAAAATGAAACGAATCCAATTTGTGGGAGCAGAGCAGGACAGAATCCTTCATCCTTCTTCTAGGCACCGATCCTGCCGAACCCGCCGCCGCCGGCGGCCATCATGAGCTTGAACTCGTCGAACGACACGAGGCCGTCGCCGTTGCGGTCGACGCCCTGGATCATGCGGCGGCACTGCGCGACGGTGGCGGACTCCCCGAGCCCGCGGAGGACGCGCGCGAGCTCGGCGGGGGTGATGAGCCCGTTGCCGTCGGCGTCGAAGACCGAGAAGGCGTGCCGGAGGTCCTCCTCGACGGCGTCCGCGTCGGCGGAGGCCGACTCCATGAGCGCCGCGAACTCGGGCAGGCTGATGTAGCCGTCGCCGTCCGCGTCGGCCTCCTCCATCATCCGCGACACCTCGTCGTCGGTGGCCGCGTGCCCCACGCTCGCGAACAGCGCCGCGAGCTCGGCCCGCGAGATCTGCCCGTCGCCGTTCGCGTCGAACTTGCGGAACACGCGTTCCGTCTCGTCGTCCGCCCCGGCTGTTGGCGTCGCGGGGGCGGCGGGCAGGTTACGCCGGGCCGACGACGACCTCCGAGCGAACGGGGATGGGGACGGGGAGGGCGGCGCGGAGGAGAGGGGCGAGGACGAGCCTGCGCGGGCGGCGCCACCGGCGGTGGCGCGCTTGCCGCTGCGGGAGCGGGAGAAGAAGGAGCGGACCTTGCCCATGGAATTAATTGGAACTGGCGCAAGGAAAGGAATTGCTGTCGCTGGTGATTATTGGGTTGCCTGTTGCGGCGCCTTGAAGATTCGATGCTGGTTGATGAGGAGAGGACGGGGAATGCCGGAAGCGAGGAGCGCGGGATTTTATAGGCGGGCCGCGGGAACCGGACGCCTTCCGTTACGGGCTCGGTAGACTGGATTCGAACGAAGTGGAAGGAAGCCGGGCGGTTACGCGTGGGCGGTGGGGAGGGGAGGGGAGCTGGCAGGAGGAGCCAGCCAGCTCGAAGCCGCGCGCGGTTTGGGCTCGCTGGCTCTGCTGCGGTTTGCGCGCGTCTCTCGCGTCGGATGACTACGAAATAGTCGTCGATCCCCGGACCCCGAGGCACGGATAGGCAGGGATGAGATACCAACGGACATCGGCGGATTCGACAGTATCAGCTACGTCGCGTAGGATACGATTGGGTATTAACATTATAAATATGTGATTTGGCTGTTTGGATACGGCGTCAACACAAGTCACATGAACAGTGTCTTTCAGTCAGACCAATATTTTTCTCTCATAATAATCCAACCGGAACAATTTTTTGGTTTATTTTTCAGGCCAGCCGAACAGCCTGCTAAACTCCTCTAAATAAATTCGGTCTCGCATAAAGCTGAAAAATATCCGTACCGTTTTGAACCGTAAGGATAAGGCTGCCAGGCGTGCCAAGAAGCGCGCGGGCAAGGCAAGCACCTGGTTTTGCGGCTGGGACGCGGAGGCTAGCTGGAGATTATGCGGCGGCGCGTGGATCCAGCAGCACCGGGGTTGGATTCTGGAACCCAACTTGCCTCCACCCGGCCCTCGAGACGGGCAAGGATATCAGACACGTGCAGCGGTGCAGGGGCTTGGGCGACGGATCCTGAATGGCCTGTTTTGTGACTTCTCTTAATTTCGGCAGCAGAGCAGGTGGAGTCGTACCATCCACGTTAGGACAAAGGAGAGCTTTTGCACCCGTGATATAGGAGACGGAACTATTTTCTTCATGCTAACACAAGTAGGGTGTGATTGTTTGGTATACATATGCTCTAGCTAGGCTGGTAGGATGCAAGACTTTACAAATACGTAGTTTTGGATGTTTCTTGAGGCCGGGCTCGCTGGATGCAAGTGTTTATCCTAACTAATGGTGGTATTAATGCACTTTAAAGAAGTTGAAGACATACTAAGATAAATAAAACTTTAATAGTATATACTTGTACAGAATAATAGTAGGCCACGATCTTGTATTATTCTTCGCCCTGTTTTGAATACTTTCCAGCGAAGAAACAATGTTTTCCTCTCATAATAAATCAGCATATGCATCAGCAGCGGTCAAATTTCTACAAGCCAAACAGTATCTCACGCAACATATCTTTACACACAACCAAACATTACTCTTCTCAGCTAGTATAAATTGATAGAGCCATATCTGTTATCTGTTACACCTAAAAAGTACGTACGACTTTCGTCCAACATCTTCGGCTCTGTTTGTTTGGAGGAATTTTAGAGAAATCTAGAGGAATCTGGATGAATCTAGAAGAATTTGTGAGAGGAAAACACTGTTCCGGATGAAAAAAAAGAAGCGGATCAAGTCAGGTTTAAGGGCACGTGAACGGAGCCTTCGTGCGTGCGCCCGTGAGTCTACGGAGTCCGCGCCCTTCATGTCGGGGCCCGCGTCTCCGCCAACATCTACGGAGCTAGAAACGGATCGGAAACGGAGTCCGCAACTATACAGCATGTTCGCTTGGTCATAAACGATAGTAAATTTTCAGTCAGAACAGTATTTTTCTTTCATACCAAACCAGCCAGCAGTAATAATCCACGATCGTATACGATCGTATCAGCAGCAGCCCAAAAGGCTGTATAAACAGAAGAAGCCGTCGTTGCCCCACTCGGCCCGTGCACCCGCGCGATCATCGCTCACATTTACGTCTACGCCGCGCCATCGCGGACGGCTGTGCGAGACGGCGACCTACTACAGCCAGGGGCATGGAGGCCAGGAACGAGGCGGGCTACATCGTCGGCATAAGTACAACAGCGAGCGGCACCACACGGGACTGTGGGCATCTTATACATCCACGACGTCGCCAAGCACCAGCAGCCGGCTGCCGGCAAGCCGCTGGGCCTGTGCTTCAGCTTCCCAGTCGCATGACTCATGTGAGCAACCAAGCTCTTTCTGAATCACACGTTTCTGAACTTGCTTTATTTCTCTCATACATATTGCGATCTGATCGACAAGTTTCACAGCATTAATTTGAATAGATCTGATTTCTTATGTTCTTCTCTTCCACCAAATATTGAAGGGTGTCTACCGTCATGGCTGTCATGCATGGTGCAAGAGTTATGGCGTGAAGGAAGTAGAAATAACCTAGAGATCCTCAATCACGGCAACGACGCAGCGAGCGTGGGACTATTAGACGTTGGCTAACGTGATCACATTTGGGCATACAACATGCATGTAAATTGGGGTCATTTTTACTTGGGGCTACAAAATTTTTTATATAATTTCTATTGGTGGACGCAAGCAGGAGCAGGTTCATTCTCTTCTTCACTTCCCACTCGGCACGCCTGCCGCTATCACTACCGGAGACGGCTTTTTTACCGAGCGTCCCAGACTTTGTCGAGTGTTTTTTATCGGACACTCGGTAAAGAGGATGTTTGTCGAGTGTCAGAGAGAAAGCACTCGACATACAACTGGCACTCGACAAAGAGGTTGTTTGCCGAGTGCTACAACTGGCACTCGACAAAGAGGTTGTTTGCCGAGTGCCGAGCACTCGGCAAACAATAACACTCGGCAAAGAGGTGGTTTGCGAGTGCTCGGCACTCGGCAAACCAGAACACTCGGGAAAAGGACGCCTCCGTTAACGGCCGGCAGCTGTCGTTAATCTTTTGCCGAGTGTCTTCTCCTGACACTCGACAAAGAGGCTCCTTTGCCGAGTGTAATTTTTTGACACTCGGCAAACCATATTTTTTTGACACTCGGGAAAAGGAGATGCTTGCAAACCGAAGAATCTCCGAAGAAGTTTCATGATTTCGTGAAGAGGCCGACGAGGTGGTAAGCATCGTACGTGACAAACTTGCGTGGAACCTCCTCAATTTTTTTATCATAGCCTCCACATATCATATCTTGACATCTTGACAAGTTTCATGATTTTTGGACTTCGTTTGCTTTTTATAGAATTTAAAAACAACTCGACCGCAAGTTCGTGGTCATATTTCATGAACAAGATGTTCAAAATTGGTGGTCTATTCCTAGATACGGCCTCACATTATACTAAATAACACGAATATCATTTTTCCATTCATTTTTTTCATTATTCAAATGACTAGCAGTTATAATTTGAATTATCCAAGAAAATTCAATTAAATGAAATAAATTAAATAAATATAGAAAAAGTTCGAGAAATGTGTCACATTGGAATATGGAGTACCAGGTATTGTATGAGGACTGCAGAAAAAAGTTTAGAGGTCAAAAGTAAAAAAAAAAATATAGTTTGCCGAGTATAAAAAAAATGACACTTCGCAAAGAGGCTCCTTTGTCGAGTGTCAGGACGGCTGGCACTCGGCAAAGATTTTTAAATTTTAAAAAAAAAACTCTTTGCCGAGTGCCAGGCCAGGTGGCACACGGCAAAGAATTAAAAAAAAAACTTTGTCGAGTGCCAGATCGGGGGCACTCGGCAAAGGGGGGATTTAACCCCGCCGGCTGGGCCGGCCCACACACACCGCACACACGCGCCAGCGTCACCGCCGCCACCACCCACGCCCGCGCCAGCGCCGCCGCTGCCCACGCGCCTGCGCCAGCGCTGCGCCGCCAAAGGAGGAGAAAGAGAGGAGGAGGAGGAGAGGAGGAGAGAGGAAGAAGGAGGAAGAGAAGGAGGCCGCCAAAGCAACAGCGCCTTCGCCCTCGCGCGCTCCTGCGGCGGCGCCGTAGCAACGCCTCCGGGGTGCGGCGCGGCCCCGCAGCAGCGGCGACCCACATCCGGCCATCTTGGTCGCTATTCTATAGTGGTGAGCCCCTATGCCGTCTCCGCCTGATGGATGTGGATGTATGAATAGATTAAGATGTCCTAGTTAGGGTGCCTTCGTGGACGCTAATTATGGTGCATAGTTGCAAATCTGAGGTTTAGCATGGATGGATTGTGAATGCATGGATTGATGTTTGTCATAAATTAATATAGCTTATGGAATATATTAGTAATGGGATATAGATCCTGAATTTGTAATCCCTGATCCTTGCTTATCCTGATTACGTTGCTAGGTGTTCCTTACATAATCTTGTGCATGTCGGTCATCGTGTCATTCATATATATGTGCATGTCGGTCATCGTGCCGTCGGTTTTCTTGCAGGTTTTGGAAACCTCACCGTGTAGGGGAGGTGCTGCCGAAATTTTGTATTGACAGAGAAGAGCCCGTCGGAGCGGAGCTGGAGTACCTCGGCGACCCCGATCGCCTTCCTCGCCGCTGCGGGTCTGCCTGCACCGCGTCGCCTCGCCACTACACCAACCCACCACGGCCCCGCTAGCCTGACTCCACCGCCACCCTAGGTATAACCCCTCTTTTCATATCATGGTCGTAGATCACGTAACCTTAGCGGCATTTGATGATGCCAGGTGTAGCACACCATCAAGGCAGCCACAGCCTTAGCGGATACGCAGAAACATGGGTACGCGAATTCATTCATTTATTCTAACGCTCAATTCTGCATGATTTCTAATCATCTTGCTGTTTTTCTCGCAGTTGGCGTCACATGGTGGCCAGCCTTGCTCCATCGTCAAGGCATTTGCTATGGCCCACAAGGGCAAGGCGACGTCCGACGTCAACTACAACCCGGAGGATGGGCCCGAGGCGTACAGCAATGCGATCGTCCACAACCGCCTCAGTGAGTACACATTGATGGCAAGGGAGATCCATGGGCCACAGTACGATCCGAGCACCGAGGACCTTGATAGAGAAGTCGTCATGAGGGTGGGAGGAGGCAAGAAGCATGGGCGGTACTAGATTGGCGATGGCGCAATTGACTCGGCCGCTACTCCCAGTCTCTCCCAGATTCAAGCAAGCAGCACGAGCAGGAGCCCGGTCATACGACCTCGGCAGGACACTTCACACCACCGGGTGGAGGCACTCGAGATTATTCCTGGTTTATTCGTCGTTCATTGATTTTTTCATACCTTTTCTTTGCATTATTGTAACATTGGGGTGAATATATTGTAGGCCTAGCTGGAACAAGAGAGGAGGATACGGGAGCAGATGCAGGCGAAGATGGAGAGAGTGGAGGCCGAGTGGGAGGCCAAGCGGGAGGCCGAGCAGCGGAGGATGGCGGAGATTCTTCAGTACATGCAAAGTCTTGGCGCCGCTACGGGTGTAGTTCCGTCACCTTCGCTATTCGCTCCACCTCCACCTTCTCACTATTCTACTCCTGTGAGTATAAATGTTTTAGTTTGTATGCTCATGCTTACGGTCAAACCTAGTGGAGTATGAAAGTTTTATTCATGTATGGTATATATTTATCTTGTCTCACACATGCAATCTCTTCTCCTTTGTGCAGAATCAATCGACGGCATCGAACGATCCTCATGCTTCAGCGAATCCTTCACCAAATCAGTGATGATACTTGTGGTTGTTAATGGTACTTCTATTTGCAATTGTGGTTGAAGATGATGGAGCACTTGGATTACTTGTGAACTTATTTGTGATATATTGTGAGACATGTGACGTTTGTGATATATATGTGACGTTTGTGATATATATGTGGTGTTGGTGATATATATGTGCTGTTGATGATATATATGTGATGTTGGTGATGTTTGTTATATATATCTTATGTTTGTTTGGATGGGATGTAAAAAACAAATTAAAAAGGTTGTTTTCAGTCACTTTGCCGAGTGCAATAGCCATGACACTCGGCAAAGTGACTACCTAGGAACTATCCGAGAACATGCTTTGTCGAGTGCAAAGGCCATTGCACTCGGCAAACATCATAGATTTTGCTGAGTGCCACGAGACAGGCACTCGGCAAACATCACATGCTTTGTCAAGTGTCTTGCTGGCGGCACTCGGCACAGTGGCCACCTTTGCCGAGTGTCTAAGTCAATGGCGCTCGGCAAAGCGGGAACCTTTGCCGAGTGCTTGACCTTGACACTCGGCAAAGCCGCTGTCACGGTGGCGCTCGCCGTCACGGCCACTTTTCTTTGCCGAGTGTCGGATTGGCACTCGGCAAAGTCTTTGTCGAGTGCCTGATAAAGTGCACTCGGAAAGAGGTTTGCCGAGTGTAACACTTGGCAAAGGCTTTGCCGAGTGTATATCGGCCTTTGCCGAGTGTCTGAGGCACTCGGCAAAAAAACTGAATCCGGTAGTGTATAGGAGGCCATTGTGCCGCACGCCGCGGCCATGGAGGCACTGGGACATGGCGGCGGAGAGGAGAGTCCTAGCCATACATACCGGCCGTTCCGAGAGTATGTGAGTTCTTCATCTAATTCAGCGAGGAGCTAATGACAAGAATAGGAAAAAGTAGAGGGTTCTAGGTGCAAAAAAATACAAAGAAATATAAACAATAAATGAATAGTAAAAGTTGATCTCAAGATTACATACACTTTAGGGTTCCCAATAAAAAGTGTATTGTTAGCTTCTTGTCGATCTTTTTCTCCAAAAATGCACAAATTAACATAAACTTATAAATTAATATAAAATCAAAATCAAATTCAAAAATTATAATTCAAATTTTGTTAAGTTCCTTAAAACCAGAGTGTAACAGTGTCATTGCGCATGAAATATAATCCTAAAAAGTCTAAGGGCATCTATAACCTTTAGACAATCTGCTCCAAAGTTAGTTCGAAAAGCTCAAAAATTGTAAACTTCAAAGCTAGGAATATAAAATCTGCATGTGTGAAATGAAAGAGGCTCAATGTTAGGGCCATACTCGATCTGCAACAAAAAGAATTGTCAGACGAGTGAATTATTTTGAATTCGATGGAAAAAAGCCTAAATGCATTTGGAAATAGCACTACTACACAAAAACTTTTACGCGTCGTTTCCAAATGGGGCTCCAAGGCGGGCGGCCTGGTTGTCCGCCTCAGTTATTCGAGGTAGGGCAGCCAGGCCAGCAACCACCTTGGTTAATCATTAACCGACACGATTAACCGAGGCGGGCATGGTAACAGAACCGCCTCGGTTAATGCCTATTAACCGAGGCGGTTATTGTAATACATCCGCCTCGGTTAATCATTAACCAAGGCAGGTTAATCGATTAACCAAGGCAGTCTTCTATAAGGCCCGCCTCCACAGTTCTGGCCCAGCCCGCTACTGTTTTTAGCCCAATATCCAACGCTAAGTATATATAATGGGATGAAAACCCTAACCTAACCGTAACTCCTAGGCGCCGCTCTCCTCACCCGTCCCTCGGCGCCGCTCTTCATCCCCCTCGGCGCCGCGCTCTCCTCTCTCTCTCCCTGGCAGCGGCGCCCCTCACTCACTCGGGCTCCCCTTCCCTCCCACTCTCTCCATCTCCCATAGCAGGCAGCGACGCCCCTCACTCACTCGCGCTCCCCTTCCCTCCCACTCTCTACATCTCCCACAGCAGGCAGCGGCGCGCTGCGCCACGCGCGGGCGCCCTTCTAGCTGCGGGTGGGGCACGGCGGGGCGCACGGGGCGCCCACGAAGGCGGCGCACCGGCCTTCACCAACGGCGGCGGCCTCTCCCCTTCCCCTTGGCGCGGCGGCACCCTTCCCTCCCCTTGGCGCAACAAGGGGGCCAGATCCGGGAGGCGGCAGATCCAGCGGTGGAGCGGCCGGATCCGGCAGCGGCGCTCCTCCCGGTGGTGCCTGTGGTGCAGCGGCCTCTCTCGCTCGGATCCGACGGTGGCGGCTTCGGGGGCCTAGATCCTGCGGCGGGCCCTCCCCCAGCAGTGGATCTGCGCCCTCCCGGTGGCGGATCCGGTGGAGGGCGGTCCCAATAAGCGGCGGCGTGCAACCGTGGATGGGCTCGCCGGGCTTATATCCACGGGTTTTCTTTTTTTATATTGTGACCTTTGGGCTAAGGCGGTTGTAAAACCACATCGGTTAACCTCTTTTGCCCGCCACGGTTAACATTTTGTGTAGTACTGGCCCCGTTCGCGTGCCCTTAAACCCGGCTTGATCCGTTTTTTTTCATCCGAAACATTGTTTTCCTCTCACAAATTCCTCTAGATTCATCCAGATTCCTCCAAGCGAACGGGGCCAGTGTAGTTAAGGGTCCCAATACAAAATCATTTAATAGTTTTTTAATTGTTTTCGGAAAATGATCAAATCCGACGTAGACGTGGACAAAAATCCGTGGCCATCGTGCAACGCAGGGGCACATATCTAGTAGGCAGCAATATGTACAGTTAGCTTGTTCCACGAGGACATGGCTCTCAAATACGAGCCAAGCTTGACTCATCATACATGAACTAATATATGCCCCTTAGGGCTCCGGTTCGGCAGCAAGTGATTGGCAAAGAAGCTGCACTAAACACAGTCTATTTGTGAGAGCCTGAGAGGTGACAGGAGATCTTTTCATTCCCCTTGCTATTGGAGTGCTATGTAGGAGTATGATCCAAGTCCAACAGCCCATGTGTCATGTAGTTGGATCGCTACAACCGTCGTAATGGCGGTATGGATATAGTACATCAATCAAATCTTCTTCTCTTTCGCTTTGATGAAGTGAACTCGGTGGTAGTTTTCTATTTTAGCAGTAATAAATAAATACTAGTAGTTCATTCGAACGATAAGTTTGTAATAAGCACTACTTCCTCTTCAAAATAAACACACCTCTTATTTTTTTAAAAAAAATAACTAATTTTTAAGCTTAACCAGATCAATAGAAAGTTGTTTCGATATTTGTATATATATAAAAAATTCAATAAAAATCTATGCCGTGATTTAGTTAATATCAATTATTTATAGTATCACTAGATATATACGTGTGCGTTACACCGGAGTCACAATTTTTTAAATTGAATCTTAGTATAATCTAACGTAGACGCGTGACTTTCGAGGATTTCGTATCTGGTCTTTGTATCGTAACCGGGTAAGACGTGGACGTGTGACCTCCGAGTGAAATATTATCCGTATCAGACGCAGACTCGAGAGCGAGGATCAAAATTTGGTATCACTAGGTAGATGATTACTTTAGAGTTTTTTTAGGTGTATATACGTGCTAGAATATTCTAGCAACAAACTATTATCCTAAACAAAATTCAGTACTACGGTTCAGTAGACGCATGTTAGCATTATTCAGTATTTCATGATATTAGGGGTAGTGCTGACTGATACTGAATGCGCAACATATTTCTACTTAGTTTTGGCTTGCTATAATAATATTCTAGACCTAGGGTGTAAAATAGCACTGCCGATCATAAGTATTAATAATTTTTTTTGGGTATATATATGGGCAAAACTGGCCGCGATGGAGCAAGGGTTAAAGCGTCAGACGTCCGCTGAGGCCTGAGGTGCTCGCGCGTCACTTTTGGCGCAGTCCCGGACAGACTAGGGCCCGTGCTGCCCGGATCGCGTCCGCGTGGCCGTGGCGTGTGCGTGAGGACTGAGGAGACGGAGAGGGTCGATGAGACGATGACGACTCGGCGTCTCATCCATGGTCCATCGCGTCGCCTGGGACCTGCGGAATCCGTGCGCGGTGACCGGTGAGCCAGACCGCGGCCGTGCCGCCGTAGCATCGGCGTCGTGACCGGGGTTGGTTGGTTGGTTGGTCATCGACGGGGGGCCGGTCGGCCCAAAGGACGATTCGATTGCGCAGGACCGTACTACTGTCACAGTTTATTATTCTTTTTCCTCAAAGTACGTACTACCCGGCGTCAATGTTTTTTTGCGTCAAGCTGACAAACGCACGCTGCCACAGTTTACTATTCTTTTTCCTCAAAGACCGACTTCGGCCGTGTTTAGTTGGAGAGAAAGTTAAAATTTGGGTACCGTAACACTTTCATTTTTATTTGACAAATAGTGTTCAATCATGGACTAATTAGGCTCAAAACGTTCGTCTCATGATTTCCAACCAAACTGTGTAATTAGTTTTTTTCGTCTACATTTACTGCTCCATACACATATCGCAAGATTCGATGTGACGGGTACTGTGACACTTTTTTGGAACTATTTTTGGAACTCCACACGGGCGACGTTTGAAATTGCATCCAAATCGCAACGTGCTACTATCTCCAGCCAAAAAGAAAGCCGGAAGGTACGGTTCGAACGTATATACGCGTCGGTAGTGTACGTAACTTCATTCTTTATTTAGACGCGACGAGTCTTTATGATTATTGCAAGTTCCAGCAGACGTACACCGAGGGCGTCCTCAATTGCAAGTTTTAAATAACTAGCTAGATTAGGTTTAGAGCATCTAGAAGCAGCGGCAGAAGTAGGACTAGTCAAAAGGACACGTGGAGTTACCTCACCTGGACGTGCGTCCTTGCGTCCTTTTCGGCTTTTCCTCTCTCTCGCTAAAATCAGATGGTTCTAGAAAGTTCCTCCGCTCACTGGTCAAATCGCGAGATACTGTACTGCACCGTCCTTGATGGGACGTCGCACTCTGAAGAAGTGAAGATGATGCTGATGAGTGGAGATACCTGTCCGATCACACGAAACAGCACCGAAGCTTCCCTAGAAGATAGGAGTACTACAGTATTGGTTTGTGTGTTTCATGATTTCTTGCGCGGAATAATAACGCAAGATCGTCCAGTAGCCTTTCCCGGTTTATTTCAGGGTAGGAGCAGAAAGAAAGTAGCAACCTGTGTTTCTGTTTCTGCACGTTGGCTGTCGAGATATCCCCACTACAACACAACATATCTTTGCCGACACCTTCTACTGTGGGCAAAGGGCATCTTTGCCGACAGATAAGCTCCCACAAAAAGATCTGCCAACAGTTTAGAAACAGTCGCGGTAGAAGCAGATGGCGAAAGTTTTGCTGACAATTAACAGAAACGCCGACACTTTTAGTGTAGCCAAATGGTATACTTTTGCCAGTAGCTGAAACCTTTCCCGATAGTTAGACCTACGCCGACAGTTAATACCTACGACGACAGTTTAAACCTTTGGCGCCACTTTTTATGTTGGCGAAGCCATTTCCAAGGCATTTTATGAATCATGCCCTCATCAACAAATAAGCTATATATAAAATGAAGATATCAATACAATTTGAATAGTTTGACAATCCACTTTTGTTTATAGAGAAGGCATTACATTAAGCAAATCCATTTGATTTTATAGAAATAATATATTAGAACTTCCATACAAAAAATTTAGGCCTTGCTAAACTACTGTTTCTTCAATTGACCTGAGGAGCTACAAGCCAGTATAGAGTTTTAGTTCCAATATCACCCAATAGTAATCTAGAATATGTAACCAATTTCTAGGTGGTTTGGAAGCCCTAAAAATTCAGCTCGCGGGGCAGATATAATGAATTTCCATTCAGTTTCCTACTAAATAGAATGATATTTTGAATGTTTTAGCATTGTTGTGTACTCATGGTACACGAACATCACAACTCAAAATATATGAACCTATAGACCTAAGAAAAGAAATGCACGTTTTATTACCATAGTGTCCAATAAGCCTCAGACTATTTGTCCCCTGGAATCACGATTACTAAGAACAGAAGGGGGAAAATCAGATCAGGGATAGCCTCACCGTTGCTTGGCGTGGACGACCCTCTTCTTGGTCCCATGTTCGCTATGGCTGCCTTCTCATCCAGGTCGAGGGAGGTGTGGCCAGAGCTGGCGTCGACAGCCGCGCATGCAACTCTGGCAGTGACGACTAGGGGTGCGTCATTGGTTGCGGCGTCCGGCGGACTCAGTCATGCGAGGCGACGAGTGCGAGGGAGGCGTTCCTAGATCTAGCGTAGGCTGCTGCACAGGCGAGATCCACATGGCGGGTGCCCTGGCCATCATCCCTAGAGACGGGCGGTAGGGGCAGCGAGCCGTAGGGGCGGTGGGTTGGTGGCGCTTTGGCACGACGAAAGGTAGGGACGGCGCTGCAGCGGCGTGGGGTTGGCGGTCATGGCCCATGGGGGAGACGGAGGATTGGGATTTTCTTTCCTTTTTGGGGGTGTGCAGGCCGGTGGCAAAGAGTTTTCTATGCCTGTACGGGGAGCGTGCGGGTCTCGTGATATTTTGGTCCAGCTTTGGTACGAGATGAATTTTTGCTGGTCGTTCTACACGCATGGGTGAAAGCTCTAGTTTGGTTTTGCTGAATTAATGAAACCCTATATGCTAACCTAGTTTATCTAAGAGATTATAAGATAGGTGGCACTATTCCAAGTGGTGGAGTAATGGTGAAGATCATGACGATGGTGTGACCATGGTGATGATCAAGCGCTTAGACTTAGAAAAGAAGAAAGAGAAAAACAAAAAGCTCAAGGCAAAGGTGATATTCCATAGGAGCTTTTTGGTTTAGTGATAGAGACACTTAGCGAGTGTAATCACATTTAGGATCGATAGCCATACTATTAAGTGGAGTGAAACTCGTATCGAAATATGGTTATTAAAGTGCCACTAGATGCTCTAACTCATTACATATGCATTTAGGATCTAGTGGAGTGCTAACACCCTTAAAAATGTTTGTGAAAATATGCTAACACACATGCATAAGATGATACACTTGGTGGTTGGCACATTTGAGCAAGGGTGGAAAATTTGGTGAAGTGAAGGAGGTGATTTTCACTGAGAAACAGTGACTGGACGCAGGTCATGTGGTGACCGGACTCGGAGGTGCTGCATCCGGTCAATTATAAAATGAAGTTTGGCACACTCGGCGTCTGTCTAGTGCATGACCGGACGCTGGGGTAAAAGGTGACCTAACTCAACGCTGGTGTGTCCGGTTAGGCTGACGTACGCTGACGTATGAGGTTTGAGTGAGCATGGAGAAGACCTGACTCTAGGCGAGTCCGGTCAGTTGAGATCGGATGCATCAGGTCGGCGTTTAGGTGCTCGAGGAGCCCTCTAGAAACGACCTGACGCGCGGGCACAGCGATTGATCGATGCGTCCGGTCGTGTGTTGCCGCGTGCGGGCAAGGCTGGCACCAGCACATCCAATCCCGTGTTGGGCGCGTCCGGTCATCACTTAACCACAAGGACACTGAGAATCGACCATTGGATTCAGGCGGCTGACATTGAATGCGGGGGACATGTGGATGGGGGTCCACAACCGGACGCTGAGGGCCTACAACCGGTCAGCGTGACCTGTGTGTCCGGTCGCCCCATGAAAGCTGAGGTCCGAGAGCTATGGCAGAACTGCCTGAAATAACACACTTACAGAGGCGCTCATCTTCCACCAGACACTAAACACCCCAAAAGCAAGCTACAGCGAGTGGTATTCGTCGGGCACACCCCAAGGGAGAACCCGAAAGATGCACATTTTTCCCCAAGGATCCAATAATGAGAACGAGTTACAATACTTAATGTATTTTATATATCTAGAGTTCATAGAAATTCATCATGACATTGCCAAAGGCCAGAGTGCGGAATATTAAATAGCGGAATTTAAAATAAACATCTAGTGATAAGGAACGAGGATCTGTCTGTGCCCACCAGAAGAATCCTCCACACAATGGTACTGTCGATGTTTCACCACCGATAGCCTGCCACAAGGGTACCCGGGGCAGTATGTTTGGGCTTCAGCGTATGCGGAACTCAATGGTTAACGCAAAAGACAGTCGATTTATCCTGGTTCGGACCCTCGATCTTTGATCGAGTAATAGCCCTACGTCCAGTCGGCGTTAGCCTTTGCGTTGGATTGATTGTGAAGTGTTCTATTGTAAAAGTCATGCCTCTAGGAACCCTGCCCTCCTTTATATAGTCAGGAGGTCAGAATCCTAGTCGGTTTACAATGAGAGTTCCTAGTAGGATTACAGAATAATACTACTACTAAGATTATATGGGAAAAATCCTAGTTAGACTAGATCTTCTCTCTTCCTTATAGGGTATCCCTTGGGTCTCGCACCGACAAGCCCCCGAGCACTTCATGGTTGAGCTCTGGAAGCCTCGTCTTGTTCCTTTAGGTCTTGTCGAGCAGGAACAAGCGTCGTCCGAGTGCTTTCTTGAGCGAAACCGTGTAGCGCTTCGTGAGATCTTCATGTGGTGTGTACCTTTTTGAAGAAAAAAGTACTCCCATTTGGGTGTAGCCCCCGAGCCTCTTGCTATTTAGCACAAGGAGCTAGAGGGTCTTCTCTTGAAATCGCTCTGATTCTTTGTCGAAGGGCTCCTGAGCATATACCCGGGTTCTTTATCAAAAAGAGCTCGGATATAGCTATGTCTGGGTTCTTTTTGTCATGTGGCCTTGAAGTGGTCTGTCTTGAAGAAGTCTTCTGAGTGATGTGAGCTTTTTTTGAAGGAAAAAGTGCACTCACTGAGTGTAGCCCCCGAGCCTCTTGCTATTTGGAACAAAAAGTTGGAGGGTCTTAAATCTTATGTTATTTGAAAAAGTACTGTCTTGAGGAAGTCTTCTGAGTGATGTGCGCTTTTTTAAAGGAAAAAGTGCACTTACTGAATGTAGCCCCCGAGCCTCTTGCTATTTGGAACAAAAGGTTGGGGGTCTTGAATCTAAGTTGTTCAAATGACTAAAAGCCTTTCCTATTGCATCCCCCGGGTGTATACCTGGGTTCTTTTATCCGAAAAGAATTTGGATACAGGTTCTTGGCAGTTGGCATGTTCTCTGGTAGTCTGCTGTTGTCAGATGTAGTTGTATGGTGGTGGTTGATAGTAAATCCTATTTGCTTATGAGTTGCACAGTGTTGGTATATTCTTTCGAATATGCTCGTTCTTGAGTACTGCTCCTTCACGCCTGAGTCCTCTTTTATTGAATTCTATCTTTCCATTGTGTCCTTTGTTAGGTTTGTTCTGTTGGTGCTCCCGGTCCATATGCACCGCTTCTTTGGCCTATAAATATCCTCCTTGTATGTTGTTTTGATTCATCGAGCATTTTGTTGTGTGGTCTGAAATCTCCGTAGTCATGAATATGGTAGTTTGTGAAGTAGAGCAGCCTCTGGGCGTATTTTGTAGTTCTTGTATATCTTGCCATAGCTGGAGGGAGTCTTGTGATAGGGATTAGAGGTAGACTAATCCCGCAGCAGCATTGTACTTGGAAGTACGTGGTGGTAGTTGGAGGGAGTCTTGTGATGTGGGATACGTTTCTTCATCTAGCAGTTCTGGGTTGATCCTCATCGCCTGCCCTGAGACTGTCCGGTACAGATCAACACCATATCTAGCATCACATCGGAGTTGGGTAGATAGATGCCTATCGACCTTCTCTGCTCCATGTTGTCCCACCGTGCTGCTGATTTCTGCCTTGGATGCACTGCGTCCGTCTTTTGAAGAAAACAGTGTAGCCGAGTGTGGTTTGTTCTACCGAGTAGCAATTTGGAACACGTAGTCGTTCCAGAGCCTAGCTGTGTCCGGGTTTCTCTTTGCTACCTTGCTTGTCATAGTACTGAGTTCGTTGGGTCATGTAAGATGTGTAATCTTTTATTTTTTGAAACTATTTATAATGGAAAGAATCTTGTCTTCTAAGATGTCATTCTTTATTCCCCTGATGTCTCGGTTGTTTATGAGATTCTCGAGTTCTTTCTATAAGGACCGGGTTGTTGTGTTCCTTGTGAGGTAACCCTTCTTTGCTTCATGGTTGATGAGTTCTTTTTGTAGCAATATGATAACTCCGCCGTGGTGCTAGATGGATAAGTCTAAAATCTGCCCATTGAACTGTACCGTTGTGTGGATTTGTGCCGTCTGTCATTTTAGTTGTGTCAGTAAATGGACCATTGTGTCCTCATGCCGTGTTAAAACGGGCCTGGTGGGCCACGTTTTTACTGGTGTAAAATCTATTTATGGGACTTTCCTCTTCTTTTTCTTTACTGCCCTAATTTTCCCTTGAAACCCTAGTCTTCAAACTTTCACCGCCGCCATTGTTGCCGTCATCTGAGTGCCGCTATCCGAATCATCATTGCCTCCTAGTTCTTTATTGCTCCCACTAGTATATGGGTAGGAAGAAATCAGCGAACAAGTCCCAAGCAGCCTTTGTAGACGAGGAGGCATCACTTTCTATGATTGAGAATCAAGAGTTTATGGCCATGAGGGCTGCTCAGAAGATTTGGCCGGCTCTAACAACGACTAAAGATTAGCTTCATGAGCTTGTTAGCGATGGTCTGATTTAGAGCAAGGACATTGCTGATTAGAGAGCTCTAGGTGAGCATCGGGTCCCTACTCCAGGTCCTAGTGAGATTATTCTTTTCATCTCCTTTATCCGTGCCGGACTCTACCTTCCTGCTTCTACTTTTCTTCATCGATTTCTCAACTATTTTGGGATTAGCCTGAACCATCTTGCTCCCAATGCTGTCCTTCATCTTTCTATTTTCATTCATCTTTGTAAAACTTTCCTTTGAATTCCTCCTTCTCTTTCTCTCTTTCGTTACTTCTTTCGTCTGAAGCCACAACCCCGCTGCGATGACACCAATGTTCTTGGTGGCTACGGGATTTAGTTTTGCCAGGGTCTTAAGAGCAAATTCTTTAACTATGACCTAGTTGATTCTGTGAGGGATTGGCGTGCCGACTGGTTTTATGCCGCCAATTTGATTCCTCCTCTTTCTGTTCATTCTAGATCTGGTCCCTTGGTTAATGACCGATGGGAAAAGAACCCCTTGACGATGGATGAGAGCCAAGTGATCAAGCCATTTCTTGAGAGGATATGTACTCTAAAGCAGCAGGGCTTGACCGGCTTTGGTATCATCTCTAGTTTTCTTCACCGCCGTGTTCAGCCTCTAAAGGAGCGGGAGAATTTTGGGTTTGAGTACTCTGGGGCGGAGAACCCTTCTCATATGGTCCCTGCCCTTGAGTTGACTGATGAGGACATGCTCGAGCGTCTTCAGAAGATGCTGAAATTAGTAAGCGTCGTCCTGCTTGCTGTCCTTGAGTATAGTGCTAACAACCCGCCTCCTGCTGTGAGTTGTTTTTTCTTATGCAGGTACTTTTTGTATTTCTTTTGCTGTCTCCACTTTTTGCTTAGTCTTCCTTGTCTTGTTGTTTTACTCTTTTATAGGAATTGGGGCGTAATTTTGCTGATCCGATTCCCCTTGATGATTGCCCTACAAATGTGGAGGCTGGGGATAGTCTTGCTAGGGCATCCTTAACCAGTAAGTTTCAAACCACCACAATATTTCCTAGCGTTTCTTCCGCAAACCTTGATGTATATGTAGAGTATGTTCCTCGTCCAGTTCCTCGAGCTCCTCGTATTATCGGAAAGAGGGGGCGAGCGGATAGTTCTTCTTTTTCTCTATCTACTGCCAATAAGTCTCGCTAGTCGGGTACTCGTTTAGGTACTCTAGTTGTAGCTAGCATGCTCTTAGGTGAGCATATTAATATGCTATGTCCTTTTGTTTGTTTTTATCTTTGGCCGAGTACTTTTGTCCTTTTTTAGCTGGTGCTATGGTGGCCTTGGTTGAGAGTGAGGAAGAAGAGGATGATGATGCCGCCCTTGTTACTCGTCGGTGAGTTGGTTTCTTATTTTCCTATTATTGAACCCCTCTTTTTGTTTTGACTTTAGTCTTGTTCTCTTGCAGTAAGCGGTCATCGGGTTTGAGTTCTTCTAGGGCTCTAGTACCGGTCATGCCGCTCCTATCATAGGGTGGCGATGATGTTTTTGCTGCTATAGTTCCCCCTCTTAGGTCCTCTATTGGTTTTCTAAAGAAGAGGGTAGCTAAGTGAGTGATTCCTTGTTATGCTTCTTTGCTTCTGTTTTCTTTTTCCTGACTCATATTCTTATCGTTGAGTTTTCTTATCTTGCAGACCCTTGCCTTCTCTTACTCCTCAACCGCCCTCTTGTTAGTCCTCTGGTGCGCCCCTGCGTACTGAGTCAAAGGACTTAGAAAGTATGGTCGGTGAGGTGGCTATGAGGGAGACGGGGCCCCTTGGTGATCATGCTGCTTCGGATCTGCTAACTCCAGGGGTGACCATGGCCATGGGGGTGGATCCATCTGAGGAGGTAGCCAGGGCTTCCCAGGATACGGCCCTGGTTTTGCCTTCTTTGCCTACGCCGGCTTCTCCTTCTGCCTCTCTTGGTACCGGTGCTCCGCGTTTGGATGATGATGTGTTGCATCAATTTGATGCTACTCATCGGTTGTCAGAGCTGACCGCTGCCTGGGGAAACTTGGCGACCTTTGCGACTTCTTTTGGGGAAAAGCTCTAGGTAAGTTTTTCTGAAGTTCTTTCTTTGGATGTTCGTCTTTCTTCTGTCCTTATGTCTTGTTTTTCTCTCTTTCTTTTTGCTCAGTCTTTTTCTCATGATCATACCGGCTTCTTTTTCTCGTCTAAAACTGAGAAAAAGTTGTCTTTTGAGGTGAGTACCCTAAAGGCAGAGCTTGACCTCTGTCGGGCCGAGTTGGAGACCGAGCATCAGACGCATCAAAAGGAGGAGAAGTCTCTCCGTGCCTGGGTGGTTGAGGCAGAAAAGCAGAGGGATACGCTGCCTAGAAGGCCTTGAAAAATGTGGAGGCCATTAAAAAAGAGTGCACTAGTATTGCGAGTTCTTTCTTGTTTCCTTTTGTATTCAAATTTGCTTTTCTGCTGACTTGTTTTTGGTTGCCGGTCTAGCTCTCCGAGTTGAAAAGCAGAAGCTCTCAGAGGGTATCGAGGAGATGAAGACACTTGTTCGTACTAACCACAATAGGGCCGAGGAGGTAATTACTCGAGCTAAAGAAGAACTCGCGCTTGCTAAGTTGATTAGGCGTGGAGCTAACAGGGATCTTATGCAGGCCCAAAAAACTATCGAAGTCTTCACTAGCAAGTTGGCGATGGCTATTGAGAACTGGAATGCTTTGTGGAAATCCTTTCAGTCAGTAGCCAGTCTTCTCTGGACTTCAGCGGATGATGGTCAATCTTGGGCTCAATTTATTCCCCAAGTGCCGACCCATTTCTAGGAGTTCATGAAGAGGTGTGCCCAACTGTGTACTAGAAATGTTCTTGCCCAGGTCTGGGTTCTTTTTCTGGAGTTTCCTTTGTCCAAGGTTGCTGATGAAGCTGAGAGTCAAGAATATGTGGATACTGTTGAGAAGGTGGAGCCCGAGGTCAAAGATTTAGCCAGGAGGATTGTTGATAATCTTAACATTGATATTTCTTCTCCTGATGACAATGCTTGATGTAATTGACCTTTGTACTCCGGCTTCTGTAATAGAACACTAAACTTCTTTTTGAATGAAGATTGAATGAAGATTCTTTATTTTTTGTTGATGTCTTCTTTGCCTGTATTTCTTCGTCTTGTAAACAACCTGATTTAGGTAGATCGTTGTCTTGACAAACTTTCTTGATCTGTCGAGTGCTTTTCTGGCTTTCGTTTGTGCCATGTAAACAACTCGGTATATGTAGATCGTTGTCTTGATAGACTTTCTTGATTTGATGAGTGCTTGTCTGGCTTTCGTCTGTGACTTGTAAGCAACTTGGTATAGATCGTTGTCTTGACAAACTTTGTGTTCTTGTTAGTACTGAAAGACTTAGGACCGGCGATCTCAAGTATCTTTAGCTTCTGCTTTTCGGCTTAACTCACGATGTGGTCAGCATCTGGTCCTTTCCCTTGTTGCAAAAACATCCTAGGATCGACAAGCCCCCGAGCACTTCATGGTTGAGTTCTGGAAGCCTCATCTTGTTCCTTCAGGTCCTGCCGAGTAGGTACAAGCGTCGTCTGAGTGCTTTCCTGAGCGAAACCATGTAGCGCTTCTTAGGATCTTCTGAGTGTAGCCCCCAAGCCTCTTGCTATTTGGAACAAGGAGCTAGAGGGTCTTGTCTTAAAATTGCTCTGATTTATGCTCAGGCTTAGTTTCAGTTGTTTTGCTTTTTGGTTTGGGTGTTAGCTTATTAGCTACCCTCATCGGCGGGCTCAAGCATCTTTTCAGCTCTTTTGCTCTTGGCCGGTATGCTCAGGCATATTTTCAGCCATTTTGCTTTTTGGTTCGGGTGTTAGCTTATTAGCTACCCTCATCGGCGGGCTCAAGCATCTTTTCAGCTCTTTTGCTCTCGGTCGGTATGCTCAGGCGTATTTTCAGCCATTTTGCTTTTTGGTTCGGGTGTTAGCTTATTAGCTACCCTCATCAGCTGGCTCAAGCATCTTTTCAGTTCTTTTGCTCTCGGCCGGTATGCTCAGGTGTATTTTCAGCTATTTTGCTTTTTGGTTCAGGTGTTAGCTTGTTAGCTACCCTCATCGGTGGGCTCAAGCATCTTTTCAGCTCTTTTGCTCTCGGTCGGTATGCTCAGGCGTATTTTCAGCTATTTTGCTTTTTGTTTCGGGTGTTAGCTTATTAGCTACCATCATCGGTGGGTTTAAACATCTTTTCAGCTCTTTTGCTCTCGGCCGGTATGCTCAGGCGTATTTTCAGTCATTTTACTTTTTGGTTCGGTCTTGCCATCATATTTAGAGTGGTTGGATAGCTTGAACTTGTGGGGTAGTCGTATTGAAGCAAGTCTGCTTGTAAAATAGGGGAATCTATCGTGCGTTCCAGCTTCTTTGTATTCTGATTCAGCACCTCCTTCCTGCCAACTATCATCTTAGTGAGAGTAGTTCTGCAGGGATGTCTGAATGGGTGCTTTGCTTATGATCTTCCTTGGTTGTTTGACTCGATAGTTTTGACTATGGTTCCTTCTACTTTCCCTATTATGACTTCCACCTAGTCCGAGTCTCTCGAAAGCGGACTTCCTTTGATTTTGATCTTCCTTCCTATGAGATGTTGACCAGGCAGGTAGTCTTGAGCGGGTCCTTTCATTGTGCATCCTTAGAGCTGCTGACTGGAGGAGGTCCCGGAGCTGTTCCTGTTTTTCACTAGGAAGTGATGTCGCTCCGAGTTCTTCTAGTGCTTCTTGGATCCTATTGTAGGGTGTATTCACTACGCGTCATTCTTTGACTTCTTGTTCTAATTTTCTTCAATCGTACTTGATGAGGACATCGCCAAGATGGAGTCGAGGACAACTCCAATTCGAGAAGGGGAGGATGATGAGGACATCGCCACGCTGGACAGACCGACGCCATGGTCTTCCCCAAGTTGCAATTCGTTCCCAACTCAGCTGCCACGTCGCCCTCGAATTCAGCAGACACGTCGTCACTGTTTCGGTCATAACTTTCTCATATGACATCGAAACGGGCCGTTCTTGGATGCGTTGGAAAGGGGACGACGACGCCATCGTTTTGGATCTGGTCCTAGCTCCAGAAGGTCCGTGGATCATTCTGTGTGACCACGGCAAGGTGCTGCGTCACCTATTTAGGCCAACTTGGCCATGTATCGTGTCGGGCCTTAAGCCCAAGTTGTGGGCACCCAACCCCTAGTCGTCCCCAACCCTAGGTCGAGTCTTAGACTATAAACACAGCCGCTGCCACTGCTACACAATTGGGTTTTGTTTAGAGTTTAGTTTTCCATCGAGAAACTGAATCGTTCATTGTAACTATGGTGACAAATCCTTTTTACAGTGATCCAGGGCCCCCGTTCTTGATCTCCTCCACTGTGTCGATTAGTCCTTTGGAACCGAGTTCTTGAATCCTCTATTGATATTCGCGTCATTCATATTTGCAATTTCAGATTGTGTGTTTTACCTTCTTGCTTGTGCTCTTCGATTCGCTTGCAGGAAAAGCCTTCTTGGCGAGGTCAATCAAGTTGTTCTTGGTTGATAACCAACGGAGCAGTGGTGTAACGGTTGTAGGGTTCGAATCGCGTCTGATTTGAAGCCGGATCACGAACGTCGAGATCTCCACAAAATCGAACTTACCGGCTACCTCTCGGAAGATCAGGCCTATACTCATCAATTGGTATCAGATATTTCAGGTTTACCACGAGGTATAATCTCGTTTGCCTTAGATTCATATTTGTTCAGTACCTAGAGTCCACAAAAAGCCCAAAAATATTTCAATTTCCGCTGTCCTATCGCCCTTTGTGCCTTTGCAATTTCGTTTCAGATTCATGTTGTTGAGTTTGTGTCCGTGGTCGAGTCTTGTTGTAGGTTTAGGATTGTGTTTGTGGTTGTAGTTCAATCGCCCGTTGCTGTGATTTTTGTTTTCCGCCGCTATCCCATCCACCATTTCTAAACAACAAGTCGAAGCCACCACATTACTCGACTTGCCCCGCTAGCCGCAAAGCATCCCTAAACTCTAACACCGATCATAGGATCGTCACTGTGACTAACAGCGGTAGGTATTCGCCTGATGATGTAAGGAGGGCTACGATGCAGGCAAAATAAGAGCGCCTGGCAACCTATCTAGGGTTTGCGCGGCGGCGAGAAGTTACACAAGGTGGCTAGCAGGGCAAGTCAAGTAATGTGGTGGCTTCGACTTGTTGTTTGGAAATGGTGGATGGGATAGCGGCGGAAAATAAAAATCACAGCAACGGGCGATTGAACTACGACCACGAACACAATCCTAAACCAGCAACAAGACTGGACCACAGACACAAACTCAACAACACGAATCTGAAACGAAATTGCAAAGGCACAAAGGATGATAGGACAGCGGAAATTGAAATATTTTTGGGCTTTTTGTGGACTCTAGGTACTGAACAAATATGAATCTAAGGCAAACGAGATTATACCTCGTGGTAAACCTGAAATATCTGATACCAATTGATGAGTACAGGCCCGATCTTCTGAGAGGTAGCCGGTAAGTTCGATTTTGTGGAGATCTCGACGTTGGTAATCCGGCTTCAAATCAGACGTGATTCAAACCCTGCAACTGTTACACCACTGCTCCGTTGGTTATCAACCAAGCACAACTTGATTGACCTCGCCAAGAAGGCTTTTCCTGCAAGCGAATCAAAGAGCACAAGCAAGAAGGTAAAACACGCAATCTAAAATTGCAAATATGAATGACGCGAATATCAATAGAGGATTCAAGAACTCGGTTCCAAAGAATTAATCGACACAGTGGAGGAGATCAAGAACGGGGACCCTGGATCACTGTAAAAGGATTTGTCACCATAGTTACAATGAACGATTCAGTTTCTCGATGGAAAACTAAATTCTAAACAAAACCCAATTGTGTAGCAGCGGCGGCGGCTGTGTTTATAGTCTAAGACTCGACCTAGGGTTGGGGACAGCCAGGGGTTGGGCGCCCACAACTTGGGCTTAAGGCCCGACACGATACATAGCCAAGTTGGGCCAAATAGGTGACGCAGCACCTTGCCGTGGTCACATAGAATGATCCATAGACCTTCTGGAGCTGGGACTAGATCCAAAATGACGGCGTCGTCGTCCCCTTTCCAACGCATCTAAGAATGGCCCATTTCGATGTCGTATGAGAAAGTTATGACCGAAACAATGACGACGTGTCTGCTGAATCCTAGGGCGATGTGGCAGCTGAGTTGGGAACGAATTACAACTTGGGGAAGACCATGGCATCGGTGTGTCCAGCGTGGCGATGTCCTCAGATGAGTACAGGCCTGATCTTCCGAGAGGTAGCCGGTAAGTTTGATTTTGTGGAGATCTCGATGTTGGCGATCTGGCTTCAAATCAGACGCGATTCGAACCCTGCAACCGTTACACCACTGCTCCGTTGGTTATCAACCAAACATAACTTGATTGACCTCGCCAAGAAGGCTTTTCCTGCAAGCGAATCGAAGAGCACAAGCAAGAAGGTAAAACACGCAATCTGAAATTACAAATATGAATGACGCGAATATCAATAGAGGATTCAAGAACTCGGTTCCAAAGGACTAATCGACACAGTGGAGGAGATCAAGAACGGGGGCCCTGGATCACTGTAAAAGGATTAGTCACCACAGTTACAATGAACGATTTAGTTTCTCGATGGAAAACTAAACACTAAACAAAACCCAATTGTGTAGCAGTGGCGGTGGCTGTGTTTATAGTCTAAGACTCGACCTAGGGTTGGGGACGGCCAGGGGTTGGGCGCCCACAACTTGGGCTTAAGGCTTGACACGATACATGGCCAAGTTGGCCCAAATAGGTGACGCAGCACCTTGCCATGGTCACACAGAATGATCCACGGACCTTCTGGAGCTAGGACCAGATCCAAAACGACGGCGTCGTCGTCCCCTTTCCAACGCATCCAAGAACGGCCCGTTTTGATGTCGTATGAGAAAGTTATGACCGAAACAGTGACGATGTGTCTGCTGAATCCGAGGGCAACGTGGCAGCTGAGTTGGGAACGAATTGCAACTTGGGGAAGACCATGGCGTCGGTGTGTCCAGTGTGGCGATGTCCTCATCATCCTCCCCTTCTCGAATTGGAGTCGTCCTCAACTCCATCTTGGCGATGTCCTCATCATCCCCTCTTTCTAGATTTAGAGTCGTCCTCGACTCCATCCCATCATCAGCGAACTCCTGCAAAAGATTAGTGACAGTAGGCAATGCACCAGACATAAAAGGTTGACAAAACATAGCATAACATGGTGCATCAGGATTATCATATAACTCAGCAGTAGCAGAAGTTGTAGCAAGAAAAGCACCTCCTTTTAACTTAATCCCATTAGTTTTAGCAATGTCTGTTGGAGGTTTATTTTTTATCTCATTAGCATGTTTAATAATATCCGTAGGAGACAAAGGCAGCAATGTAATTTTCTTGTCCTTATGTATGATAGTGTATGTATTAGTTCTACCATGGTGTAAAGCATCATTATCAAATTCCCATGGGCGACCTAACAAAATGGAGCAAGCTTGCATAGGGACAACATCAAAATCAGCAGTATCATGATAAGAGCCTGTGAAAAAGCTAATGTGTGCTGATTTAGTTACCTTAGTCTTACCACTATTATTGAACCATTGAAGTTTATATGGATACGAATGTTGTCGTGTGGTCAAGCCAAGCTTGTCAACCAAATCTGAACTCACCAAGTTGTTGCAACTCCCGCTATCAATGATAGTGAGAACACGACAACCCTGCACAATGAGATACATGTGGAACAAATTGTGGCGTTGGATCTTCATCTCTTCTTCATGTCCCACATGTGTACTCAACACACGCTGCACAAGAAGGCTAGGGTAGTCCGCGGCAGCAGCCACGGAGTCAATGGTGATGGTCTCCTTGTCTTGATCGCCCTCGGTGGGATCTGCATCAATGTTAGCAGCAAGAGCTAAATCATCTTCAACATCACTAGCACTTACATATCCATCCTCGGTAGCAATGAAAGCGCGACGACTGGGGCATTCCTTCATGACATGTCCCATGCCTTTGCATCGGTGGCAAATAATTTTAGAGCTAGACGAGGAGGAGCTAGTAGAAGCACCCGGAGTGCCACCTTTCTTCAGCTGTGGAAACTGCACATTAGACAATTTACTTACCCCGGAAGAAAATGGAGGTGTAGATGGCTATGGTGCAACAGGAAGCTTGGGCGTCTCTAGCTCGGAACGCTGCTGAAAAATCCTCCCATTGTTAGACCTGAAAGGCTGGTGTTATTTGCGTCCCTGTACTTCTCGTTCTGCCTTAATAGCAAGATGATACAATTAGGAAAAATTGCGCCATTCTTTGTAATCAAGTATGTTCTGTACATCATGGTTTAAACCACCAAAAAATCTAGCACTAGCATCATGATCATCTTCATTTATACCACAACGTGCTAAACCAATAAGTAATTCTTGATAGTATGCTTCCACTCCTTTATCACCTTGTTTTAAAGTTTGTAGTTTCAAACGTAAATCACATTGGTAATAAGGAGGAACAAAACGAGATGTCATATGTTGCTTTAAAACATTCCAAGTTTGTGGCACAGCAGCAACATTATTGGTATTGCAAAGATCACTCCACCAGAACAAAGCAAAATTAGTAAACTCACTAGTAGCAAGTCTAACTCTATGCTCAGCAGGAACATTATGAGAATCAAATTTTTGTTGAACAGCATGCTCCCAATCTAAATATGCCTCTAGATCAACATTACCAGCAAAAGGAGGTAGACTAAATTTAATTTTAGCAAAAGGATCATTATTACCATGATTATTACCTGCCATACCGCGATGATTGAAGTTGAGGCGGCGACGGGCACCACCGTCAGCATACGCATCTTCATCACCAAAAGCATCCGCATCTTCATCATCAGCACGATAAGGCGAAGGGCGTTGCTCAAGCTGTTCAATGCGGATGACCAGATTGTTCACGTTGCGCGTTAGCTCAGTCATAAGATTGCGTTGTTCAGTCATGAACGTTGCAAGCTCGCCCTTGGACACGCACTCATTGAAGTCCGTCGGAGTTCCTGCCATGGTTAGAAGATAGAAAAAGACAACACCAAAATATTATCCCTATTAACTAAAAGGAAACAAGTGGTGGTGATGGTGGTGAAACTGGAATGCAAAATCACAAGCGGCTTACCACCGTCTTGCCTGTATTCTTACCAACGCCAAACAGGAGCAAAACCAAAGTGGCGAAGCAATCTGTTGTTGAGCGTGGGTAATAGTTGCAAAATGAACCTGTGCTGACAGAAGAATATGTGAAGCTATGGATAGGCACACAATATGACAGCAAGGATTAGCAATTAACGAGTGCAGAGTAACGATTGTTCAATCCGGATCCAAAGTACAAATCACAGGTGCTGGCTAAGACATGTCGAGACGTAGCGCAACAAGGTGAAAACAAAGGACGATCGAAAGAACTCACAGAACAAGCAAATAGCCCGGATTTCTCCTTTTTCCTGAATTTTTCCTGGATTTTTCCAAAAGGCACTAGTAGGAAACAAATTTTTTTTTCTTACTATTTTTTTATACTTTTCTCTGAACAAGGATCACAAAAGATTCAACCACAAAAATTGGCACCTACAACTGAGGTGGGATGTGGTCTACAGAAATTCAGTACGTTCTCTGAAAAGCGTGCAAAAACTTTGACAATTTTTTTTCTATATTTTCCTGAATTTTTTTGGCAATTCTGAGGAAACCAAACAGGGCATAGCTGAGTTTGGGTCGGCTCCAAATGGTGTTAAGAAGCTGCTGAAAAAATTTCAGATTTTTCTGATAAACGAGCAAAAAGTTATGCCTGTTTTACCGAAGGTATCTCAAGGTATGTTTTCCGAAAGGCACAACACGGCGGCGGCAGTTAGGGCAAAGCGTCCCTAAACTCTAACACCGATCACAGGATCGTCACTGTGACTAACAGCAGTAGGTATTCGCCTGATGATGTAAGGAGGGCTGCGATGCAGGCAAAATAAGAGCGGCTGGCAACCTATCTAGGGTTTGCGCGGCGGCGAGAAGTTACACAAGGCGGCTAACGGGGCAAGTCGAGTAATGTGGTGGCTTTGACTTGTTGTTTGGAAACGGTGGATGGGATAGCGGCGGAAAACAAAAATCACAGCAATGGGCGATTGAACTACGACCACGAACATAATCCTAAACCAGCAACAAGACTGGACCACGGACACAAACTCAACAACACGAATCTAAAACGAAATTGCAAAGGCACAAAGGGCGATAGGACAGTGGAAATTGAAATATTTTTGGGCTTTTTGTGGACTCTAGGTACTGAACAAATATGAATCTAAGGCAAACGAGATTATACCTCGCGGTAAACCTGAAATATCTGACTCATATTTGATCCAGGCTTCTTTACGTTGCCTAGCGTGGTATTGGCGTCCTTGTTTCAATTTGTTTCTTTTTTCTCTGGCTTGCTTCTGATTCTCGGTCTCACCATCATGCCCCTGGATAAAGGGTGATATGTTGGACTCAGATTCATCCGATGACCTGATGTCGGGTGCTTCTGGGGGGACCAATAGTGATCGAGGACGTCGAACCATAAATACTTCTCGTGCATGAATTGTTCTGTTATCGACGCCGGTTTCTACACTATCGGAGTTGTTGATGATTTTAGTAGAGGCTTCAAGGTCGCAGATCGAGTCTCCTTCTTGGTAGGGTAGAATTGCTGTCGTTGTCGTGCCGACTAGTTGGGTACCATTGTCCTTAGGAACCGAACCTGACCAGTGGACGATGCAGTCTTGAGATGTTATAGTTAGTACGAGATCTTCCTGAGCTCCTTTTAGTGCCATTCTAAGCACCAGATCGAGGGATCCTTCAGGCCGTGCCTGATAAGATTTTGCCATGTTGTGGAGTCTGAACGGAAAAGGTTCTGACTTCTTGAAAGAACTCTGAGTATACTCCGAGTTGTATTCTTGATAGGCCGAGGCCGCGTTCTGGAGCCCCGCCGGAAAAGAACTCGGTTTCTCGAAAGAACTCGGGTAAGACTCCATCTCGGATGCGGAGCCTGAGTTTGAGTCGGATGCGTAAAGCCAAGTAATCTGAGTTGGATTGGACATCACGAGCTGCGCGAATCTTTCAGCGAGTTGATCTGTCGTAGTCGCCGAAATAGAAAGGTCTTCATGGTGGTCCAAATCTTCGAGGAGACGGCTTTGGAGCTTGCCATCGTCGCTTGCCTCACAGATCCATGAACCGAAGATGAAGGTTGATCCCGTCGAGAAGATCATGTTGTCGAGGTCCGTCGAGCTCTCGGATGTAAAGTTGCCGAAAGCCCCTACCTGGCGTGCCAGCTGTCGATGTTTCACCACCAATAGCCTGCCATGGGGGTACCCAGGGCAATATGTTCGGGCTTCAGCGTATGCGGAACTCGACGGTTAACGCAAGAGACAGTCGATTTATCCTGGTTCAGACTCTCGATCTTTGATCGAGTAATAGCCCTACGTCCAGTCGGCGTTAGCCTTTGCGTTGGATTGATTGTGAAGTGTTCTGTTGTAAAAGTCATGCCTCTAGGAACCCTGCCCTCCTTTATATAGTCAAGAGGTCAAAATCCTAGTCGATTTACAATGAGAGTTCCTAGTAGGATTAAAGAATAATACCACTACTAAGATTACATAGGAAGAATCCTAGTTAGACTAGATCTTCTTCCTTCTTTATGGGGTATCCCATGGGTCCCGCACCGATAGGTACTTCTCAAGCATTACCTGTAACAGGGGTAAATAAACCCTGAGTACACAATATACTCGCAAGACTTATCCGACTAGTGGAAATAATTTATCGACTACAAGGAATATGATAAGCTTTATGGTTTGCTGGTTTCCTTTTTCAGAAAGCAATACTAATAGTGAGTCCTTATTGATGTTATTATTAATAGCCGTATTAATTTATTATCTATCCATTCTATGTAAGCACATGTTCTACTTTTAAACAAGAGTTGAGCAATTAGTTCTATTTCATCACCTTTCATCTTTCAGTTCTTACTACGATGCTAGAGTTAAGACAAGTCGTACCGACTCGACGGCGATTCGTGAATCAATATCTCTAGCTAGGTACCCTGAAAACACACGCGCCGCTTGTACCCCAGGCACAAGTAGGACCAACCCATCACCCTCCTGTCAAGGGGTCTAGGTCCCCATCCAAACTTAGACTCTAAGCCTCCGCTTCTAAGTCCCGGACTTAGTGCGGTGCAAGGACCTCCACCATCCCCGTCTCCAATCAGTCGGTCCAAAAAAAAAGCCAGAACCCACGACAAGAGAGCAACAAGTTTTCCCTACGCCCATACCTAAGCATGTGCTCGAGATAATAGATCTATGACTTGCCTAGCATCCATTGCAACGATCGGTTCTTAACCGACACAGACAAGGAAAAAGTGTAACCGAGCCATGCCCTTTTGGCCATAGAACACAACCCCTTACACTCACCAGTACCCAAACCACATCCCTGTCCGATCACCACTTTTTTCACCATTTTATCATGAGTGATCATAATTATCACCTATTGTGAGTAACGGCAGGTTACTCATGCTACCGAAATTCTGAGCATAGCAGCTACTCGACCTGTACTAGTAGCACTCATAGATAGATATATTTATGTATGTAGTTTTCATAAAATACCTGAAACATAAATGCACATCATATATATATTCAGTGATCAGTAAAAATATGGTTTATGCACCGGGGCTTGACTTGGGCAGGCGGTGGGTCAGCAAAGTCAGCACCAAAAGGCTCCGGGGCTCCCTCCTACATGAGGATCTCCTCCTTGTACTCCTCAATGACCTCTTCGTAATCATATTCATCCACAGGCACGAACTCTACCAACTCGTGATCTACATGCATAAAATAATGATGCAACACTTAGTAATACGACAACAACAGCTCTTAAAATAAAATACATCTATCAAGCTACTAAGAAGTGAGTCCTACCGACTAAGGTACTAAGTTACCTACTGTTACCCCCACAAGTATGTTGCATGCCATATATTATCTTAGCAACTAAAGCCCCTTTGACACGGCTCATCCAAAACCGTTTTACCAGTGAAGCCAAAGCCGGTGAAGCCAGAAAAACTGGCTTTTCTTGGCTTCTAGTTCATTTTAACCCCGACTTACAAAACGACTTCACGCTACAATGCCTCGATTTGCGTAAAATAGATGAAGCCGAAGCCGGCATAAGCCGTGCCAAAGAGGCCCTAAATGTATTCTTATTGTTACCACCACAAGTTACGAGAAAGTTGTTTTTAGAAGATCGTGCTATACTAGCTATTTAATAGTCGCTAGCTATTTGGTTTCTCTTCCTTATAGCCAATAATCGCTAGCTATTTGGTCTCTCTTCCGATAAAATTCTTCGTAGACTAGCTATTTTGGACCGGTTTGACTGCCTGATAGAGCGTAGGAGTATACGTATAATCTAGGACGACGAGACTAGGACTTTCCCACTGCTGATGCCTTCGTAGGCGTCGACCTGCAAGACGTGTATAGTAATATAGGAGTATATGCTGCCTGACAAAAGCGCGTCACGAGTACTCGAGTAAGATTTTCTGTCCGAGATGTACGTATATATGATTATTGCTTAGTACGTACTACTATTTCCTACGTGTACAGTACGTAAAGATCTTTACTGGTACGTACGAGTACTGTGCTTCGCATTGTAAAAACGTCGTCTTCATGTACGTAGGGGTACGAAGTATACCGTACTCCGTATATACGTGCACTATAGTACAGCTGTACCGAGGAACAGGGTGATTGAGAGAAGCAGCAGCAGAAGTAGGACTAGTCAAAAGGACACGTGGAGTTAGACGTGCGTCCTTGCGTCTGTCCGACGACGACGTATGTAGCGCCTTTTCGGCTTTTCCTCTCTCTCGCTAGGGCGCGTTTAAATCCAAAAAAAATTGAGTTCAGGCTAATGTAGCACTTTTATTTGTATTTGGTAATTAGTGTCTAATTATGGACTAATTAGGTTCGAAAGTTTCGTCTCGCGATTTCTCACCCAACTGTGTAATTAGTTTTTTTTCGTCTACATTCAGTACTCCATGCATATGCCGCAAGATTCGATGTGACGAATACTGCACAAATTTTTTTAACTAAACCGGCCCTAAAATCAGATGGTCCTAGAAAGTTCCTCGGCCCACTGGTCAAATTGCGAGATACTGTACTGCACCGTCCTTGATGGGACGTCGCACTCTGAAGAAGTGAAGATGATGCTGTCCGCTTCGCGGGCACGATCACACGAAACAGAACCGAAGCTTCGCAGGAGATAGGAGTACTACAGTATTCGTTTATGTACTCCATGATTTCTTGCGCGGAATAATGGCCTTATTCGGCTTACCCCATATTCAGTTTGTTCGACTTCTTTTTTTAACCAGAACAGTATTTTTCTCTCACAATAATTCAGCCGGAACAGTGTTTTTCAGCCAGTTTCAGTCAAGTTTCAGACCAGCGAACGGGGCCAATAACGCAAGATCGTCAAATAGCCTTTCCCGGCTTATTTCAGGGTAGGAGCAGAAAGAAAGTAGCAACCTGTGTTTCCGTTTCTGCACGTTGGCTGTCGAGATATCCCCACTGCAACACAACATACCTTTGCCGACACCTTCTACTGTGGGCAAAGAGCACCTTTGCCGACAGATAAGATCCCGCAAAAAGATTTGCCGACAGTTTAGAAACAGTAGCGGTAGAAGCAGTCGACGAAAGTTTTGCCGACGGTTAATAGAAACGCTGACACTTTTAGTGTAGCCAAATGGTATACTTTTGCCGGTAGTTGAAACCTTTGCCGACAGTTAGACCTACGCTAACAGTTAATACCTACGCTAACAGTTTAAACCTTTGCCGACACTTTTTATGTTGCCGAAGCCATTTCCAAGGCATTTTATGAATCATGCCCTCATCACCAAATAAACTATATATAAAATGTAGATATCAATACAATTTGAATAGTTTGACAATCCACTTTTGTTTATAGAGAAGACATCAAATTAAGCAAATCCACTTGATTTTATAGAAATAATATATTAGAACTTCCATACAAAAAAATCTAGGCCTCGCTAAACCACTATTTCTTCAATTGGCTTGAGGAGCTACAAGCCAGTATAGAGTTCTAGTTCCAATATCACCGAATAGTAATCTAGAATATGTAACCAATTTCTAGGTGGTTTGGAAGCCCTAAAAATTCAGCTCGCATGGCAGATATAATGAATTTCCATTCAGTTTCCTACTAAATAGAATGATATTTTGAATGTTTTAGCATTGTTGTGTACTCATGATACACGAACATCACAACTCAAAATATATGAACTTATAGACCTAAGAAAAGAAAGGCACGTTTTATTACCATAGTGTCCAATAAGCCTCAGACTATTTGTCTCCTGAAATCACGTTTACTGAGAACAGAAGGGGGAAAATCAGATCAGGAATAGCCTCACCGTTGCTTGGCATGGAAGACCCTCTTCTTGGTCCCACGTTCGCTATGGCTGCCTTCTCATCCAGGTCGAGGGAGGTGTGGCCAGATCTGGCGCCGGCAGCCACGCACGCAACTTCGACGGCGACGTCATGGTGGCACGTCATTGGCTGCGGCGTCCGGTGGACTCAGTCACACGAGGCGGTGAGTGCGAGGAAGGAGCTCCCAGATCTGGCGCAACCTGCTGCACAGGCGAGATGCACACGACAGGTGCCCCGGCCATCATCCCCAGCGACGGACGGTGGGGCAGCGAGCCATAGGGGCGGTGGGTTGGTGGCGCTTTGGCACGGGAAAGGTAGGGACGGCGCTGCAGCGGTGTGGAGTTGGCGGTCATGGCCCATGGGGGCGGTGGAGGATTGGGATTTTCTTTCCTTTTTTTGAGGGTGTGTAGGCCGGTGGCAAAGAGTTTTCTGTGCCTGTACGGTGAGCGTGCGGGTCTCTTGATATTTTGGTCCAGCTTTGGTACGAGATGAATTTTTGCTGGTCGTCCTACATGCATGAGTGAAAACTCTAGTTTGGTTTTGGTGATTTGATGAAACTCTATGTGCTAACCTGGTTTATTTAAGTGATTATGAGATAGGTGGCACTATTCTAAGTGGTGGAGCAATGGTGAAGATCATGATGATGGTGTGACAATGGTGATGATCAAGTGCTTGGACTTAGAAAAGAAGAAAGTGAAAAACAAAAAACTCAAGGCAAAGGTGATATTCCATAGGAGCTTTTTGGTTTAGTGATCGAGACACTTAGCGAATGTGATCACATTTAGGATCGATAGCCGTACTATTAAGTGGGGTGAAACTCGTATCGAAACACGATTATCCAAGTGTCACTAGATGCTCTAACTTATTACATATGTATTTAGGATCTAGTGGAGTGCTAACACCCTTTAAAATGTTTATGAAAATATACGAATACATATGCACAAGATGATACACTTGGTGGTTGGCATATTTGTAACACCTCGGGTGTTTAAAATACTAAAACTGTCATATCATCATATGCATTGCAAGGCAATTGGTCATATTAAAAACTTTAAGATGCATACACTAGAACAAGTTTATATTCATGTGGTATGTGTTGAATTGTATTGTTTGACTCAAGTTCAAAGTTTGTTTGGATTTTAAATTTTTCAAGAAAACCCTGATTTTCAGCATTTAAATCCTACCCTGAAAATCTATTTCAAAATCTAAGCATATTTTGGGGTTGAGCCCAAAAGCAAAAGTGTAGAGCTTGACAAGTTATACAAAGTTTGTTTTTGGAGTTTTTCAAGTTATTTAGAAAAATTTTGAGTAATTCAAAAAGGCGTAATTCATTAAATTTCCCTATTCAAATTCAAAAGTTCATTTCAAAATCTAGACCGAATTAGGAGATGGTTATAGAACCAAAGTTGTAGAACTTTTGATTTTGAACAACTTTTGTTTTTGGAGATTTTTGAGTTGTTATGAAAAGTTGGGAGTAATTTGTGAAATTTGGCGAATGGCAATTCTGTAATTTCGATGAACAGTGTTCACCGCTTGCCCTACACCGCCGGCGAGCTTCGGTTAGCTTCCAGTCGCGCGTGTGGCCGTCTGGGCGTCGCGTTGGCATGGCGAAGGCTTCCGCGTGGCTTCTTTGCGCTTCCTTGGTCGCGTTATAAGCCAGCCACCATCGCCGTTCTTCGCTTTCTCTTCTCCTCTGTTTTCCAGTCACCGCCGCCGCAGCTCCGTTGAGCCCTCGCCGTCGAACCTGTGTCTACGTCGTCGCGGCATAGTGCTAGATAGCTTCGCAGTTTCTTTGCGCACCCAGCCAGCTAGCTCTGGTCGATTGAGTTCGCCGTTCGTCGCTTTCTTCCTCGCGGCCGGCAACCTCACCCGAGACTCTGTTTCACCACGGCCAGCCTACTCCGGTGAGCCGTTGGCCTTGATCGGTGTACCTACGGCTTCGTCTCGATGCTGTGGTGCTTAATCCTGTGTTGCTTGCTCATTTTGATCACTACAGTCGCCGGTTCTTCCTCACCGACAATCTTTGCTCCGCCGTGATCACCGTGATCGTCGTCACGCCTCTCCGTTGCTTCTCCGACCTCGCTTCTTGCTTCAACGCGTTCGGGGTGAGCCACTAGTGCTTCCTGGATCCCTTGTTTGAGCTCTACCGGTCACACACCGCTGGTGTAGCGTTGCCATGCCACCGCGTCCGCCATGGACGACGTCGAGCTAGTATAGGGCCGTAATCAGTGCTGATAGGGACGTCAATCGATGCGCCTAGTCTTGGTGATCATTTGGGTACTTTGGCCGTCGCCGTTGGACTCACCGTCGACGAGTTTATGCCGGTCAGCGCCGTCGCCATCGTGGTCAAACACACGAGGTTAGGGATGACAGGTGGGGTCGGGTTGTCAGTGACTCAGCGTTCAAATGGATTTTTCTATTTTCATATTTGAATGAATAGTGTCTATTTTTGTTATTTTTGTGTAGATTTATTTAGAGCTCCAAAAATTATGAAAATTTTTGTGTAACTTCTCTGTGATGTATAGTATTTAATAAAAATATGAAATAATGTTTTTCAGTATTTTTGAATGTGATAAAAATTGCTCAATTTATTAATAAATGAATTTCCATGATTTTTCTAGGCTTATTTAATTGTTCAAAAATTATGAAATTTGTTTTTCCACTTACTTATCATGTAATGAACATGTACTAAAATTTTGAGTTCAATTAGAATAAGTTGATTTATTTCATAATTTTGGATTAAATAATTAATTCATAAAAGCAAATAGTAACCTTTAATGATTTAGGTTTTGTTTGAAATTTTGGATTGAGTGATGACCTTGGGTCATTAGTTGATAATGATCCTTGGCAATTGATGTATGTGTTACAAAAAAGATTTAGTCTGTTTGACTTGCAACTGTACCGCGAAGGAAAGTTGTATTCAAATTATTAATTTTGCATCCATCATCGAGCATCATGTTTCGTATTCCGCATCATGTTAAACATGGCATTGTTATTATGTGTAGTGAACGAAGGTGAACACGTGGTAGTTAATCAAGTTGTTGAGGAGGTTAATCCGTCTGTTGAGGTCGGATCGAATACTTGTGAAACGTCGCAGGAACCGAACTTTTCCGTCAACGAAGGCAAGCCCCGGATGCATACAACCATATCTTGTGTTTTACAAATTAATTTCGCTTTTGCTTTCTGTTACTGCATTAAGTGATTAGGAGTTAAGTAAGAGCCTAATTGGTGCATTACCAACCTTGTTATTCCATATTTACCATATTACCAATTTTAAATTCGTATATGCCTAGTTTTGCTTAGCTATGCGTAGAACGATGAAGTCAGGTGATTAACTGTCACATGCAAGTTTTAAATGGAACCTTGGTTACTTAGGTTATCATGTGATATGGGAATATGGAGTAATAAATCTAGACCGGGTGGACTCGGTGTGTGTGAGCCACAAGACATGGAGGTCTTGTGAGCGGGTTCTTTCCGCCTGTGTCGATTAAGGCATGTCCGTTGTTGAATTGCATGAGGTGAGAATTTGTAGTACTAACCACATACTCCGGTAAGCCTGAACTTGGCAATTCTATTACGAGAATAGCTACTCACGCACTGGGAGTGGAGAGATGATGGGAATAGCGTCTACCCACGTGGCAACAGGCTGGATTGGTGGAGTACTATATTCTCGGGTGGCGTGGACCCATTCTTGCTTTAGAGGATCTGAGTGCAGGTTGGTATATGTAGGTTGAGGACCTGCATATGTCGTGTGGTCTGGAATCCCTAGCTGGGTTTAATCGGTTCGAATCGTCGTTGCTCCTCGATTATGGAGACTCAACTCACTGTTCATCATCGTAGTATTAATAACTGGAACTTGAGAAAGGTTTGCGAAAAAGATTGATATGAAGTTCATGTTCTCATTACAGATCATGGTAGATTCATATGTGGTACTTATAAAGTTTTACCTTGGAATTAAAGAATTTTGTTAAAGAGCTTTTACGCAAAAGAACTTTGATTATTGTTAAAGCCATACCTTGAATCCCATGAGCCGGCATTCCTGAGTTCTATTAGTTTTATTTTGGTTAAGTCGTGTTGAGTACTTTTGTACTCAGGGTTCGTTGACCCCTTGTTGCAGGTGAGCCTCATGAACAGATCTGTTTTGGATCGTGCTGCATGACTATCGTTCGTTCTGACGATGAGAAGTAAATGTGTGATCCTTGGGCAGGATGTTTATTTTGGGTGTTATGTATATGTTAATTATGCCACTCCACTACTACTATGGTTTGTAATAATTATCGAACTTATTTTGTAAGGTTTGAAACAACTGGTTTGTAAACTATGTTATCGTAAGACTTCCGCTGTTTTTACTCTGGTGCTGATATTTGAATAAATGTTGTAATACTGCAATGACTTTGTAATGTGATCCTGCTCGGAAATCGTGGATGATTATGGGTTCCCCGAGGACACCCGACAGTCTTCTTAAGTTATCAGGAACATATGCATAAATGTCAAAGGTCGTCGGACAGTGACAGGTGCATGTGGGCCCTATAACTTAGGAGGTTCTGCCATAGAATGGTATCAGAGCGATCATTACAAGGTTTTTGTTGTATTGTTTTAAAAAAACTTCAAAATGATTTGGGATGACTAAATTTAACTTGCTAATTTAGTCCAAATTGCTTCTGACTTATCTTATTTCTTTCTCACCATTCCTTATTTGATTAAAAGGGTCTTGTGTGGTGGAGTAGTAATCTTACTATGCCCTATATAAAAATAAATGTTGTTTATGTGCATTATAAACTTTGATGTTTTTGTTCATGAGAACGATTCATACATCATTATTAACTCACTCGTTACTTCCTTCACCTCTTAGTCTAGAGTTGAGTAGTGAGACTGGTTTGAGTAATGTAATCCATCATAGCTGCTCTTTAGACTTTGATCAAATGATCTTACTTGGATTAAATTAGTTTCCTACAGTATGGCTCGTGCCAAGATGATGCCCCGTAAGTCCACTGGACCCAAAGGAGTTCCTCATCACCAACTTGCCCCTAGAAATGATGGTGCTAGCAGTAGCAGTTCTAGGCCTGATCCCCAAGCAGAGATACAGAGGATTTCTGTAGAATTAGCACAAGCTACTAGAGATAGGGCTTTGGATGCTATACAGGTAGGAGAATTATAGGATCAATTGAGGCGTCTCACCACCGCACACAGGAACTATGAAAACATGTTAGTTCATACGGTGGAGGGACAAAATGAGGCTTGGCATAGGGAAAATGTAGCTAGAGCTTGAACTCATGAGCTAGAATTCTATGTAGAAGATTTAGAAGAACATAATACCTATCTACATGAGGAAGTTCATAGGCTTAGCAATCTACTAAACCTGAATCATGAGCCTCAAGCTGATGCCATGGACCCCGGTGTCATCCTTACCGATGATAACGAATCGGAAGAGGAAGAAGAAGAAGATCCTGAAGAATTAGTAATGATCAATGAAAGTAATGACGAAGGCGGTAATAATTCCGGAATGGATACCGAGTCTGAAGTTTGAAGTAATCACGGAAAAGAGTAGAGTTGTATAATAGTTAATTATGGTTAAGCTATGTATCTTGTTTTGGTACTTATAGGTTCTGGTGTTTATAGTAGTAAACCCTATGTAATGTGTCTGGAGTAAGCTTTTGTGCAATTCAATAAAGGCTTGTGAATAAAGTTTGGCTTGTTATGAGCAGATGCGTCGTACGTGGGGTTCGTATGTTCCTAGAACTTCACAAGATGAGGATGGTATTCTAGATCCACCACCAGTTCCAACAAATCTAGCTGATGCTATAACCGCACTTGTCAATGTGACAGCTAAAAATTCCCGTTTGCTTCATGAGATTGCTCTAAGTAATCAGAATCAGATGCAAGAAAACCGTGGTCGTCACCATAACAGACAGGAGGCTACATATGTTGACTTTACAAACACAAGACCACCGGTGTTCACCAAGGCAGATGAACCATTGGAGGCTGATGACTGGCTTCGAACCATGGAGTAGAAATTTGACCTTATTCCATGCACGGAGTATCAGAAATCTGCGTTTGCCGCCCAGCAACTTAGAGGAGCAGCAAGTGCTTGGTGGGCAAACTTAGTGGCTATGCAACCTGCTAGCATTCCAATAACTTGGGCTGAGTTCCGTACTGCCTTCAGAGCCCATTATATCCCTAAAGGAGTGATGGCAATGAAGCTAGATGAATTCCTTGCTTTGAAACAAGGAGATCAAATAGTGATGCAGTATGTGGGAAGATTCAATCACCTATCACAATATGCATCCGAACATGTTAATACTGATGCCAAGAAGAAGAGGTGGTTTATGAGAGGTTTGAATACCAAGCTACAAACAATGATGATAACTTGCACTAATGTCACTTATCATGAGGCAGTAAATATTGCAATTGCTTCAGAGTCAAAGTATCGGCAGCATAAAGAGCTCAAAAAGAAAAAGAGTATGCCGTCTAGATCTTTTGGGGGAAATTAGAAGAGGTAGAGGGTGATTTATCATCCAGTACATCATAATCGTCCTCCTTACCGTCCGCCACAGTCTCAAGCCAGGCAACAGTCAAATGTCCGTCCTGCTATAACCTATCCAAACTCACATTCGACCAATGCTCCTAGTGGCAATGCTCCAACGTCCTAGGGTCACAACTATCCATGTTACAATTGTGGAAGGACTGGTCATTTCTCTAGGGAATGTCCATATCCTAGGCAGGCTAATCAAAATTATCAGAAGGCCTCTGCCAATCAACAACAAGGTCAGGCACCAAACAAGAACCCCAATCAGAATGTTCAGAAGGGCAAAGATGAGAGGAAGACAGGACGGGTGTTCTATATTTAAGCTGGAGAAATTCCAGAAGGGGAGCCAGTGATGATGGGTATGTTTCCTGTTGATAATCACCCTACAGTTATACTTTTTGATTCTGGCACATCGCATTCATTCATCAATAGAACATTTGTCGTGAAGCATGAAATTTCAATTGGGGCAACAAAGGAAAGTTTCTTTATATAGTCGCCCGGGGGACGTCTGTGTACTAAGGAAATGGTATACCAGGTACCCGTAAACCTGGGTGGGCATATTTTTCCCACTACCATGATTATCCTTAAGGATCAGGATATAGATGTAATCTTGGGAATGAATTGGATGTATCAGCATAAGGCTATTATAGATGCTTTGAATAGGACTTTAAGAGTAAGTTTGCCTGATAGTAATTCTTAACTTCTCATCCAACTTCCAACCCTAAGAAGAACAGTGGGCAAGATTTGTGCAACTGCTGTCAAAGAGATTAGAGATATTCCAGTAGTGTGTGAATTTCTGGATGTGTTTCCTGAAGATTTACCCAGTCTACCACCTGATAAGGAGGTACAGTTTAACATAGAGTTACAACCTAGAACAGCTCCGATTTCTCGAAGAGCTTATAGAATGCCACCTAAGGAATTGGCCGAGTTGAAGGCTCAGTTACAAGAATTAATTGAGAAGGGGTTTATCCAACCTAGTTCCTCACCTTAGGGATGTCCGGCAATTTTTGTGAAAAAGAAAGATGAGACCCTGAGGTTATGTGTTGACTATCGTCTGTTGAATGAAGTGACCACCAAGAATAAGTATCCATTACCTTGGATAGATTTGCTTTTTGATCAATTGGCCGGAGCCAAAGTTTTCTCCAAGATAGATTTGAGATCAGGGTATCACCAAATTAAGATAAAGCCTAAAGATATTCTCAAAACGGCATTTACCACAAGATATGGATTATATGAATACTTGGTGATGTCTTTTGGTTTGACAAATGCTCCCGCTCATTTCATGTATCTGATGAACTCCGTATTCATGCCTGAGCTAGATAAGTTTGTAGTGGTGTTTATTGATGACATTATAGTATATTCCAAGAATAAGAAAGAACATGCGAAACATCTTAGAATTGTTCTGACCCGCTTGAGAGAATATCAACTATATGCCAAGTTCAGCAAGTGTGATTTTTGGCTTAAGGAAGTGCAATTTCTTGGACATGTCTTGTCAGCCAAAGGAGTTGCAGTTGATCCCGACAAAGTGAGTGATGTGCTTGATTAGAAACCGCCAACCACAGTTCATCAAGTTCGGAGTTTTCTAGGATTGGCAGGGTATTACCGTCGGTTTATTCCAGAATTCTCTAAAGTATCAAAGCCTATAACTAAATTGTTGAAGAACCAAGTCAAGTTTGTCTGGTCATCAGATTGTGAAGAGGCTTTCCAGACTTTGAAAAGGCTGTTGACTACTGCACCAGTGTTAGCTCAACCTGATATCGAGAAGCCGTTTGATGTTTATTGTGATGCTTCAGGTATTGGTATTGGATGTGTGTTGATGCAAGAAGGCCAAGTCATTGCCTATGTGTCCAGGCAACTTAAGCAGCATGAAGAACACTATCCGACTCATGATCTGGAGTTAGCAGCTATAGTTCATGCTCTAAAGATTTGGCGGCATTACCTGCTTGGTAATACGTGCCATATGTATACAGACCACAAGAGCTTAAAGTATATCTTTACTCAGTCAGAATTGAACATGCAACAAAGAAGATGGTTAGAACTGATTAAGGATTATGATTTGGAAGTACATTATCACCCGGGTAAAGCAAATGTGGTTGCAGATGCCCCTAGTCACAAAAGTTATTGCAATTGTCTGACAGAGAGAACAATGGGTTTGAATTTATGCCAAGAAATGGAGAAGTTGAATGTAGAAGTAATTCAACAAGGAAGTTTGACCAACATAATTGTTGAAGCTATTATTCGAGATCAAGTTATTGCTGCTCAGAAGGAAAACAAGGGTATAACCCATATCAAGGAAAAAGTCAAGAATGGAAAAGCAGAATGCTTTAGCATAGATGATGAAGATGTGTTATGGTTCAAGGATCACCTGGTGGTACCAAAAGTTCCTGAGTTGCGGCAGTCAATTCTAGATGAGGCACATGCTACTAGGTTATCTATCCATTCGGGAAGCAACAAGATGTACCATGATTTGAAGCAAAGATTCTGGTGGACTAAAATGAAAATAGAGATTGCAAGATATATAGCGAAGTGTGATACTTATCAAAAGGTGAAAGCTACACATTTGAGGTCTGCTGGTGAATTACAACCATTGCCTATTCCATCTTGGAAGTGGGAGGACATAAGTATGGATTTTATTGTTGGTCTACCCAAGACATCAAAGGGATTTGACTCAGTGTGGGTTATTGTAGATCGACTCACTAAGTCAGCACATTTTCTTCCAGTCAAGACAATATATCCCACGATCCAATATGCCAAGATGTACTTAGCAAGAATCATGAGTTTGCATGGGGTACCAAAAACCATAGTGTCAGATAGGGGTACACAGTTTGTCTCTAGCTTTTGGAAACACTTACATGCTTCGTTAGGTACCAAACTTCTGTATAGTACAGCTTATCATCCGCAGACAGATGGGCAGACTGAAAGAGTCAATCAAGTACTTGAAGACATGTTAAGATGTTGTGTCCTTAACTATTCCAATAAGTGGGATGAGTGCTTACCTTTGGCCGAGTTCTCATACAACAATAGTTATCAGGAAAGCATTAGAATGGCTCCATTTGAAGCACTCTATGGTCGTAGATACAGAACATCATTGAGTTGGTCTGAGCCGGGAGAGAGAAGATTCTTTGGAGTTGACCTTGTGAAAGAAACAGAAGACAAGGTTAGGCAAATACAGAGTAATCGGAAGATAGCTCAGTCCCGCCAAAAGAGTTATGCGAATAGACGGTGGAGACCATTGGTATTCAACAAAGGAGATTTTGTATATCTGAAAGTATCACCAATGAAGGGAGTTAACCGTTTTGGTGTTAAAGGAAAGTTGGCACCCCGATACATTGGACCGTATCAAATTTTGGAGAGGTATGGAAAAGTAGCATATCGCTTGAAATTACCTGAACATCTCGCAGCTGTGCATGATGTGTTCCATGTTTCTCAATTGAAGAAGTGTCTCCGAGTGCCTGAACAGAATGTTGAAGTTGAAGGAGTAGAACTAGAACCGGATTTAACTTATTCCGAATATCCTATCCGAGTGTTAGATCAGAAAGATCGTGTTACTCGAAGATGGACAATCAAGTTCTATAAAATACAATGGAATCAACATTCAAAAGAGGAAGCTACTTGGGAATCAGAAGATTACTTGTTAGAAAAGTTTTCAGAATTTCTAGCGTCAATATAGAATAGAGTAATGTTAGTTGAGTTCGGTTGTACAAGTTGTGTTTTGTAAAGGGACCTCAACTATTTTATGGACAAATTTGGTATGTGTTCTCGCGACACATTTCCTTTTCCATTACTTACTCTATGGCTTTGAATCTCGGGGCGAGATTTCTTTTAGGGGGAAGGATTGTAACACCTCGGGTGTTTAAAATACTAAAACTGCCATATCATCATATGCATTGCAAGGCAATTGGTCATATTAAAAACTTTGAGATGCATACACTAGAATAAGTTTATATTCATGTGGTATGCGTTGAATTATATTGTTTGACTCAAGTTCAAAGTTTGTTTGGATTTTAAATTTTTCGAGAAAACCCTGATTTTCAGCATTTAAATCCTACCCTGAAAATCCATTTCAAAATCTAAGCATATTTTGGGGTTGAGCCCAAAAGCAAAAGTGTAGAGCTTGACAAGTTATACAAAGTTTGTTTTTGGAGTTTTTCAAGTTGTTTAGAAAAATTTTGAGTAATTCAAAAAGGCGTAATTCGTTAAATTTCCCTATTCAAATTCAAAAGTTCATTTCAAAATCTAGACCGAATTAGGAGATGGTTATAGAACCAAAGTTGTAGAACTTTTGATTTTGAACAACTTTTGTTTTTGGAGATTTTTTGAGTTGTTATGAAAAGTTGGGAGTAATTTGTGAAATTTGGCGAATGGCAATTCTGTAATTTCGATGAACAGTGTTCACCGCTTGCGCTACACCGCCGGCGAGCTTCGGTTAGCTTCCAGTCGCGCGCATGGCCGTCTGGGTGGGCGAAGGCTTTTGCGTGGCTTCTTTGCGCTTCCTTGGTCGCGTTATAAGCCAGCCACTGTCGTCGTTCTTCGCTTTCTCTTCTCCTTTGTTTTCCAGTCACCGCCGCTGTAGCTCCGTTGAGCCCTCATCGTCGAACCTGCGTCTACGTCGTCGCGGCATAGTGCTAGATAGCTTCGCAGTTTCTTTGCACACCCAGCCAGCTAGCTCTGGTCAATTGATTTCGCCGTGAGTTCGCCGTTCGTCGCTTTCTTCCTCGCGGCCGGCAACCTCACCCGAGACTCCGTTTCACCGTGGTCAACCTACTCCGGTGAGCCGTTGGCCTTGATCGGTGTACCTATGGCTTTGTCTCGATGCTGTGGTGCTTAATCATGTGTTGCTTGCTCGTTTTGATCACTGCAGTCACCGGTTCTTCCTCACCGACGATCTTTGCTCCGCCGTGATCACTGTGATCGTCGTCACGCCTCTCCGTTGCTTCTCTGACCTCGCTCCTTGCTTCAACGCGTTCGGGGTGAGCCACTAGTGCTTCCTAGATCCCTTGTTTGAGCTCTACCGGTCGCACACCGCCGGCGTAGCGCTGCCATGCCACCGCGTCCGCCATGGACGACGTCGAGCTAGTATAGGGCCATAATCAGTGCTGATAGGGACGTCAATCGATGCGCCTAGTCTTGGTGATCATTTGGGTACTTTGGCCGTCGCCGTTGGACTCACCGACGACGAGTTTATGCCGGTCAGCGCCGTCGCCGTCGTGGTCAAACGCGTGAGGTTAGGGATGACAGGTGGGGTCGGGTTGTCAGTGACTCAGCGTTCAAATGGATTTTTCTATTTTCAGATTTGAATGAATAGTGTCTGTTTTTGTTATTTTTGTGTAGATTTATTTAGAGCTCCAAAAATTATAAAAATTTTTGTGTGACTTCTCTGTGATGTATAGTATTTAAGAAAAATATGAAATAATGTTTTTCAGTAATTTTTGAATGTGATAAAAATTACTCAATTTATTAATAAATGAATTTCCATGATTTTTCTAGGCTTATTTAATTGTTCAAAAATTATGAAATTTGTTTTTCCACTTACTTATCATGTAATGAACATGTACTAAAATTTTGAGTTCAATTAGAATAAGTTGATTTATTTCATAATTTTGGATTAAATAATTAATTCATAAAAGCAAACAGTAACCTTTAATGATTTAGGTTTTGTTTGAAATTTTGGATTGAGTGATGACCTTGGGTCATTAGTTGATAATGATCCTTGGCAATTGATATATGTGTTACAAAAAAGATTTAGTCTATTTGACTTGCAACTGTACCGCGAAGGAAAGTTGTATTCAAATTATTAATTTTGCATCCATCATCGAGCATCATGTTTCGTATTCCGCATCATGTTAAACATGGCATTGTTATTACATGTAGTGAACAAAGGTGAACACATGGTAGTTAATCAAGTTGTTGAGGAGGTTAATCCGTCTGTTGAGATCGGATCGAATACTTGTGAAACGTCGCAGGAACCGGACTTTTCCGTCAACGAAGGCAAGCCCCGGATGCATATAACCCTATCTTGTGTTTTACAAATTAATTTCGCTTTTGCTTTCCGTTACTGCATTAAGTGATTAGGAGTTAAGTAAGAGCCTAATTGGTGCATTACCAACCTTGTTATTCCATATTTACCATATTACCAGTTTTAAATTCGTATATGCCTAGTTTTGCTTAGCTATGCGTAGAATGATGAAGTCAAGTGACTAACTGTCACATGTAAGTTTCAAATGGAACCTTGGTTACTTAGGTTATCATGTGATATGGGAATGTGGAGTAATAAATCTAGACCGGGCGGACTCGGTGTGTGTGAGCCACAAGACATGGAGGTCTTGTGAGTGGGTTCTTTCCGCCTGTGTCGATTAAGGCACATCCGTTGTTGAATTGCATGAGGTGAGAATTTGTAGTACTAACTACATACTTCGGTAAGCCTGAACTTGGCAATTCTATTACGAGAATGGCTACTCGCGCACTGGGAGTGGAGAGATAGCGGGAATAGCGTGTACCCACATGGCAATGGGCTGGATTGGTGGAGTACTGTATTCTCGGGTGGCGCGGACCCGTTCTTGCTTTAGAGGATCTGAGTGCAGGTTGGTATATGTAGGTTGAGGACCTACATATGTCGTGTGGTCTAGAATCCCTAGCTTGGTTTAATCGGTTCGAATCGTCGTTGCTCCTCGATTATGGAGACTCAACTCACTGTTCATCATCGTAGTATTAATAACTGGAACTTGAGAAAGGTTTGCAAAAAAGATTGATATGAAGTTCATGTTCTCATTACGGATCATGGCAGATTCATATGTGGTACTTATAAAGTTTTACCTTGGAATTAAAGAATTTTGTTAAAGAGCTTTTACGCAAAAGAACTTTGATTATTGTTAAAGCCATACCTTGAATCCCATGAGCCGGCATTCCTGAGTTCTATCTGTTTTATTTTGGTTAAGTCTTGTTGAGTACTTTTGTACTCAGGGTTCGTTGACCCCTTGTTGCAGGTGAGCCTCATGAGCAGATCTATTTTTGATCGTGCTGCATGACTATCGTTCGTTCTGACGATGAGAAGTAAATGTGTGATCCTTGGGCAGGATGTTTATTTTGGGTGTTATGTATATGTTAATTATGCCACTCCACTACTACTATGGTTTGAAATAATTATCGACCTTAGTTTGTAAGGTTTGAAACAACTGGTTTGTAAACTATGTTATCGTAAGACTTCCGCTGTTTTTACTCTGGTGCTGATATTTGAATAAATGTTGTAATACTGCAATGACTTTGTAATGTGATCCTGCTCGGAAATCGTGGATGATTCGGGGTTCCCCGAGGACACCCGACAGTCTTCTTAAGTTATCAGGAACATATGCATAAATGTCAAAGGTCGTCGGACAGTGATAGGTGCATGTGGGCCCTATAACTTAGGAGGTTCTGCCACAATATTTGAGCAAGGGTGAAAAAGTTGGTGAAGTGGAGGTGATTTTCACTGAGAAACAGTGACCGGACGCAGGTCACGTGGTGACTAGACTCGGAGGTGCTGTGTCCGGTCAATTATAAAATGAAGTTTGGCACGCTCGGCCTCTGTCTAGTGCATGACCAGACACTGGGGTAAAAGGTGACCAGACTCAACGCTGGCGTGTCTGGTCCAGTTGATGTACGCTGACTTATAAAGATTGAGTGAGCGTGGAGAAGACCTAACTCTGGGTGAGTCCGGTCAGTTGAGATCGGACGCATCAGGTCAACGTTTAGGTGCTCGGGGAGCCCTCTGGAAATGACCTGACACACAGGCACCACGATTGATTGACGCGTCTGATCATGTGTTGCCGCGTGCGGGCAAGGCTGGCACCGACGTGTCCGATCCCATGTTGGGCATGTCTGGACATCACTTAACCGTGAGGGCACTGAGAATCGACCGTTTGGATCAGGCGGCTGATGTTGAATCTGGGGAACACGTAGATGAGGATCCGCAATCGGATGCTGGGGGCCTATGTCCGATCAGCATGACCTGTGCATCCGGTTGCCCCGGGAAAGCTGAGGGCCGAGAGCTAATGGGTCTATTTCAAGGGGGGGCTCTATTTAAGCCCAATGGCTAGCTCAAGCTCACTCTCTTGGCCATTTGCATTGACATAGCAACCTTGTGAGCTTAGCCAAAGCCCTCCCACTCATCTCCATATTGATTCATCATCTTTGTGAGATTGGGATGGAATCCAAGTGTATGGCTTGAGTGATTGCATCTAGAGGCACTTGGTGTTCATGTTTTGCTGCAGGATTTGCTTGTTACTCTTGGTGGTTGCCACCACCTAGACGGCTTGGAGCAGCGAGGATCATCGAGTGAAGGTTGGTGATTATCTCTGGCTCTGATCATAGTGATTATGAGGGGTTCTTGACCTTTCCCCAACGAAGAGCTAAAAGGTACTCTAGTGGATTGCTCATGACTTGTGTGATCCTCATCTTGTGTTGGTTGTGCGGCACCCTATTGTGGGTTTGGTGTGTGATGCCAATTAGCGCGTGAACCTCTAAGTGAGTGAATTGCCACAATGAGGACTAGCTTGCTGGCAAGCAAGTGAACCTCGATAAAAAATCTTGTGTCACCTTGTTCGAGGATTTCATTGGTTATCTTGTGATTGATTGGCTTCATCTTGTGATTGGCTTATACCTCGACACATTAGTATAATCATCGTCATCCTCTCTTGCATTACATTCCTAGTGTGTAAGCTAAGCTATTTAGTGTAATTAGTTTTGAGAGCTAGCTTGCATCGGGTCTAGTGGTTAGTGAGGCTCTTTAGTTAGTCATTAAGAGCTCACTGACTTAGTGTAGTGCCATAGACATTGTGTGAATAGAGACTATAGCAACTAGAATTATGGTAGGTGGCTTGCATTTTTTAGTAGGCTAGTGCAACACTCGCTTCGCCATTTATTTGACTAACCACATTGCTCAAGTGTTGTTGTAGAGATTTTTATAGGCTATTCACCCCCCTCTAGCCATTAGGACATTTCAAGTGGTATTGGAGCCATGGTCACCGTGATTTGAGGCTTAACAACCTTCGGTGTCAAAATGGCTCAAATCAACAACACCAAGAAGCCACCCCAATTTGATGGCACAAATTATCTATATTGAAAGTGAAAGATGACCACACATATCAAGTCAATCAATAGAAGGGTATGGAAGGTGGTAGAAATCAAAATTGAGATTGCCGATCTAGAGAATCCCACCACGGCCGAAGAAGTGCTTCTCCAAAACAATGACATTGCTCTAAGTGCCATTCATGATGCAATTGATGAGAGAACATTTGAGCAAATCAAGAACATTGTGATGGCTCATGAGGCTTGAAAGAAGTTGGAAGAATCATTCGAGGGCACCAATGCAATAAAGGGTGAAAAGGTATACATTCTAAAGGAGAAATTTACTAGCTTCAAGATGAAGGAAGATGAGAGTGTGCTGGACATATTCCATCAGATGGAAGTGCTTGTCAATTATCTTAAAGCACTTGGTGAGAAGATGGAGGATAAGTACTTCTCTCATAAGTTCTTGAGATGCTTACCCGCAAGATTTGGTATGTTGGTCACCTTTGGACACAATGACACCAAACTAAATCTTGGGAGATATCATGACCGATGATGCTTATAGAGATAATGATAAGGAAGAAAAGAGGGAGAATAAGGATGATAAGAAGAAGAGTGTGGCATTCGAGGCCACATCATCCAAGGGCAAGGCAAAGTAAGAATCATCAAGTGAAGATAAAGACTTGAGCTTTGATTAGATGGATAATGAGAAGATGGCTCTCTTTGTCAAGAGATTTGGCAAGTTCATGGTAAAGAAGGGCTATCGTGCTAGAAGAAAGAAGTCTTCATCCAAGAACAAGAAAGGGTCAAGGAGGTGCTTCAAGTGTGGAAGCAAGGGCCATCTTGTTGCTCAATGCCCATACAATAGCGACAATGATGATGATGACAAGAAGAGCAAGAAGAATGATAAGAAGAAAAAGAAAGAGAAGAAGGATAAGATGACCATCAAGAATAAGAAGAAGGGTGGTTCATATATGGTCACTTGGGATAGTGATGCTTTCACAAGTGATGATGATGATAGTGATAATGATAAGACCACCAAGAAGAAGGCTCTTGGAAGCATTGCTATCAATGAGAAGCCTTCTCTCTTCGACACTCCATCATGCTTCATGGTTAAGGCCACTAAGGTACAACTTGTGATGATGGATGTGATGAGGAACATGATAATAAAAGTGAAAGTGAAAGTGACAATGATGATGAACCCACTAAAGCCCTTAAGTAAGCCTTTGATGAGCTCAATGCATCTCATGAGAGGCTAGAGGAAGCCCATGAGAAGCTTCACAAGGCTCACAAGAAGCTTGAGAAAGCTTATTCCTCTTTACTTAATGAGCAAAATGAGAAGGAGCATGTTGTAACATGTGACAAAAGCTTAACTTATGATATAATTGATGAATCATTCTATAAGCCTATCATTGTTGCTCCCACTAACCCTTCTTGTAGCACTTCCACTTCTATCTCATCTAGTAGTGATGGTTTCACTTATGATGCCTCACTAATGGTTGAGAATGAGACAGTCAAAAAGGAGGTAAAAGAGCTCAATCACACCTTGGCTAAGGCCTATGGTGGTGAGGACCGCTTGCTTATGTGCTTGGATAGCCAAAGGGCATCTCTCTACAAAGAGGGATTGGGCTATATCCCCAAGAAAGGCAAAGCCGCCTTTAGTCACAAAAGTAGTTTTGTGAGGAACAATGGCCGGTATTGCAAAAGTTACAAGCAAGTTGGTCATGTAGAGCAAAAATACATGAACAAGAACAAGAACAAGAATGCTAATATATCCTCAATTAAGCTTGATTCTTTCTATTTGCTTACTAAGGGTACAAATGGTGTTCATGCTAAGTTCATTGGTGCACCATGGATGGGCTCAAAGAAGAAAGCCATATGGGTGCCAAAGAGCTTGGTTACTAACCTCCAAGGACCCAAGCAAGTGTGGGTACCTAAAAATAATTGATCTTTTGTAGGTCAATTATAAAGCTGAAGGAAGGCATTGGGTTCTTAATAGTGGGTGCACTCAACATATGACCGGTGATGCAAGAATGTTCAACTCAATCAATACCAATGGCAATGATGGTTATGATAGTATCACATTTGGTGATAATGGCAAAGGCAAGGTCAAAGGGCTTGGTAAGATTGCAATATACAATGACATGAGCATGTCTAATGTGTTGCTAGTTGAGAGCTTGAACCTTAATTTACTATCCGTGGCACAATTATATGATCTTAGATTCAAATGCATATTTGGAGTAGATGATGTAGATATCATAAGTGTAGATGGCTCTAATTTAATCTTCAAAGGCTTTAGATATGAGAATCTATACTTAGTTGATTTCAATGCTAGTGAAGCTCAATTGTCAATATGTTTGTTCACTAAGTCTAGTATGGGTTGGTTATGGCATAAAAGGCTTGGTCATGTTGGAATGAAACAATTGAATAGATTGGTCAAGCATGACTTGGTTAGAGTCTTGAAAGATGTTGTGTTTGAGAAGGATAAACTTTGTAGCTCTTGTCAAGCCAACAAACGAGTTGGAAACACCTATCCTAAGAAAAGCATGATGAGCAATAGTAAAGCATTTGAGTTGTTGCACATGGATTTGTTCGGGACAACACAATACACTAACATCAGTGGAAACAAATATGGCTTTGTGATAGTGGATGACTACACTAGATACACATGGGCATTCTTTCTATTAGACAAGAGTGATGTGTTTGCAATATTCAAATCATTTGTCAAGGGCATTCACAATGAGTTTGAAACAACCATCAAAAGAGTGAGAAGTGACAATGGTAGTGAGTTCAAGAACACAAGAATTGATGAGTTGTGTGATGATTTTAGAATTAGGCATCAATTCTTGGCCAAGTACACTCCACAATCAAATGACCTTGTTGAGAGGTAGAATAGAACACTCATTGATATGGCAAGGTTTATGTTTAATGAGTACAATGTGAGTCAATCCTTTTGGTTCAAAGCTATCAACACGGCTTGCTATTGTAACAACCGCTTATATTGTCACCCATTGAAAGAGAAAACACCATATGAGCTCTTGAATGGTAGAAAGCCCAACATTGCATATTTTCGGGTCTTTGGTTGTAAATGCTATATCTTGAAGAAAGGCACTAGATTGGAAAGTTTGACAAGAAGTGTGATGAATGATTCCTACTTGGCTACTCCACTACAAGCAAAACATATAGAGTTTAGAATTTGGCAAGTGGTACTCTTGAGAAAGTTCATGATGTGGAATTTGATGAAACCAAGGGATCCCAAGATGAAAATGAGAACTTGGAAGTTGTTAGAGGCATTCAACTTTCAAATGCCGCGAAGAACATGGATGTTGGTGATTTGAGGCCTACGCAAGTGATTGATGAAGAAGATGATCAAGTGCAAGTGCTCTCTAACTCAAATGTGCAAGATGATACTAGTAAAGCTAGTTCAAGTGGCTCTCATAACAATGTGCAAGATCAAGTGGTTAGTACATCATCTCAATCCAATGATCAAGCAAGAGCAAGCAATGTTCCTATTCTCCAACCAACCAAATATTGAAAGAGATCATCCATTGGACACAATAATTAGAGATATTTCTAGAGGTGTGCAAACTAGATCAAGATTAGCTTTATTTTATGAGCATTTCTCATTTGTATCATCCATTGAACCAAAGAAGATAGATGAAGCATTGAATGATGTTGATTGGGTGAATGCTATGCATGAAGAATTGAACAACTTCACTAGAAATCAAGTATGGGAACTAGTTGAGAGACAAAAGAACCATAATGTGATTGGAACCAAATGGGTCTATAGAAACAAGCAAGATCAAGATAGAATAGTAGTAAGAAACAAAGCAAGATTGGTAGCACAAGGCTATACACAAGTTGAAGGTCTTGACTTTGGAGAAACATATGCCCCAGTTGCTAGATTGGAAGCAATTAGAATCTTGCTAGCTTATGCTTGTGCCCACAACATCAAGCTCTATCAAATGGATGTCAAGAGTGCATTTCTCAATGGCTACATCAATGAAGAAGTATATGTTGAGCAACCTTTCAGTTTTGAAGATGACAAGAAACACAACCATGTGTATAAGTTGAAGAAGGCATTGTATGGCTTAAAGCAAGCACCTAGAGCATGGTATGAGAGGTTGAGGGACTTCCTACTCTCTAAAGGGTTTATGATGGGTAAGGTTGACACCACTCTTTTTACCAAGAAGATTGGCAAGGACTTGTTTGTGTTGCAAATATATATTGATGATATCATATTTGGATCAACCAATCAAGACTTTTGTGAAGAATTTGGAAAGATGATGGCTAATGAGTTTGAGATGTCCATGATTAGAGAGTTGAGTTACTTCATTGGTCTTCAAATCAAGCAATTGAAGAATGGTACATTTGTGAGTCAAGGCAAGTACATCAAAGACATGCTCAAGAAGTTTGGCATGAGTGATAGTAAAGCCATAAGTACACCAATGGGAACAAATGGCAATTTGGATAGTGATGCAAGTGGCAACAAGGTGGATCAAAAGTTATATCGGTCTATGATTGGAAGACTACTCTATGTGACCGCATCAAGGCCAGATGTTATGTTTAGTGTATGCATATGTGCAAGATTTCAATTCTCAACAAGAGAAAGTCATTTGAACGCTACAAAGAGAATATTGAGGTATTTGAAGCATACACAAAATGTTGGTTTGTAGTATCCCAAAGGGGAAAAGTTTAAGCTAGTTGGTTACTCCGACTCGGATTATACGAGATGCAAGGTTGAAAGAAAGAGCACCTCGGACATATGTCAATTGTTGGGAAGATCACTTGTTTCATGGTCATCAAAGAAGCAAAATAGTGTTGTATTATTAACTGCCGAAGCCGAATACATATCCGCCGGTAGTTGTTGTGCACAAATTCTTTGGATGAAGGCCACCTTGAATTACTTTGGAATCAATTTCAAGAAAGTGCCATTGCTATATGACAATGAGAGTGCAATCATGCTTACCAACAATCCAGTTCAACATGCAAGAACAAAGAACATTGATGTCCATCACCATTTCATAAGAGATCATCAACAAAAAGGGGACATTTGCATTGAGAGTGTGGGCACCAAAGATCAACTTACCGACATATTCACCAAGCCATTGAATGAGAAGAGGTTTTGCAAGCTAAGGAATGAGTTGAACATATTGGATTTCTCAAATATGTGTTGATGCACCCCCCCCCCCCCTTATATGACATGCCTCTCCTTAGAGCAATCTAAGGTAAAAGTTGATTGGCATGCATACATCCTTTGCTAAGAACTTGTTTAGTACATCTAGTCATTACTCACATGTTATAGGCTCATTCATGAAAATCAAATAAATTTGATGCTTGTATGGTACCACTATTGCTTCTATGCTTGACTTGATCTAGTTGTAGCATATGACATGTTTGTGGGCTTATGAACCTAGTGTTTGATCTAGAAAATAAGTTATAAGTGTTTAACTCAACATGGTACAAGATAACCCTTATTTGGAGGTATGAAGAAGCTTGTCCTTGGATCAAACCAAATTAAATATCTTTGGCAAGTGTTCTATATTGAACCAAATTTGGGAAAATGATCATCGCCCCATTGATTGACATTGATAATCTTAACCTATCTAAAATTGAACCTTTGTGGTCATTGATGACAAAGGGGGAGAGAAACAAAGATATAAGTGACAGGGGGAGAAATATGAATCACTAAAGGGGAGAAATATGACAAAATAAGGGGATCAATTAAAATTTGAGCACACAAGTAGGGGGAACAAGCTCATAAACTTGATTCATGTATTTGAATGTGCATTTTTATATGTTTGCTTGCATGGCACAAGTTTTTAAATTTCAATATCCATGCTTGTGTGGTGTATGCAAGTTGTAGGCTTGATTGATGAAATGAAAAACTAGCATGCATAGGTTGAGTAACTAGACTTGTGTCTATATTGTGAAAAGTAGACCCTTACTTCTAATGTTGATCTCATGGGGTATTCTAGTTTTTGTGAATATCGAGTTACTAATGGTGCTAAGGGTGGTATAATGGTGCACTCCAATTGGAATTATGCTTCAAAGGTCCATCTCTTATACCTTAGCAACATTTGGTAGACATTGCCCTCCCACACATTACAATTCATGCATATGTGCAAGCTTCAATTCAAACTCTTAGCACATATATAGGGGGAGCTAATGCTACCAATTGGGGTTCATGAAACTTGTCCATATCCTTTTACACATGGTAAACATGCTTGGGCAAGCAACATGGATTCAAATGAATTTCAATTCATATCTTTATGAAAGGGTTGTCATCAATTACTAAAAAGAGGGAGATTGAAAGCTCTTGTTTGGTTTTAGGAAATTGATGAAACCCTAAGTGCTAACCTAGTTTATCTAAGTGATTATGAGATAGGTGGCACTATTCCAAGTGGTGGAGCAATGGTGAAGATCATGATGATGGTGTGACCATGGTGATGATCAAGTGCTTGGACTTAGAAAATAAGAAAGAGAAAAACAAAAAGCTCAAGGCAAAGGTGATATTCCATAGGAGCTTTTTGGTTGAGTGATCGAGACACTTAGCGAGTGTGATCACATTTAGGATCGATAGCCATACTATTAAGTGGGGTGAAACTCGTATTAAAATACGGTTATCAAAGTGCCACTAGATGCTCTAACTCATTGCATATGCATTTAGGATCTAGTGGAGTGCTAACACCCTTGAAAATGTTTGTGAAAATATGCTAACACACGTGCACAAGGTGATACACTTGGTGGTTGGCACATTTGAGCAAGGGTGGAAAAGTTGGTGAAGTAAAGGAGGTGATTTTCACTGAGAAATAGTGACTGGACGTAGGTCACATGGTGACCAGACTCGAAGGTGCTGCATCCAGTCAATTATAAAATGAAGTTTGGCACGCTCAGCCTCTGTCTAGTGCATGATCGAACGCTAGGGTAAAAGGTGACCAGACTCGACGCTGGTGTGTCTGGTCAGGCTAGCGTACATTGACATATGAGGTTTGAGTGAGCGTGGAGAAGACATAACTCTAGGCGAGTCTGGTCAGTTGAGATCGGATGTGTCAGGTCAGCGATTAGGCGCTCGAGGAGCTCTCTAGAAACGACCTAATGCGTGGGCACCACAGTTGATTGGCTCGTCCAGTCGTGTGTTGCCATGCAAGGGCAAGGCTAGCACTAGCGCATCCGATCCCATGTTGGGCGCGTCTGGTCATCACTTAACCGCGAGGGCGCTGAGAATCGACCGTTGGGATCAAGCAGCTAATGTTGAATCTAGGGGACACGTGGACAAGGATCCATGACCAGATGTTGGGGGCCTATGTCCAGTCAGCGTGACCTGTGGTTTCGGTCGCCCCATGAAAGCTGAGGGCCGAGACGTTGGGGGCCCCGTGACTTGTGTGTCCGGTTAGCATGACCTATGCGACCAGACACTGGGGGCCTACATCCAGTCAGCATGGGCTAATGTTGGTTGTGTGGCACCCTATTGTGGGTTTGGCGTGTGATGCCAATTAGCGCATGAACCTCCAAGTGAGTCACCACAACGAGGACTAGCTTGCCAACAAGAAAGTGAACCTCGGTAAAAAATCTTGTGTCACCTTGTCCGAGGATTTCATTAGTTATCTTGTGATTGATTGATTGGCTTCATCTTGTGAGTGGCTCATACTTCGACACGTCGGTATAATCATCGCCATCCTCTCTTGCATTACATTTCTAGTGTTGGGGACCAATACTAGGGTACCCGAAGAGGAGGAGCTAATGGTCATCAACATTGATTCATCTAAGCAGTCAAGAGCATGACTACAGCTCCAACCGACCCCTAGGTGTGTGGGCTCTGCCTCGCCCGACCTCTGGGGGCGGGCTTCGCCTCACCCGACCCTGAGGCTGCAGGCTCTGCCTCGCCCAACCTCTAGGGGTGGGCTCTGCCTCGCCCAACCCTTGCGTTTGTGCTCCGCCTTGCCCGACCCCGAGGCTACGGGCTCTGCCTCACCCAATAGGGACCCATACCATTGCCAATCACTCCAGGTCCAAGCGTATGGGCTGAGGTCAAAACTCTGACACTAGGGAAGACACAGGCATGCCTTAATGTAATCCGTGGCCATAACAGGCCATACCTAAGGGCTCACATCAAGAACAGCGTCGGGCATGCCAGTGTTGTTCTGCCTAACCCTCGTACGAATGATGACAGGCGTGTCAGTTTACCACGATGTCTGCCAAGATGAGATGGAATGCCATGACCGGTAGAAGACGCTTGTGCATGGCGCTAGTGATGGATAAGGCCATGATGTGGAGCTATCCCTATTGACATCTATAGGATCGACATGACCTGCATGAAGGAGAAGAAGGACCCAGCGATCCTGAAGGCCTTCTTCTCTCTCTTGTTCATTTCTTTTCCTCCATTGTAACCCATGCTTTCCCATGGCCTATAATAGGGAAAGCAGGGCGTCCCATGAAGAGGATCCAATTTAATCCAATCTGATCCAATCCGATCAGATCGACCCATTGAGACCCGATCTAGATCAACACAAGAGCACTACACGAACACACGGCTGAGCAGCAATCGAGCTCTCAGCACCTGTTCACTCCTTTCACCAGAGACTTGAGATCCTTTCCCTCTCTTGTCCGTTTGTAAACCCTACTATAAACTTTCAGTGCTAGTAACATGAGCAGCAATGATGAACTAGACGTAGGGACTTTCTACCCAAACTAGTATAAACCTTGTGTTCTGTAAGCACACCATCCGAGCCAGACGTGCAATACTAGAAATTTACTCATCGGTGGTAACTTGAAACACTGGCAGTTGGCGTGCTAGGTAGGGGCCTTTTGCATGTCTCGACATCCACACCAGGTCTCGGATGGCAAGTCACGACGTCAGCTGGGTCCTGGGCATGCACATGTACTTCAGGAACCTGGACTTCATTGTTATGGTGGAGGGAGGGTTAGCGTAGGCTCCTGCCACCGTCCAACCTCCTCGCTCCACCGGCCTCGACGCGATCGCCGAGGCGCTTGAGGTGCTATAGCTACACGCATCGGAGGCCCGCGCCCCTGAGAGCAACCAACTGCTCGACTTCGACTATGGGAGGTTAGAGCGCCAGCTCGACACCTTCCTAGGACCTGAACCATCCTAGGAGGACCTAGGCTGCCTCACCTTCTTGTTTGCCAATGTCATGATGTAGCTTGCTGGAAGAGAGCCGCTCTCCGTAGAATAACTCATCCGGAGCGCCCCGACGGCGCTCCCATTCAGTCAGCGCAACGCCACAGAGACCGTTGGCCACTTTGTGGCACAACGCACTCCCCCATCCCCTATGAACGACGAGTTCGTGGGGATGACCGAATATGTCATGGAATCTTTCCATGACCTCCTCATAGGAGAATCAGAGTCACCCTCCAGCTCTAACTCTAGCAGGGGGAGCCATCACCCCTCTTGTGAATGTTTCATGGTAGGTACCCCTGAGGGACACGTTGAAAGCATCCACGAGGGAGAGGCTACCCCAACAAATGACCTCAACAACAAGGTCGAGGGGGATGTAGGGGCCCCACCCCACCTGTGGGTGGAGTAGCTAAAGGCCCGGCACAAAGAGCTCGAGGAAGCACGACTCTAGCTTGAGCAAGAACACGCGGAGCTTGAGCAAGAGATCGAGCGCCACAGAGACGGTGGGCGTGCACGTGTCATGGCCCGCAACATGAACTAGAGGATCATTGAGGATGATAAAGCCCTCCCACACTTCACCTAAGCAAGCTAGAACATCACTGCTACGGTGGCCTTGCTCTTGGGCTTCCGGGGCCTGTGATGCCCGAGGATCATCGGGCCCATCGCGAGATTCACACGCTACTCGAGCGTGCGATGGCGCAACAGGCCAAGAGCTCGTTGTCCCGACAATGCGAGCTCAATTCCAGCTAGTGCACGCCCTGAGAGTGACCCAACATGGATGTGTCAGTCCACCTAGTGCAGCAAGGTGGCAAGCCATGCTCCACAGTCCTGGTGCATGAGTGTCTTGGCCACAATCGTGACGCGCACGACACCCTCAATGCCCGTAGGCATGCCCGCGGCGATGCGAGGGAGGGAGCAAGCCACGGCTACAACCCTCATCATGGTAGATGTTATGATAGTGGTGAGGACCGAAGTCTGAGCCTCGACTTGCCGAGACCTCAAGCCTTTGGCCGACACATCCTCAACGCCGCCTTTCCACCACGGTACCGACCGCCGACCAACATCCTAAAATACTTTGGGGAAACAAACCTCGGACTATGCCTCGAGGATTATCAGCTCACTTGCCAAGCCAGTGGAGTAGATAATGATGATTTCATTATCCACAACCTTCCATTGTTCCTGGCCGATTCGGCGCGAACATGGTTGGAACACCTTCCGCCCAATAGAATCCAAAGTTGGGCGGACCTAAAAGAGATTTCTGTGGGAAACTTCCAGAGCACATACACGCTTCTTGGGAACCCATGGGATCTCAAAAATTGTCAACAGAAGTCTGGGGAAACCCTTCGTGGGTACATCCAGAGCTTCTCCCGGTAGTGCAACGAGCTGCCCAACATCGCTGACGCCGACGGCATAGGAGCCTTCCTGTCTGAGACCACCTACGAGTGCCTAGTTCACAAGCTAGAACATAAGGGCCCATGAACCACCAAGGATCTCCTCCACATTGCCACTAGCCATGCCTCGGGTGAGGAGGCAGTCAGGGCAATATTCGACTGCCTCAAAGGCAAGGCAAAGCAGGACAAGGACTTTGGCGAAGGTGCCTCCAACCATCCCAGCAAGAAGAAGAATAAGCAATGGTGTGAGGGCTCGCTCGTGGCCGCCGTCGACCGCAAGGGGGGTCAGAAGCCCATCGAGGGCACCCCAGACCACTTTGAGAAGCTACTCAAAGGGCCATGCCCAAACCATGCCTTCCCCATCAACCATCTATACAAGGACTGTGGCCTCATGAGGCAGTTCTTATCTAGAGGCTCCAACAAGGGGAGCATAGGAAGGACCCCAAGCTAGCCAAGGATGATGCCAAGGGGAAGGACGATGGATTTTTGGTGCCAGATGGCTGTCTCATGATCTTTGGAGGGTCAGCGGCCTATGACTCTAGGCACCGCTAGAAGCTTGCGTGCCATGAGGTCTATATGGCCAAGCCAGCCATGCCTTCCTTCCTCCGATGGTCAGAGTCTACCATAACCTTTGATCAAACCAACCACTCAGAATGTGTTCCACGGCCAGGAAGACATCCGCTCGTGGTTGACCCGATCATTGGCACAAAGGGGCTCACCAAGGTACTGATGGATGGAGGCAGTGGCCTCAACATCATGTATGCTAAAATGCTTGACGCCATGGGCATCGACCGAGTGCGCATCCGACTGACCGAGGCACCTTTCCATGGCATGGTGCCTAGAAAGTAGGTTGTGCCACTTGGGCCGACCGATCTGCCCGTTACCTTCAGAGATCCAACCAATTACAGAATGGAGACCCTTACCTTCAAGGTGGTCAGGTTCCACGGGACCTACCATGCCATCCTAGGACGTCCATGCTATGCGAAGTTCATGGCCGTCCCCAACTACACCTATCTAAAGTTGAAGATGCTGGGTCCATGTAGGGTCATCACCATCAGCACCTCCTTCCAGCGCGCCTATGAGTGCGAGGTTGAGTGTTGCGAATATGCCATGGCAATCATCGCCTCCAAAGTGCTTGTGGCCATTAGGAAGGAGGTTGTCGAAGAAGCACCCGACCCCAAGCGGTCGGCCGGGTCTTTCAATGCTATGGAGGGCACCAAGGAGGTCCTCATAGACCCTAGCGGCTCCAAGGGCAAAGTGGTGCGCATTGGCACCATGCTTTCCTCCAAATAACAAAGCATGCTCGTTGACTTCCTCTATGCCAACAAAGACATCTTTGTGTGAAGACCCTCAGACATGCCAAGCATTTCGAGAGAAGTCACTGAGCATGCCTTGAAAATCAGCCTAGGCTCTAAGCCAATGAAGCAGCACCTGCGTCGCTTCGATGAGGAGAAACGTAGGGCTATTGGCAAGGAAATTGCGAAGCTTTTGGCAACCAGGTTCATCAAGGAAGTATACCACCCCGAGTGGTTAGCCAATCTCGTTCTTGTATGAAAAAAGATCCATTTCTGTACAAGGCATGTCCAAAGGATCCATTTCCTTTGCCACGCATAGACCAAGTAGTCGACTCGACCTTAGGGTGTGAAACCCTTTGCTTCCTTGATGCGTACTCTAGGTACCTTCAAATCGCAATGAAAGAGTCTGACCAACTCATGACATCTTTTATCACCCCATTCGGATCGTTCTGCTACATCACAATGTTGTTTGGTCTGAAAAATGTGGGGGCTACGTACCAGCATTGTTTGCTCAAGTGTTTTAGGGACCTCATCAGGCGAACCATTAAGGCCTATGTGGATGACATCGTGGTTAAGTCCAAATGGGTTGACTAGGTCGTAGCCGACCTAGAGCAGACCTTCATGAAACTTCAAGCAAATGGCATTAAGCTCAACCCCTAGAAGTGTGTTTTTAGGGTCCCAAGGGGTATGCTACGTTTTATCATCTCCGAGTATGGCATCAAAGCCAACCTAGAGAAGATCTCGACCATCACGAGGATGTGACTGATTCAGAACATAAAGGGGGTACGGTGAGTTACAGGATGCCTCACCGTGCTCAGCCGATTTATCTCACGCCTCGGTGAACGAGGTCTCCCCCTCTATCGGCTCCTGAAGAAGGCCGACCATTTTGAATGGATGCCTGAGGCCTAGGAGGCACTTAACACGGTCAAGCGGCTTCTGACGAAGGCCCAAATCATGGTCCCTCCGACCGATAGGGAACCACTTATGCTCTACATTGTAGTCACCACGCAAGTGGTCAGCGTCGCCCTAGTGGTAGAGCGAGAAGAAGATGGACACACCCTCAAACTACAGCGCCCCATGTACTTTATTAGCGAGGTCTTGTCCGATTCTAAGACTCGCTACCCCCAAATCTAGAAACTCCTATACGCCATCCTTATCACCAAGAGGAAGTTATGTCACTACTTTGAGTCTCATCCAATGATGGTCGTAATGTCCTTCCCTCTCGACGAGGTCATCCAAAACTGGGATGTCACAGGCAGAATTGTGAAGTGGGCACTCGAGCTGATGGGTCAAGGCATTTCATATGCCCCTCAAACAGACATCAAATCCCAAGTACTGGTTGATTTCATTGCAAAGTGGAACGAGATCCAAATGCCACCAATGGTCGTCGACCAAGAGTACTGGACAATGTACTTCGATGGATCGCTAATGAAGAAAGGCGCTGGTGTGGGACTAAGCTCTGTTTCCCCCCTCGGAGTATGCATGAGGTACATGGTTCGCATCCATTTCCCCTCCTCCAACAATGTGGCCGAGTATGAGTCGCTCATCAACGGCCTATGCATCGCCATCAAGTTGGGTATCTAATGGCTCAACATCCGGGGTGACTCCTAGCTGGTCATCAACCAAGTCATGAAGGAATTAAGCTACAACAACGCCAAGATGGTTGCATATTATAGAGAAGTACACCAGTGGGAGGACAAGTTCGATGGTCTCGAGCTCAATCACATCCTGAGGCGGCCGACGCGCTGGCAAAAGTGGCGGCCGACCGAGAGTCGATGCCAATGGGCGTCTTCGCCAGCAATCAGTACAAGCCCTTGGTCTGCTATGAGGAGCTAGAATAGACCAGTGACACATCACCCACCCTGGGCTCAGGGGCTAACCAGCCGTTGGCTCCATCCAACCCTAAAGTCATGGAGCTTAATGAGGATCCAACGACAGAGCCCGACCCTTTGAGCGATTGGAGGACGCCTTACCTCAACTACCACCTTCGTGAGAAACTACCAATGGACAAAATGGAGGCTCGGTGGCTCACACATTGTGCCAAGTCCATTGTCCTTATTGAGGGCAAGCTCTACTAGCAAAGCCACACCGGTATCCTAGAGCGTTGCATCCCCATCGAACAAGAGAAGCAGTTGTTGAGCGATATCCATGGTGGGGTTTGTGGTCACCATGCCACGCCTAGAACCCTAGTTGGAAACATGTTCCGACAAGGCTTCTACTGGCCAACCACAGTAGCCGACGTTGAACAAATTGTGCGCACCTATGAAGGGTGTCAATACTATGCTTGGTAGACCCACCTACCGGCCCAAGCACTCCAAACGATCCCCATCACATGGCCATTTGCGGTCTAGGGGCTTGATCTGGTTGGACCTCTCAAGAGGGCACCCGAGGGCTACACACACTTGCTTGTCGCCGTAGACAAGTTTATAAAGTGGATAGAGGCTCGACCGATCTTCGTGATCAAGTCCGAGCAAGCCATGTTGTTCTTTCTTGACATCGTCTATTGCTTTGGGGTCCCAAACTCCATTATCATGGACAACAGCATGTAGTTTACCAGAAAGAAGTTCCTCCTATTCTATGATGAGTACCACATTCACATCGATTGGGTCGCCGTGATGCACCCCTGCACGAATGGGCATGTCCAGCACGCGAACGACATGGTCCTACAAGGTCTCAAACCTAGGATCTTCAACCGGTTGAAAAAGATTGGTGGACGTTGGGTCATGGAGCGTCCCGTGGTGCTCTGGAGCCTGAGGATGACCCCCAGCCGGGACACCGGCTACATACCATTCTTCATGGTCTATGGTTCCAAGGCTATCCTCCTGACCGACCTTGATTATGGAGTGTCGAGGGTTAGGGCGTATGACGAATAGGGAGCCGAGGTGTCCCTCGAGCATGCCATGGACTAGCTAGATGAAGCGCATGACGTTGCCCTCCTCTACTTGGCTAAGTTCCAGCAAGCGTTGCGTCGGTACCAAAGCCATCGAGTGCGGGGTCGGACCTTCAATGTCAGAGACCTAGTGCTCTGCCTCGTCCAGAGCAGCAAGAACTGCCATAAGCTCTCTCCACCGTGGGAGGGACCATACATCATCGCAGAGGTGCTCTAATCAAGAACATACAAGCTCAAGACCATCGAGGGCAAAGTCTTCATCAATGCCTGGAACATCGAATAGCTACGTTGTTTTTACCCTTAATATACGCACACTTTCTCTTATCAGTTTCGCTATCAACTCCCTGATCTTTAGTGACACCCGACCCCAGCAACGGCAGGAGGTTGGGCTTCACTCGAGGGCTGATAAGAGCATATCTATCCGGTAGACATTCTCTACGACCGACCCTTTCTCATGTTAAGACCCAGAAGTGAGGAATGTGGAAATAGACGCTAAGTAAAACTGGTTGGACTGCAAGAAACCTATGCCCTAGCGGCTACGGCATCTTTGTTCACCAGCATGATCAGAGTTTTCCGCACCCCGAGCTTTTTAGCCTTAACTACGGAAAGAGTCGGTACGCGTCTAAGAGTATATCCACCTAGCAAACATTCTCTATGCCTGACCCTCTCTCACGTTAACATCTAGAAGCAAGGGTCACCAAAACAAACGCTGAGTAAAACTGGTCGGACGGCAAGAAACCTACGCCCCAGCGGCTACGGTGTTTTTGCTCACTAGCGTGATTAGAGTTTGTTCACCCGCACCCCGAGCTTTATAGCCTTAATGATGGAAAGGGTCAGAATGAATTAACCTTTTTATACAAAAAGGGGAGAAAGGCTAAAAATCTATTTGACCATAACGAAATTTAAAAGCTTGTTCACTTGTTACGAGTTCGTCGCCTGGCTTATCTGCCTAACTAAAATTCTTGGGGAGGATGATCTCATCCTCTATCTCCATAGGAAAGTCCTATGCTAGCGGGTCACCCAAGTCGATCGGACGGCTCGGGCCATTGCCGAGAGATGGGTATGGAGTAGTAGGATGCCCCATGCGGGTTATGCTGACTCTGTCACAAACGATGAACCTAGATTCCACTCAAACATATCCAGTAAGAGCTCTCTAAACCCGTCACTCGAGCTATCAAGGTAAGTCCTATGCCAGTGGGTCACCCAAGTCCTATGCCATCAAGGTAAACCCATCATTGATTATAAATTTATTCCATGTATGTCCTTCTCTATAATTTAGCAACACGTCCTTAAAATCAGGATCAAGCGCATATTGTTCTTTAACTGATTGAAGCCCAAAAATCCGACAATCAAGTTGGGACAGCAATGTATATCGTCTAGACAAAGCATCAGTAATCACATTATCCTTCCATTTCTTATGTTTGATAATATAAGGAAAAGATTCAATAAATTCAACCCATTTAGCATGCCTATGATTCAGATTATGTTGAGAGCGAAGATACTTAAGCCCTGTTTGGTTGAGCTGTGGCTGTGGACTAAAGCTGATGTGGGCTGTAAGCTGTGGAAAAGCTGCTGTGGGCTATGAGCTATAGAAAAGCTGAAAGCTGTTTGGTTAAACAAGTATAAAATATACCTTCTATCTTTATCTCTCTTGAAACAACTATGGAAGAGCTTTTTATTCCACCAATTTTGAAAAGCAGAAAGCCAAAAGCCAAAAGCAGGGTCAAACCAGCTTTCAAAAATGTACTATGGAAAAGCAACTGCTTCTGAAAAAGCAGCCTCCAAAAACCGCCCCTTTGGTTGGGCTTTTGGCTTTTGGGGCCAAAAGCCAAAGCCAAAAGCCCAACCAAAAAGGGCCTTAAGTGATTCATGATCAGAATGAATAACAAATTCTTTAGGCCACAAATAATGATGCCATGTCTCTAAAGAACGGACAAGTGCATATAATTCCTTATCATACATGGAATAATTCAGAACAGGACCATGCAATTTTTCACTAAAGTAAGCAATGGGTTTACCATCTTGCATCAAAACACCACCAATGCCAACTCCACTAGCATCACATTTTAGCTCAAAAGTCTTACCAAAATTTGGAAGTTGCAGCAATGGTGCGTGTGTGAGCTTGTCCTTCAAAGTGTCAAAGGACTCCTCATGTGCCGTTACCCAATAAAACGCCACCCCTTTCTTCATCAACTCATGCAATAGGACAGCAATGATGCTAAAATCTTTGACGAAGCGGTGGTAGAATCGTACAAGACCAAGAAAACTCCTCACCTGTGTGACGGTTTGGAGAACCGCTAGCTCTTTATGGCTTCAATTTTCATCTCGTCCACCTTAATTCCCTGTGGAGTTACAATATAGCCAAGAAAAGAAACTCCATCCGTGCAAAAGATGCACTTCTCAAGGTTACCAAATAAACGTGCATCACATAAAGCATTAAAAATAGCACGTAAGTGATCCATATGTTCATCAAAAGACTTGTTGTAAATCAATATATCATCAAAGTAAACTACCACAAAATGACTAATAAAAGCTCTCAAAACCTCATTCATTAAGCGCATGAAAGTGCTAGGTGCATTGGTCAAACCAAAAGGCATTACTAACCACTCATACAACCCAAATTTGGTTTTAAACGCGGTTTTTCCATTCATCTCCAAGTTTCATTCTAATTTGGTGGTAGCCACTTCGTAAGTCAATCTTGGTGAAAATTATAGAACCACACAACTCATCAAGCATGTTGTCTAGCCTAGGAATAGGATGTCGATACCGAATAGTAATATTATTGATGGCTCTACAATCAATAGACATACGCCAAGTTCCATCTTTCTTAGGAACCAAAAGTACAAGAACAACACAAGGACTAAGGCTTTCACATACATACTCGCGATCCAAAAGGTCTTGGACTTACCGCTGAATTTCCTTAGTCTCTTCGGGATTGGTTCGATAGGTAGCTCGATTGGGCAAGGTTGCTCCCAGAATCAAATTGATTTGATGCTCTATCCCTCTCATAGGTGGCAGCCCTAGGGGTATCTCAGCTAGAAAAATGTCCTCATACTCCTGCAAAAGGTTAGTGACAGCAGGAGGCACCGAGCTAACAATATCATTAAGCGAAAACATAGCTTATTTGCATACCAAAGCATAGCAAATATCATCATCAGAAATTTTAGCAAAGTCATATTTTCTTGCAAGCATAACACCACCCTTCAATTTAATCCCTTCGGCCCTAGAAATAGATGTAGACTTATTCTTTTTAGGTGGAAGAATAGAATTAGCAACTTGCTGATTTTTAGATTGAACATCATTCAAACTAACAGCGCGTTCTCTATCAGCTTGTACAATTTGAGCAAGGGTCAAAGGTACCAAAGTAATTTTCTTGCCTTTATGCACAAAGGTGTATTTATTACTTCTACCATGGTGTGTAGCATCATTATCATGTTCCCAAGGGTGACCTAATAAGAGTGAACAAGCTTGCATAGGTACCACATCACAATCAACAGAATCAGCATAAGAACCAATAGAAAATGATACTCTGCAAGTTTGTGTTACCTTTGCTTTACCAGAATCATTTAGCCACTGAATATGGTATGGACGTGGGTGTGGGCATGTGGTCAAGCCAAGCTTCTTGACCAAATCAGAACTGACCAAATTATTACAGCTACCTCCATCAATAATGACACATGCTCGACGGTCGCTGATGACGAATAAAATCTAGAACAAGTTATGGCGTTGTAGCTTCTTAGGTTTCTAGACTTGTGAGTTGAGAACCAGCTGTACAATGATGCTCCTATAGGCCGCTGTGGCCTCATCACTAAGGACTTCGCCGTCCTCCTCATCTGCATCTTGGTCTTCTTCATCCTCAATGTCAGAGGTGCTGATGTATCCATCTTCTATAGCAATATATGCTCGCTAACTTGGGCAATCCTTCTGCACATGGCCAATGCCATGGCAGCGGTGGCACTGAATGCTTGAAGTGCGTCCCATCGATGCAACAGATGAGGCACTCTTGGTGGGCACCTGCAAAGAATTTTTACCTAAATTTGAAGGACGTGCGGGAGGTGCCTTAGGTGTAGCGGAAACTCTAGAGGTTGTTGGTTGCTTGCTCGTTGGTGGAGGCGCTCGAAAAGTGGTTGGCTTGGTTAGCCCCAAAGATGATGCTGAGCATGGCGTGTATGTGGTGCTGACCATGCTCTTGCTCTGCTATTCATGCCCCTGTAATTCCTTTTCTGCAAGCATATCAAACTGAAACAACTGGTTGACAGTGTTAAATTCTTTATAATCAATAATGTCCTGAATCTCACGCCTCAAACCCAAATAAAAACAACAAATGGAATCTTCGTTCCCCTCCACAACACTACAACGCATCAATCCCTTTTGGAGCTCACCATAGTAATCTTGTACAGATTTATCTCCTTGTTCTAAATGCATCAATTTCTTACGCAAGTCTCTATGACAAGAAGGAGGAACAAAACGATCACGCATAGCTATCTTAAGTTCTTCCCATGAACCAGGTAAAGCATCCTGTGCAGCTAGCCCATTCCACCAAATAATGGCAAAATCCTAAAACTCGCTAGTAGCTTGTCGAACTCTATGATGCTCAGGCACAAGGTGAGCGCTAAACTTTTGTTCTACTGTCATCTCCCAATCAAGATATCCCTCAGCATCATAATGACCTAAAAAAGATGGTATTGTGAACTTAATCTTAGCATAAGGATCATCGAGCACACGGTGATTATTACCTTGATGGTGGTGGACGCCACCCATACCTATCGTGTTGTGGCAAAGACGTCGTCGTAATCTTGCTTGTCGGAAGGCTGCTCGATCTATGTTCCCAGCGGCATCATGCATCGTGTCTTCTGGCAAGAGACCATCGGTGTTGCTGTCGGAGACGTCATTGTTGTTGACCGCCACCAAGGTTTCCAACTCAGTAACCTTATCGGTTAGCGTGGAAATTCGTTTGTCCAATCTCTCCATATTGTTGCCAATGTTGAGTTCAATGAGTGCGTCAGTGATGGCCTCATTCAACCTTTTTTAGGCATCCTCTACAACAGCTTGTAGTTGCTCTTGGCTGACACACTCGTTGAAACCCTTAGGATTGTTATCTCTAGTCTGATCACCTCCTGCCATTGTAAACATAAAAATAGGAACAAATGGTGAAAGTTATCCCTATCAAATGACTACGTGGTTGCAGTGGTGTCACTTTTCATAGCAAGTAGAAGCATCTTACCAAGCTCTTACAAAGTTCTTACCAACGCAAGCAGTGGGCGGTACAACCAATGGCTGGTTCGTGATACCTGTGAGGCAGTGGTACCGAGATTGCAAGGCCCTTTTTCTGTACTGATCTGAAGAGTTTGTGGAGCTTGGAAGGCACACAAAGAATAATATGTATATCTGGTACACAAGTCACCAATAGAAAGTAATGTTGAATTATAGTCTAAAGTACTTGTTCTCGTTGCTGGTCTAAAATGTTCCAAGTACCAGGTGTGTAACAAACAAGTATGGTGGATAGTAAGGTGACAGGGGTGTGAAAAACAAGTATGGCGGATAGCAAGAGCAACAAAAACAAGAAACCAGAAACCAGACAGCACACGCTAACACAGCTCACTTTGGCCTTCTCTATGTGCTCCTCTAGATATTGTTTCTCTTTTGCCCCTCTCTTTTTTCTATTTTTTTTTGTTGTCGTTGTTTTTTTTTGGGAAATTTTGACTTTTTCTTTTTATTTTTTTTATATTTTTATTCACTTAGGAGCACAAAAGAAGTAACCACAGAAAATATGAGCCTAAATAAGTGAAAAGTGTGGCCTGTGAAAATTTCAGAAGACGTGCTCAAAACGCCAAAAAGCTTGTGACCACGAAAAGAGGATCTTGTGACCAGTTTTTGACCAAAATAAAAATTTCCGACCCCGGAAAGGCAGAGGATGGACGGATCCAAAATTTTTTCTGATTGATTTTGATATATGGAACATCGAAATCGGAGTTCGTATGCGAAAATTAGACCAATTTTAAGAACGGACTCCGAATTAGAGGACAAAACGGGAACAATGCGCGCAAAATTGGTCACAACAGCAAGAATTTGATAGAAACGATAGGGGAAAACACACGAACTGGACTCTAACACGACCTAACCATCAACAAGACCTTGACCAGGACACAAACTTAATATGACGGACTTTGAAACCAAAATATGCAAAGGCTATGGCGCAGAAGGTTCTAGGACAGGAAAAAAATATGTTACTGGACTATGGGACGAATGCGAAACACTCAAAACTAGAGGATAAATGTGAACCTGACGGTATACCTTAGCTCTGATTACCACTTAATGGGGACGGGGATCCTGATCTTCTGTCAGGTGGTGGTAACTATCGTTGTGGCGGAGAATGACACACCGATCCGGCTTCAGATCAAAAGATCAAACCCTACAATCTTAGCACCACAACTCCTCTGGTTATCAACCGAGACACGGATCTGGTTGACCTCGCCAAGAAGACTAATCCCTACCTGCGCAATGAAGAACACAAGCAAGAACAAGAAAGAAAGTAACCAAATTACAGATGAATGATTAATCTCAGGAAGTTGGGGTCTCACAAACCGATAAACGGCGAAACTATTCTTGACAGATTAATCTAAGCAAAACCCAAAACCTAATAACGGCGGCGGCGTATGATTATAAAGGTCTTAGGGTCGTCGCCTACCCTGGATGCGCCCCCTAATGGGCCCAAACACGATACACAGTCTAACGAACCAAAAGACGGTGTCGCAGCACCCTGGCAGATTCTGGACGCTGAATTATTTCGACGATTCCTATTGATTCTGAAGGGCTTTTGACGTGAGACCACTTGGATTGGCTTCCTTATCAAATTAGCTTTCTAACCATATGTGGATCGTCGAAAACAGAGTCCGGATGCGTCTTGGATGACCAGTTTAAGGCAGACTGGTCCTGGAGGCCGAGGCAAACTCGAAATCATGTTGGATCGGGTGGATCGGGCCTCCGGTTTCTGTTGGACGTCATTGCTGGTCATCATCACCTCCACCACGTCCTCTAAGTCCCTCGTGACCCTCTCCAATGTTCCTAAGCAAGATAACATCATTAGGTAGTAGTCTATTCTCATAAGTATGAAAAGGACCGCTTAAAAACGAGCTCACCTCTAAATTGAGTTGACGCATTCGAGCCCGGGTCATTGGACCTTGCATGACGGTTGGAGGATCAGCGGGTACATCCGAAGGAGTGATGTCCTCATCACACGTCTTCGTAGAGTAATATCTCTTGTGTCTTTCGAGCGGTAGTTTTGATGGTTGCATCAGCACACATCATAATAAGTAATATGCTCTCAATATTTGTTGGGATAGTTACGGTAATATGTATGGGAGACTAGTCCGTTAGTATAGTTACTCTACCTTTTTTTAGTGCATAGTACAGTTACTCTACTTCTTTTAGCGTAGTCACTCTACCTTTTTCAAAGGTAATTACTGTACCTTAGTCTAACCAATGCATTAAGAATTAGGATTACTTGATTCAATGCCAACGAAATCTCTTTAGCAGATTAATCTTACTTGCTCCATGTATAAGGCATGTTATTGATTTCATGCTTTGCGTTAATACAGCGTGTTTGGGCTGATATATGTCTGGTTAACTTAATTAACCAAACCTCATTTGTATGGCCGCCGTGATTAAAGGCTTAGTTGAAGCGAGTGAGAGTGTGCATATGCATGCATGCATACTTGAGTGGACACCAGATGCTCATGTTGCAAAGAAGCAGTCGCATGTGCATGTGCATGTGCATGCATGCCTGCCTGATGAAAGCATTTGCTCATTAGTGCAGCAAAGTGAGTGGTTGAGACTGCTGGCATTAATAGCTTCTTGTACTCAGCAATTGCAATAGACTGATATAGATAATTTTTTACCAATCTTACAAAGATGGTAAAAGGGACAAATTTGTTCATATCAAAAAAAAAATTGAACAAAATATGTCTTAAGTAGGTCATCTGCAGCGAAGCGTGGGCACAAATGGCTAGTACATATGGTGTTATGCCAATTCGTCCTCTCTTTGCGATGCATGTCAAGCGCTAGGTTTCTCGGCACGATTGATTTCTTACGAAGCACAAACCACATGCTCCTTCAAATAGTGTTGTTACAACATGGACGGATGGACCGTATATACGTAACTCTATAATTCTCTAGATTTATTTCTTAAATAGGCACGATCTGATTCAGTGATCCCTTCAAATCAATTGAACTTGTTGTCATGGATCTGCCTGTTGATCGACAGGAGGCAATTTCCTAAGAATTAGTTTCTCGGCCCAATCGTTTGATCAAGCCCAATACAGAGTACTTCAGGTCTCACTGGCTTTCCATGTGAACTAGGCCCATTCAGCTTTCTGTTGTAATCATGAACTATGTGTGAATTGATTCTATATTCTCAAAAAAAAAAAGTGCAAATTGATCCTAACTGGCTTCATCCGTGTGATCTATCTTAGTTGGTTTGTTACATCCCACCGGTGTACGTCTCGCAAATTTGTGTTGTATCAATATTTGCAAAAATTCCAAAAAAAAAATAGAACTTTTTGCTTGATGCTGATGCCAAAGGGAATTCACAAATCAAACCAGGGTAATTATTTGAAAATATGTGTTGAATACTTATATTGCTTCTCTCCATCTGCAACAATTCGTCTGTTCTGCATGTTGTGTGAACTGTGAAAACGGGTTGGGAACAAGCAAGTTGAGTTGTCATTGTATGCATGCACACCCCTGCCTGATTCTGTTTATGTCATTGGTTTTTTATTACCATCTTACACCACTGCCAACCCTTCTACACAGAAATGGTATCTGCATATATGTTTAGGTATCTCTGCCAGTCAGTTCCTGTTGTAGGCCACATTTTTTTTTTTTTGGCGAATTGGGTGGTGCATTGAACAGGTAAGAGAACTGCACTAGCTTGTTGGACCTTCATATAATCTCCGTATGAACTGCAGAGACTCAAGCCTTGCAATAGTGTTCCCTGCACTACTAACAGTAACAACTCTTTTCTTGCCTTCGTGGGCGCCATACACATGATGAATTGCTATAATCACCCGGACCATATTCATGAATGGATCTATCTATAAAGTGAAAATAATTTCATTGATGAAGGCAAGTCACACATCTCGTCTCATCTCCTCACAGAAATCAACAAACTCTTATGTGCATTCATGTGACCTGCTAGTCGTAGTAAACTAGTTAGTAGTTACCTTCAGAGTTGAGATCATGATAGACACATGATATTATTAGTTTATTACAACACCCGTAGAAGCTCCGGTAAACGTTAAGGTGATTGACACTTTCGATTTCATGGGATTGCATACATGATAAAGATAAATATGTTTTCCTTTACAGCCACCGTGAAATAGTCAATATGTTGCAAATGTAATGTCTTTATGCATATATCCCAGCTCTTGACCCCTGTGTCATCCCTGGTGGCGACTCGGGGGGGGGGGGGGGGGGGGGGGGGGGGGCGCCTTCCATCGCCGCCGCCGAGGGTCCCTAAGGGCCACCCCTCCGGCCGCCGTCGCCGCCCCGTCCGCCATGCAGTGGCGGCGGCCCTCGGCATGCTGCTCAAAAAGGCAGCTGTTGCGCCTTCCTCCCCACCCCTCCTCTTCCTCTCCTCCCGCTCGCCCTCCCCGACCACCTCCCCAACCGGCCGCGGTCCTTGGCCGGCGCGCTCCGAGGGCGGCGGATCTATCATCCTGTGCGCCGAATCTGACTTTGCCTGCGGTGGCAGCGCCCCCCTAGCTGGTGGCCGGATCTGGCTACGGCCTGGCCATGGCGGGCTGGTGGCCGCGCCCCCAGGTTGGTGGCGACCGGATCTGGCGGCCGGGTGGCCGGGCGGCCACATCCCGCGCTCGCTCGTGGCCAGAGGCTGCGGTGGCCGACGCGCATGCGTCCCCTGGATTCGCTCCTCCGGGGCTGCGGCTGGCCTTCGGCGGCCCGGGGCCGGGCGGGCAAGGCCAGTGCGCCTGCGGCGGCCAGTGGGCCAGCTGCCTCGCGTTCACGGCGGCCGGCGGCCGGTGGCCGGATCTACGGCCATAACCTGGGGCGGTCGCGGTCTAGGCCCAGCACCTACTCATCCCTGGCACGGTCTGCCGGTTCTGCGTGGCGCCCCTGCGACGGCGGCCGTTTGGCTACCTCTGTTGTTGGAGTTGTCCCAGCAACGGAGTCGGCGCCCCTGCTACTGGTCTTGGGCGCCGATGGGATCTACATGGAGTTCTGGGAGAAAGCTCAGCTTGACTTTGGCCGGGCCGACAACGGTGACGCCCCGGGTGCCACATACCTCCTTGGAGGCGTTGTTGATGAACTCATGCTCTCCGCTGGCACCGTCGGATTCTGGGCATAAGCCCTGCCTTACATGTTGTATGGCCAACGGCGATGGCATCCACGGTTCTACCCTTGGGCGTCACCCCCTTCCTAAAGGTGTTGCTGAAGAATCTGTTGCTTGGCCCTGTGTGGTCGTCGGCTTCCGTGGCTCGTTCCATCGGTTCCTGGTGGAGTTCCTCGCTGTGCCTGTCTGCACCTATGCTCTGCTCGCGATGGTTTGTCCTGCAGCAATTGACCTTGCCGTTGTCGTTGGGCTTTCATAGCGGATGCTTTGCCGCTATTGGTCGTTGGCCTCCCTCTGGCAGATGCTTTGCTGCAGAGTGTGTCATGGCCATTCCCCCTGCAGATGCTTTGCCGCAGTGGGCATCTTCTTCGTTGGTGGATGCTTCGCCGTCGTTGCTGCTGGTTGCTCGCCTCTCTTCGCTGGTTGGATACTTTGCCACCAGGGCATTGTCTAGTTTGTAGGCAACCATCGCGTTGTTGTATCATATCTTGCAGGCACATTTGGTAGGTTTTAGGTGTTGAGGGCAGTCATTCTTTCTTTCCTTCTTTTATTGTATCATTTGTTGTATCCCAGGTCACTGACCACTAGCTTTGTGGTTTGTGATCTGTGCTATGAGGGCTCTCTCGTAGCTGCGTCGTATAATTCACTTCTCTTAATGAAAAACGGGCTATATTCCTCGATTGAGAAAAAAATGTCTTTATGCATTTAGCAGCTATCACTAGACCATCAAGCTACATGTGCACGGAAAATTGACATCGCAGGAGTAGTGAACGATCAATGGGTTACTTACATTGAACCAGAAGAAACTGAGACAGCAAAGTCAAATAGTTTAGATCAAAATGGTCCAGCTTTCGTCTTTTCAACCCTTGAATCCTGATTTACTGTAAGCTCAAGCCTCGTTAGTTTCTTGGTACCTGACCGTAGAAAGATGGAGAAGTTGAGGTGGAGTTCTCTCTTCTCACGCTCATAAATTCTCAAAATTGCATCTTGTCAAGCAGGAAACAGGTAAGTAAACTATGCGATGGTCAAAGAAATGAAAAAAAACAGATTTGTTGTGTATATAGGGTGAACATATTATTTCTCCATTTACAATTACAACACAAAAAGATCTTTTACCTTATTGATAAACCGAGCAGAGACTCAATTCAATTCTAATTCTAGCTTCCTAATGAAAAGGGGACGACTAGCATTCAGACGTTCGGTCACAGTAGCGCGTCCAGACATAGCTTTCACCAACAAACCGCGACTCGATACGTGGGCTTGGGTTGGCAATAGAAGTGATATCCATGCCCACCAACTGGAGTCCAACAGAAGCCTATTCCTGCCTGCGTAAGAGAAGGGGAGAGCACGCGCTCATGTCCGCGCCGCCATCCCTCGGCACACGCCCTCCACCGGCCCCTGTCGCACCCCCTCCGCAGTCTGAGAAGGATGCAAGGCAGCAGAAGACGAGGAGGAAACAACGAGGCGAGGCGGCAGAAGGCAAGGTAGGAGATGCAACACCCGATCTATTTTTAAACATTCAGATGCAACACTTGCAACATACGTCTAAAGACAGATGAAACACTTGAAACATTCATCTGAAACACTTAAAAAAACACTTGAAAAACATTGTAAAACATACGCAACATCCAGATAAAACAGTTGCAACATATGTGTAAAACATATGCAACGTCCAAATAAACACTTGCAAACATACGTCTAAAAAAATAGATGAAACATTGAAAACAGAAGCCTGCAACATACGTGTACAACCATTACAATATATGCAACATACCAATCTACTTTTGCAACATCCATATGAAACAATTACAACATACTTATGAAACATCTGAAACACTTGAAACATAGGCTCACAACATAACACTTCTTCTTCTTCCGTACGACACAACACAGAGCAGGGGAACGGTTGGTTCCGGCTAGCGGCGGTCGAGGATGTTGGCATGGCCTTGTAGCGGCCAACTGCGCCTAGCCTGCGACGGCCCCTCTCCTGGGCGCCTAGTATGGGAGCGCGGGGGGAGGCACAGCATGGCGCGGTGGAGGATAAGGCACACCATGGCGCGGTGGGGACGGAGGCGCCGTGGGGGATGGGGGAGCGGCGGCGGCAGCGGTGATCCGGAGTGGGACACAGCGCGGGATGGAGGCGTCGCAGGGGATGCCAGCGGCGGAGTAGGCATGACGCGTCGTAGAATGAGACTCGCGAGAGAGGCAGAGTGGGACAAGCGTGGGGATTTTTTTTTTGAGAGAGAGCGCACGCGTCCAAACGACAGATGCGGGACCGACGCCCGCGGTGCATTAATTCGAAGGGCTTGTTTGGAGGGACTAGTTTTAGACCAAATAGCATTGTAAATACATGCTTGTCATATTATACAGGTTGAATTGAAAAATGCTGTTCGGATAGCCTGTTCACCTACTAAAATTACAGGTGTTTTTGGCAATTACAACCGGAAAATTATAATGGCCTCGTGAGCAGATAATTTTTTTCCGACAAAAGTCGGGCTCAACCCGTCGCCCCCAGCCCCTATGAACACGTTCTCAGCTCGCTGCCGCAAGCTGTGTTGTTCTCCTCGCGACGCCGACGGACACCACGGTCTTGCCTCCTCCGCCAGCGAGACAACGTCCAGATGTTGTCGCCAAATCCTCGAGCATTGGGCCGCCGCGATCGATGCCGCAGCCGCCGCCATCCACAAAAGTGATGCTGGCACCCCGAAGCCATTGCTGCCGCGCTACGGAGATTAAGATCTCCATACTCGCGTCCGCCGCACGTCCCGTTGCCGCGCACGCCGTCTTCGAGAGCCGTCCCGGGTCTCGGCACCCTCCGACGCGGCGAGCCGGCTACGTCGCTCCATCCGAGCTCCTGCCAGCAGGACCCCGAGCGTTGTCGTCATGCATCCACAGCATGTGAATACTAATGCCCTGCAGAGCCCGGCAGAGCAGAAAGAGGACCATATTATATTCAGAAAGTGTTGCACGTTTTCCTAAAGTTAAGCCTGACAAAACCAATATGAAAAATCTAACTAATGAAAGACCACAGCATGTGAATACTAATGCCCTAGTACAAGTGCACTGTATAGGTACTAGTACAAGCTAATGAAAGACCACAGACTGAAAAGCAGGTTGATATGTTGATTACTTAGATAATTAAAGCAAATCAGCCGGAGGACTGGGCACAGCAACACCAGCGAGGCGGAACCACGCAGCGTAAAGCCACCTTTGGCACGGCTCATCCAAAACGGCTTCATCGGTGAAGCCAAAGCCGGTGAAGTCAGAAAAACTGGCTTTTCCCGACTTCTAGTTCATTTTAACCCTGGCTTATAAAACGGCTCCACGCTATAGTGTCTCGATTTGCGCAAAATAGATGAAGCCGAAGCCGGCATAAACCGTGCCAAAGAGGCCCTAAGTTTGACGTCCACCACCTCTCCGTCCTCTGAAACAGCGCGGGCGCGACACTCGAGGCGACAAAAGGGCCTGGCATGTTACCTGCCCACTGTGGCCTATAGGTGTGGATTGTGGACTGCCATGCCCACTGTGAAGGCTATTCAAGATGACTGGCGCCGGCTAGCAGCTAGGCCTTTTGGCTCTCTGCTCATTTCTGGCCATCCCATCTGTATCCCTTTTCGCAGAAAAGATGGACACGGCAGCAGCAGCTGCTAGTGGCATAGTACACTGCTGTGCCTGCCTCCTATCAGTGGCACTGCCCCGGACCACTACTGCTTCAAGTACTGCGGCTCCTATCATAGGGATAGACGACCACCCGTGCGTTGTGTCAGGGGCTGCGGACTAGGCGCAGCAACACTAGCTAGGCGGAACCCGCGGCTTTTTTCTGGGTGTGGAGTAGGAGTAGGTATGGACACGGCAGTCTACAGTCCACACCCACATGCCATAGTTCACACGCCTAGCAGTACACGCTGCAGCCGCAGCACCAGTAGATGGAACGGCGGTGCCTGCCTCTTCTGTGTCCTCTTTCTTCTCTCTCTTCCATGATTCCCGAGACAAAGCCACAGAGGAGCAGCGCAGGGCACTGCCTGGCACGCAGCCTCTATGCCGTAGATGTCCATGCTCGGGCTGGCGCGGGCCCAATAGATATTAAAGGCTCGGCGCCAAAGTGACTGGCGCCGAGCTCGGCGCCAGAGTGACTGGCGCCGAGCCCTCTTGCAGGTCATCCACCATGTTCAGGAGCTCGGCGCTAGAGACGCTGGCGCCTAGCTCGACGCCAGCATTAATGGCGTCGAGCTAAGGGTCCATTTTTTGAATTCTTTCCGTCAGGGGTCTATTTGTGAGTAACTTTCAAAAAAGGGTTAAATTATAAAAAAAATCGGGCGAGCGGCGCGACCTGTCATGGCATGGCAGCTCGGCAGCTCCATGGAAAATTGACCAAACGAGTATTTTACAGAGGTAAAAGATTGCAGTTGTATTATAGTGCACAAGATATTACATTTGTAACCTGATTACCAGTGAATAAATTTACAAAGCTACCAAATAGGGCCGAAAACTACATTATGAGTTTACCACAAAAAATTCCTGCCTTATTTCTTCCCGCACGGCCGCGCTCCCGCAGTGAAGCAGCAGCCCCACTCCCGCCTTCCCCTCGCCACGCGGGCAACGGGACTTTGGCATTTCACCTATTATGAGAAACGGGTTTCGCAGTTTTACCATCCCTCAAAGTGAATTCGCTATTTTGCCATTATGAAACATATGCAATCCGCTGAAATACATTTGTGGTGGTTTTAGTTCGTGGAAAAAAAAGAAGAGGACTCCTTCCATTCCTACCCCTGGCCGCTGTAACTTTGATCAGAACGGATCCAACGCAAAACGGATCGGTCGTCTCCTCCATCCCCCAGCGCTGGCCTTCCCTCCCCACGCGCGCTCCCTCCCCGTGCCGGCACCGGCGCTGGCCTTCCCCACGCCGCCACCTCCCCTGCGGGCACCGCCCTGCCACCATGCTGCTCCAGGTGCCTCGTCCCACCTCCGCCCGGCCATCCAGGTGCCACCTCCCGCCTCCTTCCAGCCATCCAAGCGCCGCCTCCACCCCAGGCAAGCCTCAGCTCGACCCTAGGCTGTGGGCCAGGCCTACGCCCAGGTTGCTGCGCCAGGCCGGCGCGTCCCCGACCGACGCGTCCCCTAAGCTAGCGTCGTCCCCATGGATTGCAGTTGGAGTGATCTAATTCCTCGGTATGCACTCTCTCTCTTGTATTTGTAGTCCACGAACATAGTTTGAAACGCCGATAGAGTTGTTCGAATAGAAATTTAACTACATTTCTTGCATTCGCTTTATCCAGGCTCGATGTGGAGCCTGAGCTTAGATTAGATTCTGTAGCAGACACTTGTGTTGTAGACCATGGATGTGGTGATGTTAGTGGCAATGCATTGGCTATAGAATATTATGGAGGTGTTGATTGGGACAACCTGCATATTGCTGACACAAATGATGATGAGGGTGAGGGTAGGCAACAAGTAATTGATGAGGATCAATTATTTCATCTATTGGGTTTGAGAACCGAGGATGATGAACATCGATCTCAAGAGCAGCAGGCTTCTACAGAGATGGAAAATGGGCCTAAAAATAGGAATGCCACTGTTGAGGAGGAGATTGACACAGCTGGGGCTGCCATTCCTGTTGATGATCATGTGCCAGGGGAGAGAATCTTAGTCTATGACCCAAACAACCCTTGTATGGACATTGGCACTGTGTACCCTAACATGAAAGAATTTAGATTGGCTATGAGGCAGTTTGCAATAAATGAGGAGTTCGAGCTACACATAGTGAAATCTGAGCCACAACGGTACATTGGGGACTGCAATGCAGAAGGTTGCGTGGCATATTGTTGGAAGGAGGCAACCTGATGGGACAACCATTAAGGTGTTTAACTAGTGGCTAACATTTTTCTACATTTTTTTGTTGCTGGTCAATATCTAATTCATTGGTATTTTGCAGGTCACATGTTTGATTTCTCGGCATACATGCTCTTCTAGTGCAAGGAGGAAGACCACCACTCCAACAAGTAGCTGGGTAGCATCAAAGGCTATTCATCTCCTTAAGAAGACTCCCAACATGGGCCCTAAAGAACTGCAGAAGAAGCTACAAGAGAAACACAAGTGTGAAAATCACTATGACACAGTGGCGAGGGGAAGGAATATTGCCTTGAGGGAAATATTTGGCAGCTGGGAGGACAACTTCCAAATGTTGTTCAGCTGGAGGGCAGAGGTATTGAAGCGGTCACCAGGTAGTGTGATTGAAATTGACTTAAAGGAGGTAGATGGCAAGGTTTACTTCCACATATTTTTGTGTGCATTAAGTCCTTGCATTGAGGGTTTTTAGAGGGTTGTAGGCCTTATCTAAGCGTAGACTCAACTGCACTTAATGGTAGGTGGAATGGACATTTGGCTGCAGCTATTGCAATAGATGGTCATGATTGGATGTACCCTGTTGCTTTTGGTTTCATAGATGGGGAAACAATAGATAACTGGACATGGTTCATGACTCAGCTACACAAAGCAATAGGAAACCTACCACTACTTGCTATTTGCACTTATGCATGCAAAGGTTTAGAGAAAGCTGTTAGAGATGTCTTCCCTAATGCTGAGCATAGAGAATGCTTTAGGCATCTAATGCAGAATTTCATAAAAAGATTTGGTGGAGATATTTTTTCAAAAATGTATCCTGCAGCAAGGACATATAGGCCTGAAGTTTTCCAATATTTCTTCAATGAAATTGTGACAGCTTGCCCTAAAGTATTAGAATGGCTTCATAACCACCACAAATTGTTGTGGATGAGAAGTGCTTTCAATCATGAAATGAAGTGCGACTATGTTACCAACAATCTTGCAGAGTCTTTTAATAACTGGATTAGAGATTGGAAGGATCTTCCTGTAGTTGAGCTTGCTGATAAAATTAGAGAGATGTCAATGGTATTATGGAACAAGAGAAGGTTGATTTCAGAGAAACTCGAGGGTAACATCCTACCTGCTATCCTAACTATACTGAAAGCAAGGACTAGGGGATTAGGAAACCTGACCGTTGTGAAGGCAGGTTGTTTTGCTACAGAAGTACATGACACTACTAGCACACATAATAGACATGTTGTCAAGTCATCCTTGCATGAATGTACCTGTCTTGAATGGCAGCACACTGGAAAGCCTTGTCGGCATGCTTTGGTCTTGCTAACAGCCCAACAAAGTGCTGATGTAAAGTTGGAGGACTTCGTTCATGACTATTACTCTGTGTAGAGGTTCAAAAATGCATATAAGAGGCTGATAGAACAACTTCTAGATAAGACACAGTGGCCAAAAGTTGATATTTCTTTTCCTGTTGAGGCGCCACTTGCTCAAAAAGGTGTTGGAAGGTACAGGAAACTGAGAATTAAAGGTTGTTTGGAAGGAGGCAGTGGTGGCAAAACCAAGAAGGCTGCCAAAGAGGCTGCAAATGAAGCTGACAAAGAGACTGAATTGGAGGCCAGTGAGGCTGCTAAAGGTAAGAGGCAACTGATTAGAGGGAAAAGGAAATGCTAGAGATGTGGAGAATTGGGACATGGAGAAACTAGTTACAAGTGCAGACTTAATGGGACTAAGAAACCACCAAAAAGGAAGGCTAGGCCGAATACAACTAAGTATGGCCAAAATGCTAAGGTCCCTACAAAGAGGGCAAAAAAGCATGTTTCTGAGGTGCCTGACAATGAATGTGGCCAAGTCCAAGACCCACCGGTCCAAGTCCTAGCAATCTAAGTCCCACTAGTCCAAGACCCACCAGTCACAAGTCCAACCAAAATAAGGGAAACACTGCTACAGGACCCACCAGTCACCAGTCCCACCAGAACTAGGGAAACACTGCTGCATGATAGTCCTAATAGGTTGACACGAAGGTACAAGTGTCTAACATTTTGTTATTCATTCATATGTCTAATATTCTGTTTCATTACTTACAAACTTTTTTTTTCAAATGTCATACAACTTTCGCTTCTGATGGAGGAAGAAACAAGTCCTCAGCCAATGCACAGTCTGATGGGAGAAACCATAAGTACTCCCAGCAAGATCCAAGGAAAAACAAAGAAGACAGTTGCAAAGAAGCTGATGCCAAGAAAGAAACAAGCTGATGCCAACAGGAGCTGAATCTGTTAGGGTCTGTTGTATGTGGTATTGTAATTGACAATGTTTATTTCTTGTGGAACTGAAGTATGTGGTATTGTACTTGACAATGTATATTTCTTGTGGAACTGAAGTATGTGGTATTGTACTTGACAATGCAAAATAAGTTGACTGCTGCTTCTGTTTGCCAAAAGATGCATTCCAGATGTTTGTTGTGCTTCAGTTTGCCAAGAGATTGTGTTCTTCTAGAGTTGGAGTCATGGAAAGCATTCCAGATGCAGGATACCCTCTTGCAGCATTTATTAACTGGACATCTAAATTTGGGCTGACTGACCGCCTTGGCTGATAACTCCTCTTGGTGCTACCAGGCACTAAAGCATGCCAGTTTCATAGTTTAAACTCCTTTTGTTACCCTTTAGCTCTATAATTTGCACCTGGGGTGAGTACAGGCTGTAAAGCATGCACAAACATGGGTGATAGTTTCTGTTTCCCAGCATATGGTATTGTGCTGAATATTGATGATTCTCCTCCTTTGTTAGGCAGAAGTATCAGCAGGAAGTATTAACTTGAATGGTAAACTCACTGTCGAAGTTAGAAGACCTGTTGGTGAGACTGTCATGTCTGACATACTTCACTTAGTTGAAGAAGCCCAGACAAGGGCGGCCCCTGTTCAACGATTGGCTGACAAAGCATTCCAGATTGAGTCATGGAAAGCATTCCTATATAGTTATGTCAGACAAATGGAAACATGTATAGAATGACAAATGGCCAGGTTACACAGTGGACTGAACTTTGTAGCTCATGGTCTGTAAAGTATAGGAAAGCATTCCAGATGCAGTTCAACACACATGACACAGCACACATGATACAAGTCACTAATACTTCCATTCATTTATTTTAGCACACAAGTTCTACAAGTACAGAAAGCACACTCATCGCCCACTCTTAACAATTCCATACAAATTGGTCACTAGTACAAGTGCACAAACTAATATCAAGCATTTCAGCAAGAACACAATCTCTCTAGCTATTCCTATCAGGTCCTTCAACTGCTCTAGTTGTCCACCATCTCCCTTGGTCTGTTCTTCTGGTTGTGCCATCTTAGTGCTCTGAAAAACAGGCTGATAAGAGGGTGGCACATGCTTGTTATCAACCAGCCATTGCTCATAGTCCTACTGCCACTTCCAAAAGTCACATCCACCACCATCCATCTGTCACCAATGCAAAGAAATTTCAATTGTTTGAACAATACAACACATGAATTACAAACAAAATGCAACAAATCATTGAACCGTTCGAGTTGAACAGATGTAGAACATGCGCCCATAGTTCTTCTCTGTCTTTGCCATCAATGCCTTGACAATGCGGCATTTGCATTTGTCGCAGTGGACAAGAGGGAGAATGACTCTACTCCCAGCCCTCTAGATGGCCCCCGTCGAACTGCTGCTCCCATCCATTTGGGCGGCTCCGAAGTGGAGCGGTGCTGGCTGGCGCCTGCAGTGAAGGAGAAGGCGCGGAGGCGAGCCTGCACCAGCAGGGGAGGAGAAGGCGTGGGGGCGGGCCTGTGCCGACAAGGGAGGAGGCGACGCTTGGATGGCCTGGGGAGGCGGCAGCGCTTGGATGGCCGGGAGAAGGCGGGAGGCGGCACCTAGATGGCCGGGCGGAGGCGGGACGAGGCACCTGGAGCGCGCGTGGTGGCAGGGCGATGCTGGCAGGGGAGGGGAGCGGCGTGGTGGCAGGGCGGTGCCGGCAGGGGAGGTGGCGGTGTGGGGAAGGCCAGCGCCGGCGCCGGCACGGGGAGGGAGCGGCGTGGGGAAGGAAGGCCAGCGCTGGGGGATGGAGGAGACGACCCATCCGTTTTGCGTTGGATCTGTTCTGATCAAAGTTACAGCGGCCAGGGGTAAGAATGGAAGGAGTCCTCTTCTTTTTTTTTCCACAAACTAAAATCACCCCCAAACGTATTTCAGCAGGTTACGTACGTTTCGTAGTGGTAAAATAGTAAATTCACTTCGAGAGACAGTAAAACTGCGAAACCCCCGTTTGTCATGGGTGAAATGCCAAAGTCCCCGCGGGCAACGGATAACAAACGCTCGGCTTGTCGCCTTCAGTGCCGTGCCGCCACTAATCAGTCAATCACCTCTTACCCCGCCGGCACCGGCCCCCAAAACGATGGCCGCCGCGGTGGCGGCAGCGGCGGGCGCGGCATCTTCCATCCTCTCCTCCGCGCCCCCGCGCCGCCTCCCCTTCCCTCCCGCCCACATCCGCAAACCCCTCGCTGCGGCCGCGGCCAAGGCCCTCACTCTGCCACCGCAGAAACTCCTCCGTTTCCCGTGCCCGCCCGCTCCATCCGCCCCCGCCTCGCCGCCTCCACCCGAGGGGGCCGAGAAGCCGGACCCCGTCAAGCTCGCTTTCGCCCGCGCCGCCGCGTACAAGAAGGAGAGGGACAGCCCGAGCCCGGGCCCGGCGCCGGTCCCGCCTCCCACGCCGCCGCCACAATCTCCACCACCATCGCTGCCACAGGCTTCGGTAGTTGAGCCCGGCAGTAAGGAGGCCTTCAAGCGGGCGTTGGAGTACAGAAACGGCAACGGGGCCGGAGCGGGCGCGACTGGTGGTGGTGACTCCCCGCTGCTGGGAGGTTCGCCGGATTTTGGTGAGTTGATTAAATCCCACGAATTGAACTGAAGAATGGCTAGGATAGATGGTATCTGGTATGCACGGGAATGCTCTCATGTCCCTGTTTCAGTGATGTTATTAATGCTCATGACTACTACAATAGCATTTCCAATAAAAAATGAATTGGATTTGGACCCAGTGTGGTCAATTGGAAATGATTTTAGTAGTGGTATTTTGATCCTATTCATTAATGCCATATATTTTTATTTGTACTGTTCATGATTTCTTAGGTCAGAATGCCTTACTTAGTGAAGAAGTCTCGTTTGGCAAGAAAGGAGGGTACGAGTTTGATGAGAAGGATTTCTTGGGTCTCGACTTTTTTGAGAAAAAACGTTCTAAAGGTCTACCACCTGGGCTGGCTCCAGCCTTTGAGCCTTTACGAGATGACGATTTTCCTGAGGTGGAGATAATAGTTGGAGACCCTAGCAAATTCGAGAAGTCTCCTCGCCCAACAGAAATCCAACCGGTGGACGATACAGAGTCAGAGGAAACATCTCAATCATCAACTACTAAACCAAATGAATCTGACAAGGTAGCACCCCCTTCAACTGTTCTTGAGCCAGAAGAAGATGAAGATGTTTATAGACCCACGGTTAGATCATGGGGGATGTTTCCAAGGCCCCAAAATATTTCAAAGGCGGTAAGATATACTTGTAACATCTCAATGCTGTATTTGTGTCTTTCTTTTACTTTCATTTCAAATACCAAAAAAAAAAAAATCTAGCATGCGCGAGCTGAACTGTAATGTTGAATTATGATCGAAGAATAACAACAACATAACAATAACAAACACAAATTGATTTCAATTTCAGAATGAAGTTGTACAAGGTATATTCATTTCAATTATTTCCGAAGCTAATTGCAACTTTAGTGGAGAAATTTTGATCATCTAGTAATGCTACATGGTTCATCAGCCATTGTCCAAGAATCATTTTCAGGATCAGAAATACTAGGTAGACTGGATTGACATGGATAGTCAGTCTTTCAAAGATTGCTAAGCAACATTTTACAGAACCACTTTTAAATTGTTCTTAGTATAGCAAATGGTTTAGTCAGTTTGTTGGCTGTTTCGTGTTTTGAGTTTAGACCAAGTTAACCTTTTGTAGCTTGGGTTTGTAGTGGCATGGAGTTTGTTAGGTGGTTTTTAGTCGTTTGAAGTTGTATCGTGGTTTTTTTTCGCCCAGTTTCCACTCAAAAAACTGGGCCGGCACTTGCCTTTCTGTTTTTTTCTTCTAATAAAATCTGCGGCAAAGCTTTTGCCGTCCTTTCTAAAAAAAACGAACCACTTTTAAAATTGTCTCTTTTGCTATATAACATTTTATCTTGTTTTGTTGATATGCTAAGAGATGACATCTGACATAAACTTAAAAATCATTCCATGATATCTTGCCTTTTTCCCCTTTCTTTGGTTTCAGGTTAGCTGATATTGATATACGGCACGTTTGTAAACTGTTGCCATTCTATGATATATGTCATTGATTCTTGATGAAGTTTGATTACAGTGTGATATGCTTTGTGGTATTGCTGTGTTTCCCTGGTTCTGATTTGCCATTACCTTTCCTTCTAGTATGGCGGTGGAAGAAATATACGCCTTGGTGGAGAGACTCTAAGTGCAGAAGAAAAGGCAGCCAAGGATAAGCGCACCAAAGAGCTAATAGCTGCATATAGGAATCGACAAAACATAGTAATCGATGCAAAGACAAAAGCAGAGTGCATCGAGGTACTGATTGAAACATTACCACTGAAGTTGAAACTCCAGTGATTTAGCTCGACCTTTTTTATCCCTTTAATGATTGCACTTTTATGGGACTTCTATGTCATGTGTGGGAGTAATCTTGAAATTTTATTTTAATCAATGTTTATACTGTGTCAGTTATTTTGCGTGATAGCTTTATTTATTGTTCAGGACAATTTGTTCCTATTTCATTTTGTTTTGAATGTTTGACCTTGTTATCAACAAGGCTCAACTTGTATTATGTCTATTGAACTGTGAGGGTACTGGTAGATTGCTTGAACCTTTTATTGTTTTGTTACTTGACAACATGTCAACATCAATCATAGGAATGCATGCTATACATTGTTGGGAAGAATCAGAAATTCAGAATCAACAGAGAGTGAATGTAAGCATAAGCTGAAAAGTAAATATAAATGGTTCAAGTGCAGATCATCATAGATGAGAGTGCCATATTCTGAGCATACTAGAAAAACTGTATGTTTTTGTGATTATGTATGTGATAATTCCAGTATGATTTTACATCTGCACACATATGAACTTTTAGATGTTTCATGTGCTTATATGCATTGCTCGCTCATGAACTTGGACACAATGAGAAGCAATTTCTTGTTAGCGTTGGAATGTTTTGCAGTGGGACTCTTGCCTGAAATCAGAGAGGGGACACAATAAGAGGGCTAGTAGGTTATACTTGACATATAAGTAGTAAAATTAACTGACGTTTAGTAAAAAAGAAAGAGAATAAGAGCCTGTCGCCCACCTTGATCTAGAGAACGTCCACCATTGTTTGTAAGGATCATGTTTTTTCTTTACCACATTTAGGCTCCATTTGCAACTCATCAATAATTTCTGATTACCATGGAAATTGGACTGTTTTGGTGAAATTCCAGCATTTCAAACAGGCTGCGAGTTTTGAATTTGGTTGCCAGCATATATAAAGTTACTTGTGTAGTATATAAAATGTGTATTAAATGCCAGTGTCAGCTTAATTTACACTTATGCTCCCCTTCTGTTTGTTGAACCTTGTGGCCTTTTTCTGTGCCTAGTATTTTTGTAACATCTTGGACTTTTGCGGTTTTCATCTTTGCTTTAATGCACATGTCTTTGGTATGTATTTGTAAAATTGTCATATGGAAGGCCTTGAGGGAAGGTGATGAGATGATGAATACTGGAAGGCTTAAACAAGCATTGCCTTATTATGAAAAAGTGATGGACGCTGTGGACTTTAAGGTATTACTATGTTACACGTACAAGAAAAGTTATTGAATCTATTGGGTTGATGTACATAGTATATCTGTGGTTGAATCATTAGTGAATTGTTGGTTTCTGGTGAGAATATGAACTTTCAACAAGGATGGTATGATGACCGAAGGACTTGATCCTATATAAATGTCTCTATATTTTGGCCGGGTGAAACATTATGTAAACCTGGAGGCATTTTCTTAGGAACCTAGATGGTGATGAGATGTGTTTGAGCCAGCTGTGGTGTTTTTTTTTTCCTGGACTGTAACAGACTATAAAGGTCCTGAATGCAGTGCTGATAGACTGGGGTTTCCTCTGGAACTCTAGAAAAATGAACTTTTCAATGGAACCCTTTTCTTGATGAGAAGTCTAGTACTTAACCGTTGAATCTTTAATTAGACATACTTTCATGCTGTTAGAATATTTCTTAATAAACATAGTAGGGATAAAAACTGCACTCCCACGTGATAATTTATGAACTCTGTCTTCGGCAACTTCCTAAACTCAGGAAGCCCTATTCTCTATCACCCACCAACTCCTTTAGGAAGATCTGTTGAGCCACCTTTGGTTCTGTGATTCTCCTTTCAACTACTTTCCATTGTAGTACGGGAACAATATCATAGCAAATGAACTTAGCTTTACAGTACAGCAATCAACTAATTGCTTTGGATATGGAGCTCCTAATTTTGTAATATAGCTAAACAGTGAAACATGACCTGTTTGCTATGCTAAGACTCTGAAAGATCAAAAGAATTCAACATTTACTACGCATCTATAGTGCAGCGATGTATAAACAGTATGCAATATAATGGTTGTCCTATTAGATGCTTCAGCTAATATGACGAATTTCAGCTCTTTTCTTTCTCATGTTATATGTGCCTTCGAGTTTGCATATGTTCATGCTTTGCCATTTTTAAATTGCTGTGCCCTTCTCAGTTCCCTACTATATATTTGTTTACTCATTAAGTTAAGTGCAGACTGAACTTCATGGAAAGGCTGCTCTGCAATGGTCCATCTGTCTCGATTCACTCTGCAGGTAGTACCCGTAATTTTCTGCATCACTATATTCGTCGAGTTTTATCTTTTTCCTCCTCAGATGCAAAAATGTCCATATGGTTATTTCTAAGCAATGGATCGGTATGCAGTTTATGATATTCATACAGTATATTCTTTTAGCTAAATTGCAGTTTCATCGGGAGTAACATCAGCACTGTTAGTCTGTGTCTGTTAAACTGGTCTGTTCCTAGTTTGGAATATTAACTTGGTGGGTTTGGCAATCTGAGATTTCCTCCATGTTGCATATATGTATATCGTGAATACCTTTCATTTGCAGGTCCAAGGAAGCAATGAGCATGTACAGCAAACTTAAAAACCACCCGAATGTTGAGATCAGAAAGAAAGCAAACATGTTTGTGTTCAGCTTTCAGGTGAGTGTCGGGACCTAAAGTTTATCTTTGGAATATATATTCTCATCCTTCCTTGGTAACTTGACTGACGTCTTTCTCTTTTCTCCTGACCATCTGAAGGCAATGGATTTCATGAAGGTGAGCAGCATTGCAGTGCCCAAAAGCACAGGCTACGAGACGTACTTCACCAAATTTGGCAGCCAGAAGAATTACTACGCGAGCTTAGACGAGCCAGAGGTGGGGATCGGCCAGATCATCCCGTACATGATCTTTCTTGTCACGCCGATATTTATAGTTGCTTTTGTTGCACTGAGAAAATCCTTTCAGTTATGAACAGAAATCTCAGACGAGTCGCTGAGGTTTGAATACCATTACCAGATAGGAGCATATAGCTTGGTAAATAGAAGATTATTTTGGTAAAGCTTTTTTTTGTTTTTATTCAAAGAAGAGAAAACCCTTTTGTATAGCTGATGAGGATGCGTGCGTTCATTCACCTTTCTTCGTTCTTAGAACAAAAAATCTATAGCTACCTTTCGGAACTGGCAGAAGCCCAAAAGCCTGCTTGGCGGCCCAAATTACAGGCATTCCGGTCCGGTTTCTGAGGTTGCTTTCCCTGGAGTTGGTGCTTTGCAAGTTTGAGGGGCACAATGTACTGCACGGGAGCAATTTTCTCATCAACTTGACATTCGACCTTAACCTTTTGTGAGATGTGCTCCTTGTTCGCTTATTCCTTACATCTCCCTCTTGAACTTTCGGCGGTTTGGTGGTCTACTACCCCTCTACGCACGGCGGGGCCAAAGACGTGTATGCAAAAGTTGACGGCAAGGGCTCAGCATTTGCCCAAGTCAAAGTCTGAGCATCTGAACCCAGAAACTTACCGGGTCATACTGGTCCACATTTCACCGCGGCATTTGGATGACTCGTTTGGCTTATCAGCCCTACTTTTTCAGCAGGTGGCTTATCCCCCACCGACCAAACGCGAAAATGCGCACGCATTCTTCATCGCCGGCGCCGCAGGCAGGTGCCAACTTTCTCCGCAGACCCATCCCCGTCCGCCCGTCCTTGATGGTTGCCTCTCTGCCCGCGGCTGGACGGACAACTGGCAGAATCGATAGCGATGGGGATGGAATGGAGCGGCCGCGCGCTGGTCGTTTTTGGGCCGGACCACACGTCCCTTTCGGCCCCCAGGCAGCTCTCTCGCTTTCCAGCCGACCACAGGCTGGGCTGGCCCGCGCGGCCCTCCAAGAACCGCTCGTTTTCTCCTCTCTCCAGTGCAATTGCCATCGCTCGCCCCACGCCACGGGCCGTGCTGACTCAGCGGCGGCAGGCAGCCAAAACAAGGCGAGTTGCCGTTGCCGTGTCCCAAAATCATCGCCTTTCCACCGTCTCCTTCTCGGCTTCTCCGCCTCCCTTTCTTTCTGTAGCCTTTCTACCTTCCGCTGCATGCCCGTCCTCCTGCCGATACTTCACTTGTAAGAATGCCCGTACGTATGGTCGCATTTGCGTAGAGTTGAGTATATTCGCACAGCGGCACAGGCCTGGTTCGGTCAAAGCTGTTGCGAGCCTTCGACTCCAAAGGCAAAGAGCACGACCATGTGCTATGCGTGTACCACGGGGGCCGCTCTTGTTGAGGGCAGGGCAGCAGCCGGTGGTGGCCTCAAAAGTCAGTGGGATTTGTAAGGACGACGGTGGGCAAAGGCGACTGGTACGTGCGTGGGCGTCCGTCGTCCGTCGCCCGTCTCTTGGCTTCAAGGCACGCCGCGTGAGCTGAAACCATGCATCGTCGCCCTTACTCTGTCCTTACGTCTCCGGTCCGTGGCCGTGCGTGCCTGCTCCTCATCAGCCCTTGTTATTAGATCTACTAGGGCGCGTACAAATAGTAGTACTAGTACTAGTTAACAGAAAGGAAGTGTTGGTGTTTAATGTGCATGTGCCGTACCGTCAAGCGTTTCATCTAGATGTGTTTTCAGTTCAAAAGTTACTTAGTGTGTCGCGTCGTCCAGCATTCATGCATATTAAAAGCAATGTAACGGTGGAAGTAACAATAGACGGTTAAGCTCAGTAGCGGAGCCAAAAGCTTTTAAGAGCCGAGTGATTTTTATTATGCAAAAATATTTAGCTAGAAAATTACAGTATTCACCATCGTATTCTTTGTCTTGCGTAGATTCAATCTTTTTTTTTCTTTGCAATTCTTCACATCTGCGATCTCTCATATTTAAAAATCATGCATGGTTCAATTTTCTAATCTGCAGGGGTCCTCATGCCTCATTTGATCACGACTGCAGAGATTAGCGACACCGTACCGGGGATTATTCACCTAGGCCGTCCAAAAAACACATATCACAGTTAATATTTTTTAATTGTTTGTTTAATGGCACGTGAGATCACCATTAATAAATTTTTTTCTTCCATGTGTCCGGATTCTTCATTTATTTCTTTAAAGAGATCACATCTTTTTTTTGTGTGTGAATTACAAAGAGATCACAACACCTATGAATTATGATTGTATCATCACAATAGTTTTGTTACATTGCGCCGTATTTGTCTTGCTTCTTTTATGCATATTTTGAACTATTAGTATGGTGTTTGAATATATTATAATTTGGGCAAATTTTCATCTTATTCTTTGAATTTAAGACTTTCAATTCATTTTTATCTAGCGTATGATAGCAAATTAGAGTGCAAATTTTACGGTTAGTTATCGAATTGGTAAATGGATTTACTAAACTCTATATGAAAACTTTAGGACGACAATATCATTGAGGCATATCATTTTAAATTTGATTAAATTTACACAGAAGATTATCAATATGTAAAATGTGAAATACTTATTTAGCGTTTATACTTCTTCTACTAGTATATATTTAGTCAACTTTAGATAGTTTGGCTAAGGCCTATCCCTAAACTAGAATGGCATCCTTTTTTTTAGAAACTAGAATGGCATCCTTTGAAGGTAAACAGTAGACAAATTGGTCAAACTGAAGTGATAGTAGTAAGGCCCCGTTCGGCTTACCCCATATCCGGTTTGTTCGGGTTCTTTTTTTAGCTAGAACGGTGTTTTTCTCTCACAACAATTCAGTCAGAACAGTGTTTTTCAGCTAGTTTCAGCCAAAATTCTGTCAACCGAACAGGGCCTAAATGATATATTGTACAACCATGTCAGAAATATGTAGGTGCAGTGATTAGTCCAGATCAGCAGGCATCACCAGGGGCCTGGGCATCACACATTCACACTTGGCTCGGCCGTAGCAAAGGCAAACCAGTTTGCTGTTAACTGCAGACACTAGCCGTTAGAGTTGGACTCAGACGTCACTTTTTTCTTTTCTTTTTCTTTCGATGATCGGGACTCAGACAGCACTAGCGGACAGAGTGGCGGAAATCACTGTCACTCGGTCACCAGTGGGTAGGTCAGGACAACAACCGGCACAGGGGGCCGGCCAGTTGCGCACGGAGTCGCCAATTCCCTGCAGGAAAAGGGCCCCAGGCGCACTCATCTCAACCCACCGTGGCGCTGCTGTAGTATAGCCTGTCTGTCTGTCAGCCAGTGAGACCAGTGAGCCAAAAATCCAGGGGTGCGTGCGGGTGGTCTGAACCAACTAGCCGTTGCGCCCGGCTCCCCTGCCCTGCCCGCGGCCAGGCGCCCAGGCCGCGTGTGCGCACTCATTTCCCTGGGGCCTCTGGACGCCCCCCGATTCCCCGCGCAGTGCACGCGCCAGGCACCAACGGAGCGAAACGAACCACCGCGTGGTCGCCCGTGGTGACTCGGGTCTGCCGCCCGCGGGCGCGGTTCCCCGATTTGCACGCACATTAAAGCCCGAGAGCCCCCTTGTCCCCGGTCGTCGCGACGCCAACTGCTTTCCGGCTTGGGTGCGAGCGCGACGGGAACACGACGGCGCGCCGGCCGGGGGCGCGGTGCGGTGCCGCGGCCCGTCCGTGGCTCCGTGCGCGTTGGGCGTTAATGTGATCGCCTCTACCCGCCCGCGTTGCACGCTGCTATAGAGTATAGGGGCGGTTGGCTGGTTGCTGCTGGGTGGGTTGCTAGCAGAAACGCCTCTGCCGAGGGAGTCCCTCGTTAGCCGAAGCTACCGTTCGATCCATCCGTGTGCTCGCGGTGACGCCCGGGATGCTGTGTTTGTACTGCATTCGTTGGTAACCAAACAAACATAGTAATCTCTACTCTACTCTACTCTGTCGTAGAAAAATTGCTCCATCGGTCGCAACGAGTGCTGTCCGAGTCCCGATCATCAAATCAAAAGAAAAGAAAAAAGGTGATGTGTATGAGTCCAACTCCCCCCGACCAGTAATCTCCGTGGCAAATTAAAGCGCGTCCTAAAAAGGATCCTAGTAGTGCCAAGTAAAGTGAATCTTAAAAACATCCTACGTACCCTCCATTAGCTGGGGGCCTGGGGCAAATTAGTAAAAAGCAAACGGTTCTGCACTTGTAGACAATCGTCCTGTTCGTTTGGGCTGGTTTGACTTATAAGTCATGGCTGAAAGTACTGTTGAAATATTGTTCGTTGGCTGATAAACATGGCTTATAAGCCAAATACGACCAAACGAATAGGCTGCATTATGGTTCTTTCTAGGGGAGCACATCATTGATTTCGCTACTGATCATTACTAGTTGCAAAAAAAAAGAGGGGGGGGGGGGGGGGGGGGGGAGAGAGAGAGAGAGAGAGAGAGAGAGAGGAGGAGGCCATCACTTAACCATGGCACGTTAAAGCTTGGAAGGCTTTCTTAAAACTTTTTTGTCACGTCTTGTGTTTACAAGATGGAATTTGGCATTTCATACTTTTCATATATTAATATTAATTTGTTCCGCCATCTTAAAGAAACACTTCTTTTTTGCATCTCTTGAACGCCATCATAAGCAATCAAACTTGAGCATTCGTTCTCACGCAGTGCAAGCTAGCTAGCTTTGTATGCCACGCAAGCAATCAATCTTTTTTTTGCCAGGTCGAGTCCACACGCCACGACCACAAGGTCGCTGGACAGAGCTGAGGTGAGGTTAGAGAAAAAAATATAAATTAATTACTTGTCAATTGCCATTTGTCATATACGGCTACCGTACCGGAGATGAGATCGGATCGCTACATGTGCGCTGTGTGTGCATCACACCACACGTCAGGCGACGTGGCGCAGCTCAATCATGCGTTCGAGATCCGTCGTCTTAAGGGACTTTTGCCTGTCATTGCATGCATGCATGCTCTGATGATTGGCTCGCTTCGGACCATCAGATTAGGAAAATCATCATCAAACATGGAGTACCGACCACCTGCTGATAAGCTTTTCAATTTTTGGTCCGAAGTTGCACCGTGCTACACGGCTCAAAGACTAGCCACAAATGCGACAGTGCAGTTCATTGGAGCTTATTACCTCAAAAAAAAAAAAAGGAAGACAAACAAAGGCAAAACAGGGAACTTAAGAAAAATACAGGTGTTTAGTAGTAGTCTACTATGTACAAATGACCGAGTTGTGTTACTTTGATTTTCAGTCGTTTTTTTTTTCACCTGCAGCGGTACAGCCTTGTTCATTAGCCGTTGTTGTTTTGCCTTTCTACCACAAAGTTTGCTTTCACCGAGAGGAAGCCAACTTTTTCCTTCGGTGCTCCCAGCATCAAACTCCCGTGGGCCGCGCTGGCCAAGCACTTATAATTAATTAAAGACCAATAATCCTCACGAAGGCCCGCTCGGCTGGAGGAGAGTGGATGAAATGTTGCGAGAGAAAAATATTGTTCTGGATAAAAAAATAAGCGGATCAAGCCGGGTTCAAGGACACGCGAACGGGGCCGAAAGCATATTGCAAATCTGCATAAGTACCGTGAATATCAACATCAGCATCTTATCTCGACGTCCCGTTTTAGCCTTTTCTAGATCCTGTGAGACGAAACTTCATGAACAACCATAATCCATGAACACGTACATTTCCTTACATAAAGTAGAGAGTAGTAAATACATAGACATTTATAATTTTTTAAGGTGTTATAAAATGTCTCAAAACACTAAACTATTTAATTGCCTTTATTTGTACTGTATAAAAAAGAAATAAACCATTTATTAAACTCTTAGATTCAACGAGAGCTCATGACCGTGTCTCTCTCAGCCGATCAGCATCAGGACTCGGTTTTGAAGGACCCTGAGGGTTGCTGTTGTTGCTTTTTACAGTTATTATGTTCTTTTTTCTTTATTTTATTTTATTTTGCTAAAACTGGCTGATCTCTTATCTCGGTCATTTCTTTTGTGATCTAAATAACCTCTTCCAGCTCAAATGAAAAGGAAGAACACACCTGCCATTGTTCCTCAACAATAGGAGGGAGAGAACCAGAAGATATAGGATCTTTTTTTTTGGCTAAATTAAGGATAATAATATCTGCTAGAATAAGTTTGATGTTAAGTTACCCACAGCAAAGTCAATAGTTTCTTCTGTTAGGGAGAACTTTGATGTTAGGAACCTTGAGTGCCAAATAAGTTTGATAACTATGACATAAAAAAAACTAGGAGCTAGCTATGAAATGGTGCTTAGCTGAGTTTATTCAATAGTTATGGAGCGCATAATGAGAACCTAATGGTTAGAGAGAGCCGTGTTACTTGCCGATCTTGATTACTCTTGAGTCGTCAACTAAAAATCATTATGTATAAGATTAAAGATATTTACTCCCTCTATCCTGCATATTTTCATCAGAGAAAAATCAAATAAAATGGATTTTGATCATTATTTTTTCTTACTATATGTTGTAATTTGCTAAGAACTAATATGCACTTTGAATACAAATTTACTTATACAAGTTTCATTCCCTAAACTAAGAGTATATAATTTGAATAAGGGCTCGTTCGTTTAGAGTCGTTCCTGGCTGGAACCATTCCCGCTGAAGTCTGCTACGTGCAATTTAAATAAACGTTCCTGGCCGGAACGGTTCCAGGACCTCAATCCCCGGGAACCGAACAGGCCCTAATTGTTTGTAAAAATTTGATTTTTTATTTGATTTTTCCTGTATAAAACATGATTAATTTTAGGATGGAGGGGCTGCTAAGTAAACCATTACTTTGAGCCACAAAATCCGTTCTCTTTTAACTTTCACCAGCAACTATGAATGCAGCCTTGAAAAGGCAGCCATCCCCTCGCCCCAGCAGGCCAGCACAGAAACGGTCCCAGAATGGCCGCCACAGAAGATGCACGCCCGTTGTCAAAATTCTGAGTGGACCTACCTTCCTTCCTCCCTCTCGAAGTCTCAAAGATGACGGCCGCTATGAGCCGCCCACCCACTGTCTTCGGCTCCCCGCATCCATCTTCCATTCCATCGCCTCCTCTTCTCTTCTCAACCCATCGCCGTCCCCGTCCGGCCGCCCCTCACAAACCATCTTTCTTTTCTTCCTCCTTTTCCTTGTGCTCACCTCTCCATCAAGTGAGGTCTTATCCCTCCCCTAACCCCCTTCTCCCTTCCTTCCTTCCTTCTCCCGTCTCCCAACCTCCCTCAGTTCACAACACCTTTGCTTTGCTTTCGTGCCGCCCTTCAACTCAGGAAGCCAACAAGCACAAGCAAGCCTCCAGTTTCAACAAGACAAGACCGTTGATCCCAACAAGCCAAGGAGAAATCCGGCGGAGGATTAAGCTGCGGGAAGCCAAGAAATCCAGGAAGTCACCTCCCCCCGTTGCCGAAGAAGAAAGCAGCAGCCAGCCATGGTGCGGAGCAAAGAGCCGTCAAAGAAGAAGCAGCCCAAGGACCCGCTCCTGACGCCTCCGTCCAAGCCCAGGGGTGGTGGCTTCCTGGACGAGGGCCGCCCGTGGAACCACGGCGGCGCGGCCATGTCCCCGGCGCCGGTGGCGGTGCCCAGCTACATGCGGGGCACCAGCAGCTCCGACGCCAAGGCCGGGCGCCGCGGGCGGCCTGCGGCGTCCGTGTCGGCGTCGGCGTCCCCGGCGAGGTGGACGCCCGCGGCGTCGGTGTCAGCGTCCGCGTCGCCCGCGAGGCGGAGGCCGGCGGTGCGGGTGCTGACCAAGGGGAAGGTTTTGTTCGCGGAGGAGGAGGCACCTGGCTCCGGCCTGGGCCGCGCCACGTGCTCCTCGACCATGAAGGACACCAAGTTCCCCGACGCGCTCGACCTCGCACCGGGCGCCACCGACGCCGAGGGCCCCGCGGCGCTGCGGGTGTGCCCCTACACCTACTGCTCCCTCAACGGGCACGTCCATGCGCCGGCGGTGCCGCTCCGGAGCTTCCTCGCGTCGCGCCGCCGGCTCATCAAGACGCAGCAGAGCATGAAGCTCAAGGGCGTCTCGGCCTTCCGCAAGAAATCAGGGGAGAAGACCAGCGGCGGGAGTGGCGGTGGAGGTGCAAAGATCGCTCCTTTGATCGATGAGGAGGCGGTCGGCGACTTCTTCGTCGAGGTGTATGGCGGCCCGAGGGTGAGCTCGGACATGAGCTGCAGCGACATGTCTCTGGACGAGATGGATGCCACGGTGCGGAGGATGGAGTTCGTCGTGTTCGATCGGTGCGGCGCGGACGAGGACGGTGAGAAGGGGAAGGATCTCGCTGTTTGCGATGATGGTAAACCTGTGCCTCGCCCAGTGTTGAAAGAGAAGCATGGTGCCTTCAGGGACAGCTTGTCGGACTGCAGTGGAGCGCACACCGGCAGCGATTTCGTCGAGGAGTTGCCATGGTTGAGGTACCACGGATACGAGTATGATGATAGCTTGGATGATGAGATCTTGGAAGAACAGAGAATTAGAGAGGAGGAGGTCGTTGAAGCAGAGTTTTCTTTGGATCAAGAAGAGGAACAAGGAACATCTGGTAGATCCTCTGATGAGTACAAAGAGGGTGCTGCTGAAGGACAGGAAGAGAACGATGAGGAAAACACATCGAATTTGGTCCGTGACCAAGAGATCCTTGCAGATCAAGGTGTGGCTTGCAGAGTGGAGGCATGTGAGGAGCTGGATGGAACAGATGATGACAACATCCTGGAGGCATCTGTTGAACAAGGGACGGCAGAAGAGAAGCTCTCTGACGATATCTACAAATCTGAGATACCTGATCAAGAAGTAACAGCAAGGGCAGGTGTTACTCTGGAAGGACAGAGAATTAGAGAGGAGGAGGTTGTTGGAGCAGAGTCTTCTGCAGAGCAAGAAGAGGAACAAGGAACATCTGGTAGATCCTCTGATGAATACAAAGAGGGTGCTGCTGATGAGGAAAACACATCGAAATTGGTCAGCGACCAAGAGATCCTCGCAGATGAAGGTGTTGCTTGCAGAGTGGAGGCATGTGAGGAGCTGGATGGAAGAGATGATGAGAACATCATGGAGGCATCTGTTGAACAAGGGACGGCAGAAGAGAAGCTCTCTAATGATATCTACAAATCTAAGATTCCTGATCAAGAAGTAACAGCAAGGGCAGGTTCTACTCTGGAAGATAGCTTCAGAGAGGATATTTCATCGGACCAAGAGGCAAACGATGATGATGAAGAAGATGAGTGCCATGTGGAATCTGATGGCGAATCAGAGGTCACTGGGGAGCAGGATCTGGAGGATCAACAGAGCATGCCACATGATGGCTCTGAAATGGAAATTTCTGAGGACACTATCTCTGGTGATGGACGCAAAGAGGATTTTTCTGAGGAAGTAACCTCCGCAGCTGTGTTACCAGGTGAAATTTCTTACTTCAGTTCAATTGATTGTCGAGATGCTGATATCAACATATTAGTAATCGATAACCTTAACCAAAATGGTTGTAATCCAGATGATGTGTTTGAACAATATGACAAGACTGTGGATGATGTACTTGAACAAGATAGCAGCCCTGCTAATGCTCAAATGGAATTGGGTAACCCAACAAGCAAAAAGGTAGACGCTTTTGAAGAAACTGCTATTGTGCAACAAATCAATCAAGACAGCAATGTGGATACTCAAAAGAAATCGGAGATTACGGCATTCATATTGGAAGAATCTGGTATTGCTCAGCAAAGCAACCCTGATGGTGGTAAAATGGAACCAGAGGTTACTGTGTGCAAGTTGAAAGATGCTTCTGAAGAATCTGGTGCCTGCCCTGAAAGCAACCTACATGATAATACAGAGTATGTTACAGATGATGCTGAAATGGGACAAGAAATTACCAGATGCAAGTTGGAAGATGCATCTAAAGAAACTGGAATTGATCAAGAAACCTTAGAAGATGATAGCTCCGCATGTGTTATTGTTGATGATAGAAACAATTTGGAGATCAATAACTGCAAATCAGAGGATGTTTCCAAAGAGTCTGTTACCATTCTGGAAGCTGATCATAGTGATAACTCTGCAAATTTCAGTAATGATGTTCAAGGAACTGCAGAAGATCATGATTCATGTCTCCATGATGATGCCCAAAATGATATCCAAATCACCGGGTGCAAATCGGAAGACACTTGCAAAGAATTTGATACCATGAAAGATACTGATCAGAGTGATAGTTCTGCAAATGTTAGATCTGATGCTGAGGAAACTGTAGAAGATGGTGGTTCTGTGTGTGTCAGTGATGATGCTCAAAATGGTTTGAAGATTTCCAAGTGCAACTTGGAAGATGCTTCCAAAGAACCTTCTACTGTTCAAGAAGCTGATCGGAGTGATAGTTCTGCAAATGCAAGTGCTGATGCTCAAAATGGATCTGAGCTTACCACAAGTGAGTTGGCAGACAAGGAAAATGAATCCAAGCTTTTCACATGCAACTCAGAAGACGTTTTTGAAGAATCTATTATTGGTCAAGAAGCTGACCATGATGGTAGCTCTGTATATCTCAGTTATGGTGCTCAAAATGAATATGAGGTTACCACATGTCATTCAGAAGGTGCTCAATTGGAATCAGATGTTATTCAAGAAGATGAGGATGAGGATAAAACTGCAGGCGCTGAAAAGAAATTGGAATCTGCAGCATGTGAATCAGGAGGTGCTTCTTTAAAACCTGCTATGCATCAAGAGGCTGCTGGAGATATTAATACCACAGATGCAAGTAAAGCTATTCATGTTACTGAAGAAACTAATCAATCATTCAATGTGCAAATGCCAGCAGAATTTACTGATGCAAAAGAACCTTCTATTGATGACATATGTGGTGCATTCAACGGAATGAACCTCAAAGGGGATGTATATTTTGATCCTGCTGAGTCTGCCACATGTCCGAGGAGCAAATTGATCATCTCCAGGAGGAGGAGAACACCGGAAGAGGAGGAATACTTGCGAGGTTTCAATCCACGGGCACCGAATTTTCTTCCTCTGGAATTGGATCCAGATGCAGAGAAGGTTGACCTCAAGCATCAAATGATGGATGAACGGAAGAATGCTGAAGAATGGATGATTGATTATGCGCTTAGGAGGGCACTGACAAACTTAGCTCCTGCGCGGAAGAAGAAAGTGGAGCTTCTTGTCCAGGCCTTCGAGACTGTCCTACCGCATGATGAGGATGATAAGAAAAACATCTCACCCTCAAGGCCTATCCAACCCTGCAACTGATAACATTAGAGGCAAGGATTTTTTTTCTTAGAAATGTTGTTCCTGGCATTAGTTCTGTCATACAAACAAATTCGTTTTTACACTAACTCCTTTTGTTTTGTGAATCTTTGCAGTTAGTGGTTACACTAATGTTGATCTTGACGCGCAAGCTACTAACTCGGAGGTTACTGCAATATTAACGCCAGTAACCTGCTCCAAGTTTGAATGAGAGAGCTACTTACTAGTTTGCTAGAGGTAACTAGAGAATAGAGATCTCTAGCTGAGTTGTGACAGAGGAGCTCACTCCTGCTCCACAAGGAAGGATAACTACTCATTACTGATCAAGGTATTCCTATCCAGTTGCTGAGTTGCAAAGAGAATGCTCCCGGCTTGAGTTATGTAATTTAAGTGGATGTATGAGGCTTGGAAAATGTCAATGGTGATGAGGTCCATGTCTCCTTTGGCAAAGATCAATAAAACTCATCTTGAGTGCACAATTGTTGTTACTGAGGTTGAATCTGTGTCTCAATAGCACCCCATATACACATGTTTGCATTGTAAATTGTAAAGCAGTAGCGAATCCTGAGTTTTCGTGAACACAGTACAGTACCAGTTACTGAATCGTCTGAAGATCATCAGGTCGATGTACCAGAATGTGAACACATTAACCGATCTGACGGTTGCAGCTTAGCTGCCTCAGTTCTCGAACAGTCTATGCCGGTGCTCACTGCTCAGTGTCACCCGAATGAGATATGCCCAAGGACCAAGGAGTCTCCATCTACATTGACGCAAGAACAGATTGGCCCAAGTCACGGGTCCCATTAAGTCCTAAGGGACGAGATCGACACGCAGACGGCAGCCGACCATGGGTCCTCCGATGTGACGCCACCCCCAACAATCGGCATCCTCGACATCGCTGTCTGGTGTAGCCTGATCTTCGTGTATCACATGAGTAGATATGCTTTCAATTCCATAAAAAAATAAGATATGCTTTCAATTCCATAGAATTATTATTTAGTTGGTCGCTTTTCGAGGACTGTCTGTGACATGTACAAGTCGTGTGAGTATCTTCCATCCGTATTCTGTTCTTCATCGGCCAAATTTTCGACAAAATTTTCAGTGCAATTCGTGGTGCTTGGCATGAGAGCATCTCTAAGAGTTTCCAAACCCCACGCCTGGTTGTGCCGAAAGCTGAAATTCAACAGTTTCGTTTTACTTGTGCTCGCCACAGTTCCAAGGAAATTTACTTCTTTATATATAAAATTTTCCATTTAAATTTCACGAGCAGGAATATTGACATCACTTTACCTTCCAGTTGCCGAACCATGCTTCTCAGACTGAAGAACGAACTGGCAAAGTCAATGGAAGGATCATCATGTTTACTTGCATTGAAGAACTAGCAAACATTGAAAGAGACAGAAATTCTCATGCTGCCCCAAGAAGGAACCTGGATCGTGACAATTTCATGGTGATCAGAGTTCTGGAGCCGAAATACTCGACAGACATCAATGTATCATAGCAATCAGACAGGCAATCATCATTAAAGGAATACATGAAAAGAACTAATGAAGTTTCTGCTCACGTACAAGGACTGATTTACATAGGAGGTATATGGAAAACCCAAGATACAGTAACAGGAGTACAGGACTTGCAGTCTCTCTCACAAGTTTGCAGTAACTGTCCATGCCACAGAAACTGAGTTTTCATACAACACTATTTGCACCCTCTTAGCGTACATGACTTCATTTCATACAGGCTTTTGAGACCAAGCTACAAAACTTCGGAGTTCCCTTCAAGATTACAGGATAGCTGGACAGGCAGTAGCACTCAACGGTTTAACAACAGGGTAAACTATCTTTCAGACCTCTATATTGCCAACTGTTCTCCTTGCCTAGTCATCTCTAAGGATCCTATGTCAAAACTTCATGTCCTGGCACCCAGTACCCACGCAACACCGACCCGAGATCTTCCAACAAGTTGTGTAGCCTAACACAACCCACAGCTCTGTCTACCTCTGATGTCATCAGTTGCTCCTCGCATTAAAAAGAGTTCTCTTCAGCTTGTTCGGCTCGACTTGTCTCTTCAGCTTATTCTCTCTCACATAACACTATTGAATCGGCAATGAATGATGTTGTGAACAGCTGAAGTGCATTGTGCATAGATATTTCTTGAAGAGAGTTGTGCAGCTCCTGTAGGTTCCCTCTGTACTGATCATCAGGAGTTCAGGATCCAACTTTTCTCTTCAACTCTCAAGGGGGGCTAGCATACTGTTCATAAACAGGAATAATGAGGAAAATGCAAATGTCAGAACGATGAAGAGAATAGCCTTGCAGGCAATCTACACCTAGAAGAATTAGCAAGATGTAGATTAGTACCAGTAGTACCTCATATCAGACATACTCGTAGCAATTAGCCAAGTATTTTTGAATATTTTCATGATTGATTTTGTTTTTTGAGAACTTGTATTTTTTTTTTATTTTACAATGGAGATAAAAAAAACATTGATTTTTTTATTATTTATTTGAATTTATATGATATCCAGTGACGTTAGTATTTTTTTAAGCTTTTAGGTTTATTTCGAACTTATTGATTATTCTGGGGAAACTAAAATTTTCATTTAGTTAATAATTCAAATTTATAAATAATTTAGAAAAGGGTAAGAGGTCTAATTCACTTGATCTTCTTGGGCTGAAATTGCTTGAATCCACTTAGGCCTCTTGGTTAAACTATCCAAATAATTTGACATCTGGATATTGTCCGAACAGATATCCGTATCCCACGGGCATCAGTCGTCACGTATCCGTATCTTGATTACCCATATCCATATTCGGTATCTGACGAAACACCCAGATATTTGAAATTAACTCTCAGATTGGTCAAAGAAATATCTGTCCTATTTTTATCCCTAGCATTCCAGAAGTAGGCCGCTGCCGACCAGCCATTGCCGCCGCCGGCCATCTCCTTTCCATTGGTGGATTGTGGTGACCCATAATCTTTATCGAGGTAATGCTCTTCTGCAACTCTGTTAATTTTTTTTGCTAGGGATAGGATTCCAATTTAGTTTCACTGGATAGAGATTTATATAATTAGTTAGCAAAAATATTTAGTGAAGTTAGTAAATATAAGTTATGTATAGTTTTGCAATTAGTTTTGCATTTAGCTAGATATGTATAGTTAGTAAAGTTACTTAGTATAGTAAGTATATGTATTAATATTAGTGTGTTTAGTGTAGTTAGTTAGTATAGTTAGTTAGAATTGTTGGTATAGGTATTAATATTAGATTAGTTAGTATAGTTAGTTGGTATAGGTGTAGTTAGTATAGGTGTAATCAGTTAGTTAGTACGCATGACGATTTCGATGATCTGATGAAGTTTCTAAAATGCTTTTGTAGATGGATTGTTGTGTTAGAGTTTTCTACTGAGGAAGTGTTAGGAGAGAAGATATGTTTGAGGGTATGGAAGAAGAATTAGAATGGTTTGATGAACCTCCTGGCTTTAGCGATCTTTGTGGCCGTTTGAATAGAAAGTTTGGCGGTGATTATACACTGAATGGGAGGTTTGATAGTAGAAAGACTAGGGCACACTACGTGCTGATGCCCTTGCGGGACCATGCTCACTGGTCCTGCTACAATAGGGTAATCCAAGGTTCCAATGTGGCCTTGGCTGAGGTGGTTGTGGAGAATGGGTACAGAATGCATGATCTCTAAGAGGGGCCATCCTTCGATGATGATACTCAACAAGAATGTGGGGTTCATGTGGAATCAACTATGCGTACTATAGATTTGGATGGTCAGTTGACGCAGGAGCAGTTTCATTCAAGTCAAGTAGGTTGTATAAGCAATGACTTTGATGTGAACGAGTTCGAACGGGAAGAGGAGGAGGACAGGATTGGTGATGTAGTTAGCAGTGATTCCGACGATTCAGATGATGACCAGGGAGGTAGACATGCTATGCCCACACCGGTTGATGCCATGCTAGTACCTGTTCATGGTATGCCATTACCAGTACCAACTGAGGTTTTGCATGCTATGCCGGCTCAGGGTAGACTAGTCATAGATTTGCCAGCAGATGATACCCCCTATGATTCATGGGGCAGAATTAGCGAAGCACAGCAGTATGTTCCACCATCACCTTACACAGCGACAGAGCTTGAGCAACTAAGGTCGATGAATGTACCTTTCAGGGGCATTCCGAACTATAGGGATGTCAGTATGACGAATATGGCAGTTTGTGACACCGGTCTACAGATGTGTAGAAAATCATTATATGACCATGAGAAAGAAATCCTTAGTAAGGGGATGATATTCAATACAATGTCAGAGATAAAGCTCTTCCTTCAGGACTATGCTGTGTATCACCATATGCCGTACATCATCACTCATTTGGACCAGGAGTTAAGGTACCACATGATATGCAAAAATGGTTGTATGTGGAGATTAAATGCACGAAAGAGACAGAGTGATGGCAAGTAGAGGATAAGTAAAATGGTCGAACCCCACACTTGCCTATCAAATAGGGGGAAGAAAAATCATCAGCAACTCACTGCACGTTACCTTACCCATCGTATATTGGGGCTCGTTGATGACAATAACGACATTTTAGTGTCTTCATTACAACAGTCCATATCTGGATTCGTTAAATATGATGTGAAGTACAGAAAGGCTTGGCGTGCTAAGCAAATTGCCTTAACGATTCATTGGGGTAGTTGGGAGGAAGCGTACAACAGGGTGCCCCGCATCTTATGTGCAATGCATTACTATAACCCTGGCTTGAAATGGTTTGTCCTGCATCGTGTGTTCTGGTCGTTCGCGCAAACGGAACATGCAATCCAGTTTTATCGGACAGTCGTACTTGTTGATGACACTTTCCTGATAGAAAAGTACAGGGGCACCTTGATGATGGCTGCTGCTGTTGATCCGGAGGACCAGATAGTACCCATGGTTTTTGCTTTGGCAGAGGTAAAGAACAATGAATCGTGGGCATGGTTCATGCGACTTCTACGTGTACAAGTGCTTGGCCCATCTCGCACTATATATTTGATCTCAGACCGTCACCTAGGGCTTCTTAATGCTACAGCTAAGCATATAGATAGGTTCCCGCCTCTAGTGCACAGATGGTGCATGAGACACTTTGCCGCTAATTTCTAGCGGCGTCAGAGGAAGAAGGAGGTATGTGACAAGGTAAAGGCTCTATGTTGTGTACATACAGAGCACCAGTTCAAGGAGACAAAGAGAGAACTAGACAAGATGCTAAATGAAGCGGGCAAGGTCTGGTTAGAGGCGCAAATGGAACAGAAGGCTAAGTGAGCGTTAGCATATGATGAGAGGGGTTTCAGGTATGGCATCATGACCACTAACTCCTGGAGTCTTTCAACTGTGTATTCACCGGAGTTCGATCGTTGCCTGTGTCTGGAATTATTGACTTCTCCTTTCATAAGTGCAACAAATATTTTGTCAAGAGGTGAGAACTTGCATAGAGGAATATCGCTGAGTAGGGGCGATTTGGAAAGGCCAAAGCAGAACATTTGAAGGAGGCCGAGGAATTGGCCAAGCAGCACACTGCCGAGCCGTATGGACCCCACCAATGTTTTTAAGGTGTTGCTTTGGCGTCACCTAATCGGCAAGGCGCTACAGGAGGGACGACTTGGCGGACGACTCGCCTCAGATTGGTATGGTGTCCGCCTTACTACCATGGCATCCAGAAGTCATTGATTTGGCGTCCGATTCATCGAAATCGAGCAAGGCGGGCGCCATACGGGGATGGCCATGGTAGGAAAACACGGGCACGGGAGAAAGGACGGGGAAAGTGCAGGCGTGCGGGAAAGCATCGCGCGCGTGGGAGATTAGGCGTGCGAGGAGAGAGGAGTGCAGGAGAAATCAGAGAGCAGAGAGAGGAGCGCTTGTAGGGAAGACGGACCTACCTGCTCGCCCGCGCGAACGCGTTCGCCCACGCCGCCGGTAGAAGCTGCTGCCGCTGAGGCTCCGCCTCCCCCTCCCCTGTTCCCCATCCACACAAGGAGCAGCCGCCGGCAGGCTGCTGTTTCCCCATCGCCTCTTCTGGTCCTCCATTGAGCAGGACACGAGCCGCTTCACCTCTCCCTTCCCTCTTCCCCACCCGCGTGAGGAGCAGCCATCGGCGGACTGCTGTTTCCCCACCGCCTCCTCTGGTGAACATCAAGCAGGAGCAGGACCCGAGCCACCTCCTCCAGTCTTCTCTCGAACAGGGGCAGGACCCGAGTCGCCGCCTCCAGTCTTCCCTCGAGCAGGAGCAGGACCCGAGCCGCCTCCTCTAGTCTTCCCTCGAGCCAGGTACTCTGCTTTTGCTCTGTATTTTTCTAGCGCTTCTGTCTTCTCTCGAGCAGGACAGCAGCATGCTGATTTGTTTATATTTGCTTTGCTTGGTGCTTAGTGCTCAGTGCTCAGTGCTTATTGCTTAGCCTCTTCTAGTCAGTGTTCAGTGTTAATTAACTATTTGTGTCCACTGTCTAGTTGTCTATTAGTGCATAGTGTTAATTAATAATTACTTTGTTTGACGTGTTTCACAGGAGTCCATCTAAATGCAACACAAGACACTGCAAGTACACAAAGTGTAGGCTCAGGTACTGCTAAATATGATCCAAGGATAGATCTAAAAAGGAAGGCTAGGTCTGGTGATCCTAGGTGGAAGTATGGCTTCTGGCCAGAAATTAGCAATATAGATTTGGTTGAGTGTATCCTCTATGGAACTCAAGTAAAGTCTAGAATCAAGAGATTGAAGGAGCATCTTGTAGGTGGATATGGAGATGCTCTCAAATGTGAGAAGACAACAACAGCAATTGCTGCTGAAATGGAAGCAGCACTAGTTCAGGGAAGAAGGAGGAGAGCGCTAAACCTAGATGATGATGATGATGATGTTCAAGTGGTGGAGGTTCAAAACAATGTTAATGCTACCTCTCAGTCATCTGGTACAACTATGCAACATACAAGTTCAGGGACAACATCCAAAAGGAAGCAATCTGCTCTCAAATTTGCAAATCTACCACCTAGACCAAAAGAGAAAGAGAAGAAGTCAGTGATTACCATGCTTCGGAAAAAACCTAAAGAAGTGGTTGAGGAAAGGCATTCTAAGAATGGACCTGCACAAAGCAGTGTGGAGGGAAGGATCAGGACCAAGGAAGAAAGAGATGAAGTCAATATGCATGTGGCCAATTTCTTCTATGAGTGTAGAATACCACTCAATGCTATCAACTCAAGGAGCCTTAATATTATGTGTGAGGCCATTGGGCAATATGGACCTAGATATAGACCTCCTAGCTACCACGAGGCGAGGGTGCCATTGCTTGGAAAGGCTATGGAATAGGTCAACAAAATAAAGGAGAAGCATGAGGCTGCTTGGAAGCAATATGGCTATACACTAATGTCAGATGGGTGGACAGATAGGCGGGGCCATCACCTCATTAATTTCCTAGTCAATAGTCCAGAGGGGACTTTCTTCTTGGAGTCTGTTGATGCATTTAGTGAAGTACATGATGCACCAATGTTGGCAGATTTACTACAGTAGAGAATTGATCTCATTGGAAGAGACAAGGTTGTTCAAGTGGTCACTGACAATGGTGCTAATTATAAGGCAGCTTGCAAGCTTCTTATGGAAAGAATTCCAACACTATTCTGGACCCCTTGTGCAGCACACTATTTGGACCTCATGCTAGAGGACATTGGCAAAATGAAGGAGTTTAGCAAGCCTATTGCACGTGCAAGACAAGTTACTACCTTTATTTATAGGCGCGGGAGGCTTCTTGATGCAATGAGGGAGAAGACAGGAGGTAGAGATCTTGTTAGACCAGGAGTAACTCGTTTTGCTACTGCTTTCCTCACTTTGCGTAGCCTACACACTCATAAGGATGCTCTAAAATTCCTATTTGTAAGTGATGACTGGACTAAGTCCAAATTGGCAAGAACAGAAGCAGGAAAGAAAGTGCATGACACCATCCTTTCAACCGAATTTTGGAACTCAATTGAGGACTGCCTGAGAGCATCACAGCCCCTTATTGTTTTGTTGAGGATAGTTGATGGGGATGAGAGGCCAGCAGCGCTAGAGGTTCAGTTTTGTATGGAATATGCAAAGAAAAAGATTAAAGAAAATTTCCCTATTAGGGGAAAGGCAGACTTACTTAAGCGTATCTTGGCAATCATTGACAAGCATTGGGAAGATCAAATGGACCAACCATTATATGGGGCAGCACTATATTTGAACCCAAACAAGTATTTTGACCTGAAAACAGATGATGTTATGGCTGGTAAGCTAAGGTCTGCATTTACTGAGGTTCTTTCAAAAATGGTGCCTGACCAAGATCTTCAAAACAAGATTGATGACCAAGCTTTGGAATATGTGGACTTAAGGGGTAGCTTCAGCAACAAAATTGCAATCAACAACATCAAAACCAAGTCTCCTAGTAAGTTATTCACTGACTGTACAATCTGATTTTTTTAGTCTTTCCTAATTTCTAACATGAAAATGTTTATTTGGTCACTTGATCTAGTTGAATGGTGGCGTTCATATGGTGGCAAAGCCGTAGAGCTTCAAAGATTTGCAAAATGTGTTGTTGGGCTTTGTGCTTCGGCTTTAGGTTGTGAGCGTTGTTGGAGCACATTTGAGTCAGTAAGTAATCTGTCAATTACATAAGTACTCAATTATTCCAGTTTAAGGAATAAATAAAATCTACTATCTATTAATGCTTGCTGAATATTTCTTTTGTTTGCATTTTTACCATTGCAGATTCATACTAAGAAAAGAAATAGGTTGGAGCATAAAAGGCTTAATGATTTGGTCTATGTTCAGTACAATCGAAAGATGGCAGTGAGGTTTCAAAAGCGACATAAGAAAGGAGCAGGCAACTTTGATCCTTTGTGTTTGGAAGACTTTGATTGGAACAATGAATGTGTTGATGTGGATGCGGAACCAGTCCATAATGGCCGTGGACTTGAAATTACATGGGATCAAGTTGATGAGGCTGTTGGTGCATCCCAAATGTATCGTGGTCGTAATTTCCCTAGGGCAGCCCACGGTGATGCAACTAATATTGATAGAACTTATACTCGTAGGTGATCTGCAACAGCTACTGCCCCAATTAGGAGGACTTATGAACCACAGGAGGATGAAGACATGGAAGATGATAACTCTGATGAAGAATATCTGGTTGATGATGTGGAAGTTGATGACTATGGTGAAATTGCACCTATTGTTGCTGACGAAAGTGATCAAGCTGGTGGTGGTGGTGGCAATTCAGATCCTTTTGTGATGGAGGATGACTTCTATTGACTTAATGATGCTTGAGAGTTGTGAGAGTATTTGTGCCCGACTATTTATGCACTAGTATTGTAGTATTGTGGAATGTGCTCACTGAGCACTCCAGTTATCTTGTTTAGTGGACTATTGTTGAACTGCTTGTGTAATGGTTTTATTTGTGGTAGTGTGCTTATCTACTCGTTAATCTTTACCTGTCCCTCAATTAATTTCTATTTTTGCTGGTGCCATATTCCCTATGAAATACCTAGGTACTAACCTGAATTGTCTCTCCATTGCAGTGTATTGTTGGATGCACACTTGGGGCTGTGGGCTGCACAGGAGAGGACAACACCAAGGTATGACATGCTTCCAGTTCTCTAGTCTATACTACTGTTGGATGGCCGTAAGGCATCGCCTCACCTTATGCCTTACTCGCTTTAGCGTAAGGCGGTAGTTGGTCGCCTCGCCTTGCTTTACTGCCTTAAAAACCTTGGACCCCGCCACCATATCTTTAGTGTACGGGGTAAGGGTGGCATAAGCTTGGGTGGTGAACATTATGGTGGACGAAACTATCAAGTTGATCTTGACAAAGTAGAGTGCAGTTGCAACGTCCCTTAGATCATGCATGCCCCTTGTTCTCATATGATCGCGGCCTGTAGGATTCGCGGGTATAACTTTGAGGATCTACCATATATGTCACCCTTGTATCTCCGTTCGAACATCGTTAGTATTTGGGAGAGGAGCTTTGAGTCATACCTTGACCCGACATAGTGGCCACCTTATCATGGTTATGACTACATGCCGCATCCAGATCTAATGAAGGTAGGCAAGGTTAGGAGGAAGAAGAAGTGACTCAAGGGGGACATGGACGCTATGAGAGGGTACAACGAAGACATGTACGCAGGGAGAGACTTCAACGAGACCCATGGTAGGAATCTTTGCTCCGTTTGCAAAGAACCTAGTCACAAGGCTAGCAGGCATAGAAGACAAGGTAGTAGGTGCATATATCATACATTTTATTATATTAGTACCAATTATGATATATGTTTATTCTCTCATTTTGCATAACAGTTTATTCCTTTTACATTTACTTTGTTTTTATGCACTAATGTTCCATCATATTATAGTACTCTTAATGTTTGTTCTAACACATCCATTTGAAATTTGAACCAGGATGGAGGATCATCATCCATAGTACCCCATTCTTGAGGTGCACTACGACAAGGACCACCGAGCCAAACACCTGTTAGAGCTTCAGGAGGACTTGCTACCTCTTAGACTATGCACGCACCAGCCGCACCGCTGGGACAAGCGATACCGGTTGTACATACAGCGTGCTGGCTTCCTTGAGATTGTCTGTGTCTTCAACACTGGGCTACCGATCCTCGACCCTGCACTTGTCACTGCTGCTGTCTTTAGGTATGATTTGATACACGTTTGGTGAAGTACAAAGCATTGATTTATCTCATTATTTGAATTAAAAAACTTCTTGTATTGAATTAAAAACCCACAGGTGGAGGCCAGAGACCCACACCTTCTACCTTCCTTGCGATGAGATGACTATCACGATGCAGGACGTGAAGATGATTCTATGTCTGCTGTTGGGGGGTCTTCTAGTGACTGGGATCCTTGATAACGATCACTGGATGGACTTGATGGAGCAGTTCTGTGGCAGAAGACCACCTGAGGACGAGGATGCTAAGAGAGCAAAGTAAGAATTTCTATGTTCCAAACATTTACCATTTTGACACCAGCACATACAAGTCTTTGGTTGGTCTCTTATATCACAAATATATGTGAAAGCATCTAAGCTCCTAGTTGGGTTTTGGTGATTAATGACAATACGTGATTACTGTGACTAACGTGTGTTTTGCAGAAACAATTGAGTTAGGTCACGGTAATGGAGATCGATTGGGCAAATCAAGGTTGTCATGCCCCTACGATGGAAATTGTTTTGGTTTTCAAAGGATGGATGACAAGGTTAAGGATGGACTAGTTCTAAGTGTCGATTGGAGTTGGAGAGACACTTAGAGTAGTTTAGGACTTTGTTTTTCCTTTGGCCGTACTATTAAGGGGGGTATGAACGGGTAGCTTGACCTAGGTCAATCTAGTGAGTTAGGTGTGGTGCACACTTATTGAAACTAGCACTAGGTAGCCCCATAACAGCCCTTTGATATGATGGAGCAAACTTCATTCACATATGATCGAGAGTTGGAAGTGAATGGAGGGTCAAATACTGACCGGACGCTGGCTCAGGGTCCGGTCAGTTCATTTGACCAAGGTGAAAGCATCTAGAAGTGACCGGATGCTACGAGGTCATGTCACCGGACGCTGAAGGCCAGCGTCCGGTCGACTCCAGTAAGGTCCCAGAGAGGGAGAATCCTGATCGGATGCATTCGGTCAATGCTGACCGGACGCTAATCAGGTTTCGGCTACTGACCGGACGCTGCTCAGCAAGTGACCGGACTCTAGAGGTCCAGCGTTCGGTCGACATCAGTAAGGTTCCAGTGAAGGGAAAACATGACTGGACGCGTCCGGTCAACTCTTAACCACTGGAGTTTGGGGTGTACTAACCGGTGCGTTCGGTCAACATGACCAGAGCATCTGGTCACCCCGCAGAGGCACATAATGGTTTGTTTTTCAGCCGGTGTTATAAATACAATCTCCGCTCGTGTGTGGGGGCACTTTTGCTCATTCCAATAGCTGAGAAACACCTTAGAGAGTGCCAAGAAGAGCAAGGTCCTAGTGAGGTGATTGAGATTTGAGAATCCCAAAGAGAGCCCTCATTAGTGAAGATCAAGAGTAGAAAAGTGTGCATCCACCTTCTCATTAGGCTTGTTGTGGTCAAGTGAGAGTTCGTGCTTGTTACTCTTGGTGATCACCATCACCTAGATGGCTTGGTGGTTATTGGGAGCTTGGTGATCACCCGGCAGAGCTTGTGGGTGACCCAACTCAAGTTGTGAGCGGTTGTGGGTGATTCACCGCGACGGAGTGTTGAAGAATCAACCCATAGAGAGCACTTGATCCTTGCATGGATCAAGAGGGAGCTACACCCTTGTATAGGTGCTCCAACGAGGACTAGTGGGGAGTGGTGACTCTCTGATACCTCGGCAAAACATCGCCGCGTTCCTCCTTCTCTATTTACTTTGAGCAATTTAATTCATGTCTTTATATTCTTAGAATTGCCATGCTAGAGTAGGATTGGAACTTAGGTTGCAAATATTTTGTGTGGTAGAACAATTAGAAACACTTTCTAGGCACAAGGGGTTAATTGGGCTAACCATCGGATTTAATTGTTGCAAAGAATTTTGGAATTAGCCCAATTCACCCCCCTCTTGGGCATCTTGATCCTTTCAATTGGTATCAGAGCCTCGTGCTCATGTATTTAGGCTTAACTGCCTAGAGCAAGATGTCTCACGGGGATGGACCTCCTCCTATCTTTGAGGAAGATGACTTTCCTTATTGGAAAATTCGCATGGAGGCATATCTAGAGGCTCTAGATGTTGGTATACTTAGAGCCACCTCACAAGGCTTCCCAAAACCTTGAGATGCTACTAACCTACAAGGCGATGAGGTGAATTATGAGAAGTGGAATGCAAAGGCTCGAAATACCATCTTTAGAGGCCTTTGCAAAGATGTGTTCAATCGGGTGAGGAACCACAAAGACGCCCATGCACTATGGTTGGACGTTTGTGCGCTCCATGAGGGAACTAAGAGTGAGCGTGAGGAATGCTACCATCTTGTCATGAAAAAGCTCAACTCTTTTGAAATGCTTCCTAAGGAATGTGCTAATGAAATGTATTCATATTTAAATGTTCTTGTAGAGGAAGTCAATGGGCTTGGACTCACTCAAATGCAACCATCCAATGTTGTAAGAAAGATCATGGATGTCCTCCCTATTGACAAATATGGACATATTGTGACTGTGCTACATCAAGGTGATTTTTCCACCACTACACCGACACAAATCTTAGGAAAGATCAATGCTCATGAGATGTACATGCACATCATGCCACAAGATGGCTCATCCTCTACCAAGAAGAAAGATAAGGATTTAGCATTCAAAGCTAGCCAAGAGAAGGGCAAAGCAAGACTTGAGTATGAGAGCTCAAGTGAAGATGAAGTTGATGATGAAAGTCTTGCTCTCATGGTGAAGAAGACCGCCAAGATGCTAAAGAAGCTTAACAAGAGTGGCATCAAGTTTGATGGCAAGAAAAAGAAGTTCTTCACTAGCTCTAGAAGGAAGCCAATCTCTGAGATGGATTACTTCAATTGTGGAGAACTTGGTCATCTAGCACACCAATGTACTAAGCCCAAGAAAGACAAGTTCAAGAACAAATACAAGGGCAAGAAAGATGACTCAAGTAATGAAGAAGAAGAAGAGAAGAAGAAGAACAAGCCATACAAGAAGAGAGATGGCAAGAAGAGGGATTTCCACAAGAAGAAGAGTGGAAAGGCATACATTGTCGGTGATTGGCTCGCATACATTGACTCATCTAGTGCCTCATCCGATGATGATAGTGATAGCGAGAAGGTGGCCACAATTGTTATCAATTCTTCATCATCTTCATCGCCACCACCACCATCACCCTCTACACACCTATGCCTTATGGCCAAGGGTGACCGTAAGGTATCGAACAATGATGATAGTAGTGATGATGAGCATGCTAGTGATGATGATAGCGATAGTGATGATAATGAATATGAATCACCTACTTATGATGATCTTGCTAGATTACTAAAACAATACACTAAGATCATTATAAAAACTAGAGCAAAAAATGAAAAGCTAGAGGCTAAAAATGATGCACTTTTAGTAAAATATGATATAGCCGAAAAGGCTAGTGTTGAGCTTAGAGAAGCTAATGATGCTATATCATCCAAACTCAAGGAGCTCAAATCTTCTAAGAAAGAGCTTAAAGATAAACATGATAAACTTGAGAGGACACATAATGAGCTCATCATTAGCCACAACAAGCTAAGAGAAGAATATACCACTCTTAAGGTTAATCATGATACTCTTGTTATTGCTTAAGAATTCTTATCCAATGAGCCGCATGATGCTACTAACGATGTTGTTAAGATTGATATAGCTACATCATGTGATGACTTGATTGTTGAGAGCATTGAGCAAAGTTCTAGTAGCAAGGGCAAGCAAGTGGTTGAAACCAATGATTATGATGAGTTTGTCAGGCTCAAGAATGATAATGAAAAGCTTAAGAAACATCTTGAAGAGCTCAAAGCCACCAAGTCTATTGTGCTAGAAACCATTGTTCATGATGATGGCTTGATCCTTGAGAATGAGAAGCTTAAAGATGAGAACAAGAAGCTCAAGGAAGAGAAGAACAATGATGCTCGCAAGAAAGAAAACAAAAAGCTCAAGTTGGAGAAAGAGCATCTTAAGATTGGATTGAGCAAGTTTACTAGAGGCAAGCATCTTCAAAGTGAGCTACTTATGAACACCGTCATGAAGAAGGATAGAAGTGGCATTGGGTACTTGGCAAATCAAGAGAAGAAGGCTCAAGCTCAACAACAACATAAGCCCAAGCCAAAGCCAAAGAGATGTTTTGAGTGTTGACAAGAAGGCCACTTTGCTCATGAGTGCCAAACTCCACCACCACAACCCTTGCCCAAGCATGCTAGACCTTTTGCCTTCAATGCTCACTACATGCTTAGAAAGGATTCTAGTGGAAAGATGAAAGTGATATTCTTAAGTCCTCCCAACAAGAATAGGCCTAAGAAAATTTAGGTTGAAAAGTCACTTGTTGAGAAGGTGAAGGGCCCTCAACAAGTTTGGGTTCCTAAAGCTTGATCTCTTGTGTGTAGGTGAACTACAAGACCGGTAGAAGTCATTGGGTTATTGATAGTGGTTGCACACAATATATGACCGGTGATCCTCGTATGTTCACCTCACTAGATGAAGAAGTAGATGGGCAAGAGAGAATCACATTTGGAGATAACTCAAAGGGCAATGTCAAAGGATTGGGCAAAGTGGCAATATCAAATGATCATTCCATCTCCAATGTGCTATATGTTGCTTAATTGAGTTTTAACTTGCTATCCGTTGGACAATTATGTGATCTTGGCTTCCAATGCTTGTTTACCGAGAAGGAGGTTGTTGTATCCAAGAAGGATGATGATCATGTGACATTCAAAGGATTTAGATATAACAACCTATATCTAGTGGACTTCACCTCCGAAGATGCAAACTTGAAGACATGCCTATTCACCAAAACAACACTTGGGTGACTATGGCATAGAAGACTTGCTCATGTTGGGATGAGCTCACTTAAGAAGCTAATGAAGACTGATTTGGTGAGAGGGTTGAAGGATGTGAAGTTTGAAAAGGATAAGCTTTGTAGTGCATGTCAAGCCGGCAAGCAAGTTGCAAATACCCATCCAACAAAAGCTTTCATGTCAACCGCAAGAGTGCTAGAACTCCTTCACATGGATTTATTTAGACCAACAACATACAAGAGTTTGGGACGAAATCTTTATTGTCTTGTGATTGTTGATGACTATTCAAGGTATATATGGGTATTCTTCCTTCATGACAAATTCGAAGTTGCATCTTGCTTCAAGAAGTTTACCAAGAGAGCACAAAATGAATTTGAAGTGAAGCTCAAAAAGATAAGAAGTGACAATGGGAAAGAATTTGACAACACAAACATAGAAGCTTATTGTGATGAAGTTGGAATCAAACATGAAGTCTCCGTAACATATACTCCTCAACAAAATGGTGTACTTGAGAGGAAGAACCGAACATTGATCACTCTTGTAAGAACAATGCTTGATGAATACAACACCCTCGAAGCTCTATAGGCGGAAGCAATCAACACTGCATGCTATGCATCCAACCGCCTATTCCTTAAAAAGTTCCTTGGCAAGACACCTTATGAGTTGCTCAATGAGAAGAAGCCGGACGTCTCCTTCTTTAGGGTGTTTGGTTGCAAATGCTACATCTACAAGAAGCGGCAACACCTAGGGAAGTTTCAAAGACGTTGTGATATTGATTTTCTTGTTGGTTACTCATCAAAGTCCAAAGCATATAGAGTATTTAATCATGCCACCGGCTTGGTTGAAGAAACATATGATGTGAAATTTGATGAATCTAATGGCTCCCAAGGAGCACATGAGAATCTTGATGATGTAGGTGATGAACCATTGAGGGAGGCTATGAAGAACATTCTGGTTGGAGACATCAAGCCTAAAGATGATGTACAAGTGATTGATCCACCTTCTTCATCAAGTGTGCCACACGATGGTGAAAAAGATGGGAGAGTAGAAAATGAAGATACTCATGTCTTCCATGAACAAATGGTGGTACAAGCACAAGATGTTGATGCTCCACAACCTCCCCCTCAAGTGGTCAATAGAAGAAATACACCTCTACTTCAAGATCATCCACAAGATATCATCATAGGGAGTCCATCAAAGGGTGTAATGACTCGATCTAAAAAACTTGCTTCATTTATTGCTCATCACTCTTTTGTCTCTTGCTTTGAGCCTACTAAGGTAGAAGAAGCTCTTCAACATCCAGATTGGATAAATGCAAAGCATAAAGAGTTGAACAACTTCACCCGTAATGAAGTTTGGACTCTTGAAGAGCGGCCAAAATGTGCATGAGTCATTAGAACATAGTGTGTGTTCCGAAACAAGCAAGATGATCAAGGTGTTGTTGTGAGGAACAAGGCAAGACTAGTTGCAAAGGGGTTCTCTTAAGTTGAAGGTTTGGATTTTGGAGAGACCTTTGCCCCGGTTGCAAGATTAGAAGCCATCCGTATCCTCCTTACATATGCATCACATCATGAAATAAAACTTGATCAAATGGATGTGAAAAGTGCATTTTTAAATGGCTTTATTAATGAACTAGTCTATGTTGATCAACCTCCCGGGTTTGAAGACCCTAGATATCCTAATCATGTTTATAGGTTGTCCAAGGCACTATATGGGCTTAAGCAAGCCCCAAGAGCTTGGTATGAGCGCCTTCGGGACTTCCTCATTGAGAAGGGCTTCACCATTGGGAAGGTCGATACCATACTATTCGCCATAAAGCTTGATGGGCATATCTTCATTTGTCAAGTGTATGTTGATGATATCATCTTTGGATCATCAAATGAAGATTCATGCAAAGAGTTTGGTGAATTGATGTCGAAAGCGTTCGAGATGTCAATGATTGGAGAGCTTACATTCTTTCTTGGTTTTCAAGTCAAGCAAATGAGAGAAGGGATTTTCATCTCTCAAGAGAAATATACTAATGATCTTCTCAAGAGATTCAAGATGGATGAATGTAAGCCAATCAAGACACCAATGCCAACTAATGGACATCTCGACCTAGATGAGGGAGGTAACCCGGTTGATCAAACTCTCTACCGCTCTATGATTGGTAGCTTGTTATATTTGACTGCATCTAGGCCTAACATCATGTTTAGTGTGTGTTTGTGTGCTAGATTTCAAGTTAATCCTAAGAAAACTCATTTAATTGCCGTAAAAAGAATCCTTAGGTATCTTAAGCACACACCAAGCATTGGCCTTTGGTATCCCAAAGAAGCTATATTTGAATTAGTTGGCTATTCCGATTCGGATTATGTCGGTTGCAAAGTTGATAGAAAGAGCACATCTAGAGGGTGCCATTTGCTTGGTAGATCACTTGTGTCTTGGTCCTCCAAGAAGCAAAATAGTGTGGCTTTGTCCACCGCCGATGTGGAATACATTGCCGCGGGTGCTTGTTGTGAACAAATACTTTACATGAAACAAACTTTGCTAGACTATGGTGTAGTTCTAGATAAAGTACCTCTTTTGTGCGATAATGAAAGTGTGGTCAAACTTGCAAATTATCCGGTTCAACACTCTCGCACCAAGCACATAGATATTCGACATCACTTTCTTGGAGATCATGTTGCTAAAAATGATATATCACTAGAAGGTGTAAGGACCGATGATCAATTGGCGGATATCTTCACTAAACCGCTAGATGAGGCAACATTTTGTAGATTGCGAAATGAGCTCAATGTGCTTGATTTTAGTAACTTCACTAAAAGTTGAGCTTGTGTTGTCCCTTGCATTGCATTGTAATATACAACATGTTTAATGTTTTGTAATGCATATAGAGCTTGTCTAACATGGTTAAGATAACCGCCGAAAAGCATGTGAAGAAGCTTAACCTTGGATCAAAGTTGATAAGCAACTAGATTTACTTTCAAGTATTGCATATGCATGATTGTTATTTGTTGTTTTTCTTCAAATTGCCCTCTTATTGCCTATTTTCTTAAAAAGAATTATAGCATAAGGTAAAATATTTTGAAAAACTTGAGGGTTTGAGAGAGGTCACTCACATCAGTCCCAATGTGTTTATTTGGATCTTATTTGAGTTAGGACTTGATTGGGAACAGGCAGCACAAAGGACTTTGAAGATTTGCTGAAGAAAGAGTGACCGGACGCTGCACCGGACTCTGGAGTCCAGCGTCCAGTCAGTTCACAGGAGGTGAACTTGCTACAAAGGAGTGACCGGACTCTATGTTTTAGCATCCGGTTAGAAGGTTTTCAGCGTCCGGTCGTGTGGAGAAGACGAAGGCTATATTGAATGGACTCTAGGCTGCGTCCGGTCGGTGTCCACCGGATGCGTCCGGTCGTGATTCCAGAGGATTTGGACCTCTCTAGAATCGATCGGACGCTAGGTGGCAGCGTCCGGGCGCTGCCACCAGAGCATCCAGTCAATAGGAAACGTGCGTGATTCTATCTCTTTCCACTTTCCTTTTCTCTCACATTTGGGGCCACCATATAATCCGGATGCGCATTGACCTAACCCCTATTCCTCTCACCGCGCCGACATCGCCCGAACCACCGCCAAGCTCGCCTCCACCGCCGCTGTTCCATGCCGCCGCGCTAGCCGTGCCCCAGCCACCGCCGCCAAGCTCTCCTCCGCCGCCGCAGTCCCGCGTGCACTCGAGCGCCACGCAGCCACACCGCGCGCCACCGCCGCTCCTGCCCATGCGCCGCTCGCAGCTCCCCGCACTGCCACTCCTCGCGCCATCCCCGAGCCGCTGCGAGCTCGTGCCTATCCACGCCTCCCCTGCCCACGCGCCGCCGTGCCACCCGAGCCACACCAACGCCACCCGAGCGCTCCCCTATTGCACCGCGCGCCACCATGTTGTGCCCTGCCTGAGCTACCATGCCTCCACAATAGCAGTGTCGTCCACGTCCAGCGCTGGTAAAGCCCTAACTCTGAAACTCTAGCTGCCCTAGCTTCAGCACAGCGAACCCCCAGCTATCGATTCACCACATCACATTGCAGATCCTCGCCGACCAGCAACCCTAGATCTTTCGGTGGTTCCCCATGCGTCGTTCCTCTTCTCATCGTTTCATCGGATTCGCCAGGTAGCAAGCCCCATGTTTCAATTTTGTACCTAATTGCTTGCTCTATTAAGGTTTCGTATCTCTAGATGCTAATCTAAGTTATTTGTATACCCTATCTATTCCATCATGCAGCGAGCCGGTTCCATTGAGGTGTTAGTGGCAGTTGTTAGTTAACTCGGGGCCAAGCTCACGAGTACGGAACGAGGCCAAGCCTTGAAAGTGACAGTTGATCTTGGTTAGAGGCAGTTGTTTCTTTATCAGGGGCAGTTGATTCTTCTTTGATCCATCAGATGACTCGTACAAATAATGTCGGAGGTGGTCCTGGTGACGAGGATCCGAGGCCCTCGCCTCACCAGCCTATAGAACCTAAAGGCAAGGCGACTAAGAAGTTGGCAGTTAGGAAGCACAAGTATCCAAATGCAGACACAGTGAGAGCCACCACGGTTGCTGAGGCCGCAGAGCATGCCGAGAGAGGAGGTGCTCGCAGTGGAGTTCGGATTGCTGATCCGCTTTCACCAGAGGCAATGGCTTCACTTCAGCGAGTTGAGCGCCTTCATGGTGGTCTAGCTAGGACTCTCATGATTGGCGGACGGCGTGTTGCCATTGATGAGGTTCAGCCTCAGGGGGAGCCACAGCAGCAGCCTCAGCCCGCACAGCAGACTCAGGAGCCTCAGCCAACTCAGCAGACTTAGGAGCCTCAACCAGCACAGTAGTCTCAGGAGGGTGAGCAGGTCCAGCAGGCCGAGGAGACAGAGCCGGCACCACAGCCATAGTTACGCCGCTCTGGTCGTACTCATGTCCCAATTTCACCGAGGCCAGCCACTCAGCGCAGGGGTTCTCGTCCACCGCCTTGACCACAGGGTTTGCCTCTAGTGACCCATCTTGACCTGAGGGCCGCCACGACCAAGCAGGTGCAGCAGCTAAGGTTCATGGACTTTGAGGTGTGGTTTCCACCCAGGTGGGATGAGAGAGCATCAAAGGGATTCTATACACCCCTGCAGGAGGACTTCTATAATGCCTATCTGAACAGCGGAGTAGTTTTCAGATCACAGAGGGTGTGCAACATCAAGTATATTGTTGCAACAGCTGGAGAGCACATTCGCCCCTACCTTGCATATCTGCCAGGGCTGACAGATTTGATTGGATGGACTGGATTATATGTTCCATCTTGGGTTTGTCAGTTCTATGCATCTCTCTGGATTGACCCACATCACAGGTTTATACACTTTGCATTCAGAGGCAGAGACTACCGGTTGATGAGCACCAGGGCCAGGGAGATTCTCAGGCTTTAGGAGTAGCCAGTCAGGCTCCATGAGGTGTGCTATGGATAGACCGCACCCCCTAGACGCCCTCATGGTGGTATGGTACCTCCTACAAACTTGGTTCGTCACTGCTTCACAGAGCCCTTTGGCGAGGGGTCAAGGAGGAACCCCAGTGATCTCACTCCCACTGCTCGAGTGATTGAGGCTATCATGAGGAGGACTTTACTTCCGAGGATGCGATACAGAGAGGGATTGACTCGGATACAGCTCTGGCTTCTCAACTCTCTGATGCAGCAGACAGTCTTTGATATCTGGGATCTTCTTCTATCGGAGATGGAGGACACTATAGCTAAGGGCTTTAGAGGTCACCAACAGCTACCCTATGCTCACTGGGTCACATTCCTTATCCACAGAGTAGTTACTGTTAAGTCGCCTAAGATGATTGCTGAGTACAGTGGTGCCACTATAGAGTTTCATGCTTATAACCTGACTCAGATGATTCACCACAGTACACCACAGGCACCTAGCCAGCCGTGCCATCGTCCAGAGGTGCCAAAGACTGCAGCCTAGTAGGATGATATTATCAGGGGTATTATAGCCACAGAGGAGGAGCGGCTTGCTTAGCAGGAGGGGCTAGTCACTAGCGAGCCTAGTGACAGTTCTGATGATGACTACCAGCCCGTTCCTCAGATGCCTCCATGACGACATGATGCTGATGCCAGTAGCTCTAGTTTAGCGCCACCTGCCCCACAGATAGACCTCGCTCTTCTAGCTATACTTGAGTGGATGAGGTAGGACCAGGCACGATAGGCTTAGGAGACAGCTGCTATATTTGCTTAGTTCCAGACTCGGTAGGATGAGTTCCAGCGCCAGCAGCTAGTCATTCAGCAGCAGACATAGGCTCTACAGCAGCAGTAGCAGGCTATGCACCAGCAGCAGATCCTCATGCAGCATCAGCTTCTCGGATTCATGCAGCATGTAGTGACAGCGATTGGGGCCCCACCGCCACAGGCTTCGCCTCAGCTTGGTCAGCCTGCCACCACTTCGATGACTCCAGTGTTACAGCCTAGTGGGATTTAGAGTCAGGGATAGCCAACAGCATAGTATGCTTCACCGATAGAGCAGGTGTCCCAGTGGTTCGCTTCGCCAGTGGTAGCCCCACAGTTCACACCACTCTAGACGGGCTTCACACTGGCACAGACATCGTCGCTGCTTGAGCTAGACACCTCAGTCTCTAGGAGTCTTGGAGCCTCCTTCAGTGAGTTGACAGGGCAGCCCACTCCTCCATACCTGCATGTTCTAGGTCCTTCTATGGCTGCACCTATCGCAGCAATGACAGAGACGCTCCCCTCCTCAGTGGCATCATCAGAGCCGGCTGCTTCAATTATACCAGCTTCACCTATAGCAGCACTAGTTCCTGATCTAACCTAGACTGCTTTAGCATCACTACCAGCTATAGAGGGTCAGACAGCTCAGAGTTTAGGATCAGACGATGATGGCACCCAGTTCCACCTCGCTCCTTGTACCTCAGCGCCCGGCTTGTCCGCTGTAGCCCCGCCGACCGACCCTTAGGTTTTGGTGTTTGACGCCAAAGGGGAGAGGGTTCGAGTATGTTAGGCTTAGGGGGAGCTACTTATCTAGAGGGAGCTTAGTTATTATATTAGCTTATCTACTTACATTTGGAGTTTTATGTGTGAGATACATTATGCATTCATGTTTACTATATTTATGTGACAGTGATATCTACGTGATCGTGATATATGACATGTGTGCTCTACTTTGAATTCTTTATATGTCATATCACTTGTGCTATGCTCATTTGCCTTTGCTTCTGCGCTTTACTCCGATGCAAATGAGCTTTATCACTTGTACTCATGCTTTTTTCATATCTTTTGAGTACATCATGATGGCTTGGGTCATATAAGCTTGTCTAACACTTTTGTTCTTATTGCCAAAAGCTTATATGAACCAAGCATGTTAAAAACCTCATCTCTTTCACATACTCGAGGTAGTATTGTCATCAATCATAAAAAAGGGAGAGATTGAAAGCATCTAGGCCCCTAGTTGGGTTTCGGTGATTAATGACAATACATGATTACTGTGACTAACGTGTGTTTTGCAGAAACAATTGAGTTAGGTCACGGTAATGGAGATCGATTGGGCAATCAAGGTTGTCAGGCCCCTACGATGGAAATCATTTTGGTTTTCAAAGGATGGACGACAAGGTTAAGGATGGACTAGTTCTAAGTAGGGATGAAAGCGGTACGGATATTTTCCGACCGTATTCGAAACCGAATCCATTTAGAGGGGTTGAGATCTGTCTGTATCCGAGTCCAGATATCCAACATCCGATACCGTATCCATATCCGAATACCCAAATCACATATTTATGATGTCGATATCCAATCGTATCCTATCCGACATAGTTGACACTATCCATATTCGAATCCAAATCCGGACAGAAATATGAAAACAAATGTAATATCGGTGATATCCGTCCGTATCCGATCCGTTTTCATCCCTAGTTCTAAGTGTCGATTGGAGTTGGAGAGATACTTATAGTAGTTTAGGACTTTGTTTTTTCTTTGGCCATACTATTAAGGGGGGTATGAATGGGTAGCTTGACCTAGGTGAGTCTAATGAGTTAAGTGTGGTGCACACTTGTTGAAACTAGCACTAGGTAGCTCCATAACAGCCCTTTGATCTGATGGAGCAAACTTCATTCACATATGATCGAGAGTTGGAAGTGAATGGAGGGTCAAATACTGATTGAACATTGGCTCAGGTGTGACCGGACGTTGGCTCAGGGTCCGGTCAGTTCATTTGACCAAGGTGAAAGCGTTTGGAACTGACCGGACCCTGCGAGGTCATGTCACTGGATGCTGAAGGCCAGCGTCCGGTCGACTCTAGTAAGGTCCTAGAGAGGGAGAATCCTGATCAGACGCTGATCAGGTTCCGGCTACTGACCGGACGCTGATTAGGTTCCGACTACTGACCGGATGCTGCTCAGCAAGTGACCAGACTCTGGAGGTCCAGCGTCCAGTCGACATCAGTAAGGTTCTAGTGAAAGGAAAATGTGACCGCACGCGTCCAGTCAGTGTTGATCAGACGCTACCAGCGTCCGGTCAACTCTTAACCACTGGAGTTCAGGGTGTACTGACCGGTGTGTCTGGTCAACATGACTGGAGCGTTCGGTCACCCCGTAGAGGCACATAACGGTTCATTTTTAGCCGGTGTTATAAATACAACCTCCGCTCTTGTGTGGGGGCACTTTTTCTCATTCCAACAGCTGAAAAACACCTTAGATAGTGCCAAGAAGAGCAAGGTCCTAGTGAGGTGATTGAGATTTGAGAATCCCAAAGAGAGCCCTCATTAGTAAAGATCAAGAGTAGCAAAGTGTGCATCCACCTTCTCATTAGGCTTGTCGTGGTCAAGTGAGAGTTCATGCTTGTTACTCTTGGTGATCGCCATCACCTAGATGGCTTGGTGGTGATTGGGAGCTTGGTGATCACCCAGCGGAGCTTGTGGGTGACCCAACTCAAGTTGTGAGCGATTGTGGGTGATTTACCACGATGGAGTGTCGAAGAATCAACCCATAGAGAGCACTTGATCCTTGCGTGGATGAAGGGGGAGCTACACCCTTGCGTGGGTGCTCCAACAAGGACTAGTGGGGAGTGGTGACTCTCCGATATCTCGGCAAAACATCGCCGCGTTCCTCCTTCTCTATTTACTTTGAGCATTTACTTTGAGCAATTCAATTCATGTCTTTACATTCTTAGAATTGCCATGCTAGAGTAGGATTGGAACTTAGGTTGCAAGTCTTTTGTGCGGTACAACAATTAGAAACACTTTCTAGGCACAAGGGGTTAATTGGACTAACCATAGGATTTAATTGTTGCAAAGAATTTTGGAATTAGCCCAATTCACCCCCCCTCTTGGGCATCTTGATCCTTTCAATATGTTATAGTCTAAGTCTGTCGTTGATCTACATATTTTGCAAATTATTTTGCTATTTAAATAGTGGGTGTAGTACATAACTATTATGATGCGTATTGTCTTTGTCTAATTTAATGTTTATTTTTGTTCCCTCAGCTCTCATGTAATTGTCCTTAAAAAATTTTAGGAAAACATCCGGTGTCAGTTCGGTCTAGATAACAGAAAACTTCGGGGCACTTGAAAGGTCCTAATATGGCTAGAGAGGGGGTGAATAGCCTATTTAAAAATCTACAGATCAACTAGAGCAATTTGATTAGTATGACAAATAGCGAAATGCAAACTTGCTCTAGCTCTACAAGGGTTGCAAGTCACCTATCCAACAATTCTAGTTGCAATGATTACTAGGCACACAACTTGCAGTGTTACTACTCACTAAGAGCTCTCAATCTTGCTACTCTAAAGAGCTCCACTAGATGAACTTAAAATAACAAAGCAAGCTCTTAATTCTAATTACACTAAAGAGCTTGCCACAACTAGTTTGCAACAATATAAATGAGTGAGTAGGGTGATTATACCGCTGTGTAGAGGAGTGGATCAATCACAAGATGAATACTAAATCAATCACTAGGAGAATACCAAGGGGCAAGGGACAACCAATTTTTCTCCCGAGGTTCACGTGCTTGCCAGCATGCTAGTCCCCGTTGTGTTGACCAACACTTGGTGGTTCAGCGGCTAAGAGGTGTTGCACGAACCTCATCCACACAATCGAACACCGCAAGAACCTACCCACAAGTGAGGTAACTCAATGACACGAGCAATCCACTAGAGTTACCTTTTGGCTCTCCGCCGGGGAAGGCACTGTAACACCTCGGGTGTTAGCCTTGCATAACTTGACTTGCATAACATAAGCATGAGCATCAAGCATTCATAAGTCATCATTTACAATTGAAACATCTGATCGAAACATATGAAACATTGCTTGTTATTTCATGTTCCTGGTAACATATGCATATGATCATGTGCAACTAAATGCTAGTGTGTAATGTTGGTCACTATAACACCTTAGCTACACTTAGGTTAACAAAAGGAACCTTGTTCATGAAGACCACATTTCTTGATCAAGCATTTAAGTGTTATTTCATGTGTTGACCTGAATGGCTATATGTGTGACTACTTCATGAAATGCTTGAATGACCTTGCAAATTGTTTTATCATGCTTAGAGTATCATCATGAACAACTTTGGTATTTAGGGCTAGGGCTAAATTGGTCATTTAGCCATAGTTTGAATGTGCATCATGATTTCAAAGTGACATGTTTGACTAAAGTTGAACTAGGTGTTAGAGACCTTGCATGGAGGAGTTCACTAAAGCAAAGTTGTAGTGTTTGACATAAGGAACAACTTTCATTTTTATGTCATGGACTGATTTTGCTTCTAACATGCTTGAATGGGTCCCACAAAAACCAGCAAAAATCCTGTTTTTCAACACTTAGCCATTTTTGTTCTAAGTCATACTCTGACAGTGCTGTCAGCCCGACTTTGGATCGATTTTACTCGGTGTACGATGTGAATTGGAACACGATCTTTGAACAACATTTGTAACTGGTACCTTGGGCTACAAAACTCATGTTGGGCATTTGCACGAAGGAGCCACGGATCAGCGGATATATCGACTTGGAAACGCGCTGTCAGGCCTCTCCGATCGCGTCTGAATCAACTGAATCGGTCGGCACAGTGGCCGACCAGCTTCAGAGCAGGGCCGCCGCGTGGAGGTCCCGTCGGCCGCGCGTCGCCGTTACCCTGACCGCACAGGCCACGCCGCACCCGAGCGAGCCTTCATCACGCCAACGCCCGCCCGCACCCAGCCGCACCCCATTTTCGCGTTTCCTCGGCCTTTCTTCCTCACCGCAGCAGCCGCCGAGCTCTCGGAGCCCCGCCATCGCCTTAGCCGACGCCAGCTCGCCCTCGCTGCTCCTCCACCCCGGCAACGCCTCCACTAGTGCCCCCGCGACTCACTGCGCCCGCCCGTGCCCGTTGACCACGCTCGGTAAGCTCCAGCCGCGTGCACCGGCTCGTCGGAGTCTCGCCGCCGTACTCCGTTATTGTGGCCACGCCGCCACAGTCCCCTTCTCCAAGCGTTAGCTAGTGCGCTAGGTCCGCCGTAGTATCCTAGTGCTCGTCCGAGCCTTAGGTCGGGCCACCGAGGACGTCGCCGGCGTTTTGCCGTGGTCCAGCCTCGCCGTTCCGCCATGGCCGCCGCCGCTAGCTCTAGGGTCAGCAATAGGGCCGGCCAGGTGGCTCAATAGGTTCGTCAGGTCATGTAGGTCCTACCCTGATGACCTCACCGCCGGCGAAGCTTGCCGTCGTCGAGCCGCAGCCGCGCAGTGCCCAACAGCGCCGCTGCTCTGCTCCGTGTCACTGACGCGTGGGGTCCCCTGACCAGCGGGTCCCACCTGTCAGCGACAGCAGTAGAGAGGGCTAATTCATTTTGAATCCAGTTTTTGATTTGTTTTGTTATTTTTGTATCTTCAGTTTGGTAGCTCCAAAAATTGTGAAATAAATATGATTGTGTTGCTTAAGAAGTGTAGTATTTAGGAAAAATATGTTCTTGGCTTCAACAGTAGAAATTTTTGGAGGTTTAAATAGGGATTTCAAATGTGCTTTTGAATGCATTTAAATTTGTTTATTTTATATCTAGAGTTCCTGTGCTCCAAAAATTATGAAATTTTTGTGGTAGGCTATTCTTGTCATACATGAGCTTGGATAAAAATTTGAGAACCAGTGCATGTGTAGATCTATAGTTATAGATTTTTCTTTTATAAATAGTTAATCCTTGCATGAATTTTTATAAATTAAATATGAGTCCAAAATTCATGAAATTTGTTGGAGGTAATCCTAGTACCATATGGATGTTAGGAAAAATAAGAAATCTGTTGCTTGACACTTTTCAATAGGATTTTCCATTTATGCTATTTCAAGCCTTGCTTCCTTATCATTTTTGTATAGGATGTTCTACTTAGTAAAATGACATGAAATTTTTATAGTAGTCCTTTAATAGCATTAGTAAGGCTCTGTAAATTTTTGAGAATTTATTAAGCACATCTGATATATATTTATTATTTACCCTAGATATCTAAATAAAATGATAAAGGCAATTTAATAAATAGTTTGGGCTTTGCCATTATATTATCTTAACTATATTTGGTATGCTTAAACTGTTGGTAGGTTCTAGGTTGTCAAATTGTGAATGGTTACATAAAATAGAGGTGCTATTACTTTATATTGCATGTTAAGTCATTTCCGGACTGATTCTAGAATATGATGAGTTGCATGTTGAAACTGATGTAGACTGTAAAAATGGTTAATAACAAAGTTGTAGAAAATTTGATAAGCTTTCCAGAAAGTCCAAGATCACTAGATTTGGAATTGTAGAACTCCAGTTATGAGTGAAACAAGTAGATACTATTTATGGCATAGTCGATGCTTTGTAGAAGTAGTTAAGTAGTAAGCGAGAAGAGATATGCACCTACTCAAACAACGTGATGCACTTGTTAACATATATGCATTTGTAATACTTATACCATACTCATGCATCTAGGATCGGAGGAAGAGATCACGTTGTTGGAATTCGAAGAAGCGGAGGAAGGGAACCCGCAGGAGGATCCGCAAGCCGCAGCTCCCGAAGGCGTGGAGCAGAACCCTGAAGAGCTTCCGGAGTGCCCTGACCATCGTCCTACTTCCTTTCTGCGAGGCAAGCCCCGGAGCATTATAAGTCTCCCAGTAATTTACGAATGTTTACTTACGTATTTATGATTGATGCATTAGGTTATAAGAGTTGAATGAAACCACTTGATGCATGTACATTCCTTGTCCAGATATTACACCTTTAACCGGTACAGGTCCAGGATCGAATATATTTATGCTTAGCCATGCTTAGACCGGTAGAAGTCGGGTGATGTCCTGTCACCTGCGAGATATAGGTGGATACCGGAGCACGGTTGGCTATATCTGCTATCGTGGAACAGAACCATGAGGTAAAAGTAAATTGAGACCGGACGGGAGGTCGATAGGGAAGCAACAAGGCATGGAGGTCTTGGGTGTGGACTTATCCCCGTCTGTGTCGATTAAGGACCGTACCGTTGTTGGCGCTTCTGACAAGATTGAACGCATGCCTCTCACTTAGCTGGCCGGATAACTCGTTCCGACCGCGAAGCCGAGTAATTCAACTCAGGCCGGGAATCGTTCTGTTGTGCGCTCCTTCCGGGGAACGATCAGACTGAGCCCAAGGGCAGGTTTGGCCTGAGCATCCTGGCATCTGGTGTTCCAGATTGTGCGGCGCGGTACGAACCCGCGAAATGTGTACCTGAGTTGTACCAAAGGTGACCTAAGACTATCGTGGCTGGTAGATCTGGGTTTGTGTTAGGAAGAAATTCCCAGCTGGTTGAAATCGATTCGAATCGCCGTCTCTCCCGGATAGTGAGAAACTTGGCTAGTCCCAACATCGTAGCAGCTATATTATGAAACATGATGGTTCAGGTGAATATGGAATTACAATACCTGCTATGGTTACTATTGTATGCTTCTAAATGATATACCACATGTTTGGCACAGGATAGTTGCAAATCTAGAAATGGATAGTTATAATTACTTGATAAAAGAATCATAATGGTACAACGGGTAATTGCCTTTTTCGCAAAATGTTGTCAAGTTACGTCCACTTATACAGCCTTGCATAATCCTTGGAGTCATTTTATTTCTGGTTCATGATGGGTAAGTCTAGCTGAGTACCTTCTCGTACTCAGGGTTTTTTTCCCATTGTTGCAGATGGCACTGTGTATCATGGTTATTGCAAGAGTTGCTTTTATCCCGCTGTGGATGAGGAGTAAGCCTTGGGCAGGCTTCCTTAGTAATTCCTATCTTTGCTTTTGTGGATCGTGATCTGGCATGGCACTGTATCAAACTACGTTGGAAACTTATCTTTGAACTTATTTGCTTCCGCTTTAATTATCAAACTTGGTTTGTAATAACTTTCTATTCGTACTCTGATGATGAAAAGTATCTGTGAACTTTATGTAATATGTGGCATGAATGTTGAATCCTGTACGATCTTGGTTGTTGTAAATCGTTTATCGAGACCCGTCGTGGTACTCGATGGACTACCGGGTTTATATGGGTTCAAGTATGACAGTGCGACCGCTTGCGGATTGCCATTATACTTGTATTCTTATAAATTGGTCGGTTCTGCGACAGCTGGTATCAGAGCAAGATTCAACGTTAATTGTCACAAGTGTATTTAAAAACAAAAGTTTTTGTTTTCCAAAAACCCTTCTCTAGCAACTATTAGTTATATAATAGGTATTTGAAATCTAAAGTGTGCCATTGATCACTTTCCGTATGCCCAAATTAAGGACTATTAGGTGGCTATTTAAGTACTAACATGGGGGTTTTTACTTCGTCGTCCATACGGCGTGCTATAGTATGGATGCCATTCACTTGAGTGGTAATGTATGGATCAAATGCCTCTACGCCAAGGTAAGATGAGTGTATGACCGCAAGATGTGAGCGTGCGGTCGGGAAGAGTTAGGTTTGGTACGGCTATGTATGCATGCTTGCATGTGTATATGGTACGTATTTAATTGTGGGTTTAAATTCTTGTCGGGTAGATTGATATGGAAGTATATGTAGGGGTATACATATATGGAAGTATTTACAATTACATTCTGCATATTCATTATGGGTTTAGGGCTGAAATGAAGTTTTATGCAGGTACACTAACAACGAAACGTGTAGCTCGACTAGTTACGATATTTATGAGAGAACGTATGTATGCCACCGTGTCTACCGTTAGAAACAAATTTTTCCTAAGTTTGTGAGGACGTACGGAACGAGCATGCATCATGTTAAATTATCATTCACATAGTTACATTTGTTCCTCCCCTTATAAGATTCTTACTCGGTTATGTAACTCTTATCCATTATGGCATTGTCTCACCAAAGGGTACATGTTGATGGTGCAGATGGCACGCACCAAGCAGACTGCTCGCAAGTCCACCGGAGGCAGAGCTCCTAGCCGTCAGCTTGCTCCACGTACCCGTCAACGTCACACGTTCCTTGGAGAGTTTGGGATGCCTACACTCTTATGGAGAGTGCTCAGCTATGTAGGCTATCCTGATGGAATGGAACCCCGCTACTTCTGGGCGAATGAGCGGTTGGGAGAAGGTCTCTTAGTTACTGTGGAGGCCGTTGTTCGTCCCCGAGGTGACGATTCAGAGTGGACAGGCTGGTGTTATGAGTCGACTGGCAGGACTGCTGAAGAAGCAGCTGGCAGGGCAGCCTTTGGAATCCTGAGGGATATCATGGATCGTTTTCCTCAGGAGCTGGCAGCCGCTTTGGTTGGAGTCTTTCCCAGGGGCAATCCCTCCACTGACTCATGGCAGCAGGCTAGAGGAAGACCCTTGGAAATTGGTGCAGCCGAAGGGCAGAACAGCGATAACCCTGCAATGAGCGCCATGTTCGCAATGATGAGAGTATTAGATGGAGTTGAGGGTAGCCTCAGACGTGTGTCTGGTGCTCTTGGTCGTGCCCGCGAAGACCGACGTCAGCTTCAGAGGGAGCACGACGCCGAGATTGAGAGGCTCACCGAAGAGATGACTCGGTTAACTCACCAACGGAATACAGCCTGGTCCAGGGAAGATGTCCTGAGAGCTCGACAGTTTGAGCTGGAACAACAGCTGGCAAATGCGGAAGAATACAATGATAATCTGCATGAAGAGGTTCATCTACTGCACAATCAGCTCCACCCTTATGTACCACCTGGAGCCGCAGAAATGGATCTAGAGGGGTACGAGGAAGAAGAAGAAGTGGCACCTGAAGAAGAAGTAGAACCTGGGGAAGGAGATGATTCTGCGTCTGACCTCGATAGTGATCATGATGAGGATTAGATCGCTTGGCGTGTAGTGGGAAGACTAATGTATCACTTTTATTTATGTAATGGACCTGTAGTTCCAAGTTGGCATTAGTAATCAGACTATCATGTAATGTTAATCGCACGTTTGGACGAACGTCAATGCAATTCCAGTTCTTTGTCGTGAATCATGCTTTAAATTGCATGCGTTATGAGCACGATAAGTGGTCAAATTGGTGATGTCATGTTGCGAGAAAGAATTATTATGCCTCTGTTTTTATTGTGATTTTGAGAATTTTCTCCAAGTAATTTCAGTTTGGCATGAGTATCTAATTCATCTGCAATCTCTGGGCATCAACCAATAATCACTTATTGTTGCAACTTCGCAGATGACGCGCACCCGTGCAGGAGCTAGTAGCAGCCAGGATGGCAACCACGATGACTTGCCACCCCCACCCCCACCGTCTGCTCAGGAGTTCTTTGCCCAGTTCCTGGGTAGCCAGAGGACAATGGAAGAAGCCTTGCGCCTCATCGCGCAAAACACTGCTCGTGGCCACCCACCGCAACCAGGGGCCGAGCCAAATCAACACAGTTCATTCAAGGAGTTTCTGGACACGAAGCCGCCGATCTTCAAGGTGGCTGAGGAACCACTGCAGGCCGATGAGTGGCTGAATACAATCGAGCAGAAGTTTCGTCTGCTAAGGGTCACAGAGCACCTAAAAGCAGAATATGCTTCTCATCAATTGCAAGGACCAGCAGGAATCTGGTGGACGCACTTTCTGTCGTCTCTGCCTGCTAATGCGAGAGTGACCTGGGATCAATTCAAGTTGGCTTTCAGGGGACACCATATTCCCCCGGGCCTGATGCGCATGAAAGCAGCAGAATTTATGAGGCTCACTCAAGGAACCAAGTCACTCACCGAATATATGCACGCATTCAACAACTTGTCAAGATATGCTCCAAGTTTCGTGGATACTGAAGAGAAAAAGATTGAGAGTTTCAAGCGAGGTCTGGGTACCAAATTAATGAAGACTATGGCAAACTCCCGATGTGCCACGTACAATGAATTCATTAGTGATGCCTTGACCCAAGAAAATCACAACAACATGCATGCAGTTGCTAAAGGTCGCAAGAGGGCCTATGAGGCCGGTGCATCCGGATCTTTCCAGTCGAAAGCGCCTATCACAGCTAGGCCACAATTCCGTCCACCTGCACCCAAGTTCAGGCCTCCACCACCGAAAGCTCAGAATAACAGGCCACAGAAACCATTTCGTAAGGCGTTCACTATTGCCTTACCAAAAGGGAATGGTAATCAGGACAGCTCCGCCGGATTCAAAAGCAATCAACCTTGTTTCAACTGCAACCAACTAGGTCATTGGTCCAAGGAGTGCCCCCACCCCAAGAGGAATGGCAACCCCACGCAGAACAATCAGAGGCAGGTGAATGCCAGGGCACGTCAAGGACAAGTGCACTATACCGCTGTAGAGGAAGTGCCCGCCGGAGAAGTTGTCACGGCTGGTATGTTTCTTGTCAACAAGCATCCCGCTGTTGTTTTATTTGATTCGGGAGCTTCTCATTCATTTATGAGTCAAGCATTTGCATCTAGACATGATCAAGAAATAATGGAAGTAAGTAAGGGGGGTTTTAACATAAGTTCAGCAGGGGGTACTGTTACTACCAAAAAGATAGTCAAAAATGTACTCATTTTGATACAAGGGAGGGAGTACACAACAGATTTGATAATATTGCCGGGATTGTCGATAAGTGTAATCTTAGGCATGAATTGGATGAAGGATCATGGTGTTCTTATCGACACTAGCACCCGTACCATCATGTTGAGAGAACCCATGGGAGGGAATGCTTTTCTAGTTCCACTCTCCCGCGAATTCGAACCCCAACATTTAGCCTGTGCTATCCAAGCCACCACCATATGTGATATTCCCGTGGTTTGTGAGTTTCCGGATGTATTTCCAGAGGAATTACCAGGTCTACCACCGGATAGGGATGTAGAATTTAAGATTGAATTAGTGCCAGGTACCGCACCCATATCCAGAAGGCCATATAGAATGCCACCCAATGAGTTAGCAGAACTTAAGGTTCAATTGCAAGATCTATTGGACAAAGGTCTTATCCAACCTAGCTCATCTCCGTGGGGATGTCCAGCACTGTTTGTGAAAAAGAAGGATAAGTCACTGAGGATGTGTGTAGATTACAGACCGCTCAATGCTGTGACCATCAAGAACAAATATCCGTTACCCCGCATCGACATCTTGTTCGATCAGCTAGCAAAGGCAAAAGTATTCTCCAAAATTGACTTAAGATCAGGTTACCATCAGATAAGGATCAGACCGGAGGATATACCTAAAACTGCTTTCTCTACTAGGTACGGCTTATATGAGTATCTGGTTATGTCTTTCGGACTAACAAATGCTCCAGCCTATTTCATGTACCTAATGAACTCGGTATTCATGCCCGAACTTGATAAGTTCGTGGTCGTGTTTATCGATGACATATTGATTTATTCAGAAACTGAGTCAGATCATGAAGAGCATCTGAGGATTGTCCTATCTAGACTAAGGGAGCATAAGCTATATGCCAAGTTTAGCAAATGTGAATTTTGGATGAGCAAAGTACCTTTCTTAGGTCACATATTATCAAAAGATGGAATCTTAGTAGACCCATCAAAAGTACAGGAGGTCATGGATTGGAAAGCCCCAACTTCGGTGCATGAAGTTCGGAGTTTTCTAGGGTTAGCAGGATACTATCGTCGGTTTATTCTAGACTTCTCGAAGATAGCTAAGCCTATGACCAGACTACTTCAGAAAGATGAGAAATACAAGTGGACACCCGAATGTGAAACAGCTTTTCACACTCTCAGAACTTTGTTGACTACAGCACCAGTGCTAGCACAACCAGACATTGAAAAGCCTTTTGATGTATTTTGTGATGCATCAGGAATAGGTTTGGGATGTGTACTTATGCAAGAAGGGAGAGTAATTGCATATGCCTCTCGGCAACTGAGAAAACATGAAGTCAACTACCCTACACATGATTTGGAACTTGCAGCTGTTGTCCATGCATTAAAGATATGGAGACATTACTTGTTGGGCAATGTATGTCATATCTTTACTGACCACAAAAGCCTCAAGTATATCTTTACCCAGCCAGAACTGAACATGAGGCAACGTAGATGGTTGGAATTGATTAAGGACTATAATTTGGAAGTGCATTACCATCCGGGTAAAGCTAATGTAGTAGCCGATGCACTTAGTCGAAAGTCCCATTGCAACACAGTGGAAGCGCTATTGGAAGATGGATTCAACTTGCTACATCCTGCTGTATTACACAATATCACAATCAGTTGTTCGCTTGAAGGCAAAATCATAGAGCTACAACAGACTGATGTAGGAATAAGTCACATAAAGAGAAAAATGCAAGAGCAAGAAACAAAACATTTTAGATTGGACGAAAGAGGTGTATTATGGTTTGAGGACCGACTAGTGGTGCCGAAAGACCGTGAGCTAAGGAATCAGATTTTAGAAGAAGCTCACTCGTCCAAATTGTCTATCCACCCGGGTAGTAGTAAAATGTATCAGGATCTAAGAAACCGTTTTTGGTGGACTAAGATGAAGAAAGAGATCGCAGCCTATGTTGCTAGGTGTGATAACTGCAGCAGAGTGAAAGCCGTCCATATGAAAACCGCTGGATTACTGCAGCCATTGCCTATTCCAGGATGGAAATGGGAGGAAACCAGCATGGACTTTATCACAGGCCTTCCAACAACGCCCCAAGGTCACGATTCAATCTGGGTCATTGTTGATCGTCTCACCAAGTCAGCACACTTCATACCAGTGAACACGCGGTATATAGTTGGGAAATACGCTGAAATATATGTTGCCCAGATCGTGAGATTGCATGGAGTACCCAGGACCATAATCTCGGATAGAGGACCACAGTTCATAGCTCGTTTCTGGGAGCACTTACACCAAGCTTTGGGAACCAAGCTAATCAGAAGCTCCGCTTATCATCCGCAAACATCAGGACAGACAGAGCGAGTAAACCAAATCCTAGAAGATTTACTTAGGGCTTGTGTTATATCTTCAAAAGGTTCATGGGAGAAATGGCTACCTTTAGCTGAATTCTCCTATAACAACAGTTATCAAGCGAGTATCAAAATGGCTCCATTTGAAGCCTTATATGGCAGAAAGTGCAGAACTCCATTGAATTGGATTGAGCCCGGTGAAAGGAGATATTTTGGTATTGATTTTGTCAATGAAGCCGAAGAACAAGTACGTATCATCCAACAACACATGAAGGCAGCTCAATCAAGACAGAAGAGTTATGCCGATCGAAGAAGAAGACCACTAACTTTTGAAGTAGGTGGCTATGTGTACTTGAGAGTATCACCCATGAAAGGTGTGAAGAGATTTGGGGTGAAAAAGAAGCTTTCACCAAGATATGTAGGGCCATACAAAATTTTGGAACGAAAAGGAAATGTTGCGTACAAGCTACAACTACCACCAGAGATGAGTGCAATCTTTGATGTGTTCCATGTGTCTCAGCTAAAGAAATGTCTTCGAGTACCGGAAGAAGCTATTGCACCCACCAACGTGCAGCTCCAATCGGATTTGACCTATGAAGAAAAGCCAATTCGAGTATTAGAAGTGATGGAGAGAGTAACAAGGAGTAAGATCATTAAGTTCTATAAGGTGGTGTGGAACCATCATAGTGAACAAGATGCTACAAGGGAAAGAGAAGATTATCTGCAAGAAGTTTATCCCGCCTTTTTCCAAGAATGGTAGGTCTTGCAAATCTCGGGACGAGATTTTTATAAGGGGGAGGGGCTGTAACACCTCGGGTGTTAGCCTTGCATAACTTGACTTGCATAACATAAGCATGAGCATCAAGCATTCATAAGTCATCATTTACAATTGAAACATCTGATCGAAACATATGAAACATTGCTTGTTATTTCATGTTCCTGGTAACATATGCATATGATCATGTGCAACTAAATGCTAGTGTGTAATGTTGGTCACTATAACACCTTAGCTACACTTAGGTTAACAAAAGGAACCTTGTTCATGAAGACCACATTTCTTGATCAAGCATTTAAGTGTTATTTCATGTGTTGACCTGAATGGCTATATGTGTGACTACTTCATGAAATGCTTGAATGACCTTGCAAATTGTTTTATCATGCTTAGAGTATCATCATGAACAACTTTGGTATTTAGGGCTAGGGCTAAATTGGTCATTTAGCCATAGTTTGAATGTGCATCATGATTTCAAAGTGACATGTTTGACTAAAGTTGAACTAGGTGTTAGAGACCTTGCATGGAGGAGTTCACTAAAGCAAAGTTGTAGTGTTTGACATAAGGAACAACTTTCATTTTTATGTCATGGACTGATTTTGCTTCTAACATGCTTGAATGGGTCCCACAAAAACCAGCAAAAATCCTGTTTTTCAACACTTAGCCATTTTTGTTCTAAGTCATACTCTGACAGTGCTGTCAGCCCGACTTTGGATCGATTTTACTCGGTGTACGATGTGAATTGGAACACGATCTTTGAACAACATTTGTAACTGGTACCTTGGGCTACAAAACTCATGTTGGGCATTTGCACGAAGGAGCCACGGATCAGCGGATATATCGACTTGGAAACGCGCTGTCAGGCCTCTCCGATCACGTCTGAATCAACTGAATCGGTCGGCACAGTGGCCGACCAGCTTCAGAGCAGGGCCGCCGCGTGGAGGTCCCGTCGGCCGCGCGTCGCCGTTACCCTGACCGCACAGGCCACGCCGCACCCGAGCGAGCCTTCATCACGCCAACGCCCGCCCGCACCCAGCCGCACCCCATTTTCGCGTTTCCTCGGCCTTTCTTCCTCACCGCAGCAGCCGCCGAGCTCTCGGAGCCCCGCCATCGCCTTAGCCGACGCCAGCTCGCCCTCGCTGCTCCTCCACCCCGGCAACGCCTCCACTAGTGCCCCTGCGACTCACTGCGCCCGCCCGTGCCCGTTGACCACGCTCGGTAAGCTCCAGCCGCGTGCACCGGCTCGTCGGAGTCTCGCCGCCGTACTCCGTTATTGTGGCCACGCCGCCACAGTCCCCTTCTCCAAGCGTTAGCTAGTGCGCTAGGTCCGCCGTAGTATCCTAGTGCTCGTCCGAGCCTTAGGTCGGGCCACCGAGGACGTCGCCGGCGTTTTGCCGTGGTCCAGCCTCGCCGTTCCACCATGGCCGCCGCCGCTAGCTCTAGGGTCAGCAATAGGGCCGGCCAGGTGGCTCAATAGGTTCGTCAGGTCATGTAGGTCCTACCCTGATGACCTCACCGCCGGCGAAGCTTGCCGTCGTCGAGCCGCAGCCGCGCAGTGCCCAGCAGCGCCGCTGCTCTGCTCCGTGTCACTGACGCGTGGGGTCCCCTGACCAGCGGGTCCCACCTGTCAGCGACAGCAGTAGAGAGGGCTAATTCATTTTGAATCCAGTTTTTGATTTGTTTTGTTATTTTTGTATCTTCAGTTTGGTAGCTCCAAAAATTGTGAAATAAATATGATTGTGTTGCTTAAGAAGTGTAGTATTTAGGAAAAATATGTTCTTGGCTTCAACAGTAGAAATTTTTGGAGGTTTAAATAGGGATTTCAAATGTGCTTTTGAATGCATTTAAATTTGTTTATTTTATATCTAGAGTTCCTGTGCTCCAAAAATTATGAAATTTTTGTGGTAGGCTATTCTTGTCATACATGAGCTTGGATAAAAATTTGAGAACCAGTGCATGTGTAGATCTATAGTTATAGATTTTTCTTTTATAAATAGTTAATCCTTGCATGAATTTTTATAAATTAAATATGAGTCCAAAATTCATGAAATTTGTTGGAGGTAATCCTAGTACCATATGGATGTTAGGAAAAATAAGAAATCTGTTGCTTGACACTTTTCAATAGGATTTTCCATTTATGCTATTTCAAGCCTTGCTTCCTTATCATTTTTGTATAGGATGTTCTACTTAGTAAAATGACATGAAATTTTTATAGTAGTCCTTTAATAGCATTAGTAAGGCTCTGTAAATTTTTGAGAATTTATTAAGCACATCTGATATATATTTATTATTTACCCTAGATATCTAAATAAAATGATAAAGGCAATTTAATAAATAGTTTGGGCTTTGCCATTATATTATCTTAACTATATTTGGTATGCTTAAACTGTTGGTAGGTTCTAGGTTGTCAAATTGTGAATGGTTACATAAAATAGAGGTGCTATTACTTTATATTGCATGTTAAGTCATTTCCGGACTGATTCTAGAATATGATGAGTTGCATGTTGAAACTGATGTAGACTGTAAAAATGGTTAATAACAAAGTTGTAGAAAATTTGATAAGCTTTCCAGAAAGTCCAAGATCACTAGATTTGGAATTGTAGAACTCTAGTTATGAGTGAAACAAGTAGATACTATTTATGGCATAGTCGATGCTTTGTAGAAGTAGTTAAGTAGTAAGCGAGAAGAGATATGCACCTACTCAAACAACGTGATGCACTTGTTAACATATATGCATTTGTAATACTTATACCATACTCATGCATCTAGGATCGGAGGAAGAGATCACGTTGTTGGAATTCGAAGAAGCGGAGGAAGGGAACCCGCAGGAGGATCCGCAAGCCGCAGCTCCCGAAGGCGTGGAGCAGAACCCTGAAGAGCTTCCGGAGTGCCCTGACCATCGTCCTACTTCCTTTCTGCGAGGCAAGCCCCGGAGCATTATAAGTCTCCCAGTAATTTACGAATGTTTACTTACGTATTTATGATTGATGCATTAGGTTATAAGAGTTGAATGAAACCACTTGATGCATGTACATTCCTTGTCCAGATATTACACCTTTAACCGGTACAGGTCCAGGATCGAATATATTTATGCTTAGCCATGCTTAGACCGGTAGAAGTCGGGTGATGTCCTGTCACCTGCGAGATATAGGTGGATACCGGAGCACGGTTGGCTATATCTGCTATCGTGGAACAGAACCATGAGGTAAAAGTAAATTGAGACCAGACGGGAGGTCGATAGGGAAGCAACAAGGCATGGAGGTCTTGGGTGTGGACTTATCCCCGTCTGTGTCGATTAAGGACCGTACCGTTGTTGGCGCTTCTGACAAGATTGAACGCATGCCTCTCACTTAGCTGGCCGGATAACTCGTTCCGACCGCGAAGCCGAGTAATTCAACTCAGGCCGGGAATCGTTCTGTTGTGCGCTCCTTCCGGGGAACGATCAGACTGAGCCCAAGGGCAGGTTTGGCCTAAGCATCCTGGCATCTGGTGTTCCAGATTGTGCGGCGCGGTACGAACCCGCGAAATGTGTACCTGAGTTGTACCAAAGGTGACCTAAGACTATCGTGGCTGGTAGATCTGGGTTTGTGTTAGGAAGAAATTCCCAGCTGGTTGAAATCGATTCGAATCGCCGTCTCTCCCGGATAGTGAGAAACTTGGCTAGTCCCAACATCGTAGCAGCTATATTATGAAACATGATGGTTCAGGTGAATATGGAATTACAATACCTGCTATGGTTACTATTGTATGCTTCTAAATGATATACCACATGTTTGGCACAGGACAGTTGCAAATCTAGAAATGGATAGTTATAATTACTTGATAAAAGAATCATAATGGTACAACGGGTAATTGCCTTTTTCGCAAAATGTTGTCAAGTTACGTCCACTTATACAGCCTTGCATAATCCTTGGAGTCATTTTATTTCTGGTTCATGACGGGTAAGTCTAGCTGAGTACCTTCTCGTACTCAGGGTTTTTTTTCCCATTGTTGCAGATGGCACTGTGTATCATGGTTATTGCAAGAGTTGCTTTTATCCCGCTGTGGATGAGGAGTAAGCCTTGGGCAGGCTTCCTTAGTAATTCCTATCTTTGCTTTTGTGGATCGTGATCTGGCATGGCACTGTATCAAACTACGTTGGAAACTTATCTTTGAACTTATTTGCTTCCGCTTTAATTATCAAACTTGGTTTGTAATAACTTTCTATTCGTACTCTGATGATGAAAAGTATCTGTGAACTTTATGTAATATGTGGCATGAATGTTGAATCCTGTACGATCTTGGTTGTTGTAAATCGTTTATCGAGACCCGTCGTGGTACTCGACGGACTACCGGGTTTATATGGGTTCAAGTATGACAGTGCGACCGCTTGCGGATTGCCATTATACTTGTATTCTTATAAATTGGTCGGTTCTGCGACAGGCACAAGATCCCTCACAGTCACCACGACCGGGGCCAGAGACAATCACCAACCTCCGCTCAACGATCCTCGCTGCTCCAAGCCGTCTAGATGGCGGCAACCACCAAGAGTAACAAGTGAATCATGCAGCGAAACACGAATGCCAAGTGCCACTAGATGCAATCACTCAAGCAATGCACTTGGATTCTCTCCCAATCTTACAATGATGATGAAACAATGATGGAAATGAGTGGGAGGGCTTTGGCTAAGCTCACAAGGTTGCTATGTCAATGCAAATGTCCAAGAGAGTGAGCTTGAGCTGGCCATAGGGCTTTAATAGAAGCCCACATGAAATAGAGCCGTTGTACCCCTTCACTGGGAACAACACGGGATGACCGGACGCGTCGGTTATATCGACCGGACGCTGGACCTCAGCATTCGGTCAACGGATGCTCACCACGTGTCACCTCTGTTCAACCTTAGTCACTTGATCTCAACAGTCAAGTGATGACCAGACGCAGCTACTCAAACTGACCGAACGCAGCAACCCTAGCGTCCGGTTGTTTCCAGTAAGGTACCAGTCGCGTTCGGTCGGTCATGATCGAACGCAGCGTCAGCGTCCGGTCCTTCTCCAACTTTTCTGTGTCACCTACGTCACCGTACGTTAGCCTATCTGGACTCAGACCATGAGCGTCTGGTCAGTTTACATGCCAGCGTTCAATCACAAGACCGAGCCGTGTGCATACTGTTGTCACTGACCAAACTCTAAACCCAGCGTCCGGTCACTGCACCACCAGCGTCCGGTTACTCTGTGAACCCCTGTCTTTTCTGTATAGGGTGTCGGTGACACCGTCGGACTGTTCGCACTCTACAAGCAGAGACTCCACCGGTGAAGTTCCTAACCCTTGCTCAAATGTGCCAACCACCAACTGTATCACCTTGTGCACATGTGTTAGCATATTTTCACAAATACTTTCAAGGGTGTTAGCACTCCACTAGATCCTAAATGCATATGCAATAAGTTAGAGCATCTAGTGGCACTTTGATAGCCGTATTTCAATACGAGTTTCACCCCTCTTAATTGTATGGCTATTTAACCTAAATGTGATCACACTTGCTAAGTGTCTTGATCACCGAAATAAAATGGCTCCTACTATTTATACCTTTGCCTTGAGCCTTTTGTTTTACCCTTTCTTCTTTTCAAGTTCAAGCATTTGATCATCACCATGCCATCACCATCATCATGATCTTCGTCATTACTTCATCACTTGGAGTAGTGCTACATATCTCATAATCACTTTGATAAACTAGGTTAGCACTTAGGGTTTCATCAATTAACCAAAACCAAACTAGAGCTTTCAATCTCCCCCTTTTTGGTAATTGATGACAACCCTTACACAAAGATATGAATTGAGATTTATTTGAATCCACGTTGCTTTCCCAAGCATATTTACCATGTGTAAAGGATATGGACAAGTTTCATGAATCCCAAATGGTAGCAATTACTCCCCTTACATATGTGCTAAGAGTTTGGATTGTAGCTTGCACATATGCTTAGATTGGAAATATAGGAGACAATTTCTACCGTATGATGCTACGGTATAAGAGATGGACCTTTGAAGCGGATACCAATCGGAGTGCACCAATATACCATCCTTAGCACCATTAGTAACTATATATACACAAAAACTAGAATACCCCATGAGATCAACATTACAAGCAAGGGTCTAGTTTCCATGAAATGAACATAAATCTAGTTACTTTAGCCTATGCATGCTAGTTTTTCATTTCACCATTCAAGCATATAACTAGCATACACCACATAAGCATGGATATTGAAATTTAGAACTTGCTATGCAAGCAAATATATGAAATGCACATCAAAATGCAACATAGAAGTTTATGAGCTTGCTCCCCCTACTTGTGTGCATTTTTTTATTTTTCCCTTTACAATGTCATTTCATTTGTTTGCTTCTCCTATCTTACTATCTTTGTGAATTTCTCTCCCCCTTTGTCAACAATTAGCACAAAAGGTGAGCTCAAATTATAGATAGGTTGGGGTGAAACCATGTGGAATGAGGATCATTTTCCAATTTGGTTCAATCTAGACTACTTGCAAAAGATATTTAACTCGGTTTGATCCAAGGACAAGCTTCTTCACACCTCCAAATAAGGGTTATCTTGTACATGTTGAGTTAAACACTTATAGCTTATTTTCTAGATCAAACACTAGGTTTACAAGTCCACAAACATGTCATATGCTACCACTAGATCATTTCAAGCATACAAGCAATAGTGGTACCATACAAGCATAAAATTCATTTGATTTTCATGAATGAGCCTATTCAAATGTGAAAAATGTCTAGATGCACTAAACATGTCCTTAGCAAGGATGTATGCCATGCCAATCAACCTTTACCTTGGATTGCTTGAAGGAGAGGCATGTCATATAAGTGGGGGGTGCATCAACACATATTGGAGAAGTCAAATATGTTCAATTCATTCCTTAGCTTGTAAAACCTCTTTTCATCAAGTGGCTTGGTGAAGATATCGGTAAGTTGATCTTCAGTGCCCACACTCTCAATGCAAATGTCTCCTTTTTGTTGGTGATCTCTTATGAAATGATGGCGGACATCAATATGCTTTGTTCTTGAATGTTGAACCGGGTTGTTGGTGAGCTTTACGGCACTCTCATTGTCACATAGCAATGGCACTTGCTTGAATTTAATTCCAAAGTCACTCAAAGTAGCCTTCATCCAAAGTAATTGAGCACAACAACTATCGGCCGAAATGTACTCCGCTTCGGCGGTTGAAAGTGCTATACTATTTTGCTTCTTTGATGACCAAGGCACAAGTGATCTTTTCAATAGTTGACATGTGCCCGATATGCTCTTTCTCTCAACTTTGCATCCCGCATGATCGGAGTTCGAATATCCAATCAACTCAAATCTTGCTCCTTTGGGATACCACAATCCAACATTTTGTGTATGCTTCAAGTACCTCAATATTCTCTTTGTTGCTTTCGAATGACTTTCTCTTGGTGAGGCTTAGAATCTAGCACACATGCATACACTAAACATCACATCCGGTCTTGATGCGGTCACATAGAGTAGGCTTCCAATCATAGACCGATACATCTTTTGATCCACCATGTTGCCACTACCATCACTATCCAAGCTTTCACTTGTCCCCATTGGTGTACTGATAGCTTTACTATCATCCATTCCAAACTTCTTGAGCATGTCCTTCATATACTTGCCTTGACTCACAAATGTGCCATTCTTCATTTGCTTGATTTGAAGACCAAGGAAGTAGCTAAGCTCTCCAATCATGGACATCTCAAACTCACTTGCCATCATCTTGCCAAACTCCTCACAAAAATCTTGATTTGTTGACCCAAAAATGATATCATCAACATAAATTTGCATTACAAACAAGTCATTTCCAAGCTTCTTGGTGAAGAGAGTGGTGTCAACATTTCCCATCTTAAATCCCTTAGAGAGTAGGAAATCTCTCAATCTCTCATACCATGCTCTATGTGCTTGTTTTAATCCATACAAAGTCTTTCTCAACTTGTAAACATGGTTGGATTTCTTCTCATCTTTAAAACCGGGAGGTTGCTCAAGATACACAAGCTCATTGATGTACCCATTGAGAAATGCACTCTTCACATCTATTTGGTACAACTTGATGTTGTGGTCACAAGCATAGGCTAACAAGATCCTAATTGCTTCCAATCTTGCAACCGAGACATATGTTTCTCTAAAGTCAAGACCTTCAACTTGAGTGTAACCTTGAACCACTAATCTTGCTTTGTTCCTTATTACAATCCCATCTTGATCTTGCTTGTTCCAAAAGACCCACTTGGTTCCAATCATATTATGATTCTTAGGCCTCTCAACTAACGCTCATACTTGGTTTCTTATGAAGTTGTTTAGCTCTTCATGCATAGCATTGACCCAATCAATATCCTTCAAAGCTTCATCTATCTTCTTAGGTTCAATTGATGACACAAATAAGAAATGCTCACAAAATAAAGCCAATCTTGATCTAGTTTGTACACCTCTTGAAATATCACCAATGATAGTGTCCAAGGGATGATCTCTTGCAACATTGGTTGGTTGAAGCACTTGCACTTGATTGCTTGCATTTGATAGATCACTTGGTTGAGATGATGAACTAGCCACTTGTTGTTGATCTTGCACTTTGTCATCACTAGTTCTTGCTTGAACTTGATTATGAGAACCACTAGCTTGCACATTTGAGTTAGAGAGCACTTGATTCTTGTCATCTTCAACATCAATCATCTCTCTAGGCCTTATATCACCAATGTCTATGTTCTTCATTGCATTGACTAATTGAGTGCCTCTTACATCATCTACATTCTCATCTTCCTCTTGGGAACCATTTGTTTCATCAAACTCCACATCATGAACCTCCTCAAGAGTACTACTAGCCAAATTCCAAACTCTATAAGCCTTGCTAGTAGTGGAGTAACCAAGCAAGAAACTGTGGCAGAACCTCCTAAGTTATAGGGCCCACATACACCTGTCACTGTCCGACGACCTTTGACATTTATGCATATGTTTCCATTAACTTAAAAAGACTGTCGGGTGTCCTCGGGGAACCCCGAATCATCCACGATTTCCGAGCAGGATCACGTTACAGAGTCATGAGAGTGACCTGGGATCAATTCAAGTTGGCTTTCAGGGGACACCATATTCCCCCGGGCCTGATGCGCATGAAAGCAGCAGAATTTATGAGGCTCACTCAAGGAACCAAGTCACTCACCGAATATATGCACGCATTCAACAACTTGTCAAGATATGCTCCAAGTTTCGTGGATACTGAAGAGAAAAGATTGAGAGTTTCAAGCGAGGTCTGGGTACCAAATTAATGAAGACTATGGCAAACTCCCGATGTGCCACGTACAATGAATTCATTAGTGATGCCTTGACCCAAGAAAATCACAACAACATGCATGCAGTTGCTAAAGGTCGCAAGAGGGCCTATGAGGCCGGTGCATCCGGATCTTTCCAGTCGAAAGCGCCTATCACAGCTAGGCCACAATTCCGTCCACCTGCACCCAAGTTCAGGCCTCCACCACCGAAAGCTCAGAATAACAGGCCACAGAAACCATTTCGTAAGGCGTTCACTATTGCCTTACCAAAAGGGAATGGTAATCAGGACAGCTCCGCCGGATTCAAAAGCAATCAACCTTGTTTCAACTGCAACCAACTAGGTCATTGGTCCAAGGAGTGCCCCCACCCCAAGAGGAATGGCAACCCCACGCAGAACAATCAGAGGCAGGTGAATGCCAGGGCACGTCAAGGACAAGTGCACTATACCGCTGTAGAGGAAGTGCCCGCCGGAGAAGTTGTCACGGCTGGTATGTTTCTTGTCAACAAGCATCCCGCTGTTGTTTTATTTGATTCGGGAGCTTCTCATTCATTTATGAGTCAAGCATTTGCATCTAGACATGATCAAGAAATAATGGAAGTAAGTAAGGGGGGTTTTAACATAAGTTCAGCAGGGGGTACTGTTACTACCAAAAGATAGTCAAAAATGTACTCATTTTGATACAAGGGAGGGAGTACACAACAGATTTGATAATATTGCCGGGATTGTCGATAAGTGTAATCTTAGGCATGAATTGGATGAAGGATCATGGTGTTCTTATCGACACTAGCACCCGTACCATCATGTTGAGAGAACCCATGGGAGGGAATGCTTTTCTAGTTCCACTCTCCCGCGAATTCGAACCCCAACATTTAGCCTGTGCTATCCAAGCCACCACCATATGTGATATTCCCGTGGTTTGTGAGTTTCCGGATGTATTTCCAGAGGAATTACCAGGTCTACCACCGGATAGGGATGTAGAATTTAAGATTGAATTAGTGCCAGGTACCGCACCCATATCCAGAAGGCCATATAGAATGCCACCCAATGAGTTAGCAGAACTTAAGGTTCAATTGCAAGATCTATTGGACAAAGGTCTTATCCAACCTAGCTCATCTCCGTGGGGATGTCCAGCACTGTTTGTGAAAAAGAAGGATAAGTCACTGAGGATGTGTGTAGATTACAGACCGCTCAATGCTGTGACCATCAAGAACAAATATCCGTTACCCCGCATCGACATCTTGTTCGATCAGCTAGCAAAGGCAAAAGTATTCTCCAAAATTGACTTAAGATCAGGTTACCATCAGATAAGGATCAGACCGGAGGATATACCTAAAACTGCTTTCTCTACTAGGTACGGCTTATATGAGTATCTGGTTATGTCTTTCGGACTAACAAATGCTCCAGCCTATTTCATGTACCTAATGAACTCGGTATTCATGCCCGAACTTGATAAGTTCGTGGTCGTGTTTATCGATGACATATTGATTTATTCAGAAAACTGAGTCAGATCATGAAGAGCATCTGAGGATTGTCCTATCTAGACTAAGGGAGCATAAGCTATATGCCAAGTTTAGCAAATGTGAATTTTGGATGAGCAAAGTACCTTTCTTAGGTCACATATTATCAAAGATGGAATCTTAGTAGACCCATCAAAAGTACAGGAGGTCATGGATTGGAAAGCCCCAACTTCGGTGCATGAAGTTCGGAGTTTTCTAGGGTTAGCAGGATACTATCGTCGGTTTATTCTAGACTTCTCGAAGATAGCTAAGCCTATGACCAGACTACTTCAGAAAGATGAGAAATACAAGTGGACACCCGAATGTGAAACAGCTTTTCACACTCTCAGAACTTTGTTGACTACAGCACCAGTGCTAGCACAACCAGACATTGAAAAGCCTTTTGATGTATTTTGTGATGCATCAGGAATAGGTTTGGGATGTGTACTTATGCAAGAAGGGAGAGTAATTGCATATGCCTCTCGGCAACTGAGAAAACATGAAGTCAACTACCCTACACATGATTTGGAACTTGCAGCTGTTGTCCATGCATTAAAGATATGGAGACATTACTTGTTGGGCAATGTATGTCATATCTTTACTGACCACAAAAGCCTCAAGTATATCTTTACCCAGCCAGAACTGAACATGAGGCAACGTAGATGGTTGGAATTGATTAAGGACTATAATTTGGAAGTGCATTACCATCCGGGTAAAGCTAATGTAGTAGCCGATGCACTTAGTCGAAAGTCCCATTGCAACACAGTGGAAGCGCTATTGGAAGATGGATTCAACTTGCTACATCCTGCTGTATTACACAATATCACAATCAGTTGTTCGCTTGAAGGCAAAATCATAGAGCTACAACAGACTGATGTAGGAATAAGTCACATAAAGAGAAAAATGCAAGAGCAAGAAACAAAACATTTTAGATTGGACGAAAGAGGTGTATTATGGTTTGAGGACCGACTAGTGGTGCCGAAAGACCGTGAGCTAAGGAATCAGATTTTAGAAGAAGCTCACTCGTCCAAATTGTCTATCCACCCGGGTAGTAGTAAAATGTATCAGGATCTAAGAAACCGTTTTTGGTGGACTAAGATGAAGAAAGAGATCGCAGCCTATGTTGCTAGGTGTGATAACTGCAGCAGAGTGAAAGCCGTCCATATGAAAACCGCTGGATTACTGCAGCCATTGCCTATTCCAGGATGGAAATGGGAGGAAACCAGCATGGACTTTATCACAGGCCTTCCAACAACGCCCCAAGGTCACGATTCAATCTGGGTCATTGTTGATCGTCTCACCAAGTCAGCACACTTCATACCAGTGAACACGCGGTATATAGTTGGGAAATACGCTGAAATATATGTTGCCCAGATCGTGAGATTGCATGGAGTACCCAGGACCATAATCTCGGATAGAGGACCACAGTTCATAGCTCGTTTCTGGGAGCACTTACACCAAGCTTTGGGAACCAAGCTAATCAGAAGCTCCGCTTATCATCCGCAAACATCAGGACAGACAGAGCGAGTAAACCAAATCCTAGAAGATTTACTTAGGGCTTGTGTTATATCTTCAAAAGGTTCATGGGAGAAATGGCTACCTTTAGCTGAATTCTCCTATAACAACAGTTATCAAGCGAGTATCAAAATGGCTCCATTTGAAGCCTTATATGGCAGAAAGTGCAGAACTCCATTGAATTGGATTGAGCCCGGTGAAAGGAGATATTTTGGTATTGATTTTGTCAATGAAGCCGAAGAACAAGTACGTATCATCCAACAACACATGAAGGCAGCTCAATCAAGACAGAAGAGTTATGCCGATCGAAGAAGAAGACCACTAACTTTTGAAGTAGGTGGCTATGTGTACTTGAGAGTATCACCCATGAAAGGTGTGAAGAGATTTGGGGTGAAAAAGAAGCTTTCACCAAGATATGTAGGGCCATACAAAATTTTGGAACGAAAAGGAAATGTTGCGTACAAGCTACAACTACCACCAGAGATGAGTGCAATCTTTGATGTGTTCCATGTGTCTCAGCTAAAGAAATGTCTTCGAGTACCGGAAGAAGCTATTGCACCCACCAACGTGCAGCTCCAATCGGATTTGACCTATGAAGAAAAGCCAATTCGAGTATTAGAAGTGATGGAGAGAGTAACAAGGAGTAAGATCATTAAGTTCTATAAGGTGGTGTGGAACCATCATAGTGAACAAGATGCTACAAGGGAAAGAGAAGATTATCTGCAAGAAGTTTATCCCGCCTTTTTCCAAGAATGGTAGGTCTTGCAAATCTCGGGACGAGATTTTTATAAGGGGGAGGGGCTGTAACACCTCGGGTGTTAGCCTTGCATAACTTGACTTGCATAACATAAGCATGAGCATCAAGCATTCATAAGTCATCATTTACAATTGAAACATCTGATCGAAACATATGAAACATTGCTTGTTATTTCATGTTCCTGGTAACATATGCATATGATCATGTGCAACTAAATGCTAGTGTGTAATGTTGGTCACTATAACACCTTAGCTACACTTAGGTTAACAAAAGGAACCTTGTTCATGAAGACCACATTTCTTGATCAAGCATTTAAGTGTTATTTCATGTGTTGACCTGAATGGCTATATGTGTGACTACTTCATGAAATGCTTGAATGACCTTGCAAATTGTTTTATCATGCTTAGAGTATCATCATGAACAACTTTGGTATTTAGGGCTAGGGCTAAATTGGTCATTTAGCCATAGTTTGAATGTGCATCATGATTTCAAAGTGACATGTTTGACTAAAGTTGAACTAGGTGTTAGAGACCTTGCATGGAGGAGTTCACTAAAGCAAAGTTGTAGTGTTTGACATAAGGAACAACTTTCATTTTTATGTCATGGACTGATTTTGCTTCTAACATGCTTGAATGGGTCCCACAAAAACCAGCAAAAATCCTGTTTTTCAACACTTAGCCATTTTTGTTCTAAGTCATACTCTGACAGTGCTGTCAGCCCGACTTTGGATCGATTTTACTCGGTGTACGATGTGAATTGGAACACGATCTTTGAACAACATTTGTAACTGGTACCTTGGGCTACAAAACTCATGTTGGGCATTTGCACGAAGGAGCCACGGATCAGCGGATATATCGACTTGGAAACGCGCTGTCAGGCCTCTCCGATCACGTCTGAATCAACTGAATCGGTCGGCACAGTGGCCGACCAGCTTCAGAGCAGGGCCGCCGCGTGGAGGTCCCGTCGGCCGCGCGTCGCCGTTACCCTGACCGCACAGGCCACGCCGCACCCGAGCGAGCCTTCATCACGCCAACGCCCGCCCGCACCCAGCCGCACCCCATTTTCGCGTTTCCTCGGCCTTTCTTCCTCACCGCAGCAGCCGCCGAGCTCTCGGAGCCCCGCCATCGCCTTAGCCGACGCCAGCTCGCCCTCGCTGCTCCTCCACCCCGGCAACGCCTCCACTAGTGCCCCTGCGACTCACTGCGCCCGCCCGTGCCCGTTGACCACGCTCGGTAAGCTCCAGCCGCGTGCACCGGCTCGTCGGAGTCTCGCCGCCGTACTCCGTTATTGTGGCCACGCCGCCACAGTCCCCTTCTCCAAGCGTTAGCTAGTGCGCTAGGTCCGCCGTAGTATCCTAGTGCTCGTCCGAGCCTTAGGTCGGGCCACCGAGGACGTCGCCGGCGTTTTGCCGTGGTCCAGCCTCGCCGTTCCACCATGGCCGCCGCCGCTAGCTCTAGGGTCAGCAATAGGGCCGGCCAGGTGGCTCAATAGGTTCGTCAGGTCATGTAGGTCCTACCCTGATGACCTCACCGCCGGCGAAGCTTGCCGTCGTCGAGCCGCAGCCGCGCAGTGCCCAGCAGCGCCGCTGCTCTGCTCCGTGTCACTGACGCGTGGGGTCCCCTGACCAGCGGGTCCCACCTGTCAGCGACAGCAGTAGAGAGGGCTAATTCATTTTGAATCCAGTTTTTGATTTGTTTTGTTATTTTTGTATCTTCAGTTTGGTAGCTCCAAAAATTGTGAAATAAATATGATTGTGTTGCTTAAGAAGTGTAGTATTTAGGAAAAATATGTTCTTGGCTTCAACAGTAGAAATTTTTGGAGGTTTAAATAGGGATTTCAAATGTGCTTTTGAATGCATTTAAATTTGTTTATTTTATATCTAGAGTTCCTGTGCTCCAAAAATTATGAAATTTTTGTGGTAGGCTATTCTTGTCATACATGAGCTTGGATAAAAATTTGAGAACCAGTGCATGTGTAGATCTATAGTTATAGATTTTTCTTTTATAAATAGTTAATCCTTGCATGAATTTTTATAAATTAAATATGAGTCCAAAATTCATGAAATTTGTTGGAGGTAATCCTAGTACCATATGGATGTTAGGAAAAATAAGAAATCTGTTGCTTGACACTTTTCAATAGGATTTTCCATTTATGCTATTTCAAGCCTTGCTTCCTTATCATTTTTGTATAGGATGTTCTACTTAGTAAAATGACATGAAATTTTTATAGTAGTCCTTTATAGCATTAGTAAGGCTCTGTAAATTTTTGAGAATTTATTAAGCACATCTGATATATATTTATTATTTACCCTAGATATCTAAATAAAATGATAAAGGCAATTTAATAAATAGTTTGGGCTTTGCCATTATATTATCTTAACTATATTTGGTATGCTTAAACTGTTGGTAGGTTCTAGGTTGTCAAATTTGTGAATGGTTACATAAAGTAGAGGTGCTATTACTTTATATTGCATGTTAAGTCATTTCCGGACTGATTCTAGAATATGATGAGTTGCATGTTGAAACTGATGTAGACTGTAAAAATGGTTAATAACAAAGTTGTAGAAAATTTGATAAGCTTTCCAGAAAGTCCAAGATCACTAGATTTGGAATTGTAGAACTCTAGTTATGAGTGAAACAAGTAGATACTATTTATGGCATAGTCGATGCTTTGTAGAAGTAGTTAAGTAGTAAGCGAGAAGAGATATGCACCTACTCAAACAACGTGATGCACTTGTTAACATATATGCATTTGTAATACTTATACCATACTCATGCATCTAGGATCGGAGGAAGAGATCACGTTGTTGGAATTCGAAGAAGCGGAGGAAGGGAACCCGCAGGAGGATCCGCAAGCCGCAGCTCCCGAAGGCGTGGAGCAGAACCCTGAAGAGCTTCCGGAGTGCCCTGACCATCGTCCTACTTCCTTTCTGCGAGGCAAGCCCCGGAGCATTATAAGTCTCCCAGTAATTTACGAATGTTTACTTACGTATTTATGATTGATGCATTAGGTTATAAGAGTTGAATGAAACCACTTGATGCATGTACATTCCTTGTCCAGATATTACACCTTTAACCGGTACAGGTCCAGGATCGAATATATTATGCTTAGCCATGCTTAGACCGGTAGAAGTCGGGTGATGTCCTGTCACCTGCGAGATATAGGTGGATACCGGAGCACGGTTGGCTATATCTGCTATCGTGGAACAGAACCATGAGGTAAAAGTAAATTGAGACCAGACGGGAGGTCGATAGGGAAGCAACAAGGCATGGAGGTCTTGGGTGTGGACTTATCCCCGTCTGTGTCGATTAAGGACCGTACCGTTGTTGGCGCTTCTGACAAGATTGAACGCATGCCTCTCACTTAGCTGGCCGGATAACTCGTTCCGACCGCGAAGCCGAGTAATTCAACTCAGGCCGGGAATCGTTCTGTTGTGCGCTCCTTCCGGGGAACGATCAGACTGAGCCCAAGGGCAGGTTTGGCCTAAGCATCCTGGCATCTGGTGTTCCAGATTGTGCGGCGCGGTACGAACCCGCGAAATGTGTACCTGAGTTGTACCAAAGGTGACCTAAGACTATCGTGGCTGGTAGATCTGGGTTTGTGTTAGGAAGAAATTCCCAGCTGGTTGAAATCGATTCGAATCGCCGTCTCTCCCGGATAGTGAGAAACTTGGCTAGTCCCAACATCGTAGCAGCTATATTATGAAACATGATGGTTCAGGTGAATATGGAATTACAATACCTGCTATGGTTACTATTGTATGCTTCTAAATGATATACCACATGTTTGGCACAGGACAGTTGCAAATCTAGAAATGGATAGTTATAATTACTTGATAAAAGAATCATAATGGTACAACGGGTAATTGCCTTTTTCGCAAAATGTTGTCAAGTTACGTCCACTTATACAGCCTTGCATAATCCTTGGAGTCATTTTATTTCTGGTTCATGACGGGTAAGTCTAGCTGAGTACCTTCTCGTACTCAGGGTTTTTTTTCCCATTGTTGCAGATGGCACTGTGTATCATGGTTATTGCAAGAGTTGCTTTTATCCCGCTGTGGATGAGGAGTAAGCCTTGGGCAGGCTTCCTTAGTAATTCCTATCTTTGCTTTTGTGGATCGTGATCTGGCATGGCACTGTATCAAACTACGTTGGAAACTTATCTTTGAACTTATTTGCTTCCGCTTTAATTATCAAACTTGGTTTGTAATAACTTTCTATTCGTACTCTGATGATGAAAAGTATCTGTGAACTTTATGTAATATGTGGCATGAATGTTGAATCCTGTACGATCTTGGTTGTTGTAAATCGTTTATCGAGACCCGTCGTGGTACTCGACGGACTACCGGGTTTATATGGGTTCAAGTATGACAGTGCGACCGCTTGCGGATTGCCATTATACTTGTATTCTTATAAATTGGTCGGTTCTGCGACAGGCACAAGATCCCTCACAGTCACCACGACCGGGGCCAGAGACAATCACCAACCTCCGCTCAACGATCCTCGCTGCTCCAAGCCGTCTAGATGGCGGCAACCACCAAGAGTAACAAGTGAATCATGCAGCGAAACACGAATGCCAAGTGCCACTAGATGCAATCACTCAAGCAATGCACTTGGATTCTCTCCCAATCTTACAATGATGATGAAACAATGATGGAAATGAGTGGGAGGGCTTTGGCTAAGCTCACAAGGTTGCTATGTCAATGCAAATGTCCAAGAGAGTGAGCTTGAGCTGGCCATAGGGCTTTAATAGAAGCCCACATGAAATAGAGCCGTTGTACCCCTTCACTGGGAACAACACGGGATGACCGGACGCGTCGGTTATATCGACCGGACGCTGGACCTCAGCATTCGGTCAACGGATGCTCACCACGTGTCACCTCTGTTCAACCTTAGTCACTTGATCTCAACAGTCAAGTGATGACCAGACGCAGCTACTCAAACTGACCGAACGCAGCAACCCTAGCGTCCGGTTGTTTCCAGTAAGGTACCAGTCGCGTTCGGTCGGTCATGATCGAACGCAGCGTCAGCGTCCGGTCCTTCTCCAACTTTTCTGTGTCACCTACGTCACCGTACGTTAGCCTATCTGGACTCAGACCATGAGCGTCTGGTCAGTTTACATGCCAGCGTTCAATCACAAGACCGAGCCGTGTGCATACTGTTGTCACTGACCAAACTCTAAACCCAGCGTCCGGTCACTGCACCACCAGCGTCCGGTTACTCTGTGAACCCCTGTCTTTTCTGTATAGGGTGTCGGTGACACCGTCGGACTGTTCGCACTCTACAAGCAGAGACTCCACCGGTGAAGTTCCTAACCCTTGCTCAAATGTGCCAACCACCAACTGTATCACCTTGTGCACATGTGTTAGCATATTTTCACAAATACTTTCAAGGGTGTTAGCACTCCACTAGATCCTAAATGCATATGCAATAAGTTAGAGCATCTAGTGGCACTTTGATAGCCGTATTTCAATACGAGTTTCACCCCTCTTAATTGTATGGCTATTTAACCTAAATGTGATCACACTTGCTAAGTGTCTTGATCACCGAAATAAAATGGCTCCTACTATTTATACCTTTGCCTTGAGCCTTTTGTTTTACCCTTTCTTCTTTTCAAGTTCAAGCATTTGATCATCACCATGCCATCACCATCATCATGATCTTCGTCATTACTTCATCACTTGGAGTAGTGCTACATATCTCATAATCACTTTGATAAACTAGGTTAGCACTTAGGGTTTCATCAATTAACCAAAACCAAACTAGAGCTTTCAATCTCCCCCTTTTTGGTAATTGATGACAACCCTTACACAAAGATATGAATTGAGATTTATTTGAATCCACGTTGCTTTCCCAAGCATATTTACCATGTGTAAAGGATATGGACAAGTTTCATGAATCCCAAATGGTAGCAATTACTCCCCTTACATATGTGCTAAGAGTTTGGATTGTAGCTTGCACATATGCTTAGATTGGAAATATAGGAGACAATTTCTACCGTATGATGCTACGGTATAAGAGATGGACCTTTGAAGCGGATACCAATCGGAGTGCACCAATATACCATCCTTAGCACCATTAGTAACTATATATACACAAAAACTAGAATACCCCATGAGATCAACATTACAAGCAAGGGTCTAGTTTCCATGAAATGAACATAAATCTAGTTACTTTAGCCTATGCATGCTAGTTTTTCATTTCACCATTCAAGCATATAACTAGCATACACCACATAAGCATGGATATTGAAATTTAGAACTTGCTATGCAAGCAAATATATGAAATGCACATCAAAATGCAACATAGAAGTTTATGAGCTTGCTCCCCCTACTTGTGTGCATTTTTTTATTTTTCCCTTTACAATGTCATTTCATTTGTTTGCTTCTCCTATCTTACTATCTTTGTGAATTTCTCTCCCCCTTTGTCAACAATTAGCACAAAAGGTGAGCTCAAATTATAGATAGGTTGGGGTGAAACCATGTGGAATGAGGATCATTTTCCAATTTGGTTCAATCTAGACTACTTGCAAAAGATATTTAACTCGGTTTGATCCAAGGACAAGCTTCTTCACACCTCCAAATAAGGGTTATCTTGTACATGTTGAGTTAAACACTTATAGCTTATTTTCTAGATCAAACACTAGGTTTACAAGTCCACAAACATGTCATATGCTACCACTAGATCATTTCAAGCATACAAGCAATAGTGGTACCATACAAGCATAAAATTCATTTGATTTTCATGAATGAGCCTATTCAAATGTGAAAAATGTCTAGATGCACTAAACATGTCCTTAGCAAGGATGTATGCCATGCCAATCAACCTTTACCTTGGATTGCTTGAAGGAGAGGCATGTCATATAAGTGGGGGGTGCATCAACACATATTGGAGAAGTCAAATATGTTCAATTCATTCCTTAGCTTGTAAAACCTCTTTTCATCAAGTGGCTTGGTGAAGATATCGGTAAGTTGATCTTCAGTGCCCACACTCTCAATGCAAATGTCTCCTTTTTGTTGGTGATCTCTTATGAAATGATGGCGGACATCAATATGCTTTGTTCTTGAATGTTGAACCGGGTTGTTGGTGAGCTTTACGGCACTCTCATTGTCACATAGCAATGGCACTTGCTTGAATTTAATTCCAAAGTCACTCAAAGTAGCCTTCATCCAAAGTAATTGAGCACAACAACTATCGGCCGAAATGTACTCCGCTTCGGCGGTTGAAAGTGCTATACTATTTTGCTTCTTTGATGACCAAGGCACAAGTGATCTTTTCAATAGTTGACATGTGCCCGATATGCTCTTTCTCTCAACTTTGCATCCCGCATGATCGGAGTTCGAATATCCAATCAACTCAAATCTTGCTCCTTTGGGATACCACAATCCAACATTTTGTGTATGCTTCAAGTACCTCAATATTCTCTTTGTTGCTTTCGAATGACTTTCTCTTGGTGAGGCTTAGAATCTAGCACACATGCATACACTAAACATCACATCCGGTCTTGATGCGGTCACATAGAGTAGGCTTCCAATCATAGACCGATACATCTTTTGATCCACCATGTTGCCACTACCATCACTATCCAAGCTTTCACTTGTCCCCATTGGTGTACTGATAGCTTTACTATCATCCATTCCAAACTTCTTGAGCATGTCCTTCATATACTTGCCTTGACTCACAAATGTGCCATTCTTCATTTGCTTGATTTGAAGACCAAGGAAGTAGCTAAGCTCTCCAATCATGGACATCTCAAACTCACTTGCCATCATCTTGCCAAACTCCTCACAAAAATCTTGATTTGTTGACCCAAAAATGATATCATCAACATAAATTTGCATTACAAACAAGTCATTTCCAAGCTTCTTGGTGAAGAGAGTGGTGTCAACATTTCCCATCTTAAATCCCTTAGAGAGTAGGAAATCTCTCAATCTCTCATACCATGCTCTATGTGCTTGTTTTAATCCATACAAAGTCTTTCTCAACTTGTAAACATGGTTGGATTTCTTCTCATCTTTAAAACCGGGAGGTTGCTCAAGATACACAAGCTCATTGATGTACCCATTGAGAAATGCACTCTTCACATCTATTTGGTACAACTTGATGTTGTGGTCACAAGCATAGGCTAACAAGATCCTAATTGCTTCCAATCTTGCAACCGAGACATATGTTTCTCTAAAGTCAAGACCTTCAACTTGAGTGTAACCTTGAACCACTAATCTTGCTTTGTTCCTTATTACAATCCCATCTTGATCTTGCTTGTTCCAAAAGACCCACTTGGTTCCAATCATATTATGATTCTTAGGCCTCTCAACTAACGCTCATACTTGGTTTCTTATGAAGTTGTTTAGCTCTTCATGCATAGCATTGACCCAATCAATATCCTTCAAAGCTTCATCTATCTTCTTAGGTTCAATTGATGACACAAATAAGAAATGCTCACAAAATAAAGCCAATCTTGATCTAGTTTGTACACCTCTTGAAATATCACCAATGATAGTGTCCAAGGGATGATCTCTTGCAACATTGGTTGGTTGAAGCACTTGCACTTGATTGCTTGCATTTGATAGATCACTTGGTTGAGATGATGAACTAGCCACTTGTTGTTGATCTTGCACTTTGTCATCACTAGTTCTTGCTTGAACTTGATTATGAGAACCACTAGCTTGCACATTTGAGTTAGAGAGCACTTGATTCTTGTCATCTTCAACATCAATCATCTCTCTAGGCCTTATATCACCAATGTCTATGTTCTTCATTGCATTGACTAATTGAGTGCCTCTTACATCATCTACATTCTCATCTTCCTCTTGGGAACCATTTGTTTCATCAAACTCCACATCATGAACCTCCTCAAGAGTACTACTAGCCAAATTCCAAACTCTATAAGCCTTGCTAGTAGTGGAGTAACCAAGCAAGAAACTGTGGCAGAACCTCCTAAGTTATAGGGCCCACATACACCTGTCACTGTCCGACGACCTTTGACATTTATGCATATGTTTCCATTAACTTAAAAAGACTGTCGGGTGTCCTCGGGGAACCCCGAATCATCCACGATTTCCGAGCAGGATCACGTTACAGAGTCATTGCAGTATTACAACATTTATTCAAATATATGCATCAGAGTAAAAACAGCGGAAGTCTTACAATAACATAATTTACAAAACAGTAGTTTCAAACCTCACAACTAGGTTCGATGTTTATTACAAAACGAAATAGTGGAGTGGCATTATAATATAATACAAAACACACAAGGAGATTGCCCTGCCCAAGGGCCACACATTTACTTCTCATTGTCATCACAAGGTACAACTGTCATGCAGCACGATCCAAAACAGATCTGCTCATGAGGCTCACCTGCAACAAGGGTCAACGAACCCTGAGTACAAAAGTACTCAACAAGACTTAACCGAAATAAAACTGATAGAACTCAGGAATGCAGGCTCAGGGATTCAAGGTATGGCTTTAACAATAATCAAAGTTCTTTTGCGTAAAAGCTCTTTAACAAAATTCTTTATTTCAACAATTTAAACTTCATAAAATCATATACAAAGATGACACGATCCGTAATGAGATCATGAAACTTCATATCCAACACCTTCATCAACCATTCTCAAGTTCCAGTTATTAATACTACGATGATGAACAGTGAGTTGAGTCTCCATAACCGAGGAGCAACGACGATTCGAACCGATTAAACCCAGCTGGGGATTCCAGACCACACGACATATGCAGGTCCCCGACCTACATATACCAACCTACCCTCGGATCCTTTAAAACAAGAACGGGTCCGCGCCACCCGAGAACACAGTACTCCACCACTCCAGCCCATGGCCACGTGGGTACACGCTATTCCCGCCATCTCTCCACTCCCAGTGCGCGAGTAGCCATTCTCGTAATAGAATCGCCAAGTTCAGGCTTACCGGAGTATGTGGTTAGTACTACAAATTCTCACCTCATGCAATTCAACAACGGACGTGCCTTAATCGACACAGGCGGAAAGAACCCGCTCACAAGACCTCCATGTCTTGTGGCTCACACACCCCGAGTCCGCCCGGTCTAGATTTATTACTCCACATTCCCATATCACATGCTAACATAATTAACCAATGTTCCATTTAAAACTTGCAGGTGGCAGGTAATCACCCGACTTTCATCGTTCTACGCATAGCTAAGCAAAACTAGGCATATACGAGTTTAAAAACTGGTAATATGGTAAATATGGAATAACAAGGATGGTAATGCACCAATTAGGCTCTTACTTAACTCCTAATCACTTAATGCAGTAACGAAAAGCAAAAGCAAAATTAATTTGTAAAACACAAGGTAGGGTTGTATGCATCCGGGGCTTGCCTTCGTTGATGGAAAAGTCCGATTCCTGCGACGTCACACAAGTATTCGATCCGATCTCAACAGACGGATTAAGCTCCTCAACAGCTTGATTAACTACCGCGTGTTCACCTTCGTTCACTACACGTAATAACAATGCCCTGTTTAACATGATGCGGAATACGAAACATGATGCTTGATGATGGATACAAAAATTAAGAATTTGAATACAACTTTCCTTCGCGGTACAGTTGCAAGTCAAACAAACTAAATCTTTTTCGTAACACGTACATCAACTGCCAAGGATCATTATCAACAAATGACCCAAGGTCATCACTCAATCCAAAAGTCCAAACAAAAACCTAAATCATTAAAGGTTACTATTTGTTTTTATGAATTAATTATTTAATTAAAATTATGAAATAAATCAACTTATTCTAATTGAGCTCAAAATTTTAGTAAATGTTCATTACATGATAACTAAGTGGCAAAACAAATTTCATAATTTTTGGACAAGTAAATAAGCCTAGAAAAATCATGGAAAGTCATTTATTAATTAATTGAGCAATTTTTATCATACCCCAAAAATACTGAAAATCAATATTTCAAATTTTTGTCATATAATATACATCATAGAGAATTCACACAAAAATTTTCATAATTTTTGGAGCTCTAAATAATTCTACACAAAAATAACAAATTACAGCACTATTCATTCAAATCTGAAAATAGAAAAATCCATTTGAACGCTGAGTCACTGACAACCGACCCCACCTGTCATCTCCTACCTCCCACGCGTTGACTACGACGACGACGGCGCTGACCGGCGCAAACTCGCCGACGGCGAGTTCACCGGCGATGGCGATTGTACCAACATGCTCCCCACGACTAGGCGCACCTACTGACCTACTTAGCTACACCGATTACGACTCAATACAAGCTCAACGTCGGCCATGGCGGACACGGTGCCTCGGTGGTACTACGCCGGCGACTACAGACCAGTAGCGGTTAAACAAAGGACACAGGAAGCATCAAGAGCTTACCCTGAACACAACTGAGCAGATAACAAGGCCGGAGAAGCAACGGTGAAGCGGGACGGCGTCCACGGTGATCACGGCGGAACAAAGTTCGTCGGTGATGGTGTACCGGCGACTGCAGTGGACAAAACGGCCAAGAAACAATGAAATGAGCACTACAGCATCGAGACGAAGCCAAAGGTACACCAATCAAGGGCAATGGCTCACCGACGGGCTCTGGCCACGGAGAAACGGAATCTCGGGTGAGTTCGCCGGCCGCGAGGAAGAAGGCAATGAAACTCGAGTTTCCAGTGAAGACAAACGGAATTGGTGGGTCGACCGAACGCGCAAGAAGTAGGCGGAGCTGGAGCTAGCTTATCAGCGATGGTGGAGCACTACAACAACGGCACGGGCTCACCGGAGATGAAGCAGTGGCGACGGAAAAACAGAGCAAGGGGACGGGGTCAAACGGCGACGGTTCAGGCTATAAAGGATGGCCAGGAAGCTCAAGGAAGCTGCGCCGTGTCCTTCACCGCGCCAGCGCGATGCCAAAACGGCCACGACCGCGCCTGGAACGCCGAAGAAGGAAACGCCGGCAATGTAGCTTCGGCGGTGGACACTGTTCACTCAATTTACAGAAATGCCATTCGCCAAAATTCACAAATTACTCTCAAATTTTCATAACAACTCAAAAATCTCCAAAAACAAAAGTTGTTCAAAATCAAAAGTTCTACAACTTTGCTTTTATAACCATCTTCTAATTCGGTCTAGATTTTGAAATGATCTTTTAAATTCAAATAGGGGATATTTAACGAATTACGCCTTTTTGAATTACTCAAAATTTTTCTAAACAACTTGAAAAACTCCAAAAATAAACTTTGCTTAACTTGCCAAGCTCTACACTTTTGCTTTTGGGATCAACCCCAAAATATGCTTAGATTTTGAAATGGATTTTCAGGGTAGGATTTAAATGCTGAAAATCGGGGTTTTCTCGAAAAATTCAAAATCCAAACAAACTTTGAACTTGAGCCAAACAATACAATTCAACACATACCACATGAATATAAACTTGTTTTAGTGTATGCATCTCAAAGTTTTTACCAAATGCCAAATGCCTTGCAATGCATATGATGATATGACAGTTTTAGTATTTTAAACACCCGGGGTGTTACAATCCTTCCCCCTAAAAGAAATCTCGCCCCGAGATTCAAAGCCATAGAGTAAGTAATGGAAAAGGAAATGTGTCGTGAGAACACATACCAAATCTGTCCATAAAACAGCTGAGGTCCCTATACAAAACACAACTTGTACAACCGAACTCAACTAACATTACTCTATTCTATATTGACGCTAGAAACTCTGGAAACTTTTCTAACAAGTAATCTTCTGATTCCCAGGTAGCTTCCTCTTCTGAATGTTGATTCCATTGTATTTTATAGAACTTGATTGTCCGTCTTCGAGTAACACGATCTTTCTGATCTAACACTCGGATAGGATATTCGGAATAAGTTAAATCCGGTTCTAGTTCCACTCCTTCAACTTCAACATTCTGTTCAGGCACTCGGAGACACTTCTTTAATTGAGAAACATGGAACACATCATGCACAGCTGTGAGATGTTCAGGTAATTTCAAGCGATATGCCACTTTTCCATACCTTTCCAAAATTTGATATGGTCCAATATATCGGGGTGCCAACTTTCCTTTAACACCAAAACGGTTAACTCCCTTCATTGGTGATACTTTCAGATATACAAAATCTCCTTTGTTGAATACCAATGGTCTCCGTCGTCTATCCGCATAACTCTTTTGGCGGGACTGAGCTATCTTCAGATTACTCTGTATTTGCCTAACCTTGTCTTCTGTTTCTTTCACAAGGTCAACTCCAAAGAACCTTCTCTCTCCTGGCTCAGACCAACTCAACGATGTTCTGCATCTACGACCATAGAGTGCTTCAAATGGAGCCATTCTAATGCTTTCTTGATAACTATTGTTGTATGAGAACTCAGCCAAAGGTAAGCACTCATCCCACTTATTGGAATAGTTAAGGACACAACACCTTAACATGTCTTCAAGTACTTGATTGACTCTTTCAGTCTGCCCATCAGTCTGCGGATGATAAGCTGTACTATACAGAAGTTTGGTACCTAACGAAGCATGTAAGTGTTTCCAAAAGCTGGAGACAAATTGTGTACCCCTATCTGACACTATAGTCTTGGGTACTCCATGGAGACTCATGATTCTTGCCAAATACATCTTAGCATATTGGATCGTAGGATATATGGTCTTGACTGGAAGAAAATGTGCTGACTTAGTGAGTCGATCTACAATAACCCATACTGAGTCAAATCCCTTTGATGTCTTGGGTAGACCAACAATAAAATCCATACTTATGTCCTCCCACTTCCAAGATGGAATAGGTAATGGTTGTAATTCACCAGCAGACCTCAAATGTATAGCTTTCACCTTTTGACAGGTATCACACTTCGCTATATATCTAGCAATCTCTATTTTCATTTTAGTCCACCAGAATCTTTGCTTCAAATCATGGTACATCTTGTTGCTTCCCGGATGGATAGATAACCTAGTAGCATGTGCCTCATCTAGAATTGACTGCCGCAACTCAGGAACTTTTGGTACTACCAGGCGATCCTTGAACCACAACACATCTTCATCATCTATACTAAAACATTCTGCTTTTCCATCCCTGACTCTTTCCTTGATATGAGATATACCCTTGTTTTCCTTTTGAGCAGCAATAACTTGATCTCGAATAGTAACTTCAACAATTATGTTGGTCAAACTTCCTTGTTGAATTACTTCTACATTCAACTTCTCCATTTCTTGGCATAAATTCAAACCCATTGTTCTCACTGTCAGACAATTGCAATAACTTTTGCGACTAAGGGCATCTGCAACCACATTTGCTTTACCCGGATGATAATGTACTTCCAAATCATAATCCTTAATCAGTTCTAACCATCTTCTTTGTCGCATGTTTAATTCTGACTGAGTGAAGATATACTTTAAGCTTTTGTGATCGGTGTAAATATGGCACGTATTACCAAGAAGGTAATGTCGCCAAATCTTTAGAGCATGAACCACAGCTGCTAACTCCAAATCATGAGTAGGATAGTGTTCTTCATGTTGCTTAAGTTGCCTGGACGCATAGGCAATGACTCGGCCTTCTTGCATCAACACACATCCAATACCAATACCTGAAGCATCACAATAAACATCAAATGGCTTCTCGATGTCAGGTTGGGCTAACACTGGTGCAGTAGTCAACAGCCTTTTTAAAGTCTGGAAAGCCTCTTCACAATCTGATGACCAGACAAACTTGACTTGGTTCTTCAACAATTCAGTTATAGGTTTTGATACTTTAGAGAATTCTGGAATAAACCGACGGTAATACCCCGCCAATCCAAGAAAACTCCGAACTTGATGAACTGTGGTTGGCGGTTTCCAATCAAGCACATCCCTCACTTTGCCGGGATCAACTGCAACTCCTTCAGCTGACAAGACATGTCCAAGAAATTGCACTTCCTTAAGCCAAAAATCACACTTGCTGAACTTGGCATATAGTTGATGTTCTCTCAAGCGGGTCAGAACAATTCTGAGATGTTCCGCATGTTCTTCCTTATTCTTGGAATACACTAGAATGTCATCAATAAACACCACTACAAACTTGTCTAGCTCAGGCATGAATACTGAGTTCATCAGATACATGAAATGAGCGGGAGCATTTGTCAAACCAAAAGACATTACTAAGTATTCATATAACCCATATCTTGTGGTAAATGCCGTTTTGGGAATATCTTCAGGCTTTATCTTAATTTGGTGATACCCTGATCTCAAATCTATCTTGGAGAAAACTTTGGCTCCGGCCAACTGATCAAAAAGCAAATCTATCCGAGGTAATGGATACTTATTTTTGATGGTCACTTCATTCAACGGACGATAGTCAACACATAACCTCAGGGTCTCATCTTTCTTTTTCACAAAAATTGCCGGACATCCCCAAGGTGAAGAACTAGGTTGGATAAACCCTTTCTCAATCAATTCTTGTAACTGAGTCTTCAACTCGGCCAATTCCTTAGGTGGCATCCTATAAGCTCTCCGAGAAATCGGAGCTGTTCCGGGTTGTAACTCTATATTGAACTGTACATCCCTATCGGGTGGTATACCGGGTAAATCTTCTGGAAACACATCTGGAAATTCACACACTACTGGAATATCTCTAATCTCTTTGACAGCAGTCGCACAAATCTTGCCCACTGATCTTCTTAGGGTTGGAAGTTGGATGAGAAGTTGAGAATTACTATCAGGCAAATTTACTCTTAAAGTCCTATTCAAAGCATCTATAACAGCCTTATGCTGATACATCCAATTCATTCCCAAGATTACATCTATATCCTGATCCTTAAGGATAATCATGGTAGTGGGAAAAATATGCCCACCCAGGTTTACGGGTACCTGGTATACCATTTCCTTAGTACACAGACGTCCCCCGGGCGACTGTATAAAGAAACTTTCCTTTGTTGCCCCAATTGAAATTTCATACTTCATAACAAATGTTCTATTGATGAATGAATGCGATGCGCCAGAATCAAAAAGTATAACTGCAGGGTGATTGGCGACAGGAAACATACCCATCATCACTGGCTCTCCTTCAGGAATTTCCCCAGCTTGAATATAGAACACCCGTCCTGTCTTCCTCTCATCTTTGCCCTTCTGAGCATTCTGATTGGGGTTCTTGTTTGATGCCTGACCCTGTTGTTGATTGGCAGGAGCCTTCTGATAATTTTGATTAGCCTGCCTAGGATATGGACATTCCCTGGAGAAATGACCAGTCCTTCCACAATTATAGCACGGATAGTTGTGACCCTGGGATGTTGGAGCATTGCCACCAGAAGCATTGGTTGACTGTGAGTTCGGATAGGTTATAGCAGGACGGACATTTGACTGTTGCCCAGCTTGGAACTGCGGCGGACGATAAGGAGGACGATAATGGTTTACTGGATGATAAATCACTCTCTGCCTCTTTTGGTTTCCACCAAAAGGTCCAGACGGCACATTCTTTTTCTTCTTGAGCTCCTTATGCTGCCGATACTTTGCCTCTGAAGCAATTGCAATATTTACTGCCTCATGATAAGTGATATTCGTACAGGCTGTCATCATTGTCTGCAGTTTGGTATTCAGACCTCTCATGAACCATTTCTTTTTCTTGGCATCCGTATTGACATGTTCAGATGCATACTGCGACAGATGATTGAATCTTCCCACATACTGCATCACTGTTTGATCCCCTTGCCTCAAAGCAAGGAATTCATCCAGCTTCATAGCCATCACTCCTTCCGGGATATAATGGGCTCTGAAAGCAGTGCGAAATTCTGTCCAAGTTAACGGAATGCCTGCGGGTTGCATGGCCATCAGATTTGCATACCAAGCACCAGCTGCACCTCTAAGTTGCTGGGCAGCAAACACCGGTTTCTGAAACTCTGTGCAGTGAATAAGATCAAATTTCTGCTCCATGGTCCTAAGCCAGTCATCAGCCTCCAGTGGTTCATCTGCCTTGGTGAACACCGGGGGTTTTGTATCCGTGAAATCCACATAGGTAGCCTCATGCCTGTTATAATTGCGGCCACGGTTTCCATGCATCTGATTCTGATTACTTTGAGCCATCTCATGAAGCAAACGAGAATTTTCCACAGTCACATTGACTAATGCAGCGATAGCATCAGCCAGATTGGTCGGCATTGGTGGCGGGTTGGGGATATCATCATCATCTTGTGAAGTACCAGGAATATGCGATCCCCGCGTACGACGCATCTGTTCATAACAAACCAAACTTTATTCACAAGTCTTTATTCAAAGATCAAAGAGCTTACTACCCGCATTACATCGATGCCACTTATTTAAACACAAGAACACATCTAAACAAGACTACTAGCTTAACTAGATCTTCTATTACACAACTCTACTCTTTTCCGTGATTACTTCAAACTTCAGGCTCGGTATCCATTCCGGAATTGTTACCGCCTTCATCATCACTTTCATCTATCATTACTAATTCTTCAGGATCTTCTTCTTCTTCTTCCTCTTCTGATTCACTTTCATCAGCAAGGATGACACCTGGGTCCATGGCATCAGCTTGAGGCTCATGATTCGGGTTTAGTAGATTGCTAAGCCTATGAACTTCCTCATGTAGATAGGTATTATGTTCTTCTAAATCTTCTACATAGAATTCTAGCTCATGAGTTCTAGCTCTAGCTACATCTTCCCTATGCCAAGCCTCATTTCGTCCCTCCACCGTACGAACTAACATGCTTTCGCAGTTCCTATGTGCGGTGGTGAGACGCCTCAATTGATCCTGTAATTCTCCTAACTGTATAGCATCCAAAGCCCTATCTCTAGTAGCTTGTGCTAATTCTGCAGAAATCCTCTGTATCTCTGCTTGGGGATCAGGCCTAGAACTGCTACTGCTAGCACCATCGTTTCTAGAGGCAAGTTGGTGACGAGGAACTCCTTTGGGTCCAGTGGACTTACGGGGCGTCATCTTGGCACGAGCCATACTGTAGGAAACCAATTTAATCCAAGTAAGACCATTTGATCAAAGTCTAAAGAGCAGCTATGATGGATTACATTACTCAAACCAGTCTCACTACTCAACTCCAGACTAATAGGTGAAGGAAGTAACGAGTGAATTAATAATGATGCATGAATCGTTCTTACGAACAAAAACATCAAAGTTTATAATGCACATAAACAACATTTATTTTTATATAGGGCATAGTAAGATTACTACTCCACCACACAAGACCCTTTTAATCAAATAAGGAATGGTGAGGAAGAAACAAGATAAGTCAGAAGCAATTTGGACCAAATTATCAAGTTAAATTTAGTCATCCAAATCCTTTTGAAGTTTTTGTAAAACAATACAACAAAAACCTTGTAACGATGGCTCTGATACCATTCTGTGGCAGAACCTCCTAAGTTATAGGGCCCACATACACCTGTCACTGTCCGACGACCTTTGACATTTATGCATATGTTTCCATTAACTTAAAAAGACTGTCGGGTGTCCTCGGGGAACCCCGAATCATCCACGATTTCCGAGCAGGATCACGTTACAGAGTCATTGCAGTATTACAACATTTATTCAAATATATGCATCAGAGTAAAAACAGCGGAAGTCTTACAATAACATAATTTACAAAACAGTAGTTTCAAACCTCACAACTAGGTTCGATGTTTATTACAAAACGAAATAGTGGAGTGGCATTATAATATAATACAAAACACACAAGGAGATTGCCCTGCCCAAGGGCCACACATTTACTTCTCATTGTCATCACAAGGTACAACTGTCATGCAGCACGATCCAAAACAGATCTGCTCATGAGGCTCACCTGCAACAAGGGTCAACGAACCCTGAGTACAAAAGTACTCAACAAGACTTAACCGAAATAAAACTGATAGAACTCAGGAATGCAGGCTCAGGGATTCAAGGTATGGCTTTAACAATAATCAAAGTTCTTTTGCGTAAAAGCTCTTTAACAAAATTCTTTATTTCAACAATTTAAACTTCATAAAATCATATACAAAGATGACACGATCCGTAATGAGATCATGAAACTTCATATCCAACACCTTCATCAACCATTCTCAAGTTCCAGTTATTAATACTACGATGATGAACAGTGAGTTGAGTCTCCATAACCGAGGAGCAACGACGATTCGAACCGATTAAACCCAGCTGGGGATTCCAGACCACACGACATATGCAGGTCCCCTGACCTACATATACCAACCTACCCTCGGATCCTTTAAAACAAGAACGGGTCCGCGCCACCCGAGAACACAGTACTCCACCACTCCAGCCCATGGCCACGTGGGTACACGCTATTCCCTGCCATCTCTCCACTCCCAGTGCGCGAGTAGCCATTCTCGTAATAGAATCGCCAAGTTCAGGCTTACCGGAGTATGTGGTTAGTACTACAAATTCTCACCTCATGCAATTCAACAACGGACGTGCCTTAATCGACACAGGCGGAAAGAACCCGCTCACAAGACCTCCATGTCTTGTGGCTCACACACCCCGAGTCCGCCCGGTCTAGATTTATTACTCCACATTCCCATATCACATGCTAACATAATTAACCAATGTTCCATTTAAAACTTGCAGGTGGCAGGTAATCACCCGACTTTCATCGTTCTACGCATAGCTAAGCAAAACTAGGCATATACGAGTTTAAAAACTGGTAATATGGTAAATATGGAATAACAAGGATGGTAATGCACCAATTAGGCTCTTACTTAACTCCTAATCACTTAATGCAGTAACGAAAAGCAAAAGCAAAATTAATTTGTAAAACACAAGGTAGGGTTGTATGCATCCGGGGCTTGCCTTCGTTGATGGAAAAGTCCGATTCCTGCGACGTCACACAAGTATTCGATCCGATCTCAACAGACGGATTAAGCTCCTCAACAGCTTGATTAACTACCGCGTGTTCACCTTCGTTCACTACACGTAATAACAATGCCCTGTTTAACATGATGCGGAATACGAAACATGATGCTTGATGATGGATACAAAAATTAAGAATTTGAATACAACTTTCCTTCGCGGTACAGTTGCAAGTCAAACAAACTAAATCTTTTTCGTAACACGTACATCAACTGCCAAGGATCATTATCAACAAATGACCCAAGGTCATCACTCAATCCAAAAGTCCAAACAAAAACCTAAATCATTAAAGGTTACTATTTGTTTTTATGAATTAATTATTTAATTAAAATTATGAAATAAATCAACTTATTCTAATTGAGCTCAAAATTTTAGTAAATGTTCATTACATGATAACTAAGTGGCAAAACAAATTTCATAATTTTTGGACAAGTAAATAAGCCTAGAAAAATCATGGAAAGTCATTTATTAATTAATTGAGCAATTTTTATCATACCCCAAAAATACTGAAAATCAATATTTCAAATTTTTGTCATATAATATACATCATAGAGAATTCACACAAAAATTTTCATAATTTTTGGAGCTCTAAATAATTCTACACAAAAATAACAAATTACAGCACTATTCATTCAAATCTGAAAATAGAAAAATCCATTTGAACGCTGAGTCACTGACAACCGACCCCACCTGTCATCTCCTACCTCCCACGCGTTGACTACGACGACGACGGCGCTGACCGGCGCAAACTCGCCGACGGCGAGTTCACCGGCGATGGCGATTGTACCAACATGCTCCCCACGACTAGGCGCACCTACTGACCTACTTAGCTACACCGATTACGACTCAATACAAGCTCAACGTCGGCCATGGCGGACACGGTGCCTCGGTGGTACTACGCCGGCGACTACAGACCAGTAGCGGTTAAACAAAGGACACAGGAAGCATCAAGAGCTTACCCTGAACACAACTGAGCAGATAACAAGGCCGGAGAAGCAACGGTGAAGCGGGACGGCGTCCACGGTGATCACGGCGGAACAAAGTTCGTCGGTGATGGTGTACCGGCGACTGCAGTGGACAAAACGGCCAAGAAACAATGAAATGAGCACTACAGCATCGAGACGAAGCCAAAGGTACACCAATCAAGGGCAATGGCTCACCGACGGGCTCTGGCCACGGAGAAACGGAATCTCGGGTGAGTTCGCCGGCCGCGAGGAAGAAGGCAATGAAACTCGAGTTTCCAGTGAAGACAAACGGAATTGGTGGGTCGACCGAACGCGCAAGAAGTAGGCGGAGCTGGAGCTAGCTTATCAGCGATGGTGGAGCACTACAACAACGGCACGGGCTCACCGGAGATGAAGCAGTGGCGACGGAAAAACAGAGCAAGGGGACGGGGTCAAACGGCGACGGTTCAGGCTATAAAGGATGGCCAGGAAGCTCAAGGAAGCTGCGCTGTGTCCTTCACCGCGCCAGCGCGACGCCAAAACGGCCACGACCGCGCCTGGAACGCCGAAGAAGGAAACGCCGGCAATGTAGCTTCGGCGGTGGACACTGTTCACTCAATTTACAGAAATGCCATTCGCCAAAATTCACAAATTACTCTCAAATTTTCATAACAACTCAAAAATCTCCAAAAACAAAAGTTGTTCAAAATCAAAAGTTCTACAACTTTGCTTTTATAACCATCTTCTAATTCGGTCTAGATTTTGAAATGATCTTTTAAATTCAAATAGGGGATATTTAACGAATTACGCCTTTTTGAATTACTCAAAATTTTTCTAAACAACTTGAAAAACTCCAAAAATAAACTTTGCTTAACTTGCCAAGCTCTACACTTTTGCTTTTGGGATCAACCCCAAAATATGCTTAGATTTTGAAATGGATTTTCAGGGTAGGATTTAAATGCTGAAAATCGGGGTTTTCTCGAAAAATTCAAAATCCAAACAAACTTTGAACTTGAGCCAAACAATACAATTCAACACATACCACATGAATATAAACTTGTTTTAGTGTATGCATCTCAAAGTTTTTACCAAATGCCAAATGCCTTGCAATGCATATGATGATATGACAGTTTTAGTATTTTAAACACCCGGGGTGTTACAGAAACCTTCATCACATTTACTTTCAAACTTGCTCAATCTAGTGCCTTTCTTCAATATATAGCATTTACAACCAAAAACCCGAAAGTATGCTATGTTGGGCTTTCTTCCATTCAAAAGCTCATAATGTGTCTTCTCCATCATGGTGTGACAATAGAGTCAGTTGCTATAATAGCAAGCCATGTTGATTGCTTCGGCCCAAAATAAATGACTCACATTGTACTCACTCAACATTGATCTTGCCATGTCAATCAAAGTTCTATTCTTCCTTTCAACTAAGCCATTTGATTGAGTGTACTTGGCCAAGAATTGATGTCTAATTCCAAATTCATCACACAACTCATCAATTCTAGTGTTCTTGAATTCACTACCATTATCACTTCTAACTTTCTTAATGGTTGTTTCAAACTCATTGTGAATGCCCTTGACAAATGATTTGAATGTTGTAAACATATCACTCTTGTCAACGAGAAAGAATACCCATGTGTATCTAGTGAAATCATCCACAATCATAAATCCATATTTGTTTCCACCAATACTTGTGTATGTGGTTGGTCCAAATAAGTCCATATGAATCAACTCAAATGCCTTAGATGTGCTCATCATGCTCTTCTTAGGATATGTGTTACCAACTTGTTTTTTGGCTTGACATGCACTACATAGCTTATCCTTCTCAAATGTGATATCTTTCAAGCCTCTAACTAAGTAATGCTTAATCAACTTGTTCAACTGTTTCATTCCAACATGACCAAGCCTTCTATGCCATAACCAACCCATGCTAGACTTAGTGACCAAACATGTTGTCAATTGAGCTTCTCTAGCATTGAAATCAACCAAGTATAGATTTTCATATCTAAATCCCTTGAATATAAAGTTAGAGTCATCTACACTTATAATCTCTACATCATCCATATCAAATATGCACTTAAAACCAAGATCACACAATTGAGCCACCGACAAAAAGTTAAAGTTCAAGCTCTCTACTAGTAGCACATTAGAAATACTCAAGTCATTAGATATTGCAATCTTACCAAGCCCTTTGACCTTGCCTTTCCCATTGTCACCAAATGTGATACTATCAATCCCATTGCTCTTGTTTTCATTGATTGAATTGAATATTTTTGGATCACCAGTCATGTGTTGTGTGCACCCACTATCAAGCACCCAATGTCTTCATCCGGCTTTATAATTGACCTACAAAAGAAGATCAATTCTTTTTAGGTATCCAAACTTGCTTGGGTCTTTGAAGGTTAATTACCAAGGTCTTTGGTACCTAAATGACCTTCTTCTTTGGGCCTACAATTGGTGTACCAATGAACTTAGCCTTCACACCATTGGCACCCTTAACAAGCATATAACAAGAATTAAATTTAATTAAGGATACAATAGGTAGCTTATTCTTGTTAATCTTGCAATATTGCTCTACATGCCCAACTTGCTTGCATCTATTGTAAAACCGACCATTGCCCTTCACAAAATTAATTTTGGGAGTGACAAAGGCTGCCTTGCCTTTCTTGGGGGTATAGCCTAATCTCTCTTTGTTGAGAGAAAACCTTTGGCTACCCAAGCACTTTAACAAGCGGGCATCTCCACTATAGGCATTGCCTAAGGCAAGAGTGAGCTCATTCACCTCCTCCTTGAGGGTCTCATTTTCCACCATTAATGAGGCATCGCAAGTGAGACCATCACTCAAAGGTGAAGTAGAAGTAGTAGTGCTACAAGAAGTGTTAGTAGGAACAACTATAATGGGCTTATAAAAAGATTTATCAATAAGATCACATGTTAGTCCCACATCACATGATACAATCACTTGCTCCTTCTTGGCTTCCTCTTTGACTTGCTTGATGAGAGAGGAGTGAGCTTTCTCAAGCTTAGAGTGAGCTTTGCCAAGCTTCTCATGGGCTTCCATTAGCCTCTCATTAGTGGCATTGAGCTCATCAAGGGATTGCTCAAGAAATTTGACTTTCTTGTTCAATTTCTTACACTCCTTTCTCTTCATCTCAAAGCAAGTATGCACTTGCTCATACATGTTCATGAGCTCCTCCTTGGAGTACTCCTCATCATCATCATCACTCCTACAAGCATCACTTTCACATTCATCATCATCACTCACATCATATTTTACCTTGGTAGGTTTTGCCATGAGACATGTGAAAGGTCCTTGTTGGTTTTGGTAATTGAGTGACAACCTAGGTGGACTAATTGTGTTTATGTGAGATACACATGTGATTAGTCCACAGGTACATGTGTGTGAGCAACATATGCCATAAAGGTAAAAATGGCTTGGAGATGTTGCAAAGCTCACACATGTGATGATGAAGGAGCTTATTGCACACGAGACATGACATTGAGTCATGTGATCAAGGTGGAGAAGATCAAGACATGACTTGGCTTGATGGACCGGTTGCAAGCGTGAAGGGCAAGTCGAAGGCTTTGGAGTGATGGACCGCGTGGCGGTGAAGCGTGAGCAAGACTTGGCGCCGATGGACGATGGCAACGGTGAAGAGCAAGTAAAGTCAAGATCGATGAACCAATATGATCACGTGATGATATGAAGTGGATCATATCATTGTTGATCGTGTTGGTGCATGTGTTGCATCGACATTGAAGGAGATGGAATGGAATGCGCAAGGCAAAGGTATAACCTAGGGCATTTCATTTCACCGGTCATAGGTGTGTAAAGAAGTTTATGACCGGGTTTAGGATAGATGGCCGTACTATCAAGAGGGGCAAACTTGTTTGCATATCGGTCATCTAGTGCCACTCGTGTGATCTAACTTTGCATCGCCGCTAGGATCGAGTGGCGTGGCAAGTTGAGTGGCTAAATCCTTTGGAAAATAATTGTGAAAATGCTAGCACACATACACATGGTGGTGTACACTTGGTGGTGTTGGCACATTTACAAAGGAGGTGGTGTTTGCAGGGGTGAGATGGGTTTTGGGTCCAAGAAAATGGAATGCCTATTTTCTATTATGCCGGATGCAAACTCTTGGTGGTTAGCACATTGGTGCAAGGGTGAAGAAGTTAGAAGTAAAAACGAGTTGGTCGCGAAGATGCTGGCGTCGGTCAACTGACCGGACGCTGGATCTGATTGCACCGGACGCTAACTGCCTGCGTCCGGTCGCGCTGACGTGAAGTGTAGCAGTAGCTGGAGAGTGACCGGACGCTGGCTGCGTCCGATCGCGTTCGACCAGACGCGTCCGGTCATGCTCGGGAGCTTACTGGAAACGACCGGACGCTGAGGGTCCAGCGTCCGGTCAGTTGAAGTGCTGCGTCCGGTCGGTAGATGACCGTTGGGATCGGAAGATGACCGTTGAACGCAGGGGACATGTGGCTAGTATCGCGTGACCGGACGCTGAGGTCCAGCGTCCGGTCGATCGGACCAGAGCGTCCGGTCGGCCTGAGTTTTGCCCAGTGAAGGGGTAACGGCTCTATTTGCCCATGGGGTTATAAATAGAGGCCATGGCCGGCCTTGGGCCGGTAGCTGAGCACACTAGAGCCTTGGTGGCTTGTGTAGTAGTGCTTGGAGCCCTCCATCTCACACATACATGATAGTGTTCATCCGATAGTGTGAGAGAGCGATTCTAGTGCGATTGCATCGTGAGGTTGCATCGAGTGGCACTAGGTGATCGTGTTGCAAGCCGGTGGTGCTTGTTACTCTTGGAGGTTGCCACCTCCTAGACGGCTTGGTGGTGGTCTCCGTCGAAGCCCGCAAGAAGATTGTGCGGAGCTCCGGAGAAGAGCTTGTGAGGGGTACTTGTGCTCGCCCCGCGGGAGCCGCGAAGAGCAACTCTAGTAAAGCGTGTCATTGAGCTACCCTCACTAAGGGGTGGGTTCTTGCGGCGCCCGGCGTGCGGGCTTAGCGGGTGATGCTAATTAGCCGCCGAACCACCAAGTGAGCGGTCGACACAACGGGGACTAGCGTGTTGGCAAACACGTGAACCTCGGGAGAAAAATCATCGTGTCTACCTTGTTCTTCCCGTTGGTTTGCATCCCCATTACACAAGCTTGCGATTACTTTTATATATATTAAGCTTGTGTAGTTGCTCTTGTAATTAGATAGCTTGTGTAGCTTGCTAATTACCTTCTAGCTTGTGTAGCATAGAAGTAGCTCCCTTGCGTGGCTAATTTGGTTTTAGTAACCTTGTTAGTCACATTGCTTAGTTTGTGTAGCTAAGTATTTGCGCTCTCTAATTAGGCATTAGTTGCCTTGTTATTGAGCATTGCTAGTGAGCTTAGTTAGCTTTGTGCTTTTGCTTACTAGCATGTGTAGGAGCTCCCTCATTGCATAAAGTACTAGTGGCATAGGTTTGTGTGACCTTGCACCTAGAATTGATTAGGAGAGCTCTAGCTAGCCCGGCACCTTTGTTGCATATTTGTTATCTTTGCAAGGTGCTAGTGAACATATATAGTGGGGTATAGTCTTGGCTAGACCGATAGTTTTAATTCCGCATTTGTATCGGTTAGCCGACGCGATTAAGTTTTAGAAAAGACTATTCACCCCCCCTCTAGTCGCCATCTCGACCCTTCAACATGTCGAAGGAGTGTCGAAGATGGAGGGCTTGTTGTTGATGGCGATGCTTACTAGTGCTTTCTTGATAGATTTCTTGCCATCATCACTAGAGCCATCACTATCCGAAGAGCCATCACTATCCCAAGTGACCACATAGCCTCCACCCTTCTTCTTCTTTTGGAAGGTCATTCTCTTCTTCTTCTTCTTCTTCTCCTTTTCTTTCTTATCCTTCTTGTGCTTCTTCTTCTCATCCTCATCATTGTTACTATTGTAGGGACAATTTGCTACAACGTGATCGGGACTCTTGCAATTGTAGCATCTTCTCACATATTCTTTGTTTTTGGTGTGATCTCTTCTCTTTCTTGCACCATAGCCCTTCTTCTTTGTGAATTTTCCCATCTTACATACAAAGAGGGCCATAGCTTCATCATCAATATCACTAAGATCATCATCATCACTTGATTCTTTCTTGGACTTGCCCTTATTCTTAGATGATGATGAGCTAGCCTTGAATGTTATACTCTCCTTCTTCTTTTCTTCTTCCTTCTTGTCATCCTTGTCATCCCCTCCATTTCCACACGGTATGTCTCTTGGGTCATGATATCACCTAGTACTTGGTTAGGGGTAATCTCCTTCAATCCTCCTCTTATGATAAGCAATCTCAACATCTCAAATCTTGGAGGTAAGCACATCAAGAACCGATGAGAGACATCATCATCCTTGATCTTCTCTCCCAAGGCCTTCAAGTCATTTGCAATCACTTGCAACCGATTGAATATTTCCAGAATGCTCTCATCTTCCTTCATCTTGAAGCTTGTCAACTTATTCTTGAGAATGTACAACTTAGCACTCTTCACCGCTGGTGTGCCCTCATATGTTTCCTCCAATCTCCTCGACACCTCATTTGCTCTTTCATAATCCTTGATTTGCTCAAACACCTTGGAATCAATGGCATTGTATATGATGTTGAGAGCCATTGTATTGCATTGCTTGTTGGTCTTGTCTTGGTTGGTGGGGTCATCGGGATCAATGATAGCATAGTCATTCTCGGTCATCTCCCATACTTGATCATTGATTGAACTAAGATACATCCTCATTATTCTCTTCCAATAATCATAGCACATGCCATCAAAGAACGGTGGTTTGCCCCCCACATGGTTGAACACAACTTGAGCCATAATTTGACATCGAGGTTGTTAAGCCTTCAATCAAATGGTGATCCAAGCTCTGATACCACTTGAAATGTCCTAATATGGCTAGAGGGGGGGTGAAAGCCTATTTAAAAATCTACAAATCCACTAGAGCAATTTGATTAGTATGACAAATAGCGAAATGCAAACTTGCTCTAGCTCTATAAGGGTTGCAAGCCACCTATCCAATAATTCTAGTTGCAATGATTACTAGGCACAAAACTTGCAATGTTACTATTCACTAAGAGCTCTCAATCTTGCTACTCTAAAGAGCTCCACTAGATAAACTTAAAATAACAAAGCAAGCTCTCAATTCTAATTACACTAAAGAGCTTGCCACAACTAGTTTGCAAGAATATAAATGAGTGAGTAGGGTGATTATACCGCCGTGTAGAGGACTGAACCAATCACAAGATGAATACTAAATCAATCGCTGGGAGAATACCAAAGGGCAAGGGACAACTAATTTTTCTCCTGAGGTTCACGTGCTTGCTGGCACGCTAGTCCCCGTTGTGTCGACCAACACTTGATGGTTTGGTGGCTAAGAGGTGTTGCACGAACCTCGTCCACACAATCGGACACCGCAAGAACCTACCCACAAGTGAGGTAACTCAATGACACGAGCAATCCACTAGAGTTACCTTTCAGCTCTCCGCCGGGGAAGGCACAAGACCCCTCACAATCACCACGATCGGGGCCGGAGACAATCACCAACCTCCGCTCAACGATCCTCGCTGCTCCAAGCCGTCTAGGTGGCGGCAACCACCAAGAGTAACAAGTGAATCCTGCAGCGAAACACGAATGCCAAGTGCCACTAGATGCAGTCACTCAAGCAATGCACTTGGATTCTCTCCTAATCTCACACTGATGATGAAACAATGATGGAAATGAGTGGAAGGGCTTTGGCTAAGCTCACAAGGTTGCTATGTCAATGCAAATGTCCAAGAGAGTGAGCTTGAGCTGGCCATGGGGCTTAAATAGAAGCCCCCACGAAATAGAGCCGTTGTACCCCTTTATTGGGAACAACACGGGGTGACCGGACGCGCTGGTTATATCGACCGGACGCTGGACCTCAGCGTCCGGTCAACGGATGCTCACCACGTGTCACCTCCGTTCAACCTTAGTCACTTGATCTCAACGGTCAAGTGATGACCGGACGCAGCAACCCCAGCGTCCGGTCGTTTCCAGTAAGATACCAGTCGCATCCGATCAGTCACGATCGGACGTAGCGTCAGCGTCCGGTCCTTCTCCAACTTTTCTGTGTCACCTACGTCACCGTACGTCAGCCTGACCGGACTCAGACCATGAGCGTCTGGTCAGTTTACACGCCAGCATCCGGTCATAAGACCGAGACCGTGTGCTTACTGCTGTCACTGACCGGACTCTGTACCCAGCGTCCGGTCACTGCACCACCAGCGTCCGGTTACTCTATGAACCCCTGTCTTTTCTGTATAGGGCGCCAGTGAAGTTCCTAACCCTTGCTCAAATATGCCAACCACCAAGTGTATCACCTTGTGCACATGTGTTAGCATATTTTCACAAATACTTTCAAGGGTGTTAGCACTCCACTAGATCCTAAATGCATATGCAATGAGTTAGAGCATCTAGTGGCACTTTGATAGCCGCATTTCAATACGAGTTTCACTCCTCTTAACAGTACGGCTATTTAACCTAAATGTGATCACACTCGCTAAGTGTCTTAATCATCAAAACAAAATGGCTCCTACTATTTATACCTTTGCCTTTAGCCTTTTGTTTTACCCTTTCTTCTTTTCAAGTTCAAGCATTTGATCATCACAATGCCATCACCATCGTCATGATCTTCGCCATTGCTTCATCACTTGGAGTAGTGCTACCTATCTCATAATCACTTTGATAAACTAGGTTAGCACTTAGGGTTTCATCAATTAACCAAAACCAAACTAGAGCTTTCAGCGCCGCTACACCCAGACGCTCCATAGCAGGAGATCGAGAGGTATGCTAGGGTGTGGCTGTGGCACTTCTTAGGCGCCTTCCTGTTCCCCAACGCGTCGGGTAACACCATCAACTAGGCCTTCCTCAACATACTGAGCCAACCATGGAAGAATATAGGAGCGTACAGTTGGAGCAACGCGGTCCTAGCATGGATCTATCGTCAGTTTTGCGTTGCCTGCCGACGCAGTATAGGAGGTGCCAACCTAGGAGGTTGCTCCCACCTACTACAGGTTTGGTGTTGGGAGCGATGGCCAGTCGGGAGGCCCGTTGTTCACGGTTTACCTGTTTTTGTCAAAACTCCTCCCGATACATGTCTGCATCTAACAAAATGGTTATAATTTAATAAACAAAAATCAAAACATCATAAATTAATGTCAATGAGAACAATTTGCATTATAACAAATAAAATATAACCTACACTTTGGTGCAAACTCTATCTTAGATGTAAACATGCAAACTATATAAAAACTATACTTTGGTCACTAAAAATAAAATTTGGTACATCAACAGTGTGTCCATATATTTATTCACATATAAAAGTTGAGATGCAAACTCAAACAAGCAAAATTTATATAAAAATTGACCTTAGAATATATGGTAATCATAATTCTAACTAACCAATTAACCTTAACATTGGCAATCCTAATCCTAATCCTTCAATCCAACGTTCTAACGAACTCATATTTTCCTCCATACCCTAACTACTCATTTAAATCCTTCAATCCACCGTGAAGCTCGAGGAGGGGCTTCATTACCTTGACAAGGCCGAGGAGGAGCTTCAGGGAAGATAGGGAGGGGGCCGGCAAGGGAGGGAAAGTCGGTGGCCGACCGTGGGGTGGGGGGGGGGCGTGGGGGAGCCGGGAGGCAATGGCGCGGGCGCCGCGAGCGGCCTCACCTCGAGTCAGGCAGACAGACAGAAGGAGGGAGGCAGCGCCGCAACGGGTAAGTAAAGCCTCGCTACACCATGATGCATGGCGTGTTGGCCCTGCCACGTCAGCGGTCGCCGCGGCCGTTGACCGCCCCATGCCGTGCCGCCATGCATGGCGCGACAGTGTGAATTTACCGCGCCATGCAAACAGACGTGTGCAAAAGTATTACTTTTGAAGAAAAAAAAACAGTGTTAGAATTAAAAATAGTTTAAAAAAAGTGTTAAAAATAAAAAAAAAATCTATCCCTACAAGCTACCATTCAGTTCTAGACTACCTGCACCAAGTACCAAGTTAGATCAGCCTAAAATCAGTCGTTGAATGAACCATTGGCTGCACAAAACACCCGAAATTTGCTGCCATCACTGCCCTATGGGCTACCAAAAGCAGAAACACATATGAGTGAATTACTTGAATTCATCTTTTGGCTCTGTGCAAGAAATCATATGACTGAATGCTAGCAATAGGAACTTACAAAAGTGAATTATCGATCCAGTGATCAGTGGAGTATTGATCAGTTAGCTAGACGTATCTAGCATATGTATCACAGTTACATCCTAAAATTTAATCTTTACATCTCAACCAACATATAGAAATCAAAGAAAATGGGGCAAACAGGACTCACAGCAGCGGCTTTGGTTCTAGCACTTCTGCACTTGGCTGGAGCATCCGAGGGCAGAGTCAGGAATGTGCAGTTGTGCACTCAATGGTCCTCTTCTCCTGGAATTATACCACCGCCTTCTAACATGGTCTGCAGTACAATTACAGAGTATATGGGGGCATTTCAAGTATACGGGAAACCAAAAAAACACTGATATATAGATCTGGGCGCAACATTGCCTAAGTCAACTACACAGGTACAGTTTGAAACTCAACAATTACAGGTTACATGATCCTAAGGGCCAACCTAAACTTAGCAAGTAATATGCAAAAGAACTGAAGAGACTGGCACCTTCTTATGATCAGCATTGGTGAGCCAGAGCCAGAAGGCCAGGATTCAAGTTCAACTACACAGGTACGAGTGAGGATTATGGTGGACTGGGTTATGGCCTGGTTTGGGATATCATCACATGTGGGACCCACTTGCTACTTTTGCTAATAAAAAATACCCCGTCCCTATGCCGGACTCGATGGTTCTCGTCTCCCGTCTCCATGTGCTCATCTGACTGAAAGCACGCATCCAGGCATCCAGGACGCCATGGCCTGGCTTGCTTGCGTTGCCAACTTGCCATCCTTCGCGCCGCTCCTACCGAGGCACTCGTCTCGCGGCCACCGGGCAAGCGCGGACGCCAGGGGCGAGGTCCGCGAGAGCCGGGTGAGTTGTTGCCTTGGTGCTGTTTTAGATCTGGGGGTGAGGGCCGCGAGAGTGCGTGCCACCATGGGAGCTGTTGCTGTTCGAGCTCAGGGAGGAGGCAGGTCTCAGCGCTGCAGGTGCAGGTGGCTGCCTTGGCCGACGCCGGCGCGTGCGTGGGAGGCGAGCGGCTGCTGGTCGGCGTGCGAGGCGAGTGGCGGCTCGACGTGCGAGGTGAGCGGCGGATCGACGGCAGCCGCCACGCACGGGTATCTCTTCCTTCACGCCGTCGCTCTTCTCAACCATCAGCACCAACGCTTCGCCAGTCGTTTCCCAGCGTAACCCACCCTTCTCGTCGGGATGAGATAACCTTCCAATTTCCCTTACCCAGTGCTACAGTATTTTCCCTTACCCACTGTCCAAACATAGGTTAGGGTTTAAGTGTCTCCTCATATCCCATACCCACCCCTTATTTCTCACTTCCCAAACGCCACCAAACTTCTCGCCGTTCTGAACAAGGATGGAGGAAATCATATCAGATAATACGAAGAACGAGATTAGCTTGAGAAATATGAAATGCAATAGCAATGTGTGCCAAAATCTATACTATGCAACATCAAATATGGAGAAGAAACAATCTATTATCTAATTCATCAAAGAGAAGCAGTGTGGCGGGTGTCGAAACCATAGAACGGGAGAGCAGCAAGCCACCGCCGTGACGTGGCCAAGCGCCCTCTCGCTGTCAAACGGAGTGCCGAGCCTTCGGTCTTCGGTCTCCGCTGTCCAGCGGGATGGGGATGGGGGTGGGGGTGCACCGTGCCGGCCAGCAGCTCGTGACCGCGGCGGCCAGCACGTGGTGGCAGCGCAGCAGCAGCTTGTGCCCACGGCGGCCATCGCGGCGGTGGCGGCGGCGACGCAGACCTCAGGCACGCCAGGCTTGGCGTGCCGACGGGCCGGCTCGGCCTTAGCCTTATAGGGCCGTAGGAACAGCCCGCGGACGGGCATGGCCCGGCCCGATGAGTCTGCCATGCCGAGTCAGGGCTCGCACCGCCTCGACATGAAAAAAAATCGCAAATGCTTGCACATGTTCGTCCGGATGCATGCCGCCTGCACAGCGGATAGGCCTAACAACATCGTCTCTTCTATCTCACGGCATCACCGTGCATACGTCTGCCCCACTCCGCCCTTGCCACGTCCCATTTCCCCACTACACGCTCGTCCCCCGCTGCATCGTGCCCTTCCCCACCGCACCCCATTGCCGGCCACGTCGTGCCGCATCTCCCGCGAGCCGAGCAGCAGTGGCGCTGGAGAAGCCGTGTCCAGCGAGCAGGCACGGGAGAATCGCCGGAGGAGCGATGGGCTGATGTCCTGCAGCGAAGGTGTAATCTGGACTGACGTCCCCTAACTCGAGCTTGCTGGCTACCACAGTTTGCCACCAGGTAGGACATGGTCGCCGGCGACACCATGTTTCAAATGTTTCAGGTGCTCCAGACTTATATTTTGAGTGTTTGATCTGGATGTTGTAAAAGTATATCTGAGATGTTGCATATGTTGCAATGACAATATACGCATGTTGCAAGCGTATATTTTTAAGTGTTTCAGGTGTTTTATACGTATGTTTCAAGTGTTTCATCATACGTTGCAAAAGTAAATCTGGGTGTAGCATATATATATGCATGTTGCAAGCCTATGGCGTTTTAGATATATGTTGCTAATGTTTCATGTGGATGCTTTAAAAGTAAGTCTTGGTGTTGCACATATTGCAAATGGTTATAAACACATATTTCAAGTGTTTCATCTGTCTTTATTTGGATGTTTTAAAAGTAAATCAGGTATTGCACATGCTACAATAGCGCCGGTAGCTGGTGGACAGCAGCCTGCCGCAAGGCTTCGCTTCCTACCTCACGACTTACTCGTGCGACGCGCCTCGCCTTCTCTTCTCTCCATCTTGCCGTGGAGTAAGAGCTCAGCAGACGAGCATACGGAGTCATGAATGTCGGGTAAGCGTATCAGCAGTCGCGGGCAGGCGAGCAGGTGCAGCATCTTGCACAAGAGGCAGGGCAGACGCGGACGGGGCCTAGCATCCGAACGTCCGGTGCTGTAAAAAAATTCTGCAACGGTGTCAGCAGACGCCCCACTTTGTCCCATGAAGAAGACGGCCCAACTGAGGCCCGGCCCAAGGAGCAGAGGGTCAGGAAGGCGAGCCCGCGCATCTACGGAGAAGAATGGGCCTGAGGCCACCGCTTGCACGCGAGTACAAGGCAGTGCCTCTGTAATATTTGAGAGGGAGCCGAGAGAGGGCAATTCATGTTTTGTAATAACAATTACTCTATATTCCTAATCTAAGCACTCATCTGCCGTACACTGTTCTTCTTCCTCTCCAAGCCTTCTCCAATCCCCCGCTACCCGGCTCTGCCCCTCACAAGTGGTATCAAAGACTATGGTCCTCGGCTTCCTTCGATTGCCTAGCCACACAATCCCATCGGTTGCTTGATTCCAGCAGATTTGGTCGGTCTAACGTCGAATCGAGTCTGTGAGCTGCAGCTCGACTTGGGGATTTCGTAATTCCGATCCAGGAATCACGACTTGTGGAGTGCGCTGCTGTCGGGTACCATAAAAAGGGGTCCCCTAAGCAAGGACCGAAAAAATCGCTTAGACCTTGTAAAAATCGAAGCTAAGAGACAACCACCGGCAAACTCCCACCTCGGCTGGACCACTCGGCCCACCTCGGACAGTATCTCGACTCACCCGAAGCGGGCTCGGCCCAAAATAAAACCGTAAGGCCTCGGACGAGGTACCAATTCTCCGCCTTGCTCGAGACCCCGCACGTAAGGCCTTGGATGAGGTACCGATTCTTCGCCTCGCTCGAGATCCCGCACGTAAGGCCTCGGACGAGGTACCGATTCTTCGCCTTGCTCGAGACCCCGCACGTAAGGCCTCGGACGAGGTACCAATTCTCTGCCTTGCCCGAGGCCCCGCCCGTAAGGCCTTGGATGAGGTACCGATTCTCCACCTCGCTCGAGACCGGCTCGGCAGCTACCCCGTCACCGCCGCCTCGACCAGGACGTCACGTCCAACTAACGCGACCAACCACTCCCGTGACGTCAGCCGAACGACGACTCGACACAGCGGAGTGGCAGACGAGATGGGAGTCGCATCGACGCCATGCCATCTGGGACAGGATGGGGCAGGGGTTGCCAGCCGCTATGCTCGGCACTGTGCCCACGGCTGACACCCATGCTACACTGTGCTACCTAACCCCTGCTCCAAGGACAGCGTGGCATGGAGAGTCATGTCTGGGTCCCTATAGCCTCGGAATCAATGCACAAGACCAAAATGCTCCCTCCGAGCCTCGGCTATCCGCCTCCGGGCTCCTGTAGCCTCGGGACTCGCACCCGCCGAGCCCCCCCACAACGATTCGGCCTCTGCACCGACTGGGCCTCGGCTCTCTGCGTTGTCAACATACAGCGACCGGCACATCGTCTGTAGTACGCACCATACCCTACGTCAAGCCGCAGGAGCTCCCACGTCGCACAGGATCAGGCGTGACCGGCGCGTCGCTCTAGTGCACCAAGGACAAGGCCGCTCCACCGACCATGCCGCCATAGTGACAAGCTATAGGGCTCGGACACGCCGCCTCTGCTCACAACACGCCGCGTAGCAAACCCATGTACCGCCCCCATGCCTCCCTTCGACTATAAAAGGGAGTGACTGGGGCCGCTTCTGGGGGGATCACACGGATAGACACACGACGACGGACAAAGATACACACACGCTTCCTCACTTTAAGAGATCAACATCTCAAGCAACCCATGCCACTCCACGCAGAGACCTGGGACTAGTTCCCTCTCTCGCTCAGCTTATAAACCCCTACTACAAGCACCTCGGTGCAAGGAATACAAGATCGCTCTCTCAGACTGGACGTAAGGCACCTATTGCCTGAACCAGTATAAACCTTGTGTCTCTTTGCATCACCATCCGGGATTAGGGGCATGCAGTACACTTTCACTAGTCGGTTGAGGATCCGCCAGACCCAAAACACCGATAGTTGGTGCGCTAGGTAGGGGAGCTACTGCGTGTCAGCTTAGTCATCCCAACATGTTCCGGATGTCAGACCCCGTGCAACCACTGCGTCATGGCACGGTGATCTGGTTCGGGAGCCTAGAGTTCATGTCTCTAGGACATGAGTACAATATGGTACTCCTCCCACCCAGAACCCCATCGACCAATGACGACATCGCGCACTAGCAGCCTAGGTGTAGGCGGCGCCTAGGCCACCGCTCTCGTCACGCTCGCTAGGCGCGACGCGGGCGGGACCACCCTGATTCCACGTGAGCTCAGGGCGACGCACCGCGCTTCGCTGGTATCCTATGCCCAGCTGTTGGTACTGAGTCCCTAGCTGGGGACCTGTCTAGCCTGAGCCTGGGCAAGGGAAAGACGCCGATGGCACACGGCGATGCCCCGTCATCAAGCTCTGCCCCGCCACCGCCTGAGGAGTCGCCTCCGGCGGAGCGGAGCCGGTGATGACACCATCCCTGTACCCCTTTGGGTTGGGCAATGCCGCCGCCACCTACCAACGTTTTGCCCACGACCTCATCACCACAACCTCGACCCACACCCACGCTGACTCCTCGGAGGAGACGAGGTGTGGGCCGGAGTGGACTTCTTCGGACTTCGCGACCCTGAAGCCATGCGCCGCTTCATGGCCACGAGCGACTACTGCTTCGGCTACTCCGAGTCTGATGACGAAGGCACTTACGATCCCACTCGTGAGAGCTTCAACGTCGAGCTCAGGATGCCAAGCATGAGCGATGAGGATGAAGGGCCAGGCAATCGCTCCCCGCCCCCCGAGGGGGCAGGCGGCGCCGCACCTCCATGCGTCGAGCGCCGGGCAGCGCGGAACGAGAACCCCACCCACGAGGAACTTCGACGCCTGGACCTGGAGTAGCTCCATGAGCTTTAGGCCAAGGTCGAACAAGACCGACTCCTATAGTAGCTCCAAGACACTCTCAAGCAAGAGCAGTGGGGTCACGGTGATGGCGGAGCAGCCCGGTGGAGGGCTCGCGACGTCAACCGCCGCATCAACAACGACGAAGGGGACGAGCAACCCCCTATCTTTAATCGCGCTAGCCAGAACATCGCGGTAGCGGCGATGCTACTCCGAACGATGCCTGAGCCCTCTACCTCGGAGGGGCGACGGGTCCACGGCGAGCTCCGAGACCTCCTTGAGACCGCCGTGGTACAATAGACCAAAAGTTCCGCCTCTCGACAGCGCGGAGGCGCCTCGGAACTACCCACAGCACCGCCCCGGTAGGATAGAGAGGCCTCGGTTCGTCCCGAGCCCGCTCAGGCACCGACAGCCAACAGGGCCCCCTCGGTGCACGACCGCCTCGGCGATCGACACGAGGCGCAAGGCGACCACGATGTGGTCAGTAGGCGACGGCGCCATGACAATGGACCCGCCCGAGGCTGCCACCCGCATCGAGGCGGTCGCTATGATAGTGAGGAGGACCGCAGTCCTTCTCTTGGGCCACCTGGCCCTTGAGTCTTCAGCAAGGCCATCCGCGACGCTCACTTCTTGGCCTGGTTTCGGCAATCGGCCAACCTCGCAAAGTACAGCGGCGAGACCAACCCCGAGCTGTGGCTGGCCGATTATCGCCTGGCTTGTTAGCTAGGCGGCGCAGATGATGACCTGCTCATCATCCGCTACCTCCCCTTGTTCCTGTCAGACTCAGCACGAGCCTGGCTCGAACACCTCCCTCCCTTGCAAATCCACAACTGGCGCGACTTGGTAAAGGTCTTCGTCGGGAATTTCCAGGGCACATACGTGCGCCCTAGGAACTCCTAGGACCTTAAGAGTTGTCGCCAGAGGCCGGATGAGTCTCTCCGAGACTTCATCTGACGCTTCTCTAAGCAATGCACCGAGTTGCCCCGCGTCGGCGACTCGGAAATTGTCCAGGCGTTCCTCTCCGGCACCTCCTGCCGAGACCTGGCCTGAGAGTTAGGTCGAAACGTACCGACCACGGTGGCCGCGCTCCTCGACATTGCCACCAACTTTGCCTCGGGCGAAGAGGCTGTCGGGGCCATTTTCCTCGACAACGACGCCAAGGGGAAGCGGAGTGATGAGGCCCCTAGGGCCTCGGCCCCCCACCTCCCCAAGAAAAAGAAAAAGGGTTGCTAGGGGAAGCAGGGGTCCTCGAGGCCGGTCTGGTTGTGGCCGCAGATCGCAAGAATCTCTGAGGCCCCGCCAGCGGCCCCAGGCTCTTCGACGATATGCTTAAGAAGCCCTGCCCTTACCCCCAGGGCTCGGTGAAGCACACCCTCGAAGAGTGCACCATGCTTCGGCGTTACTACGCTAGGCTCGGGCTCCCCAACGACGATGCCAAGAAGATGGGCGCCGGCGATAGGGATGACGACAAGGACGACGGATTCCCCGAGGTGCACAACGCCTTCATGATTTTGGTGGGCCTTCAGCATGCCTCACGGCGCGCCAGCGAAAGAAGGAACGCTGGGAGGTCTTCTCGGTTAAGGTGGCCACTCCCCGGTACCTCGACTGGTCTCGGGAGGCGATCACCTTTGATCGGGACGACCACCCCGATTATGTCCCAAACCCCGGGCAGTACCCACTTGTCGTCGACCCGATCATCGGCAACACCCGGCTCACCAAGGTGTTGATGGACGGAGGCAGCGGCCTCAACATCCTCTACGCCAACACCCTGGAGCTCCTGGAGCTCGACCAGTCGTGGCTCCGGGGTGATGTCGCGCCTTTCCACGGCATCATGCCAGGGAAACGCACGCGACCCCTCGGGCGCATCGACTTGCCCGTCTGCTTCGGCACTCCTTCCAACTACCGCAAGGAGGTCCTCACCTTCGAGGTGGTTGGGTTCAAGGGGACCTATCACGCAATCCTGGGGCGGTCGTGCTATGCCAAGTTCATGGCGGTCCCCAACTACACCTACCTCATGCTCAAGATGCCAGGCCCTAATGGCGTCATCACTATCGAGTCCACGTACGAGCATGCATACGACTACGACGTCGAATGCATCGAGTATGCCGAGGCTCTCGTGGAGGCCGAGACCCTGATCGTCAACCTCGATCGACTTGGTAGCGAGGCGCCTGACTCCAAGCGTCGTGCCGGGACTTTCGAGCCCACGGAGGCTGTCAAGCTCGTCCCGGTCGACCCCACCTGCTCAAACGACCAGGCGCTGAGGATCAGCGCCACCCTCGACAGCAAATAGGAAGCCGTGCTCATTGACTTTCTCCGCGCAAATGCCGACGTATTCGCATGGAGCCCCTTGGACATGCCGGGCATACCGAGGGAGGTCGCCGAGCACGCTTTGGACATCCGGGCCAGCTCTAGACCGGTGAAGCAGCGCCTGCGCCGATTCGACGAAGAAAAGCGCAGGGCCATCGGCGAGGAGGTGCAGAAGCTTTTGGCGGCTGGGTTCATCAAGGAGGTGTCCCACCCAGAGTGGTTAGCTAATCCCGTATTTGTTAAGAAGAAAAATGGGAAGTGGAGGATGTGTGTAGACTACACCGGTTTGAATAAAGCATGTCCAAAAGTTCCATTCCCCTTACCTTGAATTGACCAAATCATCGACTCCATTGCGGGATGCAAAACCCTATCTTTCCTTGATGCGTATTCCGGTTACCATCAAATCAAGATGAAAGAATTCGACCAGCTCGTGACTTCTTTCATCACCCCATTCGACATGTACTGCTATGTGACTATGCCATTCAGCCTCAGAAATGCAGGGGCCACATACCAGCGGTGTATGACCAAGGTCTTCGCCGAGCACATTAGGCGAACCGTCGAGGCCTACGTGGACAACATCATGGTCAAGTCTAGGAAGGCCAGTGATCTCATCGGCAACTTGGAAATAGCCTTCAAATGCCTCAGGGAGAAGGGCATCAAGTTTAGTCCCGAGAAGTGTGTCTTCGGGGTCCCTCGAGGCATGCTATTGGGATTCATAGTCTCGGAGCGCGACATCAAAGCCAACCCAGAGAAGGTCTCAGTCGTGACCAACATGGGACCAATTCGAGACCTCAAGGGAGTGTAGAAGGTTATGGGATGCATTGCGGCCCTGAGCTGCTTCATCTCGCGCCTTGGCAAAAAAGGCTTGCCTCTGTACCGCCTCTTGAGAAAATCCGAACGCTTTTCTTAGACCCTCGAGGCCGAAGAAGCCCTCACCAAGCTCAAGGCACTGCTCACCAATCCTCCCGTCTTGGTGCCGCCGGCCAAGGGCGAGGCCCTCTTACTTTACGTCGCCGCAACGACCCAAGTGGTCAGCGCGGCCGTAGTGACCAAGAGGCAGGAAGAGGGGCATGCTCTACCCATCCAATGACCTATTTACTTCATCAGCGAGGTGCTCTCCAAGACTAAGACGTGCTACCCCCACATCCAAAAACTGATCTACGTCGTAGTCTTGGCTCGACGCAAGCTGCGTCACTACTTCGAGTCCCACCCGGTGACTGTGGTGTCCTCTTTCCCCCTAGGAGAGATAATCCAGAACCGAGAGGCCTCAGGTGGGATAGCCAAGTGGGCCGTCGAACTCATGGGGGAAGCCCTATCTTTTGCGCCTCGGAAAGCAATTAAATCCCAGGTCTTGGACGATTTTGTGGCTGAGTGGACTGACACCCAACTACCACCTGCTCAAGTCTAGGCGGAATGCTGGACCATGTACTTCGATGGGTCCCTGATGAAGACCGGGGCAGGCGCGGGTCTGCTCTTCATCTCACCCCTTGGAGTGCACATGCGCTACATGATTTGGCTCCACTTCGCCGCTTCCGACAACGCAGCCGAGTACGAAGCCCTCGTCAACGGCTTGCAGATCGCCATCGAACTTGGAGTATGACGTCTCGACATACGGAGCGATTCACAGCTCATCGTTGATTAGGTGATGAAGGAGTCGAACTGCCATGACCCCAAAATGGAGGCGTACTACAAGTTGGTACGTCGCCTAGAAGACAAGTTCGACGGTCTCGAACTTAACCACATTGCGTGAAAATTCAACGAGGCCGTGGACGAACTGGCAAAGATGGCATCGGCATGGGCCCCGGTCCACCCGAACATCTTCGCTGTGTGGGGGCAGAAGAAGGTCCAACGGTCGAGCCCACCGCAGGTCCCGAGGCCCCCTCTGCCACCGAGACCCTTGCGGCCGAACTCAAGGCCATGGAAATCAACGCGGAGCCTCCCGAGGCCAACCAAGGCTCGGACTGGCGAGTCTTGTTCCTTGATTGCCTCGTTCGAGGAGAGCTTCCTACAAATTGGACCGAAGCACGACAGCTTGCACGATGATCCAAAACTTATGTCCTCAGCAACGGCGAGTTGTATAGGCGAAGCCCATCTGGCGTCCTCCAACGATGCATCACCACCGAGGCAGGCCAAGCCCTACTTTGGTACTTGCACGCGAGGGCCTACGGGCACCATGCAGCGCCTCGGACGCTCATCAGAAACGCCTTGCGCTAAGGGTTCTACTGGCCAACGGCGGTTGTCGACTCCACCAAGCTAGTACGCTCCTGCGAGGGATGCCAGTACTATGCACAGCAGATGCACCTCCTGGCCCAAGCCCTCCAGACCATCCCCATTACATGGCCATTCGCCGTGTGGGGGCTGGACATGGTTAGGCCTATGCAGAAGGCGCCCGGGGGCTATACCCATTTACTGGTAGCAATGGACAAGTTCTCCAAGTGGATCGAGGCTCGTCCGATCACTCGAATCAAATCCAAGCAAGCGGTGCTGTTCTTCACTAATATCATCCACAGGTTCGGGGTTCCAAACACCATCATCACTGACAACGGGACACAATTCACCGGCCACAAGTTCCTAACGTTCTGCGACGACCACCACATCTGTGTGGCATGGTCGGCCGTAGGACACCCTAGGACAAACGACCAAGTAGAACGTGCCAACGGCATGATCCTACAAGGCCTCAAGCCAAGAATATACAACCGGTTGAAGAAATTTGGCAAGAAATGGCTTGCCGAACTCTCGTCGGTCATCTGGAGCCTGAGGAACACTCTAAGCCGAGCCACGGTGTTCACACCATTCTTCCTAGTCTATGGTGCCGAGGCCATCCTCCCCACTGACTTGGAGTATGGCTCCCCGAGGCTATAGGCCTACAACGAGTAGAGCAACCGCACTGCCCGCGAGGACGCCCTCGACCAACTGGAGGAAGCCCGAGACATTGCGCTGCTACACTCGGCCAAGTACCAGCAAGCCCTGCGACGCTATCAAGCCCGACGCATTCGAAGCCGAGACCTGAAGGTGGGCGACCTGGTGCTGAGACTGAGGCAGAGCAATAAGGGCCGCCACAAACTGACCCCGCCATGGGAAGGGCCATACATCGTCACCCAAGTGCTAAAGCCCGGGACCTACAAGCTAGCCAACGAGAAGGGCGAAGTCCTCACCAATGTTTGGAACATAGAATAGCTACGTCGCTTCTACCCTTAAATTTCCAAGCATTGTATGCATTATTTCTCAAAATACAATAAAGAAATGTTCTTTAGTTGTTCTAATTTTTTGAGAAACCCCCTGAGCCCATCGATGGGGGATCAGTGTTACAATAACGCTATAAGGGAGACTCAGCTCTACCTCTACAAAGGTGCCCACCACGGGGCTCGAACAAGACTCGGCTCTGCCTCTGCAGAACCGATCCTCCCTCAGGGGCTAGAAGGGGGGATCCCCCCTTAAGTCCCAGACACCGTTTTTTAGTCGTTCTTTCAAAAAAATTTCTACGCCAAACTCTCTCGCGTACTCTGGCAAATCGATTGTAAAAAACCTAAGGACCGAAAGTCTGTTTCAGGGCCAAAAGGCCGGCCGAGCCGCGAGACGGCCTACGCCTCTGGGCTACGGAAACTCCCTCACCACCTTTTGCCCGAGGGACAGCTTAGGCTCTGAGGAAATTTTTGCAAGAGATATGTTCAAAGACGAGACAGAGGGTAGAGGCTCGGAAATACAATAAAAACGGTTAAAAAGCGTATACACATAAGTACTTTAAAAGGCCTCGACGGCCACAAGCGTTATGATATGGTAATATAAGTCCTAATCTGTTTACATGACCCCTTTGGCCTAGGTCAAAGCTCAGGGTCACCAACGTCGGCGGTCGACGTGGGAGGAACCACCTCCTCTTCGAACAGCTTGGCCAGCGCCGTGCCAGGGGCCTCAGCCGCCTCCACCAGCTTCATGACCTCCTCCTCGACCTTCTCGTCATCCTCAGCCACGACATAACCGTCGCTGATGGCCTCGAGGTTGATGCCAGCGTAGTGCGAGGAGACGACGGCCAAGGCATGCTTGACGCCCGTATGCAGCGCCCCCCGAAGCTGCTCGCGGACTCGGCCGCTCAATGCAATCAAGCGGCTACCGAGAGAGCTACCCGACTCGACCCCTCCGACCTCCAGGGCCTCGTAGGCGGTACGGGCGGTGCTCTACAACACGTTGTGCTCCTGGATCTCGGCCTCGAGCACTGCCTGCACTACGACGGAGGTCTCGGCTACCCAGGTGACCTCCTTCTCCAACCCTGCGCCAAGACTGGCGGGATGGGGTTAAGCACGAAAGAAAACAAACCGAACAGGGGCACATGCCTATGAAACTCACCTTTAGCTTTCTCCCTCTAGTTTTGAACCTCAACCAGAGAGGCCTCGGCCGCCCTGGAAGCCTCCCTCTCTAGCCCTGCGTCACATCGGGGAGTTAGGGGTCGAACGCAAGAAGAACAAATAAAACAAGAGGCGCGGCTCAACAGGACTCACCCTTGGCCTTTTCCTTCCAGGCTAAGGCCTCGACCCAGGAGGCCTCGGCCACTTTGAGGGCCTCCGCCAGGGCACCTTTCGTCAGTAGGTGCGCGCCCTGCTCCGCCCCCAGCTACCCAGCGATGGCCTTGGCAGAGGCCGTCGCTTCTTCAGCCTAGGACCTGAAGGTGTCCCGCTCGCCGGCCACTCGGGTCAGCTCCTCCTCTAGCTCCTTGATCTATGCCACCAAAGGAACAGCCTGCTCCTGGGCCATGGTCGCCTCGGCCTTCATATCAGCACAGCAAAGGCGAAGGTCCTCTACCTCCACGCTCCGTGCCGATAGAAGGTCATTAGCATTGGCGAGTAGGACCTTCTGCTACCGGAGTTGGTCCTAGACGTCCCTCTCCCGCCGGAAGAACATCGACTTCCTGAGGGACCGGGCCTCGAGCTCCTGGGTAGGCAGAATAGGGGTCAAGCACTACGAGAAAACTCAAAAAAAGACGACACAGCACCGAGAAAGAAAGCGCGCACCTAGGCAACGCCGGGTAGATCGTCAGCCATGAAGGACAGCGCTGTCCGCAGCGACCGCTCCGCCAGCTGGCAGAATTGCTCGAAGGAGCCCTAGCGCCCCCCATCGGCCACATCCTCAAGGGCGAACAGAGGCTCCCCCTTAGGGTCGTCCCGGCTCCACCATAAGACACGTGGGTGATCCTACCCGTGGGGCTCGCATTGTACCTAGATGAGGGCCGAGCTTCCCTCGCCAGAAGTCGGAGCTGGCTGCTCCGCAGTGCTGGCCGCCTCGGCATCTGCCACCTCCTTCCTTCGGGAAGTATCGTTGGAGGAGATCGAACGGACCTCCACCTCCTAGGCGCTCTCCTGCGATGGTGGCGGGTCTTGGACCGGGGGCGGTACCGAACCTTGCCCCGCCTTCATCTCCGCATCCTGGGCCACCGGCTCTGCCGCGCCCAAGTCGGCCTCCGCCACCTCGGCCTCGGTGGTCCTGGGAGTCTCGGCATCCACCACCTCGGCCTCAGAGGTCCTAAGGGCCTCGAGCTCACCCTCGGTGGCCTCAGCGATTGAGGGCGCCTCGGCTTCACCTAGCTCGAGGGCCTCAGCCACACGGGACGATGGCACCTCCTCCCCCGCTTGCTTCGTGGCCGCCTCGGTAGCCTCTCCTTGGGCGACCGGCTCCTTCAGGTCGGCCCTGGCCGACGCCGCGCCACGCTGTATGGCGGTTTGCGCCTCCACCACCCATCGCGTGGTGGAGCTGGTGCTCACCTTGAGTGCCTTACGTGGCGCCAGGGTGGGCGCCTCCGCCCGACGCTTCCGGCTGAAGGCAAAACACTCACAAGGTTAGCACATGGCCAAAGAACAAGTGGAAGATGCTGCAAACTCCACTGACTAAACACTTACCTCGAGCGGGGACACAACAGCTTCCGCACTGCGTCCCTCGTCCTCTGCAACGGCGGTGGCTGTGGCGGTGGCACGGCCCCCGTGTCCGCCAGCGCCGGCCGGCCCTCGCTGGACTTCGATGCCCCCTCGACCCTCTGTAGAGGCTGTTGGGTCGCCTCCGTCGTCGCCTGCTCCACCTCCGCCGTTGAGACCACCGGGCTGATGGTGCGCTTCCCTAACGCCCGTGCCTCGGGCGTGTCAGCCTCGGCCCTAGGGCGGGCGATCGCCAGCCCCAAGGCGTCCTCTCCTCCTCCTAGAAATGCTGGGCCGCTCGCTAACGCCTCAGGCGCTGTCCCCCTGACGTCTGGGAGATGGTCCAGGGTACCCCACCCCGCCTCGCTCTCGTCGTCATCGCTCGAGGAATCCGTCGATGATGGTGACGGAGACAGCTCCACCGGGAGACCGTCGTGCCTCTGCTGCCGGCGACGTTTCTCTAGCTCGTCGCGCTCAAGGTTCTTCCTCTTGCGCCTTGCCTCCTCGGCGTCCTTTCGCTCCTTGTATGCCTCGGCATGCGCCCTATTCACCACCCGCCGCTCTGCGTCCTCGGGAATGGGCGGCAGGGAGGCTCGCACATCCCTCATCCCCTGCAGGAACAACAAACGCAAATAAGGGAACATGAAAATGTAAGAAGCGAGAAGGCCGCTCAGGGGCCGTAGCGGCGCGTGACTTACCAAAGAGATGTACCCCCACAACGGGCGCATCAGGAACAAGGCTAGCTCACTGCTCCTTTACCGCCCCTCCACCATCTCCCTCACCCGACGCAGAACCTCCTCATCGAAAAGGGTGACGGCGGACAACCGGATGCCGTCGATTGGCTCAGCTGGTGTCATCTCGAACAGGCATTGCTGCCGAGCCATCAGCGGTAGCACCCTCCGGCAGTGGAATGCCGCCATGACCATGGCCGCCGTAAGGCCACAGCTCCGCAGCCTCTCCAGTGCCTTCAGGAGCGGCTGTAGCTTGGGCTGATCAACCACCAGGATGTCGTACCTCCACCTCTCCGGCTGACTCTCCACAACCCGTTCGGTATAGGGGGGAAGCCTGCTATTGTCATTGCGGAGGTAGAACCAGCTGTTGTACCAGGGACTGTTGGACGATGCAAGCTAGGCTGGGATGTAGAAGGGCTGCCTATCTTGGCGGACTTGGAGAGTGCAGCCGCCGGCCCTCAACGCCTTCCGCGTGCCCGTCATGCCCGTCGGCTTGGTGTTGAGTCCCGCCTGAAAGAGGTGGAGCCACAGCTCCCAGTGGGGGGCGATGCCCAGGTACCCCTCATAGACGGCGACGAAGATGGCCGCCTGTGCGATGGAGTTGGGGTCGAAGTTGTGGAGCTCCACGCCATAGTAATGTGGGAGCGCCCGCATGAACTAGTCCACCGGCAAGCCGAGACCACGCTCATGGAAGGCCACGAAGCTCACGATGTAGCCATCATGTGGCCTTGGCTCCGGCTCACCCCCCGAAGCAATCCACTCCGGTCTGTTGGGGTCGGTGACCGGGCGGAGGAGACCATCATCAACGAGCGACTGCAGCGTCGCCGCGGACACATCGGACGGACCCCAAGGATCCGCCTGGACGACAATAGCGCCGCCGGCCATGGGTGCAGTGGAGAGTGTGGCTACGACGGTAAGGCTCGCTCTCCCTCTCTCTCTCTCCTTTCCTCCCCCTTCTCCCTTCTTCTCCCCGACGCTCTCTGTTCTTAGCAACCGCTCAAGGGCAGAAAAGGCGAACGCAGGCAGGCAAGGTAAGGAGGGGCGGGGCGAGGCTCGTCATGTATTTATAAGGGAGGAAAGGGGACGAAACGGATGGGCGACAAAACCGGGGAAGTTTCCTTCAGATCTAGCGCAGTTAATCCGGATCCGACCAAACCGCCCACGCGTCCACCTTTTCCTTATTAATCGCGCGCACGGTAACGTCCCATCCGCAGATGTCGCGTCACATCCGACCACAGCAATGGCAGGCGCCATTTCGTCTCCCTGAGGAACCGCCTCAAAAGGTGCAACCATCGTCGCCCACCGATGGGAAGGGAATATCCCCCACCTGATTCCTTTTAGACTAAGGAACTAGGCACCGAGCCCGTTATGGTCCAGGGGTTTAAAGGCTGTGCCCCCGAGGGTCTTGACAGCCGCCCTAGGACAACAAAGTCAGGGATGACTATGGGCGAGCCCGTACATGGCCGAGGCCCAAGCAGGCGATTGCTTGGGATGCCCTAAGTCGTGTTCGAGACCCACAGGGAGGTCTCTGAATGGGATCCCACCGTAGGGAGGCACCGAGCCCCCGGGGCCAATCGAACGGCCCTGGGACCCACTAGAGAAGCCCTCTGGTACTTTTGGAGTGCGTCTCTGGACCGCTAGCCGACCCCTATCGAATAGGGCATAGGCCTCCACTTGGACTTACCCGATAACAACTCACCGAAGGTGTCACTGCTCGCGCCCACCGAGGGTAGCCTGGCATACTCCACCCCTCCTTCCGAACGAAAAGGATGCGTGAGGGCCACACAAAAAAGACAGGGAAACTCCTGATCGCCCTCTTGCTCCGCGTAGAGGCTCAGGGGCTCTTCCTGCAAACAAACCGAGGCCCAGTAACTCGAACGCGCACTCAGGGGCTCGGCAAACGCGACAAAAGGCACCAAGCCCGTTATGGTCCAGGGGTTCGAAGGCTAGGCCCCCGAGGGTCTCGACAGCCGCCCCAGGACAATAGAGTCAGGGATGACTATGGGCGAGCCCATACATGGCCGAGGCCCAAGCAGACGATTGCTTGGGATGCCCTAAGTCATGTCCGAGACCAGCAGGGAGGTCTCTGAATGGGATCCCACCGTAGGGAGGCACCGAGCCGCCGGGGCCAATCGAACGGCCCTGGGACCCACTAGAGAAGCCCTCTGGTTCTTTTGGAGTGCGTCTCTAGACCACTTGCCGACCCCTATCGAATGGGGCATGGGCCTCCACTTGACTTACCCGATAATAGCTCACCGGAGGTGTCACCGCTCGTGCCCACAGAGGGTAGCCTGGCATACTCCACCCCTCCTTCCAAACAAAAAGGATGCGCGAGGGCCGCACAAAAAAGACAGGGAAACTCCTGATCGCCCTCTTGCTCCAAACAGAGGCTCGGGGGCTCTTCCTACAACCAAGCCGAGGCCCAGCGACCCGAACTCGCACTCGCGGGCTTGGCAAACACGATAAAACCCCTCACTCAACATGAGAAAAGCCCCTAGAGAAATAAATCCACTCCTCTAGGGCCTCGAGGGCTACACCCGGCGGGTGCGCTCGCGCGCACCCACCGAGGCCTCGAGTACGAAACACCATCCCGCTAGGAGCTGCTGCGAGCTAAGTCCCATCAAAACCTCAGGGAGAGCACTCACACTCTCCCCAAGGCTCGGGGGCTACTGTCGGGTACCATAAAAAGGGGTCCCCTAAGCAAGGACCGAAAAAATCTCTTAGACCTTGTATTAATCAAAGCTAAGAGACAACCACCGGCAAACTCCCACCTTATCCGAGGCTCGGCTGGACCACTCGGCCCACCTCGGACAGTATCCTGACTCACCCAAAGTGGGCTTGGCCCAAAATAAAACCGTAAGGCCTTGGACGAGGTACCGATTCTCCGCCTTGCTCGAGACCCCGCACGTAAGGCCTCGGACGAGGTACCGATTCTCCGCCTCGCTCGAGACCCCGCACGTAAGACCTCGGACGAGGTACCAATTCTCCACCTCGCCTGAGGCCCCGCCCGTAAGGCCTCGGACGAGGTACCGATTCTCCGCCTCGCTCGAGACCGGCTCGGCAGCTACCCCGTCACCGCTGCCTTAACCGGGATGTCACGTCCAACTAACGCGACCAACCACTCCCGCGACGTCAGCCAAACGATGACTCAACACAGCGGAGTGGCAGACAAGATAGGAGTCACATCGACGCCATGCCGTCCGAGACAGGACGGGGCAGGGGTTGCCGACCGCTATGCTCGGCACTGTGCCCACGGCTAACACCCATGCTTCACTGTGCTAGCTAACCCCTGCTCCAAGGACAATGCGGCATGGAGAGTCATGTCCGGGTCCCTGTAGCCTCAGAATCAACGCACAAGACCAAACTGCTCCCTTCGAGCCTCGGCTATCCGCCTCCGGGCTCCTGTAGCCACGGGACTCGCACCCGCCGAGCCCCCCCACAACGGTTTGGCCTCTGCACCGACTGGGCCTTGGCTCTCTATGTTGTCAACATACAGCGACTGGCACGTCGTCTGCAGTACGCACCATACCCTGCGTCAAGCCACAGGAGCTCCCACATCGCACAGGATCAAGCGTGACCAGCGCGTCGCTCTAGTGCATCGAGGACAAGGCCGCTCCACCGACCATGCCGCCACAGTGACAAGCTATAGGGCCCGGACACACTGCCTCTGCTCACAACACATCGCGTAGCAAACCCATGTACCGTCCCTGTGCCTCCCTTCGACTATAAAAGGGAGTGACCGGGGCTGCTTCTGGGGGGATCACACGGACAAACACACGACGACGGACATAGATACACACATGCTTCCTCACTTTAAGAGATCAACATCTCAAGCAACCCACGCCACTCCACGCAGAGACCTGGGACTAGTTCCCTCTCTCACTCAACTTGTAAACCCCTACTACAAGCACCTCGATGCAAGGAATACAAGATCACTCTCTCAGACTGGACGTAGGGCACCTATTGCATGAGCCAGTATAAACCTTATGTCTCTTTGCATCACCATCCGGGATTAGGGGCACGCAGTACACTTTCACTAGTCGGTTGAGGATCCGTCGGACCCAAAACACCGACAGCTGCCGATCTAGAGCCTGCTGGCCTCGCCGACCACGACCATTTCACTCGCCTTCAGTGCCGCCGTAGAGCCACGAACCCAGAGACGAAGCTGCTCCTCGATGAGATCAACAAGCGTTTCGCAGCCTAGGAAAAACATTTCGACAACATCGAGCGCAAGATCGACTCCACTACGGCTGCGTCCACTACCCGCCTTGACGTGCTCGAGTCCATGACCAGGGTGTTTGACGAATGGTGCCTAGGCATTGAGGGCGTCGTCAATGACCTAAAGCTTCAGGTCAACAAGCTCGCTACCCTGAAGCTCGAAGTCAGGAAGATCACAAAGTATTGGGAGCGTTCGATGGTGGATGTGTCGTCTGCGACACCGGGCGTGTTTACGGCCGCGCCCGTCCTCAAGTCGGCGTCCACACCATCATCTCCAAGCGCCACCCTCCACGACGCTAAACCCATCCTCTCCCCCAACTTCAAGTCTACCATCAACGGCGACTTCCAGGCTGCCAGGCGTGCCTCTGCCGAATTCACAACCAAACCGCCCAGTGGGCTCTGTGTCGATCAATGGAACCAGGCGGGTGAATTTGGAGTGGTCACCACTCTGATTCCACCCCCTGGCAAGGGTACGCTGCCCTACCGTCCTGCCACTCCCCTTCCTTTACCTTGTCCTCCTCCACGCCATCCTCCACCACATCCGGGTCACCATTGGGAGTCTGGGCATCAAGGGGGCAGCGGGGGGTAGCCACACTGGCAAGCTGCCTAAGTTTGATTTCCCTAAATTTGACGGGGATCATCCTAAGCTTTGGATTAAGCAAGCCATTCACTACTTTGATTTGTATCGAGTTGAGTCCTCGGTTTGGGTCCAAGCAGCCATGATGCACTTTCAGGGTGCCGCTAAGTGTTGGCTTTCTTCTGTTGAGGATCAATTGGAGTCCATGGGTTGGGATGATTTCTGTTCTCAAATCCTCACTCATTTTGCCCGTGATGAGCACGAGCTGCTGCTTCATCACTTGCTCAAAATTCGCCAATCAGGGTCTGTAGATGAGTACGTTGAGCAATTCATAGCACTAGTTGATCAACTCAAAGCCTATGCCGAACACCTAGATCCCCTCTACTATACCCAATGCTTTATTGATGGTTTACGCGATGAAATTAAAGTTGTTGTTCTAGTTCAGCGTCCTTCCACCTTGGATACTGCTTGTGTTTTGGCCCAATTGCAGGAGGAGGCGATTGGCGTGACCAAGCGGCCATATCGGCGTTATGATCAAACATCATCCACCAAGGCAGCATGGCCTGGTGCGCTACCATTACCGCCTCCACCTCTCAAGATCAATGATGGGGAGATCAAGCGCCTGACGAACACACCTCCCTGTTCTGTGGAGGAAAAGTTTAAGGCTCCACAAGCATCTCGACGTGCTTAGGGGCTCTGTATTCGCTGCGGAGCTATATGGAGCCGTGATCACAAGTGTTCAGAGACGGTACAACTGCATCTTATTCAAGAATTATTGGATATGTTCCCTGACATTGAATCTGCAGATGAGTCTGGGCCATCCTCACCTATGGCGTCACAAGTTATGCTTCATCTTTCAGTGGCTACTATGGCCGGCTCTCATGCTCCCAAGACTCTGTGTCTGACAGGCCAAGTTCAGGGCCAGTCAGTATCTATTCTGGTGGACTCCGAGAGTTCCCATACCTTCATTAGCACTTCGGTGGCTCAGTCCCTCTCGGGTATTCAAGTGCTTCAGCCGGCAGTTCAAGTTCAAGTAGCCAACAAAGCAGTTTTACAGTGTACATCTCATATTCCTGATGCCAAGTGGTTAGTATAGGGTTACTCGTTCTCCACGGACCTCAAGATCTTGCCGTTGTCGGCATATGACATGATTCTCAGCTTAGATTGGTTAGCCAGCTTCAGCCCGATGCAGGTGCACTGGGATCAGAAATGGATCGCTATTCCTTATGAGGGCTCCACGGCTATGTTACTTGGGGAATTTTCAAATCTTCCAGTGGGTTCAGTTATACAGATTTGTCTGGTCCGAGAACCTAAATCTTCAGAGTTAAGTACCGTTATGCTCCCAGCAGCTCAAGCTCTGTTGACTGAATTTCTTGCACTGTTACTTGGGGCAAGCAGTGTCCTAAGGGAGGGAGAGTGTCAGCAGATGCCCCACTTCGTCCCATGAAGAAGACGGCCCAACTGAGGCCCGGCCCAAGGAGCAGAGGGTTAGTAAGGCGAACCCGCGCGTCTACGGAGAAGAATGGGCCTGAGGCCACCGCTTGCATGCGAGTACAAGGCAGTGCCTATGTAATATTTGAGAGGGAGCCGAGAGATGGCAATTCACGTTTGTCATAACAATTACTCCGTATTCCTAATCTAAGCACTCATCTGCCGTACACTGTTCTTCTTCCTCCCATGTTCTTCTTCTTCCTCTCTAAGCCTTCTCCTATCCCCCGCTACCCTGCTCTGCCCCTCACAAACGGCGTCGCCTGGAGCTCCCGCTACGACACGGCGTAGGCAACGCGTGTCCTGCTCCTGACCCAAGATGGCAGTCATCGATCATCTATGTCAGTTGAGCCTAGGCGTACGTGTTAGGATCGTTGTGTACCTTTCTGTGTAACCGTAGATCCATAGTAAGGCTCCTTTGCCCTTCGGAGCTTCACCGCAGCGACATGGACGCCGGTGCCGCGGTGTAGTAGGCGTCCTGTGCAATGAAGATGAAGTCTAGTGACGCTGCAGTGGCGACGGTGAGGTTGATGGGCTTCCCATCGCTGGCAGCACTACTTTGATCGGTTTAGTTTTACTGTGAGTGGGATGGCGGTGGCTCCATTGAACCTCGTAGTCCAAGCCCTGATCCCCACCTTACCTTTTATATGTGCTGTGCGATAGGGGCCCACCAACCGTATTAGGGTTGGGCTCCCCCGATCAGGGAGCAAAGACAAGGGCCCAATAGGCCGTTGGGCCTATTGGTGGAGATCAACTTTCTCCCCCTTGATCTCATTCCATCTTTTAATTTAATATCATTTACTTTTGTTCATTCCATTACAGATTAGCACATAGAGCATGTCTCATCGTCACGGTTCATTGCCGATAGATTTAACAGCTACAACACACTACTCTATTCTGAAATAGATACTTATCTTTGGGTCTTCTTTTGTCCAAGAATTTTAGGCTTTTCCTTAAACCCATGCTAGCTACATGTTCTCTGAACACCATGTTCTCTGAACACGTTGGGTGGTAAGCCTTTTATAAGCGGATGCGCGAGCATCTTTTTTGTACTTATATGCTCAAGACTTATGACTTGATCCCGGACTTTATCTTTCACAATATAATACTCTATGTCAATGTGTTTGGCAGCACCACTTGACTTATATTGTGAGTATACTATACTGCCTAATTATTATCGCAGTATAACTTAAGTGGTCTATAGATGTCATCAACCACCTTCAAACCGGGTATCTTTAGCCAGTTCACCTACCCGTTGTCTCACAACACGTTACAAACTGTCATACATTGTGGACGATGTAATGACGGTTTGCTTTGAGCTTTTCCATGAAATAGCTTCCCTTGCGAGAGTGAATACATATCCAGACGTGGATTTTCTATCATCTCCCGTATAATCAGAATCTGAATATCCCACTATATGGAGTGAATTAGATCTTCTATACATCATCATGAGGCCTTTCGTTCCTTGCAAATAATGCAAGAGTTTCTTTATCAATTTCCATTGTTCTGTTCCAGAATTGCTCTGGAATCTGCCAAGTAACCCGGTAACAAATGCCAAGTCAGGACGTGTACATACTTGAGCATATTGCAAGCGTTCGACAGCTGAAGCATATGGAACCACTTTCATTTGATTGAGCTCATATTGGTTCCTGTGGCATTGAAAATCCCCATATCCGTCGCCCTTGACTATAGGAGCAGGTGAGGGACTACATTTGTGCATACTGAATTTCTTTAAGATTCTTTCTATGTATCCCTTTTGTGACAGTCCTAATACCCCTTTTCTTCTATCTCGGTGAATATCGATCCCTATAATGAATGAGGCTTCACCAAGATCTTTCATATCAAATTTTGAGGACAAAAACTTTTTTATCTCCAGTTGTAGACTGACATCACTACTATCAAGTAAGATATCATCCACATACAGGACAAGGAAGATAAACTTCCCATTCTTAAACTTTGTATAGACACAATTGTCCTCTACATTCTCTTTAAAACCCAAAATTCTTTATTTGCTGATCAAACTTCAAGTACCACTGTCTTGAAGCTTGTTTTAATCCATAAATGGATTTCTTTAGGCGGTATCCCATTTGTTCTTTTCCTTCCATGACAAAACCTTTCGGTTGTGCCATGTAAACATTTTCCTCTAAGTCTCCATTGAGGAATGTCGTCTTTACATCCATCTGATGTAATTCTAAATCGTAATATGTCACTAATGCCATTATGATTCTGAAGGAAATTTTACATGAGACTGGAGAAAAGGTCTCATTGCGATCAATCCCTTCTCTTTGCATAAAGCCTTTTGCCATAAGTCACGCTTTATATGTCTCTATATTTCCTTGAGAGTCAAGTTTTGTTCTATAGACCCATTTACAGCCTACTGTTTTGGCTCCTTTAGGAATTATTTCCAAGTCCCAAACTTTATTGGCATTCATTGATTTTATTTCATCTTCCATGGCCTCAAGCCACTTTGATGAATGATCACTTCTCATGGCTTCTTCAAATGAGGTGGGATCATCCTCCATTTGAAATTCATCAGTGTTGTACACTTCATAATCAGTTGGAATAGCTGATTTTTTAACTCTTTGAGACCTTCTAGGGGCCTTCACATTTGGCACATCTTCTGTTTAAGGCTGTTGTTGCTCCCCCTCATGTGTGGCAATATGTTCTATAGGATCCTGAAGAACAGGTTCCTCATCGTCATTCATTGTTGCCACAGGTGGGATAACAACAGGTGCTGGCATCATAGTATCTAGCACTATCGGTGCAGCGACAGCAGGTAGTGAGAAAAATGGCTCATGAATCATTGGAGTGGGCGCATACACCCGCTTCACTTCAAGGTCAATTTCTCAAGCTACCATGCTCCCCCTCATCAATTCGTCCTCTAGAAAGACAGCGTGTCTTATTTTCACAAACTTTGTATGTCTTTCTGGACAGTAGAAAACGAAAACCTTTTGACTTCTCTGGGTAGCCAAACAAATGGCAACTTACTGTTTTGGGATCTAACTTCCCAATGTTTGGGTTATATACTTTAGCCTCAGCAGGGCTCCCCCACACACACGCAAGTGGTTTAGTGAGGGTACTCTTTTTGTCCACAACTCATATGGTGTTTTGGGCACCGACTTTCTTGATACTCTATTGAGAATATGAATGGTGGTTTTAACGCCTCTATTCACAGGCTCAACTGTAAGGTGGAGTAACATATGATACTGCACACCATATCCATTCATTGTACGATTGCGTCTTTCAGCTACTCCATTCTGCTGAGGTTCACCCGGTATAGAATACTGGGCTATTTTGCCATTCTCCTGTAAAAACCCTGCATAAGGTCTAGGAACTTGGCCATATGGGGTATGCCAACCGTAGTACTCCTCCATGGTCAGACCTGACTATCTTTATCTTTAAATTGCATTGGATTTCAACTTTTGTCTTAAATATCTATATTTATCCAATGTTTCTGTTCTTTCTTTGATTGGATAAATATAGACATAATGGGAGTAATCATTTGTGAATGTTATGAACGAATCATTACCATCCACTCTTTACAGGAAACTGACCACAGATGTCTGTGTGAATAATCTATAAAATTCTTGCGCTTCGTTTGTCATCTTTCTTACTTTTCTTTTTATACTTTTCTTTTATGCATTCTTTGCATTGTTTTAAATCTGAGAGCTCTAATGGAGGAAGAATATCATTCTTAACTTGTCTTTCTATTCTTCCCCTCGAAATATGGCCTAAACGACAGTGTCATAATTTCGACGACGCATCATGAGCTCTCGTATGCCACCATTTCCAGAGTGACTCTCTATCATCAGCTGCTTTATCAGCTGTGTAGCATATGTCTTTGAAGAGCCAGTGAACTGACTCTTTATTCTATCGAGGTATTCTGTGACTGTGTCACACACTTGGATTTAGCCCACAATTGCAGACTCAATCGTGTTCTTTATCATAGTCAAATATTTTTTGTTGGCAGTGACCCACTTTCTATGCTCAAAGTCATAGGACAACTCTTGGGATTCAAAATCCCTTTTTTTAGTTGCCTAATCGGCATCAGCCTCGTTTGTCTCTCTCACCGGTGCCACAGACTCAGTGGAACACGATGAGATGACTACGCAGTTCACCTTAGACAAGATGAAAACCAGGACAAACATTTTCTTAACATAAAATTAACACCATTTGCATGCCTTGATTCCAACGTTGGTCAAAATCAAAACATACAACTGTTCATATACACTAATTTTACATCACCGTTGGGCAGAAATAGAATTAATGCATAAATCATTAACTTTTATAACTGTTCTCATACACCAATTCTACATCACCGTTGGGCAGAAGTAAAATTAATGCATAAATCATTAAAATTATGATATTGTTATTAACAACGTTGGTTAGAAAATAACAACAACATAATCATGTCAAAACATTTTTTCTCCAATTAAATATCACATTGGTACAAAATAACTGGAGAATAAACTTTTCTTTAGCAGTCATGTCAAAGTCTCCTTTTCTTCAATTAAATATCACGTTGGTACAAATTAACTAGAGAATAAACTTTTCTTTAGCAGTTATGTCAAAGTCTCTTTTTCTCTAATTAAATATCACGCTGGTACAAATTAACTGGAGAATAAATAATTTCTTTAGCAGCGGAAAAACTTTCTTTTTCTTTAATTTTACCCATAGGGAAAAAATACTTTTTCTATTTACTTTAAGCCATTAATCAATTTCTAGGAAATAAACATTTACTGGAAAAAGGAAAAGCATGAAAAAACTCATTATCTATTTTTCAGAAGCTTTTCTGGTTCATATCTACTTTCTGGAAAAATAACACGTTGGTGTAATTTTACCAGAAATTTTAAACCATTGAAATTCATTCAAATCAGCTTCTGAAATTAAATAAAACCTTTCTATACTCTTCTATTCATTTTGGCCTGGCCTGTAGGAACAGTACATAGCCCATCAGCTACAGTACATGACCCGCCCTGCTGGAACAGTGCACTCGGACGCGCTTGCGGCACTTCCTCCCGCGCCCAGGCCGCAACCTAGGCCTGGGTCGAGAAAGTGGCCTAGCGCTCGCGCCCGCCTGGGCTGAAAGCCGGTCCAATCAACCGGCGTCGTTCATTTCTGATCGGACGGTAGCACGCGCGGATAGGGAGAACAAAAACCCCGCCCGCGGCCGCGCCCTCCAAACCCCAGCTCATTCGCACTCTATGCTTCTCTCTCTTCGCATGTCTCTCTTCTCTCTCAGCGTAGCGAGCACCGAGCGGCAACCGAGCAATTACGGCGGTGGAGCAACCATGGCGCCGTCGTCGGCGCGCGTGCTCCCCAACAGGTGAGCACGCCGCCATCGAGCGGCCTGGCCGCGGCGCCCCCTTGGCCGAGCTCGGCGAGCAGCTGCCCCCGACTCGGCTCTTCTTCTCCCGCGCCGACGAAGGGCCATTCCGACGCACGGTGAGGTAGGTCCATTCCTCTTTCCCCCCTTCTCCGATTTGGATTTCTCTTCTCTTATCCGAACCTGAGGTGGGGATTAGGGTTTAGATCTAGGGTTAGGGTTCGGAATCCGACCTTCCCCTTCTCTGATTTGCTTTTGAATCTTCTTTCTTTTCTATTTGGATCTGCTTCTTTCTATGGATTCCACCGATTGGGGTAGGTTTCATTTTCTTTTGATTTCTTTTTCTTTTCGGAGTTCATCCGAATGGCTTTCCCCTTCTTCCTTTCTCCATGCGAGTTAGGGTTATGGTTCGATTGAACCCGATTTGTTTTGATTCGAGATTCGAGATCGAGATGCTAGGTTTCACTGTTCTTCCCCGAAACTGATTCCTTCCCCTTCTTCCCCTTCCCTTCTTCTTTTGGGATCAACTCAATTTGGGATGGGGTTAAAATTAGGGTTAGGTCTTAGGGTTCGGCCAAATCCGAACCCACTCTTCTTCTTCTTTCTACTGTTTCTCTTCCCGTTGAAGGCTTTTATGGGTTTAGGGTTAGTGAACCCCTTCTCTGTTCAGATCCGTAAGGAACTCTTTGCTTTTCTTGCCGCACCGGCACTTTTCCCTGCGCGGTGGCGGTGGTGACCGGGGTTCTAGTGATGTCCGCCCCCCGTTCCTTTTCTGTTTCTTTTACCCGATTAGAGTTAGGGTTACACACTAGCAACCTGGTTTTGGTACCAATGTTAGGATCATTGTGTACCTTTCTGTGTAACCGTAGATCCATAGTAAGGCTTCTTTGTCCTTTGGAGCTTCACCGCAGCGACGTGGACGTCGGTGCCGCGGTGTAGTAGGCGTCCTGCGCGATGAAGATGAAGTCTAGTGGCGCTGCAGTGGCGACGGTGAGGTTGATGGGCTTTCCGTCGCTGGCAGCACTACTTTGATCGGTTTAGGTTTACTGTGGGTGGGATGACGGTAGCTCCGTTGAACCTCGTAGTCCGAGCCATGATCCTCACCTTACATTTTATATGTGCTGTGCGACAGGGGCCCACCAACCATATTAGGGTTGGGCTCCCCCGATCAGGGAGCAAAGACAAGAACCCACCTATTGGTGGAGATAACTAACAGTACGTCGTCCTTGGGAGCCGACGAGCCGAGTCTGCTGCTTCTCCAAAACCGCTCGATCCAAAATCACGTAAAGCTTTCGCCCATCATCTACGGATATCTTTCAGCGCTCGATTAGTGCATTAATGTCTCCATCTACTGGATTCCCTCCAAAAAAATGTCTCCATCTGCTGGTTGAGTTGAGGTCCAATGCTGAGGAGTAGTGGCTTGTGTTTGAATAGACCTTGGCAGCAGGCAACAAGGGCGAGAGACTAGCGGCAGCGGTGGGTCTTCGAGTTGTGCGCCCGCACTGACGTCCGTCGACCGATGAACGGTGTGGGCGGCAGCGGATCATGCGCCTTCTTCTCTCCGCCTCTGTACTTATTTCCAAATGTGAAAGTGCCCTATTGGTTTCCTTTACAGGTGGTTGCATTCGCGGTTATTGAGCACTGAAGGTGAGCAGCGACGGCATGTGCACATTAAGTGTTTGTCGAAATTACAGACCTAAAAAACTGAATGAGCTATGTCAATGAGTACAGCAGTATGCTGCAGATCCTTGTTATCGCATTGATGTTTCAGCATAACAGTATCTGAAGAACCTAATGTGCCAATTGTAGTTTGAGGATATGGAGAGTTGGGGATGGAAACAATTTGAGGATTTGGTCTGATCCCTGGATTCCAAGAGATCCTCCGAAGACCTATCACACAACAGGCTAGCATGGCACTATGATAAAAAGGTATATTCAGTGTCCGAAGCGCATACAAGGTTTGCCGAGATGACATTCTTAGAACGGCAACCAGACATGGGGCGCAGGGGGGCAGCAAGGATGTTTCTTCAGCTATGTGGATAAAGCATTGGAAGTTAGACTCTGCCTAAACAAAGTAAAGCACTTTCTATGGCGGCTGACACATCGTGTGTCCTTAAATGCGATTTGATCCGCTTTTTTTTTTGGCAAAATTAGGTCCTGGACACTAAAAAAAGATAGACTTTGCTGCAACCCATCGGAAAAACTTGTCTTTGTCCAAACACACTGAAACTCTTTGATAACTGAGTCACGGACACTACACATCTTATTTTAATCGTTTTTAATAGAAAGGTACGCCTGCCTATTCTCTTGTTTCCTGCTGCCGAACGGGATGACCAAAACGGATCGGGACTTTCTCGCTGCGCCGCTCCTGCTGCTGCCCCGCCCTGCTCCCTCCGTGACTTCCTCGCTGCGCCGCTCCTGCTGCTGCCCCGCCCTGCTCCCTCCGTGCGGCCGTCTCCTGCTCCCTCCGTCCGGCCGTTTCCTGCTGCTGCCCCGCCCTGCTCCAGGCGCACGGCCGCGCCCTTCGCCAGCGCCCTGAGGCCGGGCCTGTTCCTTCCTGGGCGGCGGTCACGGCGGCGGCGCCCGCTCGTGGCAGGAGATGGAGGAACCTCCTCCACGATTCTTCAGCGACATTTTCCCAGAGAACCACGCCGATCTGTCATGGGTTCCCGACAGGTAAGATTCTTGCGATTTTCCCCTAGGGTTAGGCTAACTGTAGGCTCGATTTTGCAAAGTAAATCGTACCCTTGTTCATCCCATTTATCTTTGTGCCCCTGTATATGTAGGATGGATCCCAATTTGTCCTACAGGCTTGCTGTTCGAGTAGGCGCTTATGTCAAATTAACTGATGATGATGGTTGCGAATATTGAAAGGCATGTAACATTCCAAAGATTTTAGACAGGGATAGCACAAACTGGAATGATTTGCTTCTTGAATTTGCTACAGAAATTAAGCTAGGCTCAAAACAAAAACTGCGTGTCACCTATTGGGATAATATGAGTCGTAGCTATAGAGAGATTGATTCTGACCAGAAATTACTTCATGCAATTGACATGTATTGGGATATAAGGAGGCTTTCCGTGCAAGTGCGTGTTATAAGAAAAGACGACGAGGATCACATACATGATATTGGCGGCCGAAGAGCATGCCTTGTGTTTTACAGGGAAGCACTGATGCCCCAGCCAACCAAACTATTGCACAACCTTCACTTGAAACTGACTCATCTCTTGTAGAGCCACCAATTCAGCAAATTACTGAAGTGGCTTGGGTGGATGATGACGTAGAGTACATTGGTCTGAATGATGAGGATCCAATTTCTGATTTATCAGAGCCTGAACCAGATAGTGATGTAGACTATGCTGGTTTGGAGGATGAATTAGTTGTTGAGGATGCATGGGGTTGTAAGTCAATTATCCATGCAACTGACTTGGAGAATCCAAAAATAGAAGTTGGTGTAACTTTTGGGGATGGTGATACTTTCAAGAAAGCTATTAGGCAATATGCAATAAAAGGTGAATATGAAATTGCAGCTCCCTATTCTGAGGCAACAAGGTATAGAGGCTATTGCAAAGCTGAACGGTGCAGGTGGCGTATACATGCTTCACAATTGCAGGATGGAAGGACTTGGGAGGTACTTGTTCTTTTTCTAGATTTTTTATACTAATTTTTTTATTGTATGTTTGTATTGAATTTAATTCTTGCTTGTTTCAGATAAAGAAGATGCCTTATGAACACACTTGTCAAAGCACAGGAAAAGTTGAGAAGAACTGCATGGCAACAAATAAGTGGGTCAAGGATCGGGTTCTGGATTGGCTTGCAAAGGACAATAAAATTGGGCCTAAAGAATTAAAGAAAAGGCTAGAGGAGCAGGGGGCTCAAATATGTGTGGAGGTATTCACACAAAGATGGTGGTACTGAGACTGAAATTTTAGGTGAAGTTGAAGGTGTTACAAGGGATCTAGTTCATTGGAGGCATACTGTTGATCTTAAAGAGAGGACATGCACATGTAGGCGCTGGCAAGTTACTGGTCTACCATGTACACACGCCCTCTGTATTATCACCTCATTTCGAGGTTATAATATAGAAGACTATGTTCATGAGTACTATTCTGTGGCAAAGTTCAAGAAAGCATATGAAAAGTCTGTGAAGCCAATGACAGATAGGAAACAATGGCCTAAGATGGACCCTGGATTCAAATTGTGGCCTCCAATTCTGAAAAGGGCAGCCGGTAGACCAAGGGAGAGAAGGTACAAATTAGTTGCAGAAGGTGGCACTGGAAAGAGATCCACAAGATGCAAAAGGTGCAGACAGCTTGGCCACATGGAAAAAACATGCAATGAATATGTTTATGAATCTGATGCACCACCACCTGCCCCTCCAAAGCCAAAAAGAAAGAGAGCCAAGAAAAATGTCACAGTAGTGCCATCTAGTAGTGCTACTAATCCAATACAGGAACAACCATCACTTGATGAACCATTGTAAGCTTTCAACTCAAACTTGGAACATATCTTACATAGCAGACCACTAACATGCATATCTAAACAATTTACAGTGCTACACCACCAAGAACTATCACTTTTGTTTCTACACCAAGCCCTATGACAAGAAGGTACAAATGCAACTTCCAAAATTTTGCCATATTGTATTACTTCTTACTGGATTTGACTTTTTCTCTCCATTTAGTATGTCAAGGAGGTTGCTGCAGCAAAATCCATCTACACCAACTAGAGCTATCACTCCTGTGCAAACACCTAGCCCTATGACAAGGAGGTATAAGTCCTCCAATTATGTTTTCCTGGTTGTTATCTTTCTTTAAAATAATTGTTGACATGCTTCTATATCCATTTCAGCCGAAAAAGGTTGCTGGAATTTGAAGGCTCCATAGAGCCTGTTGCATGTGAAGCACTATCTCCAGTAACCTTCATGGAGAAGGGAAAGGCAAAGAAGTTGAAGGTTGTCAGGTCTAAGAAAGAGTAGGGAGTGCCGGATCAGTAGCATGTATGGTTTTGGTAGCATCAAGATAGCCAAATGTGGCTCGAATCTATGATTTTCTTTTGCTAAACCTGCTAAAGCATTCCCCTTTGCTAAACCATGTCATTAGGGTCTATATTGTAGCCAAATGTGTCTGAACCTGCTATTTGTATTTGTGTACTGCTTGCTGAATGGTGAAGAACATGCTATCATCATGTCCTTTTATCTATCCAAAATGTTCATTTGAAGGAGCAGGGGTATACCTGTCTTTTATAAATGTATTGATAACTATTTGATGAGGATATGTTATAATATGTGTTATAGTGTCTAGCACCCAATTGCCATAGAGTTTTAGTGTGTTTAGGCAAAAACATGTTTTTTTAGTGTGTTGTGGCAAAGGCCACCTTTTCTTAGTGTCCAGCACCTAATTATTCCCTGGATTCCAAGAGATCCTCCGAAGACCTATCACACAACAGGCTAGCATGGCACTATGATAAAAAGGTATATTCAGTGTCCGAAGCGCATACAAGGTTTGCCGAGATGACATTCTTAGAACGGCAACCAGACATGGGGCGCAGGGGGGCAGCAAGGATGTTTCTTCAGCTATGTGGATAAAGCATTGGAAGTTAGACTCTGCCTAAACAAAGTAAAGCACTTTCTATGGCGGCTGACACATCGTGTGTCCTTAAATGCGATTTGATCCGCTTTTTTTTTCATCCAGAACAGTGTTTTCCTCTTACAAATTCCTCCAGATTCATTTAGATTCCTTTAAAATTTCTCCAAGCGAACGGGGCCATAACAGCCACCCACTGAGACGTAACCTGGCAAGACGAGGCATGAAAATTGACACCATATGCCCAATCTGTAACAGGAAGGATGAGGATGGACGACACCTTTTCTTCAAATGCAAGTACGCCAAAATAGTGTGGCGAGATCTCTGTCTGGGGCATGAACGGGACACCTTAGCCCCTTTGCTTTCCCCATGGGATGTGACTGTTAACACTGTAGGATCACTGATCATAAATCTAGCCGGTAGAGTGATTCTATACGAGATAAATGACGCAGTTCATCCTAATAGATGTAGAACAAGAGAGACAGAGAGGGAAGGGAGAAGGTTCAACGGACGCCATCACGTTCGTTGATGTAGTCTGCGCATGGGCAGCGACGGTCGGTGAAGAGGGCGATGAAGACGTCGACGTCAATGGAGCGGGCGGCGCGGCTGGTGGCTTCCCGTCACTGGCTGCGCTCCTCTCTGATCGGATTAGGGTTTTGGTGTCGGTGGGGAGCTCGGCTCAGGTCAACCTCGTGATAAGAGCCGCCGGTCTCCACATCTTTTTATAGCACAGTGTGACAGGGGCCCTCCAACCATGGTGGGCTGGGCGCCCCGGATCAGGGCGCGAATCAAAGGCCCAACTGGGCCGTTGGGTCCAGTTAGGATTAGAGATCAATCTAACAATCTCCCCCTTGATCTCTTTCCATCTTTTACTTTCATATCATTTACTTTTGTTCATTCCATTGCAGATTAGCGCATAGAGCATGTCTCATCGTTACGGTCCATTGCCGATAGATTTAACAACTACAACACACCACTCTGTTCTGAAATAGATACTTATCTTTGGGCCTTCTTTTATCCAGGAATTATAGGCTTTTCCTTAAACCCATGCCGGCTACATGTTCTCTGAACACGTTGGGTGGTAAGCCTTTTGTAAGCGGATCCGCGAGTATCTTTTCGGTACTTATATGCTCAAGACTTATGACTTGATCCCGGACTTTATCTTTCACAACATAATACTTTATGTCAATGTGTTTGGCAGTACCACTTGACTTATTGTTGTGAGCATACTGTACTGCCGGATTATTATCGCAGTATAACTTAAGTGGTCTATAGATGTCGTCAACCACCTTCAAACCGGGTATGAACTTCTTTAGCCAGTTCACCTGCCCCGTTGCCTCATAACACGCTACAAACTCGACATACATTGTGGACGATGTAGTGACGGTTTGCTTTGAGCTTTTCCATGAAATAGCTCCTCCTGCGAGAGTGAATACATATCCAGACATGGATTTTCTATCATCTCCCGCATAATCAGAATCTGAATATCCCACTATATGGAGTGAATCAGATCTTCTATACGTCATCATGAGGTCTTTCGTTCCTTGCAAATAATGCAAGACTTTCTTTACTAATTTCCATAGTTCTGTTCCAGGATTGCTCTGGAATCTGCCAAGTAATCTAGTAACAAATGCCAAGTCAGGGCGCATGCATACTTGAGCATATTGCAAGCTTCTGACAGCTGAAGTATATGGAACCGCTTTTATTTGATCGATCTCATATTGGTTCCTGGGGCATTGAAAATCCCCATATCTATCGCCCATGACTATAGGAGCAGGTGAGGGACTACATTTGTGCATACTAAATTTCTTTAAGATCTTTTCTACGTATGCCTTTTCTCGATCCCTAGAACAAACGAAGCTTCACCAAGATCTTTCATATCAAATTTTGAGGATAAAAACTTCTTTGTCTCCAGTAGTAGACTGACATCACTACTAGCAAGTAAGATATCATCCACATACAGGACAAGGAAGATAAACTTCTCATTCTTAAACTTTGTATAGACACAATAGTCCTCTACATTCTCTTTAAACCCAAAATTCCTTATTGTCTGATCAAACTTCAAGTACCACTGTCTTGAAGCTTGTTTTAATCCATAAATGGATTTCTTTAGGCGGCATCCCATTCATTCTTTTCCTTTCATAACAAAACCTTTCGGTTGTGCCATATAAACAATTTACTCCAAGTCCCCATTGAGAAATACCGTCTTTACATCCATCTGATGTAATTCTAAATCGTAATGTGCCACTAATGCCATTATGATTCTGAAGAAATCCTTACATGAGACTGGAGAAAAGGTCTCATTGCAATCAATTCCTTCTCTTTGCATAAAGCCTTTTGCCACAAGTCGTGCTTTATATCTCTCTATATTCCCTTGAGAGTCAAGTTTTGTTTTATAGACCCATTTGCAGCCTACTGTTTTGGCTCCTTTAGGAATTATTTTCAAGTCCCAAACTTTATTAGCATTCATTGATTTCATTTCATCTTCCATGGCCTCAAGCCACTTTAATGAATGATCACTTCTCATGGCTTCTTCAAATGAGATGGGATCATCCTCTATTTGAAATTCCTCTGTGTTGTACACTTCATAATCAGTAGGAATAGCTGATTTTCTAACTCTTTGAGACCTTCTAGGGGCCTCCACATTTGGCACATCTTCTGTTTGAGGCTGTTGTTGCTCCCCCTCATTTGTGGCAATAGGTTCTATAGGGTCCTTAAGAACAGGTTCCTCATCATCATTCATTGTTGCCACAGGCGGAATAACAACAGGAGCTGACACCACAGTATCTTGCATTGTTGGTGCAGCGACAGCTGGTAGTGAGAAAAATAGCTCATGAATCATCGGAGTGGGCGCATACACCTGCTTCTCTTTAAGGTCAATTTCTCGAGCTACCATGCTTCCCTTCATGATTTCATCATCTAGGAAGACTGCGTGTCTCGTTTCCACAAACTTTGTATGTCTGTCTGGACAGTAGAAACGAAAACCTTTTGACTTTTCTAGGTAATCAATGAAATGACAACTCACTGTTTTGGGATCTAGCTTCTCAATGTTTGGGTTAAATACTTTAGCCTCAGTAGGACTCCCCCACACACGTAAGTGGTTTAGTGAGGGTACTCTTGCTGTCCACAACTCATACGGTGGTTTAGGCACCGACTTACTTGGTACTCTATTGAGAATATGAATGATGGTTTTTAACGCCTTCATCCACAGGCTCATCGGTAGGGTGGAGTAACTTATCATACTGCGCACCATATTCATCAGGGTACGATTGCGCCTTTCAGCTACTCCATTCTATTGAGGTTCGCCCGGTGTAGAATATTGGGCTACTATACCATTCTCCTGTAAGAACCTTGCAAAAGATCTAGGAACTTGGCCATATGCGGTATGCCGACCATAGTACTCCCCCCCAGTCAGACTTGACTATCTTAATCTTTAAATTGTGTTGGTTTTCAACTTCTGCCTTAAATATCTTAAATTTATCCAATGTTTCTGTTCTTTCTTTGATTGGATAAATGTAGCCATAACGGGAGTAATCATCTGTGAATGTTATGAATGAATCATAACCATCCACACTCTTTACAGGAAACGGACCATAGATGTCTGTGTGAATAATCTGTAGAATTCCTACGCTTCGTTTGACATCTTTCTTAATTTTCTTTACATACTTTCCTTTAATGCATTCTTTGCATTGTTCTAAATCTGAGAGCTCTAATGGAGGAAGAATATCATTTTTAACTAATCTTTCTATTCTCAAATATGGCATAAACAACAGTGCCATAATTTCAACAATGCATCGTGAGCTCTCTTTCGCTTTCTGTTTACATCCGCAGACGAGGATACATTCAAATTGTCGCACGCAACGTTCCCATCATCGCATACAACATTCACATCATCACGTAGTGATAACAAATAAAGCTCATTTTGTAAGATAGCAAGACCAACACATGCATTATTAAATGTTATCTTACATTTGCCATTTCCAAAATGACAATCATATCCATCATTATCCAAACATGAAACATTAATCAAGTTCCTCTGTAATGAGGGAACATAAAGAACATCTCTAAGTATAAGTTTGAAACTATTAGCAAGCTCTAGAGAAAGATCGCCAACGGCTTCAACTTCTGCTCGGACTCCATTTGTAACTTTAACGTGTCTTTCGCTTCTTTGCGTAGTCCTCGTCGAACGGAATCCCTTTCTTTGTTATGATCATCTTTAAGTAATCGGGACAATCTTTCTTATAATGTCCCATCTTTTTGCAATAGAGACATTGATCTTTCTCTACTGTGAACTTATTTTGCTGAGGCTGGTGCAGCATGGGACCCTTTCCCTTTGACTTTGAGGAGAAGTTAGCATTAGTATTCTTTTTCTTGTTATCTTTCAGATAATTGATAGAGCCACCATTGGCCTCTTACACACACATAGCTATGAGTCTCTCCATGTCCCACTTCTCGGGCTGTATGTTGTAGTTGACAACAAAAAAGTCAAACTCTTTTGGCAAGGAAGCAAAAATCAGATGGATAAGGAACTCTTCCTTGAGAGCCAGATCCATTGGTTTTAGCTTGGATGTCAAATTGCTCATCCTTAGTATGTGCTCTCTTATGCCACCATTACCTGAGTACCTATCTGTCACTAGCTGCTTTATCAGCGGGTAGCATGTCTTTGAAGAGCCAGTGAACTGACTCTTTATTCTTTCGAGGTACTCAGTGATGGTGTCACACTCCGGGATTGAGCCCACAATTGCAGGCTCAATCGTATTCTTTATCGCAGCCAAATATTTCTTGTTGGCAGTGACCTACTTCCTATACTCAAGGTTATAGAATATTCTTTGGGATGCAAAATCCCTCTCTTTTGTTGCCTAAGCGGTATCAACCTCGTTTGTCTTCCTTACCGGTGCCACAGGCTCTGTGGGACACGGTGTGGTGACTACCCAGTCCACCTCAGCCAAAATGAAGGCCAGATCAATCTTTTTCTTCCACTCCGTGTAGTTATCACCTTTGAGAGTGGGGATCTCTTTGATACAACTCATCAAGTTATATCTGCCTGAAAACACAATTCATATAGTGTGAGGATATAAATAATGACAACAATTGTATGCCTTGATTCCAACGTTGGTCAAAATTAAAACATACAAATGTTTATACATTAAATCTACATCACCGTTGGGCAGAAATAGAATTAATGCATGACAAAAAACTCATCATAATATTGCCATTAATCAACGTTGGTTAGAATAATAATATTATTATAATCAATTAAAACATATCCATTTTCAAAATTAAATTCTCCTGTTGGTTCGAATTTAATAATGAAAATAACATCTTTAATATGAAGCGGAAAAATAATCTTAATTTTGTGAATTTTACCCATAGGAAAATTCTCTTTTCTATTTTCTTTAAGTCATTTATCCATTTTCTAGGAGATAAAACTTTTACTGGAAAAAAAAACAAAAAATGACTCAAGTTCGTACTGTTCCTTCGGCCCGGCTGGCAAAACGGCCCGGCCCACTGCCGTCCACGCGCTCTCCCGCGCGCTCCCCCGCGCCAAGGCCGCAACCTGGGCCTGGGCTAGGAATTCAGCCTCGCGCCCTCACCCGCCTGGGCCGAAAGTCGGCCCGACCGTTCGCCGCCACTCGATCAAGATCGACGGCTCAGCATCATTTTCGCGCGAACAAAACCCAGGCGACGGCGTCGACACCCCGAACCCTAGGTCATTCGTGGCCTCCTGTCCTCTCTCTTCGCCTCTTTCCTCAGCGCAGCGTCAGCGGCAACCGAGCGAGTCGAGCGGACGAAAAGGCAACGAGAGCGAGCCCCGGCGCCGTTGCCGGCCCCCTCGCCGGCGTGCGCGCTCCCCAACGGGTGAGCGCGCCGCCGTCGAGCGGCCTGGCCGTGGCGCCTCTTTGGCCAGAGCCCGGCGAGCAGCGCCCCCGGCTCAGCGTTCTTTTCCCCGCACGCCGGCAAAGCAGTAGCGCTGCACAACGGCGAGGTAGGCCACCCCTTTCCCTTCTTCCCCTTCGGATTTTGCTTTTATGTCGGTGCTCGGATTCAACCGATTTAGGATGGGGATCGAAATTAGGGTTAGGGTTTCACTGTTTATCTTTCCCGTGAAAGCTTTTACGGGTTTAGGGTTCGGCTCTTACGTTCTTAAGGCCGAAACCCTCTTCTTTTTCTCCTTTCCTTAACCCAGTTAGGGTTAGGGTTCAACCGAATCCTCTGTTCTTGTTAGACCCGCACTGGATCTAACCTTTTATTTCCTTTTCTAATCGGTTTACCCGTTCTAGATCTAAAAACCCTAGAAATCGATGGCTCTGCTACCATTGTTAACACTATAGGATCACTAGGATCATAGATCTAGCTGGTAGAGTGATTCTATACGGTATAAATGACGCAGTTCATCCTAATAGATGTAGAACAAGAGAACCAGAGAGGGAAGAGAGAAAGTGTTGAACCTGACACCGCAGAAGGGGAGGGTTCAGCGGACGCCACCACGTTCGTTGATGTAGTCTGCGCACGGGCAGCGACGGTCGGTGAAGAGGGCGATAAAGACGTCGATGGAGCGGGCGGCGCGGCTGGTGGCTTCCCGTCACTGGCTACGCCTCTCTCTGATCGGATTAGGGTTTTGGTGTCATTGGGGAGTTCGGCTCAGGTCAACCTCATGATAAGAGCCGCTGTTCCCCACATCTTTTTATAGTGCAGTGTGACAGAGACCCTCCAGCCATGGTGGGCTGGGCGGCCCCAATCAGGACACGAATCAAAGGCCCAACTAGACCGTTGGGTCTAGTTAGGATTAGAGATCAATCTAATTGTGACTTCGATTATCCTACAGCTGAAGGGCAGCAAATCGGTGAGAGTGGTGATTCTGATGTGGTTTCTCTGGTCTGAACGAAATGCAGTCAGGGAGAATGGCCATGGGCGAAGCGCCGAAATTCTGGTAAGAAGCCTTAGAGTTTATTCAGAGGAGATAATCAGGGAATCCACTCGTCAAGGCCAAGCTAGAGCGAGACGGACAGACAAGTGGCACAGGCCGCCAGCTGGGGTGCTGAAACTGAACTGTGATGCTTCATACAAGGCTGCAGAGAGGTCGGGAAGCTGGGGATTTGTTATCAGGGACAACGACGGTGATGTAGTGATGACTGGTAGAGGAAGGATCAATCATCTCCTAAGTCCCTTCCAAGCCGAGGTGATCGCGTGTTTACAAGGAATTCAGACTGCACTGAACCTTGGCATTGGTAAGCTGATACTGGAGACCGATGCCCTGCTGATCAAACAAGCTCTGGCTTCAACTGAAGTTTGTGATAGACCGGAGGAAGGTCTGGTGAATGAACTCCAAGTTTTTAGTTTCTACAAACTTTGCCCAAAGACTTAGCTTTAGATAGGAGTGTTTGGAAAACAGCTATTCATGTGCTTGATTGCTTCTGCTGGGTTTCAACTCTAGCCTGCCCCAACTTATTTGGGACTTAAAGGCTTTGTTGTTGTTGTTGTTCCAGGGTAGAGATTGTAATAGGGTGGCCCATGAGTTGGCTTCTTTGGGGTATGATTGTGTAGAAGGAAATGAGCTAATATCTAGAAGGAAATGAGCTACGAAGCTGCGGATTTGTCAGCTGATAAGTAATGAAAACCCCCAGTTCAAAAAAAAGTAGTTTGAGGCATATTTTCTTTGAGGCAATCACAAGTTCAGAGCTCAACTGCAGTACCATTTTACCTGTTCATTCAGGGAAATACAAAAAAAGGATGTTTCTCCAAATACTGCTAGAAGTAGCAAGCTGGAAACAAAAGCACCCTACACATATGTCAGATTTTGACACATTGACTGATTTTGATCGTGTTGTACAGGGCTAGAAATAGGACGGTGTACTGTACAGGGCTTTTACATTTTCTTCTTATTTATGTACGGAATTCCTTCCTTCTCTGAGCCAGGGTTCCTATCCCAGTATTGTATCTGAACATATTGTTGCTATCAAATAAATATGAGTTGATGTCACTGGAGAGCATGGATCGTAAATGAAAGATCACTTGTATGAGTTAAGGACAAAATAGTTTAACATTTGATAATACATCACTGGAACAGTAATACTTTTTTGTTGATCAATAAAAAAATCATTTGATAAAAGCATGACTAATGTAATGCTGCAGGATTTGATACGTCATCAAATTGTAATCTTCTAGCAGCAGAAGCATCTTGATGAAGACCAAGTAAATTAAAGACTTGTATATCCTCCTTTTGTTGATGAGCAGCCATGGTCGGAAATCCACCATATGGGTTGGTTAAATAGTCCTGTGGTGCAATATTCACACCGGTGCTTGCATGAGAAGGACACTGTCGACAGAATATGCTCGACAGTCCACCGAGGGGTATCCCGCGATGGTAGATTTGTCGGTGGGGATGCGCGTGATCAGGAACCAGATGGTGACACAAGGCGCAGAGACAGCGATTTAGACAGGTTCGGGCCGTCTGATCGACGTAATACCCTACGTCATGTGTCTTTAGTGTATTGTATTGATCTATAAGTAGATCCGATCTGATGGATCATTATGGATCCTATCCGCTAGGGGACCCCTACCTCTCCTTATATACTCTGGAGGAGTAGGGTTACAAGTAAAGTAGCCTATTTGGTACTATACAATATTTTGCCGTGCACGCCGAGCAGCGCCGTGCACGCCTTAACCTTGTGGGCCGGGCCATCCCTAGGGGCGCAGCCCATGTCTTGGGGGCCATACCCCCACAGCTAGTCTCCGAACCGGACAGTAGGTGACGTAGTCACGTGGTGCCAGGGTCAGAAAGTAGAAGACCAGCCGAGCAGGCAGCCAGTCCCCAGGCGTAGCCTCGAGATGAGAACAAGCACATTCACCTCAAGGTGAAGTGTGCCCACTTAGTCCCCGAGCCTGCTAGAAGATGAAGAATGAATCTTGTAGCAGGGTCAAAGAAGTCTGAAAGCTTGCTGACGTCGCCTGATATGCGCGTATCAAGACCCCAGACGTGCTGCCCAAGATCAGCACCCTGATCCGATCAGCATGGAGCAGCTTGATAGCACACCGACGAGACGTAGCAAGATCCGAGCACCGAGGAGTCCCTGGCATCGCTGACGATGACTGAGCGCAAGATCCGAGCACCGAGGAGTCCCTGGCGTCGCTGGCGATGACCGAGCACCGAGGAGCGATGAGTCCCCGGCGTCGCTGGCGATGACCGAGCACTGAGGAGCGAGGAGTCCCCGGCGTCACTGGCGATGTCCGAGCACCGAGGAGCGAGGGGTCCCCGGCGTCGCTGGCGATGTTCGAGCACCGAGGGACGAGGAGTCCCCGACGTAGGCGGCGATGTCTGAGCGCCGAAGAGCGAGGAGTCCCCGGCGTTGCTAGCGATGACCGAGCACCGAGGAGCGAGGAGTCCCCGGCGTCGCCGGCGATGTCCGAGCACCGAGGAGAGAGGGGTCCCCAGCATCCCTGGCGATGTCCGAGCACCGAGGGGCGAGGAGTCCCCTACATAGGCGGCGATGTCCGAGCGCCGAGGAGCGAGGAGTCCCCTGCGTTGCTGGCGATGACCGAGCACCGAGGAGCGAGGAGTCTCCGGCGTCGCTGGCGATGACCGAGCACCGAGGAGTCCCCGGCGTAGGCGGCGATGACCGAGCACCGAGGAGCGAGGAGTCCCCGGCATCGCTGGCGATGACTGAGCACCGAGGAGTCCCCGGCGTAGGCGGCGATGACCAAGCACCGAGGAGCGAGGAGCGAGGAGTCCCCGGCGTAGGCGGCGATGTCGAGCGCCGAGGAGCGAGGAGTCTCCGGCGTCACTGGCGATGACCGAGCATCGAGGAGTCCCCGGCGTAGGCGGCAATGACCGAGCACCGAGGAGCGAGGAGTCCCCGGCGTCGCTGGCGATGACGGAGCACCGAGGAGTCCTCGGCATAGGCGGCGATGACTGAGCACCGAGGAGCGAGGAGTCCCCAGCGTAGGCGGCGATGACCGAGCATCGAGGAGCGATGAGTCCCCGACGTCGCTGGCGATGACCAAGCACCGAGGAGTCCCCGGCATAGGCGGCGATGACTGAGCGCCAAGGAGCGAGGAGTCCCCGGCGTCGCTGGCGATGACCGAGCACCGAGGAGCGAGGAATCCCCAGCGTCGCTGGCGATGTCCGAGCACCGAGGAGCGAGGAGTCCCCGGCGTAGGCGGCGATGTTCGAGCACCGAGGAGTCCTCGGCGTAGGCAGCGAGGTCCGAGCATCGAGGAGTCTCCGGCATCGGCGGCGATGGTCCGAGCACCGACGTAGCTGACAACTTCCGTGCGGTGAAGTGTGCCCACTTAGTCCTCGAGCTCGAAGTATCCGTGCGCCGAGGAGTAACCGGCGTAGCTGGCGATGAAGCAAGAGCGACGAACAGTCTGGTCAACTGGTCGGCGGCGAAGTGAGCATTGAGTAGAAGCGACCGACGAACAGTCCGATCAACTGGTCGGCGACGGAGTCCATGAACCAAGCGGTCCGACCAGTTGATCGGTGGAGAAGTCCGAGCACCAGGTGGTCCGATCACCTGGACGATGATCCTGCAATACAAACATGTAGAATGGATAATACATGATGTAGAAATAAATGAACTCTGGAAAAAAATCAGCAATGGTGATAAAACGGCGTATGCAGTTCGGTAATCAATTGGCGTAAAAATATATTTATGTTTAATATAAACCGCCCGAACAGTTAGTGTGTAGTTGAGTCTCCAGCCCTAGCTAGCCCATAGTCTATAACATCAAGCGCGGAGCCCGTGCACGTGTAGGAAGAATAGGCGTGACCAAGGAGCCGCTGCCGACCACCCATAACGCAGAGCGCGGAGCCCGTAGCACGTGTAGGGAGGAGCCGGAGACAGGGCCGTCTTTGGAGGCGTCCGAGCATCAACAGGACTGTTCGAGGGTTCGGAAAATCGTTTGGAGAGCAAATATGGAGAAAACAGTTCGGAGAACACATTATGGCGATATACGGAGATCGGAGAATATTTAGAAGAATATTAAAGCGTGACTTAGCTTTGGACGGAGCGTCTGGTCGGCGGCGTATGTCGTTGTCTGGTCGGCGTTGACGGCGAGCACCTGGCGGGCGGTGAGTTGTTGGTGAAGACGACCTCGGAGGTGGTTCCGAGATCGGATCTGCTGTCGCAGGGGCTGGTGTAGCAGCGATGAATCGTCGTCGTGGACCGGCATGGATCTCCACGAGATTGACGATGAGAACGCGTTGTTGATTTGAGGTCCATCTGGCTCACCATGGATCAAGCGCATACCCCTACCTGGCGCGCCAACTGTCGACAGAATATGCTCGGCAGTCCACCGAGGGGTATCCCGCAATGGTAGATTTGTCGGTGGGGATGCGCGTAATCAGGAACCAGATGGTGATACAAGGCGCAGAGACTGCGATTTAGACAGGTTCGGGCCATCTGATCGACGTAATACCCTACGTCCTGTCTTTGATGTATTGTATTGATCTGTAAGTAGATCCGATCTGATGGATTGTTATGGATCCTATCCGCTAGGGGACCCCTACCTCTCCTTGTATACTCTGAAGGAGGTAGGGTTACAAATAAAGTAGCATATTTGGTACTATACAATATCTTGCGGTGCACGCCGAACAGCGCCGTGCACGCCTTAACCTTGTGGGCCGGACCACCCCTGGGGGCGCAAACCATGTCTTGGGGGCCATACCCCCACAGACACAGAGGAAAAAAATCAGAACATAGTCGTGTAAATAAATCTTTTAAAAATAAGGCCATTGGTCTTACAATAAATTCTTCTAGATCTTGTCCAAGTTACGTATTGTCTTGTGCACTCACAATCGAGTCTTCTGGATCTTGTCCAAGTTCTGTATTGTCCTTTGCTCTCTTTGCTTGTTTTCCTGAGATTTAAAAAACAGGGGATAAATGCACGCTTGAACTAATGCAAGTACCTTTTTTTCTTACTGGTGGCCTTTTTCTTCCCTTTTTTTTTTCAAGTACACTTTTTGATCTCTTATTCTTTGGACCTGTTAGCACCTGAGGACTCTGGTTGATATTTTACCCTTTAACATGTCTCCAGCATATTCAATACAACTGTGAGAAACTCCAGAAGGTTGGGTAGGTATTTGGCTTAATGAATTATGAATTATCAGCTTCTTGGCCCAGTTTATCAATAGCTCTCTCCAAATCATCAAGAAGATCTTTTGAAAATGAGCACTTCAATGCAATCGATGTCGCATTTCGAGAGATCCGTAGCCTGTGCTCTTGAAGTTTCATAAAATCCTCTTTTTTGCATATTTCGTCCATCTATTCAGTATGTATTGGCTAGGCAAAATAAAAACTTCTACTCTGTTCGCTTGATCGTATCAGCCATGATATAGTGTTTTTCTCTCACAATAAAACAACATCAACCGACTTATAAGCCACAAAAATGATCAAATGAACAGGGTATTTATTGATATTAAGGGCTCTGAGAGCATGCTTGCACAATATATCTGCGGCATACGTACACAAAGTTTGACTAATATGCACAGACACGTAATACTAAGAGCAAGGCTGATAATACAGCCGGCCTACCGACCTTTGCAGCCTTCTCTTAACCCACCATATAGTAGCTAGTTCTTTACTATTAATGCATGACCTAGTTCTGTAAGCTTACAACCTGTTTCTCTTCTCTGTCCTTTCCTCTCTCATCCACCTCAGCATTCAGCCGACTTATGATCTGCTATTATACTTGGCTCTGGATCAGGTGGAAACCATGTTCCTGTGCAAATTTTGGAAACTATCGATCTAGACCACGGGCTGCGCATCCGATGGCTAGAGATGGAGGTGGGGCTTTTTTGCACTTAAACGCCCGCCCCAGCACTGCTAATCATGTTGTTTTGTAAATCACCCCTCCTCTAATCGCAGCGCACCCAGCAAACAGGTCCGTGTTATCGCCCGGCCCGTTCGTCTTTTCCATCAGACGCAGGCGAGATCCCGCCGCCGCGTGCCCGCGACTCACCGGCGGGCTGCCCTCCGCCTCGCCGCTCTCCGCCGCCGCCGTTCCCTGCGCGCCTGGCTGCGACTCTCGCCCAGCGCAGCCGGATGGACGTCGTGCTGGTGCTCCGGGTCCTGCTCTCCATCACGCGCCCGAGGAGCACGGCCCTCGGCAAGGTGCCGGGCTTCGCGGCGGCGTACCGGAGGATGGACCAGTACGCCATGGCGTGGGCCACGTCGGGGGTGCTCGTCCTGCGCGTCGACACGCCCATCTGCTTCGCCAACGCCAGCTACCTGTGGGAGAGAGTCTCGCCGGACGAGATGGTCTGAACTCTGAAGCTCTGAATATCATTGACATGAACACTAGGTTCTACAGTGTGTCTGACTGTACTTCTTGAAATTGAATGTACTCATAGAAGATGACGAAGTATATAAACTAGTATCTTTGCAATTTCAGTCTATGTTTTCACCGAAAGTGCTTTGCAATTTTTCATGTAGTTGAGTTCAGTTCAGTTGAGTCACAGAATTGAAAATAAACTAGTATCTTGTGCATTTCAAAAGGAGTTCACAGAAAGTGGTTAACTAAATTCTTCTTCTGAACTATGGCTTCAGCCACAAGGTCATATTGCAGGTACACTCGAACTGCAATTAAAAAAAAGGAGCATGGTACAGTCGTACATTGCAGTGAACTCAAAATCCAAAGTACATTGCAGTGTTTACAAGAAGCACAAGAGTAAATTGTTCAGTTGAAATATCAGCCAACAACATTGTTTGGGCAATTACGTGCATCATGATCCCCTTCTTACTTACATTTTCGACACGTCCGTTTACCTTTACCCTTACTTCCAGCCTTCTTCTCCTTCGTCTCCTTGCTCTTCTTAATTTTTTTGCATCTCCCTTTCGAGTTGACATCATTTGGTGGATGTATATCGACCTCTTTTGGAATTTTACTACCAAGGAAAGATTCATATTCATCCTGTTTTTCAACTCTCATAGCAGGCATGATCTTTTGGAGAGGCTCTACTAGGTTGGATAAACTAGAATATAAAAAGTCCATCCCTTGTTCAGAGCTCTTGGCCATTTGAATAAGATCTTCAAACTTGTTGCGTGAATCTGAAATCTTTTTCCGCATGGCCACCTTCATAGGATCTTTAGGCTTTTCATCTAGTAGGTTACCTTCCTCATCAAAGAATAGTTCCCTGTAAAATTGAAGATCTGATCAAGACTATTGTACAAAACAGAAAATATAGGTGAACAGAGAGGGAAAAAAAATAAGTACACACCTTTTACATCTTTTCTCCCATCGCTTCATTATATATAACGATGGTATCTCAGTTTGCTTCTCGGCTCTAAGCACTTGTATGATATGACGACATGGGATGCCATAAGACTCATATAATTTACAGGAGCACCTACCAAACATGTTCGACTTGTTCATCTGAACAAGTCGATCTTTTCCAGTTTGGCTGCTGATGGTGAAACATTTTATATCTGCACACTCTGAAATACCTTGAATAATGCAATGGTCTCTTGCAGCTAAGATTTGTTCCTGAAATTTACTGAAAACTTCATGTGTATATATCAGACTACATTGCTTCTCCATGGCCCATGGTGTCATCAATTTAGGAGTGGTGTGAAGACTTGTATTGTCAGCTTTCAATTCCTCTTGGCGCTGGCACTCCAAAGCTGTGTCAAACCTTAGCCAGAACTCAACAAAGGTCAACTTTCTACGAATGAAACGGTTAAAAAAAGAATTTGCACTCTCCGATCGTGATGTAGTCCTAAGCATTCCTGCTAGAGGTATGTCCAAAAAGTATACCGGAATCCATGAGTCATGAATGGCAAACCTAGTGGAAAACCAATCGTTTCCCATGAGTTCATAATCTGTTATGATAGCATTCAATTGTGACACAAAATCATCTGAATTCTCGGTCCCCCAAACACACTTGTTTAGTCTTTCCCAAAACTTTTCATCTTTTCTTATAGAGGGCCCCACCTTCTCAGATACCTTTTCCATGATATGCCACATGCAAAGTCTATGAGCTGTATCTGGCAGAATCTGAGCAATAGCAGCCTTCATGCTCGCATCTTCATCGGTTGTGATTAGATGAGGTGCTACTCCACCCATAGCCTTAAGAAAGGTGTTAAACAACCATACATATGAATCGATCTTTTCATCTGCTAAGAATGCTGCCCCAAGGAAAACACTTTGCAAGTGATGATTAACTCTAGTGAATGGCACAAATTTCATGTTATACTGGTTGGTGGTATATGTTGCATCTACCGAAACCACATCACCAAAAACACTATAGTTTTTCCTGCATAAAGCATCTGCCCAAAATACGCGAACAAGTCGTCCTTGTTCATCCACCATAAACTCATAAAAGAAGGCTGGATTTACTTTCTTCTTTCGCTCAAGTTGTGCCACAAACATTTATGCATCTCCATCCTTGATTTTGGTTCTGAGGTCACGGTAATAGTTTTTCAAATCCATCAGTGTGCACCCAACATTCTGAAACCCACCCTCACTGACATGGAGAAGTCGATATGCCTGTGAGGTGCCAATGCTAGCCTTATGACAATTGAACAAAGCACTCTTTGCCCTCTCACTAACATTACGGTTGGATCTTAGCAAATGCCTCTTATCTGGCGACACAAAACCATGGTTGTGTTTCTCAACCATTGAAAATATTCGATATTTCTTGTCGCTACCAAGCTTGACGACAATATGTGCCTCACAACCACATCTGGTTTCCATCACATTATGTGTCTTTCTTTTTTTCCCAGAATCATCACTAACATTTGTTACGTTCTCCTTTCTATACCCTTCCCTTGAACAACAGTACCTCTTGAATAATATTTCCTCATTTTGCTTCTTGTGCTGACCAACACGAACTGAGAAACCAGCTTCATGTGCATACGACTTGTAAAATTCCTCCACATCTGCGAGTGTATCAAAGATCATTCCAACCATTGGCTTCAAATGTTCTTTGAAACTTACTGATGTACTCGGAAAAGATTTTGGCCGTGGTGTGCTTGGATGTTCAAGGTGGGCTCCAACTCCGGCGTCGTTGACGGCATGATCCTCAGCGGAAACGGGATCAACGGCGACAACGGCATCAACAGCCTGATCCATGGCGGCGGCCTCGACGGAGATGGGATCAATGGCGATGACGGCATCAACGGCGACGACGGCATCAACGGCAACGTCACGCACGCCGGACTCCATGGCAGCGGCGGCGCAGACTCACGGCGCAACTCTTGACGAGTCTCCTCCGCCTACAGACTCACGTATGAGATGAGCATCAGACTCACGTATGACATGAACAAGCTAACGGCTCCATGCCGGACTCACGTAAGAACAGGAGGATACTCACGTACGAACTGATTCAGATTAGTCTGGGCGTCGTCCTGATTCATCTTCGCGTCGGCGTCTAGCGAATCAACATCGGCGTCTAGTGAATCCGGGAGCCAGGAGGTGGTGGCGCGCCTGCGATACCGTCCTCGTCCTGCCCGCCTCGCCGAACAGCTCGTGGCCGCCGCCGGCGCCCAGGAAAAATGAAACGACAAGAAACGAAACGACGCCAAACTATCGACACAGACCTGTTTGCTGGGGGTGATTTGCAAAACAACATGATTAGCAGTGCTGGGGGCGGGCGTTTAAGTGCAAAAAAGCCCCACCTCCATCTCTAGCCATCGGATGCGCAGCCCGTGGTCTAGATCGATAGTTTTCAAAGTTTGCACAGGAACATGGTTTCCACCTGATCGAGAGCCATTATACTTGCTCTAATATGTACAGAGAAGTGATATTAATTTGAAATCACATACGTACTGATGCATTCATATTTTCCGCAAAAACATGTCATGGTCATATCCTACAATTATTGCTTCATCATTGAATCGGCTAGTCGTCATCACCTTGTAGGTCCTGATTGCCCCATCATATTTAATAATTTGCATGAGAAAGAAAATTGCTCTCTAAATTGTTCCTCAAAATTAGTTGTTTGTCCGCCACTGTAACGTGACCTCCATTTGTGTGTCTTATTTTGGGCTAGCAAGATAGTGATTGTGTACAACCTTTTGCGCAAACTCTAACGCGCGTCTAGTCGCGCGTGGTGTCGAGCGCGCGACCTCATCCCATCCGAGCCCATGAACTAGCCGCCAACGATGGAGACGAGCAGCTCGCCGACGTTAGGGTTTAGAAGAAGTTTTGGGGGAGGCGACCGTGACACAGCGGTGATGGCGGGTTGAGGGGCGGCGAGCGAGGTGGCAGGTGCGTTGCCGAGCGGGCGGCGGGGAACAACCGGTTGGACAGGGCCGGCGGCGGGGGCATCGCGGCGGTGATCGCCGGCGTCCTACCCTGGGATAAGGGTCGGCGGGGCCGAGGGACGGGGCGGGTTGAGGGTGGCGCGATAAGGTGAGGGTGGTGGGGGCGGGGTCGGGGCCGGGGCCATGGCAAGGACGAGGACAACGGAGCTCGTTGGCGCCCTAGGGTTAGGGAGGGCGGGATGGAGCAGCGGGGCGCGGGAGGTGGGCGGCACGGTCGGCTGCGTGGATGCTGCTGGCTGGGGCGACGGGGGAGGAGGCGGGGGTGGGGGACCAAGGGCGCGTCGGGAGGTTGAAGACGGGTCGCGCACTCCCTGTGCGCGTGACCCGTCGCGGGTTAATTCTGTCCAACCTTTTGCACTTCCCAAATTTTCCTTTCGACTTATACTAAACTGAACACGTGCATTGCAACATGTCTTTTAGTAGCATTTTCCTTTGAAGTTTCGTGTGATGAATACGTGCCTCGTACTCCTTAGCTGCTACAAACTATATGTTTCTGATATAAAGTCTTATCGGGTCTCAGTCTTGTGGTGCTCTTTCTAATATCGAAACATACTTCTAGCATATGAGTTATATATATTTATATGCATCATCCTCTTCCTCTGAATAAAAATACAATAAAGCATAATTAACATATATATGTAAATACAGTTTGAATTTGATTACAAGCTGACAGTTGCAGCAGGCCAGCAGCCAACAGGAGGTGGTTCTGAACACTCACTGATACCAAACCTGACGATGCCGTGTACTAGTATACATGCACTGATGGTGGAAGATCCTGACGATCCTGCATTCATGGCGGAATTACCTTGGTCGCTAGAGTCGGGGCTCAGGATGATGCAGTGTAGTAGTGTACTAGTAGTACATGCACTGATGGCGGGGAGCTGATTCTACTATCAAGGTGACAAGGTGAAAGAATTCTTTTGTCAGAATCATCAGCCTGTTCGCTTGCTCATAAACGATCGTAAATTTTCAGCCGGGAACAGTGTTTTTCTCTCACACCAAACCAGCCAGCAGTAAATAATCCACGATACGATACGGCCTCCCGAACAGGCTGCATATCTTTAGAAAATTAAGCATCATCTCATTTCTATCTCATTTAAACATCGTCAAATTTGTGACCATCCTTTGAAGAGAGAGTACAAAGCTTATAAAAACCTCTCCGTCTCCACATTCCACTCTCCACTACAACACTTTGGACTCCAGCTCTCCGCCTCCGCATAGTTCCAAACCCGGCCAATGGTGGACTGAGATCCCGTGCAGTTGCTATTGCTACTGCAACTTAAGCAGTGGATTTTTTTCAGCCATCCGAAGACCATCCGACGGCCCAAACAAACCAAGCAACAATTCTTCCTCCTCTGCCTGTCCGTCTTGTTCAGGTAGCACCCATCGACGCGAACCAGCAACTCAGCGAGTGCCGCCGTGACGGCAATCATCACCACCACCACTAGAACCGACTGACCCTGACCCTGCACCCCCTGTTGCTGGCCACATCGCCGGAGAGCCTGTCGACCACCACATCGCTGTGCGCCCTGACATGAACGGTGAACGTCCGCAGCACCTTGCCGAAGCGCAGCCGCACGGGCACGGTGGTCTTCAGAGTTCAGAGTGGCAGTGGCCATCGCCTGTTGCTCTGCTGCATGCTTCGCCGCACCTGTTGATGCACATGCACCACCTCCTCCTTCATTGGCGGCGTGTATCTCGCCTTCCGATCCGCTGCCGCGTGCCGTCCTTCTACGTCGCGTCGCTCTCCATGCGCGACATCAACGTCGCCGGCCCGCTGCCCTCACCGGTCCTCCTCTTCCTTGATCCTCTCCTAGCAGCTCGATGCTGCCATGCACGCAGACAATTGCCGCAATGAGACGGTCATCGTGGAGAGTTGAGACCGGCTGCCGGAGATTGCAGCTCGGCCAGATCGGCAAAACACGGACGGTGGACGCATATACACAATGCATACACGGGCTTCGTAGCCCGACCTCCCGGCCACAGCTCGCACGGTGGGCGACGCCCCTGATTTTGCGACGATGTGCGCTATGTGGCAGCCGTGATCACCGTGGCGGGTCACTACATTACAGTAGCACCTCACTACCGGTTTAAAATATCCCATCACTATTGGATTTTAAACCAGCACAACTATACCAACAGTGATGAGGGTCAGCTATCACTGTCGGTTCCTATAAACCGATAGTGTTCTTCAACTTCACTGTCGGTTCTTTACACAACTCGGTAGAGTTCAGTTCTACCATCACTGCCGGTTCATGAGACCACCCGATAGAGTTCAGTTCCACCAACACTATCGGTTTGTGTTTTAACCGATAGTGTTGTCGTAACCAGCACTGTCGGTTTGTGAGAACAACCGACAGTGATGGTTAAGCTAACGCTACCGGTTTGTGGCTCAAGTCGGCAGTGCCATCTTGTCCATCACTGTCGGTTTGTTGCTAACCGGTAGTGATGGTTACGAGAACATTGTCGGTTTGTTGCTAACCTTAAAGCAAAAAGGTCAAATCATTCTTCAAAATTCAAACGCTAGCTTCATGGTGAAGAGCAGCCGTAACAATGGAGGGAAGGGCCCAAACGCGTGCTTCTGTTCTCAGAACGGAAGGGAGGAGGAAGAAGAGGACGGCTGTAGACTTTTTGTGTTGTAGGCTTATCACTGTCGGTTCTTGGCTAGAACCAACAGTGATAGATCACAATCACTGTCGACTCTTTACTTGAACCGATAGTGATAAGTGGCCGCCAAAACACTGCCGGTGCATGCCACAAACCAATAGTGATGTGGTCTATCATTGTCGGTTTTAGCCTAGTCCCAATCATTTTCTTATTTTGAAGTTCATAACCGACAGTGAAGGTATATTACTGTCAGTTCTCACAAATCAGACAGTACTGGCCCCGTTCGCTGGTCTGAAACTTGGCTGAAACTGGCTGAAAAACACTGTTCCGCTGAATTGTTGTGAGAGAAAAACTACTGTTTCGGCTGAAAAAAGAAGCCGAACAAGCCATTTTTAAGACAAGCGAACGGGGCCAGTGATGAGATCGACAGTGATATTCAAATCTGTAGCATTGGGTGCAAACAGAAATTGGATCCAGTCACGACGTGTACAGGCACGCCGCTGCCACCGGTGACCGATTACAAGATAAACATGCACCTAATGCAAATCTATAACTGAAACAAAATGCAACTAGATTACAACATGGAGTACCGCGGCGGTGGCAACATCCTGGTGTCCTATTCCGGCGCGCGCTCGTCGTGGGGCCGTGGCCAGTGTTCGGCCAGCAGCTGAGAAATGTGATGGTGTTCGCAGTGGCCATGAGGGACAGGGTGTGTGGCTCACGAAGGAGCAGGCCAGGTGCCTTGCCCTTGCCGCGGAGCAGGTGGCCAGCGTCGTGCCGTTGGCCGTCGATGCCACCGTGCTTGGTTCCTTGAACAAGATAGACAAGCAGCAGAGTGCAGAGGAGGAAGAAGTATTGCTTGGTTCGCTTGGGCCGTCGGATGGTCATCGGAAGGCTGAAAACGTCCAACTGCATGAGTTGCAGTAGCGATAGCAACTGCACGGGATCTCAATCCGCCAATGGTACGTCCGCTGTTCCTCAATTCGTTCCTGTTAACACGCATCCTGCTCCTCCTCCTCCACATCCTCCTCATCCTCCACCCCCCATCACCTACGGCCACCAACCTACCCAGTCGCCTGAAACCCACCAATCCCCTTCCCTCCCAAATCCCCAACGGAACACCACCAATTTCCCTCCTCCACCCCCAGTTCCTCCCGACTCCACAACCCATCTTCCACCCAACCTTCAAGGCCAGCTGCCTAAGATGCATTTTCCCCAATTTGACGGTACTACACCTCAGTTGTGGATTACTCAAGCCCATAACTATTTTGACATGTATTTTGTTCATCCCTCCATGTGGGTGCGAGTGGCCACTATGAATTTCACCAACACTGCCAAGCGTTGGCTCCAATCTATTAACCAGAAGATCCCACAAACCGATTGGACCACGCTATGTGCTATGATCCGCGAGCGCTTCTGCAGCTTTTCCAAATCAAAATGACTGGCTCTGTTCAAGATTACATTGACAAATTTGTTAACCTTGTGGAACAACTCTCTGCCTATACACCCAACCCAGATTCCTTGTTCTGTATCACTCGATTCGTGGATGGTCTTCGAGATGACATTCGTTCTGTCATTCTTGTTCAGAGGCCTGCCGATTTGGATGCTGCTTGTACGCTTGCCCTTTTGCAGGAAGAGGCGCTGGACCCGCATCGGCGCAAGGAGATCAAGCGGACCCATGCGCCCCTGTTTCCCAAGCCGGCCCAGACGCGGGGCGCGTTTCCTCTACCTCCACCACCGTCGCGCCCTGCTGTCGGTCCACCGCTGGTAGATGACAAACGGCCGCCTGATGATCGTCGTCAAGATCATCGTCGTGCTAATGTGGATGAGAAACTGCAGTCGCTGCGATCGTACCGCGAGTCACGCGGCCTCTGTATGCGATGTGGCGAAAAGTGGCATCAGGGCCACAAATGTGCTCCAGCTATTCAACTTCATGCACTTCAAGAAGTTTGGGAGATGTGCCAGGATATGTTCTTGGATGATGGTTTGTCTGAACAAGAAGCTGAGCCCGTGACTGATCTGGCATTTCTGCTGCTATCTGCTGGTGCTTCTTCCCCCTCAATACATCCTCGCACTTTGCAGTTCACCGGGCTGATTCAGGGGTGATCAATCCGTGTTCTGGTGGATTCGGGCAGTACACATTCCTTTCTGGATGTTCGTCTGGCTGCATCTCTTTCAGGTGTGCAGCTCCTCCCCACTCCAACTCGGGTAGCTGTCGCCAATGGTGGTTCAGTAGCATGTGAGGCCCAAATTCAGTATGCAGAATGGTCAATTCAGGGATATACTTTCCATTCCACCCTCAAGCTGATTCCTATTGGCAGCTATGATATGATAATTGGCATCGACTGGCTACAGGCATTCTCCCCAATGAAAGTTCATTGGGTGCAGAAATGTATTCAGATTCAGTATGGTCCCAATACTGTGGTTCTGTAGGGAGAGCTACCCATTCCTTCTGAATGCACCCTGGTCCAAGTGTTTCAAGTGAATGATTCAGAGCCTGAACCTGTGATACCTGTCGAAGTTCAGCAACTGTTTACTCAGTACAGTCACTTGTTTCAGCCTCCAACTGAGTTACCTCCAAGACGACCTTGTGACCATTCAATTCCATTGTTGTCGGGTGCCCAGCCAGTAGCTTCTCGTCCCTATCGCTACTCCCCAATACTCAAGTCAGAAATTGAGTCACAGATCAACGAGATGCTGCAGTCAGGTTTCATCAGGCCCAGCACAAGTGCATTGTCTTCGCCGGTACTTTTGGTGCGCAAGAAAGACGGATCCTGGAGATTTTGTGTCGACTACCGTCAGCTCAATGCACTCACTGTTAAAAGCACATTCCCTATACCTGTTATTGATGAGTTGTTGGACGAGCTCTCTTCCGCCAAGTGGTTTTCATGCCTTGACCTGCGTGCGGGCTTCAATCAAATCCGCCTGGCACCCGGTGAAGAGCACAAGACGGCCTTTCAGACCCATTGGGGCCAATTTGAGTTCAATGTCATGGCGTTCGGTCTTACTGGGGCTCCCAACTCCTTCCAAGGCGCCATGAACACAACCTTACATTCTCTGCTCAGGAAATGTGTGCTGGTTTTCTTTGATGACATCCTCATTTACAGCTCCACCTATGAAGAACACCTCCAACATTTAGCCCAAGTGTTTGAGCTCCTGTCTAAATATTAGTGGTTGGTGAAATTATCTAAGTGCAAGTTTGTCCAGCAATCCATTGCGTATCTGGGACATGTGGTCAGTGCTCAAGGGGTTTCGACTGATCCAACAAAAATTGAAGCTGTGTCTTCGTGGCCAGTACCCAAGGACGTCAAAGAGCTTCGTAGTTTCCTGGGGCTTGCGGGATATTACTCAAGAAAGGCACCCTATTCATCTGGACTTCCGCTCATACTACTGCCTTCGAAGCTCTCAAACAAGCTCTGGTGACCGCTCCTGTACTAGCCTTGCCCAATTTCAGTCGGCCGTTTCAGTTACAAACGGATGCCAGTGACAGCGGAGTGGGAGCAGTACTTCTCTAGGACGGACATCCGCTCGCGTTCGTCAGTAAGGCCCTTGGTCCCCACACTCGTGGACTGTCAACTTATGAGAAAGAGTACTTGGCCATTCTCATTGCTGTTTACCAATGGCGCTCATATTTGCAACACGACGAGTTTGTTATATTCACAGATCAAAGGAGCCTCATGCACATCACCAACCAGCGTTTGCAGACGCCGTGGCAAATGAAGCTGTATACTAAGTTGATTGCCTTACAATTCAAGGTGATCTACAAGCCCGGCCCCACCAATCTTGCTGCTGACGCGTTGTCTCGACATCCACATCCACCAGCTTAGTTGAATGCTGTTTCTTATGCTTCTCCTACCTTGTTGGCTGAGGTGGCAGCAGGCTATGCTTCGGATCCCCTGTCCCGTTCCCTGGTGCAAGAATTGTCTGTCAACCCGGTTGCTCATCCGCCATATTCGCTGGTGAATGGCGTGCTCCGCATTGGTGACCGCATTTGGGTGGGTGACAACAAGACTCTACAGGCCCGTATTTGTGCTGCTCTTCATGATAGTGCAGTGGGCGGCCACTCCGGCTTTCCGGTGACCTATGCTCGAGCTAAGAAGCTTTTCGCGTGGCACGGTATGAAAATTGCTATCAAAGAGTTCGTTGCTTCTTGTACTACTTGCCTGCAAGCGAAGCCTGACCGCGCCAAGTACCTGGGGCTGCTGGCTCCGCTTCCTATACCGGCTGAGTCTTGGCAAATCATCTCAATGGACTTCATTGAAGGTCTTCCTAGATCTGGCAGTGCCAACTGCATCTTGGTGGTTGTCGACAGATTTAGCAAGTTCACCCACTTTGTGCCGCTCCTGCACCCCTTCACAGCTTCTCAGGTGGCGCAGTTGTTTCTGGACAACATCTACAGACTACAGTACTACATGGTATGCCTACCCATATTGTCTCTGATCACGATCGAATCTTCACAAGCCTATTTTGGAAAGAGCTGTTTCGCCTTGCTCAGACAACTCTATGCATGAGTTCGCCCTATCACCCGCAGTCGGATGGCCAAATTGAGCGGGTCAATCAATGTTTGGAGACATATCTTCGTTGCTTTGTCTAAGCTTGTCCCCGTCAATGGTTGAAGTGGCTCAGTTTGGTGGAATACTGGTACAATACCAGTCTCCATTCTTCACTTAATCGGTCGCCATTCGAGGTATTGTATGGTCATCCTCCCCGCCATTTCGGTCTAACTCCCCCTGAAGCTTCTTCAGCTCTAGATGTGGATGCCATGCTTACTGATCGTTCCACAATGCTTGCTCTTGTTCGCCAACAACTCCTCCGAGCCCAACAACGAATGAAGCTTCAAGCGGACAAGCGTCGTTCTGAACGCTCTTTTCAAGTGGGTGTACTTGAAGTTGCAGCCATATGTCCAAGCTTTGCTGGCTCCGCGGGCGCACCAGAAACTCTCCTACCGTTACTTCGGGCCGTACAAGGTACTTTCCAAGATCGGCGGAAGTCGCTTACAAGCTCGACCTACCGGCTTCATCCTCCGTCCACCCCGCCTTCCATGTTTCATTGCTGAAGCCTGCTCCGTCGACAAAGTACCCTCTGTCTGCTGCTGTCTCGGACATCACCGACAGCCTTCAGGTACCTGAAGCAGTTCTCCAACGTCGACTTCATCCCAGGCGTGATGGCTCGGTACCACAGCTGTTGATCAAGTGGTCTGGCCTTGGTGCAGACTTGGCTACATGGGAAGACGCCGAGGCTATACAACAACAGTTCCCTTATGCTCTGGCCTAGGGACATGTCGATATACCCCCGAATTTTTTATTTTTTGGCCCATTTTTTGAAAGTTTTTTTTAATATGTCCCTGAAGTTATGCTTTCAAAATCTGGACCCTTAGCTCGGCGCCATTGTTGGTGGCACCGAGGTTAAGCGTCTCGGCGCCAGAGGATTTGGCGCCTAGGTCGGGGCCACGTTGGTGGCGTGGACGCTGACCTAGCAGCCAGCTCGGCGCCATGGATCTTGAAACCGAGCTTGGTGTCGAAGATCTTGGAACCGAGCTTGGCGCCAAAGATCCTGGCGCCGAGGTGGTGTTTTAACCCAGCGCCCAACCTTGCTGCCCTAGCCTTCTTCCTCTTCTTTCTCCTCCCTCTCGGGTTTTTTCTTTCCCCACTTCGTCCTACCTCACGAATCAGCATATTGACCTTGGAAACTTTGATTTGATCTGTAAATCTTCGAGGGCAAGGTATCATCGTTCCTTTCTAGTTTTTTTTTTCACATCGATTCGGTAAGAATCATCATTACTTACGGTTTCATTGAATTTTAATATTTATATTATACAACCATAGGATGCCAAGGCGTGGAAAAGCTAGCAAACCAAGGTAACCTCAGCGCATGTTGTTATGTTATGGGTTTATTGTTGTGGATCAAATGAGAAACCCTAGGTGTAGGGTTTAATGTTAATTGCTTTCGGTTCTTAGAACGAAAATGGCTAAATTGTAGTTATGACCGGATGACCGAAAATGCCTTCGACCCATTGCCTCTACCTAGTGGTGTTCCAGTGCCCATGTGCTTTTGCGGCGATCCTTGCAAGGTAGCCAAGTCTGATGAAGAGGACACGTATAGGCAGAGGTATTGGATGTGTTTCAATTTTGCGTTTGAGCCTACACTTCGTCAGCACCGCATTAACAAGATGGTGATGAATTGATGTTGTATAATAATTATTTTGTGTCATATGACATCTTGCATTATTTTTTTTGTTTTGTAACAATTGCATTTGTTGCAGACCCCTCCACCGCTCTGTGATTTTGAGCAGTGGATCGACACTGAGATCGAGCCTGAAGACAAGGAATGGATGCAGAACTGTTGCGGTGGGAGGCAGAGGATAAGGAGATGATGGAGAAAAGACGCAGAGAGGAGGCTGCAGAAAAGGAGCACAAGGAAGAGGAGGAAATGAGGCATGTTGCTGCGTACAGGGAGGAGAGGGAGAAGAAGCTTGAGCGTGCACGCCGAGTGAAAGCAGCGATGGAGGAGAATCTCGATGCCCTGAGGAAGGGAAAGTGGTCTCGTTGCACTCAGTAGTCTCCATTACTTGCTAGTTCTATGGTTTATTCATGAGCAATGTTGTCTATTGTTGGACTTTTCATTGTATTGTTATATAATGCACTTTAAGTATGGGCATGCTTAGGTTATGTACTGTGTTATTTAGTTTGTCGGTACGTACTTCTAGTATTATTGTGTTGTTTAATGTGTCATAGTATTGGACTTTTCATTATGTAATAGTTTTTATTATTTGTGGTCATAATATTCAGTTTAATATTGCGGACGTAGTGAAATATGATCATGTGCTGCAAATAAAATCTAACGAAGTAGGGCATTATATAATTCAACACACACAACATATGAAATAGCATATGAGAACATGTATCGAACTAGGGTACAAAGGTCCTGAACTAAACCTAACATGCCTTAGGTAATTGAAGCGAACAACAAGCACACGAAATGGCATGTGAGAACATATACCAAACAAGGGTACATAGTTCCTTCGACTAAACCTAACATGCCTCATCATCTCAACATCACTCTCTGTCAGCTCTCCAATAGGGCGATCATCATCAGAATCAAGAGCCCTTGCCATCTCATATGACTCTGAATCATTCATAATTTCAATACTATTGGAGCCACGGAATCCATCTCCACAGTGCACTTGCATAGCAACAGGGGGCACATCCACATTGTCAGGAATATCTCCTACAACATAAGTAGCAAAAAAAGGAAAGAATGAAAAAAGGATGTAAGGAAGGGGTAAGCTCCCAATAACCATGCGGATAAGACACTTACTTGGATGATTCTGTATCAAAGGGATCTCATGAGGAGGATCTGCCACAACATCATGAGTCTAACAAGCATCTTCAACTAGCTCATTGGGGGTAGATTGGGCATCGAGAACCGTATGTGCAACCTCCACATCCATATCAGGTTCTGGGACGGGAGGGTCGAAGTGTGCCTGCTGACCCATTGGTGGGGAAAACCTATAAGGGATGGGATCAACTAACACCCAACGCACAACCACGTCCAAACTTTGGAACTAGCACTTTATAGTCGATCTCACATAGTTCTCCCACTGGTCTGCACACCGAATTGGGATCATATTCCTTAGGATGTTGGGAGGGGAACCTAGGTGAAGTACATCCTCCACTGCGATGCCATCATTATCATCAGCTCCATGGCAATGTAGCTCCTCTCGAGCCCTTACAACCAGCTCACTAAATGAAGGCTTCTCATTGAATAACATAGGCACACTTTGCATGTCAACAAACTCAACATATCCATAGCGATCTCTTTCCACGGTGCCTCCATGATATATGCTCACTAGGTTGTCCATCTAGTAGTTCAAACAAAAATTGAAATACAGTTCATTTACTCCAAAGTAGCTGCTATATAGTACCTCTCTAATACATACTAACCAACTACACCCTAAGTATATAAATACAATCTATTAACTACATAGCTAAATCCTACCTAAATAACTATGTCACTAGCTATCTAACTATATTTATCTCACTGACTAAATCAACTAGCTATCTAATAACTATATCTATGTACCTATGTCACTAGCTATCTAACTATATTTATCTAACTATATCTATCTCACTAACTAAATCAACTACTGAAAGGTCCTTGTGTGGTTTTGGTAATTGAGTGACAACCTAGGTGGACTAATTGTGTTTATATAAGATACATAGGTGATTAGTCCACATGTACATATGTGTGAGCAACATATGCCATGAAGGTGAAAATGGCGCGGAGATGTTGCAAAGCTCACACATGTGATGATGAAGGAGCTCATTGCACATGAGACATGACATTAAGTCATGTGATCAAGGTAGAGAAGATCAAGACAAGACTTGGCTTGATAGACCGGTTGCAAGCGTAAAGGGCGAGTCAAAGGCTATGGGGTGTACGACCCCGGATACCCACGGCCGACCACATGAGCTGCGCCCCCAGGGGTGGCCTAGCCCACAAGAAGAAGCCTTGTGGGGCACGACTCTGCTCGGCGCCTTTCGCAAGACATCGGGAAGATATCCTGAAGATACTACGAGATCTGTTAGGATATGTATGATCTCAAGATTCCTGTAATTAGTTATTACTTTCCGGTTATCTCTCAGATCTAACCGACTTGTAACCCTGCCTCCTGGACTATATAAGGCGGGCAGGGACCCCTTCCAAAATCATGGCATATCATATGATAGCTAATACAAACCAACAGACCATAGGAGTAAGGTATTACGTCATACCGACGGCCTAAACCTGTCTAACTCGTGTGTCTCTGTTGCCTTATTGTTCTTGATCTCACGCTCCTCTGCCGATCAATCTACCTTCGTGGGATACCCCTCGGAGGACTGCCGATGATATTCTGTCGACAGTTGGCGCGCTAGGTAGGGGTGTGCGTGCTGTTTCCTTGTCGAACAAGATGGTTTTTTCCGCAGGCTCTTCGTCCCTTCCGTAGCCCAGCTAGATCTTCACGGTCGGATCCATCTCGTGGGTCATCAACGCTGACGGAGTCGGAGAGCTCCTCGAGCCGGGGCATATCGGTTCTGCGCCGGCCACCCCCGCACCTGCAACTACAGATCCGATCTCAGAGCCGATTTCGAGGTCTCCTTCAGCGATGACTCGTCGTCCGCTTCCTCGCTACCAGAGGAGGCCGATCAACAACGACGATCTGATCGATTCCATGATTGGGTTGCACTGAAGCTCGACAATTGTCTCTCCGTCGCCGAATCAGCACTAGACACTCTGGTTCAGCGTCGATCACCCTCCGATCCTGATCTATCGGAGGCTGCTTGGGAAACCATAGGGGTTACGGCCCTACCCTTCGGGTTCTCCAACACCGCCGTCGTTCACCAACATGCCCTAAGGGGCAAACTCACCAACCAGGTCACCGTCCAGCTTCCGCCAGCCGTCAACATGCTACACTTAGGCCGGAGCCCCGGGGCGCACCTCCAGACCATCCCGGAAGAAACTTCGGGCTCCGAGTCTCAAGGCTCTACGGAGACCCTCGCCGAAACTTTCTCCGATCAATTCCTCCTTCCACCCTTTTGGGGTGGAGCGATCTTCAATGTCAGCATCGACAGCCCTCCTCGGAACGGCAAAACAGAGGAGGAGCGTGTTGCTTGGGAGAACCAGAACGTCAACCGTGTGTAGCGGCGAGAAAACGAGGCAGCCATCGCGAGGGCCGAGGCTGCTCGGAATAATCGACTTGACTCCTAAGGAAGACCGCTCCCGCTCCACCGCGACCTCGATGAAGAATTTCTTCGCATCGATGGCCATGACGTCTTCAAGACTCCAAGCCCAATTTAGCAGTAGCCGCCAACGAGCTCGCTCATTTCCCTCAAACGCCCGAGCTCACCAAGATCACGCCATGCTTAAAGCGGCTCACTATCAGGTCAATGAGATCCACAAGGATCAGAGACCTTTGTGCTCTGCGAGCATGATTCACCGATCAGCTGCGCCGAGGTCCAATCGCCGCCCCAGTCAAAGCCGTTTCGCCGACCAGTCACTACCTCTCTAGGGGGGACCCGGGCGGCATCACGCCGAACACCATCGCCAGCACAACTAGGAGGTCGAACAGGATGCCAGAGTACATCTTAGCAACCTCTGGGATGCGCGGCGGCGTATCAAGCAACGTCGTTTTGGTCGCCACGAAGATGAAGTGCGTCGCCGCCAGGACTACGAAAAGGAGTATGGCAATCCGGACTCAGCCCTTGAGCCTATCCCCAACCACAACGCCATAGGCGACGGTGTCGACAACCCTAAGGGGCCTCCGGCTTTCACAAGGGCACTCCGAACGCTTCGATGGCCCCGTGGTTTTAAGATCACCGGGGTCGAGCCCTACGAAGGAAGAATGAACCCAACTCAGTGGCTACAGGCTTACGCCATTGTCGTCCACGCCGTGGGAGGAGACACCAGCATCATGGCAAATTATCTCCCCGTCATGCTCACGCCACCCACCATGAGCTGGTTCACCAGCCTTGCGCCGGGCTCCATCGGCTCATGGGAAGAGTTGAAGAAAGTTTTCACCGACAACTATATGGCCACATGTACTCGACCTGGCACGAAGCATGATCTCAGTCGCATCAACCAGAAGCCATCCGAGCTCCTCCGCAGCTATATTCAGCGTTTCTCCGAGATGAGGAATTCTATCCCCAACATCATGGAAGCTGAAGTCGTCACCGCCTTTATACGAGGACTCCACCATCGCGAGCTTCGCTCCAAATTCAACCGTAAGCCGCCTACCAGTATCGGCGAAATGATAACTACCGCCAACTAGTACACCGATGCCGAGGAAGCCGAGGTGCGCTTCAACGAGGATGCAGGCACTCAGCGACCGCCTAACCGCTACGACGATCGTCCCGACAACTGACATCACAGCGACCGCCGCCCCGATGACCGCAGCTATCATCGCGATAGCGGCCATGATCGAACAGGAGGACACAGGCCTGACCAAAATCGCCACCACTGGCCAGAACACATCTTCACCGCTGTTAGTCAACCTCACGCCAAGCATAACTACGACGAACATTACCAAAAGATCCTCGACGGCCTGTGCCCTCTTCATAGGAACGCCAAACACAAGATGAAGGACTGCATTGGTCTAGCCAGGGAGTTCCAGGACAAGAGGAACGATGACGGCGCCAACGATGGGGCCGGAGGTCGCCGACCGCCTGGGAACGACAACAACGCCTTTCAGGACCACGATAAGGTGGTTGCCACCATCTTTGGGGGCCTTGCCTCCACTGAGAGTAGAAGGGAACGCAAGCTTGCCACCCGATGAGTGCTCGCCGTTGCTTCAGAAGAAACTACCACCGACCCTAGCTATCGCCCATGGTCTGAGGTCCCCATCACCTTCAGTAGGGCCGACCAGTGGGCAGACATACCCTACACAGGGTGTTTCCCCCTCGTCCTCGACACAACCATCCATAAGGTGCTCTTCAGAAAAGTCCTTGTTGATGGTGGCAGTGCTTTGAACCTACTCTTCACCGGGGCCCTAAGGGAGTTGGGCCTCGCGATATCAGATCTCACACCCTTGGACTCCTCCTTCTGGGGTGTGGTACCTGGAAGGGCATCTAGACCACTTGGAGAAATCACCCTACTAGTACAGTTCGGCACGGCAAGCAACTACCGTGTCGAGCATATCAACTTCTATGTCGCCGACTTCGACACCGCCTACCATGCCATACTTGGCCGGCCAGCTCTAGCCAAATTCATGGCTATACCACACTACGCGTATCTAGTGTTGAAGATGCCTTCACCTGCAGGAGTCCTGTCTCTGTGGGCCAACCTCTCCGTTGCCTACGCCTACGAGACAGAGAGTCTCGCTCTCACCGAAGCCACCGACCTCTCCATCCAAATGGCTAGCGTGGTTGCCGAAGCCAAGACAGCACCCACCGATGACATGGAGATTCTGAAGCTAGAGCTTCCCCATGCCTCCGCCAAGTCCAAGGAAATCAAGGAGGTTGGCCTCGGCCTCGATGATGCCTCCAAGACCGTGAAGATTGGGGCTCACCTTGACCCCAAATAAGAAAGCACGCTCGTCTCCTTCCTACGTGCCAACGCCGATGTGTTTGCTTGGAAACCTGCAGACATGCCGGGGGTACCACGGGAGAAGATTGAGCACTCCTTGAATGTCTCACCGACCGCCAAGCCGATCAAGCAGAAACTCTGTCGATTCATGCCAGACAAGGAGGCTATTAGGGTAGAAATAAAATGGCTCTTAGCTGCCAGGTTTATAAAAGAAGTGTATCATCTAGATTGGTTAGCAAACCCTATTCTCGTTCGAAAAAAGAATAAAGAATGGAGAATGTGTGTTGATTATACTGATCTTAACAAACACTGCCCTAAAGACCCCTTTGGCTTGCCTTAGATAGACGAGGTTGTAGACTCTACTACCAGCTACGAACTACTATCCTTCCTTGACTGTTACTCTGGCTATCATTAGATCTCCCTTAAGGAAGAAGACCAGATAAAGACGTCGTTCATTACACCTTTCGGTGCATACTGCTACAAAACTATGTCCTTTGGGCTCAAGAACGCCAGGGCTACCTATCAAAGGGCCATTCAGATGTGCCTCGACCAGCAGATCGGCCACAACGTCGAAGCCTACATCGATGATGTGGTTGTCAAAACCAAGACAGCCGACAACCTTATCGCCGACCTCAAAGAAACCTTCGCCAACCTGAACAAGTACCGATGGAAGCTGAACCCTTCAAAGTGCATCTTTGGAGTTCCATCCAGTATACTGCTGGGCTACATCGTCAGTGCTCGAGGCATCAAGCCTAATCCTAACAAGGTCTCCACCATCACCAATATGAAACGGCCAACATGCATCAAGGATATACAGAAGCTTACAGGTTGCATGGCTGCTTTAAGCCGCTTCATATCACGCCTTGGCGAAAAAGGGCTGCCTTTCTTCAAGCTCCTCAAGGCCTTCGAGCGCTTTTCCTGGTCAGAGGAGGCAGACTCAGCTTTCGAGCAGCTCAAGTTGTTCTTAACAAAGCCGCTGATAATGACAGCGCCAAGGCCAGATGAGACTCTGTTAATATACATCGCCGCCACTTCCCGCATCGTGAGCACAGCTATTGTGGTCGAACACGAAGAGGCCGAGCATGCCTATAAAGTACAACATCCGGTTTACTTCATCAGCGAGGTACTTAATGAGCCCAAAACTTGTTACCCTCAGGTACAAAAGCTATTGTACGCCATTCTTATTACGTCACGCAAACTCTAGCACTACTTCGAATACTACAAGATCGCCGTGGTCACTGAGTTCCCTTTGGGGGACATTCTTCGCAACAAAGAGGCCAATGGCCACATCATTAAATGGGCTATTAAGCTCGGCACCTATTCCATCGAATTCAGAAGCAGACCTACCATTAAGTCACAAGCGCTCGCCGACTTCGTCGCTGAATGGACCAAGATCCAAGAGCCCATTGCCACTGCTTGCCCTGAACACTGGGTGATGCACTTCGACAGCGCCCTTAACATCAACGGTGCTGGTGTAGGCATTCTGTTCATTATGCCGACCAAGGATAAGCTACGTTATGTTTTGTGGATACACTTCCTGGCCTCCAACAACGCTGCGGAATATGAAGCATGTCTTAATGGTCTTCGTATAGCCGTTGAGCTCGGCGTCAAACGCCTCATGGTGTACGAGGACTCTGCACTGGTTATCAACGAGCTCAACAAAGACTGGTCCTATTCCAGCGAGAAGATGGATGCTTACTGCGCTAAAATCATAAAGCTTGAAGGAAAATTCTATGGCATCGAGTATCACCACGTGGTACGTGACCAAAATCAACTCGCCGACCACTTATCCAAGCTGGGTTCTTCTCACGCCACGATCCTGCTAGGGGTTTTTGTTCAAGATCTCCCAGCGCCATCCATCAAAGAAGATAAGGAAGTTGAAGAAGTTCCCCCTGCCGAGCAGTTGGTACTTGTGGTACCTTCGCCGATCGCCAATTGGAGGGAGCAATTCATCAAGTACCTCACCAGCGCCGAGGTACCCGCAGACAAGACTGAAACTAAACGCCTAGTTCATCGGAGCAAGCTTTACGTGCTGATGGACGACAGCTTGATGAGAAAAAGTGCCAAGGAAAGGATACTGCAGAAATGCATCACCCAAGAGGAGGGAGTGAAGCTACTTCTTGAAATTCACTCTAGTTCCTGCGACAACCATGCGGCCTCGAGAACATTGGTCGGCAAGGCTTTCTGGGCTAGTTTTTATTGGCCCACAGCCATCACTGATGCAGAAGATCTCGTCCGACATTGTGAAGGATGCCAATTCTTCGCTAAGCAAATACACGTGCCGGCGCAAGAGCTGCAAACCATTCTAGCTTCCTAGCCCTTTGCATGCTGGGGACTGGACATGATCGGGCCTTTCAAGCCAGCACCAGGTGGTTTCCGGTACGTGTATGTCGCCATTGACAAGTTCTCCAAGTGGATTGAATATAAACCGCTCGTCTCGGCTACTGCAAAGAAGGCAGTTGAGCTCTTTGAAGATATCATCTATAGATTTGGTCTGCCAAACAGCATCATCACCGATCTCGGAACTATGTTTACTGGACATCACTTCTGGGACTTCTGCGAAGACCGTTGCATCTCCATCAAATATGTTTTCGTTGCCCATCCAAGAGCCAACGGCCAAGTCGAACGGGCGAACGGTATGATCCTTGATGCCCTAAAAAAGCGACTGTATCAGAAAGAAGAAAAGCACCCGGGCAGATGGCTCAAGGAGCTTCCAGCTATAGTCTGGGGACTGCATACTCAAGCTAGTCGCAGCACTGGCATAACTCCATACTTTCTAGTCTACGGCTCAGAAGCCATACTACCAGCAGATGTTACTTTCCGAGCACCTAGAGTGGAAAACTATGATGAAAAGCAGGCCAAGGCTGTTCGATCTGAGGACGTCGACAGAGCTGAGGAAGAGCGCCTAATCACCTATGTCTGTATAGCTAAATATCTGGAAGGCTTGCGGAGGTACTATAACCGAAACGTCAAAGGTCGTTCATTCGCTGTTGGCGATCTCGTTCTCCGCAGAAAACAAAAGACTGAAGGGTTGCACAAGCTCTCTTCCCCCTGGGAAGGGCCTTATGTCATCAAAGAAATTACTCGACCAGGTTCTTATCGCCTAAGTGACTTAGAAGGAATCGATGTTCCCAACTCATGGCACATCGAACACCTTATACGTTTCTATCCTTGAAACACTACAGATATGTACTTTACAATTTTATATTTAGATAAGTTTTTGGTCTCCATAACGTGTCACCGTTGGTGTCCGTAACATGTCACCGTTTTGTCTCTTTTGTGGTTTAACAACCTTTTGTGGTCGCCGAACTATATGCTATTTCATGACGAACTCAAATACGTACTCGCCGTAACTGCGCCAACCATGTTTCTCCAAATCACCGAACACGATTTCTCCAAATCGCCGAACACGATTTCTCCAAATCGCCCAACATGATTTCTCCAAATTGCCAAACTTGATTTCTCCAAATCACCGAACACGATTTCTCCAAATCGTCAAACATGATTTCCCCATATAGTGAAAACATTCTTTGATCGAAGAGCAACATTCTTTCTTTTATGTTCTCTTCGGAGACGACCCAGTCTCTGATTTCTCCCTACACGTGCTACGGGCTCCGCGCTCTGCGTTATGGGTGGTCGGCTGTGGTTCCTTGGTCACACCTATTTTTCCTACATGTCTATGGGCTCCGCGCTCGACGTTATGGATTATGGGTCAGCCAAGGCCGAGAGTTCAACATAGAATACATTGCTTGGACGCCGCTTATGTTGCCTTTATCTCCAAGTTCGTATAACAACTACCGACCAGAACACATTCATCGTTGTTTTTTATGGAAAAGACTTAGCCACCAATTTTTCCCTACACGTGCCACAGGCTCTGCGCTCTACGTCATGGGTGGTCGGCTGCGGTTCCTGGGTCACGTCTGTTACTCCTACATGTGCACGGGCTCCGCGCTCGACGTTATGGACTATGGGCTGGCCAAGGCCATAGGGATCAGTAGCAGACCAACTGGTCAGATGTTAATTGAACTACGCATAATCGCGTCAGGTTTGAAACTTCGAAGATTATTTCGCCGAACTACAAGCAAACTGCATATATTACATATACATGCACCTTAAAGCATTTATTCAACGAATAATTATTTCTTGTGCTTTTGCACTTTCTAATTACACTGTCAGGCCTTTACAGATGATAATTTATGAGTCGATTACTGAGCTTTGCCGTTACCATCCATTTCACCAAATAGGTCTATATCGCTGGCCAGCATCTTCGCTGCTTCCTCCACTTCATCCTCCTGCTGCTGTGTCCCCGCGTCGTCCAGTCCTTCGGCGAACCCACCCCCTATCGACTGAAGGTCAATGGTAGCGTAATGGGACCAAACAACCGCGAGGACATGGGTCGCGACGGTCGTAATGGCGTCGCGGTTGAAAGTCTTGAAGTTCTCCCATGCTGCCTTGCACCTCTAGATTATGGTGTCGGGATGTTGACGCCTGTCGTCGTGCTGAGCAGCTATTTCTAGATCGACGCAGTCAAGTACTGTCTTAATTGTGGCGATTACAGCATCATAATTCTCCTTTTGGACCTTGGCCTCCTGCACCAGCACGTCGAACTACGCTTTGGCTTTATGACGATAGCCTACGAGAGTTACAATGATCCATTATACAAGGAAGCTACTCCAACAATAATTCTGACCAGGAGGAATTCACCTTTCAGCTCCTCAGCAAGTTTGTCTGCCCGCTCTGCTTCTTTTGCTTTCTCCTGGCAAAGTTGATCGATGGCCTGACGCATCTGTCCGAGCCCAGTGTCTTGCTCTACAAGAACAACTATTGTTAACGGACATGCTACTGTTCAGCAATACCAAAGTACATTCATTGATGCACCGTACCTGCTTTCTGTTTGGATATACTGTTGAGCTGTTCGCTTTTCCTCTCCAGCTGCTCGAAAGCACTTCTTAGTTGGTCGGAGATAGCAGCAAGCTGGTCGGACTGGCTCCACACTTGCTCGGACATAGCCGCCAGCTTTTCGGTAAGGACCCCCTTCTGGTATTCCAGGTCCTGCGCATTCGACTCTGCAAGATCTCGTTCGTGTTGGGCCCTCTGGATATTTTTCTCCAAGAGGTTCCTGGCCTCTTTGAGTTTTTTGTTCTCCACGGCAAGGGGCTCCATTCGCTTTATCAACTGGTGGCGCTGCTAGGCAACTTGAGATATCTCCTACAAAATGAATGATGACAATATAGTTAACCAATTCCAATAAACAACCAGGATCTTTCTAGATGATGTATTCACCTTAATCTATTTCATCACACCACTAAGAGAAGTCTCCAGTCTCCTGAACTCCTTGGTGGTGTCCTCCTCTTCGACAACAACTATTTCATCGCCGCACTTTCGAAGAATCCGGATTGCTTGGGGTCGAGGTTCATCACGCATGATCTCTTCCACCTCGTCTTCTTCCATTGTAGCCGAGGGGACCACCTTGGGGCTCGGTGGTCGGATAGCAGGTCCGACCACGCCCTCCGAAGTATCAGGGATTGCCGTTTGCTCCTTCGGTGCCGAATGCTCTTCCGCTACTAATTCCTCAGTGGCCGAAGGCACTATCACCGACTCGTTCGCCGTAGTAGGCATTCACTCACGGTTATCAAGCCCACTAGGGGCAGCAATTGGCTCCTAAACACTCGAGGACTCCTAGATGTGGTCTATTGGCGTCTCCACTGCTCCAGGGCCAGTTACTGGTTGCTGCTCAGTCTGAGCGGGTGGGGCTAGATCAGTTGTTGGCTTTGCACTATACCAAATTAGTTATTCAGTCACAACAGAAGTAAGGGAAATACAGTGAAGTAACATCAGCACAAGGACACCTACGGTTTGGTCTGATGGTTCAATTTCTTGAATCAATGGTGCCGGCCTGAGCCTCCGGGCATAGCTGCAGGGTCGACTCCTATGCTCGGCGGGGGAATTCTCGGCTCTTCCTCAGTCGGCCTTGGTTCCGCCTGCTGCTCTAGGGCTGCTGCCTTTTGTTACTTCGGGATCTCCGTTGCCTGCTCTGCAGGGATTTCCGATGTCTGCTGCGCAGCAATTCCCTCCACTCGATGCTCGGGGACTCTCCTTGTTGGAGCCGCACAGACTTCTTCGCCTACCCCGGTTTGTTGCTCCGTGCGTGGGTTGCACGGAGGCTCTTTCGTGCTCGGGAGAGGGTTCGTGAGAATCTCGTCGTTGTCAGACCAATCGAACACTGCGGTTCTTCATGTTTGATTGGTCTAGTCATCATCCAAAGAGATCCCGCCTAGTTTGCGGGAAGCAGTCACGGCTATTTTCCTCTTCTTCTAGGCCAGCTCATCTTCTGCTGGCCTCTTCCCCCTAGTTTTCGCTGACACCGGGGGAGGACTCTCCATCCAACCAGTGTCCATTCCTCTAGATTCCGAGGAGACACTGACAGAGCTTTCTTCAATTTGAATAGGTCGTCGTACATCTACTGACGATGGCCAATCATTTCTCGGCACGCCCGAGAAATACACCGCCCTGTCCTGCGAATGGATCTTCACATGAGTAGGATCGGTTTATTGCTTGGCAGTATAAATAAACTACTAGGAAACATATAGTCAGGACATTCACCTGAGGAGGCAAATTCTTGCAATTGAAGGGCTTCATATACCCTGATAGCCTGAAGGAGGATAGCGGAGCGAACAGCTCGGCAGTTCGCTCTTCGACGTCGCTCCTAGATAGTATTTCTGGCCTCTCTCGAGTCCCGTCGGTCTCGCCTTTGAATTCAAAGCCTAGGTGCGCCCTCTCTTTACAGGGTTGTATGCGGCGCACTATGAAACTCGCTGCTACCAATCCACCATTGGTCTTCACGCCCTTTATCAAGCCGAGGAGTTCATTCACTTGCTCCATGTCATCCTTGCTCGGTAGCTCTGACCAACTCCTCTAGCTTTCTGGGATGTGGTCGGCGTTACAATGCACCGCTGGGTGGCTTTGTCTCATGTAGAACCATCTGGTGTTCCACCCCTTCAGCGACGTGTTCAGCGGTATGGTAAGATATTCACCTGCCATCCCATCCCGAAGCTAGAGATACACCCCGCCGACCACCTTGGAACCAGCGCCACCTCTCTTCTTCAACCATAATAGGTGACGGAAAAGATTGAAGTGGGGTAGGATGCCAAGGTATGCCTCACAAAAGTGGATGAAGATAGAGATATGCAGAATGGTATTGGGGTGGAGATTGCACAGAGTAACCCCCCAGAGCTCCAACAGATCCCTCAGAAATGGGTGCATAGGAAACCCTAACCCATGCTAGAAATAGTCTTCAAATACTACTGCTTCGTTAGTGTGAGGCATGGGAAAGGACTCACCAGAAGCTGGCCGCCATCCGGCGGTCGCACGGTCGGGGAGAACGCCGGCTTCCACCAATCGGTTCAGCTCAGCTTCTCCCATTCGTGATGGCACCCACTCCTCGTCGCGTCAGGCCATGGCGTTGGCCTTCTTGGGACTCGTATTCTTCGGTTTCATAGCTTCTCTCTTTGGCGCCATCTCTTAGATCTGGTTAGGTTTTCGGTGGTAGAGGAAACTGTGGTTATGGATTCGGCGACGCGAGAGATGAGGAGGAAGAAGAAGTGTAAAAGGTGGGAACGGGGGTCTATGGTGGCACTATTATATAGGGTCTTCCCCACCGTTCCGCATTCAAGGGTTTTTTGGGAACTGTTCCCGCGATCTATGCCGATGCGATTTCTCCGATGCAAAAAATGGGCTGTTACCTGGGCTTCCGCGTAACTGCAGCCCATGACGCTCATTTATCACTGCCTTTAGTTGCTCCTCGCCAAAATATCACTGACATCTCCACCATTTATTGTGGCTAAGTAACTGACACTGTACAGCTGTTACTCCGGTTTTTTCCTCCACGAGTCGATTTCTTCGATAACTACGACTGCAGCTCGAGGACTGGCGGTCTGTTCCGATTGGTCGTTGATTGTTTTTCTATTTCTGGCCCTGGCACCACGTGACTACGCACCTACTGTTAGGCTTGGGGACTAAGTGGGCACACTTCACCTTGCGGTGAATGTGCTTTATCTCTTTCTGGGACACGCCCGGGGACTGGTTTCTTGCTCGGCTGGTTTTCTACTATTCTTCAAGTTTCTGACCCTGGCACCACATGACTACATCATCTGCTGTCAGGCTCGGGGACTAAGTGGGCACACTTCACCTCATGGTGAGTGTGCGGGGTTATTCTCGAAGACTACATGCCTATAGAGGAAAATTGACTCCTATAATTTTGTTCGGACTCTAAGTGGGCACACTTGGTCCACTGCGGAGAAATTTTTTATTCTAAACTTGAGCTCCTTACACCCTTATGGCAAGCCATACTTTTGGTCACTTTGCTCGGTGATGGTTCACGCTACTCGGTGAAAGGTCGCGCTGCTCGGCGACAGGTTATGCTGCTCGGTAACGGTTCACACTGCTCGGCGATAGCTCACACAGCTTGGCAGTTCAGCATGCTGGTTGGACCATGAGCTTGACTGCTCGACATTGTTTGCACCTGCTCGGACATGCTTAATACGACATTGCACAATGGGTACAAGGCGCTCAGGGACTAGCTGTGGGGTGTATGACCCCCGGATACCCATGGCCGACCACATGGGTTGCGCCCCTAGGGGTGGCCTAGCCCACAAGAAGAAGCCTTGCGGGGCATGACTCTACTCGATGCCTTCCGCAAGACATCGAGAAGATATCCTAAAGATACTACGAGATCTGTTTGGATATGTATGATCTCAAGATTTCTGTAATCAGTTATTACTTTCCGGTTATCTCTCAGATCTAACCGACTTGTAACCCTGCCTCCCGGACTATATAAGGTGGGCAGGGACCCCTTCTAAAATCACGGCATATCATACGATAGCTAATACAAACCAACAGACCACAGGAGTAAGGTATTACGTCATACTGACGGCCTAAACCTGTCTAACTCGTGTGTCTCTGTTGCCTTCTTGTTCTTGATCTCACGCTCCTCTGCCGATCAATCTACCTTCATGAGATACCCCTCAGAGGACTGCCGACGATATTCTGTCGACAGAGGCTTTGGAGCGATGGACCGCGTGGCGGTGAAGCTTAAGCAAGACTTGGCACCGATGGGCAAAGGCAATGGTGAAAAGCAAGTAAAGTCAAGATCGATGAACCAATACGGTCATGTGATGATAAGAAGTAGATCATATCATTTGGTGATTGGTTGGTGCATGTGTTGCATCGACATTGGAGGAGATGGAGTGGAATGCGCAAGGCAAATGTATAACCTAGGGCATTTCATTTCACCGGTCATAGGTGTGTAAAGAAGTTTATGACCGGGTTTAGGATAGATGGCCGTACTATCAAGAGGGGCAAACTTGTTTGCATATCGGTCATCTAGTGCCACTCGTGTGATCTAACTTTGCATCGCCGCTAGGATCGAGTGGCGTGGCAAGTTGAGTGGCTAAATCCTTTGGAAAATAATTGTGAAAATGCTAGCACACATACACATGGTGGTGTACACTTGGTGGTGTTGTCACATTTACAAAGGAGATGAAGTTGGAGTTGATGTGGATCAACTCGGTGATGAAATAGAGGCGAGAAGGGTTCGAAACATCACTGGTGGAGTGTCCGCCCATAGAGTGCGGACAGTCCGATGGTGCCACTGGCACCCTGTATAGAAAAGATAGGGTTTCATAGAGTGCACCAGACGCTGGTCATGCAGTGACCGGACGCTGGGGTCCTGCATCCGATTAGTGGTAGCAGAGAGCACATAGGCGTCGGTCTTCAACCAGACGCTGACTAGGTGTTGGTGTGGCGGCGCACAGAGGAGACAGTGAGTGATCGGACCCTGGGCGAGTCCAGTCGGGGGTGACCGGACATGTCCGATCATGAGTGGAGCCTTACTGGAAGTGACCGGACGATGGGGTCCTACGTCCGGTCATACACTAAGCTATGTCTGGTCGCAACTTAACCGTTGAGATCGGGCGCTCAGTATTTGAAGCTAGGGATGACGTGGTAGCCATCCGTTGACCAGACACTGGCAGGGTGCGTCCGGTCGATCCGACTGGAGCATCCAGTCACCCTGAGCTATGCCCAGTGAAGGGGTACAATGGCTCTATTTTCATGGAGGCTATACATAGAAGGGGACTTGACCTTGGGCTAGTAGCTGAGCACACTAGAGCCTTGGTGGCTTATGTGGTAGTACTTGGGAGCCCTCTAACTCACTTGAGCCTGATAGTATTCATCCAATTGTGTGAGTGAGTGATTCTAGTGCGATTGCATCATGAGGTTGCATCGAGTGGCACTAGGTGGTCGTCCTGCAAGCTGGTGGTGCTTGTTACTCTTAGAGGTTGCCACCTCCTAGATGGCTTGGTGGTGGTCTCCATCGAAGCCTGCAAGAAGCTTGTGCGGTGCTCCGGAGAAGAGCTTTTGTGAGGGGCATTGTGCTCGCCCCACGGGAGCCGCTAAGAGCAACTCTAGTAAAGCATGTCATTGAGCTACCCTCACTTTCGGGTTAGGTTCTTGCGGTGCCCAATGTGCGGGCTTAGCGGGTGATGCCAATTAGACGCCGAACCACCAAGTGAGCAGTCGACACAATGGGGACTAGCGTGTTGGCAAGCACGTGAACCTCAAGAGAAAAATCACCGTGTCAACTTTGTTCTTCCCGTTGGTTTGCATCGTCGTTACACAAGCTTGTAATTACTTTCATATACATTGTGCTTGTGTAGTTGCTCTTGTAATTAGTTTGCTTGTATAGCTCACTAGTTACCTTCTTGCTTGTGTAGCATAGAAGTAGCTCCCTTGCGTGACTAATTTGGTTTGTGTAACCTTGTTAGTCACATTGCTTAGTTTGTGTAGCTAAGTATTTACGCTCTCTAATTTAGCATTGGTTGCCTTGTTATTGAGCATTGCTAATAAGCCTAGGTGGCTTTGTGCTTTTGCTTACTAGCATGTGTAGGAGCTCCCTCATTGCTTGAAGTACTAGTAGCATAGGTTTGTATGACCTTGCTTTCTAGAATTGGTTAGGTGAGCTCTAGCTAGCCTGGCATCTTAATTGCTTAATTAGGATCTTTGCAAGGTGCTAGAGAACATAGATAGAGGGGTGTAGTCTTGGCTAGACTGATAGATTTAATTCCACACTTGTTTTGGTTAGCCGGCGTGATTAAGATTTAGAAACGACTATTCACCCCCCTCTAGTCGTCATCTCGATCTTACAAGTGGTATCGGAGCTAGGTCTCTCATTTGTGGTCTTCACCAACCTGAGAGGATGGTGACTTATGGGCTAGATGTTGAGTGTCCATACACTTTTGATGGCACACACTTTGCACGGTGGAAAAATTGGATGACATGCAATTTTAAGTTCATTTCCCCCAAATGTGGTGGATCGTAGATGTGGGCTTTTCTCATGCGTTCGATGAAAAGAATGCAACTAAAGCACAAAAGAAATGCCTACATCTCGATTGCCAAGCTACTAACATTTTCTATCAATCCATGAAAGATAACATATTTGGGGAGATTATGTACATGAAGACCGCCCATGATATTTGGTTGTACCTCAACTTAATATATGGGAGTGTCTCCAATGATGATGATGATGAGCCCAAGAAGGAGGCACATGAGTGTGTCGAGCATGACCATAATTTGGTGATTGTGGAAGATTGCTCCACCTCATGGTCAAGTGATGATGATGATCTTTCCACCACAAGATCACTTGACAAGATTGATGATGATGCCTCAAGTGATGCACATGATGATACTACTTCATGCACACTTGATGGTGATGATGATGGCTCATGCTTTGATGATGATTGTGATGCCACTACAAGCCCATCACCACATTGCTTCATGTCACAAGGTGACTCTAAGGTATCAAATGATAGTGTGGTTGATCATGTTGATTCATATGATGAGCTTGTGAGTAGACTTGCTAGCATGACCATGTCTTTAGAAAATGAGAAAGCTAAAACCAAGAAATTGAAAATTGAAAACTCTTTTCTAAAGAACACATGTGAATAACAAAAGCATCTACTTTATGTTACTACTTATTCACATGAGGAGCTAAAATTGGCTCATGAGGAACTTAGTGTTGCTCATGATAACCTAGTACAAGACCATGCTCTTCTCACTAAGAAGCTTTCCAATGGAAAAACTAAAACTAGTGAGAGCTCATCACATGGGTCAATTGATCAATCACATATTGTTGCTGACCCTTGTGATATAGGCAAGAAGCATGTATCCACCTCTAGTGATTATTTATTAGAAATGCCATGTTCTTCACAAGTAGATGCTTGTTCTACTTCTGTGTCTTGTGAGACTAACCTTTTGAAGGAGAATAATGAGCTCAATGAACAAGTGAAGAAATTGAGAAACAAGTTAGAGAGGTGCTATAACTCTCAAGTTACCTTTGAGCATATGTTGAAGACTCAAAGAAACTTTGGTGACAAGAGTGGCATCGGCTTCAAGACTAGCAAAGTCAATCATCAAGAAAGCTGTAATGACATAAGTGGCATTAGCTTCAACAAGAGCAAGATCAAGGGCAAAAGATGGGGCAAGAGAAGATATGAAAGAGAGATGAAGAAGCAAGAACAAGAGAAGCTCTCTCATTTCATGTGCTTCAAGTGCCATGAAGTGGGACATCTTGCAAATGGTTGCCCCAATGAAGAAAAGCTCAAGTTGAAGAAAGAAGAAGAGAGCCATGTTAAGTGCTTCCAGTGCCACACATGGGGTTATCTCACCTCTATGTGCCCAACCAAGCAATTGGTGAAGCAACTAGAAGAGCCTCAACCAAAGCCACAAGTTGAGCAAGAGAAGACACCCCAAGAGCAAATCAAGATCAACCATGAAGATGGTGGTGATTTGATGATAAAGAAGAAGAAAACTGGAAGGGGTGGAAAAGCAAGAGAAAGAGCAATGCTTCCAAGGATGAATCAAGATGCAAAGCAAGTGAGCAAGAACAAAGAAGAGAAAATGAAGAAGATTGCTCACATGAGATGCTATAGTTGTGACACATTGGGCCACCTAGCTTTGGGTTGTCCAAACAAGCTTGAGAAGAAGGCTCAAGCAAACAAGGAGAAGCAAGGCAATGAGAAGCACAATATGAGCAAGGAAGAAAAGGCTTAAGCAAAGAGAAAGTGCTACTCATGCCAGGAAATAGGACACATGGCACATTCATGTCCCCTAGGTAACACTCCTAAGCCTATTTCAATTGATGATGATTCTATGCTTAGGAAGGATGGTAATGGTACCTCTATGGTTGCTATTGCAAAACATCCCGCTACTCATACTAAGACATTGCCTAAGTATGTTGCTCCTAATTTGAGAGGACCCAAATTGTTTGGGTACCATCAAAAAGTAGATGATTGTTTGTAGGTACCATAAGCATTGGAGGCCTGATTCAATTAATTTCATATTGATCATCATATGTTGAGTCAATATATGAAGCCTAGTGCATATCCAAACCCAATGCCATGATAATTGAAGTCTAAATGTGTTACATTATACAAGTGCTATAATTCAAGTTGTTGATGATTCATTAGATATATTTGATAGCTTGCAAATAATTGAGTTGAAGCTTGTTAGTTGGATGATCATAAGCTAACCAAGGTATATGTCTTGTTGATCATTTCATTTGGGTGCATATGAGTTGATTGAATTGGATAAATATGCAATGTTGCTTGCTATAAGATGTTTGAATGGATAAATTGATTAGTAGTCAAGTTTGAACTGATTTGTGTTGGATAAGTTCATAAGATAACATTTATTAAGTGGATTGAATAGATTTATGCCTTATGAAAATATCCAAACAAGTTGGTTTCAAGTTTGATTCACATTTGATGAAGTATAGCTCAAGTGATCGAAATCTGTCCTATATTGAAAAATTGAGCTAGCTGTGATCTTAGCCATGTTTGAGTAATCAATATTTCTTGGATTGGCATAAAAATTGATGTATATGCTCTAGACTTATGGTATAAGATGCTGTACAATTTTCATGAGAATTGGATAAAAAATGCTTTGGTTTTGGAGTGGATCTTATCAGCTATAGTGCAACAGTTTTCAGCATATAGTAGTGGTGGAAGAATTAAAATCTGGTAGCAATCTAGAAGTCAAATGAAGTTCAAATTTTTACAACTTCTAGACAACCTAGTTATATACATTTCCACCAAATTTCGTGGTATTTGAATTTGTACTTTGGGAGATATGCATTTTTCTTTGAAGAGTACAGAATCTGCCAGAAAAGTGATAATTATTGAATTTATTTGGAGTCACTTTGATTGAAAGGTCCTCAAGTTGGAAACATGTTTATAAGTAATTGAGGCACCTAAGTTTGTTTTTGAGATGATCTAGAAGCATGACAAGCAAAGAGTACAAGGACATTTGATTGTGGAGTGTACTTTGCACACTTTTGGTACTCAAGATGAAGATCAAGATCAAACTCAAGTTGAAGATGAAGTTTAAGTTCTAGATATGATTGGAGATCATTTGGTAGAAAGAAAAGAACTTAAACAAGTAGAAAGAAAATGACTTAAAGAAGGAATCAAGATTACTCATCAAGTTAAGTCCATCACTTGGATCAATCAATCAAGCTATTTCAAGTGAGTATCAAGAATGGTTCTTTGGAGAGAGGTCACTTCTCCCTAGTGTTGGGGCTTGCCGCCTATATGTAGGTAAACCAAGTGTGGTACTTGGAAGGCTAAAATAGAAGTGGTGATCAAGGAACATTTGAGATGCTTAGTTGAAGCAATCAAAAGAATTGATCAAGAAAAGCAAGCAACACCCAAAAAAGAGCAAATCATGATATTTCAAGTGATACTCTCACATTGATGCTCTTATGCAAGCATGGATCTAAAGATGAAGCAAGCCAACCATAACAAGAAAGAGCAGTTGATCATAAGTGGTATTCATTTCATATGGTGAAGAATGGAATTCAAAATGGTATCTATTGGTCTTCACCAAGCTTATAATTGGACTTCACATTGCTATTGGAGTAATGAATTGGAATCTATGTGACTATCCTCTACTCTAACATAGCAAAGGTATCGTTGTAATGTGCATGATCATTTCATCTCTTACTAGTATGCGGTTAGTGCATATAGTACATACTTCATAGGATCATGCATAACAAATGAAAGTTTTAAATTCATAAGCCTACCACTATTGCTTGAATGATTAATTGATCTAGTGGTTAGTATATGAATTCGTTCATGAGCTAGTGAACCCAAGTACTACATTTAATTTGGATTGCTAAACAAGTGATAAGTACAACATTGGCAAGATAACACTTACAAGAGGTGTGAAGAAGCTTGTCATTGGTTTAAATCGGACTTGAAAGCTTAGGCAAATCAATTTATTTCAAGTCAACCATAGAAGCTCATGATAGTGATAAGAGTACAAGCACAAGACAACAATGCAAATGGATATATAGTTTGTTTGTTCTAAGTGGTATCTAGACTCAAGTATTTTATCAAGAATTCACAAGTAATGTCTAGATCAACCCACAAGTGATATCCTATAAGTGGTACTCATGAAGATAGCAAATGTTCAAGAAATGGTCAAAATTGACAAATCCAACAAGTGGTTCCATACTAGAAAATTATTTCAAGTGATATCACATTTATACGTGGTATCAATCATGCAAGACGATGGTTCCATAAGTGATCCTCAACTTTAAGTGATCATCAAATGAAGAATGCATCCCTCACTTCCAAGAGTTCAAGTTGAGCAAATGGATGACCCATGCTATGACATAGGGGGAGATGTTCCACAAATTGGTATCAAGATCATAGATCCTATGTGTGGTATCTCAAGAAGCCCTACAAATGGTACCTACAAGTTACAAATGGTACCTACAAGTTACAGGTGGTACCTACAATTGGAATTCGACGCGAAACCGTTCGAAGTTATGTCAATTCGCTTAAGTTTGAAAAAGGGTCGACAAAGCCACGTTTGGCAATTTTTGTAGAGAGATCGGCTTAAGAAGTAGCGTGATGTCGTGGCATAGGTCGATAGCTATACGTACCCACTGGAGTAGAAGAAGTGGTTTGGCGTTTGGACCTTCGGGTAGGGTTTTGCGATAGCTTTAAAAACCATGCATGTCACTTATTTCGAACTGAGCCCACGCTAGCCGCGGTCACCGCCGCTGCTCAGTTTGGCACAGCTGTTGGCTCGTCCAGCGTGTGCCGTAGCACCGGCTGCGTCCTCACTGCCGCCATGTGCTAGCACATCACGCGCATGGTCCTAGCGCTGCTGCCTCGGCTGCATGCTGCCACGCGCTGGCGTGCGGTTCACATCGCCGTGGCTGACGCGCAGTGTCTGGGACACCACCCACGCCCTACCCTGCTTTGGCCAGAGGTGTGCCGGGTCCCATGCTACTGCTATGGGCGAACGTATTTGCTCGGCACTCGCACGCACGCACGCAAGAGCACTGCGCCCGGGTCTTGGTGGCTTTGCTCCACTTCAGCGCGTTCGCCGTGGCTGCTGCTCGTGTCGCGTCACTCGCCTAGCGTGCCGTCCGACACTGTCGTTCGGCACTGCCGTCCTAGTTTTGCTCCTGTTGACCATGGCTGTGCACGCGCGTGGGCTCGTCTGGCTTGTCGTGTTCTCACGATTACGCTCAATGCCATGCCAAAGGCGCCAGTCACTTCGCCTACAGGGTCATCGGCCGGCCAAGCCACGCCAAGCAACTGAATCGATGCGCTGCCCTTTTCTGTGTACCGTGCATGTATGGTGGTCATGTGGAAGGATGATGTCATGACAAACTGGCCACTGTGGCGGTGGTACAAGGGAATGACGCAAATTTGGAATTCTGTCGCTCCAGCCGCCATAAGTCCTTAGGAGTCGCCACTGCAATTGGCCTCAACCACTCCACCGTTTTCCAATTAACCGTGCCCACTGCGAGCCCAAGTAGTTAGCATGTGAGTGAAGCTGTCCTGGCTTTTGTTCGGCCTTCAGCGAGGTAAGACGGGGCATTTCCCTCATGGTGGTCTGCCATGGCCACCTGAGCGGGCTCATGGCCAGAGCGTCGTGGGGTGTTTTGTCATTTCAATTAGGCTGTGCCTTGAGTAATAGTTGACTTGGTTATCGTAATCGTGCAGTGGTTTCGTCGGTAGAGCAGTGGGTCACCAGAGACACTGTCGCTGTGCTCGCCGGGAACCAGCATCACCCCGTGTCTGTGGCCAACTATCTTGCCGAGCCCCGCGCCTTTGCCCAGTCCGTCCGTCACACCGCTGGTGAGTTCCTGTTACTCCGAGAGTACCTGGTTGACTCGATTAGGGCTGATGTGCGCTGGAGCGCGTGGCCATCCCTGGCGGACATGGGTAGATGCTGTTTTCATGGCTGACGCGGTTGAAGGTAGTAGCGAACCAATTAGAACTGCTACTTTGTTCAACATAGCCTGCTGGTGGTCACCGAGTAGTGTTTGAGGCGTTCGAATAGGTGATTTCGCCGGCGCCGGGCTACCGCAGCCAGTCACCGCCACGGCGTGTGGCCACGCCTGCGTGGTGTGCCATTCTAGGCATGTGTTACCTCAATCCGTTTCGCGTGGCATGTGGAAGCTCGTGGGGATGCTGGTGTGTGCCGGCGGGGTCGGTGCTCACCGATGTTTGGCTAGTGAGGTCGGGGCTCTATTAAGTCCGGCCAGGGGCATCGCGACATGAATTTGAAGTAAACGAAGGGGTTAAGTGCTAGAGTCAGTGAGAGGAGGGAATAGAGGAATGGACTGCACTGTCATTTGATGGGAACCCGAGGGCCGAGCCACATGAGTTGGGCCGCCGGTTAGAATTTGGTTTCTTCAATTTCCAGTAAAGTAGAAATGCTTATTCAAAGTTTTCAAGCTAAACTTTGATAATTTGTAGTAAATTATGTAGTGGTACAAAAATAGTAAAACCAATTTTGTTAGGTTTGCAAAATTTCCATCTACTTGTTAGTACAGTTAGGTTACAGTTAACTGTGACGATGGTAGTTTCATAAATTCAAACTAAAGAGCTTAGTATTATATAGATTAATAATTGTAGAAATTTTTGTGGTAAATCGGTGATAGTTATAGCTATAGAAACTTTACAGTAACCTCACTAGATTATTATGTACTTGCTGTAAATTTCGTAGTCCTAGAGTAGGATGCTAAATAGAGTAGCTATTACCCTTGCCTTATCGTATATAGCATAAATTAGCATTAGGAGTAAGAACACCTGTAGTTGTTATAATAATAATGAATGTTATATTTCAAACTTGTTATCGGTAACAATAGATGGCTTAGCACCGTGGTCGGTAGCACTAGCTTAGTAGTTAAATCGATGTACTTTTATTTTAAGAGTTGCTGTTGTTATATTCCTAAGCATTGCATCATCATTTCATGCATGTAGATCACGAGCTGGTAGACTTTGTGCCCATCGGCGAGCCAGAGTATGACAAGGTGATCGCGGAGTATGAGGAGGAGATCTTCATGCAGGAGCAAGCCCCAGAGCCTGTTGGTGCTAACCTTACTGATCCATCGCCTGCCCAAGGCAAGCCCCGGTGCATAACCCCTATTTTAATGATCACTGAATATGTATATGTGATGTGCATTTAAGTTACAGGCATTTTATGGAAACTACATGCATAAATATATCTACCCATGAGTGCTACTAGTACAGGTCGAGTAGCTGCTATGCTCAGGATATCGGTAGCATGAGTAACCTACCGTTACTCGCAAGTAGGTGATAAATATGATCACTCATGATAAAATGGTAAAGGTAAATGGTGACCGGGCAAGGATATGGTTTGGGTATTGGTGGGTGTAAGGGGTTGTGTCCTACGGCCAACAGGGCATAGCTCGGTTACATTTTTTCCCTGTCTGTGTCGATTAAGGACCGGTCGTTGCATATGACTCTAGGCAAGTCACAGATTTGTTGTCCTGAGCGCATACTTGGGTATGGACGTAGGGAAGACTTGTTGCTCTCTTGTCGTGGATTTGTCTTTTTTTGGACCGACTGATTGGAGGCGAAGAAGGTAGAGGTCCTTGCACCACACTAAGTCCAGGACTCAGGAGTGGGGGCTTGGAGTCCAAGTTTGGACGGAGACCTGGACACCCAGGACAGGAGAATGATGGGTTAGTCCTGCTTGTGCCTGGAGTACAAGCGGGGCGTGTGTTTTTGGGGCACCCAGCTGGGCACATTGATTCGTGAATTACTGAGAAATCTAGTACGGCTTGTCTGCGGTTTAGCACCGTAGTAAGAACTGAAAGTTGAAAGGAGAAGAAATGGAACTGATTGCTCAACTCTTGCTTGAAAGTAGAATAGGTGCTTATATAGACTGGCTAGATGATAACTTAATACGGCTGATAATAATACATAAATAAGGACTCACTATTAGTATTGCTTTCTGCCAAAAGAAACTAGCAAACCATAAAGCTTATCATATTCTTTGGAGTTGGGAAATTATTCCCACTAGTCGGGTAAGTCTTGCGAGTACATTATGTACTCAGGGTTTATTTATCCCTATTGCAGGTGATGCATGAGAAGTACCTTTGTGTGGAGGATTCTTCTGGTGGGCTCAGACGGAATCCTCGCTCCTATCGCTAGATGTTTATTTAAATTCCATTGTTTATCATTCCGTACTCTGACATTTGGTATTGTAATAATGTACTTTTTAAGAAAACTCGAATGTATGCAATGGACAAGTATTGTAACTCATTCTCATTATTGGATCATGGGGAAAAATTTGGATCTTTTGGGTTCTCCCTTGGGGTGTGCCCAATGGATACCGCTCATGGTATCCTATTTTCGGGGTGCTTAGTGTCTGGTGGAAGACGAGCACCTCCGTAAGCGTGCTATTTTGGGCGGTTCTGCCATAGATGGTACCAGAGCCAATAATGGTTATGAGTTCATCACCCTTTTTCAAAACTTAAAAATTTGACCATCAAAAGTTTTGCGAAAAGTAGGATGCGATTATATTAGGTTAATAAGTATAAGCCCTAGCAATATGGTCTATCTAGGATAGCGGCACTAGTTTTATCTAATTAGTTTTCTGTAGGTACACTGACTTACGTTGCATAAAAAAGCGCTTAGTATACGGGAAGTGAGTGTGCGATGTGCCATAAATTTAACGAATGCCGCTATATTCCGGCTTGAGTGAGCGCATAGGCCGAAGCATGCATCATGATAATAGCATCTTACTTTAACTGAAATCCCCCTTCACATATAATTGAATTAGTAAATTGATAGGGCTAACTAACGGAATGCTTTAATAAATGTGCTATCATTTCTCTAATCATTTGATTCTGATTGGGAGGGTGTTCTAATGGATGGTTCATATCTCGTAAAGATGAATCTAAGGTCTGGACATGGGAGCACCAGTGCGGGGGCGACTCACGGTCTTGGTGAGCGCCACGACGACAGTGGCCGAGCCCATGAGCCCAATAGGGAGAGCCATGGGGCTCCACTTCTGGCTCCTCCTCTGCCACCGCCGCCTCTGATGACCCATGCTGAGATGATGGTGGAGCTGTTGGCTACTTGCCGAGAGTCATCTCGTGTCATGGACATAATGGCACAAGCTATCGCGGGCCTCGCCTGCGGAGGCCACGGGGCAATAGTGGGAATGGGGGTGGTGCCCGACGTCCTGAGGGACTGTCCTCTTACCAGGACTTCCTCAAGACTCACCCACCCACTTTCACCACATCCGATGAGCCCCTGGATGTGGAGCACTGGCTTCACATTTTGGAGCAAAAGTTTCTACTGCTCGATGTGGCCGATGAGCAGAAGGTGCGCTTTGCAGCGCAACAGCTTTTGGGGTCCGCAAGTGCATGGTGGGATACCTTCCATGCCATGGAGTAGCCTGATCATCCGGCAACCTAGCAAGAGTTCACCACCGCTTTTTGAGAGTTCTTTATCCCTGCTGGTGTCGTCAACCGGAAGGTGACTGAGTTCCTGGAGCTACATCAGGGGAATATGACAGTGATGGACTATGTGAATAAGTTCAATCACTTGGCCTAGTATGCTGGCATTCATGTGGATACTGATGACAAGAAGAAGGACCGCTTCTTTCGTGGTCTCTTTTCCATCCTTCAGGAGAAGCTGTACACGGCGAACTATCAGACCTTCGGGGCGCTAATGAACGCCGCCATCACTATGGAGGGTTTTCAGTGGGAGTCTTAGGTAGAGTGGAAGAGGAAGCGGGTGGCAACTGGATCTTCTAGCCACCCTCACACGCAGAAGGTATATGTTGTCCGACGGGTGCCCTATCAATCATCAGGTGGGCCTTCGTTCCGGCAGCCCCAGCAGACTTCTCAAACTTCCTCCACCTAGTACCATGCACCCCCACAGTAGGTGTAGCCCCAGCAGTCTTAGGGATAGTAGGTCCTACCTCATCAGGGGTTCGGGAACAAGCCAGGTGCTTGCTTCAAGTGTGGCAAAGATGGCCACTATGCCCGAGCTTGTCCCTAGAACTAGCCAGCTCAGTCAGCTCAACCATCAACGAACTCCAGGCTTATCACGAGGACCATAATCAAGAAGAAAGTGCCCAGCAGATCTGGTCAGGTGCATTTTACAGATGCTAAATAGATTTTGCAGTAGGAGCCGGTGATGGCTAGTATGTTTACCATCGACTCCCATCCAGCTTATGTGTTGTTCAATTCTGGTGCATCACATTCCTTTATGAGCATGGGGTTTGTAGAGCGGCACAACTTACCACTTATGGCTATACCTTATGCTTATAAGATCCATACTATGGATTCACAAATGTTCATCAATACCCGTATAGATACGGTAAGTTTGGTATTAGCCACCCATACTTACCGCCTACAGTTCATGGTCATGCCTGGGCAAGGCTTTGATGCTATTCTTGGAATGAACTGGTTGTGGGTGTATGGGGTAGTCTTGGATTTAAAGAGAAGTGTGGAGTTATGGCTTCCTTCTTTGGAGGATAGGATGTCTCTTATTGTACCCTCCGATCTAGTCTTACCTGTTGCTGCCCATGCTAAAGCTTCTCCTGATCTTACCTCCATTCTAGTAGTATGTGAGTTCTCGGATATTTTCCCTGAAGATCTTCCTAGGTTGCCACCGGACAGAGAGGTAGAATTCTCCATTGAGCTAGAGCCTAGTACTGCCCCTATCTCCAGACGCCCGTACCGCATGGCTCCAAGGGAACTAGCAGAAATGAAGAAGCAGCTGGAAGAGTTGATGGACAAAGGTTTCATCCGTCCTAGTTCTTCACCATGGGGTTGCTCGGCTATTTTTGTGAAGAAGAAGGATGGTACCTTGCGGATGTGTGTGGATTACCGCCCCCTTAATGCGATAACAGTTAAGAATAAGTATCCTTTGCCCCACATAGATACTTTGTTCGACCAATTAGCTGGTGCTAAGGTGTTCTCAAAGGTAGATCTCTGATCAGGCTATCATCAGATCAAGATCAAGCCATATGATATACCAAAGACAACTTTCTCTACTAGGTATGGGCTGTATGAGTACCTAGTGATGTCTTTTGGTCTCACCAATACCCCTATGAGTACCTAGTGATGTCTTTTGGTCTCACCAATACCCCTACCTTCTTCATGTACCTAATGAATTCAGTTTTCATGCCGGAGCTGGATAAGTTTGTGGTGGTTTTTATTGATGACATCCTGATCTATTCCAAGAATGATGAAGAGCATGCCCAACACCTTCGGATAGTACTAACTCGACTGAGGGAGCACAAGTTGTATGCCAAATTCAGCAAGTGTGAATTTTGGTTAGATTGAGTGCAGTTTTTGGGGCATGTGTTGACACCTGAAGGTGTTTCTGTAGATCCTAGCAAGGTGCAAGATGTATTGGATTGGAAGTCTCCCAAGTCTTGCATCAGATTCGTCAGTTCCTTGGTCTGGCTAGATACTATCAGCGTTTCATTCCTGATTTCTCCAAGATAACCCAGCCAATGACCAAGCTGCTCCAAAAAGAAGCCAAGTTTGACCAGAGCCTAGCCTATAAAGAAGCTTTCCAAGCTCTGAAGACTTTTCTAACCACTGCTCCTGTGTTGGCCCAACCAGATATTGATAGGCCCTTTGATGTATATTGTGATGCCTCGAAGATGGGGTTGGGGTGTGTGCTTATGTAAGATGGGCGTGTGATAGCTTATGCTTCACGCCAACTGAAGAAGCACGAGGTGAATTACCCCACTCATGACTTAGAGCTGGCTGCTATTGTCCACGCTCTAAAGATTTGGAGGAACTATCTATTGGGCAACAAAGTGCACATCTTTACTGATCATAAGAGCCTCAAGTATATTTTCACTCAGTCTGAGCTGAACATGAGGCAACGAAGATGGCTAGAGTTGATAAAGGATTATAACTTGGAAGTCCATTATCACCTAGGAAAGGCCAATGTTGTAGCTGATACTTTGAGCCAAAAGTCACATCAGGTTGAGGAAGCACCTTTGTCTCTCAACCATGCAGAGGTATTGGCTCACATTGCATTGACCTCAGAGTTGCTGGAGCACATTATTTAGGAGCAAAAGGAAGACCTCGAAGAGATTCCTCACATCAGGAAGTTGATGGCTGAAGGGCGTGGCCCTCACTTTAGTGTTGATGAACATGGAGTAGTGAGATATAAGGATAGATTGGTGGTTCCATCCAATGAAGAGCTGAAAAGAAAGATTTTGAATGAAGCTCACCATTCAAAACTGTCTATTCATCCTGGCAGCAACAAGATGTATCATGGTCTGCGCCACTTGTACTGGTGGTCTAACATGAAGCAGGACATCATCCGGCACGTCGTGGAGTGCGACACTTGTGGTAGGGTTAAAGCAGATCATATGCGTACCCAGGATATTTGCAGCCTTTGCCCATTCCTATGTGGAAATGGGAGGATATTTCTATGGATTTCATTGTGGGTTTACCCCACACATCCACGGGCTTTGATTCTATTTGGGTCATTATGGATTGTCTCACCAAGTCTACCCATTTTGTCCGGGTGGACACTAGATATATAGCCAAGAAGTATGCTGAGATATATTTTGATTAGATTGTGACCCTTCATGGAGCCCCCCTTACAATCGTCTTTGATAGAGGGTCAATCTTAGTCTCTTGTTTATGGGAGCAACTGCAGCACTGTCTGGGTACTCATCTTCTTAGGAGCTCAGCATACCACCCACAAACCGATGGTCAAACCAAAAGAGTGAGCCAGGTGCTCGAGGATATGTTGAGGGCTTGTGCTATCTCTTTTCTTGAGAAGTTGGATAAGTGCTTGAAGTTAGCTAAATTTTCTTATAATAACAGCTACCAAGAGAGCATCCGTATGGCACCATTTGAGGCTCTATATGGGCGGAAGTGTAGAACACCACTAAACTGGGTTGAAGTGGGAGACCGTGGGTACTTTGGGCCTGATTTCATAAAAGAGGCATGAGAGAAAGTAAACATTATTCGAAGCCACTTGAAGGCAGCTCAAAGCCGACAAAAGTCTTACGCAGACAAGCGAAGGAGGCCTTTGGAGTTTGTAGCTAGGGACTATGTGTACCTCAAAGTGTCTCCTATGAGAGGGGTGCATCGGTTTGGTGTCCATGGCAAGCTAGCTCCATGGTATGTGGGCCCATACCAGGTGTTGCAACAGTGTGGCCCCGTTGCTTATCGTCTCCAGCTTCCTGATATTTTATCTATGGTACATAATGTGTTTCGTGTATCGCAATTGAAGAAATGTCTGCGTGCTCCTGAGGAAGCTATGGAAATTGAAGAGCTTCCCCTCCTGCCAGATTTGACTTATGTGGAGCACCCTATCAAAATCTTGGATGAGAAGGAGAGAGTGACGAGGAACAGAGTGGTAAAGTTCTACAAGGTGCAGTGGCAAAACCATTCAGAGGATGAAGCCACCTAGGAACAAGAGAGTTACCTATTGCAGCATTATCCCCACCTTCTCGCTGGCTCTGATAGTTAGTTGCTGCGCCAAAAATGTATTCCCTACCTCTTTCTCACACTAGGCACATGAAATCTCGGGTCGAGATTTTGTTTTAGGGGGGTAGATTTGTAACACCCTCGGTGTTACATTGTACAATTTTTGCTAAAACACTGCATGAGCATCATACTTATGTGCGAATGTGTGTAACATAAAGTATAAATCAATGTACGGTACTTGAAACGTTTATCCGAAACAAGAAACAAATTTTTTGTTTCATGTCGCTTTTATATCGTTTAGTATTCTAAGTGAATTTTTATCGAATAAAAATAATGTAGAACATTTATGCGAACTTTAATAAAGTTGTAGTACGTACTTCATAGGCGATGGTGGAATAGGTGCGGTTGAGGATGAGGTTCGCTAGCTAGTATATCAAGTAGGTCGGAATTGGAATTCGACGCGAAACCGTTCGAAGTTTATGTCAATTTGCGTAAGTTTGAAAACGGGACGATGAAGCCACGTTTGGCAATTTTTGTAGAGAGATCGGCTTAAGAAGTAGCATGATGTCGTGGCATAGGTCGATAGCTATACGTACCCACTAGAGTATAGAAGAACTGGTTTGGCGTTTGGACCTTCAGGTAGGGTTTTGCGACAGCTTTAAAAACCATGCACGTAACTTATTTTGAACCGAGCCCGCGCTGGCCACGGTCACCGCCGCTGCTCGGTTTGGCGCTGCTGCTGGCATGTCTAGTGCGTGCCGCAGCGCCGGCCACATCCTCACTGCCGCTCTGTGCTAGCACATCGCGCGCATGGTCTTGGCGCTGCTGCCACGCGCTGGCACGCGGTTCACATCACCGCGGCTGATGGGCTACGTCCAGGATGCCACCCGCGCCCTGCCCTGCTTTGGCCGAAGGTGTGCCGGGTCCCACGCTACTACTGCGGGTGAACGTATCTACCCAACACTCACACGCACGCATGCAAGAGCACTGCACCTGGGTCCTGGTGGCTCTGCTCCCCTTCAGTGCGTTCACCGGTACTGCTCCCATTGACCCCAGCTGTGCACGCACGTGGGCTCATCCGGCTTGTCGTGTTCTCACGATTGCGCTCAAGGCCACTCCAAAGGCACCAGTCACTTCGCCTGCAGGGTCGTCGGCCGACCGAGCCACGCCAAGCAACCGAATCGATGCGCTACCCTTTTCTGTGTACCGTGCACGTATGGTGGTCGCGTGGAAGGACGGCGTCATGACAAACTGGCCACTGTGGCGGTGGTACAAGGGAATGATGCAAATTTGGAATTTTGTCGCCGCCGGACGCCATAAGTCCTTAGGAGTCGCCAGTGCAATTGGCCTCAACCACTCCACTATTTTACAATTAACCGTGCCCACTGTGAGCCCAAGTAGTTAGCGTGTGAGTGAAGCCATCCTGGCTTTTGTTCGGCCTTTAGCGAGGTAAGACGGGGTGTTTCCCTCGTGGCGGTCCGCCATGGCCGCCAAAGCGGGTGCACGGCCAGAGCGTCGTGGGGTGTTTCATCGTTTCAATTAGGTTGTGCCGTGAGTAATAGTTGACTTGGTTATTGCAATCGTGCAGTGGTTTCATCGGCAGAGCAGCGGGTCACCAGAGACACCGTCGCTGTGCTCGCCGGGAATCAGCGTCACCCCATATCTGTGGCCAACCATCTTATCAAGCCCCACGCCTTCGCCCAGTCTGTCTGTCACACCGCTGGTGAGGTCCTCTTACTCCTAGAGTACCTGGTTGACTTGATTAGGGCTGAAGTGTGCCGGAGCACGTGGCCGTCCCCGGCGGACGTGGGTAGATGGCGTTTTCATGGCCGACGCGGTTGAAGGTAGTAGCGAACCAATTAGAACTACTACTTTGTTCAACGCAGCTTTCTAGTGGTCACCGAGTAGTGTTTGAGGCGTTTGAATAGGTGATTTCGCCGGTGTCGGGCTACCGCGGCCATTCACCGCCACGGCGTGTGGCCACGCCTGCGTGGTGCGCCATTCTAGGCGTGTGTTACCTCAATCCGTTTCGCGTGGCACGTGGAAGCTTGTGGGGATGCTGGTGTGTGCCGGCGGGGTCGGTGCTCGCCGGCGTTTGGCTGGTGAGGTCACGGCTCTATTAAGTCCGGCCAGGGGCGTCGCGACGTGAATTTAAAGTAAACGAAGGGGTTAAGTGCTAGAGTCAGTGATAGGAGGGAATAGTGGAATGGACTACGCTGTCATTTGATGGGAACCCGAGGGCTCTTTTGCATATTGTGGCACGTGCGTAGTTCATTCCCGCCGTGGGCCATCGTCCTACTGGGCCACGCCCGCGCGCGAGTCGCGCCGCTGTGGGCCGAGCCGTGCGAGTTGGGCCACGGGTTAGAATTTGGTTTCTTCAATTTCCAGTAAAGTAGAAATGCTTATTCAATTTAGTTTTCAAGATGAACTTTGATAATTTGTACTAAATTATGTAGTGATCCAAAAATAGTAAAACCAATTTTGTTAGGTTTGCAAAATTACCATCTACTTGTTAGTATAGTTAGGTTATAGTTAACTGTGATGATGGTGGTTTCATAAATTCAAACTAAAGAGCTTAGTATTATGTAGATTAATAATTGTAGAAATTTTTGTGGTAAATCGGTGATAGTTATAGCTATAGAAATTTTACAGTAACCTCACTAGAATATTATGTACTTGCTGTAAATTTCGTAGTCCTAGAGTAGGATGCTAAATAGAGTAGCTATTACCCTTGCCTTATCGTATATAGCGTAAATTAGCATTAGGAGTAAGAACACCTGTAGTTGCTATAATAATAATGAATGTTATATTTCAAACATATTATCGTAACAATAGATGGCTTAGCACCGTGGTCGGTAGCACTAGCTTAGTAGTTAAATTGATGTACTTTTATTTTAAGAGTTGCTGTTGTTATATTCCTAAGCATTGCATCATCATTTCATGCATGTAGATCATGAGCTGGTAGACTTCGTGCCCGTCGGCGAGCCAGAGTACGACGAGGTGATCGAGGAGTACGAGGAGGAGATCTTCGTGTAGGAGCAAGCTCCGGAGCCTGTTGGTGCTGACCTTACTGACCCGTCGCGTACCCAAGGCAAGCCCCAGTGCATAACCCCTATTTTAATGATCACTGAATATGTATATGTGATGTGCATTTAAGTTACAGGCATTTTATGGAAACTACATGCATAAATATATTTACCCATGAGTCCTACTAGTACAGGTCAAGTAGCTGCTATGCTCAGAATATCGGTAGCATGAGTAACCTGCCGTTACTCGCAAGTAGGTGATAAATATGATCACTCGTGATAAAATGGTAAAGGTAAATGGTGACCGGGCAGGGATATGGTTTGGGTATTGGTGGGTGTAAGGGGTTGTGTCCTACGGCCAATAGGGCATAGCTCGGTTACATTTTTTCCCTGTCTGTGTCGATTAAGGACCGGTCGTTGCATATGACTCTAGGCAAGTCACATATTTGTTGTCCCGAGCGCATACTTGGGTATGGGCGTAGGGAAGACTTGTTGCTCTCTTATCACGGATCTAGCTCTTTCCGTACCGACAGATTGGAGGCAAAGATAGTGGAGGTCCTTGCACCACACTGAGTCCGGGACTCAGGAGTGAGGGCTTGGAGTCTAAGTTTGGACGGGGACCTAGACACCCGGGATAGGAGAGTGATGGGTTAGTCCTACTTGTGCCTGGGGTACAAGCGGGACGTGTGTTTTTAGAGCACCCAGCTGGGCACATTGATTCGTGAATTGCCAGGAAATCCGGTATGGCTTGTCTACGGTTTAGCACCGTAGTAAGAACTGAAAGTTGAAAGGAGAAGAAATGGAACTGATTGCTCAACTCTTGCTTGAAAGTAGAATTCATGCTTATATAGACTGGCAAGATGATAACTTAATATGGCTGATAATAATACATAAATAAGGACTCACTATTAGTATTGCTTTCTGCCAAAAGAAACCAGCAAACCATAAAGCTTATCATATTCCTTGGAGTCGGAAAATTATTCCCACTAGTCGGGTAAGTCTTGCGAGTACATTGTGTACTTAGGGTTTATTTACCCCTATTGCAGGTGATGCATGAGAAGTACCTTTGTGTGGAGGATTCTTCTGGTGGGCTCAGACGGAATCCTCGCTCCTATCGCTAGATGTTTATTTAAATTGCGTTGTTTATCATTACGCACTCTAACATTTGGTATTGTAATAATGTACTTTTTAAGAAAACTCAAATGTATGCAATGGACAAGTATTGTAACTCGTTCTTATTATTGGATCCTGGGGAAAAATGTGGATCTTTTGGGTTCTCCCTTGGGGTGTACCCGATGGATACCGCTCACGGTAGCCTATTTTTGGGATGCTTAGTGTCTTGTGGAAGACGAGCGCCTCCGTAAGCGTGCTATTTCTGGCAGTTCTGCCACACTTTGTTCTTCCCTTTGGTTTGCATCCTCATTACACAAGCTTGTAATTACTTTCATATACATTGTGCTTGTGTAGTTGCTCTTGTAATTAGTTTGATTGTATAGCTCACTAGTTACCTTCTTGCTTGTGTGGCATAGAAGTAGCTCCCTTGTGTGACTAATTTGGTTTGTGTAACCTTGTTAGTCACATTGCTTAGTTTGTGTAGCTAAGTATTTGCGCTCTCGAATTTGACATTGGTTGCCTTGTTATTGAGCATTGCTAGTAAGCCTAGGTGGCTTTGTGCTTTTGCATACTAGCATGTGTAGGAGCTCCCTCATTGCTTGAAGTACTAGTGGCATAGGTTTGTATGACCTTACTTTTAGAATTGGTTAGGTGAGCTCTAACTAGCCTGGCACCTTAATTGCTTAATTAGGATCTTTGCAAGGTGCTAGAGAACATAGATGGAGGGGTGTAATCTTGGCTAGACCGATAGATTTAATTCTGCACTTATTTTGGTTAGCCGATGCGATTAAGATTTAGAAACGACTATTTACCCGCCTCTAGTCGCCATGTCGACCTTACAACTGTAACACCTCGGGTGTTAGCCTTGCATAACTTGACTTGCATAACATGAGCATGATCATCAAGCATTCATAAACAAGCATTTACAATTGAAACATTGGATTGAAACATCTGCAACATTTACTTGTTATCGCATGTTTCTTTGAACATATGTAACTTTTCTCATTATTTCATGACTCCATGTGTATATGCATATGATCATGAGTGTACACATGTAATTGGTGGATGTGAGTCACACAAACAAGTAGCAACACCTAGGTTAGCAAATAGGACTTTGTTCATGGTCACCTTTCATGAACCAACACTTAAGCTTTCATGTGATTACACTAACTAGCTCTATGAGTGACTAATACATGAAATGATTGTATGACCTTGCAATTAGCCTAAACATGTTTAGAGTATCATTATGAGCAACTTTGATATTCATGGTTAGGGGTAAATAGGTCATTAAGCCATGCTTTGATGTGTATCATCATTTAAATGTGACATGTTTGACCAAGTTTGAACTAGGTGTTAGAGACCTTGCATGGAGGAGATCACTAAAGCAAAGTTGTAGTATTTGACATAAGGAACAACTTTTATTTTTGGGTCATTGACTGATTTAGCTTCTAGCATGCTTGAATTGGTCTCACAAGAACCAGCAAAATCAACCTTTTAACACTTATGAAATTTTGCTAAGTCCTTGTTCACTGACAGCCTGACAAACCCATCTTAGTGATGACATTACTCGTTATTGGTTATGAATTAGAGCATGATCTTTGAACAAGAGTTGTAGCTGGTACATAGGACTACGCAAGTCGTGTAGATCATTTGCACTTTGGAGCTGTGGTTTAGCAGATAAGTCGCCGTGAAAACTCGCTGTCAGGCTGATCGTCGCGTTCACTGACGAACTGAATCGATCGGCACAGTGGCCGACCGGCATCAGAACAGAGCCGCCGCGTGGAGGTCACGTTGGCCGCGCGTCGCCGTTGCCCTGACCATGCAGGCCACGATGCGCCTGAGCCCGGCGTTATCACCCCAGCACTCGCCTGCACTCAGTCGCGCCCTCAGTTTTGCATTCCTAGCTCTCCTTCGCCGTTCACCGCACCTGCAGCAGCTGCAGCCTCAGCACCACAACGCCGCCATCATCGTTGACGGCACAAGCCACGCCTAGCCACTTCTCCATCACCGCAACAGCATCACCGCCTTCCCAGCGACTCCTTGCGCCAGCTAGTGCCCACTGTTCAAGCTCGGTAAGCCCCAGCCCCGCGCACAGCCTCGCCGGAGCTCCGCCGCCAACCTCCGTCGCCGTGGTCCCACCTAACCAGACCACCCCAGGCCACGAGAGCGCGTGTAATAGCTTCCTTGTAGTTCGTAGATGCTTGGTGTAGCGTTTGATTGAGCCGCCGTAGCTTTCACCGGTGTCTCACCGTCGACCCACACCTCCGGCCCGCCATGGCCACCGCCGCCGTTGCTAGCACCGACAAGAAGTCCCACCAAGTAGTGCATTGTGTGCGCGAAGTCGAGTAGATCATCGTGAGATGATGTCATCGCCGGCAAGTTCGCCGTCGGTGAGCTTGGCCGCGCCACCGTAGCGCAGCGTAGCTGCCCTGTTTTGGGTCGATGACATGTGGGGTCCTCTGACCGACGGGTCCCACCGGTCAGCGACTCTGTATTTGAAAGCTAGGTCATTTGATTCCAGATTTTGAATTGTTTTGTGATTTTTATATCTCCAGTTTGGTAGCTTCAAAAATTGTGCAATAAATTGTGTAGTGTTCCTTAGGAAGTGTAGTATTTAGGAAAAATATGTTCTTGACATTTACAGTAGAAATTTTGGGAGATTTAAATAGAGATTTGAAATGTGTTTTTGAATGCATGCAAACTTGTTTATTTTATATCTAGAGTTCCTGTGCTCCAAAAATTATGAAATTTTTGTGGTAAGCTAGTATTAACATATATGAGCTCTGGTAAAAATTTGAGGATCAGTGCATGTGTAGATTTGTAGTTATAGATTTTTCTTTTATAAATAGTGAATCCTTGTATGAAGTTTTATAAATTATTTATGAATCCAAAATTCATAAAATTTGTTGGGGGTAATCCTAGTACCATAAGGATGCTAAGAAAAATAGGAAATATGTTGCTTGACACATTTCACTAGGGTTTTCTATTTATGCTACTTTAAGCTTTTCTGTCTTGTCATTTTTGTATAGAGTGTTTTATTGAATGAAATGGCATGAAACTTTTATAGTAGTATTTTAGTAACCTTAGTAAAGCACTGTAAATTTTTGAGAATTTATGAAGTACATCTGGTATATGTTTATTATTTCACCTAAATATCTAAATAAAATAATAAAGGCATTTAAAGAAATAGTTTGGGCTTCACCATTAGGTTTTCTTGAGTGTATTTGGTGTGCTTAAACTGTTGGTAGGCTTTATGTTATCAAACTTTGAGTGATTACATGAAGTAGAAGTATCGTTGCTTTAAAATGCAAATTTAAAAGGATTCCAGACAGATTCTGTAGTTTGATAAGTTGCATGATAGGGATGATGTTTGCTGTAAAAATGGTTAATAACAAAGTTGTAGATAATTTGATAAGCTTTCCAGAAAGTCTAGGATCACTACATTTGGATTTGTAGAACTCCAGTTATGAGTGAAACGAGTAGCTGCTGTTTTGTGATATAGTAGATGCATTGTGGAAATAGTTAATTAAATAATCGAGAAGAGATATGCACCTACTCAATAAACATGATGCACTTGTTAACACCATGCTGTTACGAATACTTATATGAATGCATTCATCATGTGTCATCATGCTACACTTGTTAACATATATGCATTCACGATATCTTATGCCATATTCATGCATCTAGGATCGGAGGAAGAGATAACGTTGCTAGAATTCGACGAAGCAGAGGAAGGGGACCAGCAGGAGAATCCTCAAGCCGCAGCTCCTGAAGGCACGGAGCAGAATCCTGAAGAGCTTTCAGAGTGTCCTGACCACCACCCTACTTTCTTTCTGCGAGGCAAGCCCTGGAGCATTCTAAGTCTCCCCGTATTTTACAAATGATTACTTAAGTACTTATGATTGATGCATTATGTTATAAGAGTTGAAAGGAACCACTTGATGCATATACATTCCTTGTCCAGAAATTACACCTTTAACCGGTATAGGTCCAGGATCAAATATATGCTTAGCCATGCTTAGACCGGAAGAAGTCGGGTGATGTCCTGTCACCTACGAGATATAGGTGGATACCAGAGCACGGTTGGCTATATTTGCTATCGTGGATTAGAACCATGGGGTAAAAGAAAATCAAGACCGGGCGGGATGACGATAGAGAAGCAACAAGACATGGAGGACTTGGGTGTGGATCTATCCCCGTCTGTGTCGATTAAGGACCGTACCGTTGTTGGCGCTTCTGACAAGATTGAACACATGCCTCTCACTTAGCTGGCCAGATAACTCGTTCCGACCGCAAAGCCGAGTAATTCAACTCAGGCCGGGACCCGTTTTGTTGTGCGCTCCTTCCGGGGAATGATCAGACTGAGCCCAAGGGTAGGCTAGGCCTAAACGTCCTGGCATCTGGTGTTCTAGATTGTGCAGCGCAGTACGGACCCGCGAAATGTAGACTTGAGTTGTACCAAAGGTGACCTAAGGCTACCTTCGCGCGGTATGTCTGGGTTTGTGTTAGGAATAAATTCCCAGCTAGTTGAAATCGATTCGAATCGCCGTCTCTCCCGGATAGTGAGAAACTTGGCTAGTCCCAACATCATAGTAACTGTGTTATGGAACATGATGGTTCGAATGAATATGGACGTACAATACCTGCTAGGGTTACTATTGTATGCTTTTAAATGATATACCACATGTTTGGCACATGATAGTTGCTAATTTAGAAATGTATAGTTATAATTAACTTGATAAAGGAATCATAATTGTACAATGAGTCAATTGCTTTTATGCAAAATGTTGTCAAGTTATCTCCACTTATACAGCCTTGCATAATATTTGGAGTCATTCTATTTCTGGTTTATGACGAGTAAGTTTAGCTGAGTACCTTCTCGTACTCAGGGTTTTATTTTCCCATTGTTGCAGATGGCACTGTGTATCATGGGTATTGCAAGAGTTGCTTCTATCCCGCCGTGGATGAGGAGTAAGCCTTAGGCAGGCTTCTTTATTAATCCCTATCTTTGCTTTTGTGGACCGTGATCCTACTTGGCACTGTATCAAACTATGTTGGAAACTTTATTTTCGAACTTAATTGCTTCCGCTTTATCTATCAAACTCGGTTTGTAATAACTTTTATTCGTACTCTGATGATGAAATGTATCTATGAACTTTATGTAATATGTGGCATGTATGTTGAATCATGTACGATCTTGGTTGTTGTAAATCATTTATCGAGACCCGTCGTGGTACTCAACGGACTACCGGGTTTATATGGGTTCAAGTATGACAGTGCGACCGCTTGCGGGCTGCCATTGTACTTGTACTCTTATAAATTGGTCGGTTCTGCGACAGCTGGTATCGAAGCAAGATTCAACGTTAATTGTCACAAGTGTATTTAAAACAAAAGTTTTTGTTTTCCAAAAACCCTTCTCTAGCAACTAATAGTTATATAATAGGTATTTGAAATCTAAAGTGTGCCAATGATCACTTTCCTTATGCCCAAATTAAGGACTATTAGGTGGCTAATTAAGTACTAACATGGGGGTTTTTACTTCGTCGTCCATACGGTGTGCTATTGTATGGATGCCATTCACTTGAGTGGTAATGTATGGATCAAATGCCTCTACGCCAAGGTAAGATGATGAGTGTATGACCGCAAGATGTGAGTGTGCGGTCGGGAAGAGTTAGCTTTGGTACGGCTATGTATGCATGCTTGCATGTGTATATGGTATGTATTTAATTGTGGGTTTAAATTATGGTCGGGTAGATTGATACGGAAGTATATGTATGGGTATACATATATGGAAGTATTTACAATTACATTCTACATATTTCATTATGGGTTTAGGGCTGAAATGAAATTCTTATGCAGGTACACTAACAACGAAACGTGTAGCTCGACTAGTTACGCTATATATGAGAGAACGTATGTATGTCACTGTGTCTACCGTTAGAATCAAATTTTTCCTAAGTTTGTGAGGATGTACGGAACGAGCATGCATCATGATAATTACCATTCACATAACTACATTGTTCCTCCCCTTATAAAATTCTTACTTGGTTAAGTAACTCTTATCCATTATGGCATTGTCTCACCAAGTGGTACATGTTAATGGTGCAGATGGCACGCACAAAGTAGACCGCTCGCAAGTCCACCGGAGGCAGAGCTCCCAGCCGTCAGCTTGCTCCACGTACCCATCAATGCCACATCTTTCTTGGAGAGTTTGGGATGCCTACACTCTTGTGGAGAGTGCTCATCTATGTAGGCTATCCTGATGGAATGGAGCCCCGCTACTTCTGGGCAAATGAGCAGTTGGGGGAGGGTCTCTTGGTTACTGTGGAGGCCGTTGTTCGTCCCCAAGGTGACGGTTCTGAGTGGACAGGTTGGTGTTATGAGTCAATTGGCAGGACTGCTGAAGAAGCAGCTGGCAGGGCAGCCTTTGGGATACTGAGCGATATCATAGATCGTTTTCCACAGGAGCTGGCAGCCGCCTTGGTTGGAGTCTTTCCGAGGGGCAACCCCTCCACTGATTCATGGCAGCAGGCAAGAGGAAGATCTTTGGAGATTGATGCAGCAGAAGGACAGAATAGTGATAACCCTGCCATGAGCGCCATGTATGCAGTGATGAAGGTGTTAGATGGAGTAGAAGGTAGCCTAAGATGTGTGTCTGGTGCTCTTGGTCATGCCTACAAGGACCGACGTCAGCTTCAGAGGGAGCACGACGCTGAGATTGAGAGGCTCAATGTAGAGATGGCTCAGTTAACTCACCAGAGGAATGCAGCCTGGTCTAGAGAAGATGTTCTGAGAGCTCGACAGTTTGAGCTGGAGCAGTAGCTGGCCAATGCAGAAGAATACAACGACAACCTACATGAGGAGGTTCATCAGCTGAATAACCAGCTCCATCCTTATGTTCCGCCTGGAGCCGCAGAGATGGATCCTAAGGAGGACGAGGAAGAGGGAGAAGTGGAGCCTGAGGAAGGAGATGATCCTACGTCTGACCTCGATAGTGATCATGATGAGGATTAGATCGCTTAATACTTAGTGGAAGGGCTAATGTATCACCTTTATTCATGTAATGGACCTGTAGTTCGAATTTGGAATTAGTAATCCGACTATCATGTAATATTGTTAATCGCATGACTATTGCACGTTTGGTTGAACATCAATGCAATTCCAGTCCTTTGTTGGTGATCATGATTTAATTTGCATGCGTTATGAGCGCGTTAAGTGGTCAAATTGGTGATGTCATGTTGCGAGAATGAATTGTTATGCCTCTGTTTTTGTTGTGAATTTGAGAATTTTCTCCAGTAATTTTAGTTTGGCATGATTATAATTCATCTGCAATCTCTTGACATCAACCAATAATCGCTTATTGTTGTAACTTCACAGATGACGCGCACCCGTGCTAGAGCTGGTGGCAGCCAGGATGGCAACCATGATGACTTGCCACCCCCACCGCCGCCGTCCGCTCAGGAGTTCTTTACCCAGTTCTTGGGGAGCCAAAGGACAATGGAAGAAGCTTTGTGTCTCATCACGCAAAACACCGCTCGGGGCCACCCACATCAACCAGGGGCCAAGCCAAATCAGCACAGTACATTCAAGGAGTTTCTGGATACGAAGCCTCCAATCTTCAAGGTGGCTGAGGAACCACTGCAGGCTGACGAGTGGCTCAACACCATTGAGCAAAAATTTCATCTGCTGAGGGTCACAGAGCATCTGAAAGCTGAGTATGCTTCTCATCAGCTGTAAGGACCAGCAGGGATCTAGTGGACACATTTCTTGTCGTCTCTGCCTGCTAATGCGTGAGTGACCTGGGAACAGTTCAAGCTGGCTTTTAGGGGACATCATATTCCCCCGGGCCTGATGCGCATGAAAGGGCCAAATTTATGAGGCTCACTCAAGGAACAAAGACTCTCACCAAATATATGCACGCATTCAACAACCTGTCCAGATATGCTCCAGGTTTTGTGGATACTGAGGAGAAAAAGATAGAGAGTTTCAAACAGGGTCTGGGTACCAAACTGATGAAGACCATGGCCAATTCTAGATGTGCCACGTACAATGAGTTTATTAGTGATGCCTTGACCCAAGAAAACCACAACAACATTCATGTTGTTGCTAAGGGTCGCAACAGGGCATATGAGGTAGGTGCCTCTGGATCTTCCCAGTCGAAAGCGCCTATCACAGCTAGGCCACAATTCCGTCCACCTGCACCCAAGTTTAGGACTCCACCACCTAAAGCTCAGAACGGCAGACCTTAGAAACCATTTCGTAAGGCGTTCACTATTGCCTTACCAAAAGGAACTAGCAGTCAAGGAAGCTCCACAGGACCTAGGAATAATCAGCCATGTTTCAATTGCAACCAAATGGGTCATTGGGCCAAGGAATGCCCCCACCCCAAGAAGAATGGCAACCCAAATCAGAACAATCAGAGGCAGGCGAATGCAAGGGCACGTCCGGGATACGTGCATTATACCGCTATTGAGGAAGTGCCCACTGGAGAAGTTGTCACGGCTGGTATGTTTCTCGTCAACAAGCATCCCGTTGTTGTTTTATTTGATTCGGGAGCTTCTCATTCATTTATGAGTCAAGCATTTGCATCTAGACATGATCAAGAAATAATTGAAGTAAGCAAAGAGGGTTATAACATAAGTTCAGCAGGGGGTACTGTTACTACCAAAAAGATAGTAAAAAATGTACTCATCTCTATACAAGGGAGGGAGTACACAACGAATTTGATAATATTGCCCGGGTTATCGATAAGTGTAATCTTAGGCATGAATTGGATGAAGTATCATGGTGTTCTTATTGACACTAGCACCCGCACTATTATGTTGAGAGAACCCACGGGAGGGAATGCTTTTCTAGTACCACTCTCCCGCAATTTTGAACTTCAACATTTAGCTTGTGCTATCCAAACCACCACACTTTGTGATATCCCAGTGGTTTGTGAGTTTCTGGATGTATTTCTAGAGGAATTACCAGGTCTACCACTAGATAGGGACGTGGAATTTAAGATTGAGTTAGTGCCAGGTACGGCACCCATATCAAGAAGGCCCTATAGAATATCACTCAATGAGTTAGCGGAACTTAAGGTTCAATTGCAAGATCTATTGGACAAGGGTCTTATCCAACCTAGCTCATCTTCGTGGGGATGTCCAGCCTTGTTTGTGAAAAAGAAGGACAAGTCACTGAGAATGTGTGTAGATTATAGACCACTCAATGCTGTAACCATCAAGAACAAATATCCGTTGCCTCACATTGACATCTTGTTCGATCAGCTAGCAAAGGCAAAGGTATTCTCCAAAATTGACTTGAGATCAGGTTACCATCAGATAAAGATCAGACCGGAGGATATACCTAAAACTGCTTTCTCTACTAGGTATGGCTTATATGAGTATTTGGTTATGTCGTTCGGACTAACAAATGCTCCAGCCTACTTCATGTACCTAATGAACTCGGTATTCATGCCCGAGCTTGACAAGTTCGTGGTCGTGTTTATCGATGATATATTGATTTATTCAAAAAATGAGTCAGATCATGAAGAGCATCTGAGGATTGTCCTATCCAGACTGAGGGAGCATAAGCTATATGCGAAGTTTAGCAAATGTGAATTTTGGTTGAGGAAAGTACCTTTCTTAGGTCACATCTTATCAAGAGATGGAATCTCTATGGACCCATCAAAAGTACAAGAGGTCATGGATTGGAAAGCCCCAACTTCGGTTCATGAAGTTCGGAGTTTTCTAGTGTTAGCAGGGTATTATCGTCGTTTTATTCCAGATTTTTCAAAGATAGCTAAGCCTATGAACAGACTACTTCAGAAAGATGAGAAGTACAAATGGACACCAGAATGTGAAGCAGCTTTTCACACCCTTAGAACTTTGTTGACTATAGCACCTGTGCTAGCACAACTAGACATTGAAAAGCCCTTCGATGTATTTTGTGATGCATCAGGCATAGGCTTGGGTTGTGTGCTTATGCACGAGGGAAGAGTTATTGCATATGCTTCTCGGCAATTGAGAAAACATGAAGTCAACTACCCTATACATGATTTAGAACTTGCAGCAGTTGTTCATGCATTAAAGATATGGAGACATTATTTGTTGGGTAATGTATGTCATATATATACTGACCACAAAAGTCTCAAGTATATCTTTACCCAACCAGAGCTGAACATGAGACAACAAAGATGGTTGGAATTGATTAAGGACTACAATTTAGAAGTGCATTACCATCCGGGTAAAGCAAATGTAGTAGCCGATGCACTTAGTCGGAAGTCTCATTGCAACACTGTGGAAGCATTATTGGAAGATGGATTCAACTTGTTACATCCTGCTGTACTACATAATATCACGATCAGTTGTTCACTTGAGAGCAAAATCATAGAGCTACAGCAAATAGATGTAGGAATAAGTCACATCAAGAGAAAAATGCAAGAGCAAGAAACCAAACATTTTAGATTGGACGAAAGAGGTGTATTATGGTTTGAGGACCGACTTGTGGTACCAAAAGACCATGAGCTAAGGAATCAAATTTTAGATGAAGCTCACTCGTCCAAATTGTCTATCCATCCGGGTAGTAGTAAGATGTATCAAGATTTGAAAACCCATTTTTGGTGGACTAAGATGAAGAAAGAGATTGCAGCCTATGTTGCTAGGTGTGATAACTACAGTAGAGTAAAAGCTATCCATATGAAATCTATCGGACTACTTCAGCCATTGCCTATTCCAGGTTGGAAATGGGAGGAAATCAGCATGGACTTTATCACAGGCCTTCCAATGACACCACAAGGTCACGATTCAATATGGGATATTGTTGATCGTCTCACCAAGTTAGCCCACTTTATACCTGTGAACACACGGTATATAGTTGGGAAATACGCTGAGATATATGTTTCCCAGATCGTGAGACTGCATGGAGTACCCCGGACTATAATCTCAGATTGAGGACCACAGTTCATAGCTCGTTTCTGGGAGCATTTACACCAGGCTTTGGGAACCAAGCTAATTAGAAGTTCGGCATACCATCCGCAAACTTTAGGACAGACGGAGCGAGTGAACCAAATCCTAGAAGATTTGCTTAGAGCTTATGTTATATCTTCAAAAGGTTCATGGGAGAAATGGTTACCTTTAGCTGAGTTCTCCTATAACAACAGTTATCAAGCGAGTATCAAAATGGCTCCATTTGAAGCATTGTATGGCAGAAAATATAGAACTCCATTGAATTGGATTGAGCCCGGCGAAAGGAGATACTTTGGTATTGACTTTGTCAATGAAGCCGAAGAGCAAGTACGTATCATCCAACAACATATGAAGGCAGCTCAATCAAGGCAAAAGAGTTATGCCGATAGAAGAAGAAGACCACTAACTTTTGAAGTGGGTGACTATGTATACTTGAAATTATCGCCCATGAAAGGTGTGAAGAGATTTGGGATGAAAAAGAAGCTTTCACCAAGATATGTAGGGCCATACAAAATTTTGGAACGAAAAGGAAATGTTGCGTATAAGTTACAACTCCCACCAGAGATGAGTGCAATATTTGATGTCTTCCATGTTTCTTAGTTGAAGAAATGTCTTCGAGTACCTAAGGAAGCTATTGCACCCACCAACGTGCAGCTTCAATCGGATTTGACCTATGAAGAAAAGCCAATTCGAGTATTAGAGAAGATGGAGAGAGTAACACGGAGTAAGATTATTAAGTTCTATAAGGTGGTGTGGAACAATCATAGTGAACAAGATGCTACGTGGGAAAGAGAAGATTATTTACGAGAAGTTTATCCCGCCTTTTTCTAAGAATGGTAGGTCTTGCAAATCTCGGGATGAGATTTTTATAAGGGAGAGGGGCTGTAACACCTCGGGTGTTAGCCTTGCATAACTTGACTTGCATAACATGAGCATGATCATCAAGCATTCATAAACAAGCATTTACAATTGAAACATTGGATTGAAACATCTACAACATTTACTTGTTATCGCATGTTTCTTTGAACATATGTAACTTTTCTCATTATTTCATGACTCCATGTGTATATGCATATGATCATGAGTGTACACATGTACTTGGTGGATGTGAGTCACACAAACAAGTAGCAGCACCTAGGTTAGCAAATAGGACTTTGTTCATGGTCACCTTTCATGAACCAACACTTAAGCTTTCATGTGATTACACTAACTAGCTCTATGAGTGACTAATACATGAAATGATTGTATGACCTTGCAATTAGCCTAAACATGTTTAGAGTATCATTATGAGCAACTTTGATATTCATGGTTAGAGGTAAATAGGTCATTAAGCCATGTTTTGATGTGTATCATCATTTAAATGTGACATGTTTGACCAAGTTTGAACTAGGTGTTAGAGACCTAGCATGGAGGAGATCACTAAAGCAAAGTTGTAGTATTTGACATAAGGAACAACTTTTATTTTTTGGGTCATTGACTGATTTAGCCTCTAGCATGCTTGAATTGGTCTCACAAGAACCAGCAAAATCAACCTTTTAACACTTATGAAATTTTGCTAAGTCCTTGTTCACTGATAGCCTGACAAACCCATCTTGGTGATGACATTACTCGTTATTTGTTGTGAATTAGAGCATGATCTTTGAACAAGAGTTGTAGCTGGTATATAGGACTCCGCAAGTCGTGTAGATCGTTTGCACTTTGGAGCTGTGGTTTAGCAGATAAGTCGCCGTGAAAACTCGTTGTCAGGCTGATCGTTGCGTTCACTGACGAACTGAATCGATCGGCACAGTGGCCGACCGACATCAGAACAGAGCCACCGTGTGGAGGTCACGTTGGCCGCGCATCGCCATTGCCCTGACCGCATAGGCCACGACATGCCTGAGCCCGGCGTTATCACCCCAGCACCCGCCCGCACTCAGCCGCGCCCTCAGTTTCGCATTCCTAGCTCTCCTTCGCCGTTCACCGCACCCGCAGCAGCTGCAGCCTCAGCACCGCAACGCCGCCGTCGTCGTTGACGGCACAAGCCACGCCTAGCCGCTTCTCCATCACCACAACAGCATCACTGCCTTCCCAGTGACTCCCTGCGCCAGCTAGTGCCCGTTGTTCAAGCTCGGTAAGCCCTAGCCCCATGCACAGCCTCGCCGGAGCTCCGCTGCCAACCTCCGTCGCCGTGGTCCCACCTAACCAGACCACCCCAGGCCATGAGAGCGCGCGCAATAGCTTCCTTGTAGTCCATAGATGCTCGGCGTCGCATTTGATTGAGCCGTCGTAGCTTTCATCGGCGTCTCACCGTCGACCCGCACCTCCGCCCTGCCATGGCCGCCGCCGCCGTTGCTAGCACCGATGAGAAGTCCCACCAAGTAGTGCATTGTGTGCGCGAAGTCGAGTAGATCATCGTGAGATGATGTCACCGCCGGCATGTTCGCCGTCGGTGAGCTTGGCCGCGCCACCGTAGCGCAGCGTAGCTGCCCTGTTTTGGGTCGATGACATGTGGGGTCCTCTGACCGACGGGTCCCACCGGTCAGCGACTCTGTATTTGAAAGCTAGGTCATTTGATTCCAGATTTTGAATTGTTTTGTGATTTTTATATCTCCAGTTTGGTAGCTTCAAAAATTGTGCAATAAATTGTGTAGTGTTCCTTAGGAAGTGTAGTATTTAGGAAAAATATGTTCTTGACATTTATAGTAGAAATTTTGGGAGATTTAAATAGAGATTTGAAATGTGTTTTTGAATGCATGCAAACTTGTTTATTTTATATCTAGAGTTCCTGTGCTCCAAAAATTATGAAATTTTTGTGGTAAGCTAGTCTTAACATATATGAGCTCTGGTAAAAATTTGAGGATCAGTGCATGTGTAGATTTGTAGTTATAGATTTTTCTTTTATAAATAGTGAATCCTTGTATGAATTTTTATAAATTATTTATGAATCCAAAATTCATGAAATTTGTTGGGGGTAATCCTAGTACCATAAGGATGCTAAGAAAAATAGTAAATCTATTGCTTGACACTTTTCACTAGGGTTTTCTATTTATGTTACTTTAAGCTTTTCTGTCTTATCATTTTTGTATAGAGTGTTTTATTGAATGAAATGGCATGAAACTTTTACAGTAGTATTTTAGTAACCTTAGTAAAGCACTGTAAATTTTTTAGAATTTATCAAGTACATCTGGTATATGTTTATTATTTAACCTAAATATCTAAATAAAATAATAAAGGCATTTAAAGAAATAGTTTGGGCTTCACCATTAGGTTTTCTTGAGTGTATTTGGTATGCTTAAACTATTGGTAGGCTTTATGTTGTCAAACTTTGAGTGATTACATGAAGTAGAAGTATCGTTGCTTTAAAATGCAAATTTAAAAGAATTCTGGACAGATTCTGTAGTTTGATAAGTTGCATGATAGGGATGATGTTTGCTATAAAAATAGTTAATAACAAAGTTGTAGATAATTTGATAAGCTTTCCAGAAAGTCTAGGATCACTGCATTTGGATTTGTAGAACTCCAGTTATGAGTGAAACAAGTAGCTGCTATTTTGTGATATAGTAGATGCATTGTGGAAATAGTTAATTAAATAATCGAGAAGAGATATGCACCTACTCAATAAACATGATGAACTTGTTAACACCATGCTGTTACGAATACTTATATGAATGCATTCATCATGTGTCATCATGCTACTCTTGTTAACATATATGCATTCACGATATCTTATGCCATATTCATGCATCTAGGATCGGAGGAAGAGATAACGTTGTTAGAATTCGACGAAGCAGAGGAAGGGGACCAGCAGGAGAATCCTCAAGCCACAGCTCCCGAAGGCGCGGAGCAGAATCCTGAAGAGCTTCTAGAGTGTCCTGACCACCGCCCTACTTCCTTTCTGCGGGGCAAGCCCCGGAGCATTCTAAGTCTCCCCATATTTTACAAATGATTACTTAAGTACTTATGATTGATGCATTATGTTATAAGAGTTGAATGGAACCACTTTATGCATATACATTCCTTGTCCAGAAATTACACCTTTAACCGGTATAGGTCCAGGATCGAATATATGCTTAGCCATGCTTAGATCGGTAGAAGTCGGGTGATGTCCTGTCACCTGCGAGATATAGGTGGATACCAGAGCACGGTTGGCTATATTTGCTATCGTGGAACAGAACCATGGGGTAAAAGAAAATCGAGACCGGGTGGGATGATGATAGAGAAGCAACAAGACATGGAGGTCTTGGGTGTGGATCTATCCCCGTCTATGTCGATTAAGGACCATACCGTTGTTGGCGCTTCTGACAAGATTGAACGCATGCCTCTCACTTAGCTGGCCGGATAACTCATTCTGACCGCAAAGCCGAGTAATTCAACTCAGGCCGGGACCCATTTTATTGTGCGCTCCTTCTGGGGAATGATCAGACTGAGCCCAAGGGTAGGCTAGGCCTGAATGTCCTGGCATCTAGTGTTCCAGATTGTGCGGTGCAGTACGGACCCATGAAATGTAGACTTGAGTTGTACCAAAGGTGACCTAAGACTGCCTTCGCGCGGTATGCCTGGGTTTGTGTTAGGAATAAATTCCCAGCTAGTTGAAATCGATTCGAATCGCCATCTCTCCCGGATAGTGAGAAACTTGGCTAGTCCCAACATCGTAGTAACTATGTTATGGAACATGATGGTTCAAATGAATATGGATGTACAATACCTGCTAGGGTTACTATTGTATGCTTTTAAATGATATACCACATGTTTGGCATAGGATAGTTGCTAATCTAGAAATGTATAGTTATAATTAACTTGATAAAGGAATCATAATTGTATAATGAGTCAATTGCTTTTATGCAAAATGTTGTCAAGTTATCTCCACTTATACAGCCTTGCATAATCCTTGGAGTCATTCTATTTCTGGTTTATGATGGGTAAGTCTAGCTGAGTACCTTCTCGTACTTAGGGTTTTATTTTCCCATTGTTGCAGATGGCACTGTGTATCATGGGTATTGCAAGAGTTGCTTCTATCCCGCCGTGGATGAGGAGTAAGCCTTGGGCAGGCTTCTTTATTAATCCCTATCTTTGCTTTTGTGGACCGTGATCCTACTTGGCACTGTATCAAACTATGTTGGAAACTTTATTTTCAAACTTAATTGCTTCCGCTTTATCTATCAAACTCGGTTTGTAATAACTTTTATTCGTACTCTGATGATGAAATGTATCTATGAACTTTATGTAATATGTGGCATGTATGTTGAATCATGTACGATCTTGGTTGTTGTAAATCGTTTATCGAGACCCGTCGTGGTACTCGACGGACTACCGGGTTTATATGGGTTCAAGTATGATAGTGCGACCGCTTGCGGGCTGCCATTGTACTTGTACTCTTATAAATTGGTCGGTTCTGCGACAACAACTACCTACATCATCTAATTTACTAGAAACTACCAAATAATCAAAGTAGCACTACAATTCAAGCTAACTAAGTACCTACATTGCATATTCAAAAATTTTACCTATCCAAGTCAATGCAATGAACAGAGCAGCGACATTGGAGGTGAACAAAGCTCTGGCAGTTGTTGCGGCCTTGCAGCAGGACACCAGCCCCTCCGCTGTGGGTGAGGAGGGGTAGGCTCACTGAAAGGACCTAGGATGCCGCCTAGAGGGGGGGTGAATAGGTGTTTCTAAAAAATCAATACCTTTAAAAGCGGAAACGATTAGTAATAGGAGTTTCCAAAATGGAAACTCCAAATTAGAGTAATACCACCCCCTCACAAGTTAGCCACAAAGTATATAAAAGATACTAGATAAACCTAGGGAGCCAAATAGCAGCAACCAAAGAGTTGAATCAAAATGCACTAGTCTGTTAATGTCGGAAGTCCCGACATTTGGGTCAGAACTTCCGACGTGTCGGAAGTCCCGACGTTAGGGTCAGAACTTCCGACGTGTCAGAAGTCCCAACAGTTTGGGTCAGAACTTCCAACGCAAACTGTCAGCACTTCCGACCCCTACGGGAAATGAACTACAAGTGCTAAAATGAACTTTATGATGCCGATAACTTACAAACCCACTTTCTAGTGGTAAGGTAAGGTGTTGGGTCACTCTCTTGACGTTGATAAGCCACCACTCCGTAGATCGAGGCCCAAACCCTAAGAAATAGCTAGAGAGAGGGAGACAACCAAATGCAAGTAATTTCGAGCAAATCACAACAACAACAAGCACGCGGGAGACAAGAATTTATCCCGAGGTTCGGCAGCCCCACAAAGGAGCTCCTACGTCCTCGTTGTTGAGGTGACCACTTAGGTCGGAGTCTCTTCCACCTCCTTGCCTCACTCAAGGATACCACAAAGGTCACTTGAGTTTCTTCACTAGAAAACAAGGGTAATACAAACTTCCCAAGGCTCTTCCACAAGATGGAAGCTCTTGGGCGACGCCTCGCCGGCTAGGGGAAAATCCCCAAGAGTAACAAATGCAAATCAAACCGGCTTGACGAAGAAATCAAGTGCTCAAGCTTGCTCCAAGTGTTTTTCTCACTCAATCCACTCTCCAATCACTCAAACCCTTTGGGAATCGAAGTTGGAAGTAAGGGAGTGAAGAGAGGGGAGCCTAGAATGCTTGGGGGCTGTTTGGCCGAGTGTTTGTCGCAATGAAATGAGTGGGCAACGGTTAGAAGTGAGGAGAGGGGTATTTATACCCCAAGTGAAAATCGAACCGTTCAGATCTACGTCGGAAGTTCCGACGCAGATCCCGGGACTTCCGACGTATGAAGAAAACACTGTTCACAACAGGTCAGAAGTCCGTGTGTGCAAGTCAGTGTCGGAACTTCTGACAAATGTCGGGACTTCCGACGGTCATCACTTCCGACGTACGTCGGGACTTCCGACGGGCACAGTTAATCAAACACCCAACACCGCTGAGGCCGGGACTTCTGACTGTCGGGACTTCCGACACACGTCGGGACTTCCGACTGTCGGGAGTTCCGACACACGTTGGGACTTCCGACGTCCACAGTCACCGCGCAGGCTGTGACTGAGAGTCAGCACTTCCGGCAAGAGTCATGACTTCCGACTGTCGGGAGTTCCGGCTTACGTCGGGACTTCCGACACCGACAGTCACAGAAAATTATTCTATGTGCTCGTGAAGTGCTAGAGTGTCTCATTATTGATTTAGTTATTATGCGTGAGCACTCTATCTTCCTCAGACCACCTAAACTTGCATCCCTCTTAATAGTACGGCATTCCTATTAACTCAAATTTAAAAGTATAAGGAAATTAAACCTTTTGAGTTGATCTCTTTGAACCGAAGCCGTGTTTTCCAATCTTCAACAAGTGAGGGTGCCAATCATGTTGATATTGATCTTTTCACTTGAGCATAGCCATCTTGAGCACGTGACTTGATTCCATTCATCAAATATGAATAACTCCAAATGCATCAAGTCACTTCCAACGCTTTGTCTAATATAGGTTTGATCCTCCACATCAATATGACTATCGCAGCTTGATTAGTACCTCAACTAAATGCAAGTACTTCCTTCTTCACCCTAGCTAGGTTCTTCGGCCGCCAAGCCGTCGCTTGCCCTTCACCCTTGCTTAGTACCTCGAAGCCTTTCCTTGCTATCTTCACCATCTCAAGCCATCAAGTCACATCTTGTGTTGAATCATCCATTCATTTGTATTGTTGTCTTTTTCTTTTCAATTTAGCAAGCTTCAAATATGAGACCATTCCATATGTAATCCCTCATGTCTCATTAATTAACTTTTATCGTGCTTGCTTTCACATAGATCATTGAAATCCCACAATAAATAAGCCTTTGCATGAATTCCATTTGCATTGTTGTCTTATGCTTGAACTAGATTGTTTATACAACAATACATCATTTTTGGCTTTATACAATTTCATCAAGTATCTGTGAGATAATCAATTTCCTGTCTAACACTTAGCAAACATGTTAGATCTTTAATCGTGTTGTCATTCAATCATCCAAAACCCACTAAAGGGCTAGATGCACTTTCAATCTCCCCCTTTTTGGTGATTGATGACAACTTGATTAAAGCTTACAAAATGATATAAACATTTAAACTTTTGGGTTCAATGATTTATGAGAGGCTCCCCCTTAATATGTGCTTATGATTAGAATTCACAAAATAACCTCAAATGTCAATTGCACATACTAAAACATATAGGAGACTCCCCCTAAATCATTGCATCCGTGGGGTGCATGTGTGTGTGTGACAAAGTGAAACTATGATGCATATGACAAGATATATCACAAAAGAATAAATATAAAGGCATCACATCAAATATTTTCATTCTAGCATGCATAGTCCTTATGAAAATAAATATAACACATGTAATTCACACATAGCACTCATTATGCATTTTCTCAAGTCCACAAGCCACTAAAATATAAATAAAGATCATGTCTCAAGAGATACATAGATAATGCATAAGTAAGTCTCATCTCTCACATGATACAATCTATCTCAAATCCAAGATACATCAAAGAAGCTCAAAAACAAGAAACGACAGCCTGCAGTACATATCTTTAGGTACAAAGATAAGCAAATGAGACTATCCTGTGCTTTAATCAGTCTCTCTCCCCCTTTGTCATCTATCACCACAAAGGTCCAATAATGACATACTAAGGACAAAGGGGCTACAAGCTGTCACACAAAGCACAAAGGGTGCTTAAGGTTCAAACTTTGTACTAATCTCTCCCTTTGTATTAACCTCTCCCCCTTTGTCATCTTAAAGAGGTTGTACTTGTCACTTGTTTGCAATTTAAAAAGATCAAGTACATGGGTTCACTAGCTCATGAACAAACTCATACACTAACCACTAGGTCATATAAACATTTAGGCTTTCATATAAACATTCAAGCAATAGTGGTAGTCTATGAATCTAAAAATTTTCATTTGTAATGCATGATCCTATAAGTATGTACTATATGCACTAACCGCATACTAGTAAGGGATAAAAAATGAGCATGCACAATACAATGATACCTTTGCTATGTTGGAGAGGAAGATAGTCATATAGATTTCAATTCATTTCTCCAATAGCACCATGAAGTCTAATTATAAGCTTGGTGAAGACCAATAGATACCAATTCTTTGAATTCCTATTCTTCACCCATATGAATTGAGAATCACTAATGATCAAGTGCACTCTTCTTGTTGTGGTTGGCTTGCTTCTTCTTTGATCATTGCTTGCTTGAGAGAACTAAAAGATGCACCACTTGTAATACCACTTGAAATTTTATGATACCACTCGAAAATTCATGACTTGTTCTCTTTTGGGTGTTGCTTGCTTTCTAGACCAATCTCCTGATTTTCTTGAACCAAGTACCTCAAATGTCCCTTTAGATTACCACTTCGATTTTAGCCATCCAAGCCTAGAGCGAAGTGACATCTCTCCAAAGAACCATCCTTGATACTCACTTGAAATAACTTGAAAGAAAATCACTTGATCCACTTGAAAGATTTTGTTTGATTGATCCATATTTTTGGACTTAATTTGATGAATAACTTTGAATCATTCTTTAAGTCCTTTTCTTTCTACTTGTTTAAGTCCTTTTCTTTCTATCAAAAGATCTCCAATTATCACTAGAATTTAAACTCCATCTTCATCTTGATCTTGGTCTTGATCTCTAGCTTGAGTACCAAATGTGTACTAGATACACTCTTCAAACATATTATGTTGTACTCATCATTTGTCATGCTTCTATCTCAAACCAAAACCAAAACATAGGTACCTCAATCACTTATAGATATGATTCTAATTTGAGGACCTTTGAATCTAAGTGACTTTTGATCAATCCAATAATTGTCACTTTCCTGGCAGATTCTGTACTCTTCAAAGAATAAATCATATCTCCCAAATTACATATCCAAAAACCATGAAATTTGGTGAAGATGTGACACACTAAGTCTTCTAGTAGCTGTAAAAATTTGAGATTCTTTTGACTTCTATATTGCTACCAGATTTCACATCTTTCCACACTGCTACATGCTGAAAACTGCTGCACTATAGCTGACAAGATCTACTCCAAATCCGAAGTATCACTTATCCAAATCTCATGAAATTTGCACAGCAACTAATACCATAAGTGTAGAGCATGCAGATCAAATTTCAAGCCAATACAAATAGATTTGATTACTTAAATAGGTCTATGATCACTGCTAGCTCAGATTTTCAATATTGGACAGATTTGAATAATTGAGCTATTTTTCTCCAAATTGAACCAAACTTGAAATCAACTTGTTTGAATACTCTCACAAGACATATGTTCATTCAAACCACTTACTAGAAGAAATCTTATGAACATATCCAATCAAGCCAATTTCAAACTTGATTACTTAAGCATTTAATCCATTCAAACATCTCATAGCAAGCAACATATGCATATATATCCAATTCAATTAACTCATATGCACCCAAATAAACTTTGATCAACAAGAGATATACCTTGATAGCTTGTGATCATCTTTGCAAGCTTCAACTCCACTTATTTGCAGGCCTTCAAATATATCAATAAATTCCCACAACTTGAATATGACACTTGTATGTTGATAGCATATGGACTTCACTCAATTTTGACTTGGCATTGGGATAGAATTGCACTAGGCTTCAATACTTGACTCAACATAAGATGAACAATAATAATTCCATTAAATCAAGTCTCCAATGCCATGGTACCTACAAACGATCATCCACTTTTCGATGGTACCCCAAACTAGTTTGGGTCCTCTCATATTAGATGCAACATACTTAGGCATAGTCTTAGTATGAATAGCGGAATTTTTACAATACTAACCAATAAGGTACAATAACAAACCTTCCTAGGCATAATATTTGCATCAATTGAAATAGGCTTAGGATTCTCACTTAGGGGACATGAATTAGCCAAGAATTGATTTTCTCTTTTTTTGAATATTTGGCAAATTTATGATTTTCAAAACTTGAGAGAGATTTTAGAGGGACATAGGGATTTTTATGGACTTGAGAGAACCATGTCACATGTGATTAGGCAAATAATCAACCAAGGGTAGCCATAATCACAATATGACATGACTAGGTCACAAAGACCCAAAAACCACATGATTTTCAAAAACCACACCACCTACACATGCTAATTAGGGATTTTGAAAAAACATCTATCCTATATCATACAAATGCACACACTAGCATATGAAGGACCTTAGATGCACTTATAATGCATGCATGTAAATACATACCTTTGCCTTGAGCCCACAATATCACCACTGAGATAATACATGGCATGACAACATCATGTTGACCTCACTTGTCAAATAATCATACCATATATGAAATCAATTTTCATCTAAAGGACTACAAATAATGCTAGATAAATTTATTAGTCCACAATGGTGCAAAATAGAAACTGAGCTCCCCCTAAATAAGTACCACAAGTATTTTGAATGACTTTCAACAAGCACTTTATTCTTTTAAGAATTTGGGAGTCAAATTTCTATTTTGACCAACACAAAGTGATTTGCCATATTTAAAATTCGTTGAGACATACTCACAACCCACTTAGGTTTGATAGATCACAAGCTTCTGAGCAAATTAAGGATATATGAAATCATATGGATCAAACCTCAATTGCATCCCAATTAGTGCTCTGGTTCCTGCCATACCGGACACGTCCGGTAGACATACCGGACACGTCCGGTAGGTGCAGGACAGAAACAATTGAAGCGCTGCTTGTGATTCTTCATTTTAGCTCTAGTACTTCTTGTATGCCTGCATCTGAACAAATGCATTGCTCTACTAGAGAGCCATTAAAAGCATCACATGGCAAACATGATAATTATTAAATGAAACTAATTAGCCACTTCCAATTATTTCACAAATATGCTTATTTGTGAGCCATTGAGCACTAAACACAAAGTGGCTATCCTATAAGGTTTTTAGGTACTTGTTATTAATGGTAGAGATGAAGTAAATGATATGGTCATTGATTTATCTTTGGGTCAACCATATATGAGATTATGATAAGAATTGATTGATAGATTGAGTGAATATTGTCAAATTGTTTGCTCAACCACCCCGAAGCTTTCATCTCACCACCAAGTACCTACATTATCAACCTAAGCACATTTTGGTACCCAACTCTTGTTGGGTCCTTTTGGGTTAGTCAACAAGTGCTTAGGCACCCAAATGGCCTTAGTACTAGTTTATGGTGAACACATCACCTTGCTAGTGCTAACTCCATTTGAGGTCTTCCTAAGCATATTATCATAAACAAATGTGTTCGGCTTAGGGACGTTACCTTTTGGGCAATCATAGCTTAGATGCCCCTTTCTTCCACAAGCATAGCATATGCGACCTTTGTTTGCTCTATGCTTGTTTTGCTTGTATGGACATCCATCAACCTTGTGGCCCATCTCATTGCATCCATAGCATCTTCTTGTTGCAACTTGGGCTTCCTTTCTTGACTCTTGATATATAGGGCATTTCTTGGTAGGATGCCCCAATTTCTTGCTCATGAGACAAGCGCTTTGTCCATCACTCTTCACTTGCTTGGCCTCCTTGATTGAAACCTTTTGAGTGGCGGCTTCAACCTTGTCGGCCCAATTCTTATGTGGACACGTAGCCCACTCATGTCCATACAATCCACAACCATAGCACATCCTTTTTTCATATTTCTTGCTCTTGGTTGTGTTGGCCTTGCTTGAAATGTGATTCTTTTGTTGGGTTTTGGAGGAAGCAAGGTTTGAACCCTTCTCAAGCTTCTTCACCATGTTATCACGGTTATCTTGAGAAGGTTGTGCTTTCTCCTTACCCTTCAATCGAATCACATCTTTCTTTAATCTTTTCACCTCTTCTTTGAGCTCTATGTTTTCTATAAATTTTTGCTCAATCGAAGATTGGCTTGCTTGAGAAGCACACTCATTAGCACAAGAAATATTCAATTGAGATTGTGTACAAGTGAGTGTGTGAGTGGGAGGTTGAGATGATTTTACCGTTGTAATCACAACCTCATGAGCCACCTCAAGCATGATGCTTGATTCTACTAATTCTTCATGAGAGCACTTGAGATGAACATAGTTTGCTTGTAGCACATTATATTTGCTTGAGAGTTCATCTAATTTTGCCTTGAGCTCAAAGTTTTCCTTCTCTAGTTGTGAAACACTAGAAGAGGAGTTAGTAACTAAAGCATGCTCAATTGATAATTTTTCATACCTCTCATTTATGGCCTTTAGCTCTTGCAATTTGGAGATGAGAAACTTTTCTTGATTTTGAAGTGATTGCTCTTGTTTCTCATTCTCTTCCTCTAGCTCATCATTCTTCTCAACTAGCTTCATGAGAATGAGCTTGTCTTTGTTGCTTAGATGATCAAGAGTGTAGCTATCTTCAATTTCAACATCACTCTCTTCTTGATCATCTACTCGTGCTATCTCCTTGGCTTGATCTTTCTTGCTAGCCTTCTTCCTGCTTTTCTTGGCCATGAGACACAAGTGATGAGTATCATGAGATACTGAGGTTGACTCATCACTTGGCCGCCACCGGGCTTGAGCCTCATCATCACGGACTGTCTGTTGTCCGGTTGCCTCGGCTTGCACCTCTTGCTCCGGCTCGGCGCTCTTGAGGTCTTGTGAGGCTTCTTCGCTGCATGAAGACATAATGGACATATTTTCCATTGACTCGACCTCAAGTGCATCATCGCATTTGGATTTTCCATATAACTCAACGAGTTTGGTCCAAATGAGATGAGCACTCTCCGGAGGTTGTTGTCCATTGAATATTGCCTCATCTTGAACCTCTACACTCAATGTACTCAAAATGATATTAATAGCATGAGCATTAAGTTGCACGCATATCTCTTCCTCTTTTGATAAATTCTTATAGTTGCTCCAATCAACTATAGGAAGAGGTATGCTTGCAAACACAATATGCTCAACACGAGGACTAATATCTCTAAAAGCATTGAGTACATGAATTGACCAAGGTAGAAAGTTTGAACCATCATTTTGGAGAAGCATCGGCTCCAACTCGATAGGCGTCGACATCCTTTTCTCACGGCGGTGAAGCTTTAGGTGAGAACCTCGGTCCGATACCAATTGAAAGGACCTAGGATGCCGCCTAGAGGGGGGGTGAATAGGCGTTTCTGAAAAATCAACACCTTTAAAAGCGGAAACGATTAGTAATAGGAGTTTCCAAAATGGAAACTCCAAATTAGAGTAATACCACCCCTCACAAGTTAGCCACAAAGTATATAAAAGATACTAGATAAACCTAGGGAGCCAAATAGCAGCAACCAAAGAGTTGAATCAAAATGCACTAGTCTGTTAATGTCGGAAGTCCCGACATTTGGGTCAGAACTTCCGACGTGTCGGAAGTCCCGACGTTAGGGTCAGAACTTCCGACGTGTCAGAAGTCCCAACAGTTTGGGTCAGAACTTCCAACGCAAACTGTCAGGAGACAAGAATTTATGATGCCGATAACTTACAAACCCAACGACGGGAAATGAACTACAAGTGCTAAAATGAACTTTATGATGCCGATAACTTACAAACCCACTTTCTAGTGGTAAGGTAAGGTGTTGGGTCACTCTCTTGACGTTGATAAGCCACCACTCCGTAGATCGAGGCCCAAACCCTAAGAAATAGCTAGAGAGAGGGAGACAACCAAATGCAAGTAATTTCGAGCAAATCACAACAACAACAAGCACGCGGGAGACAAGAATTTATCCCGAGGTTCGGCAGCCCCACAAAGGAGCTCCTACGTCCTCGTTGTTGAGGTGACCACTTAGGTCGGAGTCTCTTCCACCTCCTTGCCTCACTCAAGGATACCACAAAGGTCACTTGAGTTTCTTCACTAGAAAACAAGGGTAATACAAACTTCCCAAGGCTCTTCCACAAGATGGAAGCTCTTGGGCGACGCCTCGCCGGCTAGGGGAAAATCCCCAAGAGTAACAAATGCAAATCAAACCGGCTTGACGAAGAAATCAAGTGCTCAAGCTTGCTCCAAGTGTTTTTCTCACTCAATCCACTCTCCAATCACTCAAACCCTTTGGGAATCGAAGTTGGAAGTAAGGGAGTGAAGAGAGGGGAGCCTAGAATGCTTGGGGGTTGTTTGGCCGAGTGTTTGTCGCAATGAAATGAGTGGGCAACGGTTAGAAGTGAGGAGAGGGGTATTTATACCCCAAGTGAAAATCGAACCGTTCAGATCTACGTCGGAAGTTCCGACGCAGATCCCGGGACTTCCGACGTATGAAGAAAACACTGTTCACAACAGGTCAGAAGTCCGTGTGTGCAAGTCAGTGTCGGAACTTCTGACAAACGTCGGGACTTCCGACGGTCATCACTTCCGACGTACGTCGGGATTTCCGACGGGCACAGTTAATCAAACACCCAACACCGCTAAGGCCGGGACTTCTGACTGTCGGGACTTTCGACACACGTCGGGACTTCCGACTGTCGGGACTTCCGACACACGTTGGGACTTCCGACGTCCACAGTCACCGCGCAGGCTGTGACTGAGAGTCAGCACTTCCGGCAAGAGTCATGACTTCCGACTGTCGGGAGTTCCGGCTTACGTCGGGACTTCCGACACCGACAGTCACAGAAAATTATTCTATGTGCTCGTGAAGTGCTAGAGTGTCTCATTATTGATTTAGTTATTATGCGTGAGCACTCTATCTTCCTCAGACCACCTAAACTTGCATCCCTCTTAATAGTACGGCATTCCTATTAACTCAAATTTAAAAGTATAAGGAAATTAAACCTTTTGAGTTGATCTCTTTGAACCGAAGCCGTGTTTTCCAATCTTCAACAAGTGAGGGTGCCAATCATGTTGATATTGATCTTTTCACTTGAGCATAGCCATCTTGAGCACGTGACTTGATTCCATTCATCAAATATGAATAACTCCAAATGCATCAAGTCACTTCCAACGCTTTGTCTAATATAGGTTTGATCCTCCACATCAATATGACTATCGCAGCTTGATTAGTACCTCAACTAAATGCAAGTACTTCCTTCTTCACCCTAGCTAGGTTCTTCGGCCGCCAAGCCGTCGCTTGCCCTTCACCCTTGCTTAGTACCTCGAAGCCTTTCCTTGCTATCTTCACCATCTCAAGCCATCAAGTCACATCTTGTGTTGAATCATCCATTCATTTGTATTGTTGTCTTTTTCTTTTCAATTTAGCAAGCTTCAAATATGAGACCATTCCATATGCAATCCCTCATGTCTCATTAATTAACTTTTATCGTGCTTGCTTTCACATAGATCATTGAAATCCCACAATAAATAAGCCTTTGCATGAATTCCATTTGCATTGTTGTCTTATGCTTGAACTAGATTGTTTATACAACAATACATCATTTTTGGCTTTATACAATTTCATCAAGTATCTGTGAGATAATCAATTTCCTGTCTAACACTTAGCAAACATGTTAGATCTTTAATCGTGTTGTCATTCAATCATCCAAAACCCACTAAAGGGCTAGATGCACTTTCACTCATGGACGTCGGAGCAGGGGCCGTGGTCGTGGCCGGGCGGAGCAGGACGGGGATGCGACGTGGACGCGGATGCCGGGACTAGAGTAGGATGGGGATGCGTGAAGGGTCGAGATGGCGGACTAGAGGGGGGTAAATAGTCCTTTCTAAAATTAACCACGTCGACTAACCGAAAGAAGTGCGGAATTGAAACTATCGGTCTAGCCAATACTACACCCATCTATCTATATTCTCTAGCACCTTCCAAAGATACTAATTAAGCAACAAAGGTGCCAGACTAGCTAGAGCTCACCTAACCAATTCTAGAAGCAAGGTCACACAAACCTATGCCACTAGTACTTTAAGCAACAAGGGAGCTCCTATACAAACTAGTAAGCACAAACACAAAGCTATCTAAGCTTACTAGCAATGCTCAATAACAAGGCAACCCATGCCAAATTAGGGACGCAATTACTTAGCTACACAAACTAAGCAATGTGACTAACAAGGTCACACAAACCAAATTTGCCACGCAAGAGAGCTACTTCTATGCTACACAAGCAAGAAGGTAACTAGTAAGCTACACAAGCTAACTAATTACAAGAGCAACTACACAAGCACAATGTATATAAAAGTAATTGCAAGCTTGTGTAATGAGGATGCAAACCAACGGGAAGAACAAGGTTGACACGGTGATTTTTCTCCCGAGGTTCACGTGTTTGCCAACACGCTAGTCCCCATTGTGTCGACCGCTCACTTGGTGGTTCGGTGGCTAATTGGCATCACCCGCTAAGCCCACACGTCGAGCACCGCAAGAACCTACCCCAAAAGTGAGGGTAGGTCAATGACACGCTCAACTAGAGTTGCTCTTTGCGGCTCCCATGGGGCGAGCACAATGCCCCGCACAAAGCTCTTCTCTAGAGCACCGCACATGCATCTTGCGAGCTTCAACGGAGACCACCACCAAGCCATCTAGGAGGTGGCAACCTCTAAGAGTAACAAGCACCACCGGCTTGCAACTCGATCACCTAGTGCCACTCGATGCAACCTCATGATACAATCGCACTAGAATTGCTCTCTCACACAATCAGATGATCACTATCAAGCATATGTGAGATGGAGGGCTCCCAAGCACTACTACACAAGCCACCAAGGCTCTAGTGTGCTCAGTTACCAGCCCAAGGCTGAGACCCCTTCTATTTATAGCCCCATGGGCTAAAATAGCCATTACCCCTTCACTGGGTGTTTTTTCGGGTTGACCGGATGCGCCGGTCATATCAACCGAACGCAGGACCTCAGCATCTAGTCAACGGATACTCGCCACATGTCGCCTCCATTCAACCTCAGTCACTTGATCTCAATGGTCAAGTGATGACTGGACGTAGCTGCTCAAACTGATCGGACGCAGCAACCACAGCGTCCGGTCCATCGCTCTAAAGCCTCTGACTTGCCCTTTACGCTTGCAACCGGTCCATCAAGCCAAGTCTTGTCTTGATCTTCTCCACCTTAATCACATGACTCAATGTCATGTCTCATGTGCAATAAGCTCCTTCATCATCACATGTGTGAGCTTTGCAACATCTCCAAGCCATTTTCACCTTCATGACATATGTTGCTCACACATATGTACCTGTGGACTAATCACCTATGTATCTCACATAAACACAATTAGTCCACCTAGGTTTGGTTTGATGTGAGATACACAGGTGATTAGTGTTTATACCTTGGTATCTCAAATAGATCCTTGTGTGGTTTTGGTAATTAAGTGACAACCTGTGGTACCAAAACCACACAAATAGATCCCTAGGTTGTCACTCAATTACCAAAACCACACAAGGACCTTTCAATCTCCCCCTTTTTGGTAATTGATGACAACTCTATAAAGATATGGAAATTAAGCTCTTTTGGATTCATGTTGCTTGTCCAAGCAATTTTACCATGTGAGAATGATTTTGGACAAGTACCACAAACCCGAGATGGTAGTATTAGCTCCCCCTACATATGTGCTAGAGTGTTTGGTTTGAAGTTCGCACATATGCATAGATTGGAAATGTGGGAGAGTAATTACTACCAAATGATGCTAAGGTGTATAGAATAAACCTTTGAAGTGTGATACCAATCGGAGTTGCACCTTGTAACACCCTGGTGTTACGATCCTTTTTAGCGCCACGAATTAAGCGCTCAAGTTAAACTATGCCGTACGTAGGGATATTATGAATGTCCGAACGACGATGCTAGCAAATGGTTTGTTCTATTAAATTAAGCATGAAAAGCAACTTTAAAAAAAATAGTCTCTTAATAAATAGAGCGATATATATATAGGTATACTCATGAGTTTATTTCTGTAGCACGTCCCTATCTATTCTTTGTGCAGGACTATGCTAGTTGACCAACTGCGTGCCTTTTCTTTTCTCGGCTGCAACGTTGTCTGATGTTGTCCCTTGTCGCTTGTGTCCTTTTTCTCTGTGTGGGTCTTAATGAGAGTTGGCCGGAACACTGGAGCTGCTGTTTTTCATGCTGCGGTACTTAGTTCTGCTCTGTTCCACCTCTGTTCCTCGTGTTCGTAGCCAAGCGCAATAACCAGGAGCAAGCCCCACAGCTTCTCTCAGAACTCCCATCTCCTTTTCTGCCCATCACCCGAGCCTCCAACACAAAGAGAGCAGACCCATCTTCCACTCCTCCTAGCACTCGCGCTTGTGCCCCTGCTCCCTTCTCCCAGCCCGTATGCACCAGGTGTGCGCGCCACCGCCATTACCGGCCGAGCCGAGCTCGCAGCCGTGACCCCAACCCTGTTTTTTTTAGCTCACGTTCACTGTTGGCTTCGACGTATGGCGCAAGCCATGCCGTTGTCCGGTCACCGCACTCGCCTGGCTACTGCCCCTCGGTACGCGCCGGAGATTGGCCATGGCGCTGCTCCTGTCGGGTCCCACTGTAGTGCTCCGCGCCACCATGTGCGCTCGAGCTCTCGGCCCCCGCGCTGCCCCGCTCGGCAGCACAACCACCGTGGCTCCCTTGGCACGCTGCTCCCTACTCGTCCACCGTCGTTCCCCTTGCTCCTTGCATGCGCGTCGAGCCGTGTGGTCCCGCGCCCTCCTCGTCCTCACGCCGCTGCTCTAGACGTCCGTTCCCATGCCGCGCAAGCATAGGTGTCCCACTACCGCTGTACCACACCATGTCCGTGTGCTCACATTCCTGTCCTCACCGTGTCTGGTCCGTGGTCACCAGCGCTTCCAGTGCCGGTGCTCTCCCTCTGCTGGCTTTGCCAAGCCCTCGGCGTGCCCGACCGGACCGTAGCGTTGGACCATGGCGGCCATGGCTGCGCCACCATCCACGTGCACGAGCTTCCATGCCTGCGTGCCCGAGCCGCCTCTCGAGCCGTGACCTGCATGACCCCGCCGGGCCGTGCCACCACTGCCTCCTCGCCATCGGTTCCCCTAGCGAGCGCGCGTGGGCCCACATTGCCCGCAGTCACCCTCACCACGGAGCCGCTCGGTCTCACGCACCGACGCGCGTGGCCGGAGCTCCTCGCCGTAGCTCGAGCCGAGCTGCGTCCTCCTACGGGTGCGCTCGGTATCGTGCAAACCTTGTGGTCGCCTCCCCACCGCCGTCGTGGGGCGCGCGGCCGGATTTTTGCCGCTGCCGGTCGGACTCCGCTGGTGCTCTATTCGTGGAAGAAGAAAGCAAGGTGAGGCAGGGGTAAGAGTCCAAGAAGAAGCATTATACATGGTCTATTTGCTAAATACACGACTCCATTGAATAGTGCCTAGGGATCTTGTGTCAATTAGAGGTTAACGTAGGGGCGTTTTTGCAAAATGGGCTGCCACCGCGCCGCGCTAGGCCGGTCGCCGCTGACCGCGTCTGGGCCGCGTGTGCCCCGCCTGCCTGGGCTGCTTTTGCTGTTGGCCAGCACTCGCCGAGCCTTTTGGGCCGTGGTCTAGCCATCGGCCGAGCGCCCTGTCCCCGCGCCGCGTTGAGGCCGGCCTGCCGCCCCGTGCCTGGGCCGCATGTGCACGATAGCCGCGTGGGCCACGCGCCACTGGACCGCGTGCGCCGTTCAGGCCTGGGCTGAGTTGTTTGACGCCGGCTCTTTTTAGTTCTGAAATGCCTTTCTAAATATTGGTCTCTAGTTTAAATTGTAAAATCAACATTAAATGATATAGGAATCCAAAAATGGTAAAACCGATTTTGTTAGTTTCATAAAATCATGATATTGCTATTAGTATATTGTGTTCACATAGTTTGATAATATGGTTGGGACCTATATAATTAAATTGAGATACTTAACATTATAAAAATATAAACTTTTAGAAATTGTTGTGATCAATTGGTTATAGTGTTGAATCTAAAATTTCTACAGTAGGCTCCTAGCAATATTAGGTACTCACGGTAAATTTTGTAGCTCCGGAATAACTAGTTGCTAATTAAATAATAATGTCCTATTGCGAATAAAGAAATAACTTGGGATTGTATAACAAAAATATTGTTGGGAAATAATGTCTTATCCGACAACGTGTATATGTAGCCAAGTATGGTCGTCGTTAGAACTAGCTCGTTAGCTTGAAAGGCGTAAATCGTATTTTACAAGTCACCGTTGTAGTTGATTAATTATGTCTTTGCATTGCATCGCATTGCATATCATATAGGTACGATGATGGATCAGCAGATCAATTGAAGGATGATTGGGAATCCGAAGATGGTGTAATGGTATTCTCTCCAGGAGATGATGCAATGGGTTTTCTATTCAGTTGATGGTGGATGATCTGAAGATGCAGATACTAACTTTTAAATATATCTTACCCAGGCAAGCCCTGGTGCATAACCCCTACCTTCTGTAGTTTAAATTATATTTGTGCATTAAGTTTCAAGGAGTTGAATGAAGCCCACTTGCATATATATCTTTATCCTATGAGTCTTACTAGTATGACAGGATCGTGTAGATTGCTATGCTATAGGACTCCGGTAGAAGTCGAGTGATTGCCTGTCACTCGCGAGATACAGGAAATATGTTACTATATGATTATCACCTGGAATATATAAAATGGTGGAAAGGAAAATGGTGATCGGGCAGGGATGTGGTTTGGGTATTGGTGGGTGTAAGAAGTTGTGTCGCCGCGGAGGCGGGTCATAGCTTGGTTACACCGTTTTCCCTATCTGGTCGGTTAAGGACCGATCGTTGCATATGACTCTGGGCAGGTCACAGACTTATTATCCCGAGCACATACTTGTGTATGGGCGCCTGGAAGACTTGTTGCTCTCTTGTCGTGGATCCAGCTCTTTCCGGACCGACTGTTAGGGTTTTATTTTGGTGGAGGAGGTCCTTGCACCGCACTGAGTCCGGGACTCAGGGGTGGGGGCTTGGAGTCCTAGTTTGGACAGGGACCTGGACACCCGGACAGGAGAGTGATGGGTTGGTCTTGCTTATGCCTAGGGTACAAGCGGGGCGTGTGTTTTTGGGGTACCCAGCTGGGGGCATTGATTCACGAATCGCCAGGCTATCCAGTACGGCTTGTCTATGGTTTAGCATCGTAGTAAGAACTGGAAGATGAAAGATGGACAAATGAAATCTGATTGCTTATCACCTGCTTGAAAGTAGCATATGTGCTTACATAGAATGGTTAGTTAATGAACCAATGCGGCTTTAATAAAAATCGAATATAAGAACGCACGCTTAGTAATGCTTCCTGCAAAGGCAATAAACCCACAAGCCAGATAGCCTTGCATATCCTTGGAGTCTTTTCTTTCCTCCTATCGGGTAAGTTTTGCTGAGTACAATTGAGTACTCAGGGTTTTATTCCCCCTATTGCAGGTGACAGGTGGATGCCAAAGCTGACCTTTGTGTATGGATTCCTCCTGATGGGCTCAGAGAGGATTTCCTTTATGCTGCGATCGTAGTTGCTATTTATAACTCTCACCAAATACTTTTATAAATGAAAGTTTCATAACCTGTTGTCGTAGTCTATATATATCAATACTTCATCATGTCAGTAATAGATGTTTATTTCTGCTATAACTCTGTTCACGTGTTTCTATTCCGCTGTTCAATTAAATTGTTTATAACTCTAATAATATGATTTCATTCTGTTGTTTTATTAACAAATATTATACTCTGATATTGTATTAAAAGTTATGTAAGAAATGGTTACGAATGATGTAAGCTTTATTCTCTCATTTGTGATCCTGATGGCAAAAATGTGGATTTTTGGGTTCTCCCCTGGGGTGTGCCCGATGGAACAGAGTAATTTAGTGTTCTCCCTTGAGTGCTTAGTGTCTAATGGAAGACAAGCACTCCTGTGAGGCATTAAATTAGGCGGTTCTGCCACACACCTTTAAGTTCATCCTTGGCACCATGGTTAGCTAGATATCACTTGGAAATAAAATCACTAGATACCTCGTGAGATAAACATTAAAAGCAAGGTACTAGCATTATTTGAAGAACATACCAAGTGTCTAGCTATCATCCTATGCATGCTAGTTTTCATTTCATCAAACAAATTCTACAACTAGCATACACCACACAAGCATGCATATTGAATTTAAAAACTTATGCAATGCAAGCAAGCACATGAATATGCACATATCAAATGTAATCAATCAAAGTTCATGAACTTGTTCCCCCTACTTGTGTGCTTCTCTTGTCCAAGAATTTTGTTCCATCTCTTTTCTTCAATGTTGCTCCCTCTTTGTCCATGTCCATGTCCAACCTCTACTTTTTTATCTCAAACTCTCCCAAAGCTTTTATATCTTATCTTATTTCTCTTGTACAATCTTAATCTCAAGGCTTTCATATCTTTATACAATTTCTCCCTCTTTGTCATCAATTTCCATAAAAGGTGTGCTTCTCATTGATGCAAAGGTATGCATTTGGGGTAGATGGTTGAGGCTTGAATCTTGCATTTTTTATGGACATCACTTGATTGTTGGAATGACACCACTTGTAACTTGTACCACTTGTATCTTGTATAGGGCTTCTTGAGATACCACACATATGATCTTTGATCTTGATATTAATTTGTGGGACACCTCCCCCTATGTGATAGCATGGGTCATCCATTTGATACACTTGAGCTCTTGTAGGTGAGGGATGCATTCTTCATTTTATAATCACTTAAAGTTGAGGATCACTTGTGGAACCATCGTCTTGCATGATTGATACAATGTGTAGATGTGATACCACTTGAAAGAATCTTCTAGTATGGAACCACTTGTTGAATTTATCAATAAAAACCATTTCTTGAACATTTGCTATCTTCATGAGTACCACTTCTAGGATATCACTTGTGAGTTGATCTAGACATCACTTGTAGATTCTTGATGAAATACTTGAGTCTAGATACCACTTGAAACAAATAAACTAGATATCAATTTGCATTGTTGTCTTGTGCTTGTACTCTTATCACTATCATGAGCTTCTATGGTTGACTTGAACTAAATTGATTTGCCTAAGCTTTCAAGTTCTGTTTGAACCAATGACAAGCTTCTTCACACCTCTTGCAAGAGTTATCTTGCCAATGTTGTACTTGTCACTTGTTGGCAATCCAAATTAAATCAAGTACTTGAGTTCACTAGCTCATGAATAAATTCATATACTAACCACTAGATCAATTAATCATTCAAGCAATAGTGGTAGGTTATGAATTTAAACATTTCATTTGTTATGCATGATCCTATGAAGCATGTACTATATGCACTAACCGCATACTAGTAAGAGATGAAATGATCATGCACATTACAACGATACCTTTGCTATGTTAGAGTAGAGGATAGTCACATAGATTCCAATTCATTACTCCAATAGCAATGTGAAGTTCAATTATAAGATTGGTGAAGATCAATAGATACTATTTTGAATTCCATTCTTCACCCATATAAAATAAATACCACTTATGATCAAGTGCACTTTCTTGTTGTGATTGGCTTGCTTTTTCTTTTCATCTTTACTTGCATGAGAGCATCAATTTGAGAATACCACATGAAATATCATGACTAGCTCTCTTTTGGGTGTTGCTTGCTTTTGTTGATCAACCCTTTTTGATTGCTTCAACTAAGCATCTCAAATGTTCCTCGGATCACCACTTCCATGTTAGCCTTCCAAGTACCACACTTGGTTCACCTACACATAGGTGGTAAGCCCCTACACTAGGGAGAAGTGACCTCTCTCCAAAGAACCATTCTTAATACTCACTTGAAATAGCTTGATTGATTGATTCAAGTGATGGACTTAATTTGATGAGTAACCTTGATTCCTTCTTTAAGTCATTTTCTTTCTACTTGTTTAAGTTCTTTTCTTTCTACCAAATGATCTCCAATCATATCTAGAACTTAAACTTTATCTTCAACTTAAGTTTGATCTTGATCTTCATCTTGAGTATCAAATGTGTGCAAAGTACACTCCACAATCAAATGGCCTTATACTCTTTGCTTGTCATGCTTTTAGATCATCTCAAAACCAAACTTAGGTGCCTCAATTATTTATAAACATGTTTTTAATTTGAGGACCTTTCAATCAAAGTGACTCCAAATAAATTCAATAATCGTCACTTGATAACTAATTACAAGAACAACTACACAAGCACAATATATATAAAAGTAATTCCAAGCTTGTGTAACGAGGATGCAAACCAACGGGAAGAACAAGGTTGACACGATGATTTTTCTCCCGAGGTTCACGTGCTTGCCAACACGTTAGTCCCCATTGTGTCGACCGCTCACTTGGTGGTTCGATGGCTCATTGGCATCACCCGCCAAGCCCGCACGTCGAGCACCGCAAGAACCTACCCCAAAAGTGAGGGTAGCTCAATGACACGCTCAACTAGAGTTGCTCTTCGTGGCTTCCGCGGGGCAAGCATAATGCCCCTCACAAAGCTCTTCTCCGGAGCACCGCACAAGCTTCTTGCGGGCTTCAACGAAGACCACCACCAAGCCATCTAGGAGGTGGCAACCTCCAAGAGTAACAAGCACCACCAGCTTGCAACTTGATCATCTAGTGCCACTCGATGCAACCTCACAATGCAATCGCACTAGAATCGCTCTCTCACACAATCGGATGATCACTATCAAGCATATGTGAGATGGAGGGCTCCCAAGCACTACTACATAAGCCACCAAGGCTCTAGTGTGCTCAGCTATCGGCCCAAGGCTGAGACCCCTTCTATTTATAGCTCCATGGGCTAAAATAGTCATTACCCTTTCATTGGGCGTTTTTTGGGTTGACTGGACGCGCCGGTCATATCGACCAGACGCAGGACCTCAGCGTCCGGTCAACGGATACTTGCCACGTGTCGCCTCCATTCAACCTCAGTCACTTGATCTCAACGGTCAAGTGATGACTGGACATAGCTGCTCAAACCGACCGGACGCAGCAACCACAGCGTCCGGTCGTTTCCAGTAAGGTACCAGTTGCGACCGAACGCGTCCGGTCGATCACGATCAGATGCAGCGTCAGCGTCTGGTCCTTCTTCAACTTTTCTATGTCGCCTACATCATCGTACGTCAGCCTGACCGGACGCACCCTGCCAGCGTCCAGTCACTTCTAGCTCCAGCGTCCGGTCGAAGACCGATGCCTACGCGCTCTCTGCTGCCACTGACCGGACGTAGGACCCCAGTGTCCGGTCACCACGTGACTAGTGTTCGGTCCACTCTATGAGACCCTATCTTCTCTGAATAGGGCACCGATGGCACTATTAGACTATCCGCACTCTACGGGTGGACACTCCGCCGGTGGAGTTTTGAACCCTTCTTGCCTCCGTTCCATCACCGAGTTGATCCACATCAACTCCAACTTCTTCTCCTTTGTAAATGTGCCAACACCACCAAGTGTACACCACCATGTGTATGTGTGTTAGCATTTTCACAATCATTTTTCAAAGGATTAGCCACTCAACTTGCCACGCCACTCAATCCTAGCGACGATGCAAAGTTAGATCACTCGAGTGGCACTAGATGACCGATATGCAAATAAGTTTGCCCCTCTTGATAGTACGGTCATCTATCCTAAATCTGGTCATAAACTTCTCTACACACCTATGACCGGTGAAATGAAATGCCCTAGGTTATACCTTTGCCTTGCGCATTCCATTCCATCTTTTCCAATGTTGATGCAACACATGTACCAACACAATCATCTATGATATGATCCACTTCATATCATCACGTGATCATATTGGTTCATCGATCTTGACTTCACTTGCTTTTCATCGTTGCCTTCGTCCATCGGCGCCAAGTCTTGCTTAAGCTTCACTGTCACGCGGTCCATCGCTCCAAAGCCTCCAACTTGCCCTTCATGCTTGCAACCGGTCCATCAAGCCAAGTCTTATCTTGATCTTCTCCACCTTGATCACATGACTCAATGTCATGTCTCATGTGTAATAAGCTCCTTCATCATCACATATGTGAGCTTTGCAACATCTCCAAGCTATTTTCACCTTCATGACATATGTTGCTCACACATATATACCTGTGGACTAATCACCTGTGTATCTCACGTAAACATATTAGTGTTGTCACTCAATTATGAAAACCACTCCATATGCTCCGTAAACCAAACCCAGAAGGGGAAAGCACTCGGCCGTCGGCCTGTCCGGCGGGCCAGAACCTATCCTGTTCCTCTTTTCCGGGTAGTCGGCGCCGCCGCAATTCTGCGGAGCTGACAGACGCGAGCCGCAGTTCAGCGGTGGAGGCGCCTGATGGTGCGTTGGTTATCGAGGGCGCTGCGGCGGCCGGGGACGCAGGCGGCACTGCATCGGTGGCTGCGCGCTGCGGCGCCTTCCACGAGGACTGCCGCGCTGCGGCGGTCGCCGTCAACTCGAGCCACACCGCCGACCGCGTCAGCTCTGAGAGACCGCACAAGCAGTGCAGGGGGCGCGTCAAGCCCCTCAGCTATATCTAAGAGAAGAAGCATGATGCCGTGTTCGATGCAGCTGTGGGCGAAGAACGCGGCGGTGCTTCCGTCGACAGGCATGGTGCTGCTGCAGAGGCCGCCCGCCGCCGTGCTACTTTTGTGCCGCCGCCGATCCCGAAGAGACCGAGAAGCGCCAATCCGGCTGCGTCGTCTGCCAACATGGCGGTGGACGATGAGGAGGCGCGCGTCAGCGAGCCAGCGGAGGCCACTATGGCGGACCTGTCGGCTGAAGCCCTGGCCGCGGGGTCCGTCGACGCAGTAGTGATCATGAAGCTGGCGGAGATTTACAAGGAGCTGAGGATGAAGACGCTCGACGTCAAGAGGGACAAGGCCGCGGCGGGGCACGCTGGAGCCGACCGCCGTGCATAGTGCCCTTTTCCAATGCGCATGCGACACTTTTGGTGAGCGAACCCTGCCCGGCTGTTCCTCCTCTTCCTGCGACCCTGCCCATGCCGATCTCGTCCTCTCTGTGACATGTCGCCTAACCGTGTTCTTGCTTCTTTTTACCAGGAGTCAGGAATCAAAGTAGGGATCAGGAACTGCCTGCGCTGCACCGATCTAGGAGAAATCTTTTGTTCTGGAATGCGTGTATTCTGTTCGCGAACCTGCTACCGGTATGGTATGCGTGTATCTTGCGAACCTGCTAACGCAATGTGTGTGTTCTGCTGAAAGCTAGCAATCTCTCGTAACATGGTTGGCTTTAGTTTGTTATCTTCTTTTGTGAAAAAAATGTAATGTTTAGTTGCTAATGAAATAAACAAGCAATGTTCAGTTGTCAACTATTTGCACTTCAATTTGCTATCGCATTGTGCAAGTTATGCGAGACTTCGCTGGTTTAGCCTGCTATGGTGGGTGTGTGGTTGTTGCTGACGATGCGGCATATTCCGCCTTCCACCAGCGGAAAACTCCTCAAAACTGCACGCAGAAAACAGATCAATTGCCGTCACTGCCTATTCTTGGCCATACGGCCGGCTTCCCCACATCCCAACACAAACAAGGGAGAAAAAACAAAGACGAAAGAGGGAAGAAACAGAAGAACACCAAGAAATCGGCGAATCCCTGACGTCCCCCCACCTTCAATTCTCATCCACTTGCTTGCCCCGTTTGTTTGTCCAGCCAATTTGATCAGGGCGCCACACGGAACCCTGGTTCTTGATTTAATCATGGGTTGTGTGGTCATGGCGGGTCACCCCGTTCTTCTTCTCTTCCATGAGTTCAGGAGGTAGAGTGAGAGAGAACATGGAACGACAGAGGATGGAGGGCAACAATCTTCTGCATTTTCTTGATACCCCAAGCGCCCATTACAGAAGGTTGGTAGTTTTTTCCGGTCTTCTTTCTGATTTTATTTTTATTGATGCAATCTCTTGCTCCATCTTTCGCATCTGTCCATCCGGGACATGCACATTTCCAAGGAAATGGCAGTTTGATGGTTTGCTCCTATTTGTCTTGAAGGACATGCGACGGATTTGAAGCCCAGCAAGGTGGCGATGATCACTCTGAGACATCAGGTTTGTGAATGTTCTGTGACATCTTCCTTTCCCGTTTGCACCTTTGTGAATCTTCTGTGATATTTTTCTATATTATTTCATTGCTATTTCGATTGAAGAAAGGATGTGATTGATATTATCAATCACCATTAAATTGACACTACCTAAAATTATAATTAGCTTGATGTGAGAGAAATTGGACTAAATAAATAGCCTCATGTGATAAATGTTGTGTAGGTGGAGCTGCTGGTACTATATCCTTTACTATTTGTTGATTAACTGGCGATGCCTAATTTATGTGTTACTGCTGCAAATGACTACTGATCTCCAAATGATTTCTTTGTGATGGTTTTCAGATACCGATCCAGCTAATGCAAGGGAAATGTTGGAGTATTTGTTGAACCAACCAGCAAACAAATACTGCGCAGACTGTGGCAATCCAGATCCAAAATGGGCGTATGTGTCACATATTTCATTCACTCTGAATATTCAATCTATTTGGCTTATGCTTGCAAAACACTGATAGAGTTGCCTTTTGGCATAGGATAGATGTCCTCCGTCAGTTTTGTAAAGTCTCTTTAAAGGGGTCTGACATTATATTTATACAGCTTTACTGCTTTAGTACATAAATGACCAAACATGAAAATATGAGCATTTGAGTTAACCTAACTTAAGCATTTGGGGTAAATGTTTGGTCTGATTGTTTTAATTAGACATGCGGTTCTGACAAATAATTATACAAAAAAATAAATTTGGAGCACACATAAACTTCAATCTTATATTTCAGATGGTCCTCAAGATTTCGTTTACAATTAAACTGCTTTTGCACTTGTAGGGCCCTGCCTTTTGGCGCATTCATCTGCATTAAGTGCTCTGGAACTCATAGAAGTCTTGGTGTGCACATATCAAAGGTGGCCAATGAACTTCACTCTTTGTTTTTTTAGTTCCTATATGTTCTGCCATTTTTACCACAGATTGGCATATTCCAATTTCCTTTTCTGTTGGACCTATTATATAAAGCAAGGCTCCAATTTTTTTTTTAAAGAACATATAGCCTACTTTACCAATAAATGTGCATTGCAGTCACTCATTATTTCCCTTGTCAAAACGATACACTCTATGAATTACTGTGGAAAATGATTAATGCCCAATTTTTAATTGTAATGCTACTCTATGTTTACTGTTAAAGTTCTAAGCCTGAGCATATTGTGTCCTTATATTGAACTAATCGACTATTCATTTTGAATGGAGTATAGGTGATTTCTGTGAATCTGGATGAGTGGACAGATGAAGAAGTCAACTGTTTAGCTGAATCAGGTGGAAATTCTGTTGTTAACACAAGATATGAAGCCTTTTTACCTGAAAACAAAAAGCCAAAACATGATTGCTCAACTGAGGAGCGTAATGATTTTATCAGGTACATGTTGAGTTAGTTGATTGTCAGTATTTGTGCTAATTGTTCCCTCAAAAAAAAAGTATCTGTGATAATTGTATCTAATGATACTATGTTTTTTCCCTGTCTATATGCATGCAGGAAAAAATACCAGTTTCAACAGTTTGTGTGTGATCCACAATTTTCTTGCCCTTTACCACTTAACAGAAAGCATGCACCACCAGATAAAAATCACCAGCAGCATAATAGCAGCAAGTATGGTTTTGGCCATACTTTTAGGAATAGCTGGAGGAAAAAGGATTCATCAGATAACAAAGGCCTAAAGAAAATGGTGTGACCACCCCACTGATGCTAAATTTTCGAGTGTAATGTGGCACTTGATATATCACATTTACATTAATTCTGTGTTTTCTGTTTTCAGTCGGATGTGGGAATGATAGAATTTGTTGGATTAATCAAGGTTAATATCGTAAAAGGCACAGATTTAGCTGTTCGCGATGTGATGTCGAGCGATCCATATGTCATGATTAATCTAGGGCACCAGGTAAGCACATTTTTGTAGGTGGATATGGTGGCTCAATTCCTTTGGGACTTCCAGCTAACAGTCATATTTTTCAGTCCATGAAAACAAAGGTGATAAAGAACACCCTGAATCCTATCTGGAATGAAAGACTAATGCTTTCGATCCCCGACCCAATTCCACCTCTTAAGCTGGTATGCATTCATTTGTTTCTGACTTTTGAGTGGTTGTAATTCACTTCAGATGAAATATTTTGTTCAAACCCTTCACTGACCTACGTTCTGTTCTTTTAACCTGACTATAACAGCAAGTATTCGACAAGGACACATTCAGCTCCGATGACCGGATGGGGGAGGCCGAGGTGGACATCCGGCCACTGATTGCAGCAACGAAGGAGCACGAGAACTCAGCCATCACCGAACCGACAGAACTCTACAGATGGTCAGCCAGTGAAGACAGCAACGGCGTGCTCGCCAAGGACAGCATCATCTCCGTTGCGAATGGCAAGGTCAAGCAGGAGATCACGCTGAAGCTCCAGAACGTCGAGCGCGGTGAGGTCGAGATCGAGATCGAGTGCGTGCCACTCAGCCAGTAGCAGTTTTCATTGTGAACAGGACTAGAAGCAAAAACAGGGAAGAGAATACAGAATGCTGGTTTGAACAGTGATACGGACGCTGGTTTGCAATGCTAAGAGAGACCTTTCACTTCACTTGTTTGTTTGCTCCATGCCTGTAATTCGTGTGCATGTGTGTGAGATATGTTGTACGGTAGATAGGCAAAGGGAAATTACCTGCTTGTATTACTTTGATTTTAGGCATATGGTTGAACTATTTTCAGTAGATTTCCAGACCCCAGTTGTTAGCTGGTACTACCAGGATGGTGAAAAGATCTGTATTCTTCTGCCCATTGACAAAAGTTGGCTTGCTCCAGTGGGGAAGACGCCAATGGTGGCCGACAAGGCAGTCAATCTTAAACGCCAGGGATCTCAGGGAATTGGCAAGGGTGGAAGCCGAAACTATAGATTTTTGTATGAAGATACGGACGTCACTAGGGACATGTTTGATATTGACGAACTAATTTCTAGTCATCTAAACTTTAGTTTTTGTCTATCAAATAGGTCGACTAAATTTTACTTCAACTCTAACTAGTTATCAATTCACCACTTCGTTGAAGTACATTTTATTTAGATCGCATACATTCGTCCATCACATCTCCACATCAAATATGTGTGTTCGTTGAGGTATCAACCCCCTGGTGATTTCATATCAGCATAGCTTTGCCTTTTGAAATTACAGGGAATGAAGCAAGGCATATCCATCTATCATTTATTATCCATCCTATGTTAATTAATTAATTCAAAACCCCAAAACTCAATGATAATGCTGTGGGTAGGCGTCTGTTTCGTCCGGACGCGCGCTGGTGGACCTCCGATCCCCGAACGGCCCAACAGGAAACACTGCCATCCGCATGGAAATAAAAAAATCGCTGCTCCCGCCTTCTTCTCGAATCGCCACTGTTTCCCCATCCATTCTCGAACCGCGCCCATATCGACGTGGCTTGCTCCACCGCGACCGCACTGTCGCGCCCGCAATGTAGCGGCGTGCTGCATCGCGCCTGAGCGCCGCCGCCTGCTTTCCTGTCTCACTACTCGCTGCCGAGTTCTTCGAGCCAACGTGGCGTGGTCCACGGTGACTACTCCGGTGCGGCATTCTTCACCACGCCCAGCTGCTTGCCTGCCGCCATCCTCCCTTTCCACTACACCCGAGCGCCGCTTGCTAGCTACCGCAGTTCCCCACCAGGTGGGCCATGGCTTCCGGCGGTGCCATGTTTTATTTTAAGGCGTGTTTCAGAAGTTGTTTTCAAGTGTTTCATCTGTATGTTGCGTATGTTGCAATGGCTATATACGTATGTTGCAAGTATATGTTTCAAGTGTTTCAATTGTTTCATATGTATGTTTCACGCATTTCATCTGTATGTTTCATGTGTTTCATCTATATGTTTCATGTGTTTTGTCTTGATGTTGCAAAAGGATTTGATGTTGCATATGTTGCAATGGCTACACACGTATGTTTTAAGTGTATATTCCATATGTTTCATCTGTTTTAGATGTGAAAGCATCTAGGACCCTAGTGTGTTTCGGTGATTAATGACACCATAAGGTTATTGTGACTAATGTGTGTTTTGTAGATGTAATTTAAGTTAGGTCACGATAATGGTGATTGTTTGGACAATCAATGGTTTTCATTCCCCTATCGATGGAAATCGTTTCGGTTTTTAAATGATGGACGACAAGGTTAAGGACGGACTAGTTCTAAGTGTCGTTTGGCAATGAGAGACACTTAGAGTAGTTTAGGACTTTGTTTTTCGTTTGGTCGTACTATTAAGGGAGATATGAACTAGTAGCTTGACCTAGGTGAGTCTAATGGTTTAGGTGTGGTGCACACTTGTCAAACTTAACACTTGATAGCTCAGGGACAACCCAAAGATCAATTGGAGTCAACTTCATTCACAAAGTATTTCGAATTGGAAGTGTATGGAAGGTTGAATGGATGACCAGACGCTGTGGATAATGGGGCTAGACGCTGAGGTGCCGGGTCCGGTCAGTGGTGGTGTGCGCAGCAGAGGCTTGAGCGTCGACCTGACGTTGGCTCAAGGCCAGGACAAGACCTGACTCTACGACTGTTGCAGGAAAGGCGTAGGCTCAGGCATGACCGGACGCCGCGCAGAAAAGGACCAGACGCGCTGCAGACCGAGTCTGGTCGAGTATAGAAAGCATGCAGAGGGAAATTTTATTGACCAGACACGACCGGGCATGGAGGACCGGACTCTGCGCTGGGTCCGGTCATAGTAACGGCTCTATCTGATAGCTGGTGTCATTATCGCCGTTGGCTACTGACCGGACGCGTCCAGTCAGTCTAACAGGCGCGTCCGATCACTTTGAAAAGTGTCGAGTTGGACCCCAACGGGTATGTTTTGAAGTAGGGGTATAAATACTTCTTTCTACTCGTCCAATTCAGTCCTCTTACCCATTTATTCAGCTGAGAAAACACTTTAGAGTGCAAGGGAGAGCAAGAGTCTAGTGGGGCGATTGAGATTTAATAATCCAAGATTAAGGACCTCATTAGTGTATAGGGACTAGCAAGTGTGCATCCACCTTTCTCATTAGCTTGTCTTGGTCAAGTGAGAGTTTGTGCTTGTTACTCTTGGTGATCGTCATCACCTAGATGGCTCGGTGATGATTGGAAACTTGCTGATCATCCGGCGGAGCTTGTGGATGACCCAAGTCATGGTGTGAGCGGTTGTGAGCGATTCACCGTGATGGAGTGTCGAAGAATCAGCCCGTAGAGAGCACTTGATCCTTACGCGGATCAAGAGGAGCTACACCCTTACGCGGGTGCTCAATCGAGGACTAGTGGGGAGTGACGACTCTCTGATACCTCGGAAAAACATTGCCGCGTTCTTCTCCTTCTCTTTACTTTGAGTATTTACTTTTGAGCAATTCAATTCATGTATTTACATTCTAAGAATTACCATGTTAAAGTAGGATTTGAATCTATGGTGCAAAACTTTTGTGCGGTAGAACAATAGAGAACACATTTAGGCAAGAGGTAAAATGGGCTAAGTGTATGGCTTAATTATTGTAAAAAAATTAGATTAGCCCAATTCAATCCCCTCTTGGGCATCTTGATCCTTTCAAGACGTATATTGCAAATGTATTTTTTAAATGTTTCAGCTGTTTTAGACGCATGTTTCGTATGTTTTATCTAGATGTTGCAATGACTATACAAGTATGTTTAAATAGTATACTACACATGTTGCAACGGTCGAACGGATGTTGCAGAGGAGATGAGACGTTAGGACAGGGGAAGGGGCGCAGTCGAGACAGAGCATGGTGGAGGACGGGGGCGCGGCGGGGATGGTGCTGTGGCGAGGGGAGGAGCGCGGCGCGGCGAGGAAGGAGTGTGGCGGGCTTGGCACCAGGGGCACAACCGGGACAAGGATCGAGCCTCGGATGGTCGGACGCGGTCACTAGCTTGGGATCAGTCGTGGGCCTCTGTACGCTATTCGTTGGCGCGGAATCTGATGCGAGTGCGGAGGCGTCCGATGCGAAGCGGTTGCTGGCGTCGAAGCTGTGTCCGGACGTGGGCCTGAGGTCGGACGTTCGAGCGCTAGCCGTGCCCAATAATCAACTGCTCAGGTTTATTTGAGATGTGTATCGTAGCATCGCTCATAGCTGAATGAGAAAATTGACGTAGGCACGGACTATTATCAACTGTGGTTATTGCAACACACCACACCAGACACGACAAATAAAGTTCAGATTGTTACAATACAATCACCTGCCGCCGCACAAAGCATACTGCATAGTACCACAGTAAATAGTAATGATACGTAGTATACAACAAACGGTGATGAATCCTTGTGAGCCGGCCTGTGAGCTAGAGAGCTACTAGGCCGGGCAGGCATCGCCGCCCTTGAGCTCCGTCCCGTCAGTCTCAGGGGTGGTCGCTGTCGGCGTGCTGCGGTACAGCGCGGTCATGAATGGCGTCGCCAGCACCGTCGTCGTAAGCGCCATGATCACGAAGATGGCGAACGTCGTGTCGTCCAGCACCTGCACTAGATCACAAAGCATGTTGATTGAGAGAACGCATGTTCTCGATTGATTAAGAAGAAGCAACGTGCCAAGTATAAGTAGGGCAGCGCACCTTCCTCTCCTTGCCGATGTTGAGCACGATGAGCTCGACGAGCCCCTTGGCGCTCATGGCGACGCCAAGCGCGGCCGCCTCGCGCCTCGCCATGCCGGTCACGGTGGCCACCGCGAACGTGCCGCCGAACTTCCCGAGGAACGCCACGGCGACGACGAGCGCGGCCATGCCCCACGCGGCTGCGCCGCGGACGGTGTCCACGTCGGTGTGCAGCCCGCTGGTGGCGAAGTAGAGCGGCAGCATGAGCCCGGACACCAGCGGCGCCACCTTCTCCCGCGCGCGCTCCGCGAGGCTGCCCTCCCGGGGCACGGACAGCCCAAATACGAAGGCGCCGAACACCGGGTGCACCCCGATGGCGTCAGTCACCGCGCCAGCGAGCAGGGCGCAGGCCACGACGGGGCCGGCGCTGGACGAGGCCAGCGCGGCCGCGCGCTCGGGGCCCGCGCGGCGCGCCAGGCGCGCCATGAGCGGGCGGAGCAAGCACAGCATGAGCGCCACGAAGGCCGCCCCCGACGCGAGGATGTAGACCGGGGCGAGCGGGGTGCCCCTGGGCCCGCTGCCGCCGGAGACGGCGAGCGCGAGCGCGAGGAGCGCCCACGCGAAGACGTCGTTGACCGCGGCCGCGGCCATGGCCGTCTCGCCCAGCGGCGTGCCGAGGAGGCCGAGCTCCTTGAGGATGCACGCGAGCACGGGCAGCGCCGTCACCGAGAGCGCGGCGCCGACGAACACGCAGAGCGGGAGGAAGGCCGCCGCATGGCGAGGAGCCGGCGGGAGGGCGAGTTTTAGCAGCGGAACGAGGCCCGGCGCGGCGAGGAACGGTGGCACGATGCCCGCCGCGGCGACGGCCACGCTGCGCGGGCCCGCGCGGCGCACGGCGCGGAAGTCGAGCTCGAGGCCGACCAGGAGCAGGAAGAGCATTAGGCCGAGGCCGGACACGGTGTCGAGCGCCGCGGTGCTCCATGGCGGGAAGATGACGCGGCGGAAGGCGCCCCATCGACCCAGCGCCGACGGGCCCAGCAAGATGCCGCCCTGCACCAGGACGTGTCGTTGCCACCAATATAAGCAAGCACACTGATCATTTTTGTTGCCATGGTGACTCGTGATGCCATGCTCAACTCAACTCGAGAGGTCAATAGTACCGGCTTAGCGCCCGAGTTTTTCTGTAATTGTAAAATTCTTTCCACTTAGTAGAACGAAACGCAATCCTCTTGCGTATTCAAGAAAAAAAAACTCACGCATTCGAGAAAAAAAAAAACTCGAGAGGTCAACAGAATAATGCTAACAGTAATGGGAGTTAGTTTTTGACATGACCTGACTTGCACACCGTCGTCTGGTCTAGAAAATGATGAGTTGTACTACCTCTGTACCGCAAAGAACACAACTATAGGTTGCGTGTCACAAAAAGTGATTCACGTTTAATCAAGTTTGTAGTAAATAATATTCATAGTTATGTCTTTAAATTAATTTATTATAAGAATACATTTCATACTTAATCCGATGATATTTATTTGGTATCATAAATATGGATATTTTTTTATCTATAATTGGTCAAACATTAAAACGTGACACTATGTTAGAATTGTACTCTTCTGGGGACGGAGTTAGTAGGTTTTGGTCTAGGACGTACTCTTACACTTGCCGACGTAGGCTCCGTTCGTTTCGGTAAAAAAAAAAGCCGAAACACTGTTCCGACTAATTTGATATGAGAGAAAAATATTGTTCCGACTAAAAAAACTAAAAAAGATAGATTATAGAAAAAGCGAAGAGGGCCATTTGGTCAACACGAGCATACTAGATCCTCCTATAACGGAAGAGGAAAGCAAAAGGCATGCAAATACGGCTGGGGACATGTGGCGCGCAGCGAATGGTTCGAGATGTGGCCGTGTGGGTGTGGCTTATTATGAGCAGTTAGTTCTTCACTGCTTACAGATTTGTATCATTTTCAAAAGATTTCATGATTTCCCAGCGCATAAACCATCACTCCGTAAAACATTCGCACAGATTTATATCCATAAAAAAATGATCATTTATATGCTTTTGGTCGGATCATGCATGGGTACATACTGTACGTATATATGATGTATACAATATATTATAGCAAACCACAAAGCATGGGCGAGCCGATTTGAGTGGTTAATTATGTTTGTAGACGTGTCATCAAGCAGCCTTTGTAATAAAATATAAAAAAACAAACACCAGCTGTTGTGTTTATTACTTTGTATCTGTTTTTGCTATTGCGAGTGAGGTATTAGTTAAAAATCATGCTAGTAGTGAATTATCTCCGGTTCTCCGAAATAACACTACGCATATATAGAGAAATGAAATGAAACTGGAGGATACCAGAAGCTCGGCGACAACTTTAGGTTGGCGCAGTGGCCTGAGCGCGAGGGCAAGGCCCTGCGCGACGGCGAGTATGACGGCGATCTGCACGGCGAGGAGCGGCAGCGCGAAGTCGAGAGGATTCTCGCCCTGCCACACCCCGTCCGACGCCATCTTCACGTTCACCGTCGACGACGACGACGACGAGTTGGACACCAGCATTTTGTCAGTCTGATAACTAGTGCTGTGTGGTTGCAGCTAGCCGAGATGTATAGCTTTACCTAGCTAGCCAGCCAATGACTTGAGCTGCTGGGCATGCATGCATGATCGATACTACTGGGCCTAGATAGTTAGGGCTACGGATTTATAGGCGCGCGCGCTGATGCAACCTGGCTGGGAGGCTTTGCACCTGATGATACGTTTAGTGTTGAAATCTCGGTGGTGCCCTTCTCCATCATTTTTGGGGGATAAAAAGGTTTGACAGATTATGTCATTATGTGGAGAAATGTGGATACGAATTAATGACTTCCTGCGTCTTCCAGTTTAGTGGGCGATATTGAGGAATCTCTCGTGCCCCCCCCCCCCCCCCCCCCCCCCCCCGGTCCTCTTACCCATACACATCTTTTTTGTCTTTTTCTTTGGAAAACTAACAGGACAGGAGATCTAATCTACTCCCTATGTCTTAAAATAACAGAAAATTTGGGATTATGCATAGATACCAAGATTATAGCTAAAAGACCAAAGTACCCCCTATGAGAAGAAGAGAGGCAAAGATAGAGATATATTGGGAAAAGAGAAAGATGCATTGAGATGCTATAAGCAAGTATTTTTAGATAAAATTGAATCCTATAAGGCTATCTATTTTGGGATAGAGGGAGTGCAAGTATAAATTAATTAACCGAGAAAAGCCTCGAGCCCTCAACGACACCGTTAGCCTAAACGGTCATTTAGCTCGTTTAAACACCATGGAAACGCTAAACGGTGGTATGCCGTTTCCGTTTAATCGCTCGTTTAGCCCGTTTAATTAGCCGTGTAGCCCGATTCATTTAATGATCCATTTTGCCCGAATAATGGCTAAACGGTAGGTGACCGACTGTTTACCGTTTAGCATTGAGGATAACATTGTCAATGGACAAGTTTACACTAGTACAAATGGCAGTCACATGATGTTACAAAAGGATGGACTAAAGTTCTTTGCACCTGCGATTGTGAGCACCCAATTCCTCGTCTTATATATATCTTTGATCTTTGAGAATAGCGACATAAGAGGCTACTCTTTCTGATTGATAACCTGTGTATCCCTATCATTCCACAATTCCCATATGGCAAGGATGATCATGGACTTATACAAACAAGCAGCCTTCCCCTCTCCTAGAAACACTTGATCGGTTCTTCACTTCAAGTCCTTGGACTTTAAGCTACCTTGACACCTTTATTAGAACCGTGGTTATGGAGACATTTGATCATTGGTCATGTGTGGTGAAGATATCTACATCCATTCCAAAGGGAAGATCTTCAGATTTAGAAATTATTAGTTACAACATGAGCAATTTCAGCAAATTATCCATCATGGCTGGTCAATCAACACCAACCAAACAAATATAGCCAAAAATATTATTGCAAAGTTTTAACCCTTAAGAAGGGTGCTCAAAAGCTGGCAACTATTAATTTATTTGGTCTCAATGCTAATATTGAAAATGTCAAGAACACCATATCATTCCTGGAAGTCATAGAGGGATTTAGAGACTTGAGTATCATCGAATGGAATTTCAAAGAGTTTCTTAAGTAGAAACTTATTTCCCCGCTTAACCAGCAAAGAATCTATCAGAAACAAAGCAGAAAAATCAATATATAGGAACGAGCTCACCTTATAATCAATGGTTGTATCTGAAGGTGTCATATCCTCATCAAAAACTATTGCAATTGAATGATAAAGCTCTCAATGTGATATATGAAGATCTTGATCCCAAGGTTTTTGAGTCAATCAAAGACTTGGAGATGGCACATCATGTATGTAAGAGGCTTGGGGACTCATATGATGACACATCGGCGATAAAAGAATCCAAGCTATACATCTTCAAGGATAAGAATGCAAGTTCATGATGCTAGAAGATGAGAGTGTGCTTTTTTATAGGCTCTATATTCACTCCTCTAGCCATCTAGATCCTTTCACTGTGGACAGGAGCAGAAGCAAATGATAGAAAACCTCTAAAAGTTGCTTGGAAATGGTTTGCCTCCCAAAAACTAAGGTAGCGTTTGGTTACCATGGGATTCCAAGAATCCGGATAAAAAAAATCCTATAACCCTAGAATTTCATCCAAATAAGGTAGGATTCTAGTGGATTTTAACATACATGCACGTAATCCAATAAAACACATCGAAATTTTTTTACCATGGACTACCAACTCGTTGAAGGCTTGGCTAAAAAGATAGTCAATCTATTAGCTCTCCTGATGCACTAGAGCTAATTTTAGTTAATTTTTAACTAGCTAGCAATTAACTATTGTATCCAAACAGGCCTAAGGATTGCAACAGTGCATCATACCTACATAACTTTTCCTTTCTTCCCTTGTTCAATAATCGCTAGTACCTCATACCAATATAAGAATCATGCATTATGCACATCTCTGAGAGTAAGACAACGTTGACGCACAGCCACACAAATTGCAGGCACAAACTGAATGATACACACACATGCATAGCAGTAGCCAGTAGCAGAGATATAGGCGTGGGTGTATAATAACCTTTCAGATAGCTGAAGAGTGAAGACGAAAGTCAGAAACCTTTTGGCATACTGTTCATACATAGAGGCAGTGTCAGCTCAGGTGCTGGCGAATCATCTTACACCCCACTAACTAATGTTAGCCAGAGGTTGGTGAGTGGCGAGCCTACTAAAGTAGCTTTGATCGAGCCGACCGCAAAACTCCCGCGCCATCCACACAGGCAGCATGACATGTGGTAATAACTCAGCTAGCTCTCTCAAACGTTCCAGAACCCTAGCTAATAATCTTTACCCAGATCATGGTGGATACAAGTCTGAATGTTACATGTCTATTCCTGCACGTCAGTTGATCCTGTATGTATGTGTACGGCCGTGAATATTTTTGAGACAAATTAAAAATTATCCTATCCATGATTTTTTGTTCCATCGATTAGTCAATGCTGAAAAAGTGGACGCACAGCAGGAGATCCGCTATGTGCCGTCAACCACACTGGGTAGACGATGATGACTGATGAGGCCTTGGTTGGAACGGCCTCATTGGCACGGCTGCTTAGTGCGCTCTGCCTGCAACTTCCTGACCGCTGATTAGGGTTTTGTTTAATGCTATTGGTTTTAAAAGGCACGGGTAAATTTTTTTCCAGGAATCTATCACGCTGATTGTTAATTATTGGAAAATATGCATGAAGCAAGAGTAGAAAAGGTTGCCGCACTGATGCTTGCGTTGGGTTAGATGTCATGCTGTGTTAGAGGGGTTCAGTGGTCTGACTTGTCATTGCTGGATTGGACAGACTCCATGTTTGTAGGGTGCCACCTCAGTCCGACTTGTCACATAGCTACTGGGTAAAGGGAATGGATGCGTGTAGATTCAGGAATTAGGCTCTTCTTCCATACCTCAGCTCTCTCTCTCTCTCTCATAAATGAAAACTAGATTAAGAGCAACACAAGTTTCTTTTTTAAGATGGAATTGTTCCGATGTTACAGAGGGGTCGTTTGGTAGAACTCCATCTCTAGCCAGTCACAGCAGCTTCAGTAGTAGTTTCTTTAATGAAAGCTGTTTTTCTTTTGCTTTGTTAGAATAAACTACTATGTTTTTCTTATGTGAACATAGCAAGAAAAGACGACGCTGAAAGGCCCCCTGCTGTGTTACTATAGCCGTTGCAGGTGCAGGCGCCGCACGGCTCACCTGCAGCGCTGTAGCCATGCAGTGGCCGGCACAGAGTCAGTCCTGTATGTTATCTAGTTACTGTTACAGCATGTGGGCTGTACTAGGACTAGATAGATAGAGTTGTATAAATAGACTACCACGACAACTCATTAAAGAGAGTTTAGATTTGCCATCTCACAGACAAGGCTTCGGCCAACGCTGGTGTCTTGTATTGTCCGTGCATGTTCTGTTCTTCCTTCTTCTAGCTCCAGCCATAGTGTGTGGGACGGACAACGCTTGTTCATGGTCGGTACGGCTAGTGGGTGCTCGGCAAGACTGGTGAGTGGTTCACTCACCTGAGCCGGTGATCCTGTGGGCTAACAAGTGGTATCGGAGCCGTATAAGCGCCGTCGTCAGACTAACCGCTGGCGATGACGGGCGGTTCGGAGTTGGGCGACAGTAGTGGCACTGCTGTGGCTACCCAGCCACAACCGGATGTCGTTGTTCGCACGGTGCGGGAGGTCAGCGGCACCAGTTGGCCGACGCTGACTCGCACCAACTATGGAGAGTGATCGATGACCATGAAGGTCAAGCTCAGAGTCCGACGGCTCTGGAATGCTGTTGACAAGGGCACCGAAAATGAGGAAGATGACATGTCAGCATTGGAGGCTATCCTCGCTGCTGTACCGGTGGAGTACAGGGAGTCGTTGGGGGCGAAGAGCTCGGCTAAGGAGGCGTAGGAGGCTATTTCGGCGATGCGCATCGGTTCCGATCACGCAAAGAAGGCAACGGCCCAGCTTCTAAAGCAGGAGTACGCCCTCCTCAAGTTCAAGGATGGTGAAACGGTGGAGGACTTCTCCCTCCGCCTGCAGACGCTCATCAGCAAGCTGAAGAGCCATGGCGTCACCATCGACGAAGAGGAGACGGTCTCCAAGTACCTCCACTCCGTGCCGACAAAGTACATCCAGACCACTCTCTTCATAGAGACGATGCTGGACTTGTCCACCCTCACCATTGAGGATGTGATAGGCCGTCTGTGGGCGGTGGACGAGCGCTTGTAGCAGGCGACAGCAACGAAGGACAGCGGGAAACTCCTACTGACGGAAGAGGAGTGGGCTGCTTGGAGGAACTCCAGGAAGGCAACCTCCTCCAGCCGCAGTGGCGATGGCAAGCACCGCGGTAAGGCTTCTTTGGAGAAGAAGCAGGTCGACCCCAACGCCTGTCGGCGTTGCGAGAAGATGGGCCATTGGGCATGGGAGTGCCTAAATCGCAAGTAGGAGAAGAAGGCTCAGGCTCATCTGGCGCAAGCCGATGATGAGGATGAGGCCACTATCCTAATGGCGATGTTCTGTGCACTGCATGACGTCGAGGCCGAGGAGAGGGAAGAGGCAACGACGATGGAAGGACCTGGGAAGGCCCTGAAGATCGTCAACCTCGACGAACCATGCATCCAAATTCACCTCAGACGTGTGGACGCCGACCAGGAGCAGCGGTGGTATCTGGACTCTGGTGCCAGTAACCACATGACGGGCTCTAAGGCTTCCTTCTCCGAGCTCGACGACGATGTTACTGGTATGGTGAAGTTTGGTGACGGCTCAAGGGTGGCTATCCAAGGGCGTGGCACCATCATCTTCAGGTGCCAGAACGGGGAGCACCGCATGCTAACAGATGTATATTACATCCTGCAGTTGTGTTTAAGCATCATCAGCATTGGTCAGCTGGATGAGCGCGGTAGCGAGGTACTGATCAAGGATGGAGTCCTTAGGATCAGGGACCGGGAACAACTTCTTGCCAAGGTGAAGAGGTCCCTAAACCGGTTGTACCTGCTCGACCTGAAGGTAGAGCAACCGGTGTGCCTGGCGGCAAGGCACTCCGAGGAACCATGGATGTGGCATGCCCGGTTCGGACATCTCAGCTTCGACGCGCTTGGTCGGCTAGAGAAGATGGTCCGAGGGCTACCCCACATCAAGCACGGAGGCGAGCTATGTGACAGCTGCCTGACCGGGAAGCAGAGGAGGCTACCTTTCCCAAAGGCGGCCAAGTATCACGCGAAGGAAGCTCTTGAGCTCGTCCACGGCGACCTCTGTGGGCCAATCACACCTGCTACAAACAGTGGTCGGCAGTACTTCCTCTTGCTCGTGGATGATTGCAGTCGCTACATGTGGCTACAATTCCTGATGAGCAAGGATGAAGCGGCGGCGATGATCAAGAAGTTCAAGACGCGTGCGGAGGCCGAGAGCGGCAAGAAGCTCCGCATGCTGAGGACTGATCGTGGCGGCGAATTCACTTCGGTGGAGTTCACTGCGTACTACACGGATCAGGGTGTGGCATGACACCACACCGTGTCATACTTGCCACAATAGAATGGCATGGTGGAGAGGCGGAACCAGACAGTGGTCGGCATGGCCTGATCCATGATGAAGGCCAAAGACATGCCGGCAAGGTTCTAGGGTGAGGCAGTGACCATGGCGGTGTTCATCCTCAACCACGCTCCAACTAAGGCCCTAACAGGCAAGACGCCGTTCGAAGCTTGGTATGGGCGCAAGCCATGCATGTCCTTCCTCCGGACATTCGGCTGCATCGGCCACGTCAGGAAGCCAAAGCCGAACCTCACCAAGCTGGAGGACAGGAGCACACCGATGGTGTTCCTAGGATATGCAGAGGGTACCAAGGACCGGCTCTATGACCCACGCGGAGACAAGGTGCTTATCTTGCGCGACGTTGTGTTCGACGAGGAGGCGGCTTAGGACTGGAGCAGTCCGAGCAAGGGGGAAGCTAGCGGCTTCACCAGCACCTTCGTCGTCGAGCACTTGGTCATCCACGGTGGTGGAGACGCTGGGGAAGAGGTGCCGAGCACTCCAGGAGGAGTGTTGAGCACTCTGGCGGTAGAACTAAGCACTCCTGGGGCAGTGTCAAGCACTTCGGAAGGGATGCCGAGCACTCTGAGAGGAGGGCTGAGCACTCTTGGAGGGATGCCAAGCACGCCAAGAGTGGTGCCAGGAGGTTCTGTAGTGGTGGCGACCACTCCAGGACGGGTGTCGAGCACTCTCGTGGTGGAGCCAAGACGTCTTGTAGTGGTGCCGACCACTCCAAGACTGAGGCTGGACACTCCTACAGTGTGGCTGAACACTACAGGAGTTATGACGAGCAGTCTAGAAGTAGTGCCAAGCACTCAAGGTGCTATGCTAAGCACTCCGGCGGAATAGGGAACTCCATCGACGTCGATCGAGTTCGCCTCACCTCCAAGTGACATCACTGAGTTCGTGGATGCCTTCCACGAAGGTGAGGAGGTGCGGTTCCGTAGGCTGGATGACTTTGTTGGCGGCACAGGTCCCTTAGGTCTAGCGGGCAGGCTGCTCAATGACACAGAGCTACTACTCGTCAGTGCAGAGGAACCACCCACGTTCGTGCTAGCCGAGCGCGACGGAAACTGGCGACGGGCGATGCTGGAGGAGATGAAGGCGATCGAGGAAAATGAGACTTGGTAGCTCATCGATCCACCTCCAGGATGCCATCCGATCAGCCTAAAGTGGGTGTACAAGGTCAAGTGGGACGAGCTCGGCGCCATTATCAAGCAAAAAGCACGCCTCATCGCCTGGGGCTTTGTTCAGCGCGAGGGCATAGACTTCGAGGAGGTCTTTGTGCCAGTAGCGTGCATGGAGTCGATCCGTTTGTTACTTGCCATAGCAGCAGCAAAGGACTGGCGCGTCCATCACTTGGACGTTAAATCGGCCTTCCTCAACGGCGAACTGGCGGAAACAGTCTTCGTCAGGCAACCCTTAGGTTTCGTCGTCAAGGGAGAGGAGCATAGGGTGCTTCGACTACGCAAGGCGCTCTACAAGCTGTGGTAGGCCCCCCGAGCATGGAACGCCAAGCTTGACGCCATGCTGGACGAGCTTGGGTTTCAAAGATGCACAACCGAGCACGCGCTCTACACACGGCAACGGGGGAAGGAGGAGCTCGTCGGCGGCGTGTATGTGGGTGACTTAATCATCACCGGCGTGGCACGGAGGATATCAATAGCTTCAAGCATGAGATGGTAGCTTGTTTTCAAATGAGCGATCTCGATGCACTCTCATACTACCTCGGCATCAAGGTGAGATAGGGGAAGGAGGAACTCACGCTCGGTCAGAGTGCCTATGCCTCCAAGCTATTGGAGAGGAGCGGCATGGCTTAGTGCAAGCCATGTGTGACTCTGATGGAGGAGCGGCTGAAGCTGACGAAGGCCAGCACCATGATGAAGGTGGATGTGACACTCTACTGGAGCATCATCAGCGATCTGTGCTACCTAGTCCACACGAGGCCGGACATTGCGTTCGTTGTGGGCTACGTCAGTCACTTCATGGAGGATCCTAGAGAGGATCACTAGGCTATAGTGAAGTGGCTACTACGCTACATCAAGGGGATGATGGATCATGGGATCATCTTCCCAAAGACCGACGAGAGTAGGCTACAGCTCACTGTGTTCAGCGATGCAGACATGGCGGGGGACATCGATGGACGATGGAGCACCTCTGGCGTGCTCGTCTTCCTCGGGTTGGCCCCAATTTCAGACTATCGCTAAAACATAAGGTGATGGCGCTATCTACGTGCGAGATAGAGTACGTAGCAGCGGCCATAGTGGCATTCCAAGTTGTGTAGCTACGTCGGCTGCTAGGCGAGCTGATCGGCATGGAAGCTCACCCACCAGCACTAATGGGGGACAACCAGCCCGCCATCGCCCTCGCAAAGAATCTGGTTCTGCATGACCGGAGCAAACACATCAATGTGAAGTTCTACTTCCTCAGGGACTGTGTCGATGGAGGGCAGATCGTCATCGAGTTCGTCGAAACTGGTTGGCAACTCGCGGACGTCCTCACCAAGCCGCTCGGACGTCTTTGACTCATAGAGCTGAAGGAGATGATCGGCATGGAGGGGGTATAAGGGATAGCAGTAGGTTTAGGGGAAGATTGTTAGAATAAACTACTATTTTCCTTGTGTGAACATAGCAAGGGAAGGCGGCGCCGAAAGGCCCCCTACTGTGTTACTATAGGCGCTGCAGGTGCAGGCGTTGCACGGCTCACCTGCAGCACTGTAGCCATGCAGTGGTCGGCGTAGAGTCAGTCCTGTATGTTATCTAGTTACTATTACGGCATATGGGTTGTACTAGGACTAGATAGATAGAGTTGTATAAATAGACTACCACGGCAACTCAGTAAAGAGAGTTCAGATTTGCCATCTCACAGACAGGGCTTCGGCCAACGCTGGTGTCTTGTATTATCCGTGCATGCTCTGTTCTCCCTTCTTCTTCTAGCTCCAGCCATAGTGTGTGGGATGGACAACGCTTGTTCGTGGTCCGCACGGCTAGTGGGTGCTCGACAACACTAGCGTGTGCTCGGCAAGACTGGTGAGTGGTTCACTCACCTGAGCCGGTGATCCTATGGGCCAACATGCTTTAGCTTCTATAGTTAGAAAATATTTGGTGTGAAAAATGGTTGCCATCGGGCAAAACAAGAAGTCTTATGCTCTTAGTATTGCTGCTATATGTTGGGCAATTTGGAAAGCCTAGAATAAAGCATGTTTTGAGGGCAAGTTGATCCAAAATCCTGTTGAAATCTTATGTCATGCGTGTGCTCTTATGCGGTTCTGGGCAGGTTTGTATGCCGGTGAAGAGAAGGAGGTTATGATCGATGGAGTTAGTGCTATGTTGAAGATCGCTATGGAGTTGCTCACTAAGCCAAGTAAGAGGACTTGAACTGCCAAACTGATTCAGTAAGCGGACCTGGAAGGCAAAGATGATTAGGAGACCCCAAGTGAAGCCATAGAGGGCAATGTCTTTTCGTCGTTGGTTGTCCTATGCCCCATTTTGTATCTGGGTTGGCTTTTATCCGTAGCCAATGTTTTCTATTGGAAGGTTATTACGCTCTAGCTCGTCCAAGCGTTTCTTTTGCTTTCTAAACAACCTAAACTGTTTTATTTCCGTTGGTAATGGAAATGGAGATGGACTCGATTCAAAAAAAGGAAAATATTTCGTAAAACAACTTCTCTTAGTTGTTGAAAATGGTGAAATATCTATACAATGTCCTTTTTTCCTTATTCTTCTCTCTCTCTCTCTCTCTCTTCTTCCTTCGTTTTTTCTTCCTTACTTTATTCTTCTTCACTCTCCACCTTATAGTGCCCTCCACCTACACGCCTAGGGTCTGGGGAAATGGCCAATACAACCCTTATCATGAACTATCCTCAATGAGATCACCTTGGAGGCACTAGCTAGTGATCCAAGGAATCTATGGCCGTCAGCTACGGGGTGGTGGTTTGTCCTATGTCCCATTTTGTATCTGGGTTGGCTTTTATCCGTAGCCAATGTTTTTCTATGGTTATTACACTCTAGCTCGTCTAAGTGTTTCTTTTGCTTTCTAAACAACCTAAACTGTTGTATTTCCATTGATTTGGTAATGGAAATGGAGATGGCCTCAATTCAAAAAAAAGAAAAATATTTCATAAAACAACTTCTCTTAGTTGTTGAAAATGGTGAAATATCTATACAATATCCTTCTGTTTTTCCCTCTTCTTCTTCTTCTTCTTCTTCTTCTTCTCTCTCTTTCTTTCTTTTTCTTCCTTCATTTTTTCTTCCTTACTTTATTCCTCTTCACTCTCCACCTTATAGTGCCCTCCACCTACACATCTGGGATCTAGGGAAATGGCCACTACAACCCTTATCATGAACTGTCCTCAATGAGATCACCTTGGGGGCACTAGCTAGTGATCCAAGGAAGCTAATGGCCATCAGCTATGGGGTGGTGGTGCCTCAAGGAGCGAGAAAACGATCGGGCGAGGAGGATCTTATCGGCGACGTTGGCAACAACAAGTGCTGAAGTGAGAGGGAGGCATAGCAGAAGAATCAAATGTCATGAGAGGGCCTCGGAGGCATGCACGATTGGTCAGAGCAATGCCATTGATCATCACTAGCTATGTAGCACGCGCAAACATGAGCGAGCATGCACAACAAAGCGCTCGACATGCCAGTCACATCTCAAGGCGAATCTAGGGGTTGTTTTCTTGTGATTTTATGTAATGTATTGTTTCTGTAATATTGTCCTCCAAAACTGTATAGGGATTATTAGACGATTTACATAGTTCAAATGTTAACTAGATGGCGAAACTCATTGCTTTGGAGGGTTAAGTATACTTATTTATTATTGATGTTAATGGATGTATGTCAATCCACGATCTGGTCACAATAATAAACTTATGTATTATTGTTTTAAGTAGGTCTCTATATTTATCCTCGTCTCTGGATTCCGTTAGCAGCAGATTCGCACAATGTGTGTTCATCTATTGTTCTCTGTTTTAGACCTAATTAGAAGTCGAAGAAAAATATAAAGTTCATACAGGTGTTGTAGAGGGTCTTCAGATCTTTCCAGGGATGTAAAGTAGGCCTCCATTGGGTTTAAGAAAAGAGTGTTATGCCTATTTAAATTTGAATGATCTTTCAGTCTTGAAATTATGAGCGACACCCATTCAATTGCAGATGTACTAGAAAGTCATAGTGCTTTTCACAACCGTTCCAGAATGGTAAATTTCATCTTTATAGGGTTTAAGTAACTACAAATATAAAATGTTCAGTGAAGATGTTGCACAATGCCTGACAGATTGTTAGTCTGAACTTCTAACCAAGATTAGATCATCCAAATGATTTTTTTTGGAGGTCCCAATGACTTAGAGAGTTGTGGATAATGGACTTATCTATTCATATAGAAATCTTGGAATTTTTGGATAAAGGAAATAGGAGTTAGTACAGTTTTAATTAGTACTTCTCTGTCAGTTCTAGACAGTACATTTTCAAGGACATTTTAGGACACCTTAATGATCTAATGGTATCTTCATATGCTAGTGAAGTTCTAGATATTTTCATGAAGTTTCTAGAATGGTATATTTTACCTCTTCTACTGTTGTATTTTAAGAGATACAAAAAAGATAAGGATCAACACTGCTGTCTTCGACTGAAGTTTGTGCATAGTTGTTTAAACGATGAGGTTTGGGTGTAGGAGTGTTTTTCTTGTTGTTTGTATTCCCTTATGTGGTTGTGTTGGTGCTGAGTTTTGCTTGTTATCAGGTTGTGTGCCTCCGCATCTTGCTTAGCTCTTTTGCTTGATATCGGTGAAGGCAAGTAAACATAGCGATGTGGTCTACACGTTTTAACCTTGTTACTTGAATTGCCTACAATAAATTCAGTACCTCACACTAGCCAGTTAATCTGATATTAAATCTTATGTATTGCATTTTTGTATTTGCATTCTCCCATTGATCTACATTTGAAGAAACTGTAGCCGAATTGGTGAGGTAAGTACCGGTACAACAACACAGATTGACTGAGCAATGTGGTTGTAGCCCATACTTTCTTTGCTGGGATGTGTGCGTAGAAGTAAAGTCAAGCATTACATTGCATCTTGCATACTATTTATGAAGTATATTTTTCTTAAAGCAACGGTTCCTTTTAATTAATGACTTGCTATGATATCCGTTTTATGTCTTTGATATCTAAATTGATGTTTAATCAAAGTGTGATTTGAATGACTTGGTTAAGGCATCCTCATACATTTTTTCTTCCGAGGTACTTGAGCTTGGAGGGCGTCTTGTGGAATGGGAGTAGCAGCACATGTACACGTCTCATGTTATACATATTTTGGGCACATGTGTTGTAGTAATAATGTTTAGAATGCTAAAGTCTTGTTTGTTGTTTCCAGATACTCGGCATGTTCGCTGGTTGGTTTCTAGGCTGGTTTGGGCTGGCTGGTGCTGGTTTGTTGTGAGAGAAAAATAATGTTGGTTGGCTGGTTTGGGCTGGCTGAAACCAACAAGCGAACAGGCTGACTATGATAATAATATTGTTCATGCTGCGTTTTTGCTTCTAATGTTTGTTTAGAAGTTGTAGCATAGTGTGGTAATGCTCCAAAACCTATTTGTTGTTGTTGTTGTTTTTCTAGGGTGTTACACAACTAACGGTGACAAGTATGCATTAAAGAGTAGAGCTAAAAATAACAATGCATCTTTGTGGAACTTTCTAGAGAATAGAGATGGTATTCATTAACCTTAGTCTCCATAATCCTCAATTTACTTCATCGAAGGGCTCCCTTACTAGCAAATTGAATGTTGAATCTCACTTATGCTTATCTTGGGAAATGTATGTAATGCAAACATTTAAAATTCATTTGTGCTTAAATAATATTTCTGTTCATGAGATTTATAATCTTGTTTTGTATGATTGAAGGTATCTTTGAATAATGGTTGATTTATCTATCGAGCGAGCCAGCTATAGGCCCACCAGCCATCACCAGGTTTGGATATGCAAGCTTCGTGCTAGCCAGTCCATGACCCTCCTCGGCAAGTCAATAATCTTTTTCCTCTTCAAGGAAGAAGTGTCAAAGTTTGTTATCTAAGTACATATTCTCGTAGTACCTTACAGTAGTGAATACCCTATCTTGTTAGAAGGAGATTTTTGCTATTAGATACCCTCAAACCTTGTCAATCAGGATTTGAGTTGCTTCTTTGTAGGCGGATACTAAACTCACTCTTTGTAGGTATCTTTGAAAATTGTAAATATCAAGAGGCTGTTAAATCAGGTAGAGAAGAATCAAGCAAATGGACATTGATTCTAACCGAGGGAGATTCGACCACATAATTTGTTGAGTGTGATGTTACCATCATTTAATTCCTGTGTGTTTTTAGAAAATGTTAGTGTTTCTTGTAGAGATGTGGATTTTCTTATCACGAGCACAATTATTATGGCATATTATGTCTCAAGGGCAATCTGCCAAATGCTCTAACAACAGGCGTTGAAATATTTCAATACAAAAATCTTGTCGATGCACTTGGACTTAGATCTTGGAGTATAATACAGTAACACTAAATTTTAACATATGACCACCTAATGCTGATGATGGATTAGGTTAGGGTTGTCCTATAAATGCATTAACTTTAAATTACATTTGTTGTTTTTATCTGATATTTGTACACATGAATATATGATGATGATGGATCACATATTAAAGGACTTATAATCAATTTCTACGCGAGATATTGGCCATGTTTAATTAAGATTAATAGTTTCTTATCTCACTATTACTCCAGTGATAAAGGTATGCTACTATTTAATCACCTTCAGTTAATTGAAGTCTTGTGAAATTTATAGTTTTTATCTTTTGTTGTCCACAAGCAACATTGCCTTTTTTTTAGGAAACAACTTATAGGGAAACATTCGATTTCTATTCACCACTTGTTGGTGTAGAAAGTAACCAACATGAAAATATTTATAGTTTTGCTGTACGTTGTGATCGGAGGTGGCCTAGCACTCAATGACAAATGGTTTATACTGGTTCAGGCAACGTGCCCTACGTCCAGTTTGAGTCGGTGGGTGACTTTATTCCTGAGCCTAGGTGCTCGAAGTTTGCAGTGGGGATACAAACGAGAAGGAGAAAGATGAGGGTACAAGGGGTCCGGTTAGACTCTGGTCTGAAGGGCCGAGAGTGACGGGAGCCCCACTATGTGCTAAGTGTTCGAGCGTGTGCTCAGTATAACTTTAGAGCATCTAAAGTTACAGAGGGTGAATCAATGTAGGTGAACTTGATCGATCCAATGAACTTATCTGTTGGGAGAGAGCGCATCCCCTTTTATAGATAAAGGGGATGGCCTTACAAGTGAGAGGGCTAGAGTACGTATGCTACTAAGTCTTGTTGCCCACACCGGTGGTTACAGGATGATGGTAGGCACCCACAATACTATTGAATGTCAGATGCATGTGGGAGGTTGTATTGTCTTCTTCAGGTATGGCAGATGTCAGTGCCTGCCATACTGTTGATGTCGAGAGGCATACAGGGGGTTTTACCATGTTCATCTGGTACGGTAAATGTCGGCACCCACAACACTGTTGATGCCTTAGAGGCACATGGGGGGAGCCTTACCGTACTTATCTGGTACAGGGGGTTTTAGGATGATGAAGATTCGAAGAAAGAAGGCTTCTCATTGATGGCAATGCTTGCAAGAACCTTTTTCTTGGTGGTCTTGACATCATCACTATCATCATCATCATCACTTGATGAAGCATCGCTATCCCAAGTGACCACATATGATCCACCCTTCTTCTTTTTGAAGGCCATCTTGTCCTTCTTCTCTTTCTTTTCCATCTTGTCCTTCTTCTTATTCTTCTTGTTGTCATCATCATTGTCGCTATTGTATGGATATTGAGCAACAAGATGATCTCTGCTTCCACACTTGAAGCATCTTCTTGACTCTTCTTTGTTCTTGGATGAAGACTTCTTTCTCCTAGCACGATAGCCCTTCTTCACCATGAACTTGCCAAATCTCTTGACAAAGAGAGCCATCTTCTCATCATCATCATCATCCCATGAATCATCATCTTCACTTGATGTTTCTTGCTTAGCTTTGCCCTTGGATGATGTGGCTTTGAATGCCATGCTCTTCTTCTTGTCACCCTTCTTCTCATCTTTCTTCTCCTTCTTTTCTTCCTTCTCATCATCATCTCTATATGTATCATCGGTCATTATATCCCCCAATACTTGGTTTGGTGTCATGGTGTCCAAACCGCTTCTCACTAGAATGGTGACCAATGTACCAAATCTTGAAGGCAAACATCTTAAGAACTTATGTGAGAAGTCCTTGTCCTTCACCTCTTCACCAAGTGCTTTAAGATCATTGACAAGCACTTGAAGCCTATGGAACATCTCCAGCACACTCTCATCCTCCTTCATCTTGAAGCTTGCAAACTTCTCTTTGAGGATGTATGTCGTTGCACCCTTCATGGCTTTAGTGCCCTCAAATGATTCTTCTAACTTCTTCCATGCCTCATGAGCCATCTCAATATTCTTGATTTGCTCAAATGTTCTTTCATCAATTGCATCATGAATAGCACTTAGAGCAATGTCATTGTTTTGGAGAAGCACTTCTTCGGCCACAGTGGGATTCTCTGGATCTTCAATCTCAATTTTGGTTTCTACCACCTTCCACACTCTTCTATTGATTGACTTGATATATGTGGTCACCTTTGACTTCCAATATGGATAATTTGATCCATCAAATTGGGGTGGCTTCTTGATGTTGTTGATTTGAGCCATTTTTACACTGAAGGTTGTTAAGCCTCAAATCACGGTGACCTCGGCTCTGATACCACTTGAAAGGTCCTAATGGCTAGAGGGGGGTGAATAGCCTAATAAAAATTTCTATAACAACACTTAACAAAATGGTTAGACAATTATGAGGCGAAGCAAGTGTTGTGCTAGCCTACTCAAAAAGCAAGCCACCTACCACAATTCTAGTTTAGATAGTATCTATTCACACAATAGCTATGACACTACCCTATGTTAGTGTGCTCTCAAAGGCTAACTAAAGAGCCACACCAACCAACCAAGCAAGCTCTCACAACTAGCTACACTAAAGAGCTTGACAACTAGTTTGTGGTAATGTAAAGAGAGTGATCAAGAAGGTTATACCGCCGTGTAGATGAAGGAACCAATCAATCACAAGGATGAATAATAATGAAGACCAATCACCTTGGAATCAATGATGAACACAATGATTTCTTACCGAGGTTCACTTGCTTGCCGGCAAGCTAGTCCTCGTTGTGGCGATTCACTCACTTGGAGGTTCACGCGCTAATTGGCTTCACACACCAAATCCTCAATAGGGTGCTGCACAACCAATACAAGATGAGGATCACACAAGCCATGAGCAATCCACTAGAGTACCTTTTGGCTCACCATCAGGGAAAGGTCAAGAACTCCTCATAATCACCACGATCGGAGCCGGAGATAATCACCAACCTCCGCTCGATGATCCTCGCTGCTCCAAGCCGTCTAGGTGGTGGCAACCACCAAGAGTAACAAGCAAATCCCACAGCGAAATACGATCACCAAGTGCCTCTAGATGCAATCACTCAAGCAATGCACTTGGATTCTCTCCCAATCTCACAAAGATGATGAATCAATGATGGAGTTGAGTGAGAGGGCTTTGGCTAAGCTCACAAGGTTGCTATGTCAATGCAAATGGCCAAGAGAGTGAGCTTGAACTGGCCATGGGGCTTAAATAGAAGCCCCCACAAAATAGAGCCATTGTACCCCTTCACTGGGCACAACACGGGCTGACCGGACGCTCCGGTCATGTTGACCGGATGCTGGTCCTCAGCGTCTGGTCGCTCGACGACAGCCACCTATCCCAATCTCAATGGTCACTTGAGTTGACCGGACACAGCACACAATACTGACTGGATGCCGAGCCACCAGCGTCCGATCGTTTCTAGTAAGGTTACAGAAACACCTTTTGCCCACTGGACGCGTCCGGTCATGCATGACCGGACCCTGCCAGCGTCCGATCAGAGACCCTAGCCTTTGTGTGCTGCCCGACAACAAGATCGGACACACCTCGCCAGCGTTCGGTCGTTCAAGACCCAGCGTCCGGTCGTTTGACCAACGCCAGCATCTCTACTGGTACAACTGACCGGACGCGCTGGTTTCACTGGAACCAGCGTTCGGTCACCTTGAGACTAGCAAGACTAACTCCTCTTCGCCTCTAACTTCATCACCCTTGCTCAAATGTGCCAACCACCAAGTGTATCACCTTATGCACATGTGTTGGCATATTTTCACAAACATTTTCAAGGGTGTTAGCATTCCACTAGATCCTAAATGCATATGCAATGAGTTAGAGCATCTAGTGGCACTTTGATAACCGTATTTCGATACGAGTTTCACCCCTCTTAATAGTATGGCTATCAAACCTAAATGTGATCACACTCTCTAAGTGTCTTGATCACCAAAACAAAACAGCTCCTATGGTTTATACCTTTGCCTTGAGCTTTTTGTTTTTCTCTTTCTTCTTTCCAAGTCCAAGCACTTGATCATCACCATGGCATCATCATTGTCATGCTATGATCTTCATTTGCTTCACCACTCGGAGTGTGCTACCTATCTCATTATCACTTGATAAACTAGGTTAGCACTTTGGGTTTCATCAATTCACCAAAATCAAACTAGAGCTTTCACCAGTCCATGAGGGACCCCGGGTTTATGAACCCGACAGGAGCCCCTGAGCCCCCAGGCGATTTGGGTAGAATCGTCTGGGGGATTTTTGTCTCGATGGCGGGTGCGCGCGAGTGCACCCACGGGTGTAGTCCCCGAGCCCCCGGGTGATTCAGGCAGACTCGCCTAGGGGGTTTTTGTGTTGCCAGCGAGGAAAGTTTTTGTTTTGTCAGCGGGTGCGTGCGAGCGCACCCGCAGTTGTAGCCCCCGGACGATTTGGGCAGAATCGTCTGGGGGGTTTGTTAGCGGGCGTGTGTGCGTGCATTTTAGTCAAAATAGATTCGTCAACCAAGGTGCCGTGCATAGCCAAGGCGGTTAGTTTAGGGATCGGATGAGATGGAGCTCGCGGATCCTAGCGTTGATGCAGCCCGCACTACCGAGGCAGTTAGTTTAGGGATCGGGTGAGACAGAGCTTGTGGATCCTGGTGTTGGTGCAGCCCACGCAACCAAGGCAGTTAGTTTAGGGATCAAGCGAGACAAAGCTCATAGATCCTGGCGTCGGTGCAGCTCGCGCAACCGAGGCAGTTAGTTTAGGGATCGGGTGAGACAGAGCTCATAGATCCTGGCGTCGGTGCAGCCCATGTAGCCGAGGTAGTTAGTTTAGGGATCGAGCGAGATGGAGCTCATGGATCCTGGTGTCGGTGCAGTCCGAGTAGCCAAGGCAGTTAGGCAGTTAGTTTTGGGATCGGTGGATCCTGGCATCGGTGTAGCCCGTGCAGCCAAGGTAGTTAGTTTTCGGTGTCTTGAGCCCTTGAGCCCTGTTTAGGCTTGGTAGGGGTCGGTATGAGTTTTGTGCGTTACCTCGTCCCTGGTTTCTCACAACCAGAGGGGCTGAGCTTTGTCGCTTGCCTTGATTGCTCAGGCTCGAGTGACGCGCTCGGTAAGCTCGCTAACGGGTATGATCGAGTGGAATTCAGGTCCGTCATTCGTAACGGGGTCGGCATAGCCCTCTTGTGACATTCCACTGCTCCTTTACCTGCAACCCAGCAGATGCCTGGGTCGTTCTAGAGACCGACCCGAGTGGCCCACTGGCCTCCCCTCGATGGAGATTCTGTGGGTTTGGTAGAGGTTTAGGATCGAACGAGAAGGTTGAGATGACCCTGTCCGCTTCAGGGCAGACTGGGCTAGGGCCACATGGGGCTCATCTGCATTTTCTCCCCTAGCTCTGTTTGACGCAAGGCGGCCTTGAGCCCTTCATGGGTAGGCCTTCGAACCCCGGTCGGTTGTTGCTCATGTCGAATGAGGCAACTACCAATTTGTGACACAACATGGAGCGTTGTGATGCATTCAGTTGCATGTGCGATGCCTTTAGTTCCCGAGCCCTCGGGCGATTTGGGTAGAATCATCCGGGGGGCATGGGCGTATGGAATGAATGAGTTTATGGATGTATGAATGACTATAAAGAAATAGTGGGGGTCGGTAATGTTACCTTGATGACTCGAGTGACAGGGTTTGAAGAGCTCCAATCGAAAATATCTGACCGGGACCCGCGCTCGTCGTTTGTGACAGAGTCGGCATGGCCTACATGGGGTGTTCCTTTGCTCCTTGCATGTCTCTCGGTGTTTTTCTGTGCCATTCAATTGACTTAGGAAGCCCAATGGTCTCTCCTGGCAGAGATCTCGTTGTTTGAGTTTTTTCCAAGTCCCACCTAGGAAGGCGAAGAGCCGCCTACACGTGGTGTTGCTTTGGTTTTTGCGCCCGGTCGTGCGGTAATGGTGGGCCAACTCAAGCCACATTCCTTTTCTTTAAGTAGGAGAAGGGAGAGGGCTTTTGCCCTATTCCTTCGCCTAATCCACATATGCTATCTCTTCTCTTTCTTCCTTCTCACCAAGAGCATCTGAGTGTCGCGGCGGTTCCTAGGAGAGAAAAGGGAGAGAGCGAGGGAGAGGAGAAAATTCACAAATCCATTTGTGAACCCGGAGTGAAATATCAGGCTGGAGGTCATCCGTTGTGATGGAGATGGTGTTGGAGGCCTTCGCTAAGGAGGGGTTTCTACCATCGAAGGAGGTGGCGCACTGGATTGCTCCTGGGAGGGAGGATTTCCTGCAACCGCAGCCCGGCGAGGTGGTTTCCTTCCTTGCCTTCCACGAGTGTGGGCTAGGATACCCCGTGCACTGGTTCTTGCATGGGATCCTCAACGAGTGGGGTTTGGAGCTGTAGCACCTCAATCCGACTGGGGTGCTGCATATCGCTGGCTTCATCACCGTGTGCGAGGCCTTCCTTGGGATGGAGCCGCATGTGGACTTCTTTCGGTGGATGTTCTTTGGGCGAACTTTGTTGGTGGGGAATCCACCCGAGTCTGCGCCGGTGGGTGGCTTCACCCTATAGAAGAAACCGAGCGCAGGGGGCTCGTACCCTATGTATATCCCCTGTGATTCCAATCGGGGGTGGCACAGGGAATGGTTCTACATTAGGAACCCAACGAAGGCGCCGTTCCCTCCTTTTACCAGCAGGAGGCCAGAGAGGCTAGACAGCTGGTCATGGGGCCCCGCCATCCTACAGAATTATAAGGTGGAGATTATCGAGGCAGAGCTTAAGAAGCACGTGCGGCATGGCCTTGATGGGGTGCAGGTGTTCCACACCCTCTTTCGCCACCGGGTTGCTCTGTTGGTGGAGAGGACGTGACCGATGTGGAAGTACAGTGGCCCGATGGACCCCGACCGTGCGTTGTCGGAGGAGCTGCTGAACGACGAGGTCTGGAGTTGCCTTGACCGGGTGCTGCAGCTGAAGCCCAAGGAGAACGTCGATGGAAAGCCTAGACCTCTCAACTCCTTGGTGGTGTCCAAACTGGTACGCTCCCCTTTCTTTACTCTATGTTCTTTCCCCCTTTGTTCTCCTGTTTTTGATTGAGTTGCCTGTTTCATAGGGACTTGGAGTTTACAAGTCCTGGCCACACCTTCCGAAGGGGCTAGAGGACACGGCTTGGCAGGCCACCCAGAAGGAGGAGGCGGATGCTAGGAAGAAGAGGAAAGTCGAGGAGGCTCGTTGGAAGCATGAGAAGGAGAAGAAGATCACTCGGCGCATGTAGGCTAGGGAAAATAGGAGCGACGTCGAGTTAGAGCTCGAGTCGGAGGACCCCACAGAGGTGGGGGATGACATGATCTTCTCCAAGGAGGAGGAAAGCCAAGATGTCGTTGTGACCTCGGTAGAGCGTTGCGATCCTATGACTACGCCTGCTAGCAGCGAGTAGGAGGCAGAGAGGCGCGGTGATGTTCCCACGCCGAGGAAGCATGCCGTGAGCGCGGACACCGTCGGTGAATGGGAGGCAAAGCGGACGCAGTCACCACGCCCTTCTGAGGTGTCACCAACCTCGTCCCTGCCTGCCGTGGGTGTCGATAGGCTAGGCGGTCAAAGGAGCGGGTTCATACCCACGCATCGTCAGGGCTAGCGCCAGTGCATGACTCATAGCGGGAGGATGCCCCGCTAGCTGTTCCGGTCGACATGCCCTGAACCAAAGGTCATGGTGACTCATGGACTGGGCAGGAGCCGGTTGAGTTGACTCTACCCCCGGTTGAAGTGAGGGGGAGCGGGTCATAGCCTGGGAGCAGTCCTCGCCCTGTGGGCCCGTTGGGTTTCAGTGCCGTACCGCTTACATCCCGGTATGCCTTTCTTTGTCTCTTTTTGATCTTGCTGTTGAGTTTTTCGGAGTGTGACTGACCCATACCTTTTTGATAGCGGCCGGATGTTGTCAGGGCTGAGCATAGCCCTAACTCCCATGCAAGAGGATTGAAGGCCCACCTTGCAGTGTGCCATGGTGAGCGGTGGGTCCTTCCCTTCTAGGGTTGGTGCCCCCTAGGCCGGTCGCTAGTATGGTGGCAGCGGCGACGATGGTGTTGGCAGCGATCCCGGTGATGATGGCGGAGGCCACGTCGGAGGTGTCCCTTGCCTTCCCTCCCCTACTGGCTATGGTGAAAGAGGAGAGGGGGATCAGGCTCCTTGCCTCACCAGGCAAAGGACTACATGGCTCTCTATCTCGGTTAGCGCTGGAGGTGCTAGAGGGAGATGTGGCCGGGATAGAGCCAGAACACCAGTCGGTGGCCCATGAAACCGAGGTGGTGGAGATCCCCTCCGATGATGAAGCAGATGATGTGGTGGAGTTGTCGGCGCCATCATAGGAGCTGGCGGTGGTCTGGTCAGGGGCTAGGCCCTCCAGCAGGCTAGAGGAGACTAACCTAGAGTGGCCCTGTCCTTAGGACCTGACCAAGGTTCGTTTCATCCTTCGAGATTCATAGGAGTGTCAGCTCTAGGACATCCTTGGTGGGAGAGGACTCACCATGGAGTCTAATCTCGCCAAGCTATCGGTGAAGCTTGAGGACGCCTAGGAGCAGGTTAAGTCCATCCAGCAGTTGGTCAAGGTTAAGTCCATGCCATGACAGTGAGTTTCCCGCACTCGTCCCTGATCCCTTAGTCTTTCGTCGGTTGCCTCAACATGCTTGCTTCTCATTTTTGTAGGGTCTAGAGTCGATGTCGTGCCACAAGTCCTGTTTCCTCTGGATGGAGCATGCCCGGATGGATGAGCTTGAGCGTCAGCTGGAGTCCGCCCGCCGTGAGTCCTAGGACCGAGCGGTGGAGGTGACCAAGGTGCGGGCGGCAGAAGTGCTTGTGGCAGAACAGGTGACTACCGCCGAGCGAGGGCTTGAGGTGGCGAAGGCCCGCCAGGCGGAGATCGAGGCGGCACTGCAGAAGTCCCTGGCGGACACTGAGGCGGCGCTCTGAGGTACCCTAGAGACCTTGGAGGCGGAGACTGAGGCGGCACTGCAGAAGTACATTTTCTATTTTTTGTCATGTTGATTTCTTCCTTTAGCTTGCATTTGAGCTTGTCGCCCTTCTTCTAGAGCTAGGCAGAAAGGTGGAGTCGTTGGACCAGGGCCTGGAGATGGCCAAGGCGATGTTTTGGCCAGAATGCGGAGGCACTGGCCAAGTCCCTTGAAGAGCGACGTGCTCTCGAGGGGGAACTTGACCAGATCCGCAATGTTGCCCAGGTTGTCATCTCAGAGGTCTGCGGGTCGGCGCCAAGTACCAGCGCGCCCGCCATGTGGGTATAGGATGATGGTAGGCGCCCACAATACTGTTGAATGTCAGATGCATGTGGAAGGTTGTATTGTCTTCTTCAGGTATGGCAGATGTCGGTGCCTGCCATACTATTGATGCCAAGAGGCATACATGGGGTTTTACCATATTTGTCTGGTACGGTAAATGCCGGCGCGTACAACACTGTCGATGCCTCAGAGGCACATAGGGGGAGCCTTACCGTACTTGTCTGGTATGGGAGTTGATGGCGCCCATAACACTGTAGGGGAAAATGACGGTTCCTACAACACTACTTGGGTTCTGTCATGTCAGGGAGATCGTAGGGTACTGTCCTGCAGGTGTATAGGGTACGGTCCGCGGTATTATTGTTGACTTGAGTGCGCTGCTGAAAGTGGGTTTTGGATGATTGAATGACAACGTGATTAGAGGTCTAACCAGTTTGCTAAGTGTGGACAGGTAATAGGTTATCTCATAGGTACTTAATGAAAGCCAAAATGATGTGTTGTTGTATAAACAATCTAGTTCAAGCACAAGACAACAATGTAAATAGAATTCATACAAAGGCTTATTTATTGTGGGATTTTCATGTACTATGTGAAAGCAAGCTCGTAAGAATTAATTAATGAGACATGAGGGATTGTATATGGAATGGTCTCATATTTGAAGCTTGCTAAATTGAAATGAAAAATATAACAATACAAATAAATGGATGATTCAACATAAGATGTGACTTGATGGCTTGAGATGGTGAAGATAACAAGGAAAGGCTTCGAGGTACTAAGTAAGGGTGAAGGGCAAGCGACGGCTTGGTGGCCGAAGAACCTAGCTAGGGTGAAGAAGGAAGTACTTGCATTTAGTTGAGGTACTAATCAAGCTATGATGGTCATGTCTATGTGGAGGATTAAATCACTATTGGAGTGTTTGATGGAAGTGACTTGATACATTTGGGATTATTCAAATTTGATAAATGGAATCAAGTCACGTGCTCAAGATGGCTATGCTCAAGTGAAAAGATCAATATCAACATGTTGGCACCCTCACTTGATGAAGAGTGGAATACATGGCTTTGGTTGAAAGAGATCAACTCAAAAGGTTTAAATTCGTTATACTTTTAAATTTGAGTTAATAGGAATGCCGTACTATTAAGAGGGATGTATCATGTTGACAGATAATGTTTCATAAGTGCTCAAGCCAACCCATGTGAGTTTTTAGAGTGTTTGAGAGACAAAAGAGCTAACTGATTTTTGCTTGTCTGGCAAGATACCAGACGTGTTCGGTATTTGCCCAGCAATGACAATATTGTTGATCTCGGGTTGGTTCATCTAGAGTTCCGACGTGAGTCGGAAGTTTCGACGGTCGGGAGTTCTGGCAATGGTCAGGAGTTCCGATGTCTCGTGCTTAACTAACTTGGAGAATTCACTGTGGTGGTCATACCAGACGTGTCCGGTATGGACGGTCAGAAGCCAACGGCTAGTTTTCAAATGCCTTGAGGGTCGGGAGTTCCGATGGTCAAAAGTTCCGGCACGAGTCGGGAGTTCCGACACCTCACATACTTTAACTCAGTTACCTTAGTTTTCAAATGTGTTAAGGGTCGGGAGTTCCGACGTAGGTCGGGAGTTCCGATGTAAGTCGGGAGTTCCGATGGTCTAAAGTTCCGGCATTCATCGGGAGTTCTAACGCCTCACAATGTTACTGTAACTCAGTTACCGTTGGCACAGTGTAAGTCATACCGGGCGTGTTCGGTGTGCATGGCAACGGCTAGTTTTTCCAAGGGGGCTATAAATACCCCCAAACCTCCACCTTTGGAGGCTGCTGATTCTGCTGATACACATACACGTTTTTGAGCCTTGCCAACTCTCCTAAACCCTCTCTTAGTGAGTGTGTGATCCAAATCGCAAAATCCATTTGTGGGTTAAGAGAGAATTTGAAAAAGAGAGCAAGCCACCACTTGAGCACTTGTGCATATTGTCAATCTCATGATTTGCATTTGTTACTCTTGGACTCTTCGGTCCTAGACGGCTAGGTGTCATCGGAGAGCACCCGAGAGATTGTGGTGTGCCTTGGAAAGTTTGTAATGGTCGATTCCGCCGCCTCAGAATCAACTAGTGGAAGGAGGAAAAGGAGTTGGAAAAGACTCCGACTAGAGTGACCTTTGTGGTACCCTCTAGGGCCGACCTTCGCTGGGTCGCCCACAGCCTCCTCAATGGAGAGTAGGACTCGAACGAGTCCAAACTTCGGTAAAACAAATATCGTGTCTCAATTCGCATTTCATTTGATATTTGTGTTGCTCTTGCTCTTGTGCAGGTTATCTGTGTATATTGTCATATCTAGTAGGTACCTACAATTTGATTTGAAGTTAGAAATCAAAAGGAGCAAGTTTAGGGCTGTTCCACTAAAACTGTGTATATCGGACACGTCCGGTATTGATCACTGTGCCAGGCTGTTCTGCAGAACACGTGCATACCGGACATGTTCGGTATACCTACTAGACACGTCCGGTATTTCCTGCCTGTGCTGAATATATTCATTCTCTGTTCTAACTTTGTATTGCAGGGTTGCAACTTCTATATATATTCTTTATACCTTGTTTACTCTGTGGCTAACTTGTGAGGGGTGGTACTACTCTTAATTTGGAGTTTCCATTTTGGAAACTCCATTTACTAATCATTTCCGCATTTAAAGGTGTTAATTTTTAGAAATGCCTATTCACCCCCCCCCCTCTAGGTGGCATCCTAGGTCCTTTCAGCTGCCTTACTTTCTCCATCTGTTTTCTGGTCCTTATCGAGCGGGCGTCCCCGGTCGATTGGTCCCAGTCGACTCTGATTGCGTTAGTCGAAGAGGAGCTGTAAGCAGGGGTTCGACGCATTCCCGGTCGGAGAACCGGGTCAGAGTCAGAAGTGGTGTTTGGCCAGGCCTTCCGATCAGAGAGGTCATCCGGAGGAGGGCTAGAGACCGAAGCGAGCGCTCCGGTCGGAGAGGTAGGCCGGAGTCAGAAGCGGGCATCATTCTTTCTCGGCCAAGCCTTCTGGTCGGAAATTGGATCGTCCTTCTGGCCTATCGTCTAGGTATTTGGGCCGATCCATGAGTTGCGCGTTGCTCACAACGTTGTCCGTTGGGCCAAGCCTTTGTTGGGAAGCCGGTCCATGAGGGACCCTGGGTTTATGAACCCGACACCACTAGTGTAAAGTATTTTCATAGACAACAAATAGACAATTGTGCTCATTTGGATGATGTTAGAGCATCTCCATGAGGCTAGGTAAATCATTTTGTAAATGTAAATATGGCTATTATTAGCAAAAAATAGTCTCCAATAGCCTCTCCATCTCATTATCTAAATATAGCAGCGAGCTATTCCATGTTTTTCGCTCGGCATACAAAGCGAGCGAGGCTCGCTCGCCAAGTCCGCGTGAATCGCGGCAGCTGGGGCACTTCATGACATGCAGCACTCCGAACGGCTTGAGGGCACAACTAGCCGCATGCGAGGCGGGATGCGTGGATGGATGGCAGAAGATAGAGAGGTTGTTGTGGTGCGAACCAACAAATCCAGTTCATCTTTGTATACTTTATAATGAAAAATTGCAAAAATAACACTTAAAAGATTGACTCCTTGATTACGATGACACTCGGGTGGATGACAAGTGGGTCCATCTGTGTCTATGAATGTGGGTCCAGTGTCAAATCTATAAACGATCGATGTTTTGAGTCCCATTTTTGCAAATTGCCCCTTTATAATAAGCTCCGAACGGCTTGAGGGCACAACTTGCACCGTTGAGTTTGTCAATTCCTAGATTTGTTGGTTTACTCTTTTGGAGACCCTTATTGGGGTGATTATGTGTGTAAATATGTTATGTAAGCATCTGCATATACATCGTTTAAAATGAACCTTTCAGAAGATATAAAATGCATTCATTCATTTGTAACTTCTGGAGTTTAGACAAAGGGTGCTTTTGGTATGCAGGATTGTTGCTTGATTCATACATATCTCACGAACTTTGTTAAATTTTACACGTAAAATAAAAAAATAGAAAAAACTGTATTTCCAAACAGGGTCTAAGGAAATCGTGGCGAATAAGCATTTGAAATAAGTCCATCTTACCTCCTTCAGTCGTTCGATTTTCCTCCCTAATCTACAAAACCAGTTTTTAACCCCCTCAACTTTTGAAACTGTTCCAAGTTTTGATAGTTGTTTTACTGATGTGACGCCACATCAAAGAGGGTAAATGAAACTAAGTTCAAAGTTCAAGAGGTAAATTAGACTAATTTTTTAAACAAAATATCTAAAAAATATTTAAAAAATCAAAAAAATATTCAAATATATTTTTACATGAAAAATAATTCAAGTAAAAATCCTAAACCTGGTTTATTCTTGAAAATTCATAGAAAATTTATTTTAGCTTAGAAAATTGTGAACTTGTTTTAGTTTTTTTCTAAAATCACATGCTCTATGTTATGGTGCCTAGCTTGGAATTATTTGAATATTGATGGACTCGTTTTGGTGCTTATTTGCTAGTTGAAGCTCTCGTATATATCTATTATAATTAGTCAATATTGATCATCCAAACTACATAGAAGCGCTAGTAAAACATCTTTAGGACCGTAGTGGGACTGATCCTCTACCCTAGATAACATTTCAAAGTGGTTGTGCTAAACTGTGTGGCTGCATGCATCCTGTCACACATATGCATGCATGCATGCAACCTTTGTTTAATATATTGAGTTAAGTTTTACAAACTATTAAATTTAATTAAGTTTTAGTGCAATGAATTATGTACCATAACGTGGCAGGAAAATCTAGATGGTAGCATATGGGTCATGATATTTGTACAAATAGAATCAAGTGATATGGACAAGATATTTCAAGCTAGACACCATAGCATAGAGCATGATCTTAGAAAAAAAAATCTAAAACTAGTTTCATAATATTCCAAGTTAAAACAAATTTTCTATGATTTTTCTAAGATTAAACCAGGTTTTAGGATTTTAATTTTATTATTTTTTCATGAAAAAATATATTAGCATAATTTTTTTAAATGTTTCTAGTCCGAATTACTCCTCAAACTTTCGACTTAGTTCGACTTACCTCTTCTCACATTGCGCCACATCATCAAAACTGCTCAGAGTGTAAAAGTGAAGGTTTTCAAAAGTTGAGGGACTAAAAAACTGATTTTGTAGATAAGGAAAGAAAAAATCGGACAACCACGATAATTGAAGAAGGTAAATTGTATTTTTTTTCCTTCAAATTAAATCCATTCTAGTGTCCCCGGCCCATGGTTCCAGCCCAACTCTCCCTTCTCAGGTCTCAACTGAGTCGGCCGTGCCACCCTCTCGTCCTTGCCGGCCTACGCGCTTCAGCATATTGCGGCCCAGCTTTTACAGCTTCTGCTCCCTCCTCTTATGCCAGGGTCAGTGGGCCGGGCTTGCCAAGCCTATTGCTGCCAGAGTCACCCTCCGCATCTGACCCAGCGCACCCAGTCTCTTCACCCCGAAGGAAACTGATGATTCCACGCCCAGGCTGTTTAGTCTTCACAAAGTCAAGCAGGCTTTTCAACCTTCAGCAGCTGTTCTAGACGAATGCGATATTTTCCGTGCTCAGTCTCGGTGCAACTAGTACTTTGTAGAGTAGTCCGACAGAGTTGAGTTCCGGATTGAGATCCTCCGACCTCCGTGCAACAACAATGGAAGCCATCCACCTTGCCTATGTGCTCGTCTTCCTCTTGCCCGTCGTCTTCCTCCTCCGTCTCCGGCGCCGCGGGCCTCCAACAACGACGGCCCACTGCCCGCACCCCAACCCGGTCCTGGGCAACACCCTCGACTTCATCCGCAACCGCCGCCGCTTCTTCGACTGGTACACGGACCTGCTCCGCGCCGCGCCGTCGGGGGCCGCCATCGAGGCGTGGGGGCCCCTGGGCGCGGGCCACGCCGTCACCACCGCGAGCCCGGCCGACGTCGACCACCTCCTGCGCGCCGGCTTCGATGGGTACGCCAGGGGCGCGCTCTTCCGCGACGCCACCGCCGAGCTCATCGGCGACGGGCTCTTCGCCGCCGACGGCCGCCTCTGGAGCCTCCAGCGGAAGCTGGCGTCGCACGCCTTCTCGTCCCGCTCGCTCCGCCGGTTCACTGACGGCGTCCTCGACGTGCACCTGCGCCGCCGCTTCCTGCCGCTCCTGGACGCCGCGGCCGCGAGGGACGGCGGGGCCGTCGACCTGCAGGACGCGCTGCGCCGGTTCGGGTTCCGCACCATCTGCCACGTCGCGTTCGGCGTAGAGAGCGTGGACGGCGGCGACGACGACCCCGCGACGCAGGAGGCGCTCTTCGCGGCGTTTGACACGGCCGTCGCGATCTCCTTCCGGCGCGCGCTCACGCCGGCCACGTTCGTGCGGCGGCTCACCAAGCTCCTCGACGTTGGCAAGTCGCGCCGGCTCCGGGAGGCCGTCCATGTCATCGACGCCTACGCCATGTCCGTCGTCGAATCGAAGGCGGCGGCGTGTCACAGGAACGGCGTCGACGACGGGAGCGCGGACCTGCTGTCGCGGTTCATGGCGGCCATGGACGACGGCGGCGGCAGCGAGCTCGGCGCCATGTTCCCCACGCCAGCGGCCAAGCTCCGGTTCCTGCGGGACGTGGTCGTCACCTTCGTGCTCGCCGGGAAGGACACGACGTCGTCGGCGCTGACCTGGTTCTTCTGGCTGCTCGCAGCGAACCCGCGGTGCGAGCGGCGCGCGCACGAGGAGGCCGCGTCATTATCGTGCGATGACGACGGCGAGGTGAAGGGGATGCCCTACCTGCACGCCGCCATCACCGAGGCGATGCGGCTGTACCCGCCGGTGCCGTTCAACGGGCGGATCGCGGTGCGCGACGACGTGCTGCCGAGCGGCGCGGCGCTGCGAGCGGGCTGGTACGCCAACTACTCGGCGTATGCGATGGGCCGGATGGAGAAGCTGTGGGGCGAGGACTGCTTGGAGTTCGTGCCGGAGCGGTGGCTCGGCGAGCGCGGCGAGTTCGTGCCGGTCGACGCAGCGCGGTACCCGGTGTTCCACGCTGGGCCGCGGGTGTGCCTCGGCAAGGAGATGGCGTACGTGCAGATGAAGACGGTTGCCGCGGCCATACTCCAGAGGTTTAGGGTCGACGTGGTGGCGCCGGTGGCTAGCATGGAGGCGCCGCCGGCGTACGAGATGACGGCGACGATGAAGATGAAAGGAGGGCTGTTGGTGCGGCTCAGGAGGCGGGAAGAATAGTCCTGAGTCGTGACAGACTAGTGATGCTCACGTGAATTGTTTGGAAATAGACTGCGTAAAAGTCATCACACCACGCCATGTTAGCTTTGCTTATAAGCCATACTTTTTCAGCCAACCACCAGTATTTTTCTCACAATAAATCAGCCAACAGTACTTTCAGCCAAACGAACAGGGCAAAGTCTAATGTTTGAAATAGCCGGATGCAGTCACCGCTATAGCTGGATTTAGCCTCTGAAAAACCTGATGCTAAGGTAATCCACATTTAGCGCTAAATTATTCTTGCCGCTACTAGCTGGAAACCAGTTTAATCTAGGAAGTGTATGCAGTTGCAGTTATGAATATGAATTAATCGCAGCTCAAAGAGAGGAAAACCAGAGTGGCACCACAAAAAGTCAAAATGATGGACTCACTCACAAAAAGTCAAAATGATGGACTCACATGATACGCAAAATTAAATAGGAGGAAGGTTATCAGAGTAAAAAATGATAGATGGTACTTGTGATGAACAAAACCACAGTTCATCAGCTGAAATAGCACGACGGAAGACATTCCACCCTTAATGTCTTCAATATGACATCGTAGTCTGATGGGACAAATATCTCATGACAAGCAAAGCATAGTACTCTGTATATGTTTTGCCTGGAACCAGCATAACGTGGCACACCCTACTACTGTCTTCAGAATGCCAAGTCCGAAAATATGAAAAGACAAGTTCAGCACTTCAGCAGCAACTTGTCTGCATTAACTACTACGGAACAAAGAGCTTAGTGATGGCACTAGTAACCCAAAAACCAAAGAGGTGAGCTGATTTGCGACACTGTTATCGTTCTCTCACTGGTCAACAACCTGAATCACAAAGAAGAAATAATTGTTAGCACAATTCCAGCTGCCTAGGAATCAAACAGATTGGATTTTGACGATAAAGTAACAGGTGTAATTGGTAAATAAGCCAAACTGGCTTGCAACAAGAAAATGGATCCTAGATAGTATATGTGATGTTTAAAGTTCAGAAGTGCCTAACAGCGTTCACAGTATACTTTCATAGGTCTAGAGGTCTTTCTAGTAACTCATTTCATCAACAGAAATTCATCCAAAGATAAGAGAATAAAACCATCTAAGTAACCAAATTGATAAAATAGTCAAATCCCAGCACCAATGCCCTAATCAATTGCAAAGATAAGAGAATTGAACTGTAACTCTTGTTAAAATTGAAGGAGCAATCAGTCATAGCTTAAGAATCATCAAATTGGTACGTAGATTCTTTAGTTTTGTGTAAAGACCTTCAATTTCTCAGTTGCATCTCAAAATGGGCATTGTTGAGCTAACTTTCTGAAATAAGATCCAAAAGAAGGCAAACAAAAACACAATAAGGTATAAAATGGAAGGATTCACAATTATTGTAGCTAACTATTATCAAACGCTAAGGTGGCAATATATCCTTGATTATAATTAATGACAGCAATTATTAAATGGTAGGTGACAATGATTAACATATCAACACGTAATTTTTATACGTACAAAAGGTACAAAAGTACCGTTTCAAACTATAAAACTCCTGAAAATACACAAGTACTACTATCTGGCAGATTTCAGACGGGAGTTGAAACTATGCTAGTAAATATATAAAGTAGGCAAGACTGAAACAGGTCTAAAAGAAAGTTATCTATTCTAGCAATTCTAAAGAATATAAAGTTTGGTTGGTTGTGTTTATTAAATATTGTGAAATTTGGTTAACTAAATTAGCATAAGCAAAGAGGCTCAGTTGTAGATTTAAACTAAACCTAGACCTCATCAAACTAAAAATTTCGAAACCACTATTTAAGCAACAGAGCAAACAAACTAAAAACAGCAACTCCTTGGATTCAAGCAACAATCAAACAGATCTGCAGAATCAAAACCTAGACTAAAAGCTATTAGTAGTAAGCATAGAACTTCTTTTTGTTTGGAAAACCCAAATCTAAGGAACAAAACTGCTATGTAAAAGCAAAGTATTAACAGGTTCGTAAACACAAAACAAAGACATTAAAAGCATTTTGTTTGTTCAAAATATAACACAGCCTACCAAAGCCACTGCAAGGTACATTAACATATCAAATGTAGGTATCCTTCTAATAGGTGCCTAGAAAATACATTAGATCATTGGATGACATATTGGCTCCTACTACACAAAGATCTGTCACCACATTTATGTAGCCAGTAGATCATAACCATCAGAATGAAGGGAATATGCCAGCGCCTTCCACTGCAGTCTGCAACCAGTTTACACACCCAGGACACAAACACATAAAAAATTGATCTCTATTTGATCAAGGAACTTCACATAAACAAGTGACATGAACATGTAAGCCAAGGAATGTCTCAGCAAGAAATCAACGAGGAACACTGGCATCAAGAACAAGGAGTTGGCATAGATGGGGCCCCATGCTTGTCGTGGAGTTCTACAGGATGTGAAGTTTCAATTGTAGTATTCCTTTGTGTTAACACTCAGGTTTAGTATCTAGACACATAAGGTATAATATATAACCCATAAAAGGCTCAATTGCACAAGTGCAAGTTGCAACAAAGCCTGAAGTACATGAAACTCAAAATTTGTGAAGTTAAGTTGACAACTGAGAAATGAAATAACCAAAGCAGTTCCTTAAATTCACAACAACAACAACAACAACAACAACAACATAGCCTTTCAGTCCCAAGCAAGTTGGGGTAGGCTAAGTTCCTTAAATTCACACATAATAACAATTATTACCAGCAATTCAAAAGGAAGTCAATGTGGAGTGTCGAATAATACTGCGATGTCCAACACAAACTTCTAATTTGGTACCTAAGTATATAGAACTTATTGAGAAATTAGTTTGTACCAAATATAGGTATATACCACATCCTACAGCTACCGGAGGGAGCACAATTCACCAAACTGATGACCATCAAGCTTTCTACAACTATGTGCTAATTTCCATGTTCTAAAATTTTGTGAGTGAGAGTAATAACTGTATAACAAATCCAAAAAGAAAAGGACATGCTCCCTCTACTTCTACAAGATGCTATGACAAAATATGCATGCATCAGAGCATACAGACAATCATAAAGAAGAATAATTAAAGGAGCATTTGATCAAGCAAAACTTCTTATAAACGAAGGTATGGAAATCACCAGAAAGTCAGTTTCTTGGAGTGAGGAACTCAGGCGGCCAGGACAAGGTGTAGGCATAGATAGGGTCTCCATGCTCCTTGCCATCTTTCGTCACCAAGCGCTCCAGCTTGCCGGTGTCCAGATGGAACGAGTAGCGCCCATATCCCTATGTACTGATGAACACCTTTCCGGTGCAAGCGTAGTCCATGTCGCTGAGCCAGGTGCAAATCATCCGCATCATTTTGTCCTTGGGTAGCTCCGGCACGGTGTCGAGCAGTTTGGTCATGCAAATCTCCCTCTCCAGCAACCACCCCCTGTCGCTCCACCTGGCCTCTCCACGCACCCAGGTCTCTGCAGCTCTTCGTGCACGATCGATGCCATGCACAGACGGCCGTCCTCCGGCGTCTCTCCGATGCGGTACTTTTTGAAGTGATCTCCCAGGACGGCAGGTACGGGCATGAACGAGAAGTCCAGCGTGCAAGGATCCAGCTGGAGTAAGCGGCTGGAGTTGCAGATGTGCCAGTGGATGTTCCCCCAGCGGCTTGCACGCAGCGGGCCTCGAACCACCACGGGTCGAAGTCCACGACGATCCCCTCGGCCCTCGGCAACGCGCGCCAGGTGAAGTTGCCTTCGCGGACGGACGCGACCCAGGCGCGCGGGAGGTCGCCGTCGACGGTGAGACAGACGGCGTCGGAGGTGAGCCTGCTAGGGTGCGCGCGCGCGAGAACGGCGACGCCGATGACGCACCTGTCGCGGCGCCAGCGATCGTTAGGCTCAGGCAGCGCGTCGCACGGTGGCGGCGGGAGCAGGACGCGGCGGCGCGACGCCGGGTCGACGGCGAGGATGCGGGGCAGGAGCGACTTGGGGCGCGAATGGAGGAGGAGGAGGACGAGGCCGAGGTGGACGTCCTGGATGGAGAGGCTGCTGGCAGCGCCCGAGGTGAGGTCGAGGGAGAGGTGCGGGGAGGAGGCGTCGAGCGGGAGAAAGACGGCGGGGTGGTGGGTCTTGTCCGACGTCGGCATGGGGGGCGGCTTGGAGGGGCCCTTGGGGTGGAAGAAGTAGCCGAGGAGGGGCGGGTGGCGGCGCGGCGCCAGCGGTGGCAGGCGAGCGCCGCGCGGAGGAGGTTGGCGGGGGTGAGGTGGAGGAGGATGGCCTGGAGGTCGAGGTCCGTGAGGTCGGCGACCGTCGTCGTCGTCTTCACCATCGCCACCGGCGCAGGCTCCAACGCCGGGGGGCGAGGGAAAGCGGCAGCGGAGGACGCTAGGGTTTGGTCCTCGCGGCCTCTGCAGCTGCTTTGGGGCGCCATGAGTGATGAGACGAGATACCGAGGGTCCGACCGAGACGAGGCAAAGTAGGAGTGGAGAAGCAGCGACAGAACGACAGCTGGAGGTCACTCACACCGGCTGACCGGCCGCGCTCTTTCCGTATGTTGGCTTCAGGCTTTCAGGGGTCCAGAGCCTACCAGGCTTTTTGAATTTTGATTGACCGAGAGCCCAGACAGAACCAGGAGGCTTCTCCCTAACGACGATCTCATAAAAACTGTACTTCGAAAATATGCTAAATTATTTGGTTTTGCAAATATTACTTCCTCGGCCCGGGCAAGAATACAACTTTAAGGTCTAGTTTTTGTCCAACAAAAAATGCTATTCTAGCCATTTTACAGGTGTGCAAGGTGGGTTCTATTGTACCACCCATTCCTATTCATTAAGGAGCCTTTTACCTATGTGCCATTATAAAAAATTGAAATTACATGTGTACCATTGAAATTTTCAAAAGTTCTTCTGTACCCTTGCACGAAATTTCTTTTCCTTACATGCCACTTTCGTCTATTTTGCCGGTAACAACAGCTAACGGCCAACCGAAAAGACGATTTTGCCCTCAGTGGTAGAATGCATCAAAATTTTGATTTTCCCCTTGTGCCACTGTAACCGTCTGTGTTGCAAAAAAACTTCACTTTTTTCTCTATACCACTATAAAAAATTCACTGTAATAACTTGTATATGTGCACATAAAAATTCTAATAAATACAGTAAATTTGCGATACATCCAAAAAAATTGACAATTGCGACAGCCAAAATAAGTATTTAAATTAAGTACATTCAGACATAAAAGAGGCCCAAATTTATCATCGATATGCATTTTTCATTTTAGCAAAACTAGATTTCCATTTTTCAACAAAACTGGATTTTCCATTTTAGCATTTTTCTACGCTTTGCTATGGATTTTCTAAATTTCAGCCGATTATTATATGTAATAAATAAAAGAAAAAGAAAAACCAGAAACATGCACTTTGCACTAGGCACCGTGGACCTTTCACTAATCAACCCGTAGTCAACTAGCATTGTTCACACCTGTTCATACGAGTCACGAGTTTCGCATCTGGACCCAGCTAAAGTTTCTATTTCTTTTCCCACTCCCTCTTTCTTTCCGTCTTGGAAGCAACTGCACATCAGAAATAAAGAATTATTACACTCCCCCCCTGATTTGAAAATTTAACGTCTAGGTGCAATAGAAGAGGAACCTTTTGAAGCAGTTGGAGCTTGCCTGATGCAGCAACAAGTGAAAGAAAATCATCTTCTGGTCTGCTCGGTTGGCATCCTGCGGGCGCTGCGCCTCACCACGGACCTTAAAACACAGAGACAGACGCATCAAGTTTCAACGCTCCCGGGAGCTCTGTTCAAACGGATCAAAAATTCAAAGCATAAAGCTGTAAACACAGAAACCTTGAGGAAGAAAGAAGTGCAGGGAAATTTGGGTATCGAAGAAAACCGGGGCCATGGAACACTTGGCAGAAATCTACAGCTTGGGGGGTCAAAATTCCGGATCAGATGCACTTGCTTTTGCCGATTTTAATTAAAAAATATTGTATACTATAGTACAAAATTCCGTGAGAAACTATGGGCTCCAACAACATTTGGCCGCAGTAAAAAGAGCGCAGAAAAAGACGAGCGGAATTAATTAAGAGCCACCAGAAGATGATTTTCTTTCACTTGTTGCTGCATCAGGCAAGCTCCAACGGCTTCAAAAGGTTCCTCTTCTATTGCACCTAGACGTTAAATTTTCAAATCAGGGGGGAGAGGGGGGAGTGTAATAATTCTTTATTTCTGATGTGCAGTTGCTTCCTAAGACTGAAAGAAAGAGGGAGTGGGAAAAGAAATAGAAACCTTAGCTGGGTCCAGATGCGAAACTCGTGACTCGTATGAACAGGTGTGAACAATGCTAGTTGACTATGGGTTGATTAGTGAAAGGTCCACGGTGCCTAGTGCAAAGTGCATGTTTCTGGTTTTTCTTTTTCTTTTATTTATTACATATAATAATCGGCTGAAATTTAGAAAATCCATAGCAAAGCGTAGAAAAATGCTAAAATGGAAAAAATCCAGTTTTGTTGAAAAATGGAAATCTAGTTTTGCTAAAATGAAAAATGCATATCGATGATAAATTTGGACCTCTTTTATGTCTGAATGTACTTAATTTAAATACTTATTTTGGCTGTCGCAATTGTCAAATTTTTGGATGTATCGCAAATTTACTGTATTTATTAGAATTTTTATGTGCACATATACAAGTTATTACAGTGAATTTTTTATAGTGGTATAGAGGAAAAAGTGAAGTTTTTTTTCAACACAGACGGTTACAGTGGCACCAGGGGAAAAATCAAAATTTTGATGCATTCTACCACTAAGGGCAAAATCGTCTTTTCGGTTGGCCGTTAGCTGTTGTTACCGGCAAAATAGACGGAAGTGGCATGTAGGGAAAAAGAAATTTCGTGCAAGGGTACATGAGAACTTTTGAAAATTTCAATGGTACACAGGTAATTTCAATCTTTTATAATGGCACACAGGTAAAAGGCTCTTCATTAAGCCGGGGTAAAATACCCGATACTCATTTCTCGAACCCGAAATACTCGAACCCGTATCCAAAATACCCGAACCCGCATTACCCGATCTAGAATTCGAATACTGATTCTTATTACGCGATATTATTTCGGGTAATACCTTGCGGTACCCGAAGTCCTGAGTCCCCACTCGCCAGACACCAGAGGCGCGCCCGAGCCCAACAGCCAACAGGCCAACATCCTCGGATCCCCAGCAGCCCGCAACCGCGACCCCACTCCCTCACCCTGTCTCGCTCCCTCAATCCCTCATCCTGTCTCAGACTCTCCCGAAAACCTAGCCGCCGCCTCCAGGTTCCATCGCTCCAGTCCACCGAAGTAGCGTCGGCGTGGGGTCGTCAAGGAATCGCGCCGCCCATGGACGGCGCCCTCACCCCACGTGTCTGCTGTAACAGAACCGACCAATTATACGAAATTAAGTAAGAAAATCATCCGCCAGAGTAGACGATTTAGCAAACTTAAGCCCGTATAACCCGGTAGTCCGTGAAATCACGAAGGATTTCAAACCAACTTCCATTCCAGCCAAGATCGTAATAAGTTTAGCGGTCACCATCACATATTATATAAAAGTTCGCATTCTCAGATACATCAGAGTTTCAACATAGTTATTACAAAACCAGTTCGAATAAAAGTAGCGGAAGTCATTTGTTCAAACCACACACACTCACGCGGAGTTCAAATATAGTGCCAGCGAATGATCATCTCCAACAAAAGCATCAGACGAGACGTAAGGAATGACCATGCACATGGTCCTAAGCATCACCCATCGCAGGATAAAGGCAGTTGATACAGTAGCCGTAATACATCTGCCCATCTGCAACAAGTGGGAATAAAACCCTGAGTACGAGAAGGTACTCAGCTAGACTTACCCGACATAACCGAAAATAAATGACACCAAGGATTATGAAGGGCTTTATAGTAGGGTAGCTGACTCATTTGCAAAAGAAGCATTTTTAGCCTTTCAAGAACCTTCCTAAAAGTATTATTGTCAATTTAATTATTATTAACCTGTCGACTAGATTTGCACCTATACTAGAGTAAACATGTGATTAAGCAGATAATGATAACCAATGATCATTAAACAACTTCCAAACTGTCATATTCATTATAACTATCCAAGTGTTCCATAAACATTTACTACGATGAAGTAACTCAAGTAAAGTGCTCACTATCCAGGAGCGATGGCGATTCGAATCGATTCCTAACCAGCTGGTGATTTATTTCTTACACAAACCTCACTCACCCGCTAAAGTGAGATATTGATCACCGAGTCAACTTTCTAGGAATCTCGAGTTTGCCAGGAACCACATGTACCCGGGGGCGACCGACTGCACTTTGGTCTTATCATCCTGCCCCCGTGTCCTACCACACCTGCTCCGGCACAGTGCGTTGCGGGCAATCTACTCGGCCCGAAAAATCTCCCAGCTTCGCGGTCGGAAGGTACTTTATCCGGCCAGCTAAATGTAAGGCATACGTTCAACATGACTCGAGGCCCAACAACGGTCGGTCCTTAATCGACACAGACGGAAACACTACAGTCCAAAACTCTGCAAGTCTCCGTCCGGTCTCAACTTCATTTAACACTTAGTTATACCATGACTTCATAGTCATCCAAGCAGATCTAGGTAACCACCTATAGCTCGCAGGTGACAGGAAATCACCCGACTTCTACCGGTCTAAGCCAGCTAAGCATTGACTCGCCTGTGGATACCAGGGTAACAAGGATATAGTATAACAAAGGTAAACAAGGTATAATGCAGCAACGGTTGCAAACAACTCCTGAACGTAATGCATCAATTAAAGTAAAGCATTTAATTAAATAATTGCAAACCGGGAGAAAAATGCTCCGGGGCTTGCCTCTCTCGAAGGAGCTCGGACGGTGATCGGGGCACTCCGGAAGTTCCTCAACGTCCTCCTCGTCGGCTTCGGGCACTTCCTGCGGCTCCACCTCGAACTGCTCCTTGGGCTCCTCGGGTATGACGACTGGGTTCTCGGTTTGCGATCCTGTATGATGCAATGTGCGTAAGTGCTTATGCAATCGGTGCATCGGATGAGATGATTACAATGGATATGTTGGAATGCAAGGTAGTCAACATCATCCAAGAAATATACTACAAGCACATGTCATCTACTGCATTCTCTTCTACTCCTAATATGCTAAATCAACACATCTTATTAATTGCTTCAAAGATACACCAAAGCTTTACTAATTTCTTAATCACACAAAAAGCAACACTTAATTAAACCTTACTTAATAATAGGTTTGAATAGCAACCTCTACTTTATTGCTTAGAAAATTCTTAGAAAATTACCATAGCACAGTACTACCCTAAGTAGTCTACTATCAGATTTTCATGGTATTTGAATGAGTGGATTAGCCTACACAAAAATAACAAGCTATGGCATGATTATGAACATGAAAATACTTTGTACTGTGAAAAGTGTCAAACAACAGAGTTAGCATTTTTCCTATGATCTTCATAGCATACAATCACTGTACAAAAATTATCACATGCCTATTTTATACAAATTTTGCTCTCTAGCAAAAATAACAAAAATCAACCATTAAAGGTACTTGAACTACACCTCAAAATTTTCCCACAGCTCATGCATGAAACATATTTTTCCTAGGAAGTACATTACATAAGAAGATTAACAAATTTGGAATCATATTTTTCTGAAGCCTATAGATTTTTCTACACATTTTTCAAATTATCAGCAATATACATGATTAAATAAAGTTCTACAGAAAAGTATCTCAAAAATGACATGCAATAATTTTCCCAAGTAGATCTGGTGATAAGGAACCTAGCAAAATTTGTTTCAACAAATTTGGAGCCAAAATGAGTACACAAACATTTTCCAAAGTTTTTAACAAAAATCTGAAAAAAACATCTTTTAAATCCTTTTAAAAGTCAGCCGACAAAAATACTGGGTGCACCCGGTGCTGTGCACCCAGATCCGATCCAGGGCGCTGATGAGCGGGCCCCCACGGTCAACGGCCCCCACCTATCGGTCAGACCGAGACAGGGGCGGCGCTGACCAGCCAGCTCTCGCCGACGGCGAGCTAGCCAACGGTGTGGTCACCACCAGTAGCTCACCCGCGACGAGGCAAACACGGTGCACCAAGAGAAGGCACAGGAGGAGCTCGGGATAGGGCTTGACGGCGCGCATGGCAGAGCGGCGGCGCTGCTCCTGACGGCCGGCCATCTCCGGCCGGGAAGGGGCGCGAAAGGTGGTGCGGGAGCTTCACCGAGCTCGTGCGGTGGTCGTGCGCGCGAAAAGGTAGCTAGAAGAAGGACGGAGGGTGAGTTCCACGGAGCGGAGTGCTCCGGTGAGCTCGGCCACAACTCCGGCGAGAGATTCCCAGGGAGAGGGAGCTTCTCACGGCTTACCGAGGCGAGCACAAGGTGCACGATGATGAGTCAGAGATGCGGGCGAGATGGAGGGTTCAATGGCGAGCTAGGACGGCCGGGCGAGCGAGCTCCGACGAGGCGTGGCGCGCGGTGGCTATGGCGGGCGCGCGGTGAGAGGCAGAGAGGCAGCATGGGAGAGAAGTGAGGAGCACTAGAATGCGGTGGGCGCGTGGGGATTCAAGTCATGGCCAGCAGTGCCAGGACGGCCGCGGCGCGTGGCCGCGCGGTCAGGAGCCCGGCGACGGGTGGCGCCACGCGGCGGTCGGCTTCTACCAGCATCAGGACGCAGGCGTGCGAGTGCGGGCGAGTGGGAGGCGCGGCGTGGGCCTGGGCCGGCGAGGCGGTTGCTGGGCCAGGGCGAAGCGCTGCGGGAGCAAAGGCACGGCGCGGAGGCAGGCCGGGCCGCCTGTGCGGCTGGGCCGAAAGCGAGGCGGCGGCCCGCGAATGAGAAAAACCCTTTTTCATTTATATTTTCAAGAAATTTTTAAATGCCAGCTTTCAAATATTATTTTGAGCAAGAAAATGACATCTTTTGAAAATGTACCAAAAATGAAAGTTGCTTAGAATTAAATCCTCTACAACTTTGCTTTTAAGACCAAAGCCAAATTCTTTCTAGATTTTGAATTGTAAATTCAAAGTCCAAGTTTAACTCAAAATCCTAATTTTTGGGAATTTATTTTTGAAGCCAATTTTCGAATTAATTTGAATACAACCTTGCTCCAAAAATTTGAACTAAACAATCCTAGATGATTTACAATAGTAGCCAACCATGTTTTACTAACCTAGCAAGCAAAATCAGGGCAAAATAAGTCTAACAAAGGTATGCAACATTCAGGTTTCACAACGTGTTTCAAATGTTTCGAAGCAGTGTTTCAATTGTTATTTACATGATTAGGCATGTGTGATTAGAATGCTTGATGATGCATGATATGCATGATTTGCAGTGACTAAATGCAGGCATAACACTGGGGTGTTACAGCCCTCCCCCCTTATAAAAATCTCGTCCCGAGATTTGGGTTACGAACCATTTGTTATAAAAATCTTCATAAGCTTTTTGTAGATACTCTCCCGTTTCCCAAGTTGCATCTCCCTCATCATGATGATCCCATTGTATCTTGTATGTTTTCACCACACTATTATGAGTAGAATGTTCCTTAGTGTCTAACACCTGGACTGGTTGCTCACGATACACCAAATCTGATTTGAGTTGGATACCTCGAGGTTCTATTCTTTCCTCCGGAACACGCAAACATTTCTTGAGATGTGATACATGGAAAACTGGGAAAACGGTACTCATTGTCTCAGGTAACTCTAACTTGTAGGCTACCGGACCTCTTTGTTCCAAGATCTTGTATGGTCCTACGAATCTCGCGGCAAGCTTTCTTCGGACTCCAAACCTTTTCTTCTTCATTGGCGTGACTTTCAGATAAACATAGTCACCAACTTCAAACACAAGGGGTCTCCTTCTTTTGTCTGCATAGCTTTTCTGACATGATTGGGCAGCTTTCATATTCTGCTGAATAATATGAACTTTCTTCTCGGCTTCTTCTACAAAGTCAATGCCATAATACCTTCTATCACCAGGCTCGACCCAATTTAATGGTGTTCTACATTTTCTGCCATATAAAGCTTCGAAGGGAGCCATCTTGATGCTTTCTTGATAACTATTATTATAAGAAAACTCAGCTAACGGTAACCATGACTACCATGATCCCTTAGAAGACAATACACAGGCTCTTAACATATCCTCCAAAACAGCATTCACTCGTTCAGTCTGACCATCTGTCTGAGGATGATAAGCGGTACTGCGAATCAAACTAGTTCCTAAGCCTTTGTGTAAATGTTCCCAAAAGTGAGCTGTGAACTGTGAGCCTCTATCAGATACTATGGTCTTTGGTATACCATGCAACCTCACAATTTCTGTGATATACTTCTTGGCATATTGAGGTGGTCTATAATCTGTTTTGACAGGCAAGAAATGAGCGGTCTTGGTAAGACGATCCACAATTACCCAAATCGAATCATGTCCTTTTTAAGTAGTGGGCAAACCCATGATAAAATTCATACTTATATCGTCCCACTTCCAACTAGGGACTAATAAGGGTTGCAACATACCGGTAGGTTTCATGTGAATGGCTTTCACTCGACAATAGGTGTCACATCTGACAACATATGCTGTAATTTCTTTCTTCATTTTGGTCCACCAATAATGAGATCTTAGTTCTTGATACATCTTACTACTTCCGGGATGGATAGATAGCTTAGAAAGGTGAGCTTCATCCATGAGTTTATTCCTAAGCTCTTGATCCTTGGGAACCACAAGATGGTCGTCAAACCACAACACACCCTGTTCATCCACTTTAAAGTGTTGAGACGACTTTTCTTTTATTTTCTCTTTGATGTGGAATATTCCCTTGTCGGTTTTCTGGCCTTCTATTATCTTACTCTCCAAAGAGCAACTAATCTGAATACTATGTAACACAGCAGGATGCATTAGATCGAACCCATCTTCAAGTAATGGCTGCACATTCAAGTAGTGTGACTTTCTGCTTAAAGCATCTGCCACTACATTGGCTTTTCCAGGATGATATTGCACATTCAAGTTGTAATCCTTGATCAATTCCAACCATCTGCGCTGTCTCATGTTTAGCTCTGGTTGGGTAAAGATGTACTTAAGACTCTTGTGATCCGTGAAAATATTGCACACATTACCAAGTAGGTAATGTGTCCAAATTTTTAGGGCGTGCACAACTGCAGCAAGTTCAAGATCATGTGTTGGATAGTTGACCTTGTGCTTTCTCAATTGACGTGATGCATAAGCAATGACTCTCCTTTCTTGCATAAGAACACAGCCCAATCCAGTCTTCGATGCGTCGCAAAACACATCAAATGGTTTCTCGATATCTGGTTGTGCTAGAACAGGAGCAGTGGTCAACAGTTTCCGCAAAGTGTGGAAAGCTACTTCACACTCTTCTGTCCACACAAACTTGTGATCCTTCTATAGGAGACTCGTCATCGGTTTGGCAATCTTCGAGAAATCTGGTATAAAGCGACGGTAATAACCGGCTAATCCTAAGAAACTCCTAATCTCAGGAACTGTGGTCGGTGCTTTCCAATTCATAACTTCTTGCACCTTACTTGGATCGACTAAAACTCCATTCTCTGACAGAATGTGACCAAGGAAAGGAACTTCCTTCAACCAGAATTCGCATTTGCTAAACTTAGCATATAGTTGATGGTCCCTAAGTCTGGTCAAGACAGTTCTCAGATGCTCTTCATGATCTTTCTCATTCTCGGAGTACACCAGAATGTCATCGATGAACACTACCACAAACTTATCCAATTCTGGCATGAAAACTATACTCATCAAAAACATAAAGTATGCAGGAGCATTTGTCAAGCCAAAGGACATGACAAGATACTCATACAACCCGTATCTGGTGGAAAATGCAGTTTTTGGTATATCCTGTGGCCTAATCTTGATCTGATGATAACCGGATCTCAAATCTATTTTTGAGAACACCTTGGCCTTGGATAATTGGTTAAACAGAACATCAATATGAGGCAAGGGATACTTATTCTTTATGGTCACAGCATTGAGTGGCCTATAATCTACGCACATTCTCAACGTGCCCTCTTTCTTCTTTTTCATAAACAAAGCGGGACATCCCCATTCAGACTTGCTTGGCCGAATAAACCCCTTTTTTGATAAATCTTCTAATTGCTTCTTCAGCTCAGCTAACTCATTTGGAGGCATCCGATAGGGTCTCCTTGAAATTGGAGCTGTTCCAGGGACTAACTCAATTCCAAACTCAATCTCCCTATCCGGCGGAAGACCAGGTAGCTCATCCGGGAATACATCCGGAAATTCACACACTACCAGAATCTGATGAATAGGAATGACTGTTGTAGCACATGTAACACTTATAAGGTCTGTTCTTCGAGGCAATGGTACTTGGAAAGTACCTTCACCTAGGGGATCCTTAAGGGTAAGTACTCGACTTCTAGTATCTATGACTGCTCCCCAATCCTTCATCCAATTCATCCCTATAATGACATCCAAAACTAATCCAGGCATAACTATCAAGTTCACTCGGAACTTCCTGCTACCTAATTCAAGGGTTGCCCCTCGAACCATCCCGTTGGTCAAAACATCAGCCCCTGCTGAACTTATACGGTAACCATAACCCAATTCTGTGCATAGTTGTTCATGTTTCTGTACAAATGCTTGATTCATAAAAGAATGCGATGATCCAGAATCAAATAGAACAACTGTAGGGTTTTCGTTGATAAGAAACTTACCAGCAGTGACGGGCTCTCCCTTCGGAATTTCATCCACTATCGTACTATGCACTCTAGCATTATAAGTCTGCTGCTTCTTCTTGGGCGGATATGGACAAAACCTCGAGAAATGGCCGGGTTGATCACAGTTATAGCAGGGTCCTCTCACTGTCTCGGCAGATCCCACAGCTCCCTTGGAACTGCCTTGTGCCGTAGTTGCGGCTGCTTTGTTGGGCTATACTGCCATCTTGTACGGCTTCTGAGGTCCACGGAAATTCTGACTTCTTTGCTGAGGTGGCCGAAACCTAGCGCCAGGTGCCGATGGGCGATATGGAGGACGACCTCCCATAGGTGCTCTAGCTTGGGACGGACCACCTTCAAAGGCTCTCTTGCGTGTCTTGGCTTCATTCCTCTCCTGAACCAACTGTCCAATCATGCGGTCTACATTGTTGTTGGCTTGAGTCAACGTATGCACTCGCTGCATAGCTCTATCACCTCTCTCAACCGCCTGATCTCACTGTAAGTTCATATCAGCCAGCTGCTCCTGCAAGCTAGCTATAGCACGTGCCTGTCTCTTCTTCTACTTTCTCCCCTTGAGCTTATCCTGACCACGCAAGCCAGTCAAAGTCCAGTAGGTACTCTCGAGACCCTCATACGCTCTGATGGCGGCGAACATAGCACTCATTGCCTGGTTGTCGCTAGCCTGTCCCTCAGCTGGACCTCTGACCAATGCACTTCCCTAAGGCTGAACCCAAATGGCATCACGAGGATCATCCCTAGGAAAAGTGCCAGCTAGAGCTGCTGCAAGCTCACTGGGAAATCTGCTCATAATGTCCCTGATGACACGAAAGGCTGCTCCCTCTGCACCCTCAGCTGGAGTGCGACCCTCAAACTCCAAATGCCATCCATCCCAATATGGAGCATCACCGAGAGCAGGAACCGTGATCTCCACCACCGCGAGTCCATCCTCTGCTAACTGGCTCTCATTCCAAGAGTACACCGGCTCTTGACCCTCTGGGTACCCCACATCATGGAGCACTCTCCAAAGCAAAGTCGGCATGCCAAACTCGCTCAAGAAGGTGTCCATGGTGCGGTGCTCCCTCAGGGCCAACGGACGTCGAGGTGCTCTTCCTCCGGTGGACTTACAGGCGGTCTGCTTCGTGCGGGCCATCTGTAGCAAAAGTTCTTTCATTACCCCGGGGAAACATATTTTAGGTGATACAACTTTTATCAAAAGGAGATAATCAATTTATAAGGGGAGGAATGCATGACATGAATGAAATGCATAAGTAATATGATGTATGTACGTGCCGTACGTTCTCACAAACTTATGAAATAAATAAGTTCTAACGACGAATTCGGTGGCATACAAACGATCTCTCAAATACGTAGCTAATACGTTCTACACGATAGCGTTGTTATGTACCTGCATAAGATTCATTTCAGCCCAATTCCCAATGAATGCATAAAAGCAGTAAAGTTTTATCTACACGCTCTACACGAATCCCCAGATACGTGTACAACGGTAGTAACTACCCGAACCATCGTCCTATTGACGGCATCGCCTCAACAGACGGAAGACCCATACATGAGATACCGTTGTAAAACATGCGTAGAACATGTAATTACTCCAGCATCATATAAGCATTCACCCTAGATCGGCGGTGTATCCGATCATGCTCTCACAACTCACACTTACCGAGGCGTAGAGGCAAATGATCCATACATTACCACTCAAACAAGTGGCACTCATACAATAGCACGCCGTATGAGCGACGAAAGAAATATGATGCAAGAACCCCAGTCAGTACTTAATTAAGCCACCTAAAGTCCTTAACTGGGCATAAAGGATATGACCACTGGCACACTTTATAGTTTGGAAATCACGTTTTTCAAATGCCTTTTTTGTTTTAAATACACTTGTGAACAGTAACACGCTAAACCATGCTCTGATGCCAGCTGTAACAGAACCGACCAATTATACGAAATTAAGTAAGAAAATCATCCGCCAGAGCAGACGATTTAGCAAACTTAAGCCCGTATAACCCGGTAGTCCGTGAAATCATGAAGGATTTCAAACCAACTTCCATTCCAGCCAAGATCGTAATAAGTTTGCCAAGAACCACATGTACCCGGGGGCCGACCGACTGCACTTTGGTCTTATCATCTCGCCCCCGTGTCCTACCACACCTGCTCCGGCACAGTGCGTTACAGGCAATCTACTTGGCCCGAAAAATCTCCTAGCTTCGCGGTCGGAAGGTACTTTATCCGGCCAGCTAAATGTAAGGCATGTGTTCAACATGACTCGAGGCCCAACAACGGTCGGTCCTTAATCGACACAGACGGAAACACTACAGTCCAAAACTCTGCAAGTCTCCGTCCGGTCTCAACTTCATTTAACACTTAGTTATACCATGACTTCATAGTCATCCAAGCAGATCCAGGTAACCACCTATAGCTCGCAGGTGACAGGAAATCACCCGACTTCTACCGGTCTAAGCCAGCTAAGCATTGACTCGCCTGTGGATACCAGGGTAACAAGGATATAGTATAACAAAGGTAAACAAGGTATAATGCAGCAACGGTTGCAAACAACTCCTGAATGTAATGCATCAATTAAAGTAAAGCATTTAATTAAATAATTGCAAACCGGGAGAAAAATGCTCCAGGGCTTGCCTCTCTCGAAGGAGCTCGGACAGTGATCGGGGCACTCCAGAAGTTCCTCAACGTCCTCCTCGTCGGCTTCGGGCACTTCCTGCGGCTGCACCTCGAACTGCTCCTCGGGCTCCTCGGGTATGACGACTGGGTTCTCGGTTTGCGATCCTATATGATACAATGTGCGTAAGTGCTTATGCAATCGGTGCATCGGATGAGATGATTACAATGGATATGTTGGAATGCAAGGTAGTCAACATCATCCAAGAAATATACTACAAGCACATGTCATCTACTGCATTCTCTTCTACTCCTAATATGCTAAATCAACACATCTTATTAATTGCTTCAAAGATACACCAAAGCTTTACTAATTTCTTAATCACACAAAAAGCAACACTTAATTAAACCTTACTTAATAATAGGTTTGAATAGCAACCTCTATTTTTATTGCTTAGAAAATTCTTAGAAAATTACCATAGCACAGTACTACCCTAAGTAGTCTACTATCAGATTTTCATGGTATTTGAATGAGTGGATTAGCCTACACAAAAATAACAAGCTATGGCATGATTATGAACATGAAAATACTTTGTACTGTGAAAAGTGTCAAACAACAGAGTTAGCATTTTTCCTATGATCTTCATAGCATACAATCACTGTACAAAAATTATCACATGCCTGTTTTATACAAATTTTGCTCTCTAGCAAAAATAATAAAAATCAGTCATTAAAGGTACTTGAACTACACCTCAAAATTTTCCCATAGCTCATGCATGAAACATATTTTTCCTAGGAAGTACATTACATAAGAAGATTAACAAACTTGGAATCATATTTTTCTGAAGCCTATAGATTTTTCTACACATTTTTCAAATTATCAGCAATATACATGATTAAATAAAGTTCTACAGAAAAGTATCTCAAAAATGACATGCAATAATTTTCCCAAGTAGATCTGGTGATAAGGAACCTAGCAAAATTTATTTCAACAAATTTGGAGCCAAAATGAGTACACAAACATTTTCCAAAGTTTTTAACAAAAATCTGAAAAAAGCATCTTTTAAATCCTTTTAAAAGTCAGCCGACAAAAATACTGGGTGCACCCGGTGCTGTGCACCCAGATCCGATCCAGGGCGCTGACGAGCGGGCCCCCACGGTCAACGGCCCCCACCTGTCGGTCAGACCGAGACAGGGGCGGCGCTGACCGGCCAGCTCTCGTCGACGGCGAGCTAGCCGGCGGTGTGGTCACCACCAGTAGCTCACCCGCGACGAGGCAAACACGGTGCACCAAGAGAAGGCACAGGAGGAGCTCGGGATAGGGCTCGACGGCGCGCATGGCGGAGCAGCGGCGCTGCTCCCGACGGTCGGCCATCTCCGGCCGAGAAGGGGCGCGAAAGGTGGTGCGGGAGCTTCACCGAGCTCGTGCGGTGGTCGTGCACGCGAAAAGGTAGCTAGAAGAAGGACGGAGGGCGAGGTCCACGGAGCGGAGCGCTCCGGTGAGCTCGGCCACAACTCCGGCGAGAGATTCCTAGGGAGAGGGAGCTTCTCACGGCTTACCGAGGCGAGCACGAGGTGCACGATGATGAGTCAGAGATGCGGGCGACATGGAGGGTTCAATGGCGAGCTAGGACGGCCGGGCGAGCGAGCTCCAGCGAGGCGCGGCGCGCGGTGGCTATGGCGGGCGCGCGGTGAGAGGCAGAGAGGCAGCGCGGGAGAGGAGAAGTGAGGAGCGCTGGAATGCGGTGGGCGCGTGGGGATTCAAGTCATGGCCAGCAGTGCCAGGATGGCCACGGCGCGTGGCCGCGCGGTCAGGAGCCCGGCGACGGGTGGCGCCACGCGGCGGTCGGCTTCTACCGGCGTCAGGACGCAGGCGCGCGAGTGCGGGCGAGCGGGAGGCGCGGCGTGGGCCTGGGCCGGCGAGGCGGTTGCTAGGCCAGGGCGAAGCGCTGCGGGAGCAAAGGCGCGGCGCGGAGGCAGGCCGGGCCGCCTGTGCGGCTGGGCTGAAAGCGAGGCGGCGGCCCGCGAATGAGAAAAACCCTTTTTCATTTATATTTTCAAGAAATTTTTAAATGCCAGCTTTCAAATATTATTTTGAGCAAGAAAATGACATCTTTTGAAAATGTACCAAAAATGAAAGTTGCTTAGAATTAAATCCTCTACAACTTTGCTTTTAAGTCCAAAGCCAAATTCTTTCTAGATTTTGAATTGTAAATTCAAAGTCCATGTTTAACTCAAAATCCTAATTTTTGGGAATTTATTTTTGAAGCCAATTTTCGAATTAATTTGAATACAACCTTGCTCCAAAAATTTGAACTAAACAATTCTAGATGATTTACAATAGTAGCCAACCATGTTTTACTAACCTAGCAAGCAAAATCAGGGCAAAACAAGTCTAACAAAGGTATGCAACATTCAGGTTTCACAACGTGTTTCAAATGTTTTGAAGCAGTGTTTCAATTGTTATTTACATGATTAGGCATGTGTGATTAGAATGCTTGATGATGCATGATATGCATGATTTGCAGTGACTAAATGCAGGCATAACACCGGGGTGTTACATCTGCCGCCCTCTGCCCCTCTCTCACTTCGTCTTCGACGAGCGCTAGGTGGTCAGACCACCGCGCGCCGCCCTCTGCCCCTCTCTCACTCCGTCTCCGACGCGCGGGCGCCCGCCGAGAGTGGCCAGCCGCACCCGCCGAGAGCGACCTCCTGCCGCCCCATGCGGCCGAGCCCCGCCCGATGCCTCGACACATGAGAAAGCTACGTGTGCTTCTGCGTCCCCAGCGTCTGAATCTCGAGTAGATTGGGTATACCCGAACCTGAACCCGAAATATCGGGTAGTGTTTTTTCGGGTTGAATATCGGGTATCGATTCCTATTACCCGAATTTCAGAATACCCGAACTACTCGATCCGAAAATTTCAGCTTACCTGAATGCCTAGGCTTACTATTCATGGTACTATTCTACCTTGGCCCTGTTCTGCAGCACTGCTTCGGCAGTATTTTTTAGGTTTTTTCTCACAACAAATTAGCATAAGCCAAATTTCAGTGAAACGAACGGTTGAAGTGCACGTAGTGAATCAGTGAGGACAAGATGACAGTTAGAAGGGTATGTGTATTTTAACATCCACACTAAATTTACATTGGGTTCCAGCAGTTGCATCCTGGGAGTATTTAGTTTTCTCAAAAGTTATAGTCTATTATACTCAGTACCAATTGCTCCACCTATTCATTTAACTTTGCAAAAATATTGCGGAGCCGAGCACTCGAGGTTGTTTCATTGGACATTTTCACCAAAAATAGACAGAGGAGCAATAATAGACTTTGGTTAGTCACAGTTGTTCACTTGTGTCCACGTTCCCTGTTTTTTCACCTAACTGACTGAAAATCTTGTAAGAACTTAGCTACGTGTTATTGCAGAGGCCGAAAACTTTTTCCATTATCTAAAATACTTAGCTATGCTCGGTTTATCGTGTATCTGACAGTGCCTTAACTCTTACTAAATCCGTTCCAAAATATAAGATGTTTTGACTTTTCTAGATACATTGCTTTTACTATGTATCTAGATATATTATGTGCATAGCAAATGCAATGTATCTAGAAAAAACAAAACGTCTTATAATTTAGAACGGAGGGAGTACTAAATTAAATGTTTACTGGGAAAAAACTGGTGAAAAATACCTGAAACTGAATGGACTTATCTAAATGTAACAAAAATGAACAGGTACATAAATGTGCAGCAGACAATAAATAGATTGGTTTGAGAGAAAAAAAAAACCCTAAAAGGAGATAGGAACCCTACTGAATGGACTGAATTTGAATATAAAAGGATTGGTTTTTTTTATTTTAGCGTTGAATGTGAATGGACTGAATCTGTCTGGAAAAGAAGGCTCGGTAGGAAAATCTGGTTAAAAACAGCTGCGTAGAAAAATGGCAAGGACAACAACATCACCGGAGGGAAATCAGATCAGACAGAGATATTTGGGGGCGATTCAGATGTGAAGAGCAAACATGCTTTGACTGAGAACGAGACACATAAACTGGGATGAGAATGAGATTGAGATGTTCTTAGACAATGGAATAATCACTCCACCATGACAGGAATGAGCTTACGAAACAAACTGGCTCCAAACTCAATTCCGAAAATAAAAGAACATCTATAGAACGTGAAAAAACATATTGCCGCATTTTTCCAACTTGCAGCAAGCCTCTAACACCGCATTCTCCAATAGGATGAGATTGAGATGTAGATCAACAAAAACTTGGTAGTCGTCGGCCTCCAGTGCAAGAAGAAAGGGTTGGGGAAGGGGAAGCCAGAAGGCAGTGTCGGGTGGGTCTACGAGGGTGCGGGTAGCAAGGAGAGAGAAAAAACGGCTTCACTAGCGTCTGAACGTCTGGACGAACGCGCGCGTCCGGATGCCCACACAGCCCGCTCCAGTTCGCCATCGCCCCTCCCTCGTTCGGATTTGCCCCGCCCTACGCGCACACTCCACCCCTGTATCTGCGCCCACCAGTTATTGCCCGGACTCACTCTTCTCTCTCCGCGCGGGCGGCACTCGAGAGTCGGGACCCGGTGTGCCCCCGACCGGAGCACCCATTTGCCCGCCCCCAGCGCCCCCGTATGCACCCCTTTGGCGCGCCGAGCACACCGTCCTCCTGCCCCCCGGCTCGCCCCCAGCCAAACAACATAAAACACTTGCAACATGAAAAAAATTAAATGCAACATCATTCTGAAAACAGATGAAACACTTGTACATGCACTTGCAACATGTGTGTGAAACATATGAAACATAAAAAAAATAGCACTTGCAGCTTGCAACATGAAACCACTTGCTACAACATAAGACTGAAACAACTGAAATATTTTAGAACATACTGTTGCAACATATGCGTGAAAAATATGCAACATCCATATCAAAAAACGATTGCAACATATGTTTAGAAACAGATGAAACATTTTGAACAAACGCTTGCAACATGCATCTGAAAACACTTGCAACATCCCCTGATCTACGTTTGCAACATCAAAATGGAACAATTGCAACATACATCTGAAACGTCTGAAACAATTGAAACATACATATGCAACATAGGGGAGAGGAAGGCCGGGGCCGGTCGATTCCAGCACCGGGGTCGGAGCCGACAGGGAGCGGCGATGCGCGACCGCCACCGCCACTAGTAGCGGGCTTGGCTCGGCCGAGCGGGCGCACTAGCACCAGCACCACAAGCACCGGGCTTGGCTCGGCCGGGCGGGCGACGCGCGCGACGGATGGAGCGAGCACCACCAGCACCAGTGCGTGCGACAGGAGGGGCGAGAAGCGCTCGCGATGGGGCGAGCGAGCGCGCGCCGATGGGGCGTGCAGCAGCGAGGCAGAGTGGCATCCACATTCAGGACGGGGCGGACGGAGTGGCAGCGGCACGGCGATATGGTGGAGTGGAGGGAGCGGAAGGGATAAGAAGGTTGTTTCTTTTTTGTTAGAACGGTTAGGGGCGAGGGCGAGTGGATGAGCGGTCGTTAGACTGCGTTGCGGTCCACCCTCAGCGACCGGGCGGGAGGATACCCTGTACCCAGCGTTACCGGGAAAAAAAGGAGCGTTGCAATTGCAAATCCCACACGCCGGCACTCAAGGAATGCGGGGCAACAGGATACATAGTGTGTATGGGAATCGGGAAAGGCAAGGAAATCAGACGTGAGTTGACCAGCCCGAATCACAAAGCAAATCCGGGCGGATGAGATAGTATATGGGGCCAAATTATTGCCACAATTGTCCATTAGGAATTTCTTCAGAGACACCACAACACGGAATGGAGTCAATGCCTCATCGAGTGGAAACTGCAATTTTTGTTTTTTTTTCCCGCGAACGTGCGGTAATAAAGAAACTCTTGCACATCTTATTGGACCTGATGACTCATCAGCTGCAAATGTTACAGTCCCGCTCGACAACAGAACAAAGTTCGTTGGTACACAATGCACAGACGACACCACGAAGACGAAACAAAACACACCACACGCACACATGAAGGGAGGGAAAAAAATTGCTCCATCGAGCTCAGCAGCAGGCAGCAGCTAGCGCTCACATTGATCATTTGCCGGCGCCCAAGGAGAGCAGCGCGTCCCTGTAGTGCCCGTGCGCCTTGGCCGCGATGGCGTCCTCCAGCTTGGCCCCGAACTGCTGGTGGTAGGCGGCTCTGATGTCGTCCATGTCGTGGTCCGACCGCGTCACGGCCACCCTCGTCAGGGCCTCCTTCGCGTGGTGGTCCGCGCCGTCCCTCAGCGCGCCCTCGATCACCTGGCTGAAGTACTTGGCCGGCGCGGCGAGGCACAGCACGGTCTCCAGCAGGGTCTCCTCCCCGCTGCTCTGGCTCAGGTCCTCCTCCACGTGCCTGCCGTGCATCTCCTTGTAGTACTTGAAGGTCTCCACGAGGTGGGGCTTGCTCCTGGTGGTCAGGATCCGGACCACCTCGTCGTTCTCCACCAGCTTCTTCCCGGAGCCGCCGCCGGCATCCGCGCTCTTCACGGCGGCGCCCAGCGCCTTGGCCTCCGCCTTCGCCACCTCCTCGTTCACCCGCGGACCCTCGTACCGGTATGCGGTCACCAGCCCGACCAGCAGCTGCACGCATGCAAACATTGAGCTTTGTTACCCGAGCATCATCATCAGAAGCGGCGGTGCTCATCAGTCAGTCATCAGTGCTCACGCTGCAGTAGGGCTTGTCCCTGGCGCGGTACGCGACGTCCTCCTCGAGGGAGTGGTGGAAGAGCGCCTGGTACGCCCGGCGCGCGCCCAGCAGCTCGTCGGCGGACCGCGTGCAGGCCACCTCCACGACGATGGCGGCCGGGTGCTGCTGGTGGAGGACGTGGTGCGCCAGCCGGGCGTCGCGCTCCCACGGGTGCATCGCCCACAGCACCATCAGGTTCTTGAACCGCGCGAACTCGGCGGTCAGGTGCAGCATGTACTCCTCCTCGCACCGGTCGATCTCGCCGTGGCTCTTGAAGAAGCCCGGGAAGCCCTTGCGGAACCCGGACCGCTTCTCGGGCTGCTTGCGCCACCGCGCCAGCGCCGACACCATCGTCGGCCTCATCCACGCCGAGCCCGCCAAGGCCTTCACACACAAATAACAAATTCATTCTGAGAAACGACGGCGACAAAAGGAAAGGAAAGGATCATCCAAGTATTTTTCAGTTCAGTGATGCCAACCTGAGAAGGCCCTGTTCAGCTGCTGAACTTCGTCGGCCATTGCCTGAATCTCCAACAAAACCGGAGCAGAGGAGACGATGAGTGATGAGGAACAGAGGATTGCTGTGTGCTCTGGTTTGGTTCTCGAGTTCTTGTGGATGATCTTTATACTGCAATGCAAATCGTGTGTTTTCGAAGACAATTATACAAGGGCAATGCTGGCAATTCGATATGTCTGCTTTCACATATACGTATATAATCTCTGCAGCCAATTATGAAAGGGCCGTCAATAGTTTACACATGTGTAGGTATGTGCTTAAGCGTTAATCTAGCTCTAGTGTGTCCCCGTTGAAAATGAAAAGGGGCAGAAAAAATAAACTAATTGACAGCAAGGGCGGAGCTAGAGCTAATTTGAGGGGGGTGTGCTTGCCTTGTGGACGAGTAAACTTTTTATCACGAATATAGTGAAAAATTGAACATTATCACTGTTTTTTTGTTTTTCAATTCTCTGTATAGATCCGCCCATGATTGACAGCTCAAGGACTGATCGACGGGTTGGTGTGCGCCATCCAAATCGTCGTGCAACACGGGGAGCCGTTGGGGAGGTGTGACTGTGCGAGATGAGGACTGCAATAATGCACAGACAGTATAGCTGATCTCCATTGTTTATTACAGGCTCAGGAAGTCACCGACTCACAGTCTTGCTGAATTCTTAAGGTTTAGCAAAGTTTTAGCACAAAAATTACTGCATTTATCTTCAAACGCTCCAGCTTGCCGCTTGGAATTATAAGGTTTGGTGTTTGCTACTCCATGATGATTTTAGTGCGCTGCCCCTATAAAATGTTTTATATCAACAACATGTATCGTCCACCTAACATTTTCAGCTAAGTAATGCTAAGAGAATTCAATATACGATAAAGTTAAATATAAGGTAAAGATAAGCAATAGCAAGAAGAAATGCGTTAAATGAAAAAACCTGTAGCAGATCTAAACCACATGAAAGGCCCCATCTACCTAATCATGAATATGCAGGAGCACATCACATGAGCAGGCCAGGTATGTCTCCAAACACTCTGAAATTGTACAAATCATTGGTGAGAAATATCTCTCACTTTCAGTTTTAGGTGTTCAGTCCCATCGTTATCATGGTCCATTGCATGCAATTGTTTTGATCCTTATGTCACCATTCTAATCGATTGGGAACATTAGGATATCTGATGCACTGGATAACTCTACTTCCTATCTCATTTTGAATACAAATAGAGCTCCCTTCTATGAAGAAGCCGGAACTATTTTAAAAGGAAGGATATATATAATAAGTTGGCTGATTTTAAAAACTACAGGAGATTTTATGTGGACTGAACCCTGACATGAGAAATTATGATCCAAGTATTACTTTATTTTCGTCAAAGAATGAGCAAAGGCTAATAAATTGCTAATGCAAGCAGTACAGACCACAGTCCAGCTTGTCATCCTTATCATCGCCAACAGCTAGCATGGCAGCAGCATTACTTATTGCCATCTAATCATGGTTGGTTTGCGTCGCGTTCACGTAGTTAGGGCATATGCTCCTCAAATATGATCACAGGATGTGTTGTTTTGCGAAGAAATTTGAGAAGAGCCGCGAAACAACTCCTGTTTGTAGCGTCTGTTACAAGGTAAATGACCAGCAACAGCAACTCCATTGTGCCTTGTGCGGTGCCTTGTTGTCTCTGGCTCATTGAAGCCAAATCATGCAGCAGATTTTATCAATGCCGTATCACAAATCGCCATTCCATGTCAGCAATAATGGCTATGCTGGCCTGTGCTACAAGATTTAGATGAAAAGGAATTTCAGAGAAACAAAATCATGCCCACAGCCTGTTTATGTGGTCTTGATCGCTCACATTATTATTACTGACGTGTTTGAAAGCAAAGGTGTGAAAAGAGACACTCTTGTCAGAAGCTTCTAGCATGCTCATCAGAACTACAAAGACCACATTTCGCCAACGTGAGAAACATGCAGTACTGTCACGAATAAGCAAGCACCCATCGTCACGTACAATAACTGGGGCCAACAATGTCTCCCCTTCAAATGATCAAATCGTGGGCAAATGAGTTCATTAGCCATCGAGGTTGGGTAGGTCACCCTCTCAAATCTCAATCATGGAGGAGGGCAATGGCCGCACGGGGAAGGACTATACGATTTGTGACATGCGAACGAACAGATCACCACCAATAATTTCAGAGAAAAAAAAAGAAAAAAAACTGAGCTGTTGATCTGTTTGCACAAGAAAACATTGGCCATTAGCCACATAGCTTGGCTTGTGCATTTTGCTAATGACTAGTGGTTGCCTAGTTGCCCGCTTATCAGTTTGCTGTGTGTTGGCGACCAGATTATTCAACTCTGTCTGCAACTTTTTGAGTTGAAAACCATTAGCCAGATGCTTGTGATCCGCAAGAACATTATAATATTTTGGAGATGGTGAGCAGATGGTCTATTGTCAACTCCAGTATCGCCAACTGTATCAGTATGATTGATAATTTTTTTTAATATGGTTTCTCAAACACTTGTGTGAGAACTATTGGAGAAAACAAGACAGATGAAGCTGTCTAATTGCTTTGGCGCTAAGATTTTGGTTGTTGCGTTGCATGCGGTCCCTATTGAAAAAGAACTTTGAAAGTGACTCAAGTGACAGGGAAAGAGGACTAATAAACAAGTGTGTGCGTTTCACATGCAGAGCAAAAAATATGATGTGCTGAAGGAGCAGCGGTGTGAAACATGCAAGCCAGCGGACAGATGTTGGAAATGGTTATTAATATTGTTTGTTCTCTAGCCCATGATATTCCTTCTTGTATTCCATAAGCTAAAAGGTTAAATGCATATCTTTACACGATGAGCTTTCCTCCGCTTTTATTGAAATCCTGTTTTACCTTTTAAGTCCCTTTAATTTTGATGACAAAACCTTATGGGCTAAGCAACGATCTAGGTTTTCGAAGTTTTCACCATTTCCCTTTTGTTATTAGACATCATTTTCTGCATTCCCTGTCCTGCTTAGCAAGGAAGGTAAGTTTTCTTTTCTCTCTGAGCAGACAAATAGTTTATTAGTAGACTCTACTCAAACAACACACCTTTTGCTCAGTGCAAATGTATAACAAACTGTCAGACCTCGCTCAAACAAGGCGCCTGTAGCTCAGTGGATAGAGCGTCTGTTTCCTAAGCAGAAGGCCGTAGGTTCGACCCCTACCTGGCGCGTTTCCTTGCAGTTCAAACATCCAACGGTTGACATTTTGATGCAGCTAGTTTGTATTTTTTTTTCTCGCGTTATAAAATTTTGATGCGTTTATTTTTACCTTTTTTTTAAATTTTCCTTGCAGTTCAAAGATCCAATGGTTGAAATTTTGATGCAGCTAGTTTGTATTTTTTTTTCTCTCGTTATAAAATTCTGATGCAGTTCAAACAGCCAATGGTTGCTGGATTATTATTCTAATATGGTTCAATAGCCTTATAAGATTTGGGAGCAGGCCTGGCTCAGGAGGGGGTGAAAGGTGGCTTCGGATTAAAAAACTGAGCTAAAAAAAACAAGGTGAAAATTAATTGGCTTTTAGAGCAGGGCAAGAACACCATTCTCCAAAACAAAGGTGGGCCTAAAATTTGAAGAACATGTATTCAACTTAATTTTTTAACATGTATAATTGGTTGTACTTTTAAAACACTACTGATCAGCAAAATAATGGGAATTTGATGAATCCCTGCTTTAGACCTTGTTTGATTAATGATGAATAAATGAATTAAAGAAAAATAAAAAAATATGATACTTACCCTTGACCATATCCTAATCATCTCGAATTTCACTGATGGTTTATTAAGTATGTTTGACTTGATAAAGTTTGCTTAAATTTAAAATATTACAAACTTTAGTTATAAAATTCTTTTAAAATGTTGTCTGAATATTTAATATCAAAATGGAGGTTGAATTCATAGAACGTCCAAAAACATAGGTGTAAATTCACATGAGAAAACTAGTCTTTTTTAGTTGAACTTACCATGCCAACTCCTCTAAATCAAATAGCGGTAAACTATGCCTTGGCTTTGAAAAAGTAGGGGCACTAAAAATTTGATGCAGTTCGTTTATCTATTTTTAATTCTGTTTGGGTTATAAAATTCGGATGCAGTTCAAACAACCAACGGTTGGTGGATTATTATATTCTAATATGGTCAAATAGGATTGAGCAAGTGTGAATAACATGTCCGGCAACGACAAGCTTTATTATAGTTATAGGCATACATATTTGATATTAGCAAAAATAATTACTATAACTGCAAACCCCTAAAAACATCCCTGGACTGAGCTGTACGGGTACACAGCGAGCCCCACTAGCCAAGGCTGTCGATCTCAATTTGGATCACATTATTCTCGTAGTAGCAATTAGCCTAAAAATGAATCGAAACAACATCATCGTCAACCACGTCAGGGAACACACACCATGAAAAATTGGCAGAGCTCAATCCTAGGTGGTGGAGCTTTGGGGGTCTCTGGGCGTGTGCCATGTGTTGCTGGTGCTGCTGCCTGGAGTGTATCCAAAACATCCCTCCCCTCAACCTCCTCTTCATCCACTTCTCCGACCCAAGCTCTCCCAGGTGAAGCAGGAGTAGCACCTGCCTCCATGGCCTCCATCTCGGTCCCTTCCGCAACCGAAGACGCCGAGAACATTAGGAAAGCAGTGCAAGGTATTTCGAGCTGTAAACAGTGAATTGTGCAATGCTGTATCGTCTCCCTTGTTTTGTTGCTGTTTCGAGAAATTGGAATTGGAATGTTCTAGTCTTTGAGAATTGGGAGGTTACTGTTGATTCCCTGATCAAGAACAGTGCTGCCTCCTGACATGGAAAATAATAATCCTCTCATGGACTCACTCAACTTGGGACAGGATGGGGCACGGACGAGAAGGCGCTGATCGAGATACTGGGCCACCGGACGGCGGCGCAGCGCGCGGAGATTCGCCGTGGCCTACGAGGGCCTCTACAACGAATCCCTCCTCGACAGGCTCCACTCCGAGCTCTCCGGCGACTTCCGGGTAATTCCAAGGTTTCGTGCGTCGATCGATTCCGATAGCTTGGATTGCCGACCCGACCTGACTGACAGTTCCTGCCTCCTCGCCGGCACGGCGGCGTTACTCCTGGTCCTGGCAGAGCGCGATGATGCTGTGGACGGCGGACCCGGCGGCGCGTGACGCCAAGCTCGCCCACAAGGCCATGAAGAAGAACGGCGAGCGTTACGTGTGGGTGCTCATCGAGGTCGCCTGCGCGTCGACGCCGGACCACCTCGTCGCCGTCAGGAAGGCCTACCGCGAGGCCTACTCCGCCTCCCTGGAGGAGGACGTCGCCGCGTGCCCGCTCTACAAGGACCCGCTCCTCAAGCAGGCGAGGCCGCCGGCTCGGTTCCTGCCATCGTGTGCAGTCAGATCCTGACGTTTCTTGGCCGGACGGTCGCTCACCTCAGCCGGGTGTCTGTCTGTCTTGCAGTTCTTGGTGCGGCTGGTGAAGCTCGTACCGGTACTCCGGCGAGCTCGTCGATGACGAGCTGGCGAGGGCGGAGGTCGCGGAGCTGCACTGATGCGGTGGTGGCCAGAAAGCAGCCGCTGCACGGCGACGTCGTGCGCATCGTCAGCTCCAGGAGCAAGCCGCAGCTGAAGGCGACGTTCGAGCGGTACAGGCAGGACCATGGCAAGGCCATCGACGAGGTGCTCGAGGAAGAACGCCGCAGCGACCAGCTCGCGGCGGTGCTCAAGACAGCGGTGTGGTGCTTGACGTCGCCGGAGAAGCACTTCGCGGAGGTAACCCATCCATCCTTCAGTTCAGTTCAGTAGCAATCCGTTAATTTCTGATGGCCTTCTTGTTGTTCCATTCCAAGGTGATCCGGAGCTCCATCGTCGGGCTCGGTACGGACGAGGAGTCCCTGACGAGGGCGATAGTCTCGCGCGCCGAGATCGACATGAAGAAGGTGAAGGAGGAGTACAAGGCCAGGTACCACAAGACGGTGACCAGCGACGTCACCGGCGACACGTCCGGATACTACAATGGCATCTTGCTCACTCTAGTCGTGCCTGAGTGAATCACCATGGATGGATGATGGATCTATGTAAAGGTCGGAGAGATTGTTTGCGACTTGTAGCTTACTTGTTCTTGTTTGATTGAACAAAATTCCTACAGAACTGCTGAGTGAAATGGTGATATTTGTGGTGATCCGTTTGGTGATAATAATAAAACGCCAGATCGATGGGAAAACCAATTAACAAAAGCTATGATGTCTCAAGAGTATTATCATCCAAGCACTTTTTGTACACATAAACGCTGTTGCGATTCGACTGTAATATCACGACCAAGGTAACAACAGAAGAGATGGAATTACAGACGGGACCTCTCCTAGTTCAAATGAGGTGATCCAATCTATTCGCCTCACTTCTTCCTGGCAAGAGCAGCTATTCCACCAACCAGAAGTCCCACGGCAGCTGTCGCGATTCCTATTCCAATCACACCATCTGCGAGTAGAAGAATTTGGTTTGGTTATCTAGATAACTTTAGCTCTACACAGCACTTCCTGAACATGGCCCCGATAAGTACATTGAAATGATGAAAGCATTTGGGTTGCAAAGAATCCAATGCAAATGTGACCAAGCTTTAGCTGATTACGTTATCTCACCTTTGGCAATTTTATCTTCTATTGCCTTCTTCAGAGACATGGCCTGCCTCCAGTCAGGTTGAATCTACAGGACAGAAATCATGTGACTTAGATATTAGCATATCAATGCAACAATATCCTTGAGAAATTGAGATTTTTTAATCTACAGGAAAGAAATCATGTAAGTTCGATCTTAGAATATCAAGGCAACAATATCCTTGAGAAATTGGGAATTTTAAAATCTTAAGGATTCAGTGGTCTTGCAAAATAAACAGATCCTATCACATAGGCCAGAGCGATCTTCTGACAAGAATCCTAAACAATTTCAGCTAAGCTAGCTTCCAGTACATACCACATACCCAGTACACATGTAAGTTAGGAAAGAAAACCAAATTAACTCCACAAAGGGAATTCCAAAGAAAAGGAAAGAACCAACAAATCCATGTTCAATAAACCACTTGTTTCTGAATACGCAGTACATGTAACATGTGAACACTATTACTTTCTTTCTGTTGTTCCAAAGCATAAATGCCAAATTGGGAACAGATTCTATCATAGAAAAAAATGGGGGGTTTCATGCAATAGTAGACAAGGGCAACAGCCTAACAGGTCATCAGCCTCCAAACAGTCATAAGCTTCAATTCATGATCTTAGGCCTTCAATTCATGATTCTTAGGACCGCTCTAGCTAGTCCAGGGAAGGAATTAATAGAACACATCAGAGAACCTATTGAAGTCAACTGCTTCACAACATAACTGTATATAAGAACACAAAATTGTTAAAAGTACAGCTGCTGATGAATGTTTGAGCAGTCGAACTGCTAAAACAGAAAGAGTGTTGGCCCCAAGATAAGGCACAATAGGATGGTAGGTAGCCAGCTACTAATAATAAAAAATAATAATGCCTGTTTAAGAATTATAAACTGATACTTCAGATGAAAAAAAACAGTTCAGTTAAAAAATGGATCAAACGAATTTTTAGTGAAATTTAGTCATCATGATGTTATATGGCAAAGAAATAGTTCCAGTTCCAGTATCAATTCAATACAAATATTGGTTGCCAATGTCACATGGGCTCAGCACAAACATACATGTTGGGTCAATTGCAGTTTACTAGTAGAAAGGAACATAGAGTTTGGTTGCAGAGTAATGGCACAGAAATTGCATCATATCCTGGCAACATTCCATTTTGGCTGTACAGATATTGATAAGATATCAAGAAATCATAAATCATATATAGCATTCTAGAAGCTAAATGATCCTGGAGTCATACCTCCAAACAACGATCTGCAAGTTGCCTGCTTTTTGAGTAGTCGCCAATCCTGTAGAGGCCAACTGCCAACAAGTACATCTTTTCCTTAGTCTCCAGAGGACTGCCAGAATTATCCAAAGAAGCTGTAGAACCAAATGGGCCTGATCAAAACAGGTCCGAGAATAGCCTATGGCCAAAGGAAATATAATCAACAAAATCTAATCACTTGGTTGCAAGAAGCAATCAGGCAAGTGCTAGTTTTGCGCAAAACAAGATATCAGACCTTGAAGCATGCTGATTCCACGGTTTACATCATCCGTCTGCTTGGAGTGCACAAGGGCCCATGATAACCTCATAAGGCTAGAATTCCTCTGTTCATCATTTGCAGCATCGGCAAGCTCTCTTTCAATGCCCTAATGACAAACAAAACCACAAGCCCTCAGCTCAATTCTGAGTTTCCACATATTACCAGAACCTCAGGAAACAGATACAATAGCAACAACGTGAAGAGCAGTATAAAAATATATTCAACGACATCAACTAGCAACAAGATCAACGCTGAAAGTTCGTGTTGGCAAATTATGCTAACAAAATTCTTGACCCAATTGTAAGTATTGCAAATATAGTCATCTATACTCTCCAACCAAAATAAGCAGGAGGGCATTCAGCTTGGTTAGTCTATGCCACAGACACAGCATGACACATGACTGCAACAAGCCGTTCAAAATAAAGTGCCAACATGACCAACACACAGCCATGGTGCTGAATGGGTAGGCTGCCAATGCTATGACCTAAACTGAAGTACTGAAACCCTTACCACCCCCGTTTACCAAGCAATTCTAACAGGGCATCAGAAAGGACACATTACAGAAACAATTATGTGCTCGCATGCAAAAGTCATCACGCCCTTGAACCCCCCAATACAGCAACTGCTGGCGATGATCCCCATCTGACTCCTCCCATCCCCCTTTCCGTGCTATACCTAACCTCCGAATGCTTTCGGTTGCAAGTACACGATTTAACCCTAGTCCCCACCGAGCTGGCGGGATACCGCAACAAAACCTCAAAATCTGCAAGGATTCGGACGGCAACGGAGGGGAAAGTTCCCAGAGCGCTCACGGCGATGAGGTCGCGGTCGCACCAGGGGATGTGGTCGCCTCCGCTGAAGAAATTGCCCACGGACTCGAAGAAGCGTTCCATCTTGGCCTCCATCGATCTGTTGTCTGCGGGGGCGATCGGGATCCGAGGAGGTGGCGGAGCAGGGGAGGGCTATTCCAGGCTTCCGTGTGCAGGGGTGTGGAACCGCAGAAGGGAAATGGGGGTGGGGGGGTGGGTGGGGGGGGGGGGGGGGGGGCGGTGATTGGAGAAGCGCTAGATCGTTGCGCATGCCACGAGGGGAAATGGGGATTCTAAGCCGTGTTTTTGTCACTGATATGTGGGACCCTCGTCTCTAGGGCTCACATGTCAGTGAAATGCGACGGTTGGACTGCTTCCGTGTCTTCAGCGCTAAGAAAGAAGGTTAGAAGAGAGGCGAACGACGGCCGTCCTCTCTCTCTCTCCCTCTGCCCATACCGCCGAGGACTGGCCCAATCAAATCTACTCACTCTGTGTCTCTGCGTTATAAGGCATTTTGCATTTTCTATATATTATTTTTAGACATGATGCATACTAAAACATATATATCTAGAATAGTTAAAATGTCTTATAATTTAAATGAAGAGAGTAGATGTTTTCTATGTTTCTTAATTAATGTGCCAACTAAGAAAAAAAATAATGTGGCATTGCAATTAAAGAAGAGAGATGATGAAATAGTTTATTCGATAAGAAACCATGTCCACACGGAAACCAAGATATGAAGAGATGTAGTTGGTAGGAGAGAAAACATGTGGAGTGTCTACATGATTTGACAAGTGTAAGAATTACCTCATAGTTTCTAGATTAGGACTGTCCTGAGAATATCTTCGCGTCTGGTAGTTCCATCCTCTTTGTCAGATGTCACACCTTTCAGTCGACTAATACCTATTTTTGGAACAGACTGTGAGTATGGTGTTTGTTTGGTTACTAAATGGAATTTGTATTGTATATTCCGATAAGGGAACCTAGATTGAATGGAATTGTATTTAGGTTTGATATTTAACCAGTTAAAAATTAGCCAAATTAGCCCCACTGTTTGCCCCTCCCTGAATCCGCCCAAAGAATCCCAGAAGTACACACTAATATATAATCAGATGCACAGATGAAGGGGAAAAAATCTTGTAGATTGTTCAATCAGTTGCTCGGTCGGAGGATGAGAGTAGCCTGATTCAACGATAAACAACTCAAAAGTCAAAATAGGCGCAATATTGGACGCATGTGACAGTGACAGTGACTGACCCAATAGGACTGAGTGAAGTGGTGGGTCTAGAGTCTAAACTGAACACATACTTCTGATGTATCTATAGCTCATGCGAGTGGATTGAAGGAGAAGACGCGGCAAACATACCGGCATGGTGATGCAAGCAGTGGAGCGTGGACCTTGCTGGCAGTTGCGGTGCGGCCGTGCGGTCACCGGCGCCGCACGCAAAATTCCACATGATTTTTAGGCACGGCGTAGGATACCAGGATCCGGTGTCAATTTGACCATTAAACATGTCCAGATCGTGCTCAGATTTGGAGCTAGCTGCTTCCACGACAATTAAAGGTCGGTTCTGTTGAGCAATGCGATGTGAAAAAAGCTATCGTGAGCCATGTAAAAGCTACTGTAGAAATTGTAAGTTGTTTGGTTAGAACAACTATAAAATATACTCTCTCTCTATATCTCTTTTGAATTAGTCGTGAAAAACTCTCTATTTTTACTTATTTAAAAAAGCAGGAAGCCAAAACACAGAGTTCAAGCTGGTGCTGCGAAAATTGTTATTTTTACTCATTTTAAAAAGCAAAAAGCCAAAACACAGAGTTCAAGCTGGTGCTAAAAATTGTATAGCGTGAAAGCTGTGACTTCTAAAGTAACAACTTCAGGTTTGATTGATGTTCTGCATTTTAGCAGTTGAAGCACTTTCTAGGAGCATGTGACCGGAAGGGTCTGTCAACCTGTTCGCTTGTTGGTTTCAGGCAGCCCAAATCAGTCAGCCAACAGTGTTTTCCTCTCACAATAAACCAGTACCAGCCAGCCCAAACCAACCCAGAAACCAACCAGCGAACAGGCCGTGTGTCCAAATCCTCACTGGCATGATTGTTATGGTCTGATGACGTGGATGGGTGCCGCCATCGAAACCCATTTGGCCAGGCCAGCTGGCAGTATCCGCAGTCGCTGGCTGATCGCGATGTTTCCCTGATCTTCTTTGCTTTCCTTGTGACCCGGAAAAATTCCCTTTCGTCGTGTCCAAATCTATGCGCATTGGCTGGCCGTGGCCCATGCGGGATCGGGCGGACGACGGCTTTTCCTTGATCGCATGTTCATGGACCGATGGTCGATGGACGTGGAGCAACAATCCATCGTCGCCTTCCCCTTAAAAAAGAAAAACATTGTATCAAACACTCTAGATTCATTCTCACATTCGTCCTTCCATCCTTTTGAGCTCCAATTTGAATTCTTAAGTACACAACTCAAGTACGCAACATGATCCATTGTCAAAACCAAGTGGGCAAGTGGGTGGGTGACTTCCCTGCTTCATTGAAGCAATTCAACGCGTGCGAAATGTTCACTTCATTGCGGTGTCCGTAAAGCTCTGACCTGTGAGCCAGTGCCCTCCATTGGCACCACACCTGCAAGCCGTGGGATTTTTAACTTTTTGTCAACCTTACGGATGACACTTGTCATTTTTATACGCTCTCCTATGCAATTGTCATCGCAAACAGTGAACCTCCTATGTTTTTATCATTTTTGCTGACATGGACGTCCAGGTGGGCACGCCAGCGTAGCAGTGAGGCTGAGAAGGCCTACAAAGCATGCGAAATGACCTATTTACCCCTGTTGCTTCTCTCCCTCTCCCCGCTGACGCGTGGGCCCCACACGTTAGCTTTGTCTTCAACCTCCAGCCACGGATGGGAGCCTGACACCTCCAGTTTCATCTCACACTTCCAGCACCTGGATGGGAGCCAGGCACCTCTAGCTTCGTCATCCCTCCATGGCTGCCGAGCAGCCGAGGACGACAAGCAAGGCACCGCGCACGAAGTCGATGGAGTTCTTGCGGCAAAGAGGGGTTGGTGGCATCCAACCACGGTAGAAGCGAGGCTCTCCGGCGGAGTGCTTCGGTTGAGGTGGAAGACGCCACTGTGGCCATGGATTGGTGCTGAGATGTGGATAGGCGGCCGCGACGGGTCCTTGCGGCGCCAACGAAGGAGACGGGGAGGCGAGAGCTGCTGTGTATGCGGAGATCGGTGAGCTCGACCTCGGGACGACAATGGCGGCGACGATGGTGGTTCACGGCGATGGTGCGGGGGTTGCCGAACGATGAGTAGCGGGGTGAAGTCGTCATGCCACTGCGAACTCGCAGAGCCCGTTGGGAGTAGCAGAGACGGCTGGATGGGGGGAGATCGATGGTGACGATGGGCTCCAGTCATGGTCGCAGCTCCGTGCAAGCTCCAGTCTTCTACCCCGCCTCCGTGGAAGCTGCAAACAGCAGCAAGCGCAGGGAGCTTTTATGAGGCAGCAGCTCTGTAGCAGCACGCCCTAGGTGCCAGCGCGTCGCTGCTCCTCCCTCCGCCGCCAGAGCCCGCTCGCCATCGGGTCGCTCGGCTTCGGGTGATGGCCGGAGGTTGAAGACAAAGTTGATCAGTGGGGCCCACGCGTCAGTGAGTAGAGGGAGAGAAGCAACACGAATAAATAGGTCATTCGCATGCTCTGTAGACCTTTAGATTCACCGCGCTGGCGTGCCCACCTCACGCACCATGTCAGAAAAATAACAAAAATATAGTAATCGAAGGATTGTTGTGCGTGAGGATGACAAAAGGTTAAAAATCCCGCAAGCTGGAGCTGGTCCTGCCCATATCCATGGCAGAAGCAATCATGCGTGCGGTCAAATGATCTGCCGGACAGAGTGTCTTTGAGTCTGGAAACAAACGCAAATGGCTATGGGACAAGGCGCCCGCCCATCATCACTCAGTTCATTTGCTCCCAACCACGGCAAGTACATGTACAGATTTACGGGCAAGGAAGCAATGGAAGAAGAAAGCAAGGAATCAAGAATCCGATCGAAGCTCCACCGGTGGCGGCGGGGGCGGAACGAAAGTGTCCTCTTTCATCATCATCATGAGTAAAAAATGTGTATCGCAATGTGGGTGGGGAGAATGCGGATGAGTAGCTGGCTGGCAGCCTGGCATGGCACCTAACCGAAGTAGTCGTTGGGCCTGCTACGACGACTCGTAGGCGGCGGCGGCGGGGAGGACGTCGGCGTGCGGGTTGCAGTCGGCGGAGAAGAAATCGTTCTGCTCGAGGAGGGACCGGACGCCGGCGTCCTCCTTGCCGGTGGCGCTCGGGTTGGGCTCCAGCGAGCAGTCGCCGCCCGGGCACACGCAGCACCACGCCGCCGGCGCTGCCGTGGCGGTGCCCGTGCCAGGCTCGGGACCATCGCCGGCGCCGGCGGCAGCATCTCGATCGGCGGCCGGTGCTCTCTCCCGCCGGCTCCACCTCCTCTCGGCCCTCCGCCCGCCGGAGGCAGCGGCCTCCTGAACCACCGAGACGCCGCCGCCCCAGCAGGAGGGCAGCCCGCCCCGGATCGTCCTGGCCACCGCCTCGCGCCTCCCCTGCTGCTTCTTGCGCCGCGCTTGCCTCTGCTGCCCTCGCCCTTGCGCCTCCCCTTCCTCCTCCTCCGCTCCTCTGCCGGACGACGACGACGACGAAGAAGAAGAAGAAGACGCGGCGGCCGCGCCGGGAGAGGCGGACGCGCCGGGCTGCCTCCACCGCCGGAGCGCGTCTCCACCTCCACCCCCGCCCCCACCATTGGGCCGGCTCTCCCCGCCCGCATACATGCAACCGCCAGGAAACCGTCGGTGCGCGCGGCCGCCACCGACGACGGCTCCCCCCTCCCCGGCCTTGCCGCGGTGGATCGATTGATCGATCAATCAATCGGCCGATCAACAACCGCGGCTCGCTGGTGGCCCAATCCCGCGGCGCCGGCGACGGAAGCGCTTCTGGCTGCGATTGACGGCGCGGGTGGTTTTGGTGGGGATTGGAAGGGGGGTGGGGACGGAGGCGGGGGCGATGGCGAGAAGAGCAACGCACCAAATCCGATTGCGCTATTATTGGGCGAGCGCAGCTTGCAGTTGCTCACGCCTTGGCAAGGCGGCAGCTTCGCTTTCGCTGTCGCTCGCGAGTGTGCAGGGCGAGGGCGGAGGAGGCTGAGGAGGAAACCACTCGATTTTTGCCTCGTCAAGAATGATGCGGCGGCTGCGAAAGGAATGCATCGTCGGCACAGGTAATGGAGGAAGGCATATGCAAGAGGAGAGAAAACAATACGTAATCTGGGGGCCGATTTTATATCAATTTAATCGTGCTGGTGATCTGATCTGGCGAGGTTCCAGTTGGATTCGCGCGGCGGTGTCTAATACGCGACGCGACACGTTCCTAGTTGTGATCGAGATGACATTGGAGCCGTGATGCTTGGCAGGCTTCGCTGTTGTGTTTTTACATGACTGCCAAGTGTAGTGTCTGCTCTTGGTTTCACGGATGTGTCTGGGATTCACAGCCAACTGTCTAAAAGTTAAGCTTTCTTTCTCGTGGTAAACAAAGCAGAGATGCTCCATTTCATGGTTGCGGTCGTTTGGCAGCCTTGACTTTGCGAAGTGCTTCGGCTACCTGTAACATTTAGATTGACCACGATTTTAGCAAGCACATACGAGTAAATTACATGAAGAACCCTGTTTTATCCGTGTTCACTTCATACCCTTGAACTTTGATTTTATTTAGTTTGTAACTTATTATAACCCCTGCTTCTTGACACCGGATCATTATTTGCATTTATTTACATCCTTCGTTCTAAAGTAACTGTGCATCTCGTTTATCAAAAATCAAACTTTTCTAAATTTAACTTACTTTCTAGAGAAAAATATTAATGTTTCCATCTCTAAATAAATTTATTATAAAAATTAATCTATTCATACCTATTATGTATTGTAAATACTAATACTTTTTGTTGTACACTTTATTAAACTTAAAAGACTTTGATTTATTCAAAGGTGAGACGTAGTTATTTTGGGACGATGTGAGTACTTGTAGAGCAACTCCTAGATTGAGGAAAACAACCATTTTTTCATAAAAACTGTCATGTGAGGGAATGGGATGAAAAAACCAGCTCCAACAGATCTTCTTTCTCATTTCTTTTCCATTTTTTTTTGTAATTGAGAAAACCAGGCCCTCAATCCCTCAAACAAAAGGAACAACCCGTCCATTTTCTCAATTCCCTTTCTTTGCTTTCCCTTTCACTAACAACACGGCAGTCGACGTGCATAGGATGGTCGCTGCATAAATTACCATCGGGCTACGCATGCTTGCATTGGTTAGATAGTGTGGGTGTAGTTCCACATTGCGGTGATCAAGTCAACAAGCTCACAGAGTCACGGTACCTTTGAGATTCACTTGCGAGCATCGAGCAATACTGAATGAACACATCAAAGTTATATGCCCCTCAATAGGAAGGAAGACGGTGCATCAAAATTGTGAGCTACACACATATTTCAAAAAATGAAGCTAAGGAGAACGATCTCAAGAAGTCCATTGAACCAGTCACATTGTTGCTCTGAATGAATTACTAGGTGCTAAATTGAACAAGTGGAGAAGAGAAGATGTTCAAGTTAGGTAGTTGTGCTTGTCATGGCTTTTTGTTTGGTCTTGTACATGTTATCTCTACTCACGATCCTTTTACTCAACCTTCAATTATTTGTTGTGGGGAAAGAGCGAGAACGACACAAAGAGATAGTGACAAGGGACCATGAGGGAGATTTACACACCATAATATAATCTGCATTAGATGTACCATGGCTTATCACGATTAAGAAAATCATCAATTAATCCTCGAGTTTGCATACAATACAAATGATAATTGGTTAGTAACAAAAGGTGACTTGTATTACAATTATCTTTTCATGAAAAATGGAGTAAATTTAGCAACTTAGTTAGTAAAAAAACAAAAATAAGGTAAATATCAATATAGGATATAAGAGGATGATTGATCTATCTATTAAACATGTTTAAAGAAGTTAGACCAAGAGTACGCTTGTAAGGATCATCTGATCCTCGGACAAAAATGGATCACCCTATTGGTAATGTCTTGAGAGGGGATGTAATTAGGACTTCCTACAAGACTACTACTAGGCTAATTGCTCCATAAACAACACATAATAAATATATCTTAAATTCTATCTAAATACGCTCTAGGGTTATCTAATACTTCTATTCTACCTCTAAAATGATGTACCTAATAAGTTCCAATCCTAGCAATCAGACATCCCAAATCTAGGAAAGTAAAGACATAGTGAAAGTATCTAGGCCCCTAGCTGGGTTTCGGTGATTAATGACAATACGAGATTACTATGACTAGCATGTGTTTTGTAGAAACAATTAAGTTAGGTCATGGTAATGGAAATTGATTGGGCAATCATGGTTGTCATGTCCCTACGATGGAAATCATTTCGGTTTTCAAAGGATGGACGACAAGGTTAAGGATAGACTAGTTCTAAGTGTTGTTTGGTGTTGAAGAGACACTTAGAGTAATTTATGCCTTTGTTTTTTTCCTTTGGCCGTACTATTAAGGTGGGTATGAACTAGTAGCTTGACCTAAGTGAGTCTAGTGGGTTAGGTGTGGTGCACACTTATCAAATCTAGCACTAGATAGCTCAAAAGTAGCCCTAAGATTAATTGGAGCAAACTTCATTCACATATGATTTCAAGTTGGAAGTGAATGGAGGGTCAAATGACTGACCGGACGCTGGTCTAGTAGTGACCGGACGTTGAAGGGAGAGTCTGGTCAGTTCACTTGATCAACTGGAGCCATCTAGTTACGACCGGACGCTGAGTGAAATGTGACCGGACGCTGGGTTTTTGCGTCCGATCAACTCCAGAGAGGTTCCAGAGAGGGAGTTTCTAGATCGGACGTGTCCGGTCAGTGCTGACCGGACGCTAGTCAGGATCCGGTTACTGATCGGACGCTGAGCAGTAAAGTAATCGGACTCTGGGTGCCAGCGTTCGGTCGACATTAGTAAGGTTCCAGAGAGCAGTTTTTGTGACCGGACGCTGGTTAGAGTCCCGTCACAACTTAACGGCTCTGTGGCAGGGATAACTGACCGAAGCATCCGATCACCTTGACCGGAGCATCCGATCACCCCACATAATGCTGACTCAACCTCCTAACGGTTCGTTTTGAATGAGGGGGTATAAATACTTCCTCTATTCATCCAAGGGAGGTCTCTTGCCCATTTGTTCAGCTGAAAAACACCCTTGAGAGTGCTAAGGAGAGCAAGAGTCTAGTGAGGTGATTGAGATTTGAGAATCCAAGATTAAGGCCTCATTAGTGCAAGGAGAGTAGTAAGTGTGCATCCACCCTTCTCATTAGGCTTGTTGTGGTCAAGTGAGAGTTCGTGCTTGTTACTCTTGGTGATCGCCATCGTCTAGATGGCTTGGTGGTGATTGGGAGTTTGGTAATCATTCGGCGGAGCTTGTGGATGACCCAACTCAAGTTGTGAGCGGTTGTGGGCGATTCACCACGATGGAGTATCAAAGAATTAGCGCGTAGAGAGCACTTGATCCTTGAGCGGATCAAGGGGGAGCTACACCCTTGCGCGGGTGCTCCAACGAGGACTCCTGGGAGTGGCGACTCTCCGATACCTCGGCAAAACATTGCCGCGTTCCTGCTCCTCTCTTTACTTTGAGCATTTACATTTGAGTAATTCAATTCTTATCTTTACATTCTTAGAATTGTCATGCTAGAGTAGGATTGAAATTTAGGGTGCTAAACTTTTGTGCGGCAGATCAATAGAATCATATTCTAGGCACAAGGGGTGAAGTGGGCTAAGTGTAGGGTTTAATTATTGCAAAGAATTTTAGAATTAGACCAATTCACCTCCCCTCTTGGGCATCTTGATCCTTTCAATTGGTATCGGAGCCTTGTGCTCACGTATTTAGGCTTAACCGCCTAGAGAAAGATGTCCCATGGGGATGGACCTCCTCCTATCTTTGAGGGAGTTAATTTTCCTTATTGGAAAATCCGCATGGAGGCTTACTTAGAAGCTCTAGATGTTAGAATTCTTAGAGCCGCCTCTCAAGGTTCTCCAAAATCTAAGGACCCAGCACATCTTCAAGGCTATGAGGTCAATTATGAGAAATAGAATGTAAAGGCTAGAAACACCATCTTTAGAGCCCTTTGCAAAGATGTGTTTAATCGTGTGCGGAACCACAGAGACGCCCATGCACTATGGTCAAACATTTGTGCGCTCCATGAGGGAACAAAGAGTGAGCGTGAGGAACGCTATCATCTTGTTATGAAAAAGCTAAATTCATTTGAGAAGCTTTCGAAAGAAAGTGCTAATGAAATGTACTCACGCTTGAATGTTCTTGTAGAGGAAGTCAATGGGCTTGGACTCACACAAATGCAACCATCCGATGTTGTAAAAAACATCTTGAGTGTCCTCCTCATTGACAAATATAGGCATATTATGACCGTGCTTCATCAAGGTGATCTTTCCACTGCTACACCAACTCAAATATTGAGAAAGATTAACGCACATGAGATGTATATGCACATCACACCACAAGATGGCTCTTCTTCCACCAAGAAAAAAGACTTGGCATTCAAGGCTAGTCAAGAGAAGGGCAAAGCAAGAATTGAATATGAGAGCTCAAGTGATGATGAAATTGATGATGAAAGCATTGCTCTCATGATGAGAAGAACCACCAAGATGCTTAAGAAGCTCAACAAGAACGGTGTCAAATTTAATGTCAAGAAGAAGTTCTTCACTAGCAATAGGAGGAAGTCAATCTAGGAGATAGATTGCTATAATTGTGGAGAACTTGGTCATCTAGCTCATCAATGCCCCAAGCCAAAGAAAGACAAATATAAGAAGAAGAATAAGGGCAAGAAAGATGACTCAAGTGATGAAGATGAAGATGAGAAGAAAAGCAAGCCATACAAGAAGAAGGATGGCAAGAAGAAGGATTTCCACAAGAAGAAGAAAAATGGCAAGGCATACATCGTCGGTGATTGGCTCATGGACATTGATTCATCAAGTTGCTCATCCGATGATGATTGTGAGAATGAGAAGGTGGCCGCTATAGTGATTGACTCTTCATCATCTTCACCGACACCACCGCCATCATCCTCTACACACCTATGCCTTATGGCCAAGGGTGAACAAAAGGTACAAAGTGATGATGAGAATAGTGGTAATGATCATGCTAGCGATGATGATAGTGATAGTGATGATGAATTTGAATCACCTTCCTATGATGATCTTATCAAGTTGCTCAATCAATATACTAAAATCATTAGAAAGACAAGAGCTAAAAATGAAAAGCTAGAACTTAAGAATGATTCACTTTTAGCTAAATGTGACAGTGTAAAAAGCTAGTGTTGAGCTTAGAGAAGCAAATACAGCTATGTCATCCAAACTCAAGGAGCTCAAATCTTCTAAGAAAGAGCTTAAAGAAAAATATGATAAACTTGAGGGGATACATAGTGAGCTCATCACTAGCTACAATATGCTAAAAGAAGAATATACAAATCTCAAGATCAATCATGATAATCTTGTTGTTTCTCATGAGCTATTATCCAATGAGCCACATGATGCTACTAACCATGTTGTTAAGATTGATAGAGCTACTAAAAGATCCTAATATGGCTAGAGGGGGGGGGGTGAATAGCCTATTTAAAATCTACAAATCAACTAGAGCATTTTGATTAGTATAACAAATAGCGAAATGTAAACTTGCTCTAGCTCTACAAGGGTTGCAAGCCACCTATCCAATAATTCTAGTTGTTATGATCACTAGGCACACAATCCACTAGGTCACTACTCACTAAGAGCTCACATAATTGCTACACTATAGAGCTCCACTAGATGAACTTAATCCACAAAGCAAGCTCTCAATTCTAGCTACACTAAAGAGCTTGATATAGCTAGTTTGCGGGAATGTAAATGAGTAAGTGAGGTGATTATATCGCCACGTAGATGAGTGAACCAATCACAAGATGAATACTTTATCAATCACCGGAAGAATACCAAAGGGCAAGAGACAACCAATTTTCTCCTGAGGTTCACGTGCTTGCCAACACGCTATGTCCCCGTTGTGTCGACCAACACTTGGTGGTTCGGCGGCTAAGAGGTGTTGCACGAACCTCATCCACACAATTGGACACCATAAGAACCTACCCACAAGTGAGGTAACTCAATGACATGAGCAATCCACTAGAGTTACCTTTTGGCGCTCTGCCGGGAAAGGTACAAATCCCCTCACAATCACCAGAGATGGCCACGAACAATCACCAACTCGTGCCAATCCTCCTCCGTTGCTCCAAGCCATCTAGGTGGTGGCAACCACCAAGAGCAACAAGCAAATCCTGCAGCAAAAACACGAACACCAAGTGCCTCTAGATGCAATCACACAAGCAATGCACTTGGATTCTCTCCCAATCTCACAAAGATGATGAATCAATGATGGAGATGAGTGGGAAGGTTTTGGCTAAGCTCACAAGGTTGTTAAGTCAATGCAAATGGCCAAGAGAGTGAGCTTGAGCCGGCCATGGGGCTTAAATAGAAGCCCCCATGAAATAGAGCCATTGTACCCCTTCACTACGCACAACACGGGGTGACCGGACGCTCCTATCAAATCGACCGGACGTTGGACCTCTGTGTCCGATCACACAATGCGTGCCACGTGTCCCCTCTCTTCAAAAGTTGATCGCCCAATCTCAATGGTCAAGTGATGACTAGACGCAGCAGCTCAAAGTGACCGGACGCTGAACCCCAGCGTCCGGTCATTTCCAGTAAGCATCTAGAGATGACTTTTTACAACCGGACACGTCTGGTCATGCTCGATCAGACACACCCAGCGTCCGGTCACACGGCAACTCCCTTGTGCACTGTCACATCAGTAGGACCGGATGCAACCTTTCAGCGTCTGATCACTATGTGACCCAGCGTCCGGTTAGAGACCGACACCAGTGTCTTCATGTTTCACCTGACCGAACGCGCCGGTCCTACCGAGACCAGCATCCGGTCACTTATAGTGACCTTCGTCTTTTCTGTCTAGGGCACCAGTGGCACCGTCGGACTGTCCACACTCTACGGGCGAACACTCCACTGGTGAAGTTCCTAACCCTTGCTCAAATGTGCCAACCACCAAGTGTATCACCTTGTGCACATGTGTTAGCATATTTTCACAAATGTTTTCAAGGGTGTTAGCACTCCACAAGATCCTAAATGTATATGCAATGAGTTAGAGCATCTAGTGGCACTTTGATAACTGCATTTTGATATGAGTTTCACCCCTCTTAATAGTACGACTATCGAACCTAAATGTGATCACACTCTCTAAGTGTATTGATCACCAAAACAAAATAGCTCCTACTATTTATACCTTTGCCTTGAGCCTTTTGTTTTTCTCTTTCTTCTTTTCAAGTCCAAGTGCTTGATCATCATCATGGCATCACCATCATCATGTTATGATCTTCATTTTCTTCACCACTTGGAATGTGCTACCTATCTCATAATCACTTTGATAAACTAGGTTAGCACTTAGGGTTTCATCAATTAACCAAAACCAAACTAGAGCTTTCAGCTACATCATGTGATGATTTGATCATTGAGAGCATTGAGCAAGGTTCTAGTAGCAAAGGCAAGCAAGCGGTTGAGTCCGACAACTATGATGAGTATGTCAATATCAAGAATGAGAATGAGAAGCTCAAGAAAGATCTTGAAAAGCTATCAACCACCAACACTATTGTGATAGAGAACCTTGACCATGATAGTGATCTAGCTCTTGAGAATGAGAAGCTTAAGGAAGAGAACAAGAGACTCAAGAAGGAGAAAAATCATGATGAGCTCAAAGAAGAGAATAAGAAGCTCAAGTTAGAGAAAGAACATCTCAAGACTAGGTTGAGCAAATTCACAAGAGGTCAACATCTTTAAAGTGAGCTACTCATAAACACCATCATGAAGATGGATAGAAGTGGCATTGGATACTTGGCACATCAAGAGAAGAAGGCTCAAGCTCAACACCACCAACAACACAAGTTAGAGCCAAAGCCAAAGAGGTGTTTTGAGTGTGGATAAGAAGATCACTTTGCCCATGAGTATCAAACTCCACCACCACAACCCTTGCCCAAGCATGCTAGATCTTTTGCTTTCAATGCTCATTACATGCTTGGAAAGGATTCTAGTGGTAAAATGAAAGTCATGTTCTTAGGACCTCCCAACAAGAATAGGCCTAAAAAAATTTAGGTTACAAAGTCACTTGTTGAGAAAGTCAAGGGCCCTCAACAAGTTTGGGTCCCTAAACAAGCTTGATCTCTTGTGTGTAGGTGAACTACAAGACCAGTGGAAGTCATTGGGTAATTGATAGTGGTTGCACTTAACATATGACCGGTGATCCTCGTATGTTCACCTCACTAGATGAAGAAGTTGATGGCCAAGAAAGGATAACATTTGGTGATAATTCAAAGGGCAAAGTTAAAGGATTGGGCAAAGTGGCAATATCAAATGATCATTCAATCTCAAATGTGCTATATGTTGCTTCATTGAGCTTCAACTTGCTATCCGTTGGACAATTGTGTGATCTTGGCTTTCAATGCTTGTTTACCGAGAAGGAAGTGGTTGTATCTAAGAAAAATGACGATCAAGTTATATTCAAGGGATTTAGATGCAACAACCTATATCTAGTGGATTTCACCTCCGAAGATACTAACTTGAAGACATGCCTATTCACCAAAACATCTCTTGGGTGGCTATGTCATAGAAGACTTGCTCATGTTGGGATGAGCTCACTCAAGAAGCTTATAAAGAATGAATTGGTGAGAGAGTTGAAGGATGTGAAATTTGAGAAGGACAAGCTTTGTAGTGCATGTCAAGCCGGCTGTAACACCCTAAAATTTGCCTCTTTTGAAAATAGGATTAAAATGATTTAATTCTGTATTTTTATGCTCATGAAATATAGGAAAATAATTTTTTTTAAAATTCATCATAAGGTTTAGCAACATGTTTGTGCATACATGCCCTTGCATTTGATTTATTTAGTTGAGTGGGTTTGATTCAAATTGAAAACATTCAAAATGCTTTTGGAAAAAAATTAGGAGTGGCTTTGAAGTAGAAGAAAATAAGAAAAATAAAGAATTAAAAAAGGTAAAATTTATTTTTGGAGAACTTACCAAAATTTCTCAATTTTATTTGAATTAAAAAGTGTATTTCAAATCATATTCGAATTTGATTTGGTTTGCATTTGGATTTGAATTTGGAAACAAAATGGAAAAGATTTGAAAAAAAAGAAAACAATTTCTTCCTCTCTCCCTCTTCCCTTTCGGCCTACTAGCCCAGCACCGGCCTGCTCTTTCCCCTCTGCACGGCCCAGCTCCCTCCTTTCCCCGCATCGGCCCAGCTGCCGAGCTGGCCCATCTCCCGCTCCCTCTCTGTCGGCCCAGGCCGAAGCCACGCAAACGCGCCCTCCCCTCTCCTTTGTAAAGGCTCACTGATAGCCCGACCCACGCCCTGTGTCGCTGACGTTGCGGCCCCGCCTGTTAGCTCCATCTCCTCCCCCTACCTTGTGAGCAACTTGGACTCCGCCGTTGCGCCAAGTCTCCATGTCCGCCCTGTCTCCTTGGTACCGTGCGCAACAAGTCTGCCGGGTCTCTTAAATAGCGAGCCGCTTACCCCGCGCCCTATCTCGCATCACCCGTGAGCACGCGGTCTTGCCTTCGAGCCGCAGCCACCGAAGGAGATCCGTCGTTGCCCCGTTCGTCGCTCCGCCGCTCCACTGCTTCCGCGAACGCATCCCCAAGCTTCACCTGGAGGTAAGCAAACCGTAGGAGCATCGTACGCCTACCCCCTCAGTCTCTATCTCTTTCTCTGACTCACCAAAGTCTTGCCGGCGAGCTCTAGCCGCCAATTCTGGTATGGCGTCGCCACCATGATGTCGCTACCCCCTCTGATCACTCTAATGAGTTCGAAATCAACTACTCTAGCTCCCCATACTACTATTGTGTCGAACCATGGTTTAAATCACTGAATTCGTCAACTCTGGTTAGTTCTCTGTTTTGCCGGCCATGGCGCCGCCACCATCCCTGTTCACACTGGCGGCTAGCTCTCTCTCTCTCCCTTGCTTTTGTTTTCGGCCGTCCATCTTGAGATCTGTGGCTCTGATTAGAAGGTACCGTTTCGCAGGAGATTTTGCTAAAGAGCCCCTTTACTTTTCTGATTTCGAACCCACAGACCCTAGCGCCTTTCCTTGACTTCGTTTTCTTGTTTTGAAAGCATAGTATCTTCGGTTTAGATCCAAAATATGCTTTCACTTATTTACAGATTTGCCACTGATTTTGTTTTAGCCATAACTTCTTCGTTTTAACTCTGATTTGACCCGTTCAACTTGCGTTAGGTCCGTAATTTCATAATCTACATGTTTATACTACTGATAGAGGTGTTTTCAAATTTTGAAATTCGTGATTAGATTTAATCTATTATTTTATTAAAGGGAATCTTGTTTATTTCGTATCTTTTGTGTTTTAGATCCATTTTGACCCATTCAAGTTGCGTTAGATTCATATCAATGAGATCTACGCGTTAGTAACAGTGTTTATCATGTTACTATTTCTAAAATTTCATGGTTTAAATCATATCTTGCTTAATAATCTGCAATTGGATTTTATAAATAAAATATGATTTGTTTTACTTTAGTTTTATAATTCAAATCTAAATTTGATTTAATTCAATTCATATAAGCTTTTATATAGTTAAAATAAATGGAGCCTATAGTTTTATTTTCCGCGTATTAAGCAGATCTGTCGGTAAATGTATATTTTTCACCGTAGCTCCGATTAGAGTGCTTTTCGCCTCTGTGTGTTCGTAGCGAGACGTAGATTCGTTTTACAAACTTTTCATCTTGATTTTATGTTTGGTGTACTATTCTAATTTAGATCTATTGTTTGCTTCGTGTATGATTGTATGGATGCTTGTGTGGTGCTTTACGATTTTGTCCAGTCGGTGAGATATACGTGGTGATCAAGAAGAGAAAGAAGAACGTTGAAGATTAAAGCTTATCGAAGGATCGGTGTTTTAAGACAAGTATAGCATGGGATCTTCCTTGTTACCTATTCACCTTTAATTATTTAATTCATACTGCATGTGTCTACCTTGACCTCCATTAAGGAATTCCTAGTACTTTGTTACCCTATACCTTGATACCTTTGGGATACTACATTGGGTAGTATGATGCTAGTGCTCAATTAAATACCATGATCTTGTAACTTGACTAATGGTATATGCAATAAACATTAAAAGATGCTTTTTAGCAACATGGAACAAGGGGGCTAGAGCATTGGGCTATTTTATGGTGCTCTAGATTCCTCTCCCTAAGGACTATCTGTAAGTGATCATCCGAGACTTAGAGTACAGCTATGAGGGCTACATGGCTCTGGCTTTATCTTAGTATGAGGACCTTTTCTAGCTTGTTAGTGGTTACCTTTATTGGCGTAAGAATGGCTTAACGAATTGGGTATAGGACAGCCTCTACTCTTATGTGTATAGCCATGATGGAATTATGCCATTCGACAGGGGGTTCCTACATCTGTTTGCCAAGTGAATCTAATGGCCCTAACTTGTTAGACGAACCTTTGAAAGGCTTCATAGTGAACCCTGCTGACCTTCCTTGGAAGTGGGTCAAGAGATTAGCTACCTCGGGTGAAAGGGTAAATCATGACTTATAGTGAAAGTGTACAACCTCTGCAGAGTGTAAAACTGGTATATCAGCCGTGCTCATGGTCACGAGCGGCCTTGGAACCCTTATGGAATAGATGATGAACACTGATGATACTAATGATAAAGATGCTCACTAATGATTACTGTTTATGCTATTCATTATTCATGTTTACCTGATCATGTGTTTATATGGGCTTGTGATAATCTTGATGCTACTCAATTGCTAAAATCATGACTCACTAAAAGCTAATCGCAGTTAAACTAGTGTCAGCCTTTTAAGCCTCATGAACCCCATGTTATATTTGTTGAGTACGACATGTACTTACGCTTGCTTTACTTTTCAAATATTTGGATGAAAATCCCGGATGGGTACTAGATTGCTAGAGTTTGGAGGAATTAGGCTTGTGATCAACCAGTCAGTTGTCCCTGTGGATTTGGTGTCTTTGCCTGAAGATTGGAGTTGTCTTTCTGCTGCCTATACTCTGAGGTTATATTCTTTATACTAATATGTTATGTATTTAAGCATTGTCTATTGATATTACCTTTATTTGTAGCTATATGTGAGATTTGACTTTCTGGGCTCACATATGGTGTGTATCTGGTTTTGTTCTTAAATCCGGGTAAGCAAGTTGCAAACACTCATCCTATAAAAGCTTTTATGTCAACAATAAGAGTGCTAGAGCTCCTTCACATGGACTTATTTGGACCAACAACTTACAAGAGTTTGGGAGGAAATCTTTATTGTCTTATGATTATTGATGACTACTCTAGATATACATGGGTGTTCTTCCTTCATGACAAGATCGAGGTTGCTTCATGTTTCAAGAAGTTTGCCAAGAGAGCACAAAATGAGTTTGAAGTAAAGCTCAAGAAGATAAGAAGTGATAATGGAAAAGAGTTTGACAACACAAACATTGAAGCTTATTATGATGAAGTTAGAATCAAGCATGAGGTCTCCGCAACATATACTCCTCAACAAAATGGTGTAGTTAAGAGAAAGAACCGGACACTTATCATACTTGCAAGAACAATGCTTGATGAGTACAACACACCTGAAGCTCTATGGGCGGAAGCTATCAACACCGCATGTTATGCATCCAACCGCCTATTCCTTCAAAAGTTTCTTGGTAAGACACCTTATGAGTTGCTCAATGGGAAGAAGCCGAACGTCTCATTCTTCTAGGTGTTTGGTTGCAAATGCTACATCTACAAGAAGCGGCAACACCTAGGGAAGTTTCAAAGACATTGTGATATTAGTTTTCTTGTTGGTTACTCATCAAAGTCCAAAACATATAGAGTATTTAATCATGTCACCGGCTTGGTTGAAGAAACATATGATGTGGAATTTGATGAATCTAACGGCTCCCAAGGAGCACATGAGAATCTTGATGATGTAGGTGATGAACCATTGAGGGAGGCTATGAAGAACATTCCAGTTGGAGACATCAAGCCTAAAGATGATGAAGATGATGTACAAGTGATCGATCCAACTTTTTCATCAAATGTGCCACAAGATGGTGATAAAGATGAGAGAGTAGAAAATAAAGATACTCATGTCTGTCATGATCAAATGGTGGCACAAACTCAAGATATTGATGCTCCACAACCTCTCCCTCAAGTGGTTGATAGAAGAAATTCACCTCTACTACAAGCTCATCCACAAGATCTCATCATAGGGAGCCCTTCAAAGGGTGTAATGACTCTATCTCAAAAACTTACTTAATTTATTGAACATCACTCTTTTGTCTCTTGTGTTGAACCTAAGAATATAGAAGAAGCTCTTCAAGATTCGGATTGGATCAATGCCATGCATGAAGAGTTGAACAACTTTACTCTCAATGAAGTTTGGACTCTTGAAGAGAGACCACAAGGTGCAAGAGTTATTGGAACAAAGTGGGTGTTCCGCAACAAGCAAGATGATCAAGGCGTTGTAGTGAGGAACAAGGCAAGACTAGTTGCAAAGGGGTTCTCTCAAGTTGAAGGGTTGGATTTTGGAGAGACCTTTGCACCTGTTGCAAGATTTGAAGCCATTCGTATCCTCTTTGCATATGCATCCCATCATGAAATGAAATTATATCAAATGGATGTTAAAAGTGCATTTTTAAATGGCTTCATAAATGAACTAGTCTATGTTGATCAACCTCCTGGGTTTGAAGACCCTAGATATCCTAATCATGTTTATAGGTTGTTCAAGGCACTATATGGACTTAAGCAAGCCCCAAGAGCTTGATATGAACGCCTTTGGGATTTTCTCATTAGGAAGGTCGACACCACACTATTCGCCAAGAAGCTTGATGGAGAAATCTTCATTTGTCAAGTATATGTTGATGATATCATCTTTGGATCATCAAATGAAGATTATTGCAAAGAGTTTGGTGAATTGATGTCGAAGGAGTTCGAGATGTCTATGATTGGAGAGCTTACATTGTTTTTTGGTTTTCAAGTCAAGCAAATGAGAGAAGAGATTTTCATATCTCAAGAAAAGTATACCAAGGATCTTCTCAAGAGGTTCAATATAGATGAATGTAAGCCAATCAAGACACCAATGCCATCTAATGGACATCTCGACCTAGATGAGGAAGGTATAACGGTTGATCAAACTCTCTACCGCTCTATGATTGGTAGCTTGTTATATTTAATCGCATCTAGGCCTGACATCATGTTTAGTGTGTGTAGGTGTGCTAGATTTCAAGCTAATCCTAAGGAAGCTCATTTAGTAGCCGTTAAAAGAATCCTTAGGTACCTTAAGCACAAACTAAGCATTGGTCTTTGGTATCCCAAAGGAGCTAGATTTCAATTAGTTGGCTATTTCGATTAGGATTATGTCGGTTGCAAAGTTGATAGGAAAAGCACATCCGGAGGGTACCATTTGCTTGGTAGATCACTTGTGTCTTGGTCCTCCAAGAAGCAAAATAGTGTGGCTTTGTCCACCGCCGAAGCGGAATACATTGCCGCGGGTGCTTGTTGCGCATAAATACTTTACATGAAGCAAACTTTACTAGACTATGGTGTAGTTCTAGAAAAGATACCTCTTTTGTGTGACAATGAGAGTGCGGTAAAACTTGCTAATAATCCGGTTCAACACTCTTGTACCTAGCACATAGGCCATCACTTTCTTAGAGATCATGTTGCTAAAAATGATATATCACTAGAAGGTGTAAGGACCGAGGATCAATTGGCAGATATCTTCACTAAACCGCTAGATGAGGTGACTTTTTGTCGGTTGAGGAATGAGCTCAATGTACTTGATTTTAGTAAATTCACTAGAAAATGAGCTTGTGTTGTCCCTTGCATTGTATTGCAATATACTACATGCTTACTTTTTGATAATGCATTTAGGGTTTGTCTAACATGGTTAAGATAACCATCGAAAAGCGTGTGAAGAAGCTTAACCTTAGATCAAACTTGACAAGCAACTAGAAATACTTTCAAGTATTGCATTGCATATGCATGTGTGTTGTTTTGTCGTTTCCTTTCGATTACCCTTTTATTGCCTATTTTCTTAAAAGATTATAGCCTAAGGCAAAATACTTTGAAAAATTTGAGAATTTGAGAGAGTTCACTCACATCAGTCCCAATTGGTGTTTATTTGGGTCTTATTGAAGTTGGGACTTGATTGGGAATAGACAGCGTAAAGGAACTTTGAAGATTTGCTGAAAAAGGGCGACTGGACGCTACACTAGACTCTAGATTCCAGCATCCGTTCAGTTCATAGGAGGTGAACAGAAGCACAAAGGAGTGACCGAACGCTGAAACAGTACTCTTCCTGCATCCGGTATGATGGTGATCCTGCATCTGGTCAAGCGAAGAAGATGAATACAGGATCGACCGGACTCTGTTTGCGTCTGATCAAGAGTAACCAGACGCGTCCGGTCATGACTTGAGGGGATTTGGACCTCTCTGTAGTCGACTGGACTCTAGGTGGCAGTGTCTGGCCATTGCCACCGGAGCGTCAGGTCAGTAGAAAACATATGGATTCCGATCTCTTCTCATTTCCTTTTCTAATCCAACTCTAGGGGGCACCATAAAATCCTACGGTGAGCCACATCGCGCCTTGACCTAATCCCACAACTACCCGCGCTGACTTCACCATCGCAGCCAAGCCACGCATCCGCCACCGCACAGAGCCCTAGTTGCACCTCCACTGCTCGCCTCATGCCTGTGCCCATGCCCGTGCCCTAGCCACGTAGCAGCGCCGCCTCTCCCACACCACATTGCTCTATCATGTCCTACATCCATGTTGTCCTGCCCACACTGTAGTAGCGCCGCCTCGCTCGATCGTGCCACCCAGATCTAATGCGACTACCTGCCAGTGTCGCCTGCCCGCTCTGCCTGCTAGCACCACCAGCGCTGCCACCATCATGCTCCACACCAAAGCCCTAACTGCCTCCAGTGTCGCGTCATCACGCTCGTTCGCACGTCACCCGAATCCTAACCCTAGCCATCGCCGACCCGGTGGTTCCCCACGATTCGTTCATCTGCTGTTTGGTCATCGATTCGCCGGTTTGTCAGGTAGCAAGCCCTCGCTTCTAATTTCATATCTACTGCTTGCTTCTTAGGGTTTCGTATCTCTAGATGTATATTGTAATTATTCATATATCCAATCTATTCTATCATGTAACGAGTCGGTGCTTTTGTGGTACTCTTTGTAGTTGTCAGTGAACTCAGGGCCAAGCCTGTGAGTACGGATCGAGGCCAAGCCTCATGAGTGTCAGTGACAGTTGATTCTTGTCTATGACAGCAGTCCGTTTCAGCTCTAGCAATGGCACGTGTTAGAGGTGGTCCAGGTGATGAGGATCCGAGGCCTCCGCCTCGCTTGACTGCTTAGGAGAAAGGCAAGGCCAAGAAGACTACGGCGAAGAAACAAAAGCTCATCGATGTAGAGGATGAGAGAGCAGCAACAGTAGTAGCAGTAGATGAGCATGCAGAGAGAGGAGGGGCTTGGAGTGGTGTTCACATTGCAGATCAGCTTTCACCTACACAGAGGGGCACCGTCGAGAGGGTTGAGTGTCTTCATGGTAGTCCAGCTAGGACTGTCATGCTTGGTGGAAGGCGTGTTGCTATAGATGAGAGTCAACCTCAGGGGGAGACTATTGAGCAGCAGACATAGCTAGCAGAGCAGTCAGAGGGTACCCAACCGATAGTGCAAACTCAAGAAGCAGAGCAGACCGAGAAGACAGAGCAGGCACCTCAGCCACAGTTATGATGCTCTGGTCATACTCATGCTTAGGTGACACCGAGGCCTGAGACACAGAGGAGGGGTTCTCGTTCGCCTCCTAGACTATAGGGTCCGCCCCTAGTGACTCACCTTGACTTGAGGGTAGCCACAGCCAAGCAGGTGCAGCAACTCAGGTTCATCCAGTTCGAGGACTGGTTTTCACCGAGGCAGGATGAGCGTGCTTTAGAGCACTTCTATACACCACTGTAGGAGGATTTCTATCAGGCATATCTTAACAGTGGAGTTGCATTCAGATCTCAGAGAGTGTGTTCTATTGAGGCACTTGTAGCAGCAGTTGGCAAGCAGATTCGTCCCCACCTATCTTATCTACTAGGGTTGATTGATCTACTTGGATGGACTGGCCGATATGTTCTATCATGGGTCCGTGAGTTCTACTCTTCACTTTGGATTGACCCGGGGCATAGGTTCATACACTTCGCATTCAGAGGCCATGACTATAGGCTACAGAGCTTGAGGGTCAGAGAGATTCTTAGGATACTAGAGTCACCCATCTGCCTTCACATGGTTTGCTATGGTTAGATTGAGCCTCCCAAACGCCCTCATGACGGTCTTGTGCCTCCCATAGATCTGGTCCGACCATGCTTCACAAAGCCTTTCGGCGAGGGGTCGAGCAGGACACCTAGAGATCTTACTCCTACAGCGAGGCTGCTTGATGCTATCATGAGGAGGACTTTGCTCTCGAGGATGGGTTATCATGAGGGATTGACTTGCATCCAATTGTGGCTAGTGAACTCTCTGATACAACAGATAATATTTGATATTTGGGATGCCATTCTTTCAGAGATAGAGGACACTCTTGCAGAGGGGTTTAGAGGTCATAGACAGCTGCCTTATGCTCACTGGATCATATTCTTGATTCGCAAGGCAGTTATAGTGAAGTCCCCAAAGATGATGGCTGAGTACACTAGAGCTACTACAGAGTTTCCACCATACAACATGACCTAGATGTTGCATCACAGCAGTGCGAGGACACCTAGCCAGCCGCGCCATCGCTTAGAGGTGCCAGAGTCTGCAATCCAGCAGGATGAGATTATCAGGGGCGTTGCAGTGATAGAGGAGGAGCAGCTAGATGCTCAGTAGGAGGGTATGGTCGAGAGTGACCCCAGTGATAGTTCTATGATGATTATCAGGCTATCCCTCAGATGCCTCCTCGATGACATGACAATGAGGACGGTGGCTCTAGCTTAGCTCCACCATAGCCACCATAGACAGACCCTGCTCTCCTTGCTATTCTTGAGCGGATGAGGCAGGATCAGGCTCGCCAGGCCTAGGAGACCATAGCTGCACTTGCACAGGTGCAGGCCAGTCAGGATGAGTTCTAGAGATAGTAGTAGGCCATACAATAATAGCAGTAGGCCATATAGCAGCAGCAGCTCCTGATGCAGCAGTAGTTACTTGGATTTATGCAGCATATTGTCACTGCTATTGGAGTTGCTCCGCCACCATCTACACCTCAGCTCGACCAGCCTGCCACCACTTCAGTGACTCCATCTATATAGCCTAGTGGGCTTTAGAGCCAGGGACAGCTAGCTACACAGTTTGCTTCATTAATAGAGTAGGTGTCCTAGTGGTTTGCTTCGCTAGTGATAGTCCAGGGTCCACAATTCACACCTATAGTTACGTGCTTCACACCGACTCAGAGTTCCTCGGTGCTTGTGACTGACACCCCAGTTTACAGGAGCCTTGGTGCGACATTTAGCAAGCTTATAGGGTAGCCTACATCGCTAGAGGTACGTGTCCCTGCTCCTTCCATAGTTGCTCCTATTACTAGGACTACAGAGACGCTCCCATCATCTGTTGCATCATCAGAGCCACCTGCTTCAGTGATATTTGCAGTCATAGGCCGCACTAGTCCTAGAGCAGACCCAGACCGCTTCAGCTTCACTTTCAGCGACAGAGGGTCAGACAGCTCAGAGCTCTGGATCAGAGGATGATGCAACATAGTTTTAGACCGCTCACTGCACCTCAGCACCCGACTCGTCTGCTCCTGCCCCACCGACAGACTCTTAGGTTTTGGTGCTTGACGCCAAAGGGGGAGAGGGATCGAGTATGTTAGATCTAGGGGGAGCGATATATTTAGGGGGAGCTTATTTATTACTTTTGGCTTTTTATGTGTGATACATTACTATGCATTCATGTTTACTTTCATGCATTGAACTACATACGTGTGATTGTGATACTTACGTGATATGTGTGATATTTATGTGATATGTGACATGTGTGCTCTCTACTTTGAATTATTCATATGTCATGTCACTTGGTTATGCTCATTTGCTTTGCTTCCGCGTTTTACTCTGATTCAAATGAGCTTTATTTCTTGCACTCATGCTTATTTCATATCTATTGAGTACACAATGTTGGCTTAGGTCATATAAGCATGTCTAACTTCTTTGCTCTTATTGTCGAATGCTTATATGAACCAAGCATGTTGAAAACCTCATCTCTTTCACATACTCAAGGTTGTATTGTCATCAATCACCAAAAATGGGAAGATTGAAAGCATCTAGGCCCCTAGTTGGGTTTCAGTGATTAATGACAATACGAGATTACTATGACTAAGGTGTGTTTTGCATAAGCAATTAAGTTAGGTCATGGTAATGGAAATTGATTGGGCAATCATGGTTGTCATGCCCCTACGATGGAAATCGTTTCTATTTTCAAAGGATGGACGACAAGGTTAATGATGGACTAGTTCTAAGTGTCGTTTGGTGTTGAAGAGACAGTTAGAGTAGTTTAAGACTTTGTTTTTCCCTTAGCCGTACTATTAAGGGGGGTATGAACTAATAGCTTGATCTAAGTGAGTCTAGTGGGTTAGGTGTGGTGCACACTTATCAAATCTAGCAGTAGGCAGCTCAGGAGTAGCCATAAGATCAATTGGAGCAAACTTCATTCACATATGATTTTGAGTTGGAAGTGAATGGAGGGTCAAATGACTGACCGGACGCTGGTCTGGTAGTGATCGGACGCTGAAGGGAGAGTTCAGTCAGTTCATTTGATCAACTGGATCCGTCTAGTTGTGACCGGATGCTGAGTGAAATGTGACCGGACGCTGGGTTCCTGCGTCCGGTCAACTTCAGAGAGGTTCTAGAGAGGGAGTTTTCTGATCGGACGCGTCCGATCAGTGCTGACCGGACGCTGGTCAGGATTCGGTTACTGATCGAACGATGAACAGCAAAGTGACCGGACTCTGGGTGCCAGCGTCTGGTCGACATCAGTAAGGTTCCAGAGAGCAATTTCGTGTCCGAACGCTGGTCAGAGTCTGGTCATAACTTATCGGCTCTGTGGCGGGGATAACTGACCGGAGAATCCGGTCACCTTGATCGGAGCGTCCGGTTACCCCGCAGAATGCTGACTCAACCTCCTAACCGTTTGTTTTGAATGAGGGAGTATAAATACTTTCTCTATTCATCCAAGGGAGGTCTCTTGCTCATTTGTTCAGCTGAGAAACACCCTTGAGAGTGCTAAGGAGAGCAAGAGCCTAGTGAGATGATTGAGATTTGAGAATCCAAGATTAAGGCCTCATTAGTGCAAGGAGAGTAGCAAGTGTGCATCCATCCTTCTCATTAGGCTTGTTGTGGTCAAGTGAGAGTTCGTGCTTGTTACTCTTGGTGATCACCATCACCTAGATGGCTTGGTAGTGATTGGGAGTTTGGTAATCATCCAATGGAGCTTGTGGATGATCCAACTCAAGTTGTGAGCGGTTGTGGGCGATTCACCATGACGGAGTGTCAAAGAATCAGTCCGTAGAGAGCACTTGATCCTTGCGTGGATCAAGGGGGAGCTACACCCTTGCGCGGGTGCTCCAACGAGGACCAGTGAGGAGTGACGACTTTTCGATACCTCGGCAAAACATCGCCGCGTTCCTTCTCTCTTTAGTTTGAGCATTTACATTTGAGCAATTCAATTCTTGTCTTTACATTCTTAGAATTGCCATGATAGAGTAGGATTGGAATTTAGGGTGGTAAACTTTTATGCGGTAGATCAATAGAATCACATTCTAGGCACAAGAGGTGAAGTGGGCTATGTGTAGAGTTTAATTATTGCAAAGAATTTTAGAATTAGTCCAATTCACCTCATCTCTTGGACATCTTGATCATTTCACATAGGAAAATTACAAACAAGTATAAATCTAAAAAAACATAAGTGTAAAATAAATAAACAAAAAGCCATCTCCATACTAAGGGATCATTCCCGTGATTTTTGGTGGATTGAATCATACTCGTAGTCTATGCTGAAGCACTCACCTAGGGTTACTCTCCCCGTTAGCAGCACTATTGTAGAATCGCTTGAGCCACCCTATGCACCAAGATAGATCTCATGCTAGCTAAGCTACCTACAAAAATGAAGCCTTTTTTTAACCTTTCACATAACCTCATTCACATGACGGCAAATTTGTTGCTACTCATTCCCAAAATGAAAAACAAAAATGTTACCTTCATATGTTACTTTCTCTATTATAAATTATAAGCTGTTCTAACTTTTTTAGGTACAAAGCTTTTACTATGTACCTAGATATACATCATGTATCTAGAAAATACAAAACGACTTATAATTTAAAATTATGAGATATTCTTTATGCAGTACTCTCTCTGTCCACAAAAGAATACAATTCTCGCTTCTCGAGAAGTCAATCAATTTGAACTTTAACAAAAATTATATAAAAAATACTAACATTCCTGATACAAAATTAGTATCATTAGATTAGTCATAGAATATATTTTCATAAGAAATTTATTTGGAGACATAAATGTTAATACTATTTGCTATAAACTTGGTCAAACTTGAGCTACTTTGATCGGCACGAATCTCATAATTACATTCTTTTCTGGACGGAGGGAGTACTGCTCACACACTTTGTTCGTTGGGCCAGCCCAGCCCAACAATAGGTTATTTTATTAATACTTTGTGTTTACTTTGTCAAGTCTTAGGGCCGAGCTCGCGGGAAGGGGATCCAACATTTTCAGTTTGTGTGAAAAGAAAAAAAAAACAAGTGGCTGGTGCACTTTGTTGTTGGAGATGGTTCACCAAGCACTTCCACAGTCCACACGCCAAATACTCTGTCCGGTTGCTGAATGTTTGTTGATCATGTCCTTTACAATGAACAGAGTCATGCTCCAGATTTACACCAAAGGTTGATGATGAGCCAAGATTGAGCAATTTGTCATTGAAAGAACTGTGATTGATTGCCGAAAATATATTCAGATTCCACATAGCACGCCACAGGTTAACATCACTTTACTTACTCAACACCATCCCCCAAAAATAGCCAAAAACATTTAAAATAAAGGAATACAAGATACTAATACAATAATTACATGAACCAATAATTTAATCAACTAATAACTCTCTTCATCTCCAAACAGAAGACAATGCATGCTGAAACACAGAGCTCTTCGCCTGAATCAAACTAATAACCCTGGTCCTTGAAGAGATCACACAGTCACAGGGTGGTCTTGGAGGCCCTCCTGACGAGCACAGCCCAGCACATGAGCCTGTAGAGCAGGAAGAACCCCAGCATGACCGCGACGTTGACCCACTTCATCCCCTCGTCGATGCCCCTGTCCCTGAGCACGTCGGCTCCGGTCCTCAAGCACACGCCGCCGGACATGGCGCCATTGTTTCCCCCCATCCACGCCACGCACCTGCCCCTTGCGCTGCCCCCGTACTCGTTGATGAGCAGCAGGTCCAGCGGGTACCTGTACATGGACACGTAGTACATGAACGCCCAGTACCTCGGGATGCTGTCCTTGGGGATGAAGTAGCCGGAGAAGAGGAAGAAGACGCCCAGGAACACGCAGATGAGGGCGTTCCCGATCACGAAGTCCGGCGACACGGCGCTGAGGAAGAGCACGAGGGAGCTGGCCATCAGCACGATGAGCCAGACGGCGAGGACGAAGAAGGCGAAGGCGGCGAGCGGCGTGGCGCGGAGCCCCGCGAGCCAGTAGAGGGGCGCCGAGAAGAGGAGCGACACGGCGAGAAGGCACGGCGCGAAGACGAGCGCGTTGGCCACCACGTACGAGGAGAGGCGGTACGCGCGCCTGGAGGCCTCCCGCATCAGCACGCGGCGCTCGTGGAGGAGGATGGGCAGCGCCTCCACGGTGGACGAGAGGAGGAAGCTGAGGGTGAAGGCGAAGAGCCCCAGCCGGAGCGCCACGCCGTCGGGGCTGTCCGGGCTGAGCCGGAAGTAGACGCTGCCGAGGCCGAGGCCGCCCACCACGGCCTGCGCGGCGCGCGCCGCGAACAGCTCCCGCGTCCGGTACATGGTGCGCCAGCAGCGCACGGTCAGCGCCGCCACCTCCGTGAAGCGGCTGCAGTAGCCCTGATCCGGGACGTCGAGGTGTCGTCCACTGATCACAAGGCGGGTCACCTCATCCTCGTCGTCGGCATGGTGATCACCGTGCACGGCGATCCTGGAGCGGTCCTCCGCCTCGAGCTGGCTGGTGACCTCCATCTCCATGGCGAGCTCCAGCGGGTTCAGCTGCATGGGGATCTTGTGGCCCAGCCGCGCCTGCGCGTCCTCCAGCGACTTGAGCGTGCCGAAGTGCGCGACGGCGCCGCGGGAGAGCAGAAGCAGCGAGGAGATGTAGTGCAGCATGCGGTAGCTGGGCTGGTGGATGCTGAGCACCACCACCTGGCGGCGCGCGCGGGACACGTCGTGCAGCAGCTGCAGCACGTCCAGGGCGGAGCGGCTGTCCAGCCCCGACGTGGGCTCGTCCAGCAGCAGCACCGGCGGGTCGTGCACGATGTCCACCGCGATGGACACCCGCTTCCGCTCGCCTCCGGACACCCCGCGGGCGGCCGACAGACCGCAGCCGCCGCCGCCGCCGCCGACGTAGCTGTCGGCGACCTCGGACAGGCCGAGCTCCTGCATGAGCGCGTCCACGCGCTCGCGGCGCTCCCCGGCTGTCGCGGCGGCGCGGAGCCTGAACCGGGCGGCGAAGAGGATGGTCTCGCGGACCGTGAGGAGCGGGAGCAGGTTGTCGTCCTGCGTGACGAACCCGCAGAGCCGCCGCAGCTGCGCGCGGGAGGTGACGGCGTGGCCGTTGAGCGACACCGTGCCGGGCTTGGCGATCTCGGAGCCCGTGCCGCGGCCCGACAGGATGCGGAGCAGCGTCGACTTGCCGGCGCCGCTGGGGCCCACGACGGCGAGGATGTTGGAGCTGGAGGCGATGAAGGACACGGACTTGAGCAGGCCCGCCGCGCCGGCGGCATCGCGGGCCGGCGAAGCGGAGGAGGAGGAGGACAGGAACGACGGCAGGAGGTTGGCGGCGGCGCGGCGGCGAGGGGCGGGGCATGAGAGGTTGTTGACGGCAAAGGTGTAGTGGGGCGGGGACGGGTGGGAGAAGGAGGAGGAGGGCGAGGCCGAGCCTGGCGGCGACGAGGAGGACGTCGACGTCGACATGAGCAGCGCCGGGTCCAGCTCCGAAGACAGGTCCTGATCCATGGCTATCTGTGCAGCCCTGAGCTGATGATGAGTAGTGGACGAGGATGGCGCGAAGCGGCTCAGCAGATATAGCTCGCAGATTTCGTCGTCTTCCATTTGCAAATCCGATCCAGCTCGCTTACTTGAACGTGTTACGCACCCATGCACGCACGCTTCATCACGCCACGGCACACCACCACTAGCTAGCTTGCCAATGGCGGTCTTCTAGATCTTCAAACTTTCCAGCATGCAACGCAGAACAAAGAGACAGAGAGGGGGGAGCGCGCTCTGCTTAAGCTTGTTTGGATGATTTGATCTGGGTGAGCAAATGGGAGAAGAAAACCTGTGCGGGTCGGCCCAGGTGGGCACTTGTACCAAGAGGAGTATAACGGCCATTTCACAGCGTGTCGTGGCAGCTGCACCTAAGCACCCTATCGTCCAGTTCGCTTGGCTTATAAGCTATATTTCTTTTATCAATAAATAATATTTTTCTTTTACAATAAATTAGTTAATAATATTTTTAGTCATGACTTCTGGCAACAGGGCAGGCTTGAACCGGTCGAACGCCGTCCGCGGGGCCTGCGTTTCGTGGCGTGTGGTTGGGGTCTTGTCTCGCTGTGCCGACCGAACCGTAATAGTAAAAGCAAGTTTCTGATCGACAAAGACCGCGTTTAGCTTCAGTTTAATTTTCAGGCAACTTGGTGCTAGTTGTTAGCACATGAACGTATCGCAGGCTCGCAGCCATTTGTGCAAAAGTCGCAAAGACGTTCCTTGTAGCGCTATACGAAATCGAGACCGCTCGTGTTTCGTGTTTGTTGGGACAAACCAACGGAGTCGCCCTGAAGAGACCTCAGGACAAGTGCACAATGGTTGCCTTATTACCATAACTAGAACAGTTGATCCATTGCGTGCATGATACCAGCACCCGAATAACTCTCTGTACCCGAGGGGAAGCCTACGCACCCGAGCAGAGCATAAGGGCACGTACAGCGGTCGTCCTTTCTCCGTCTGTATCTTGACAAGTTTACAAAAATCCCCTCCGTTCTGCTTGGAGACGGTCTCCCCGTCGTCTCGTGAAGCGACGATGAAGGCCCGTGCTCCGACGCCCAATCGACAGGGTCAGCTGCGCTGTACGACCTCGCCCCCTCGAGTCGACGGCGTGCTCGGATCCCACGCGGGCGCTCGTGGTCTCGTTTGCTCCTTCGTCAAGTCCGCAGAGACACGAAGATGCCGCGACACCGCTCCTTCGCATCAGTCCGCACCCGCAACGCCTTTTCCCGCAACCTCGCCGGAGCTGCCGCCCGCCTCGCCTTGGCTCCCTACCTCTCCGTGCAGTAATCGACGCCGAGACACCCCGCATCGGAATCGCGGTGAGCTCCTCCGTATTTTCCACCCCTTCTCACCAGCCCCGCGCCCTGTAGCTCAAGTTCTGAGCAGCGCCGGCGAGCAAGCCATGGCACCGTGAGCTCCTCCGCATGGAACAAGCAGCCGTCCGTGCCGAACTTTCTCTTATTAGCTAGTTGACATCATCTCCGACGTCATGCTTGCATTATGGCCGTTTTTCTTTACAAAAACAAATCTAAAAATACACTCCAAATACACCTTTGTCATGGACACGGTTCATGGTGCACCGCTCTCACATCTCCTCCCCGGTCTACAGTTCATGGACCGAGTGCACAGCATAGTGCATGCTAATTTACAATATAGCCGCTTTTCTTATATCAAATTAAATCACTGTTGCATCATCCTAGAAGCTTGGATGTGGTCTGAAAACTGAAGCCAAATATGCTATCTGAAAACTGAAGTTTGGGAAATTTTGCTACGTACTGAATATTACTGTTTCATATCAGTCTAAAAACAAGCCACTGCTGTTCATTCAATCAATAAAAGGGGAAGCTCCTTCGGTACACTGTAACGTAAACGGAACACAATATGACATGAGTTACTATCTTGCCCATAAAATATATCAAAGCTCGGCCAACACAAAGGAAACTCAAGAAGGATCTAATCGAGCACATATAGCAACACTATGAAAACAAAGAAAATTAGACAAAAGGCGTTGCAACTTGTCGTTGAAATATAATTATTATATTGATGGTTTTTAAAAATATTGTAATCATGTTGCTCTTATTTATCCTTGATACATTTTCTATCAAATAGCCACATAATGGTATACAAAAAATTATTTATAGTTGATCCTAACTACATGCAAAGCATTAAATAGTTTAGAGACCAATCCCTGTCTGTGGGTTGTATGACCTGTCTTTATACCTGTCTGTATGATAGATTCGAGGCGCTTAGAGACGAACACCTGTCTATGGGTTGTACATGCCCTAAGGAGGGCATCGACACTCGAGGCTGTTGCATTCAAAACCTCGGCACCCGAGAAACGTTCATTGGGACTTACAGTACCCGAGGATTATAGGGGTTTACGGCATCCGAGGAAGAGGCTGCTTACTAGCTTAGCTTGTCAAGTCCTACGGAGGCTACTGTCGAATATATGGGTCTGCAGTACCCGTATATTTGACCACGTCCATCTATTAGGCCAAAAGCCACGGCGAAGGAGGCCCATGAGGGCTAGACGAGTCCACCGACTTGGGGATCAAGATACATGGAGGACATCCGGAAGCCACGACGATATAACGTGGATCAATCTATTACGCATTCCATGTAACAAACTAGGAATCTAATCTGTTAGTCGATCACCCTCATCGTAATCCTACTACCTCAGGCTATATAAGGAGGAGTAGGGCCCTCACGATCGGGATCGATCCCATTCATTCTCATTCTCCCCATCTACTTCATAACTAGGAGCAACAGAGCCCTGTAACTGAGCATAAGAATACAAGAAGAGCAGTATCACCCTAACTGTAATAGGGCACCCCACGTGTCTGAACCAGTATAAATCTTATGTCTCGTGTGCTACCATCTGATTCATCTTACGTGAGTAGCTGCTAGGTATTGCCGGAGTTAATTCTTCCGACATTGGGAGTTTTCCCAATTTTTCCTCAAACTGATAGATCTAAGTGCTCGTGAGGAATATGCCCAAACCACTTAGTAAAAATGTTGCTCAGAGATCTTAGCATGAATCCATATAATCAAAACACCCTCAAACCCGCAGGAAATCAAAATCCATCAAAAGGGCAAAGAGAGGGAGACCGGGAAGAAAAAACTCAAAACCAAGTCATACGCGAATCAAAGACTCAGATCTCAGAGGAATGGTTTCTTTATTCTCTGAACTATCCAGGTCTAATTCTTTACCGAGGAAAGATTAAAACTCAGATAGTGTATTAGTATCCCGCACTAAGGATCTCAACAGTAGAAACTAGAGATTAGGAAACCTAGAGACCGACTCTAGAAATGAAAACTAAAGCGATAGCTGGTTGGGGGCATCCTCTACCTTATTTGTAGAGATATTACACATTTCCAACAATGCCCTTAGATATTTTGCTGAACCACTTAATCCAAGGGGCATAATGATCCAACTTGAGATAGAAGCATCTGACGGCCACGCACTCTTCGTGACTTTGCTTCGCCTCGACCCGAACATCGCGATGATGCCACGTGCTTCCCCCTGTTTCTGTCGGAACTCCAATCGGGTTTTGAGGCCCAAACCCAAAAACCGTCCAGCCGATGGTTGTGAGGCCCAAACCACCAAACATGCCTGGAGAAGCGTATCTTCTACTCCTCCTCCACTCTCTCGACACGTGTCACTGCCGTCCTCGACCACCCGATCACCAAGTCCTCCAGCGCCTCCAATTGACTTGGTCAACCACCATCTTGACTTGGTCAACAAAGTCAACTCCTCATGTGCTCTTGCTTTTTATGTCCCCAACTGTTAGCCACCAGCCCACCATGATCAGTATTCTGGCCATCTTGGTCCCTCGGTCCAAGCCTCACATCCATCCTTCACCACTCCATGTCCATCGGCATGACACGTCTCAACTTTACCTTCTCCATGTCCGTCGATCGTCTCCGTGCTCCATACTTGCAGATCAACACACGCACTCACACAATGTTCGCAATAGTGTCCATCAAAATGCATTCTTCAACACTAAATATGTGGTCTCCTTCTCATTCAAACACTATGCACCTTGTCCTATCGGTGGGCAAGTGTGTTTGTCTCTTGACGCTAAAGGTAAGAATACTACCAATGGTAACAATGACACTAGTGAAGTGTTTCAACTAGAGCATCCACCTTTAGCATCAAATAGAGGAACACACTTGCATACAAAAAAGTATAGGCGAGAGTGGTTGAGAGAGATAGGGGGTTAAAATAAGATATTGTGAAAAGTGAACTAGAGTATATTTTTTTACAAATTTTCTAGTTGGAGTAAGTATCCCAGGAGAAGAAGTATGCATGGCCAAAATGTGAGCAAATGTGTGCCACTATTTAATTTTCCTTTAGTTGTGGTTCGTGCTTAATGTGTTTGGTTGTGTTTGTTCCTTTAGGATTAAGGTACAAGTACTATAATTATATGAAACTATAGATGGGAAGTGTTGAGATCAAAGAAGGAGCACCATGTGCAAAAATGTGGAAAAACACTTCTACAAGGAGAATATTAAGTTTGAAAAGGGTTCTATTTTAATTTCCCATCGATTTTGTCTTATTCATATTGTGTTTCTCTTCAGCTTTTATGTTATGAATACTATAATAGGTTGCAATAACATCTAGTGTTCAGGTCAAAGTCAACACATCAAGCATTAAAATTAGGAACACACATGGAGAAGAGTAAGTGGGAATCCGAGATTGATATGAAGAAAAATATATGTTAAAATAAAATAAAATATGTACTTTGCTGTTACAAAAATGTGCCTAAACTAGGTGTAAACAACATTCATCATTCAAACATATGGGTGGGTCCCCATCACATTTGGCATTTATAAACTTTGTTGTTTTTTATTTGTGTTCGTGTTCTCAAAATGAATGGTAGAAATACTGCCAAAGAAACTAGACTTGACATGTGTTTCATTAAGAGCATCCACCTTTAATGTTAGATAGTCGAATGCACATGAAGAAACAAAGGGTGAGAGGGTAATGGAAATGACTTGTAAGAAAGGACTTTTTAACTATAGTAAAATTAATAGTTAGTAAGTTTTGCAAGATCAAAGTGTATGGTGTCCATCGAAATGCATCCTTCAACACCAAATATGTGGTAAGTGTTTCAACTAGAACATCCACCTTTATCGTCAAATAGAGGAACATAGTTGCATACGGAAAAGTGTAGGCGAGGGTGCTAGACAGAGAGAGAGGGTTAAAATATGATATTGTAAAGAGTGAACTAGAATATATTTTTCCACAAATTTTCTAGTTGGAGTAAGTATCCTAGGAGAAGAAGTATGCATGGCCAAAATGCCAGCAAATGTGTGCCACTACTTTGATTTCCATTTTGTTGTGGTCCATGCTTAATGTGTTTGTTCCTATAGAGTTAAGGTACAAGTATTGTAATTGTATGAAACTATAGATGGGAAGTGTTAAGATCAAAGAAGGAACACCATGTGCAAAGATGTGGAAAAAACACTTCCACAAGGAGAAGAGTAAGTTAGAAAATGGTTCTATTTTAATTTCCCATCGGTTTGTCTTATTAATAATGTGTTTCTCTTTAGCTGTTATGTTATGAACACTATAATAGGTGGCAACAACATCTAGTAAGTGTTCAGGTTAAAGACGACACACCAAGCATTAAAATGAGGAACACACATGGAGAAGAGTAAGTGCGAGAATGATATGAAGAAAAATATCTTGTGCCTGGACCTTAGCTGGCATCGTTAGCCGGGCAGGAGCCAAGGGCCGGGCCTGAAGGTGCCGTAGATCAGGGAACCCAAGGCTCGGGGAAGGCCCCGAGCCCTAGGCCGAAGCTGCAGTCAAGTCAGGCTTGGCCGGGTCTCTTTGCCGGAGGGTGCGTGCGAGCGTGCCCGATGGGCATAGCCCCCGAGCCCCTAGGCGATCATGAAGGGGTCAGTCGAGGGGTTTTCTTTGTTTGGGAACCATTAGACCCGAGGCTTAACATACCTATATGTTAGGATCATGTCAGGAGTCCCCAAGCCCTTCATGGCCTCACCTGGCGTGATGGCGATGAAGGGCTAAATTTGATCTTCTGGTGACTGAACCCTCCTTGGCGGGGATGACTTTCACTGGCGAGAGCGCTGTGCCCTGCTTGGGGCCTTCTTTCTCCAGTGTGATGGATGGTGCTCGGCTATCAAGGATGAGCAAAGATGATGCTGATCCCTTTGTGCGTCCATGTCGCATGGGTCTTCGACTTGAGCGAGAGCTCCACGGACTCGTCTAGGCGCCCTCCTTTCTGACTGGAGCCTGCCATGGTGTCGGTGTTTCAAACCACCGGCTAGTAAATTTGTATCTACGTGTCTGCCCTAGATGGTGTGCTCAGAGGATATAAGGAGTTATACTGGTTCGGGTAGAATGTCCCTACGTCCAGTCTGCTACGGCTCGTGTTACCGACACTAGGTTGTAGTAGAGGTTACAAACGAGCGAGAGAGAGAAGGTCCTAAGTCTCTGGTGAAAAGATCGAATGGAGTTTGGTCTTGTTGAGCTTGTCAGCTGTGTGTTCATGCCCTCATGGGGTGTCCTGCTTCCCCTTTTATAGGTGAAGGGGAAGGCGCAGGTTATAGAGAGAGAAAAGACAAAAAAGGAGAAAAGCAAGGGAGCAGACGTCCTCTAGGGCCGCCGTGTCCATCTTCTCTTTCATGCAGGTCTAGCTGACGCTATAGATGGTGAAGGGGATGGCTCCACGTCAAGCTCCTGTTCTCCACTAGTGCCATGCCTCGATGTCATCAGCTAGTCATGGCATCCCATCCTACCTCGATGGATGGCGTGGTGAACCGATGTGCCTGCCAGTGGCCGTATGGGGATTAGGCAGCACAACGACCATGCACCCTGTCACTATTGGTGATGCGAACCCCTGGGCATGGCTTATTGTGGCCACGGGTCACATCGACACATGCCCGCTTCCCTCTCGATGTTAGAAGTTTAACCCTAGGGTCGTTCCCTTAGACCCGTAGTGGTTGGAGGCGGTTTGGATCCCCATTGGGAGAGACGGAACCCGTGCCCAAGGGTTCTGGTGAGACGGAGCCCGCGCCTGAGGTGTCGAGCGAGATAGAGCTCATGCCCTCAGGGTCGGGCATGATGGCTCCCATAACCTCAGGGTCAGGTGACACAAGGCCCGTGCCCTAGGAGTCGGGCGAGGCAGAAACCGTCCCTTCGGGGTCGGATGAGACTGAAATACATCCTTGATTATCTAGGTGAGTTGTCATCCACTGTCCTCCGATCCCTTCTTTGGGTATCCCTAATACTGATACCCGATAGTGGCCCCCAAGCCTATGGAGGAGTATGATACTCCTTCGTAGGCTTTTTTAGATGGAGGGACTTCGAGGGCTTCAATCTTCTGCTACCCGCGGGATGCCCTGGTGGGTTGCGTTTCCCTTCTATTGTGATCAGACTCCTTGGGAACTTGTAGCTGTAGGATTCGTGGGCTAGAAAAGACTTCTCTTGACTCTGATCCCTCCCTAGGATCTAATCGATCCGCCATCGTCATGCGATCGCGTATTCAGTCTCCTTATGAGTCCAACTTCCCTTGAGCCCCTACACGTAGCTGGGGTCCGGTCGAGGGGTCAGCTCAACTTGTGATCGTCCTACCTCAAATGTTTTTTTGAAAAAATGGAGGGGCTAAGCCGTGCCATGTTTTCCTCAGTGGACGAATCATGGTGATCGGTGAGTTGTTAATGGGCTAGTTCGAGTGGGGCCCTGGCTTCCCATTCGTGGGGGTTTGGCATGGGTCAGTTGGTGACCGACTCTAGATTCTTGGCAGCCAATCCATATAGTTCTTGGGTCCGTTCGACCGGTCCCAAGGGCTCATTGCCTTTCTTTGAGGAAAAACCATGGACTGTGAACCGACCAAGACTCGAACGTGGGCTGGGATACCTGTGGCACTTGTGCACCTAGGTGCTAGCCACTAGTGGGCCCATCCCTTTCCACCCTTCACTCTAAAGGCACCCTAGAGCGGTTGTGAACCCATCGGTGGGCCAACCTTCAAACTCCTAGGCCTGAATGGGCCATGGGAGCATTTTTAGCTCCATATCCCTCCTTACCTATGGCGGTTCTCTACCATAAAATGGGGCGAACTATCATTCGACGCGTCCTTCGAGGGAGCAGCCATAGGTGGCATGCACATGTTTCTTGGAGAGGCGATGTGACAATGCACGGTGGGTGCGTAGATCTAGGCAGATGGTTCGCCCCTCACTCCACCTTTCCTTATAAATAATGGCCTTTCCCTTCATCTTTTGATACGCCTAATCATAGCCTCGCCTTCTCTGCTTCTCCGCCGCCAGCGTTCAGATCTACTGCCTTCACTCTTCCTCCACCAGCATAGCTCTTGTTCTTTCGCCCTTGCCTCCCATGGAGACGTGGTATCGCTCTGACATCACCCACATGAGCATAGGGGGCCTTGTCAAGCATGGTCTTCTCTGTGGGAGGACCGGCACAGCGGAGTGGCTTGTGCCCGATTGCGAGGATGCGCCGACGCAACCCGATGGCTACGTCATGTCCTTTGCGCCCTTCCACGAGCATGGACTCACGATTCCTCCCCATCTGTTCTTTCGAGGACTACTGCACCACTACAAGATTGATCTGTAACATCTGAACCCCAATGGGATCTAGCACATCGTGACCTTCATCGTGATGTGCAAGGGTTACCTAGGGATCGAACCCCACTTCGAACTATGGAGGTACTTCTTCTCCATTTCCCTGCTTAAGAAGAGGGATAGAGATAGGGACCTGCCAGTGCTGATGGGCTGCGTGGGCATCGACCTCTAGGGCAGTGGTCCACTAAGTACATGACCTATCATCTATCGAGGTGCAACAAGGGGTGGCATGTGCAGTGGTTCTATGTGAAGAACAACGCCACCGCCCCCTTACCGGACTTCACCAGATGCCTCATCGAAGAGGCACCGTAGGTGTGGTCGTGGAGACCTCCCGAGAAGGAAAAGAAGAGGATGCACGATATCCTTGATGCCATCGTGTTCTTGAAGTGCCTATAGTTGTCCAACGGGCTGGCCTAGCCTGGCCCGGCTTGGGCCAAGCACGACCCATAGGGGGTCGGGCCAGCATGGCACGCCATGCCTCTCATGCCATGCCCCTTCGGGTCTCGTGCCTAGCCTTCGGCCCAAGCACGACCCTACGAGCCAAATTCCATGTTGTGCCGCCCTGGTAAGCACAGCCAAATCCGTGGGCCGTGCCAGCCCACAGCCCGGTGCCATTAAAACACCTCAAACTGTTTCTCTCATCCAACACTTCTCCATTTTCATAATTCATTCACATTTCAGTATTTCACATTCACAAGTAATAAATTGATCACAGTCATAGATTCTCAATTCTAACAAAAGCTACCAAATGAGATAAGAGAATTAAAATAACTGAGCTGTTTGTGCAATGCTGCCTTGTTAAAAACCTTTCTAGGTAAAACTCACCCTTGTGAGAAACCCTAGAAATGGAAAAAGAGTGCAGCACAACTCTTAATAAGTCTTCCATCATTGTTCAAAGGTCCCAAGTCACACAGTCATAGTAATAGATGACAGATGCAAAATGGAGATAATAGATTAACAGAGCACTCTCTCCTCTCTCAACACTAATTACCAGCAGCCCTAGATGTACCAACCCCAGCCCTAGATGAACCAGTAGTACCAACAGCCCCATCTGCATCTTCATCGAGGTATAGATTCTTGAAGGAGTCCTCCAGCTCTTGGTTGTCAACAACATGTTGTAATCTGCTTTCTCCTAACTCCTAATCCTTTATGCAGGCCAGCATCTCCACAGTTTTAGGCAAGAGGCAGCGTCGCCGCTCTTCAGTTATCCTTCCTATCAAGCTAAAACATCATTTCGAAGAGACAGTAGAAACAGGAATAGACATAATATCTCTAGTCATTATAGATAGGATTGAATATGTTAGTTTGTGGTCATGCCACCAAAGAAGTAAATCAAAATCATCCTCATATGCAGTGACATTGTCACTGTCTAGATAAACTGAGAGCTCATTAGCAGTAGAAGCAGATGAAGATAAAGTGGGGGCACAGGCACGGGAAGGACCAATAATAGATCCAGGGCCTCTAAAGATTCTTCCCCATGCCTATTTTCTCTTACCTATATGGATTATGGGCTATGCAACCCTTTGACTCCTAGCTGCACCAAACTTTCTCTCATATTTGTTAAATAACTTGTAAATTTCAGTTTTCACATCAGTATAATATGAAGTATAATCACAACTAGTGCTCTCTTTAAGTAATTCCAGGACTCTAAATAAACCTCTCATCTTAGCTCTAGGATCAAAAATGAATGCAAATGAATATAATAGAGGTATATGTTGCTAGTATTTAAGGAATTTAAGCTTCATAGGATATACAACAACAATTAGATTTTAATCTTTTTCACTTGCATGTAAATGAGAAGCAATTTCTAGCAGATGGTGCAGGATAAGTGGACTAGTTAGATAGTAAATACCAGAAAGAACAATAGTGGAGTCATAAAATAGTTCTAGAAACTCCAATATCTTTTCAGCTATATACCAATGCCTTGTAGACAACAATTCAGAGCCATAATTGGAATTAATGAACACAGAAAAAACATGCTTATATGGAACCAAGTGTTTAAGCATAAGATATGTATCATTCCATTTAACATCCATATCTAAGCCAAACTTTCTAGGTCAGACACCCTGAGCAGTACAATAGTTCTTAAACATAACAATTCTTTGATTAGAGGAATTTAAGAAGTTTATAGTAGTTCTAAAATCTTTTGTGTAAGGTTTGAACCTCTTTAAACCATATTTTACAATTAGATTAATGATATGACAAGCACAACATTGATGCACAGGACTGTACTTACGCTTAGAAGGATCAACAGGCTCAGGTGTAGGATCAGGACCCAAATAACCAGCAAACATAGGTGTCAAAGTTTCCATAGCCTTTGCATTAGAAGAAGCATTGTCTAGAGTTACAGAGAAAACCTTATCAATGAGACCAAACTCCTCAACCACACAAGCAACTCTTTTAGCAATATTTTCACCAGTATGTTTCACCTCAATCAACCTAAGCCCAATAACCTTTTTCTGTAACTCCCAGTTAGCACTAACAAAATGAGCAACAACACTAATGTAATCCTTCTTAGCATTACTAGACCAAATGTCTGACGTCAGAGCAATAGAGGAAGCAGCAGACAACAGAGAATTCTTAAGCATATTACGACATTTAGTAAACAGTTTACTCAGATCTCTAGTGGTGGTCTGTCTAGATATCTTAACAAACCTAGGGTTATGAGCACAGACAATGTAATCCTCCCAGGCCTCTATCTCACCAATACCTAACGGTAAATCAAGCCTAGCAATCAAGCAACACAATTCAGATCTAGCAACATCAGGTTTATAGTCCTAGTTATGCATAAAACCATCAGTATTGTAAGCAAGCCTAGACTGAACCCTAGCAGCTTGATCAGTTTTCTACCTACAAGATTTCTGGTGCCTCTTCAAGTGCCTAGTGCCAGCATTAGATCTAGTAGACAAAGTATGCTTACACATTTTACAGGTAGCTTTAGTGTAGATTTTACTACCATTCACAGTCTCATAGATCTCATCAAAATTAGCCCACACAGCAGATTTACGCTTATCAACACCAGGTCTAGATGAGGTACTAGTACCAGCAACAGATGGAGTTGAGCCATTGGAGCAGACCAGGGTCCCAGTTGCCATCACCCCTTCACCACCATTGCCGTCCAGATCGATCAGAGCAGCAGAGCCGCTACTGACATGGTTATCGAACAAGGCAGCAGCATCCTCATGGGTGTCATCGTCATCCTTACAGGCTAGGCCTGTTGTGATTAGATCATCATTGCCGATGAGTAGCCAGACAATCTCGTCATCAGCACCAGCCATGGCACCCTCAACCGCAGAGGGCTCTCTAGCACCATTCCTCAATGATGCACGGGGCTACCTTGGTCACTCTATGCCATAGCTAGAGGATGACGGATTAGCTACCGACCTGTGCAAAGAGATGGAGGAGGAGGAAAAGAACATATCAGAATAGATCAATCATCATTCATCAATGGAAGAAGAGGAGGGTTAGGGTTGTACCTGCACAACCAGAGCTGTGTGCTAGAGAAGAAGAGGGCCACCTAGAGAAGATGACACACTGGTTAGAAGGACAGCGAGCGGTAGAGGAGGGCAGATGGGGACACGAACTCACATAATCACCAAGATCTAGAGGGGAGATAGGGATAGGGAGAAGGGAGAGGCAGAGAGGGAGGGGATTAGGTAGAAGGAGTAGGGAGCTGCTCGTCGGCGGTAGGTGGATTGTCATGGTCACGTCACTAGAGTCAGGGAGGACAGAGTCGAGAGCCTAAGACGGCGAGGGCGAGACCGCGAGAGCAAGGCAAGATGAGGTGCGGTGGGATGAAATGAGCTAGCATTTGGGGTGAGGGAGAGCTGCCATGGCATGCCGCCCTATATATGAGGGGGGAGGGGAGGCGAGGACGCCAGGGAGTGTGTGGGCCATGTGGACGCTATGCCTTGGGGAGGAGAGGAGAACTAAGAAGGGGGAGGGGGGAGGCCTGGTCATCTATTGAAGGCTGGGCCATGCCATGCCAGCCCATGGGCCTAAGCTGCGGCCTAAGCATGGCCTGCTCCCTCAGGCTAGGCCAACCCAGGCCTACTGACCATCGGGCCATGCTATGCTTGGTCCAGGCCAAATTTTCATGCTTCGTGTTAGGCCACCATGCCTCGGGCTGCATGGACAATATTAGAAGAGCCATGACCTTTGTGGGGCCGGTGTCATCAGGGCATATCATGGGAGGAGGGCAGCACCACTGGTGGTGCACGCCCTCCCACTGTATGGGATGACGCCTGGCGCGTAGCTCATCAAGACAGTGCTCGCCCAGGGGTTGCTCCGCGATAGCAAGGTCGTGCTGTGCATCAAGGAGGCGACGGAGGAGTCCGACGCTGTGTTCCCAATGCCAGAACATCCTATGTTGTGGCTGGACATGGGCTTTGTCGAGCTGCTAGTGGAGTTGGGCTTTTAGGCCTCCATCGTGCTGCTGCTAAAGCACGTGGCTGTGAGGGCGGCAAACCGTGCCACGGACGAGAAGAGGAAGAAGGTGAAGGACGATAAGAAGGCAAGGCAGCGGGCAAAGCAGCGGGCGAGGCTAAACTGAGGAAAGCGGCGGTAGGGTTCAGAGGAGGAAGAGGAGGAAGAAGAAGAAGAAGAAGAATAAGATGGCGACGGTTCTAGGTCAGCCGTACAATGGGATGAGCTGGGCGGTGGGGACAGTTTTAGGTAACCCATCCAATGGGACGAGCTAGGCGGTGGGGATGAGGATCTATCTCTGCCATAGGAGGGGCCTTTCCCATGGTATGCCCCTAGGCAGGAGGGGGAGGATGCACCCCTAGAGTCGGTGGAATCAAGCCTCCCCGCTCCATCTGATCGTTCCATGGCGCCCCCAGAGTCGTTGGGAACTGGCTGCTCCACTTTGTCTGGGCCTTCTATGATGCCCCTAGAGTCAGCACGAACCAGCTGCTCCACTCCTTACGAACCCTCCAAGTAGACAGAGGGCTCAAAGTGGCAACATGCCAATGAGGAGCAGCCAGGGTTGGGCGGGCCGGCCCCAAAATGTCATCGCTCAGTGGCATCGAGGTGAGTTAAGAGTTTTTCAGCCTTTTGCTCTAATGAATTTTTGCTATAAACTGACCATCGTGTCCTTTGTAGCGTCAAAGGACATGGGACCCTCCTGAGGCTTGCTCCAAAGAAGAGCCTCACCCTCCATCAGACGCGCCAGGAGCTGACTGGCGCCGTGTCAGAGGTGAGCAGAAGTGGTGCTGGGGTGGCCATGATGTCGATCAGGGAGGCACAGCCGATGGCTACATCCATGGGAGAGCTGGTGAAGGAGGGCATGTTCGGGGTGCCCATGGTGGGCATGACGTAGCCGGGTGTGGCCTTGACGTCGCTGGTAGATGTGGCGTAGCCTGAGCCGTCATCCGTGTGGGTGGCTACCTCCCTAGCGGGGCGGATGGAGGAGGATGTACTTGAGGCATCCATGGCAGACATGGCACGACCGAGTGCGGCTATGACATCACAGGTGAAGATGACGCAACTAAAGCTATCATCTATGTAGGTGGCCATGTCTGTGGTGGGGTAGATGAAGAGGGCGCACCCGAGGCGTCCTTAGCGGATGTGGCTGTAACACCTCGGATGTTTTAAATACTAAAATATGCCATGTCATCATATGCAATGCACATAATTTTTGTGTTAGTGAAAATTTTGATATGCATTCACTAAAACAAGTTTATTTTATGATGATATGTATTGACTTGTATGGATTGAATCAAGTTCAAAACATTTGTGTTGATTTGGATTTCCAAAAACCCTAATTTCCAGCATTTAATTTTACCCTGGAAAATCTAATTCAAAATCTAAGCACAATTTGGGGTTGAGCCTAAAAGGAAAAATGTAGAGCTTGTGATTTTGTATAAAGTTGGTTTTGGAGTTTTCAAAGTTGTTATATAAAATTTGAAGTAATTTGAAAAGGCGATATGTTCTTAAAGTGTCCCCTTTTGATTTTAAACTTGCATTTTCAAATGTAGACATAATTTGGGTATGATTATTAAAGCAAAGTTGTAGAACTTTGAATTTGGAACAACTTTTATTTTTGGAGATTTTTGAGTTGCCATACAAATTTTGGAGTAATTTGGGAAATTAGACGAGTGGCAATTCGGTAAATATGGTGAACAGTAACCGCGAGCGACACCTCACCGACGGTGAGCTTCCTCAGCGTTCCAGTCACGCCCGTGGCCATCTTCGACTCTACGCAGGTGTGGACAAGCTGCTGCGTGTCATCTCCATGTGCCTTGACCGCGTTATAAAGGCCGAGACGCCATTGTCATCGCTCTTTCTCCTTCCTCTGCTTTTCTCGTCGCCACCGCCCAACTCCGTCGAGCTCGCACCGTCGCCTTAGCGCCTTTCCAGTCTTGGCAAAGCGTGTCATAACTCCGCCTGCTCTTTGCGATCCTAGCCAACTAGTCCTTGAAGCCTGACTCTACCGGGAAACGCTGCGCACCGTCTTTCTTCCTCGCCGCCGACAACATCGCCGTCGAGCTTACATCACCGTGGCCAGCAAGCTCCGGTAGCTTTCTCAATCTCTCATGCTTGGTTTCATCTTTACCATGCTGTGCTAGTGCTCTATGGCCCTTTAATTGATCCGTTCCTCCACTGCAGACGCCGGAATGCCACCGTCGATGATAGCCTACGCCGCCGTGTTTGCTGTGATCGACGACAAGCTACTTCGTTGCTCCTCCGATCCATCTTTTAGCTCGAGCGTGTTTGGGGTGAGCTCCTGAGTCTTCCCGAGCCTTGTGTTTAACCGCTACCGGCCTCCCTTTGCCGGCGTGCCGCAGCCGCGCTGTCTTGGCCGCCATGGCCGGCGTCGTGCCCGGACCAAGCCGTAATTGGTCTAGCTAGTGCCACCCATCGGTGCGCCTTGATGTGGTGATCACGTTGATACCCTGGCCGTCGCCGAAGAACTCATCGTCGGCGAGAAATCACCGGTCAGCGAGTTTCGCCACCGTGGTCAGCGCAGGAGAATGGTGCTGACATGTGGGACCCGATGTCAGTGGCCGTGGGTTTGAAAATGGATTCTTCTATTTTGCAGAATTGAATGAATAGTGCTATGATTTGTTATTTTTGTATAGAATTAATTAGAGCTCCAAAAATTATAAAAATTTTTATGTGACCTCTCTGAGATGTAGAAGATTTAGGAAAAATATTAAATGTTATTTTTAAGTACATTTTGAATATGATAAAAATTGCTCAAATTAATTAATAAATGGGTTTCCATGATTTTTCTAGGCTTATATAATTATCCAAAAATTATGAAAATTGTTTTGCCACTTAGTTATCATATGATGAGTCTTCACAAAAATTTTGAGCTCATTTCGAGAAAGTTGATTTATTTCATAATTATTAATTAATTATTTAATTCATAAAAACAAATAGTAAACCTTAATGACTTAGGTTTTGTTTGAATTTTGGATTGAGTGATGACCTTAGGTCATTAGTATAAAATAATTCTTGGTACGTAAAGTAAGTGTTTGAGTTTATAAAAATGTTTAGTTAGTTGTTGGTTTGCAACTGTACCGCGAATGAAAGTTGTATTCCAGTTATTAACTTTTGCATCCATCGTCAAGCATCATGTTTTATATCGCGCATCATATTAAACATGTCATTGTTACTATATGTAGTGAACAAAAGTGAGAACGTGGTGGTTAACCAAGTTGTTGAGGAAGTTAATCCACCTGTTGAGGTCGGGTTTGATATCCGTGGAACATCTCCGGAACCTAACATTTCCGTCAATCAAGGCAAGCCCCGGATGCATTTAAACCTACCTTGTGTTTTACAAATTTTTATCGCTTTTGCTTTTCAGTACTACATTAAGTGATTAGGAGTCGAGTAAAAACCTAATTGGTGCATTACCAACCTTGTTTTTCTATATAAACCTTATTACCCATTTTAATCGGTGAATGCTTATTTATGCTTAGCCATGCTTAGAACGATAAAAGTTGGGTGATTACCGGTCACCTGTGAGATATAAATGGTTTCTTGGATACGACTGGTTATTTATGTTATCATGAGATATGAGCATGTGGAGTAATAAATCTAGACCGGGCGGACTCGGTGTATGGGAGCCACAAGACATGGAGGTCATGTGAGCGGGTTCTTTCCGCCTGTGTCGATTAAGACACATCCATTGTTGAATTGCATGAGGTGAGACTTTGTAGTACTGATCATATACTCCAGTAAGCCTTAACTTGGCTATTCTATTACAAGAATGGCTACTCGCGCACTGGGAGTGGAGAGATGGCGAGAGTAGCATGTACCCACATGGCAATGGGCTGGATTGGTGGAGTACTGTATTCTCGGGTGGCACGGACCCGGTCTTGTTTTAGAGGATCTGAGGGTAGGTTGGTATATGTAGGTCAGGGACCTGCATATGTCGTGTGGTTGGGAATCCCCAGCTGGGTTATAATTGGTTTGAATCATCGTTGCTCCTCGGTTATGGAGACTCAACTCACTGTTTATCATCATAGTTAATAAATGAAACTTGAGGAAGATTTGAGAAAGGGTTTGATACGAAGTTCATGATCTCATTACGGATCATGGTAGATTCATATGTAGTTTTGATAAGGATCAAATGTTAAAAGAGCTTTTACGCAAAAGAACCTTGTTTATTGCTAAAGCCTTACCTTGAATCCCTGAGCCTGCATTCTTGAGTCTTATCAGTTTTCATTTCGGTTAAGTCTTGTTGAGTACTTTTGTACTTAGGGTTCGTAAAACCCTTGTTGTAGGTGAGCCTCATGAGCAGGTCTGCTTTGGACCGTGCTGCATGACGGTTGCTCAAATCGAAGATGATAAGTAAATGTGTGGCCCTTGGGTAGGGCACTTTCGTTGTGTGTTATGAAGATGATACTAATGCCACTCCACTACTATGGTTTGTAATAATAATCGTACTTAGTTTGTGAAACAACTATTTTGTAACTAAGTTATTGTAAGACTTCCGCTATTTTACTCTGATGTATATTAATGAATAAACTATTGTAATACTGCAATGACTCTGTAATGGATCCTGCTCAGAAAAACGTGGATGATTCAGGGTTCTCCGAGGACACTCGACAGTCTTCATAAGTTACCGGGTACATATGCATAGTCATCAGAGGTCATTGGACAGTGACAGGTGCATGTGGGCCCTATAATTTAGGAGGTTCTACCACAGAATGGTATCAGAGCCATTACAAAGGTTTTTGTAGTATTATTTTACAAAACTTCAAAATGATTTGGAACAAATAAATTTAACATGTTAATTTGGTCCAAATTGCTTCCGACTTATCTTAATTCATTCTCTCCATTCCTTATTTGATTAAAAAGGCTTTGTATGGTGGAGTAGTAATCTTATTATGCCCTATATAACAAGAACTATTGTTTATGTACCATAGGAGCTTTGATGTTTAAGTTTCGTACGGACGATTCATGCATCATAATTAATCCACTTGTTACTTACTTTCCCTCTTAGTCTGGGTGGAGTAGTGTAATCCATCCTTGCTGCTCTTTAGACTTTTATCAGATCGTCTTACTATTTTGAAATCTTGCTTTCTACAGTACAACTCATACGAAGGTAACGCCTCATAAGTCAGTTGGACCCAAAGGAGTTCCTCGTCACCAGCTTGCCCCTAGAAGTGACGGTGTTAGCAGTAGCAGCTTTAGGCCTAATCCCTAGGCTGAGATATAGAGGCTTTCAGCAGAATTAGCACAGGCTACTAGAGATAGGACCTTGGATGCCATCCAGGTGGGCAAGTTATAGGATCAATTGAGGCGTCGCACCACCGCTCATAAGAACTGCGAGCGTATGTTAGTTCATATGGTGGAAGGAAGAAATGAAGCTTGGCATAGAGAAGATGTAGCTAGAGCCTGAGCTCATGAGTTAGAGTTTTATGTAGAAGACTTAGAAGAATATTATACCAATCTGCATGAAGAAGTCCATAGGCTGAATAATCTTCTGAATCCAAATCCTGAGCCTCAGGCAGATGCAATGGACCCAGGTGTCGTCATAGCAGATGATGATGAGGAGGAAGAAGAAGATCCAGAAGAAGTAGTGATGATCAATGAAAGTGATAATGAAGGTGGAAATGTTTCTAGAATGGATATCAATCACGAGGTTTGAGGTGATCGAGGAGAAGAGTAGAGTTGTAAAATAGTGAGTTCTAGTCTAGTTGAGTAGTCTTGCTTAAGTGCAAACTTATGTATAAATAAGTGAGCCCTGTGTAATGTAATTGTAGCAAGCTCTTTTAACAGTTTAATAAAATGTTTGTGAATAAAGTTTGGTTTGTCATGAATAGATGCGTCGTACTCGGGGTTCGACTATTCCTAGTTCTTCGCAAGATGAGGATGGTATTCCTGATCCACCACTAGTTCCACCAAATTTGGTTGATGCTATCGCAGCACTGGTCAATGTGACCATAGATAAAGCTCGGTTGCTTCAGGAGTTAGCTCAAAGCAATCAGAATATGATGCAAGGGAACCTTGGTCGTAAGTATCAAAGGCAAGAAGCTACATAGGTTGACTTCATGGATACACGACCTCCAGTATTTACCAAGGCTGATGAGCCACTTGAAGCTGATGATTGGCTTCATACCATGGAGCAGAAGTTTGACCTCATTCCATGCACTGAGTTTTAGAAGCCTGTTTTTGCTGCCCAACAGCTTAGAGGTGCAGCAGGCGCTTGGTGGGTGAACCTTGTGGCTATGCAACCAACAGGTGTTCAGTTAACTTGGGCTAAGTTCTGCACTGCTTTCCATGCCCATTATATTCCAGAGGGAGTTATGGCCATGAAGCTTGATGAGTTTCTTACTTGAAAGCAATGTGATCAAATAGTCACGCAGTATGTGGGCAAGTTTAATCACCGTTCATAGTACGCACCTGAGCATGTTAACACAGATGTCAAGAAGAAGAAGTGGTTCATGCGTGGCCTTAATACCAAACTTCAGACCATGATGACTACCTGTACCAATGTCACGTATCATGAGGCAGTTAACATTGCTATTGCATCAGAGGAGAAATATCAGCAGCATAAGGAGATTAAAAAGAAAAAGAGTGGACCATCTGGGTCTTTTAGTGGCAATCAAAAGAGACAGAAGATAATCTATCATCCAGTAAATAACTATCATCCTCCTTATTGTCTGCCACAGTTCCAAGCCGGTCAACAACCAAATGTCCGTCCTGCTGTGACTTATCCAAACTCCCAACAGTCAAATGTTCCTGGTGTTCGTGCCCCAACACCACAAGGCCACAATTACCCATGTTTAAATTGTGGAAAGTCAGGTCATTTCTCGAGGGAATATCTGTATCCTAAGCAGTATAATCCAAATTTTCAGAAGGCTCCTGGAAATCAACAATAGGGTCAAGCTCAGGACAAGAACAACAACCAAAATGCTCAGAAGGGCAAAAATGAAAAGAAGACGGGGTGGGTTTTCTATATTCAAGCTGGGGAGATTCTAGAAGGGGAACTCGTGATGCTGGGTATGTTTCCTATCACCGATCATCCTACAGTTATGCTTTTTGATTCTGGTGCATCTCATATATTTATCAATAGAACTTTTATCATAAAGCATGAAATTCCAATTAGGAAAACAAAGGAGAATTTTTATATACAGTCGCCCGAGGGACGTCTATGTACTAAGAAAATGGTGTACCAGGTACCTATAAACCTGGGAGGGCACATTTTTCCCACCACCATGATTATTCTAAAAGATTAGGATATAGATGTGATCTTGGGAATGAATTGGATGTATTAGCATAAAGCTGTTGTAGATACTATGAATAGGACATTAAGGGTGAGTTTGCCAGATAGTAATTCTCAGCTTCTTATCCAACTTCCAATCTTAAAGAGATCAGTGGAAAAAGTTTGTGCAACTTCCATCAAGGAGATTAGAGATATCCCCATAGTTTGTGAATTTCTAGAGGTTTTTCCTGAAGATTTACCTGGTCTATCACCTGATAGGGATGTCCAGTTTAACATAGATCTAAAACCTAGAACAACTCCGATCTCTCAGAGAGCTTATAGGATGCCTCCCAAGGAATTAGCCGAGTTGAAGACTTAGTTGCAAGAGTTGATTGATAAAGGGTTTATCCAACCTAGTTCATCACCTTGGGGATGTCCTGCAATTTTTGTGAAAAAGAAAGATGAGATCCTGAGATTATGTGTTGACTATCGTCCATTGAATGAAGTGACAATTAAAAATAAATATCCCTTACCTCGGATAGATTTACTTTTTGATCAACTGGCTGGAGCCAAGCTTTTCTCCAAGATTGATTTGAGGTCAGGTTACCATCAAATCAAAATTAAGCCTGAAGATATTCTCAAAACAACATTTACCACCAGATATGGATTATATGAGTACCTGGTAATGTCTTTTGGTTTGACGAATGCTCCAGCTCATTTCATGTATCTAATGAATTCAGTGTTCATGCCTGAGCTAGACAAGTTTGTAGTGGTCTTTATTGATGACATCTTAGTATATTCCAAGAACAGGAAAGAACATGCGGAACATCTTAGAGTTGTTCTGACCTGCCTAAGAGAACATCAGTTATATGCCAAGTTCAGTAAGTGTGACTTTTGGCTAAAGGAAGTACAATTTTTTGGACATGTCTTGTTAGCTGAAGGAGATGCGGTAGATCCAAGCAAAGTTAAGGATATACTAGATTGGAAACCACCAACCACTGTTCATCAGGTTTGAAGTTTTCTTGGAATAGCGGGTTATTACCGTTGTTTCATTCCAGATTTCTCTAGAATATCCAAGTCCATAACTGGATTGTTGAAAAACCAAGCCAAGTTTGTCTGGTCACCTGACTGTGAAGAAGCTTTCTAGACTTTGAAGAGATTATTAACCACTGCACCAGTGTTAGCACAGCCAGATATCGAGAAGCCGTTCGATGTTTATTGTGATGCTTCTGGTATTGGTATTGGGTGTGTATTGACGCAAGAAGGCCGAGTCATTGCCTATGCTTTAAGACAACTTAAGCAACATGAAGAACATTATCTAACTCATGATCTGGAGTTAGCAACAGTTGTCCATGCTTTAAAGATTTGGTGGCATTACCTGCTTGGTAATACTTGCCATATTTATACAGATCACAAAAGTTTAAAGTATATCTTTACTCAATCGGAATTGAATATGCGGCAAAGGAGATGGTTAGAATTGATTAAAGATTATGACTTGGAGGTGCATTACCATCCTAGTAAGGCAAATGTGGTTGCAGATGCACTCAGTCGTAAGAGTCATTGCAATTGCCTGACAGTAAAAATAATGGATCTGACTTTATGTCATGAGATGGAGAAGTTGAAAATAGAGATAATTCAACAAGGTAGTTTGACTAATATAATTGTTGAATCAACTATTTGAGACTAAATTATTGCCGTCCAGAAAGAAAACAAGGGTATAGCCCATATCAAAGAAAGAGTCAGGAAGGGAAAAGCAGCATGCTTCAGAATAGATGATGAAGGTGTGTTATGGTTCAAGAATCGACTAGTGGTACCAAAGGTTTCTGAGTTAATAAATAAAACTTGAGGAAGATTTGAGAAAGGGTTTGATATGAAGTTCATGATCTCATTATAGATCATGGCAGATTCATATGTAGTTTTGATAAGGATCAAATGTTAAAAGAAAGAATCTTTTTAAAGAGCTTTTACGCAAAAGAACCTTGTTTATTGCTAAAGCCTTACCTTGAATCACTGAGCCTGCATTCCTGAGTCTTATAAGTTTTCATTTTGGTTAAGTCTTGTTGAGTACTTTTGTACTTAGGGTTCATTAAACCCTTGTTGCAGGTGAGCCTCATGAGCAGGTCTGCTTTGGACCATGCTGCATGACGGTTGCTCAAATCGAAGATGATAAGTAAATGTGTGGCCCTTGGGTAGGGCACTTTCGTTGTGTGTTATGAAGATGATACTAATGCCACTCCACTACTATGGTTTGTAATAATAATCATACTTAGTTTGTGAAACAACTGTTTTGTAACTAAGTTATTGTAAGACTTATGCTATTTTACTCTGATGTATATTAATGAATAAACTGTTGTAATACTGCAATGACTCTATAATGGACCCTGCTCGGAAAAACATGGATGATTCGGGGTTCTCTAAGGACACCTGACAGTCTTCTTAAGTTACCGGGTACATATGCATAGTCGTTAGAGGTCATTGGACAGTGATAGGTGCATGTGGGCCCTATAATTTTGGAGGTTCTGCCATAGTGGCGACAGGGCAGGCCTCCGCATCCACGTCACCCACCCCCTTTACCACTGGAGGGTCTGCTCTAGAGGAGTTGCTTGGGATCAGCATAGAGCCATCTCGGTCTCTGGTCTGGATGGGCGATGACCTGCATGTGTGGGGAGGATCCCAAATCTAGTGGGCAGACTAGCGGGACCTAGGGGCGACTCTTTTTGCCCTTGATGACACCGCGAAGGAGAGGGAATAGGGGAGCATCGACATGGAGGTTGGGACAATGGTTCATGCCCTGACCACCGCGCTAAGCTCGTTGCGCAATGTTGTCGCCCCGGTTGGCCAGGTATGATATGACCATGTTTCTGACCCTCATTTTCCCTTTCCACGCCTCTAAGTTCTATGCTCTCCGCATTCCCTTATGGTCCACAACTGGGAGAAGTCCCAATTCTTTCATCGCGAGAAGGACGTTTGGGACTGCCTCATCAAAGAGCCACGGTGGAGTGAGGGGTTGGCCACATAGCTCACTACTGCCCGTCAGGAGGTGGCTAAGCTTGCCCCACCACCCGAGAGCTAGCCAACCTCCAAGTCCTAGAGAAGGATGCTTGTGATGATGCCCGCAAGGATGGGGAGAAGCTCATGGCCCTGATTGAGAGGGCTCACACGGACGCCGTGGAGGCCAAGCAGCTATAGAAGGAGCAGGATGATTTGCTCTAGGCCATAGAGGGGCTCCACATGGAGTGTGACTTGGCTCACTAGGAGCATGCTGATGCCCAGCAGCAGATCGACCTCCTCAAGGGTGAGCTTGAGAGGAAGAGGGACCTAAAGGTTGCGGCCGAGGGCATGTCCATCAGGCTCACCACAAAGGTCGGTCAGCGCCAGGAAGAGGTATGACGCCTAGAGGCTGAGGTGACCTAGTAATGCGATGAGGTGCGTAGGCTTCGAGCGGATGTGGACAGTAAGCCTCTAGTTTTCATTGTTGTCTTTCTCACTAGAATCCATGGTAGGCCTTTTGACATAGTTACTTGTACAGGTCTCGACTACAAGCTTGGGGTGGAGGTGATAAAGAGCCACGGCCTGGAGAAGGAGCTCGACGAGGTGACAGCCTCTCTCCTAAAGGAGAGCGAAGAGCATGATGCCCTACGCGTTGTCGTCTAGCTGGTCTGCGACGATGTCGAACTGGCCCTAGAGCAAGAGACAAGCTCATTCATGGTTCACGCTATCCAGATTATGGATCAAGCATGTGAGATCATGAGGGATGTGCTTCGCTTTAGTGTTCACCGATCATTTGTGATCGCCCGTTCTCATTACGAGAACATCGATCTAGCGATGATGAGCTAGGGCTTTGCCCCTGGTTACTCCAACACTGAGCTGGATGATATTAAGAAGGAGGTGCCCCCTCTAGCATAGGACTAATCTACCAAGATAGCAGATGAGATCATCCCCCTGAAGAATTAGTTAGTTAGATAGGCCATGCGGCGAACTTGTAATAAGTGGACAAGTTCTTAACTTTTGTTATGGCCAAACAAACTTTTGGCTCTTCTTATTTTTTTATAAAAAGGTTAATGTGTTCTGACCCTTTCTGTTGTTAAGGCTATAAAGCTTGAGGTGTGGGCAAAAAAACTCTAATCATGCTAGTGAGCAAAAAACCCTGTAGCCACTAGGGCATATGTTTCTTGCAGTCCAAACAGTTTTACTCAGCGTTTGTTTCCGCAACCCTTGCTTCTAGATCTTAACGTAAGAGAGGGTCGAGCGTAAAGAATGTTTTTAGGTAGATATACTCTTTTCAGCCCCCGAGTGAGGCCTGACCCCTTGCTATTGCTGGGGTCGAGTGTCACTAAAGATCGAGGAGACGATAGAGAAATCGATAATAGGAAGTGTTTTTCATTTCAGAAACATCATTCTTAATTTTCATAAAGTACACACATAGATTAGGGATAAAAGCGACATAGCTGCTCGATGTTCTAGGCATTGATGAAGACCTTGTCATTGATGGTCTTGAGCTTGTAGGTGCCGGGTTGGAGCACTTCTGCGACGATGTATGGTCCCTCCCATGGCGGAGAGAGCTTGTGACGGTTGTTGTTGCTCTAGATGAGGTGGAGTACTATGTCGCCGATGTTGAAGGCCTGACCCCACACCCGATGGCTGTGGTACCGGTGCAATGCTTGCTGGTACTTGGCTGAGTGGAGGAGGGCAACGTCGCGTGCTTCATCGAGCTGATCCATGGCGTCCTCGAGGGATGCCTTGGCTCCCTAGTTGTTGTACGCCCTAACCCTTGGTGCTTTGTAGTTGAGGTCATTTGGGGGGACCACCTTGGAACTGGAGACCATGAAGAAAGGTGTGTGGCCGGTCACCTGGCTGGGGTCATCCTCAAGCTCTAGAGCACCGCGGGAAGCTCCGCAACCCATCATCCGCTAAATTTGTTCAGCCGGTTGAAGATCCTAGGCTTAAGGCCTTGTAGGACCATGCTGTTCATGAGCTCAACCTGCCCATTCATGCGGCGGTGTGCCATGGTAGCCCAATCAACGCGGATGTGGTAGTCATCATAGAATCAAAGGAACTTTTTCCTGGTGAATTGCGTGCCGTTGTCCGTGATAATGGAGTTTAGGACTCCAAAGCGATGGACGATGTCAAGGAAGAACAACCTAGCTTGCTCAGACTTGATCATGGAGATCGATCAAGCCTCTATTCACTTTGTAAACTTGTCTAAGGTGACAAGCAAGTGCGTATAGCCCTTGGGCGCTCTCTTGAGAGGTTCGACCATATCGAGCCCCTAGACCACGAATGACCATGTGATGGGGATCGTTTAGAGTGCTTGGGCCGGCAGGTGGGTCTACCGAGCATAGTATTGACACCCTTCACATGTGCGAACAATCTATTTAGCGTCAGCTACTACGGTCGGCCAGTAGAAGCCCTGTCGGAATGCATTTTCGACCAGGGTCCTAGGTGCGGAAGGTGCTCCAACCATGTTCGTGTCGAATCAGCAGGAACAATGGGAGGTTGAGGATAATGAAACTGTCACTATCCGCTCCACCATCTTGGCAAGCAAGCCAGTAATCCTCGAGCCATAGTCCGAGGTTCATTTCCCTAGAGTATTTTAGGATGTTGGTCGGCGGTCGGTACCATGGTGGGAAGGCAGCATTGAGGATGTGTTGGTCGAAGGCCTGAGGTCCCGGTAGGTCAGGGCTCGGGCTTCAGTCCTCTTCACTGTCATAGCATCTGCTATGACGAGGGTGGTAGCTGTGGCCAGCTTCATCTCTCTTGTCACTTCGTCCACGCCTATCGGCATCCAGGGTGTTTCATGCGTCATGGTGGAGGCTGAGACACTCATGCACCAGAGCCACGGCATGCCCCTACCGCCGCACGGTGCCTGGTGGATAGACACATCCCTGACATGTCATCCTAAGGGCGCACGCTGACTGGCATTGCGCTCGCGTCGCCAAGATAGCGAGCTCTCTGCCAGCTGCACCATCGCGCACACAAGCAACTTATGGATCTCACAATGAACTTGACGATCCTCAGGTGTCATGGGCTCTAGAAGCCCTTGGAGCAAGGCCGCTAAGGCAACAATGTTCTGGCATGCCCGGGCCAAGTGTGGGAGGGATCCATCGTCTTCGATGATCCTCTAGTTCATGTCGCAGGCCATGTCATGCGCATGCCCACTGTTTCCTTGGCGCTCGATCTCTTGCTCAAGCTTTGTGCACTCCTGCTCGAGTTGGAGTCATGCATCCTCGAGCTCTAGGTGCCGTGCCCTTAGCTGTTCCACCTGCATGCGAGGAAGGGCCCCTGCATCTTCCTTGACCTCATCGTTGAGGTCGTTTGGTGGGGTAGCCCCTCCCTCATGGACACTTTTGACATGTCCCTTGGGGGTAGTAGCCATAAAACATTCTCGCGAGGGGTGATGGCTCCCCCTGCTAGAGTCAGAGTTGGAGAGCGACTCTAAATCTCCCGCAAGAAGGTCGTGGAAAGATTTTGTGATGTATTCGGTCATCGCCACGAACTCATCGTTCGTAGGGGATGGGTGCATGCACTGCGCCATGAGGTGGCCAACGGTCCCCATAGCATTGCGTAGACCAAATAGGAACACTATCGTGGCACTTTGGATGAGGTATTCCTAGGAGAGCAGTTCCCCCTCCGGCAAGCTACGTCATGACATTAGCGAACGAGAAGTTGAGGCAACACAGGTCCTCCTAGGACGATCAGGGTCCTAGGAAGGCATCGAGCTAGTGGTTTAGCCTCCTATAATCGAAGCCGAGGAGCTGATCACTCTCAGGGACATGGGCCTCTAGCGTGTGCGGCTATAGCTCCTCAAGCACCTCGATGATCGCATCGAGGCCAGTGGAGTGGAGAGGCTGGATAGCGGCGGGAGCCTGCACCAGCTCTCCCTCCATCATGATGATGAAGTCTAGGTTCCCAAAGCACACGTGCACGCCTGGGACCTAGCTGACGCCATGACTAGCCATCCGAGGCCTGATGTGGATGTCGAGACCTATAGAAATCCCCTACCTGGTGCGCCAACTGTCGGTGTTTTGAACCACTGGCTAGTAAATTTGTATCTGCGCATCTAGCCCAAATGGTATGCACGTAATACATAAGGATTTATACTAGTTCAGGCAGAATGTCCCTATGTCCAGTCTACTGCTGCTCGTGTTACCAACACTAGTTTGTAGTAGAGGTTACAAATGGGCGAGAGAGGGAGAAAGTCCTAAGTCTTTGGTGAAAAGATCAAATAGACTTAGGTCTTGTTGAGCTCGTCAGCCATGTGCTCGTGCCCTCATGGTGCGTCATGCTTCCCATTTTATAGGTGAAGGTGAAGGCATAGGTTATAGAGAGAGAAAAGAGAGAGAAAAGGAGAAAAGCGAGGTAGCAGAAGGCCTCTAGGGCTGCCACGTCCTTCTTCTCCGTCATGTGGGTCCCACTGAAGCTATAGATGGTGATAGGGAGGGCTCCACATTGGGCTCCTGTTCTCCACTAGTGCCATGCCTCAACGTCATCAGCTGGTCATGGCATCCCATCCAGCCCCGATGGGTGGCGTGGTGAACCGATGTGCCTGTCAGCGGTCGTACAGGGATTAGGCAGCACAATGACCACGCACCCTATCACTATTGGTGATGCGAACCCCCGGGCGTGGCCTATTGTGGCCATGGGTCATGTTGAGACATGCCCACTCCCCTCCTAGTGTTAGAAGTTTGACCCTAGGGCCGTACCCTTAGACCCATAGTGGTTGGAGGCGTATGTATCCTCATCGGGCGAGACAGAACCCGCGCCTGAGGGTTCTGGTAAGACGGAGCCTGCACCTGAGGGGTCAGGCGAGACAGAGTCCGTGCCCTTAGGGTTGGGCGAAATGGCTCCTATACTCTCAGGGTCAAGCGACACAGGGCCCGTGCTCGAGGGGTTGGGCGAGGCGGAAACCATCCCATCGGGGTCGGTCGAGACTAAAATACATCCTTGATTATCTAGGTGAGTTGTCATTTGTGATCCTCAGATCCCTTCTTCGGGTATCCCTAATACTGATACCCGACATGTGGGTTGGGTGATCAATAGCACTGGGCTCTGGCTTTGGGTCATCTGATCATTCAGAGCTCCACGCCCTTCTGAGGGCTGCGATAGTAGTCCCCGATCCTCTCAAGCCGACCTTCTAGGACTGACCCTCTGTAGCCATAGATCAGGGAAGTGGGAGCGCGTCGAGGCTCAGACGGAGGCCCTCATTGTAACACCTCTGGTGTTTTGACCTAATACTAAAATTTGACATGTCATCATGTGCATTGCAAAGCATTCATATAGTATAAAGTTTTGAATGCATTCACTAAATAAGGTTTATTTCATAATACTGTTATTTCATGTTATGTGTTTCAAAAACCCTAAATACAGACCATGACCACAAAGGTTAAATTTCATGTGATCATGTAAGGTCATATGTCCTTTGACTCAAATAATCCTAAATGGGCCATGTTACTGGTCAAAAATCAAAATCTAAGTGAAAGGAAGACAAATCAAATTTGAATTCATATTCAAATTATAAAAGTCCTTTTTGCCCCTTTTTACTAATTCAAAATCCATGAGGAATTTGGGGTTGAGGCAAAAAGCAAAGTTGGAGATTATTTTATAAGGATCAACTTTGGTATTCAAAGTTTTTCAAGTTTACATACAAAATTTGGAGTAATTTTGAAATGATTCAAATCTTTAAATGTACCCCAAATGTGAAATTCAAAATGGAGGCAGAATTTGAAAATGTTTCTTAAATCAACGTTGTAGTACTTGAAAAGTTGAGCAACTTTCATTTTTGGAGATTTTCAACTTCTTTAGAAAATCTGGGAGTAATTTGAAAAATGGAAGCAGTGGCAGTTTTGTAATTATTTCCAAAATCATCTCCACCTTACTGCTTGCCGCCGGTGCCACGCGGGGGGGGGGGGGGGGGGGGGGTCACCGCCGATCAAATTCGCCGCTTTCCCGCGCGCAGGCACGTCATTGTCGCCGTGGTGTCTCCGTCGTGCGCTGTCGCAGCCGGGCGAGCTCATCTCGGCTATAAATAGCCACAGTCGCCGCCGTCATTCCCATTCTTCCCCTCTGCTCTGCTCCGCCACCGCGTAGCTCCGCCGCTCGCCGTAGGCCTCGTCGAGCCGCGTCAGTCGTTCCCAGCTACGTCAATGCGATCGCATTGGTCTTGCGCTCCTCCTCGATTTGCTCTCGTCGCTGATGTTGGCCGGAATCGCCCGGCGCAACCCGTCTTCCCCGTGACCGGTCGGAGCTCCGCCGCGACTGCCCTCACCGTGGCTAGGCTGCTCCAGACTATCTCCGTCTTCACCGAATACATCATCGTGATCACGGTGAGCTCCTGAGCGTGTTGCTCACTCTTCCTTTGACTCTACTGCGCCATAGCCCTAGTTACATCGACCACCGTCGGGTCCGAGCCGCCATGGCCGGCGTCGAGTTCCATCCGGTGTGCCCTTTTCTGTTCTGAGGCTTGGGATAGATGCGCGACTTGGTATAGATCGTGTAGGAGCAGTCCGTCTCACCGGAGAGTCACCACTGGCACGTTTTGCTGGCCGGAGCTGGCCGCGCCGCCGTGTCTTGTTCCCTGTCGCTGACGCGTGGGGTCAGTCTGTCAGTGAGAAGGGAGAAGAAGAACAGTGAAAATTGTTATTTTCTGATTTTGAATAGTGCAGCAATTTTGCAATTTTGTAGGAATTTATTTACACATCCAAAAATTCTGATAATTTGTGGGTAGCTTCTGTACATGTTCTAGTATGATTTAAAAATTTGAAACTTGGAATTTGAATACATTTTTAATGTTCAAATATTTAGTCCATTAATTGAAAAATGCAATTTCCATGATTTTTGTAGGTCACTATATAACTCCAAAAATTATGAAATTTATTTTGGTACACTAATTTATCATGAGGAAGCTTACATAAAAATTTGAGCTTAATTGGACAAAGTTTATTTTATACCTAATGTAGACTTAATTATTTAATTAATTATTCATTTAATCAATGTTTAATCAATTAAGATTTGTTTGACTTTAGAATTGATTGTTGACCTTGGGTCATTAAATTATAATGATCCTTAGTACCTTAATTAGTATTGAACTCATACCTAATTTGTAATTAGTAAATCTTAATGACATTTCATGTGATAACAAAAGTCATTAAAAAGTTAACTCGTCGAAACCCTAAGTGTTGATTAGTGTTGGATCTTGTTTTGGTCATGTTTTGTGACTAGTAGGGTTCCAAGATCCATTAGGTCAAGTCACATGTGTGGTTCTTAATGATAGAGTTACAGGTTGGTTTTGTTGGCTTGCAACTGTACCGTGAAATAAAATCCAATGCGGGTGTTTTTACATTTCATGTGCCGTGAAAGCATCATGTTTACATTATCATCATGTTAAAGCATATGTTATCATTTCATGTAGAACCCGAGAACGAAACGATTCTAGTTGAGCAAGTTCTGGAAGAATCCCCGATTGTCACGGGATTTGATAATTGTGGTACTAATCCGGAACCGGAAATCGTCAACGAAGGCAAGCCCCGGTTTATGCATTAAGCCATTACCTTGTTACTTTGAAAAGTTTATCACTTATGTTACTTACTGCATTAAGTTGATTACTTCAAATGTTACCTACTTGATGCATTACCTACCTTGTTAATTGTTTACCATCCTTGAAGATGTTTTCATTTACAAAAGCGTAGAATGCTTAGTATGCTTTATGGTAGGCTTTTAAAGTAAAAGTTTCGATACAATCAAAGATGGCATACTGGCCAAAGAAAGAAAGAATGTTGAATGAACTAGAGACTAGTCGGGTGACTTATCTTGAATGTTGGGTAATGTTGCCGACTATGTCGCTTAAAGGCCACTCATTGTGGATCTTCTGAACGAGACACTTTGTAGTACTAGTCACATACTCCGATAAGCCTACTTCGGCTAATCCGATACTAAGACGAATGCCCACGCACTGGGAGTGGAGAGATGGCGGGAGTAGCGTGTACCCTCGTGGCTGGAATGTGGCCAGATTTGAGGTGTGCTGTGCTCTCGGGTGGCGTGGAGATGGCTTAGTATAGGAGGATCCGATAGCGAGGTTGATATATGCAAGATTAAGTTCTACATATGTCGTGTGATAAGGAATCCCCAGCTGGGACTTGAATCAATTCGAATTGCCGGTGCTCCGCGGTTATGGAGACTCGATTCATTACAGAAGCAATGTAGTACTGGTGAATTACTAAAATATGAGAAAAAGAATGGAATGAGAAGGAATGAAATATGGGAAATGTACATTTAGTTTGAGATAAAGAACTAAAAGGACTTAGGGGTAAAATTGGAGAATAGGATACGTATAGTAAGCTTTTGGCAAAGGACTTGAATTTTGCTACATCCCTACCTTGTCCCAAACCCCTGCATCTCTAAAGTCTTACACCCCGTTACGTCGGGTTAGTCTTGTTGAGTACTTTTGTACTCAGGGTTTGTTAACCCTTGTTGCAGGTGAGTCGCATGCGCAGGCTTGTTTTGGTCCCTGCTGCATGTCTATGTTCGAAGTCAATGACGATGAGGAGTGATGAATGGCCTTTGGACAAGGCACTAGTTTGTATGATAAATAAAGTTAATGTAATATTATCCCGCTACTATGGTTGTATAACACTTATAGTATTGTAAGTTTGAAAACAACTGGTTTGTAATAATACTATCTTAAGACTTCTGCTATCTTTTACTCTGGTATATATTTGAATAAACTATTGTAATCTGCAATGACTGTGATTGGGATCCTGTTTGAAAAGAGAATCATGGATGATTCGGGTTTCCCGAGGACACCCGACAGACCTGTTGAGTTGTTGGGAACTCGTGTACGCTATCCGAGGTCTGTTAAGACAACGGTAGGTACATGTGGGCCCGATTCCTTAGGAGGTTCTACCACAGCTAGTATCAGAGCAGTTCCCATCTAAGATCATTGTAGGTTACTTTGGAAAACCTTCAAAATGATTTGGATCAAGGAAAGTAAACATGATATTTTGAAAGTTCAATTTCTTTCTTCTTACCTTTGATCTAGACTCAATCCTGACTTATTTGAAAAGTTTGTGGCGGATAATATGATTAGGTTTGTCCTATGAATTATGAAAATCTAGTACTTATGATTATATTAATCTTTTGTACTTAGATTCGTAAGATCGATTCATGCATCATGCTTGAGCACATTGCATAATAATTCCCCTTAATAGTGGTTGGGTAAGTAATGTCAATCCCATTCTTGCTAACCTCCGTTATCCTCAAGCTATTCTTATAGTCCTACCCTAAATTCTTCAGGCTATGGCAAAGACCAAGAAAACCGCACGCAAGTCCACCGGACCTCATGGAGTCCCGCGTCACCAATTGGCGCCAAGAAATCACGAGCTTGGTGAAGGAAGTTCCAAGAACCTAGGAGAGGAAGGATCTTCGAGCAACCCCGCCAACGTCGAGAACCTTAACAAGGAGCTCAACACTCTTCGTCGAGGTCATGCCAAAGACCAAGAAGAGCTGGCAGAAATGCAAAGGGGCATCACCATGACCATGGAGCTGCGGAATGAAGCCTGGACACGAGAAGATGCGGCCAATGAACGCGTCAATGAGTTGGAGTTCTATGTAGAGGACCTGGAGATGGACAATGCCATTCTTCACGAGAATGTCCATATGCTGTATGCTCAACTTCATCCTCCTCATGGGGATGGTGAAGTTACCGATGAAGAAATGATTGTAGCTCCAGGGGAAGTCGAGAATGAAGAAGAGGAGGAGGATCCTGAGGAGTTAGTGTACTTCTCAGATGAAGATGAGGTTTCGTCCGATACGGGCACGGATGCCAAAGACTAAAAGCTTGGAGTAGTAGTAGTTCCTTTACTGCTTTCCTAGAAAACCAGGGTTGTCTTGTGGGATACAAGACATGTAATTTAAATAAGAACCCTTTGTAGTCTGAAACCTTTTTAATGCTTTTAATAAAGAATAATGTAAGTAAATGTGTTTCTCTAACAGATGCCTTGTCCTATCACCCGAACTGGTGCTAGTGGCTCGCATGATGATGATGAGTGCCCAAATCCTCCACCAATGTCCTCGACTATGGCAGATGCCATAGCTGCACTCGTCAACGCAATGGCAGAGAATGCCAGGCTGTTAAGGGAGTTGGCGTAGAACCAGCAGGCACCATACCCTAATCGTGGCCGTCGTAATAATGGAAATGACGAGTCAACTTATGTGGATTTTACTGATACACGTCCGCCTGTGTTCTCTAAGGCAAACGAACCTTTAGAAGCTGATGATTGGCTTAGGACAATAGAGCAAAAGTTCGAGCTGATCCACTGTACTGAGGTTCAAAAACCAAGGTTTGCGGCACAGCAACTCCGAGGAGCTGCTGGTGCCTGGTGGGCAAATTTGGTAGCAGTATAGCCCGTTGGTCACCAAATCAACTGGAGGGAGTTCAAGGATGCCTTCAGGGCACATTATATTCTGGACGGTGTGATGACCATGAAGCTGGAAGAGTTCTTGGCTCTTAAGCAAGGGGAGCACCCGGTGATGCATTATGTTGGGTGTTTCAACCACCTGTCTCAGTATGCTATTGAGTATGTGAATACGGATAGGAAGAAAAAGAATCATTTTCTTCGAGGCTTGAACACTAAACTTCAGACAATGATGGCAGCCTATGGTAATGCAACTTACCATGAAACAATCAACATTGCTATCACTTCGGAAGAGAATTATCACCAACACAAAGAGGCGAAGAAGAAGAAAATAATTGCTTCCGGATCATCAAGTGGCAAGCGTCAAAAGATAGTATACCATCCTCAGAATCATGGCCGTACGCCATTTCGCCCACAACAAGGCCAAAGCAGGCAGCAAATCTTCATTCGCCCTGCAACTAATACGCCTTATACTCATCAAGCACCGCAGCAGCAGAACAATACAAATAATGCAAACCGCAATGCTACTCCCCAGAATCACAATTTTCCATGCTATAATTGTGATAAACCCGGGCATTTTTCCCGAGAATGTCCGTATCCTAGGAAGAACAATCCTGATGCAACCAAAGCCCCTGTTAATCAAACTCAAAATCAGTACAAGGGCAATTCTCAGAACCATCAAAAGGGTCCGACTGAGAAGAAAACTGGGAGGGTATTCTATACGCAAGTGGAATCTATTCCAGATGGAGAACCAGTTATGATGGGTATGTTTCCCATTGCTAAGCATCTTGCAATTACCTTATTTGATTCTGGTGCATCCCATACATTCATCAATCGTACATTTGTTGTGAAGCATGGGATAGCTATTGGGGAAACAAAAGAACCCTATCATATACAGTCGCCTGGGAGACGAATCTGTACAAGGGAGGTAGTTCAGCATGTACCTATTGATTTGGGAGGCTATGAGTTCCCTACCAATATGCTGATATTAAAGGATCAAGATATAGATGTGATCCTTGGTATGAACTGGCTAACTCAACACGGGGCTATCATAGATGTCCTGCGTAGAACAATAAGGGTAAATGCACCTGACAGCAAAACCCAACTTCTTATCCAACTTCCTTTTCCTAAAAGTACAGCGGAGACAGTCTGTGCAACTATTGTTGAAGGAGCCGAGGAAATTTCAGTGGTATGTGAGTTTACGGATGTCTTTCCCGATGACCTGCCTAGTCTGCCACCAGACCGAGACGTAGAGTTCAGAATTGATCTGAAACCAGGGACAGCACCAGTGTCCAGAAGAGCATATAGGATGCCACCGAAAGAATTAGCAGAATTAAAAATGCAACTACAAGATTTGTTAGACAAGGGTTTCATTCAACCCAGTTCATCACCTTGGGGATGTCCTGCTATTTTCGTGAAGAAGAAGGACCAAACCTTAAGGTTATGTGTTGATTATAGGCCATTAAATGAAGTCACCATCAAGGACAAATACCCCTTACCCTGAATTGATTTGCTTTTTGATCAACTTGCGGGAGCTAAAGTATTCTCAAAGATAGACTTAAGATCAGGCTACCACCAGATTAAGATCAGACGTGAAGATGTGCCAAAGACAACGTTTACTACCCGATATGGTCTATATGAGTATCTAGTCATGTCTTTTGGGCTGACCAATGCCCCGGCTCATTTCATGTACCTGATGAACTCAGTTTTCATGCCTGAGTTCGATAAGTTTGTCGTGGTGTTTATTGATGACATTCTTATCTACTCTAAGAGCAAAGAGGAACATGCGGAACATCTCCGTATTGTTCTACAAAGATTAAGAGATCACCAACTATATACCAAATTCAGCAAATGTGCATTTTGGTTAGAGGAAGTACAATTTCTAGGTCATGTGCTATCTGCTGAAGGTATAGCTGTTGATCTGAGCAAGGTAGAAGAAGTCCTTAATTGGAAAGCACCTACAACTGTTCATCAAGTTCGTAGCTTCCTAGGGTTGGCAGGGTATTACCGTCGGTTTATCCCTGACTTCTCCAGAATTGCGAAGCCAATTACTGGACTATTGAAAAATCAAACTAAGTTTTTATGGTCAACAGAATGTGAAGAGGCCTTTCAGACATTGAAGAAGTTGCTGACAACTGCACCAGTATTAGCACAACCTGACATCGAGAGGTCATTTGATATCTATTGTGATGCATCTGGGATTGGTATTGGCTGTGTTCTTATGCAAGAAGGCAGAGTCATAGCATATGCTTCCAGACAACTCAAGAAGCATGAAGAACATTATCCCACCCATGATCTTGAATTAGCTGCTGTTGTCCATTCACTCAAGATTTGGCGACATTATTTATTGGGCAATATATGTCATATCTATACGGACCACAAGAGTCTAAAATACATCTTCACTCAGTCAGAGCTAAATATGAGGCAAAGGAGATGGTTAGAACTTATCAAAGATTATGACTTAGAAGTGCATTATCATCCGGGCAAGGCTAATGTGGTTGCCGATGCCCTGAGTCGCAAGAGTCATTGTCATTGCCTAATTGTAGAACCTATGTAGCGAACATTGTGTCAAGAGATGGAGCATCTAGATTTACAAATCATAGAACAAGGTTCCCTGTCCAATATTGTAGTTGAGTCCACTATCAAAGATCAGATCATTGCTGCTCAACAGAAAAGTAAGGGCATAGCCCATATTAAGGATAAAGTTAAATCTGGAAAACCAACATGTTTCAAGATTGATGAATCAGATGTCGTATGGTTCAAGGATAGGTTGGTAGTACCCAAAAATCTGGAGCTGCGAAAGCATATTCTTGATGAAGCTCATTCTACAAGATACTCCATTCATCCGGGTAGCAACAAAATGTATCATGATCTGAGAAAGAGATATTGGTGGACCAAAATGAAAATAGAAATAGCTCAATATGTAGCCAAGTGTGACATTTGTTAGAGAGTCAAAGCGGTTCATATGAAGACTGTAGGTCCATTACATTCCTTGCCAGTTCCATCTTGGAAGTGGGAAGATATCTGTATGGACTTCATAGTAGGGTTGCCTAGGACATCTGCAGGCTACAATTCAATATGGGTTATTGTTGATCGTCTAACCAAGATAGCTCATTTCTTACCAGTCAGAGATAAATATCGAGCGGAGTAGTATGCAAAGCTTTATCTTGATAGAATCTTCAGTCTGCATGGGGCACCCAAGACCATTGTCTCTGACAGAGGATCATTATTCCTATCCAAGTTTTGGAAAAGTCTACATGAGTCTTTAGGAACTAAACTTATCCGTAGTTCTGCTTATCATCCACAAACAGACGGACAGACTGAAAGGGTAAATCAAATTCTTGAAGATATGTTAAGAGCATGTGTCCTTTCCTTTGGTGCTAAATGGGATGAATGCCTTCCCTTAGCTGAATTCTCGTATAACAATAGCCATCAAGAGAGCATTAAAATGGCACCCTTCGAAGCACTGTATGGCCGTAGGTGCCAAACACCTTTAAATTGGTCAGAAGCTAGAGAACGTTGGTTCTTTGGACCGGATGTGGTCAAGGAAGCTAAAGAGAAGGTTAAACTCATACAAGCCAATATGAAGGTAGCTCAATCCCGACAGAAAAGCTATGCTGACAAGAGGAGACGACCGCTGGAATTCAAAGTGGGAGATTTTGTCTACCTCAAGGTATCACCAATGAAAGGAGTTCATCGTTTTGGGATTTGGGGAAAGTTGGCACCTCGTTATGTAGGTCCTTTTCAGATCCAACAACGATGTGGACCAGTCACCTATCGCGTCAAGTTACCAGATCAAATGTCAGCGGTACATGATATCTTTCATGTGTCTCAGTTAAAGAAGTGTCTTCAAGTACCTGACCAAGAAATCAACTTTGGTGATGTAGAACTAGAACCTGATTTGACTTATGCCGAGTACCCCATTAGAGTCTTAGATCAGAAAGATCGAGTCACTCGTAGACGTACCATCAAGTTCTACAAAGTACAATGGAATCAACACACGGAAGATGAAGCTACTTGGGAGTCCGAGGATTACTTAGAAGAGAACTTTCCTGATTTCTTCGCTTCTATCTAGTTGCAATACCTTGTCTATATTGTAACTCGTCTTGTTGTTAACAGAATGGAAAACCCCCTCACTAGCCTTTTGAATAAAGTTGTGATGTGTTAGCTTGACACATTTCCTTTTCCATTACTTAGCCTTAAGTTTTAAATCTCGGGACGAGATTTCTTTAAGGGGGAAGGGTTGTAACACCTCTGGTGTTTTGACCTAATACTAAAATTTGACATGTCATCATGTGCATTGCAAAGCATTCATATAGTATAAAGTTTTGAATGCATTCACTAAATAAGGTTTATTTCATAATACTGTTATTTCATGTGATGTGTTTCAAAAACCCTAAATACAGATCATGACCACAAAGGTTAAATTTCATGTGATCATGTGAGGTCATATGTCCTTTGACTCAAATAATCCTAAATGGGCCATGTTACTGGTCAAAAATCAAAATCTAAGTGAAAGGAAGACAAATCAAATTTGAATTCATATTCAAATTATAAAAGTCCTTTTTGCCCCTTTTTACTAATTCAAAATCCATGAGGAATTTGGGGTTGAGGCAAAAAGCAAAGTTGGAGATTATTTTATAAGGATCAACTTTGGTATTCAAAGTTTTTCAAGTTTACATACAAAATTTGGAGTAATTTTGAAATGATTCAAATCTTTAAATGTACCCCAAATGTGAAATTCAAAATGGAGGCAGAATTTGAAAATGTTTCTTAAATCAAAGTTGTAGTACTTGAAAAGTTGAGCAACTTTCATTTTTGGAGATTTTCAACTTCTTTAGAAAATCTGGGAGTAATTTGAAAAATGGAAGCAGTGGCAGTTCTGTAATTATTTCCAAAACCATCTCCACCTTACTGCTTGCCGCCGGCGCCACGCGGGGGGGGGGGGGGGGTCACCGCCGATCAAATTCGCCGCTTTCCCGCGTGCAGGCACGTCACTGTCGCCGTGGCGTCTCCATCGTGCGCTGTCGCAGCCGGGCGAGCTCATCTCGGCTATAAATAGCCACAGTCGCCGCCGTCATTCCCATTCTTCCCCTCTGCTCTGCTCCGCCACCGCGTAGCTCCGCCGCTCGCCGTAGGCCTCGTCGAGCCACGTCAGTCGTTCCCAGCTACGTCAATGCGATCGCATTGGTCTTGCGCTCCTCCTCGATTTGCTCTCGTCGCTGATGTTGGCCGGAATCGCCCGGCGCAACCCGTCTTCCCCGTGACTGGTCGGAGCTCCGCCGCGACTGCCCTCACCGTGGCCAGGCTGCTCCAGACTATCTCCGTCTTCACCGAATACATCATCGTGATCACGGTGAGCTCCTGAGCGTGTTGCTCACTCTTCCTTTGACTCTACTACGCCATAGCCCTAGTTACATCGACCACCGTCGGGTCCGAGCCGCCATGGCCGGCGTCGAGTTCCATCCGGTGTGCCCTTTTCTGTTCTGAGGCTTGGGATAGATGCGCGACTTGGTATAGATCGTGTAGGAGCAGTCCGTCTCACCGGAGAGTCACCACCGGCACGTTTTGCTGGCCGGAGCTGGCTGCGCCGCCGTGTCTTGTTCCCTGTCGCTGACGCGTGGGGTCAGTCTGTCAGTGAGGAGGGAGAAGAAGAACAGTGAAAATTGTTATTTTCTGATTTTGAATAGTGCAGCAATTTTGCAATTTTGTAGGAATTTATTTACACATCCAAAATTTCTGATAATTTGTGGGTAGCTTCTGTACATGTTCTAGTATGATTTAAAAATTTGAAACTTGGAATTTGAATACATTTTTAATGTTCAAATATTTAGTCCATTAATTGAAAAATGCAATTTCCATGATTTTTGTAGGTCACTATATAACTCCAAAAATTATGAAATTTATTTTGGTACACTAATTTATCATGAGGAAGCTTACATAAAAATTTGAGCTTAATTGGACAAAGTTTATTTTATACCTAATGTAGACTTAATTATTTAATTAATTATTCATTTAATCAATGTTTAATCAATTAAGATTTGTTTGACTTTAGAATTGATTGTTGACCTTGGGTCATTAAATTATAATGATCCTTAGTACCTTAATTAGTATTGAACTCATACCTAATTTGTAATTAGTAAATCTTAATGACATTTCATGTGATAACAAAAGTCATTAACAAGTTAACTCGTCGAAACCCTAAGTGTTGATTAGTGTTGGATCTTGTTTTGGTCATGTTTTGTGACTAGTAGGGTTCCAAGATCCATTAGGTCAAGTCACATGTGTGGTTCTTAATGATAGAGTTACAGGTTGGTTTTGTTGGCTTGCAACTGTACCGTGAAATAAAATCCAATGCGGGTGTTTTTACATTTCATGTGCCGTGAAAGCATCATGTTTACATTATCATCATGTTAAAGCATATGTTATCATTTCATGTAGAACCCGAGAACAAAATGATTCTAGTTGAGCAAGTTCTGGAAGAATCCCCGGTTGTCACGGGATTTGATAATTGTGGTACTAATCCGAAACCGGAAATCGTCAACGAAGGCAAGCCCCGGTTTATGCATTAAGCCATTACCTTGTTACTTTGAAAAGTTTATCACTTATGTTACTTACTGCATTAAGTTGATTACTTCAAATGTTACCTACTTGATGCATTACCTACCTTGTTAATTGTTTACCATCCTTGAAGATGTTTTCATTTACAAAAGCATAGAATGCTTAGTATGCTTTATGGTAGGCTTTTAAAGTAAAAGTTACGATACAATCAAAGATGGCATACTGGCCAAAGAAAGAAAGAATGTTGAATGAACTAGAGACTAGTCGGGTGACTTATCTTGAATGTTGGGTAATGTTGCCGACTATGTCGCTTAAAGGCCACTCATTGTGGATCTTCTGAACGAGACACTTTGTAGTACTAGTCACATACTCCGGTAAGCCTACTTCGGCTAATCTGATACTAAGACGAATGCCCACGCACTGGGAGTGGAGAGATGGCGGGAGTAGCGTGTACCCTCGTGGCTGGAATGTGGCCAGATTTGAGGTGTGCTGTGCTCTCGGGTGGCGTGGAGACGGCTTAGTATAGGAGGATCCGATAGCGAGGTTGATATATGCAAGATTAAGTTCTACATATGTCGTGTGATAAGGAATCCCCAGCTGGGACTTGAATCAATTCGAATTGCCGGTGCTCCGCGGTTATGGAGACTCGATTCATTACAGAAGCAATGTAGTACTGGTGAATTACTAAAATATGAGAAAAAGAATGGAATGAGAAGGAATGAAATATGGGAAATGTACATTTAGTTTGAGATAAAGAACTAAAAGGACTTAGGGGTAAAATTGGAGAATAGGATACGTATAGTAAGCTTTTGGCAAAGGACTTGAATTTTGCTACATCCCTACCTTGTCCCAAACCCCTGCATCTCTAAAGTCTTACACCCCGTTACGTCGGGTTAGTCTTGTTGAGTACTTTTGTACTCAGGGTTTGTTAACCCTTGTTGCAGGTGAGTCGCATGCGCAGGCTTGTTTTGGTCCCTGCTGCATGTCTGTGTTCGAAGTCAATGACGATGAGGAGTGATGAATGGCCTTTGGACAAGGCACTAGTTTGTATGATAAATAAAGTTAATGTAATATTATCCTGCTACTATGGTTGTATAACACTTATAGTATTGTAAGTTTGAAAACAACTGGTTTGTAATAATACTATCTTAAGACTTCCGCTATCTTTTACTCTGGTATATATTTGAATAAACTGTTGTAATCTGCAATGACTGTGATTGGGATCCTGTTTGAAAAGAGAATCGTGGATGATTCGGGTTTCCCGAGGACACCCGACAGACCTGTTGAGTTGTTGGGAACTCGTGTACGCTATCCGAGGTCTGTTAAGACAACGGTAGGTACATGTGGGCCCGATTCCTTAGGAGGTTCTGCCACACTCATTGGGCCCACTACTCAACGGTTCCTAACCCAACTCTAGGGAGTTGGTTGGTTTTTTGGGGATGCGCCACCCAAGCGTCTTTTGATCGAGTGGTTTGGCTGCTCCGTCTGGGGAGCCAGCGTAGCCCTGAGGCCATTGTGGGGCCTCCTTGCCAGTGAAGGGGGTGGCTCCTAGGTGCTTCCCGTCCACTGACACCTTGCACAGACGGTTGATGGCGTCTAGGCCATCGTGCATGGTGGAGGAGTTATGACACGCGCGTGCCCCCACGCCGTCCTATCTCATCTGGGAGGTGGGACGTCGGGGCCACGTGGAGCAGATCTAGTGGAGGAGGAGCCATAGCACTTGGTGCGTGTGGATCCAAGCCATCGATGATAGCCGATGACCCTAGGGAAGGCAGATCCCCCAAGTCCTACGAGGAGGTGTGCGTGGAGTGGTCGGCACGCGTGGTGGAAAGTGAAGTGGGGACTTGACTCATTGCAACTGGTTCCCTGACTCCACCGTTACTGCATGGCCATCATCACGCAACTGCCCTAAGGCGTGCTACGGGGATTGAAGGGATGCCTAGCCAGTTCCCTAGGGACATTTGTAGCTACTGATGGCTGATCGGAGGACCTAGAGCTGCTCATAGCGCACCACCTTTGGCTATAAAGGGTGGCCCCCAAGGGATGCGACATCTTCAATCCCTTCCTCTGGCCCCCTATTGGTATATTTTAACGCACACAGAGAAATCCGCAAGCGCACAAATACCGCTGTAGCTTTCACCCAGAAGTATTACAAGTATCGTATCCTCAGGGAAACATGTGAGACTAACTACGGTCTAACTTAACTAAGGGTAGTAACAAGGTTATGATAAATAGGTGCGTAGAGAGGAAAATTAAGGTTCTCTAATTCTGACTTGGGTAAGCTATGTCTTCTACTATTTAGCTGGGGACATTACTAGGGAAAGACACTAGTAGAGGATGCTTTCCTTCTCAACCGCATCCTACATGACCTTACAAATGGGAGGTGGACTATAGAGGATTCAACAAGGCTATAAGAGTCACCCTCATGAGCTACCACCGATCCGAAATATAGGATGCATCCACAAGTAACCAGAGTCTAAGCACCACGCTTATGCTACAATTACTACTTTACTCTTCCCAGATAAAGAATAAATCACTCAAACGAGTTGTGAACCTGATGAATAATACAAACAAGAAGCTTACTTGAATCAGAAGTTGATTACCAGAGAAATCTCAGATAGAACTTGGATCCACCAAGGTACAAGCCATAGAGAGAGCACCGATAGGCCGGTGCCTCCTCTAAACTCTTCCCTCACTCTCTATCTCACTATTTCTATTTATAAGACTAGATCCTATGGAGGACTAAACTTCTCTTGAAAGCTGACTCTAATCCTGATGAGGAGAATATGAATTAGGGTTTCAGGATGGCTCCAGGGAGGGGGTAGGGTCTACTATATATAGGCCGAGGTGGAGTAGGGGGCAAGGAATCGAGATGAAGTAGGGGGCAATGAATCTCCACATCATCGATCCGCATCAACTCCCTTGACCACCGTTGGATAAACTGACCTAAAACCGCCTTAAAATCAATGGTGTAGATTGTAGGAAGGAGTACGAAGTGGTGAAGGGCGAGCGGGCTCTGTGGCAGGCTAGCAATCCCACTTTTGTGGCTGTTTGGCCCAAGCTTCGACGTGGTATCTTCTAGAACCTTGTAGAGTTGTCTTTCACAGTTTCATGGGTTGAATCACTTGTTGTCATCGGTTTGCTTGTTTGGAGTGTATGACAGTGGTCCCAGGAGCTGTTTTCTAGATAAATCCTCCTACATACAAATATTTACCAAAGCTTATGGAATTCATTAGTTTAAACCCCTATACCTATGTTTGGTGATGGAATTAAGTACATATGCATGATATGTTGATAGTTTATAATTTGTGTTAACGAGCGTCAGCAAGCTCCCCCACACTTAACCTTTGCTAGTCCCTGAGCAAAGCTAAACTTAGCAATGGATCATGAGTTGCTGCAATGCTTTCACGCCTCAAAAGTACACATGCGTTCAATAAAAAATTCTCCTCTGGATTAGAATAAACTGATCTGACTTTCAAACTTACCCATATTACCTTTAACCATGGGGCTTCTTAGCCTTCACTTGGGTCTTGAGCAATTGAAAGATAGAATGATCAAGTCAAGCACTATGTCTCAAGTTCTTTGTTCAACCATTGTTCCAAAGTTTTTATAAATTTTCAAAATAAATCTCAGAGATTCCATTGTATGACACTCTCAAGTCTCTCAATATATGTGGTATTTGTGGATCCTGACCAAGTCAATAAAGATGTTATGCCTTTTTCTCTTCCTACCACTAAGGCTAATGTGGAGTTAAAAGGTAGGGAGAAAACTAGAGCATACTTGCAATGCATATATTGTAAAGTCAAACCTCAGATCCAAAGTGAACTGAGTCATATAATCAAATCAAGATGTGCATGTGTGTGGAATATATGGTGGATATATATGGTGGATAATCCTAAGTCTACTTTGCTCCTTAAAAACTTATCTCTCTTTTGAAACGTGGAAATAATTTTGCAAGAGAACAGGGGCTATCTTATTCATCTCTTTTTTTCAGGCGGGCATCTAAGTACCCATTGTTTTAGATATCTCAGACACTTGTCCATTTTTTTCTCAACTCTTTTTTTTCTTTTTTTCTTTTACTTTTGAATAACTTTTGCATAGCCCCATGTCTCTTTTCTACAACAAAACTTTGAGAGATAGCACCAAGAACTTGGAGCATTTATTTGGTGGATGGAAAACCTATCAAGCATGTTTTTGTGTTCACTCCTAGTGTAGGAGTAAAATATTTTTGGATGGATCTAGTTGGAAGGCATGTTTTTGCGCCTACTCCCAGTGTAGGAGTAGTGCATATCTGGGTGGTCTGTACGTGATCTTGATTTTTAAGAGCTTGGCAAATTTTGACATTTCTTAGCATCACTCTTAACTAAGTTGTCATCCCTAGCATGATGCTAGAAATGCGTTATTGGCAATTATGAGAACACTTGTAAACTATATATATAAGGTATCCGCAAGCACACATATAATATACTATTGAAGCATTTCACCCGGGAGTATACCGAGTATTGTTATTTATATTTTATCCATAGGGAGGAACTATGGGGTTATGTTGGCATAGAGATATTAACAAATATGTATACTTATGATAAAACTACTCTCATGCTATGGCAGGGGTAAGTTAAGTGATAAATAAATGATGTGTAAGGTAATATTGGTATTCTAGAGATAGAAATAGATACTCATAAAATGTAGTAAGGCTAAGCAGAAGATTCGTTAAGAGCAAAAGATTCCTAAGTCATTACTTATATACTAAGTCTTTTATACACCCAAGTATATACACTCTCATCTATAGTATAACTAACTTTGGATCTATGCATAAGGAACATTACTAAGGAAGATTAAGAACATAGCTTGTCTTCCTTCGCAATCACGTTCTACGTGCTCCACAAATGGGGAGTGGACTACAAAGGACTCAATGGGAGTGTCACATCCGTGATCTACCACATGACCCAGAGTGCAGAAGGCATCCATAGGCAAATAATATCTAAGCACCATGCTTACATAATGTCGACCACTTAACTCGTTCGAGTACTGAGCTAAGAGCTTTGTGAACATTTGCATATATTCATCATCAATCTTAACTATATCAAGCATATTACTAGAGCAAACTAGGAACATAATAAATAGCATAATAATATTGAAGTAGCACAAACTCATAAATAAAAGAGATACAATGGCTATACCAGTCTCCAGACGATAGATCCGGAATCCTGAGCGATAGCCCAAACTCTACTTGAACCTTGCTAGCTAGCCTATACTAGAAACTTGAAGAATTAGAGCTCTATTCTCTTCTCTTTGGAAACCCTAATTTCTAGTCTGATCTTGACTTATGGCAGCGTGACCTGGAGGGGGGGGGGGGCAGGGGCTGGTTATATAGGCCAGAGCGTCCAATCTAAGCCCTTGGATCAAACCAACTTAAAGGATGGTGTAGATGCATCCTAGGAGGCAGTGGGAAACCGACATATGAAGGAGGCTGACAGGTGGGTCCCCTAGGTGCCAAGCAGCCTCTAGAGCCCCACCTGGCAGTGGCTTGGCCCCCGCTTCGGTGTGGAGTCCTCTCGAGTCTTTTGGAACCTTCTGGAGTTGATTTTGCTATGGATAAGCATGATTTTGTTTGACAATTTGATCCTCCATGATGGTTTTCTAGATAAACCCTACTGAAAACATAGATTCACCAAAACTTGTGAAAATTGTTAGTTTAAACCTCTAAGTCTATGTTGGTGATCCTGTTTATGCACTTATACAAGTAAAGTTGACTGTTTATGTTGGATGATAACTACCAACAACAAACTCCCCCAAGCTTAACCTTTGCTCGTCCCTATGTAAAGCTAAACTTAACAATGGATCAGGAATTTTAGGATTTTTGAAAACATTGATGCAACTCCTTAAAAGTACACATGCATTCAAACAAGAACCCCCTCTGGATTAAAATTCATCGATCTGACTTTCAAACTAACCCATATTACCTTCAACCATGGGGCTTTCTAGCTCTTACTTGGATCTTGAACAATTGAAAGACAGAACGATCAAGTCAAGCACTGTCTCAAGTTCTTCTGTTCAACCATTATTCTAGAGTTTTATATGTTTTCAAAATAAAACTTAGAGATTCCTTTGTATGACACTCTCAAGTGTCTCATATATGTGGTATTTGTGGATCCTCACCAAGGCAATGAATGATGTTATGCCTTTTCTTCTCCTATAACTAATGCTTATGTGGAGCTCATAGGAGTGGTAATTGCATGAAGAGAGCATACTTGCAATACTATATTGTAAAGTCAAACCTCAGATCCAAAGAGAGTTAAGTCATACAATCAAATCAAGGTGTGCATGTGTATGGAATATGGTGGATATATATGGTGGCTAGCCTGATTCTACTATGCTCCTAGAAAACGTCTCTCTCATTTTAAACTTAGAAACAATTGCAAGAAAACATAGGCTATCTTATTCATCTCTTTTTTTAGGCGGGCATCTAAGTACCCATTGTTTTAATACTTCGGACACTTGCCCATTTTTTCAATTCTTCTTTCTTCTCCTCTTCTTTTTTTATGAATAACTTTTGCATAGCCCGTTCCTCTTTTTTGCTGCAAACTTTTGAGAGATAGCAATAAGAACTTGGAGCATTTATTTGGTGGAAACCAATGAAGCATATTTTTGGTATTTTCTCCCAATGTAGGAGTAAAACATTTTTGGGTGGATCTAGATAGAAGACATGTTTTTATGACTACCCTTAGTGTAGGAGTAGTGCATATGTGGGTGGTGTATACGTGATCTTGATTTTAAGAGTATGACAAACCTCTCATAAGGTATCAACAAAGCTTGACTAAACTCAATGCAAAATAAGTAGCATATAAGGGGAAGTTTTCCTAGCCTAGATAAACATGTTTGGCTCTGGTAGGAATTCAAGCTTTGTCATACAAGATCTCATCATGTGATATTTTTCAAAAGAAATCTCAAAATTTAGGTGTTTACACCAAAATTTGGTAAGCTTATCCTGGAAAAGGAAGAGATCTGCCGATGATGTCAAAAGCAAGAAAATCTCCTAATTAAGGGATATTTTTGAGCCGGCCAGGAAATATTATTTTTAGAGAAGCACGACGTCCAGGTGCATATCACGCTGAAAGAGACAAGGACACGTACCAAACAAGGAAGCTTCATCGATAAGAATTCTACATAAGGGAAATTAGAGTCCATGCATCTTGATATTTCTTTTTGTTATCTAGTCCTATTTGTTTAGGACTCTTATCAGCCCAGGGTATAAATATAAACCCCAACTATTGTAATCAGACACACAATCAATCAAATACAAGTTACTTACTTTTTTGGCTCTGGCCACCCCTTAGGAGTAGGAGTAAAGTAGATCTCGGTGAGTTTTTCAGCAAGTACAGCTGCATCGATCCGGTCAACCTCCATTGCTTGTCTGTAAGTACCATTATGGCTTATACTTCTATTCGTACGGCTGCATCGATCCGGTCGACCTCCACTGCAACTTTGGTATAAGCTAGTTATCGACTCTTGTCTAATTCAAGTACAACTGCATCGATCCGGTCGACCTCCACTGCTCAAACTAGATTAAGGTCAAGTTATCGGCTCTATCTAAGGGTGGCATTCCTTCGGATAGATTCATTAAGTTACCGATATTGCTTATTGCTTCTATTATTTATTTAATTATAGCAATATCACTTCGCCCGATTGGGATTGATCTAGATCGGCCTTAGATCCTTCTTAACCCATCGTTTGCTAATCCAAATTTGATCTAATCTGCATCTTAAATGATGAGTTATGTTTTATTGGCCATTTTATGTCAATCTTGATTGCGCATAGTGTGTGGTTAAGGCATGTTTTGTCTTGAGTAGATCTATTGGCTAGCGAAAACCGTTCCACAGCCCGTTATCATGGCCTATGTGATTCTGCCTCACACCCCACTGTTAGCACCATGGAGTGGGGATCGTTATTTGATAGATCTGTTCCTGATAGGGCATGACCTTAACTGTACGCTATGCCTAAATTGGCTGTTTTAGCTGATATCGAGTGCTTTCATGAACAGTTTGTAACACCTCGGTGTTAAGCATGCATTAACATTCCATCTCATGAGCACAATCATCATTTCAGTATGCATAAGTAGCATCTATGCATTCCATTCTAAAGAAAGGAAGTGTCATTTCATGTGGTGCTGAAATTAAATTGAAATTCATCATGCTTAAACTATTTGAAATGCCATGCTCATGTTGGGTGATATGATTTCTTGGGTTGATCACTAAGATAGCTTATAAATATTTAGGATACAATTTGGAGCAAAGTTTATATTTAAATTTTGGCCAAATTTTGCTTTTAAAAACAATTCTTCAAAATTAGGGTTTTGAATTAATATTCATTTTAATTTTGTAATTCAAAATCTATTTGGAATTTGACTTTGGTCATAAAATCAAAGTTGTAGAGAATAAATTTTTGAGCAACTTTTATTTTTGGGCTAAAGTTTGAAACTGCTTTGAAATTGCTCAAAATTTGCATTGAATGAAAAAGGAATTGAAAATAAATTGAAAACAAATCTCATTTCACCTTAGTGGGCCTCGTGCCTCGGTTTCGGCCTAGTTCGTGAAGCCAGCCTGCCCCGCACCTCGCTTGGCCTATCTCCGCCGTGCCTCGCCCGTTTGCCGCGCCGACGCCCGACCGTGCCAGAGCGCGCACGCCGCGTGGCGGCCATGCGCCGACGAGCACGCCGCGCGGCACCACCGGCCTATGCCGTTTTGACCGGCCCGCCCCGCCTTCAAGACCGCTGTCCAAGACTCCCTCTCCCTTTCTCGCGCATTCTCCCAGTTTTCCCTGATGCGTCAGCAGCAGAGCAAGCGCTCGCCTCTGCCACCGCCGCGCTGCTCGCCGGAGTAGCCGTCCCGGCCACGCTAGATCACCGGAGCTCGCTACGTCTTTGCCACGCCTTTGCCCCGGCCTTGCGAAGCTTGTGCTCATCTCCGTTCGACGTGGTAAGGCTCGAGCCGGCCACTATTGCTTGCCGGAGCATGGCCGTTCTCACCAGAGCAGCATGGCTCCATGGACCTCCCCTTCTCGCTCCCTTTCTTCTTCCGTTTTCACGCGCGTTAGCACCGCCTTGCCTTTGCGAACCTCGTGCGCTCCTCCCCGTGCCTTGCTGTGGCCGAGAAGTGCCCGCACGTAGGCATGCCGCACCGCCGTGTCACCATGCGCGCCGACGAGCTCCCTTCCGAGCTCCTCCAGTGCCCGTTCTTGGCGCATCGGGTCCGCCTTGTTGCGGGAAGCCGCTGGTGGTGACCTCACCGCCAGCGAGCTCACCGGCGGCGAAAGCCAGCCGGTCAACGATGGCCCCTGCTCGGCTTTGGCTAACGCGTGGGCCTGGCTTGACCGCGGGTCCCGCCTGGCAGCACCTCTAGGTGAACTGCACCGGGTGCACCTAGCAGATTAGGGTACGGTGGAATTTCAGTTTTAAAGAAAATGATTTCAAAAATTGATTTAAAAAGCTTGTAAAATATATATCTCGAGTTATATTGCTCCAAAATTGATGAAACAAATTTTGTTGTGTTCCTAGTCACCAGATCTACATGATAAAAATATTGCATGTCATTTTTGAGATACTTTAATGTAGAGCTTTATTTGATTCTTGATATTGCTGATATCTTGTGAAATGTTTAGTAAATCCTATATGTATTAGAAAATTTTGATTCCAATTTGGTTGATCTATTCTTGAGATGTACTTTCTATGAAAAATATATGTCATGCCTGTTATGTGGAAAAATATGGCTAGGTTGGTTATGTGTATTAATTGCTGATTTCTTGTAAAATTGCTAGGGCTAAAAATATGAATAATACATGTAGGTGAAACTATTTGTAGTGCGGTCCTGGCTGTTATCCCGCGGCTACTTGGAAAGTGTCATTGGTGATCTAAGTGACCCTGATGGGGGAAGCGTGGTTTGTGTGAGGAATAAATCACCAGCTGGTTAGGAATCGATTCAAATCGCCATCGCTCCTGGATAGTGAGCACTTGACTCGAGCTACGGCATCATAGTAATTATTATGGAACAATGATGGTTATCTAGATGGTATGGGATATGCTAAATCTAAATTGGTAACTGAATGTTATTGATTAATCAAGTGATTGCTATAGTACAGGTGCTTACCTAGCTGGATAGGTCATAATAAAGATGGTGCAAAGTACTTAAAATAGTTTCTTCATGATAGCATATGCTTTTCACAAACAAGTCAGCTAGCCCACTAAAGAAAGCCTTGCATAATCCTTGGTGTCGCTTTATTTTGGTTTAAGATGGGTAAGTCTAGCTGAGTACCTTCTCGTACTAAGGGCGTTGTCCCCATTGTTGTTGCAGATGGTTAAATGTACTATGGCTATTGCATTAACTGCCTATACCCGACGATGGGTGACAACTAGGACCAAGGGCAATGGTCACTCTGTATCTCTCCTCTGATGCTTTTGTTGGAAATGACTACCTACTGGCACTGTATTGGAACTAAAAGTGTGTGTGTGTGACTTAAAAACTATTTGCTTCCGCTATTTTAGATTGAACCTGGTTTGTAATACTTTATATTCTAAACTCTGAGGTATCATACTGTCATTGCGAACTTTATGTAACATGTGAAGGTACTTGCTAAACTTGTACGATCTTGGTTTGTATGTCGATTGGTTTGAAATCCTTCATGGTTTCACGGACTACCAGGTTATACAGGCTTAAGTTTGCTAAATTATCTGCTTCGGCGGAAGATTTCCTTACTTAATCTCGTATAATTGGTCAGTTCTGTTACACAGTTCACGTCACGAGACCATTGAAGTAAAGTTAGGTTGAAAGATGTGTTAGCCCCATGAGCTTATTATTGTATTACAACCTATATGATTCTGCCTCATGCCCCACTGATATTAGTAATAAGTTAGGGTCGTCGAATCTATTGTTGTTTCTATGGCCTACTTGATTCTACCTCATGCTCCACTGGTCATAGCGATAGATGAGATCTAATATGTTCATTAGATTTATCTTTATTAAATGGTTAAATGACGATGAGCTGTTTCATTTATACAAAAGGGATTCGATTACTTGCAGTTATTGGCTTAGCATAAACTAATCATTGTTGAAATCCTCTTGCCATTGACTAATGTTTGACTAAATAATGAGATCTATCCTGAGCAATAACCGATTTACCTTCCATGAGCTTTAATTGATTTATCTTTATGAGTATGCTGGAATCGACTATTTAGTCGATTTCCTTCCATATCGGCTCTCAGAGCCGCACATTCGGGACTGTCTGGCAACAACGACATGTTCCGCCTTAAATTACTAATTAGCTTTCTCTCTTTGTCAATTGTAGGGTCAAATTAACTGGCATGTCTCGGTAGGAGTGCATAGGATCGACTATCCCTACGCTGAAGCTAGGCGGATCTCTAGCTCCATCGAGCGGACCCTTCTAGCTTGCTCATGTGCCCTCGGCACATGACAAAATTTCATGCCGACATTAGGTGTCACTTAGAACAAGTTAAATAGCAACTCAAACCTTCTCATATCATATCCATCAATTACCTAGACTTAGATCAAGCATATGCTACCCACGAGTTTCAAGTTCAGAGCAAATTCTCATGTCAAATCAATTTTATCCAAAACTCGGGAGAATTCAAAGCTAAAAATTAGATACTTGAAAGGAATTATAACAGAGCAACTATTCATCATTTCCATCATGTGAGATCATCTTCAAGTTCTATTTATTTATGGACTCTTAAAAACAAACTAAGACACACCTTAAGCAAACTAAATACATACTCTTTTTATTTGGTTTCCATCATTTTTAGATCATACCATAGTAATATATATATATATATATATATATATATATATATAAGACAAAGGCAAATTTTTATTTTGTTTTCTTAGTTTTGCATTTTTTTCACTAATACAAATTCAAAAATTAAATAAAATAATAAAATACTAGAAAAGAAAAGTTACCTTAGGTAAATGGGGGCTCCTGCCCCAAGCTGGTTGTTGCTAAGATCCTTCATCGAGGTGGATGGTCAATGTGGATATGGCCAAATAAGTAGTTCCAGTTGTCATTCTCTTGTTGCTGGATGGCGATGAGGCGTTGTCCTATGTTGACGGTAGTTAACAACCATTATAAATTGTTGATAAAACATGCATAAGGGCACAATTGAGATCACCAACAAAGGTTTAGGGGTTTAAACTAATAAATTCCATTAGTTTTGGTGAATCTGTGATTTCTGCAGGGTTTATTTAGAAAACCGTCAAGGTGGACCTACATGTCAGATTTAATTGCGCTTATCCGCCGCGAAACGGACACTAGAAGGTTCTTGAGGACACTAGAGGACACCACATCGAGGTAGAGAGGCATAGGCTACCAGGTGGGGCCGCCTGGCCCTACCTGCAGGCCACCCAGCCCTTGGGCCCACCTGTCAGCCTCCACGTTGTAAATTTGGTTCACCACTGCCTCCTAGGTTGCATCTACGCCGTTCCTTAAGTCGGTTTGATCCAAGGGCTTATGTTGGACGCTCTGGCCTATATATTAGCCCCTGCCCCCCTGAAGGAATCAAGTCATTTAAGAAGACAGAAACCCTAATCATCCTTAGAGTTCCATCATATTCTAGGGCATAGCTAGTTAGGCTAGGTCTAGAGGGAGACAAGCAGGCTTCACTTGGATTCCCGATCTTGTCAAGAGCGTGGTTCGATATAATCTTTGTTCCCCCTCTCTCTTTTGTATCTCCATTATTTTTATATGCTTGCTACAATTGTTATGACAATATTAGTATTCATATTATTCATGTTCTTTGTTATAATGTTCATCGTCTACTTTGATTATATACCTAGTATAGTTGGATTATTATCATATTCAAGCATATGTTCGTATAGCGCTCACCCTAAGCATCCATGGGTGGGTGGTCGACATTGTGTAAGCGTGGTGCTTATACGTTGTTTACCTGTGGATACACCTTATATTCTAGATCATGTGGTAGATCGCGGACGTGACACTCCCGTTGAGTCCTTTGTAGTCCACTCTCCGATGTAGGTAGAATGTAGGATCTGGTTATGAAGGGGGACAGGCTCTATTCTTAATCTCCCTTAGTAATATCCCTTATGTGTAGATATGAAGATGATATCAGCAATGACTATTAGGTGTAATTGCACTAATCAATGTATGCTTTGACTTATAATTAAGAATGACTTAGGAATTATTCCTCTAATATTCTACCTGACCATGCTAATGCCATAGAAATGAGTACTTTGAGTGATTTATCATAATCATTGATCAATACTTATCATATATATATATCTTATCCTATGACTTACCCCTATTATGAGTAGAATATTGTTTATGGTTTACTTCTCCTTCAATAGTATAAGTTATCAATACTTGTCCATGCTAGACCTTCCCTGTGGTAAAATATAAATAACAATACCTAGAATACTCTCAGGTGAAGTGCTATAATGGTATAATTATCTATGCGTTTGCAGATTCCTTTTTATTCATATCTATATATTCCTCCTAGTCACATAAATTAATAAAGAAGTCTTTAGTATTATTCTAGTAGTAATGCTAGGTAATACCAATAAGTATCTCTAGCAATATCCCTATGGATGACAACCTAGTAAACTAATGTTAGGAGATATAGGTTTATAATAGGTGGCTATTAAAACAAGTGACAAGTTAATAAATACCAACAAGCATTTCTGGCGCTGTTGCCGGGGAAGGGAGCTAGATAAAGGAAGTATTGATAAACTTATACTTATTGATGTGATCAAGATAACCATTGACCCCTACTCAAGTAGGATTACCCTTGTTTTGTCTACTTGTGTATCTTATGCAGGGTAATGTATGATCGGTTTTAACCTTTCGACAAACTACGTTGAAGATCCCGAAGCATTAATTAGTAGAACTAGAGCCAAAATCAAGAAAGTCATAGCTTTAGAATTAGAAGACAACCGGATAAGGCGAAGCTTAACACCTGAATTTGAAGCCATGGCTGATAAGACTCATCGTGAATTCTCCGCTCCAACCACTACCAACATCTGGACTAGACCTAATGTCAATGTTGGAGACGATGGATTCAAGCTCAAGCTAGCTCTCATCAACATGATGCAAGGTAGCTAGTTTTGTGGAAAGGCACATGAAGATGTGAGTGCACATCTCCAACACTTCCTGGAGATCTGTAGCACGTTCACCATCAAGGGAGTAACCAAGGATGCCATACTACTTTGCCTCTTCCCATTCTCACTCTTGGGGAAGGCAAAGTAGTGGTTCTATGCTAACAAAGATAGAAACACTATATGGGATAACTTCTCCACTGCCTTCCTAGCAAAGTTCTTTCCCACGGGCAAGACCAATGCTCTGTGTGGGAGAATTTCAAGTTTTCAGCACACCATGATGAATCTATCCCTGAGACATGGGAACGCTTTCAAGACTATATATCAGAATGTCCTTATCATGGGATGGAGAATTGGCTACTCATGTAGATGTTCTACCATGGGTTGATCAACAGTACCCATGAGACCATGGATGCTGCTGCTGGAGGTGCCTTGTTGTCACTTACACTTACAGTTGCGACCACTCTTGTGGAGAAGATGGCTTCCAACCAAGGCTAGAATGAAGAACGTGTTCAGACCCACAAGAGAGGTGGAGGTATGCATCAACTCAAGGAGGTAGACATGCTGTCTGCCAAGATGGACCTACTGATGAAGAAGCTCAAAGACCGAGCTAATGAAAAGCAAGAAGCCATGCACATTCATGATTCACGCATGACGTGTGAAGTATGTGGCAACACTAGGCATTCAGGGAACAACTATCCTAAAATCCAAGAGGATGTGAACTTTGTCAACAACAACTACTATTGTCCTCAACATAATCAAGGATGGAACCAACAACAGAGGCTGAACTACCAAGGTAACTATCAAGGTAACAATTATATTAATTTCAATCAACCACCCTTGAGAGAATTAATTGCTGGCCAATCTAGACTTATGAAAGGATTATATAAGAAGGTAGCTACCAATGCTAAAATTCTAGAAAATATAAGTAATAGAATGGATAACTTTGCTTCTACCATTAAGAACCAGCATATCTTTAATAAAATGATAGAATCACAAATAGCTCAGATGGCGGCTGCTGTTCCTCTGTCCGACAAAGGTAAGATTCTGGGGCAACTAGAAGATCTAGAAACTATAAATCTTGTCGATATTCACAATGCAGCTTTCTACTACATGCAACCATCAGAGGGAAGGGGATAGATTATACCTTGCCAGAAAAGAAGAGCGATCCAGGGAGACCTGTCATCCCCATCGCCATTGGACCACACATATTCCAAGAAGCTATCTGTGTCTTCGGAGCTAGTGTCAACATCATGCCTAAGGTAATTTATGAGAAAATTTTAGGAGATCCCTTGTTGTATACAAATATGCATTTGCAGCTTGCAGATCAGTCACTCTGCTACCCTAAGGGAGTTCTTGAAGATGCCATCACCTGAGTAGGATAATCATATGTTCCCGTAGACTTTGTAGTTTTAGAAATAGGTGGAGATGAAAGGGCACCCATCATCCTAGGCTGACCTTTCTTGAGCACCGCAAAAGCCATAATCTACGCAAAATAGTGCTAAGATCTATTTCACGATCAAAGATAAAAAGGAGAAGTTCTCTTTTAAGAAGTACATCTTGCAATCTCCTAGTCATCCACAAAAGGCATACCAGCCCGAAGAGACAACAGTGACCAAGAAGAAGAACAACCAAAGGAGGAAGAACAAGACCAGTCAGCCACAAAGAAGAAATGGTCAACATGATCCACACACTTCGATCTGAGTATGACCACCTCCTCACTTCACCATTCCTTGTTAAGAAGGATGATCCTAGTGTACCGATGATCGAGTGTACCATTGGAAAAAGAATCTTCCACAAGACCTCCTGCGACATTGGATCGGGCGTCAATATAATTTCCAAGGTAGCGTATGAATATTTATTCGGTAACGAACCTTTGTTCCCTACATATATGCAGTTGCAGATGGTAGACCAATCAATCTAATTCCCTGAGGGAATAGCGAGGGGCATTATGGTAAGAAAACAAGATGACTATGCCCCGGCCGATTTCAAGGTCCTAGACAAGGGAGAAGTAGAAGATGATACACTCATCATCCTTGGAAGACCATGTTTACACCAAAATTTGGTAAGCTTATCCTGGAAAGGTAGAGATCGGCCGATGATGTCAAAAGCAAGAAAGTTTCCTAATTAAGGAATATTTATGAGCCGGCCAAGAAATATTATTTAATTAATTTGAGAGAGACATGATCTGACTTTCAAACTTACCCATATTACCTTTAACCATGGGGCTTCTTAGCCTTCACTTGGGTCTTGAGCAATTGAAAGACAGAACGATCAAGTCAAGCACTATGTCTCAAGTTCTTTGTTCAACCATTGTTCTAAAGTTTTTATAAATTTTCAAAATAAATCTCAGAGATTCCATTGTATGACACTCTCAAGTCTCTCAATATATGTGGTATTTGTGGATCCTAACCAAGTCAATAAAGATGTTATGCATTTTTCTCTTCCTACCACTAAGGCTAATGTGGAGTTAATAGGTAGGGAGAAAACTAGAGCATACTTGCAATGCATATATTGTAAAGTCAAACCTTGGATCCAAAGAGAATTGAGTCATACAATCAAATCAAGATGTGCATGTGTGTGGAATATATGGTGGATAATCCTAAGTCTACTTTGCTCCTTAAAAACTTATCTCTCTTTTGAAACTTGGAAATAATTTTGCAAGAGAACAGGGGCTATCTTATTCATCTCTTTTTTTCAGGCGGGCATCTAAGTACCCATTGTTTTAGATATCTTAGACACTTGTCCATTTTTTCTCAACTCTTTTTTTTTCTTTTTTTGTTTTACTTTTGAATAACTTTTGCATAGCCCCATGTCTCTTTTCTACAACAAAACTTTGAGAGATAGCACCAAGAACTTGGAGCATTTATTTGGTGGATGGAAAACCTATCAAGCATGTTTTTGTGTTCACTCCTAGTGTAGGAGTAAAATATTTTTGGATGGATCTAGTTGGAAGGCATGTTTTTGTGCCTACCCCCAGTGTAGGAGTAGTGCATATCTAGGTGCTCTATACGTGATCTTGATTTTTAAGAGCTTGACAAATTTTGACATTTCTTAGCATCACTCTTAACTAAGTTGTCATCCCTAGCATGATGCTAGAAATGCGTTATTGGCAATTATGAGAACACTTGTAAACTATATATATACGGTATCCGCAAGCACACATATAATATACTATTGAAGCATTTCACCCAGGAGTATACCGAGTATTGTTATTTATATTTTATCCACAGGGAGGAGCTATGGGGTTATGTTGGCATAGAGATATTGACAAATATGTATACTTATGATAAAACTACTCTCATGCTATGGCAGGGGTAAGTTAAGTGATAAATAAATGATGTGTATGGTAATATTGGTATTCTAGAGATAGAAATAGATACTCATAAAATGTAGTAAGGCTAAGCAGAAGATTCGTTAAGAGCAAAAGATTCCTAAGTCATTACTTATATACTAAGTCTTTTATACACCCAAGTATATACACTCTCATCTATAGTATAACTAACTTTGGATCTATGCATAAGGAACATTACTAAGGAAGATTAAGAACATAGCTTGTCTTCCTTCGCAATCACGTTCTACGTGCTCCACAAATGGGGAGTGGACTACAAAGGACTCAACGGGAGTGTCATATCCGTGATCTACCACATGACCCAGAGTGCAGAAGGCATCCATTTGCAAATAATATCTAAGCACCATGCTTATATAATGTCGACCACTTAACTCATTTGAGTACTGAGCTAAGAGCTTTGTGAACATCTACATATATTCATCATCAATCTTAACTATATCAAGCATATTACTAGAGCAAACTAGGAACATAATAAATAGCATAATAATATTGAAGTAGCACAAACTTATAAATAAAAGAGATACAATGGCTATACCAGTCTCCAGACGATAGATCCAGAATCCTGAGCGATAGCCCAAACTCTACTTGAACCTTGCTAGCTAGCCTATACTAGAAACTTGAAGAATTGGAGCTCTATTCTCTTCTCTTTGGAAACCCTAATTTCTAGTCTGATCTTGACTTATGGCAGCATGACCTGGAGGGGGGGGGGGCAGGGGCTGGTTATATAGGCCAGAGCGTCCAATCTGAGCCCTTGGATCAAACCAACTTAAAGGATGGTGTAGATGCATCCTGGGAGGCAGTGGGAAACCGACATATGAAGGAGGCTGATAGGTGGGTCCCCTAGGTGCCGAGCAGCCTCTAGAGCCCCACCTGGCAGTGGCTTGGCCCCCGCTTCGGTGTGGAGTCCTCTCGAGTCTTTTGGAACCTTCTGGAGTTGATTTCGCTATGGATAAGCATGATTTTGTTTGATGATTTGATCCTCCATGATGGTTTTCTAGATAAACCCTGCTGAAAACATAGATTCACCAAAACTTGTGAAAATTGTTAGTTTAAACCTCTAAGTCTATGTTGGTGATCCTGTTTATGCATTTATACAAGTAAAGTTGACTGTTTATGTTGGATGATAACTACCAACAACAAACTCCCCCAAGCTTAACCTTTGCTCGTCCCTAAGTAAAGCTAAACTTAACAATGGATCAGGAATTTTAGGATTTTTGAAAACATTGATGCAACTCCTTAAAAGTACACATGCATTCAAATAAGAACCCCCTCTGGATTAAAATTCATCGATCTGACTTTCAAACTAACCCATATTACCTTCAACCATGGGGCTTTCTAGCTCTTACTTGGATCTTGAACAATTGAAAGACAGAACGATCAAGTCAAGCACTGTCTCAAGTTCTTCTGTTCAACCATTATTCTAGAGTTTTATATGTTTTCAAAATAAAACTTAGAGATTCCTTTGTATGACACTCTCAAGTCTCTCATATATGTGGTATTTGTGGATCCTCACCAAGGCAATGAATGATGTTATGCCTTTTCTTCTCCTATAACTAATGCTTATGTGGAGCTCATAGGAGTGGTAATTGCATGAAGAGAGCATACTTGCAATACTATATTGTAAAGTCAAACCTCAGATCCAAAGAGAGTTAAGTCATACAATCAAATCAAGGTGTGCATGTGTATGGAATATGGTGAATATATATGGTGGCTAGCCTAATTCTACTATGCTCCTTGAAAACGTCTCTCTCATTTTAAACTTAGAAACAATTGCAAGAAAACATATGCTATCTTATTCATCTCTTTTTTTAGGCGGGCATCTAAGTACCCATTGTTTTAATACTTTGGACACTTGCCCATTTTTTCAATTCTTCTTTCTTCTCCTCTTCTTTTTTATGAATAACTTTTGCATAGCCCATGCCTCTTTTTTGCTGCAAACTTTTGAGAGATAGCAATAAGAACTTGGAGCATTTATTTGGTGGAAACCTATGAAGCATATTTTTGGTATTTTCTCCCAATGTAGGAGTAAAACATTTTTGGGTGGATCTAGATAGAAGACATGTTTTTATGCCTACCCTTAGTGTAGGAGTAGTGCATATGTGGGTGGTGTATACGTGATCTTGATTTTAAGAGTATGACAAACCTCTCATAAGGTATCAACAAAGCTTGACTAAACTCAATGCAAAATAAGTAGCATATAAGGGGAGGTTTTCCTAGCCTAGATAAACATGTTTGGCTCTAGTAGGAATTCAAGCTTTGTCATACAAGATCTCATCATGTGATATTTTTCAAAAGAAATCTTAGAATTTAGGTGTTTACACCAAAATTTGGTAAGCTTATCCTGGAAAAGGAAGAGATCTGCCGATGATGTCAAAAGCAAGAAAATCTCCTAATTAAGGGATATTTTTGAGCCGGCCAGGAAATATTATTTTTAGAGAAGCATGACGTCCAGGTGCATATCACGCTGAAAGAGACAAGGACACGTACCAAACAAGGAAGCTTCATCGATAAGAATTCTACATAAGGGAAATTAGAGTCCATGCATCTTGATATTTCTTTTTGTTATCTAGTCCTATTTGTTTAGGACTCTTATCAGCCCAGGATATAAATATAAACCCCAACTATTGTAACCAGACACACAATCAATCAAATACAAGTTACTTACTTTTTTGGCTCTGGCCACCCCTTAGGAGTAGGAGTAGAGTAGTTCTCGGTGAGTTTTTCAGCAAGTACAGCTGCATCGATCCGGTCAACCTCCACTGCTTGTCTATAAGTACCATCATGGCTTATATTTCTATTCATACGGCTGCATCGATCCGGTTGACCTCCACTACAACTTTGGTATAAGCTAGTTATCGACTCTTGTCTAATTCAAGTACAACTGCATCGATCCGGTCGACCTCCATTGCTCAAACTAGATTAAGGTCAAGTTATCGGCTCTATCTAAGGGTGGCGTTCCTTCGGATAGATTCATTACGTTACCGATATTGCTTATTGCTTCTATTATTTATTTAATTATAGCAATATCACTTCGCCCGATTGGGATTGATCTAGATCGGCCTTAGATCCTTCTTAACCCATCGTTTGCTAATCCAAATTTGATCTAATCTGCATCTGAAATGATGAGTTATGTTTTATTGGCCATTTTATGTCAATCTTGATTGCGCATAGTGTGTGGTTAAGGCATGTTTTGTCTTGAGTAGATCTGTTGGCTAGCGAAAACCGTTCCACGGCCCGTTATCATGGCCTGTGTGATTCTGTCTCACACCCCACTGTTAGCACCATGGAGTGGGGATCGTTATTTGGTAGATCTGTTCCTGATAGGGCATGACCTTAACTGTGCGCTATGCCTAAATTGGCTGTTTTAGCTGATATCGAGTGCTTTCACGAACAGTTTGTAACACCTCAGTGTTAAGCATGCATTAACATTCCATCTCATGGGCATAATCATCATTTGATTATGCATAAGCAGCATCTATGCATTCCATTCTAAAGAAAGGAAGTGCCATTTCATGTGGTGCTCAAATTAAATTGAAATTCATCATGCTTAAACTATTTGAAATGCCATGCTCATGTTGGGTGATATGATTTCTTGGGTTGATCACTAAGATAGCTTATAAATATTTAGGATACAATTTGGAGCAAAGTTTATATTTAAAATTTGGCCAAATTTTGCTTTTAAAAACAATTCTTCAAAATTAGGGTTTTGAATTAATATTGATTTTAATTTTGTAATTCAAAATCTATTTAGAATTTGACTTTGGTCATAAAAGCAAAGTTGTAGAGAATAAATTTTTGAGCAACTTTTATTTTTGGGCCAAAGTTTGAAACTGCTTTGAAATTGCTCAAAATTTGCATTGAATGAAAAAGGAATTGAAAATAAATTGAAAACAAATCTCATTTCACCTTAGTGGGCCTCGCGCCTCGCTTTCGGTCCAGTTTGCGAAGCCGACCTACCCCGCACCTCGCCCGGCCTGTCTCTGTCGTGCCTCGCCCATTCACCGCACCGACGCCCGACCATGCTAGAGCGCGCACGCCGCGTGGCGGCCATGCGCCGATGAGCACACCGCGCGGCACCACCGGCCTACGCCGTTCCGATCGGCCCGCCCCGCCTTCAAGACCGCTGTCCGAGCCTCCCTCTCCCTTTCTCGTGCATTCTCCTAGTTTTCCCTCAAACGCCAGCAGCAGAGCAAGCGCTCGCCTCCGCCACCGCCGTGCTGCTCGCCGGAGTAGCCGTCCCGGCCACGCCAGACCACCGAAGCTCGCTACGTCTTCACCACGCCTTCACCTCGGCCTCGCGTAGCTTGTGCTCATCTCCGTTCGATGTGGTAAGGCTCGAGCCGGCCGCTATTGCTCGCCGGAGCACGACCGTTCTCACCGGAGCAGCACGACTCCATGGACCTCCCCTTCTCGCTCCCTTTCTTCTTCCGTTTTCATGCGCGTTAGCACCGCCTTGCCTTTGTGAACCTCGTGCGCTCCTCCCCGTGCCTTGCTGTGGCCGAGAAGTGCCCGCACGTAGGCATGCTGCACCGCCATGTCGCCATGCATGCCGGCGAGCTCCCTTCCAAGCTCCTCCAGTGCCTGTTCTTGGCGCATCGGGTCCGCCTCGTTGCGGGAAGCCGTTGGTGGTGACCTCACCGCCAGTGACCTCACCGGCGGCGAAAGCCGGCCGGTCAACGACGGCCCTTGCTCGGCTCCGACTGACGCATGGGCCCGGCTTGACCGTGGGTCCCGCCTGGTAGCACCTTTGGGTGAACTGCACCGGGTGCACCTAGCAGATTAGGGTACGGTGGAATTTCAGTTTTAAAGAAAATGATTTCAAAAATTGATTTAAAAAGCTTGTAAAATGTATATCTCGAGTTATATTGCTCCAAAATTGATGTAACAAATTTTGTTGTGTTCCTTGTCACCAGATCTACATGATAAAAATATTGCATGTCATTTTTGAGATACTTTAATGTAGAGCTTTATTTGATTCTTGATATTGCTGATATCTTGTGAAATGTTTAGTAAATCCTATATGTATCAGAAAATTTTGATTCCAATTTGGTTGATCTATTCTTGAGATGTATTTTTTGTGAAAATATATGTCATGCCTGTCATGTGGAAAAATATGGCTAGGTAGGTTGTGTATTAATTGCTGATTTCTTGTAAAATTGCTAGGGCTAAAAATATGAATAATACATGTAGGTGAAACTTTTTGTACAGTGATTGTATGCTATGAAGATCATGGGAAAAATACCAAATCTGTTGTTTGGCACTTTTCGTAGTACAAAGTATTTTCATGCTCAATTATCCACCATAGCTTGTCATTTTTGTGTAGGCTGTTATACTTATCTAAATGCAATGAAAATTTTATGGTAGCCTACTTAGAGTAGTACTATGCTACTGTAATTTTCTCAGATTTTTATGAACACTAGAAATATATGTTGCTGTTGTAGCCCTAGTTTAAAATGAAATAAACAAATCTTCTTTAATGCATGATTAGTTAATAATGTTTGCTTTGGTGTATCTTTGAGGCATCTTAGATTGCTGTGGTGACTTGGCATGTTAGTACTGTGGTTGTAGTAGTAATATAGTAGTATATGTTCTTGGATGATGTTGGCTACCTTGTTGAAGGGCTTTACTTCTACTATGTCCAATAAAGTTAAACATGTTCATCTACATTTCATGCATCATGATCATTACATGTCATCTCTTCGATGCACCTATGCATTAGCACTCATACATCTACATCATACAGGATCATAGGAGGAGTTGCTAGCAATAGTTCAGGAAGAGCAGACCGGGACAGATCCACAAGAAGTCCAGGCATAGGAGGTGCCAGAGGAAGAGGAGCTGGGAGAGGACTTGCCTGAGTGCATGGATCATCAACCTAGTTCGTTCGAACGAGGCAAGCCCCAGAGCATTCTAAGTCTCCTACTTTATAAAAGCAATTCTTTCTATATATATGAGTTTATATATTGTTGCATTAAGTGGTAGGAGTTGATTGAAACCGTTGATGCATTTATTACTATCCTTGCCTACCTTACTACTTTGTTACCCTGTTAGGTTAGGATCGAATAACTGCTTAGCCTTACTTAGACCGGTAGCGATCGGTGATAATCCGATCACCTACATTATAGGTGGTTACTGGAAGAGTTTAGCTATGGAAAGAATGATATCCTAGAATTAACCATGTGTGATGGATAATTGGAGACCGGACGAAAAAAGTTGGAGGCAACCAGACAGGGTTCTGGGGTGCTGTTAGTTTCCGTCTGTGTCGATTAAGGACCGATCGTTGCTCGTCCCTCTTGTCATGTTGAATGCATGCCTCATATTTAGCTGGCCAAATAAAGTACCTTTCGACCGCAAAGCTAGTGACACTATTCAAGTCGGGATAAACCCAGATTGGTAGACTGGTGCTGAAGGGGGTATGACAGGGACGCGAAGAGTGAGCCCAAAGTGCGTCCTGGCAGTCGGGCGGTCCCTGGGTAGTGCGGCCCCAGCTATTATCCCGTGGCTACTTGGAAAGTGTCGTTGGTGATCTAAGCGACCCTAACGGGGGAAGCGTGGTTTGTGTGAGGAATAAATCACCAGCTGGTTAGGAATCGATTCGAATCACCATCGCTCCTGGATAGTGAGCACTTGACTCGAGCTACGGCATCGTAGTAATTATTATGGAACAATGATGGTTATCTAGATGGTATGGGATATGCTAAATCTAAATTGGTAACTGGATGTTATTGATTAATCAAGTGATTGCTATAGTACAGGTGCTTACCTAGCTAGATAGGTCATAATAAAGATGGTGCAAAGTACTTAAAATAGTTTCTTCATGATAGCTTATGCTTTTCGTAAACAAGTCAGCTAGCCCACTAAAGAAAGCCTTGCATAATCCTTGGTGTCGCTTTATTTTGGTTTAAGATGGGTAAGTCTAGCTGAGTACCTTCTCGTACTTAGGGCGTTGTCTCCATTGTTGTTGCAGATGGTCAAATGTACTACGGCTATTGCATTAACTGCCTGTACCTGGCAATGGGTGACAACTAGGACCAAGGGCAATGGTCACTCTGTATCTTTCCTCTGATGCTTTTGTTGGAAATGACTACCTACTGGCACTATATTGGAACTAAAAGTGTGTGTGTGACTTGAAAACTATTTGCTTCTGCTATTTCAGATTGAACCTGGTTTGTAATAACTTTATATTCTAAACTCTGAGGTATCCTACTATCATTGCGAACTTTATGTAACATGTGATGGTACTTGCTAAACTTGTACGATCTTGGTTTGTATGTCGATTGGTTTGAAATCCTTCATGGTTTCACGGACTACTGGGTTATACGGGCTTAAGTTTGCTAAATTATCTGCTTCGGCAGAAGATTTCCTTACTTAATCTCATATAATTGGTCGGTTCTGTTACACAGTTCACATCACGAGACCATTGAAGTAAAGATAGGTTGAAAGATGTGTTAGCCCCATGAGCTTATTATTGTATTATGACCTATATGATTCTGCCTCATGCCCCACTGATATTAGTAATAAGTTAGGGTCGTCGAATCTATTGTTGTTTCTATGGCCTGCTTGATTCTGCCTCATGCTCCACTGGTCATAGCGATAGATGAGATCTAATATGTTCATTAGATTTATCTTTATTAAATGGTTAAATGACGATGAGCTGTTTCATTTATACAAAAGGGATTCGATTACTTGCAGTTATTGGTTTAGCATAAACTAATCATTATTGACATCCTCTTGCCATTGACTAATGTTTGTCTAAATAACGAGATCTATCCTGAGCAATAACCGATTTACCTTCCATGAGCTTTAATTGATTTATCTTTATGAGTATGCTGGAATCGACTATTTAGTCGATTTCCTTCCATATCGGCTCTCAGAGCCGCACATTCGGGACTGTCTAGCAACACCGGCATGTTCCGCCTTAAATTACTGATTAGCTTTCCCTCCTTGTCAATTGCAGGGTCAAATTAACTGGCATGTCTCAGCAGTAGTGCGCAGGATCGACGATCCCTACGCTGAAGCTAGGCGGATCTCTAGCTCCATCGAGCGGACCCTTCTAGCTTGCTCATGTGCCCTCGGCACATGACAAAATTTCGTGCCGACATTAGGTGTCACTTAGAACAAGTTAAATAGCAGCTCAAACCTTCTCATATCATATCATATCCATCAATTACCTAGACTTAGATCAAGCATATGCTACCCACGAGTTTCAAGTTCAGAGCAAATTCTCATGTCAAATCAATTTTATCCAAAACTCGGGAGAATTCAAAGCTGAAAATTAGGTACTTGAAAGCAATTATAACAGAGCAACTATTCATCATTTCCATCATGTAAGATCATCTTCATGTTCTATTTATTTATGGACTCTTAAAAACAAACTAAAACACACCTTAAGCAAACTAAATACATACTCTTTTTATTTGGTTTCCATCATTTTTAGATCATACCATAGTAATATATATATATATATATATATATATATATATATATATATATATATATATATAAGACAAAGGCAAATTTTTATTTTGTTTTCTTAGTTTTGCATTTTTTTCACTAATACAAATTCAAAAATTAAATAAACTAAATAAAATAATAAAATACTAGAAAAGAAAAGTTACCTTAGGTAAATGGGGGCTCCTTCCCCAAGCTGGTTGTTGCTAAGATCCTTCATCGAGGTGGATGGTCAATGTGGATATGGCCACATAAGTAGTTCCAGTTGTCATTCTCTTGTTGCTGGATGGCGACGAGGCGTTGTCCTATGTTGACGGTAGTTAACAACCATTATAAATTGTCGATAAAACATGCATAAGGGCACAATTGAGATCACCAACAAAGGTAAATTGTCGATAAAACATGCATAACGGACACTAGAAGGTTCTTGAGGACACCAAAGGACACCACATCGAGGTAGAGAGGCAGAGGCTACCAGGTGGGGCTGCCTGGCCCTACCTATAGGCCACCCAGCCCTTGGGCCCACCTATCAGCCTCCACATTGCAATATCGGTTCTCCACTACCTCCTAGGTTGCATCTACGCCGTTCCTTAAGTCGGTTTGATCCAAGGGCTTATGTTGGACGCTTCGGCCTATATATATTAGCCCCTGCCCCCCTGAAGGCATCAAGTCATTTAAGAAGACAGAAACCCTAATCATCCTTAGAGTTCCATCATATTCTAGGGCATAGCTAGTTAGGCCTGGTCTAGAGGGAGACAAGCAGGCTTCACTTGGATTCCCGATCGTGTCAAGAGCGTGGTTCGATATAATCTTTGTTCCCCCTCTCTCTTTTGTATCTCCATTATTTTTATATGCTTGCTACAATTGTTATGACAATATTAGTACTCATATTATTCATGTTCTTTGTTATAATGTTCATCGTCTACTTTGATTATATACCTAGTATAGTTGGATTATTATCATATTCATGCATATGTTCGTATAGTGCTCACCCAAAGCATCCATGGGTGGGTGGTCGACATTGTGTAAGCGTGGTGCTTATACGTTGTTTACCTGCGGATACACCCTATATTCCGGATCATGTGGTAGATCACGGACGTGATAGTCCCGTTGAGTCCTTTGTAGTCCACTCCCCGATGTAGGTAGCATGTAGGATCTGGTTACGAAGGGGGACAAGCTCTGTTCTTAATCTCCCTTAGTAATATCCCTTATGTGTAGATATGAAGATGATATCAGCAATGACTATTAGGTGTAATTGCACTAATCAATGTATGCTTTGACTTATAATTAAGAATGACTTAGGAATTATTCCTCTAATATTCTACCTGACCATGCTAATGCCATAGAAAGGAGTACTTTGAGTGATTTATCATTATCATTGATCAATACTTATCATATATATATATATCTTATCCTATGACTTACCCCTGTTATGAGTAGAATATTGTTTATGGTTTACTTCTCCATCAATAGTATAAGTTATCAATACTTGTCCATGCTAGACCTTCCCTGTGGTAAAATATAAATAACAATACCTAGAATACTCTCAGGTGAAGTGCTACAATGGTATAATTATCTATGCATTTGCAAATTCCTTTTTATTAATATCTATATATTCCTCCTAGTCACATAAATTAATAAAGAACTCTTTAGTATTATTCTAGTAGTAATGCTAGGTAATACCAATAAGTATCTCTAGCAATATCCCTAGGGATGACAACCTAGTAAACTAATGTTAGGAGATATAGGTTTATAATAGGTGGCTATTAAAACAAGTGACAAGTTAATAAATACCAACAAGCATTTCTGGCGCTGTTGCCGGGGAAGGGAGCTAGATAAAGGAAGTATTGATAAACTTATACTTATTGATGTGATCGAGATAACCATTGACCCCTGCTCAAGTAGGATTACCCTTGTTTTGTCTACTTGTGTATCTTATGCAGGGTAATGTATGATCGGTTTTAACCTTTCGACAAACTACGTTGAAGATCCCGAAGCATTAATCAGGAGAACTAGAGCCAAAATCAAGAAAGTCCCAGCTTTAGAATTAGAAGTCAACCGGATAAGGCGAAGCTTAACACCTGAATTTGAAGCCATGGCTGATAAGACTCATCGTGAATTCTCCGCTCCAACCACTGCCAACATCTGGACTAGACCTAATGTCAATGTTGGAGATGATGGATTCAAGCTCAAGCTAGCTCTCATCAACATGATGCAAGGTAGCTAGTTTTGTGGAAAGGCACATGAAGATGCGAGTGCACATCTCCAACACTTCCTAGAGATCTGTAGCACGTTCACCATCAAGGGAGTAACCAAGGATGCCATACTACTTTGCCTCTTCCCATTCTCACTCTTGGGGAAGGCAAAGTAGTGGTTCTATGCTAACAAAGATAGAAACACTATATGGGATAACTTCTCCACTGCCTTCCTAGCAAAGTTCTATCCCACGGGCAAGACCAATGCTCTGTGTGGGAGAATTTCAAGTTTTCAGCACACCATGATGAATCTATCCTTGAGACATGGGAACGCTTTCAAGACTATATATCAGAATGTCCTTATCATGGGATGGAGAATTGGCTACTCATGTAGATGTTCTACCATGGGTTGATCAACAGTACCCATGAGACCATGGATGCTGCTGCTGGAGGTGCCTGGTTGTCACTTACACTTACAGTTGCGACCACTCTTGTGGAGAAGATGGCTTCCAACCAAGGCTAGAATGAAGAACGTGTTTAGACCCACAAGAGAGGTGGAGGTATGCATCAACTCAAGGAGGTAGACATGCTGTCTGCCAAGATGGACCTACTGATGAAGAAGCTCAAAAACCGAGCTAATGAAAAGCAAGAAGCCATGCACATTCATGATTCACGCATGACGTGTGAAGTATGTGGCAACACTAGGCATTCAGGGAACAACTATCCTAAAATCCAAGAGGATGTGAACTTTGTCAACAACAACTACTATTGTCCTCAACATAATCAAGGATGGAACCAACAACAGAGGCTGAACTACCAAGGTAACTATCAAGGTAACAATTATAATAATTTCAATCAACCACCCTTGAGAGAATTAATTGCTGGCCAATCTAGACTTATGAAAGGATTATATAAGAAGGTAGCTACCAATGCTAAAATTCTAGAAAATATAAGTAATAGAATGGATAACTTTGCTTCTGCCATTAAGAACCAGCATATCTTTAATAAAATGATAGAATCACAAATAGCTCAGATGGCGGCTGCTGTTCCTCTGTCCAACAAAGGTAAGATTCTGGGGCAACTAGAAGATCTAGAAACTATAAATCTTGTCGATATTCACAATGCAGCTTTCTACTACATGCAACCATTAGAGGGAAGGGGATAGATTATACCTTGCCAGAAAAGAAGAGTGATCCAGGGAGACCTGTCATCCCCATCGCCATTGGACCACACATATTCCAAGAAGCTATCTGTGACTTCGGAGCTAGTGTCAACATCATGCCTAAGGTAATTTATGAGAAAATTTTAGGAGATCCCTTGTTGTACACAAATATGCGTTTACAGCTTGCAGATCAGTCACTCTGCTACCCTAAGGGAGTTCTTGAAGATGCCATCACCCAAGTAGGACAATCATATGTTCCCATAGACTTTGTAGTTTTAGAAATAGGTGGAGATGAAAGGGCACCCATCATCCTAGGCTGACCTTTCTTGAGCACCGCAAAAGCCATAATCTACGCAAAATAGTGCTAAGATCTATTTCACGATCAAAGATAAAAAGGAGAAGTTCTCTTTCAAGAACTACATCTTGCAATCTCCTAGTCATCCACAAAAGGCATACCAGCCCAAAGAGACAACAGTGACCAAGAAGAAGAACAACCAAAGGAGGAAGAACAAGACCAGTCAGCCATAAGAAGAAATGGTCAACATGATCCACACACTTCGATCTGAGTACAACCACCTCCTCGCTTCACCATTCCTTGTTAAGAAGGATGATCCTAGTTACCGATGATCGAGTGTACCATTGGAAAAAGAATCTTCCACAAGACCTCTTGCGACATTGGATCGGGCATCAATATAATTTCCAAGGTAGTGTATGAATATTTATTCGGTAACGAACCTTTGTTCCCTACATATATGCAGTTGCAGATGGTAGACCAATCAATCCGATTCCCTAAAGGAATAGCAAGGGACATTATGGTAAGAAAACAAGATGACTATGCCCCGACCGATTTCATGGTCCTAGACATGGGAGAAGTAGAAGACGATACACTCATCATCCTTGGAAGACCGTGTTTACACCAAAATTTGGTAAGCTTATCCTGGAAAGGAAGAGATCGGCCGATGGTGTCAAAAGCAAGAAAGTTTCCTAATTAAGGAATATTTATGAGCCAGCCAAGAACAATTATTTAATTAATTTGAGAGAGACATGACGTCCAAGTGCATATAAGGATGAAAGAAACAAGGACACGTATCAAACAAGGAAGCTTCATCGGCAAGGATTCTACATAAGGGAAATTAGAGTCCTTGTATCTTGGTATTTCTTTTTATCTAGTCATGTTCGTTTAGGACTCTTATCAGCCCAGGGTATAAATATAAACCCCCAGCTATTGTATCAAACACACAATCAATCAAATACAAGTTACTTACTTTTTTGGCTCCAGCCACCCCTTAGGAGTAGGAGTAGAGTAGATCTCAGTGAGTTCTTTAGCAAGTATGGCTGCATCGATCCAGTCGACCTCCACTGCTTGTCTGTAAGTATCGCCATGGCTTATACCTCAATTCGTATGGCTACATCGATCCGGTCGACCTCCATTACGACTCTAGTATGAGTTAGTTATCGATTCTTGTCTGGTTCAAGTAAGGCTGCATCGATCCTATCAACCTCCACTACTCGAACTAGATTAGGGTCAAGTTATTGGCTCTATCTAAGGGTGGTGTTCCTTTGGATAGATTCATTAAGTTACCAATATTGCTTATTGCTTCCATTATTTATTTAATTACAACAATATCACTTTGCCCAATTGGGATTGATCTAGATCGACCTTATATCCTTTTTAACCCATCATTTGTTAATCTAAATTTGATCTAATCTGCACTTTAAAAGATGAGTTATGTTTTATCGGCTGTTTTATATCAATCTTAATCGTGCATAGCGTGCAGTTAAGGCGTGTCTAATTTTGAGTAGATCTATTGGCTAGCAAAAACCGTTCCATGGCCTGTTTCTACGGCCTACATGATTCTGCCTTATGCCCCACTGGTCATAGCGATAGATGAGATCTAATATGTTCATTAGATTTATCTTTATTAAATGGTTGAATGATGATGAGCTATTTCTTTCACATAAAAAGAGGTTCGATTACTCGCAGTCATTGGCTTAGCATGAACTAATTACTGTTGACATCTTATTGCCATTGACCAATATTTGTCTAAACAATGACATTCATCCTGAATGATAACCGATTCTTCTTACATAACCCCATGAGCTTTAACTGATTTATTCTTATGAATATGCTGGAATCGACTATTTAGTCGATCTCCTTTCATATCGGCTATCAGAGCCACACATTCAGGACTGTCTGGCAACACCAGCACGTTCCACCCTAAATTACTGATAAACTTTCTCTCTTTGTTAATTGTAGGGTCAAATTGACTAGCATGTCTTGGGAGGAGCACGTAGGATCGACCACCCCTGCGCTGAAGCTAGGCGGATCTCTAGCTCCATCGAGCGGACCCTTTTGGCTTGCTCGTGTGTCCTCAGCATGGGACAAAATTCTGTGTCGACATACGTTTCTAGCATGCTTGGTGGGACCTCACAATCATCATGGCGTTTCACAACAACAATGACATCCTTATGGTACATTATGAAGATCTACTTGATGGAGATAAAGGTGTCATTAGCAAAGCTATAGAAGAGTTATAGAACAAGTGTTTGTTGTCCTACACCAAAACACATGACAACACAATTGTTTAGAAATTTCCACTACCAAGAGTTCTATTACATGGGTAGACAGATATAGCCGAAGCTGAAGACAGGCGTTTCTTTATGGAAGTTGTTAACAAATATGTTCATGATTCCATATCAAGCCATAATGAAGCTTTCTTAGACACATTCCACAATACCATGAAAGAGGCGATTCATGGGTTTCTAGTTGGTCAAGTTGGGCTGGCTTATTATAACATTCCAGATCCATCGACCCAAGGGACTGTCAAGTCGGTACCAGCCATCAAGAAGTAGCACCAGCTGGTAATGGTGATGTCCAGGCAGTTCAAGGTTCATCTAAACAAGCTCAAGGTACTACTATGAATCAAATACAGTATAATCCTAAACCGTCAGTACAGCATGTGCAACAGCAAGTGGGGCAAGGTCAAAACTAGGTGATCAATTTTGGCACATTAGGCCACATACCATCATTGGCTCAAAAAGTAGCACCCTCTATTCAAAGGATCCATAGAGATATGGATCCTTATGTCTATAATTAGAGACTTCAAGCAGCAAACCAACAAAGGACCCAGCAGATAGAGATTCCACAAGGGTATCACTATGGTACAGATTATAACATCCTTCACATGATTCCGAATCTAGGGTACCAAGGCACATGTGATTTGAATCCATAGATGGGTCAGTAGGTGTAGAGAAATCCAAATTCAAATGCTGATGAGTTGCTACTGAAGGTGACCGAGATGATGAAGAATCAAGTCGGTCTGAAGCCAAAAGGGTTGGCCTTCTTGTACAAACGCCCATATCCAAAATGGTATGATTTGGTCGCCCTTCCCACAAATTACAAGCTTCTAGAGTTCACTAAGTTCACTGGCCAAGATAGTACAAGCATGATAGAACATGTCAGTCGATATCTTACACAATTGGGCGAAGTATTAGTTGAGGATGCCCATCGAGTTCATTTCTTCTCCTTGTCCCTATCAGGGCCAGCCTTCACTTGGTTTTCATCACTACCAGTCAATTCCATTGCCAATTAGGATGACCTAGAGAAGAAGTTTCATACATATTTTTACACTAGGACTGGGGAAAAGAAAATAACCGATCTAACAACTATAAGGCAGGAGACTAATGAATCAGGCACTGAGTTTCTTTAGAGGTTCTGAGAAACTAGGAACTTATGCTTCTCCTTAAACTTGGCTGATGATCAACTAGCTGCTTTAGCCATTCAAGGAATGCTGCCAATGTGGAAAGAAAAGCTACTGGGACAAGAATTTGACAACTTGGGTTAATTGGCTCAATGAGTGGTAGCGCTCAATAGCCAATTCTAGAGCATGCGCAAGGACACTCAATTCCAGAAAAGTACCACAGTGACCAAAGCTTATAATCCATACCCAGTTGATGATGGCTATGAAGATGAAGAAGAAGAGGTTGCTACGGCTGAATGGAATTGGGGCAAAAAGACAGTGATGGTGCCAAATCCTTGGGGAAGAGGAGTTGAGGAGAGCTATGACTTTGATGTCACTAAATCAGACAAGCTCTTTGATTTCTTGCTTGAGAAGGGGCAGATCAAGTTGCCCGATAATCATGTTATGTTACCCCTGATCAGTTGAAGAATAAGTAGTTCTACAAGTTCTATAATGCTACTTCTCATTCCACTAATGAATGCAGAATTTTCCGGTAGCATATACAGAGGGCTATTCAGCAAGGAAGACTCAAGTTTGATGCACCTCGGAAAATGAAAGTTGATGATAATCCTTTCCTAGGAGATCAAAACATGATTGATGCTAGGCTGATCAAAGGAAAGACTAAGGTCCTAGCATCAACCAAATCAAGAGAAGCTAGAATAGTCGATCCCAAGATGCAAATATTGACTGACGGGTACAGAGAGATTAGAAGACATCGCGCTAAGCAAAAGAGCCAATATGAGCAGGGGGAAATGTCAAAAGATGGGGCGACAAAGCCACGAGTTACATCTCAGATCCTGTTAAATAAGTGGCAGCGACAGAAGGAAAAAGATTATCAGTGTTGGTTAAATGATCAAGCACACCAGCGTTAGTTGGAAAAAGAGAGGTATGAAAGGAAACAAGCCAAATCACATTGGAATTGTCCTTTCTTCAGACATTGCTAGAATGAAGGTTTGAAGTTGGCTACCAGACATGACTATTCAGAATGCACCAATCAATATTGGGAGTTTAGGCAATCTCAAACCAACTGCCGGTCTGTCCATGCTCAAGATGCATATCATCATAATAACATGGATCGACGCTTAAAAAATGGAAATGTTCATAATCGGCTAGGAAAAAGAATGGTTGATCAAGACTAGGCTGATTATGAAGAGGAGGGCAATGAGAGAAAATATATTTGGCAGGAAGGCCAATGGTGTCCAGGAGGTTTGACAAGAAGCCAAAAGAGAAGGGTGCAACACCTAAGGAACAAAGAATTGAAATAGGCTTAGGCATTTGGTAAACCTCAAGTATGGCGTGCTAAGCAAATAGCCGATAGAAAGCAACCATCAGCTAACATTCAAATGGCCTTTCTGTTGCCATCAGAATTCAGAGCTTCGGCAGATCAAGAAGTTTATTCGGATCGGAGTATAAGGAGATAGTTGCCAAGTTGATGGTCATACAGCAAGCAATATTTGATAAACTAGTCAAGCATCAACTCTTAAAAGCTTTATATGTGAAAGGTTTGGTTGATGGGAAGCCGATGAACAAGATGTTGGTGGACGAAGGTGCTTCTGTCAATTTCATGCCTTACACCACTTTTCGTAAACTTGGCAAGGGAACAGGAGATCTGATTGAGACTGACATGATGCTTAAGGACTTTGGAGGTAATGCGTCTAAGACCGGGGGGCAATAAACGTCGAACTAACAATCGGGAGTAAGACTCTATTCACCATGTTCTTCGTCATCGATGGAAAAGGGTCATATAGTTTACTCTTTGGTCGTGATTGGATTCATGCGAACTATTGTGTACCATCGACCATGCATCAGTGTTTGATTTAGTGGCATGGAAATGATGTCGAACTAGTTTGTGCTGATGAGTCTATAAGTATCGCAACAGCCGATCTAGTCTTTTGAGAGCTAGGAGACTTCGAATGCTTTTCTAGCAAGTTATGGGAAGGAGGCTTCATTAAAATCAGCAATGAAAGCCAACAATCGATGCAAGCGATTGGCTCTGAGAGTTTATTTTAATAAATAGTCACGGCTCCACGTCGGCCATTGGATTAAGGAAGAATAAACACTGGTCCTATAGATGGGCTTAGGCCGACGTATGTGAACACTAAATGGAATCCTAAGTGCGAGTAAGAATTGATAGATTTCTTAAATGAAGTTTTGTTGCACTTGATGAGGTGCTTGCTTTGAATCGATCGATCATTTAACCTTTGGTTAGAAGAGTTCTAGTGCAACCTATCAATGGCAATCGACGAAACAAATTTGAAGGAATATTACCCTAACATTTGATCAACACTTGATAGCCGATTCATTTAGTCATCGGCTCTAATAGCCGATACTAGAAGGGTATCGCCTCTAGTTCAAATAATAAGCCTGAAGATGTGAAAAAGCCGATACGATACGTATCACCTATAGAGCAAAAACAAAAATAAAGACAGTCATGACAACAACAAGGGTGTCTGCACTACTATGATGTACCTACAGTGTGCTCAGCGGCCAACGCAGGAAGCCTCTTGGCCAACCCTGACCTTTGTTGTAGTTTGTGGCTTCAGCAAGTGAATTTTTCGTAGTGCTCTTTATATGTTCTCAACTTTATCTGATTGTGGGACTTCTAAAACTGACAATTGCCTTATTAAAAGTCAGAAGCAATAAATGAAAGATTGCTCGCAATTGGCTCAGGATTGGAAGATCAAGACATCAAGTCGATAGAGCCCTTTATGTAGTGCATGCAAGTCAGATTTCCATGAATATACATGATGTATGTGGGCACAAAAAGGATGAGTCATATCTTGGAAGTACGTACGGTCATGCCATATCATATGTTTGATTGAGAACGCAGAGATCATAAGGCCAATGAAGTCTGGCTGATATGTACATACTGGGAGAAAGTTCAAGCAAAGGCATTCATTGGTTCAAAGCGGAGGTACGCATATTCTTTATTTCATGCTTTTCCTGTCACTTGTGAACAATCTATCATAGGGATAACATGCTATCTAAGTAGTTGATGAATGAGATATGGTATGATGAAAGAAACCTTACTTCTTTTTGCAAAGTACTTGGGAAATTTTCTTACAAAAATTCAAAATCAATAGCTTGTCTCCTCAATGATGTTGAATTTCCTACCAGAGCCATATATTAGTCTCATTAAAAACCTTCCACATAAGCTGCTTGCTCTATGTTGAGTTTTGTCAAGTTTTGTTGACCCTTGTTGAGGGATTTATCATGTTCCCAAGATCAAGATCACGTACACACCACATCTATGTGCTGCTTCTATACTGGAGGTACGCAAAAACTTGTTCTTCATCCACCTCAAAATGTTCTGCTCCTACACTGGGAGAAGACAATATATATATGTTAGATTTTATTAGAATAAATGCTCTAAGATCTTGATAATATTTCTCTCAAAAAATTTGTTATAAAGAGAGACATGGGTTATGCAAAAATATATAAAAGATGGATACAAAAGAAGTCCAAAATAAATAAATAAATAAATAAAAAGGAAAAGAAAAAGATGAGAAAAGATAGGCCATGTTCTCGCAAAAATATTCCATAAGAGAGAAATGTATTTCAAAGAGCATAGTAGAATTAGGTTAGCCACCAAATATTCCACGCACATGCACATCTTGATCTAAGAGTATGATATTTCTCTCCTTGGATCCAGGATTTGACCTTACAATATATGCAAGGTAAGTACGCTACATATTTTATCCCTACCTAAAACTCCACATAAGCTTTTTAGAAGTAGGATAAGAAGAGACAAAACAATGCCTTGACGAGAAACTATACACATTGAGCGATCTGATAGAATCATTTGAGGAGCAAAGCTATGTTTTAAATTTGAAAATCTTTCAAAAACCCAAGTTTTCTGAGCAGGGGAAGCGAGGATGACTAGATTCTAATCCGTTCCATTCATCAACCACCCAAGATGGTATGGTAGACACTTAAAAGTTCACATGTGTAGGTGAGGCTTGAAATAAGGTAATATCACTGCTAGTAAATTCCTCGGCTCCTTGGTAGAAGACTATCGGCTACAATACCTAAACTTTTAGCAGCATATTTCCATACTACCGGTTAACTTGTATTGCTATGATCGAACTCAGGGGGCCAGCTCCTAATCGGCTAAAGCAGATGAACGGAGATGCAGAGAAAGATCAATTTTGAAGTTATCAAGATAAAAAAGAAGATGGAGCTGATGCAGCTTTCAGTGATTGTGATCAAATGTCATTGGCTGGGGAAAAGAAGACCATCGGATCAAAATAGTTCGAAGTAGGAAAACTCATACTTTGAACTAGGGGGCCTGTGTTTACACCAAAATTTGGTAAGCTTATCCTGGAAAGGAAGAGATCGGCCGATGATGTCAAAAGCAAGAAAGTTCCCTAATTAAGGTATATTTATGAGCAGGCCAAGAAATATTATTTAATTAATTTGAGAGAGACATGACATCTAGGTGCATATTAGGATGAAAGAAATAAGGACATGTATCAAACAAGGAAGCTTCATCAGCAAGGATTCTACATAAGGGAAATTAGAGTCCATGTATCTTGGTATTTCTTTTTATCTAGTCCTTTTCGTTTAGGACTCTTACCAGCCTAGGGTATAAATATAAACCCCCAGCTATTGTATCAAACACACAATCAATCAAATACAAGTTAGTTACTTTTTTGGCTCCGGCCACCCCTTAGGAGTAGGAGTAGAGTAGATCTCGGCGAGTTCTTCAGCAAGTATGGCTGCATCGATCCGGTCGACCTCCACTGCTTGTCTGTAAGTACCATCATGGCTTATACCTCTGTTTGTATGGCTGCATCGATCTGGTCGACCTCCACTATGACTCTGGTATGAGTTAGTTATTGATTCTTGTCTGGTTCAAGTAAGGCTGCATTGATCCGGTCGACCTCCACTGCTCGAACTAGATTAGGGTCAAGTTATCGGCTCTATCTAAGGGTGGCATTCCTTCGGATAGATTCATTAATTTACTGATATTGCTTATGGCTTCCATTATTTATTTAATTACAACAATATCACTTCGCTCAATTAGGATTGATCTAGATCAGCCTTATATCCTTTTTAACCCATCGTTTGTTAATCTAAATTTGATCTAATCTGCACTTTAAAAGATGAGTGTGGGGGTATTAACCCTTATACTCTTACGGCTAGGTTTGGGCCGGCCCGGACAAGGGGGTCCGACCCACTAGAAGACGACATGTGGCCCAGCCGATCTGCTCGGAGTCCCGCGCAAGGAATCAAGGCAGACTTAGAGATCAAGCAAGATTCTGGTCGGTTAGAATAGGAATCCTTATCCGGCCACCTATGGCAATTGTAACTAGTTGGGATTAGTTTCCAAATCTATAACCCTGTCCCCTAGACTATATAAGGTGGGCAAGGGACCCCTCTCAAAAATCATCTCATTGACATACAACAATACAATCAGACGTAGGACGTAGGTATTACGCCTTCACGGCGGCCGAACCTGGATAAAACCTCATGTCTGTCTTGCGTCACCATCTCATTCATAGCTTGCACACCTGTCTGCCGATAATCTACTACCTTGGGCATACCCCTAGGTAGACTGCCGACCATATTTCGTCGATAGTGGCGTGCTAGGTAGGGGGTGTGCGTACTGCTCCCCAGATGAACAAGATGGTCATCATCTCCGGTTCCATGGCTACACCGAACGGCCTCACGTTCACCATCGGCCAGATCACCTAGACCACTAGCTCCGACAACTTCATCACCATGACCATGGAGGAGGCGCAGATCCAATCTGCATCGACCATTGCTTCACCAGCATCAGCTACGGCTCCGACCATATTGGATCTGGCTCCGGCCACACCAGCATCGTCTTCAGCCACACCGACACCCGTTGTTTGCTTCCTCGCTACAAAGGGAGGCAGATCAACAACACCGACCTGCTCGACTCCATTGATCAGGTTGGCACCAAGCTTGCTGAAACCCTAGCTCTGGTAGATTCAATTCAAAATCAACCTACCGAACAGGTAACCACTACCCACAACAGATCTACCTGACCAGCTCGGGCCAGTCATCCTTCATGACTCGGTACGGATCTCGTGGTCACGTCTACTCCTAAAGGGCACTCCGTTCATCGCTGACCAGCCCCCGCAATGGGTCTCTGGCTCTCCAAGTGCGAAGCCTTGATGGAGAATTACTAGGCTCAGCCCTATGGACTACGAAACACTGCTTCCAACTACGCGTACAATATACAATGCTGCTCGGATCTGTGTTTTATACATCAACCTCGGCCAAAGCCACGCAACTTCGTCAACATGGTTCGGATTGAGGAGTATCAAGAAGGATCGGTCCACATAGTTCAAGAGGGCGGCTCAAGCTCCTCATCCAGCATCGCATCTATTGGCTCCGTCCACACTGAGCTTCAGCATCATGACAATGAAGAAGTTGAATACGATCTAGATATCCCAGACCACTCCCCGGGGTTCCCATGATTCCTATCCTTCCCACCAAGGCGAGGAGACTTGATCAATGTCGTCAGTAATGATGAACCACCGGCAGTTGGCAAAACAGAACAACAAAGGCTAGCACGCGAAGCACACAATATTGACCGGTTTAATCATAGACAAGCCGAAGCCGAGGCAGAAGAGGAGGCACGACGCATAAGGTTCCAGCCACATGATCTCAACAATGCCTTTGATAGGGTAGGGGAAAAGCAGGTCTTCAGGACTCCAAGCGCCAACGTAGCTGTTGCTATGGTGACAATGCAATGATTACCCAATACCCCGGAAATCCAGGCAATTCGTGATGATGTACAGGCCTACCTGACGGCTACTATAGCCCAGACCGCAGAGATTGCAAACCAAGCCTGGGCTCCATCCGTCTTAGTCGAATCAAGCCATAGTCGCTAGTACTCAAGTCACCCACAGCCACCCAACCAACGTGGCTTGTGCAACAACGACCCACCAGACAATCGTCAAGGCGGAAACGGTGGTCATGATGGTGGTCGGGATAACAACCACCATGACTACCAGGACGACAATCACGACAATCGCCATAATAACCATAGTCGCGGGGTCAACCAGGGTGGCTATCGGGATCACCGTGATGGCAATAACGATCTCCGCCATTCCCTCGGAGAACGCGATCTGCGCGATCGCATTAACCAAAGAGCCAACGATTGTGCATCCCATGAAAGCTATCGCCGTATGGAATATGATACTAACCATGGCCCTCTGGGTTTGAAGCAGTTTACTCCTCACCTTTGCCAAGTCATGTGGCCAAAAAACTTCAAGCTCGAAAAACTCCAGAAGTATGACGGCAAGGAGAACCCTAAGTTATGGGTCATGCTCTATGAAACCACATGCAGATCAGCCATGGCTGATGAGCACGTCATGTCTAATTACTTCCCAGTCGCCGTCGGCCATGCAAGCCACCAATGGTTGGTCAGCTTGCTAGCAAACTACTTTGATTCTTGGCAAGAGCTCAGGCAAGCATTCATCGACAACTTCATTGTTACTTGCGAACAACCCGGCAACAAATATGATCTACAGCGGATTCGAGATCGCAAAGATGAGCCACTGCGCGAGTACGTCCGACGCTTCTTAGAGATGCGCATCAAGGTCCCATCAATCTTCGACAATGAGGCAATCGAAGCTTTCATCACTAGTCTCTATTTCCACGATGCCCTTATGGACAAGCTCCTCTGCAAAAGACCTGAATCGGTCACAGCGCTCCTAGCTACTGCTAAAAAATATGTGGACGCCGATGATGCTAAAAAGATAATCATCGAAGAAGCAGCAAGGGTTCCACGCTCCGACCACCCCCCACACCGCAACGACCACCGCGGCAACCGTGGTCGAAATGACAATTTTGATCGCCACAACCAGTGCAATGATTCTCGCAACCACCACGACCAGCGTAATCAGCGGCGTAATCGCCGTGACGATTACAGGGGCAAGCGTGCTCGGGAAGATGATGGCGAAGTCAACATCATGAAAAAGGTGGCAGACATCGCAACTACGAAGAAGACTATGCCAAAGCATTGAAAGGACCCTGCCAGCTCCATCCTAAGTCAAACCATACCATGGAGAATTACCGTGTTCTCAAATCCATCTACACGCGCCAACAGGCTCTAGATAAATCTGACAAGCCTAACGATGTAGGGGAGCAGCGTAACGAGGACAACGATGATGAAGACGTAGATCCCCGTCAAAGTACGTTAAGCCAACTGACCATGTCCACACCATCATTGGGGGCAGAGTGTCCATCGAGACCAAACAAGAGTGCAAGCTGCTCGCCCATGCTTGCTTGAACGTGGCCAATGCCAACAACCTCATCGCCGATCCATGGCTCCCTCCTTGGTCTCACCGCGAGATCTCCTTCAGCAGAAAGGACCAATGGGCTGTAATACCTGAGCTAGGGCATTTTCCTCTAGTTCTCAATCCCTGTATCAACAAGGTTTAGTTCGATAGAGTGCTGATTGACGACGATAGTTCCATCGATATACTGTTCAAGAACAGTTTGCCAGCCCTGAAGATAACCTAGGCTGATCTCAAGCCATACGAGGCACAGTTCTGGGGTGTTCTCCCTAGACAGTGCTCCACACCTCTTGGGCAGATCACGCTACCTATGCAATTTGGTACCCTAGACCACTTCCACACCGACTATGTCAACTTCATGGTCGCCGACTATGAAGGCACCTACCATGCTATCCTTGGCCGACCAACGCTCACCATGTTCATGGCCATACCTCACTATAGGTATTTGGTGCTCAAGATGCCTACTGAGAAGGGGGTTCTAACTCTTAGGGGCAACGTATATGCAGCTTACACCTATGAGGATGACAGCTTCAAAATAGCAGAGGCTCATGACCTCTCTATTTGCATGGCTGAGACCACGCTCAACGCCAAGTAGACCCCAGCCGACCACCTAGAGATCCTAGAGCTCAAGGCCCCATGCAAGAACATCAAGTCCAAAGAGCACAAAGAGATCCAGCTGGTCGACGGTGATCCCAGCAAAACGGCCCTTATCGGGGCCAACCCAGATCCTAAATAGGAAGATGCGCTTGTCAGGTTCTTAAGGAGCAATGTGAGTGTGTTCGCATGGAAACCCGCTGACATGCCCGGTGTACCTCGGAACTTGATCGAGCACTCCTTAAATGTCGATGACAAGGCCAAACCCATCAAGCAGAAGCTATGATGGTTTGCTCGCGACAAAAAGGAGGCTATTAGGGTAGAAGTTACACGGCTTTTAGCAGCCAAATTTATCAAAGAAGTGTATCATCCAGAGTGGTTTGCCAACCCGGTTCTTGTACACAAAAAGAATAAGGAATGGAGAATGTGCGTTGATTACACTGATCTCAACAAACACTGCCCTAAAGATCCCTTCGGCTTACCTCGCATAGACGAGGTCGTAGATTCAACTGCTGGTTGTGAGCTGCTTTCCTTTCTCGATTGCTACTCTGGTTATCACCAGATCACTCTAAAAAAGGACGACCAGATCAAGACATCCTTCATCATGCCCTTCGGCGCCTATTGCTACATGACCATGTCATTTGGGCTCAAGAACGCTGGGGCTACCTACCAATGCGCCATATAGGCCTGCCTCAAAGATGAGATAAAAGACAACCTCGTCGAGGCTTATGTTGACGATGTAGTTGTTAAAACCAAGGAAGCATACACCCTTGTCGACAACCTAGAACGTACCTTTGAAGCCCTTAACACATTCCAATGGAAATTAAACCCAAAGAAGTGCATCTTTGGTGTTCCAACTGGTATACTGCTCGGCAATGTCGTCAGTCACGACGGCATACGCCCTAACCTAGAGAAAGTAAAAGCTGTCTTAGACATGAAGCCGCCCAAAAAGGTGAAGGATGTTCAGAAGATTACCGGATGCATGGCTGCCCTCAGTCATTTCATATCTAGATTAGGCAAAAAAGGACTACTGTTTTTCCAGCTGCTCAAAGCATCCGAGAAGTTTGAGTGGTCGGAGGAAGCAGACGTTGCCTTTACACAGCTGAAACAATTCCTTACATCACCTCTAGTCCTCACTGCTCCTAGAGAAGACGAAACCCTCCTGCTTTACATTGCGGCAACTAATCGAGTGGTCTCCATTGCCATGGTGGTCGAGCGCAACGAGCTCAACCACGTCTACAAGGTACAACGACCAATTTATTTCATTAGTGAGGTGCTCAGTGAATCCAAGACTAGGTACCCACAGATTTAGAAACTGATCTACGCCATACTAATTACATCCCAAAAGTTGAAACACTACTTCGATGGATATTGTGTGGTGGTCATGACTGAGTACCCTCTGGGAGACATCATTCGCAACAAGGATGCAAACGGGCGCATCGTCAAATGGGCAATGGAGCTATGCCCTTTCTCCTTGGAATTTGCAAGCCGTACTACAATCAAGTCTCAGGCACTTGTCGATTTCATCGTCGAGTGGACAGACTTAAGCACACCTGCCTCTCAGGGGCCCACCGAGTATTGGAAGATGTACTTCGACAGCTCTCTCAACATCGATGGCACAGGAGCAGGAGTCCTTTTCGTATCACCATCCAAGGAGCAGCTTCGATATGTCCTTAGGATTTATTTCCTGGCGTCTAATAACGCCGCCGAGTACGAAGCATGCCTACACGGTCTACACATTGTGGTCAAGCTCGGTGTCAAGCGTCTTTATGTCTACGGAGACTCAGCTTTGGTCATCAACCAACTCAACAAGGACTAGGATACGACCAGCGAAAAGATGGACGCATACTGCAAAGCGATCAGAAAGCTGGAAGGCAAGTTCTATGGCATCGAGTACACACATGTGGTCTAGGACAAAAATCAAGCAGCAAATGCGCTATCAAAGTTTGGATCATCCTGAGCCAAAGTCTCACATGGTGTATTTGTTCAAGACCTGTTCACACCCTCCATCAAAGAAGAAGATCCCATGGTCGACAAGCCTCCAGACCAGCCATTGGTGGCTACGGTTCCGGCGTCAAACACCACCAAACCACCTCCGACCACTAAGAAGCCCAACTAGAGAGTACCTTTCATCAAGTACCTGACAGATGGTAGCGGTTACACCGATCGGATAGAAAACAAACGCCTGATGCATCGCAGTAAGCAGTATCTGCTCGTCGATGGCAAATTGTGGCGCAAGAATGCGAAGGAGGAAATCTTGATGAAGTATATAACCCAGGAGGATGGTGAACATCTCCTAGACAAAATCCACTTTAGCTCCTATGGCAACCATGCGGCCTCGAGAACGCTGGTCGACAAGGCTTTCCGAGCAGGGTTCTATTGGCCGTCAGCCGTAGCCGATGCAGAGAAGCTAGTCCGCCATTGTGAAAGTTGTCAGTTTTTTGCCAAGAGAATCCACGTATCAGCACATGAGATTCAGACTATACCAGCCTCTTGGCCCTTCGCATGCTGGGGACTGGATATAATCGGGCCTTTCAAACTGGCCCCTAGAAAATTTGCATGCGTCTTTGTGCTGATCGACAAATTCTCCAAGTGGATAGAGTACATGCCCCTGGTCAAGGCATCTTCGGAAAAGGCTGTCGCATTCCTCGACTAGGTCATCCACCGCTTCGGCATACCCAACAACATCATCATTGATCTAGGTACTCAGTTCACTGGGAATGCTTTTTGGGACTTCTATGATGAAAGGAGCATAGTAGTAAAATACGTCTCGGTGGCACACCCTAGAGCTAATGGACAAGTCAAGCGGGCAAATGGTATGATCCTGGATGCACTTAAGAAGAGGATGTATAGAGAGAATGACAAAGCTCCTAGAAGATGGCTCAAAGAGTTACCAGCCGTGGTCTGGGGTCTTAGAACCCAGCCCAGTCGCAATACTGGCGTATCACCATACTTTTATGGTTTATGGTGCTAAGGTAGTGCTCCCAGCAGATATAGCCATCAGATCAGCACGGGTAGAGAACTTCAACGAAGACAAGACCAATGAAGTGCAAGAGCTAGAAGTGAATAGTGCAGAAGAGAAGCGGCTCGATTCTTGTGTACGTGCAGCCAAATACCTTGCTGTTTTGCGTAGGTACTACAACAAGAACGTCAAGGAGCGGTTCTTCATGGTCGGGGACCTGGTCCTAAAGTGGAAGATGAATCAAGCTGGTGTCCACAAACTCGCAACCGCATGGGAAGGACCCTTCATGATCAAGGAGGTTACATGCCCTACATCTTATAGGTTAGCTCGCCTAGATGGCACAGATGTACCCAATTCCTGGCACATCGACAAGCTTAGGCATTTCTATGCTTAGCTACTAAGATATGTACCCCTCTTGTACTTTTTATTTATTTCAATAAAGCTATTATGATTTCTCCGACCACTCTAATGTGTCACTTTGAAGTCTATTGTTATTCTAACTCTACCAGTTAAAACCAACCACCATTCCTTCTCGAGTTCTCAGAGCAGGCCCTGTCTCTGGTTCCTCCCAACGCGTGCATGGGATCTGCTATCTACGCTACAGGTGATCGGCAGGTGCTCTCTGGTTTGACTTGTGTGTTTCTACGTGTGCACAAGCTACGCACCTCACACTCTGACCGCAAGACAAACTAGGGCCATACAAACCTTTTAGGATGACGTGTTGACTAAACTGGTACAACTAAACAGAACACCAACACGTTCTAACTTAGTTACATCAATACGATATCCAAGCTTAAACACGTTTTGTACAAAACAAACAAGCTTATGTTGATATACAAGTACGTTATTACAAGCTTGCCTGAAAAGGTCCAAGTTTACAATAACCCAACTACATCTTCTTCTATAGCTATAGCCTACACTGTTGGCTAGTCGGGGCACGCGGCGCCTGCTGCTCGCTGGGCCTGACATCGTGCTCGGGTCTCGGGGACTCTGGCATTGATCGAGCTGAAGAAGATGGCCCCGTCGATGCCTGGCTGGTTGAGATCGCAGGCTTCACTGGTTGGCTTGAAGATGATGGTGCTCCTAGCTGACTTGTTGACGACGTTCCTTATACGGGTGGTGTCACACCTCCACACAGGGTAATATCGCCAATTATTTTTGCCGACAAGTCCAACTGGGTCATTCGTAGCTCCTCGGCCTTGTCTGGATCTACCTCCTTCGGGTATCTAGCCTCCAGGCGCTTTTTGTGCTTGGGGGCTGTCCCGACCACCCTTGTGCTCGGGGACTATTGTGACTATCCTTGTGCTCAGGGACTGTCCCGACCACCATCATGCTTAGGGACTATTCCGACCACTCTCGTGCTCGGGACTGTCTCGACCGCCCTCATGCTCGGGGACTATCCCGACTACCTTTGTGCTTGGGGTCTGTCTCGACTATGGTTATTCTCGGGGATTCATCATTTTCCCCATGCTGCGCTCAGGGACTGCCCCGACCACTCTCCGACCATTGCTCGGGGACCGCTCTCCTCGGCTACATGTGATTTGTACTCACATACAGTTGAGAGGCATTTATTTTTTCTCACTTAGACCTTGCTACAAGGCTGATACCTTGCCTTCCAGCAAGCTCGGGGACTACATTGGTACGATGCACCTGTCGGTGCAGCTCGTATCGCTTGTACAATGATTGTATTCTCAACTTAACTGGGAATTCTTTTTAGACCCTGGCACCATGTGTCTACGTCAGCTACTACTAGGTTCGGGGACTAAGTGGGCACACTTCACCTTGTGGTGAATGTGCTTATTTTATTGACCCCTATGCTCTGACTATTGGCCATAACTACTACTGTACAAGGGTCACATTTCTTTTCAGAAATACAAGTGGGCACACTTGATTAGGAAAGAAATCTTTTTTTCTTTTTTCTTTAGAGCACCATGCATTCTTCGAACAACCAGAATCTTCGGCTATAATCGTGGTCTACTGCTCTCTATGCTGACCAGAATACTGGCACATTTGCTTGGTCAATGTTTCAACCAGTTGGAGATAACATGAAGACAGACCGCATTAGCCGAAGAGGATCAAACGGTGTGTCGCAACATAATACATGGTGCTCGAGGACTAGCTGTGGGGGTATTAACCCCTATACCCTTACAGCTAGGTTTGGGCCGGCCCAGACCAGGGGGTCTGGCCCACTAGAAGACGACGCGCGGCCCAGCCGATCTGCTTGGAGCCCCGCGCAAGGAATCAAGGCAGACTTGGAGATCAAGCAAGATCCTGGTCGGTTAGAATAGGAATCCTTATCCGGCCACCTATGGTAATTGTAACTGGTTGGGATTAGTTTCCAAATCTATAACCCTGCCCCCCCAGACTATATAAGGCAAGCAGGGGACCCCTCTCAAAAATCATCTCATTGACATACAACAATACAATCAGACGCAGGACGTAGGCATTACGCCTTCACGGCGGCCAAACCTGGATAAAACCTCGTGTCTTTCTTGCGTCACCATCTCGTTCGTAGCTTGCGCACCTATGTGCCGATAATCTACTACCTTGGGCATACCCCTAGGTAGACTGCCGACCATATTTCGTCGACAATGAGTTATGTTTTATCGGCTATTTTATATTAATCTTAATCGTGCATAGCGTGCGGTTAAGGCATGTCTGATTTTGAGTAGATCTATAGGCTATCAAAAATCATTCCATGGCTCATTATCATGGCCTGTGTGATTCTGCCTCACACCCCACTATTAGCACTGTGGAGTGGGAATCGTTATTTGATAGATCCGTTCCTGAGAGGGCATGACCTTAACTGTGCGCTATGCTTGAATCGGCTATTTTAGCCAATATTGAGCGCTTTCACGAACAGTTCACTTCACGAGATTGTTGAAGTAGAGATAGGTTGAAAGATGTGTTGGCCCCATGATCTTATTATTATATTACGGCCTGCATGATTCTGCCTCATGCCCCACTGATATTAGTAATAAGTTAGGGTCATCGAGTCTATTGTTGTTTCTACGGCCTGCATGATTCTGCCTCATGCCCCATTAGGTCATAGCGATAGATGAGATCTAATATGTTCATTAAATTTATCTTTATTAAATGGTTGAATGATGATGAGCTATTTCTTTCACATAAAAAGAGGTTCGGTTACTCGCAGTCATTGGCTTAGCATGAACTAATTACCATTGACATCTTATTACCATTGACCAATATTTGTCTAAATAATGATATTCATCCTGAATGATAACCGATTCTTCTTACATAATCCCATGAACTTTAACTGATTTATTCTTATGAATATGCTGGAATCGACTATTTAGTCGATCTCCTTTCATATCGGCTCTCAGAGCCACACATTCAGGACTATCTGGCAACACCGGCATGTTTTGCCCTAAATTACTGATAAACTTTCTCTTCTTGTCAATTATAGGGTCAAATTGACTGGCACGTCTCGGGAGGAGCGCACAGGATCGATCACCCCTACGCTGAAGCTAGGCGGATCTCTAGCTCCATCGAGCGGACCCTTCCGGCTTGCTCGTGTGTCCTTGGCACGGGACAAAATTCCGTGTCGATAGACCGTTCCTCAACACCACCAATGCGATCATCTACGTTGGATCTGGACAAGTCCATTTCCAATTTCCTAGTGAAAAGGTACGCTATTATTTCAATAGTTATACTACTTATGAACAGCCGAAGAAGAGCCGCTCTAGGAGGAGACGTCGATCATTCCAACATCAAAGGAACCAACTCCGATGGAATGAATGGGAAGATGAAGAACCTAAAGTGCCTATGAAAGATGAACCTACTCCGCCTAAGACAAGTCGATAATCTAGGCAAGTGTGGAAAGAAAAGGTGACATCATCATCAGAGTCACTATCACAAGATGTGCAGCCATCTGAGTCTCCACCGCTGAGACTAGATAATGCACCCAAGGAATGAAGGACTTCTCTCCAGTCAAGTCCTGTCCGGAGGACTTAATAAAAATCTGAACCCTCACCATGAGGTAACAACAGTAGTTATCTATATTTACTTCCTAGCATTGCATAAATTATTTTTCACTTTAGCATGTTTACTTTTTTGTATTTGCCTTGCACTAATAAAAGAAAAATAAAAAGTTTCATTACTACATATAAAATCTTAAAGCCCCATGTGAATAAATCTACAGTGTGTAAACACCTATGGAAGTATTCACTGTGGTGGCATAAAAATAAAAATACAGAGCATGCATATTTTTTCTTCTACTTTTAAAAATAAATAAATATTATTTGGACATCATGCTAAAATCCTGCCAAAAGAAAATCTATCTAAACCCACAAGGACAACAAATCTTTGAATGGTTGACCGCTAACCCCTTATCCTAATCTATGCCATGAGTTTTGGTGTTCTTGTTGGAGTATTTTGTAGGATGACACATAAGATCAAGAGCAAGTTTACCCGGCTATCTTCATCCACCCAAAGTACATCTTCCTGAACCGCTGCTGTACTCGCTACACACAAGGAACCCAACTTCTGGATGAATGAGAAGGACATCAGCTGGCAAACCCGCTCTGAGAAGGATCACTCAACATTCAACAATTAACAACAACAACATCCAGCTTAGGGGAGGAGCATCTCCTGTGTATCTAGGTAAGTATTCCTTTCCTTTAGTTTTACTATTTTTGAGTTTGCTTTATATTAGCTAAATAAATAAAAAGATGCATAACAAACTAAAACAACAACAACAACAACATAGCCTTTTAGTCCCAAGCAAGTTGGGGTAGGCTAGAGTTGAAACCCACCAAGAGCCCCAAGTCACGGTTTAGGCACTTCAATACCTGCTTTCCATGTACTCCTATTCAAGCATAGATCTCTAGGTATATCCCAAGCTTTCAAATCTCTTTTTATTGCCTCCCCCCATGTCAGTTTTGGTCTTCCTCTACCTCTCCTCATATTATTAGCTTGGCTTAGGACTCCACAATGCACTGGTGCCTCTGGAGGTCTCCTTTGGACATGGCCAAACCACCTCAACCGATGTTGGACAAGCTGAGTCTACATCAATTGTGCACTGAGTAGGGAATCCTAGAAGCACACTAAAGTTCTTCCAGGGAAAAGAAAATTCTTTCCCAAAGAACCTAAATGACACTTCTGAGTCAGTGGTTTGTAAAGTGCATAAAAATTCAATAGTCAAAAGCTTGCACCCTGACTCATCTATTTCCCATGCATCCTCCCATCCTATGGCCTTGAAAATATGTTCAAATTCAGAGTCCATACCTATGGACTGAAGTAGGGTTGGATCAAAAGCAGGGGTGAGGACGAAATCCCAGTCCTTTAGCTTCTTGTAGATATTCTTCTCCCTATCATCCCAGAGCTTGAGCTGCTTTTCTTGTAGAAGAACGTTCCTCTCCATGGGGGCTAATAAGGATGGTGCTCCAACAGTGGGAGATGGAGGATCAACCTCCATGTCCATGCTTGCTCGGGATGAAGAACTTCTTGTTGAACGGAATGATATCGTCTGCTTGAGCTTGCCGGCGATCTTGCTCATTTTTCTACAAAATAGACAAAAGACAACATAACTTATGGAATGGGATTAGGAAAATAAAAATGTTAGTGGTTTATCCATTCCAAAAGTTAGTGGTCCAGAGATTGCCTAGTGAATATTCTAATCAAGATTTTGGCATGTCTTCCACCATAATTCTTTTTAATTTCCTCTCTTGATTTGGACAACACTACCACTCTTAAATTCTATTTTTCTTGCTTAAATTTCAGCAGCACCTCTTCCTCTCTTTCTCAAGATTTTTTGCACTACTCTCACACTCAAACTTTCTCACACTCTTCCTTTCTCCAATGATACCTCTAACAAAGTAAATTCAACTATGAATTTTGCTTCTAGAATTTTGAACTCAGGTGGTTGCCTTGTGTTGTGTTGGAGGCCGAGAGCAACAAGGAAGGAGTGGGATTTATAGAGGGGGAAGCAGTAGGCCGGCTGGCCTAGTGGTGGGGCCGGCTGGCCCCACAAGGTGGCCGAATGGCCTCTCCATTTTCCTGGTGGATCTTTACTTCACCCTTAAGCAAAATATCAGCTCTGTCGGTGCTTCTTTCGGTGCAGATATGACAGAATGGAGTTGAGTGGGAATGGAGGTGAATAATGGAGGTTGAGTGGAGATGGAAGTGATGGGTGGTGGTTGAGTGGGCCCCATGTGTCTACCGTATTTCTACCATATACATGTATAAAAATGCAATGCAAAATTACTTTTGTGAAACTATGAAATATGAGAAGATGAATGATGATATATATTTTTTATATTTTTATGCCTCCATAGTAAATATTTCTTCTGGGGTTTTCATGCTCTGTAAAAATTATTTACATGGGGCTTGAATTTTTAGTATGCCATGATGAGAATTGTTAATTTCAGTTTTCTAATAAAAGTTTTAAGTAAATGTGCTGAAGTAAAAATATAATGCGAAAAGTAAATATGGATAACTATCGAGTTACCTCTCGGCAAGGGTTTGGAATTTTGAGTCCGTCGAACCAGACTTCTCCGTTCGGGTTCATTCTTTAGGTGTATCCTTCGGTCCTAGAGATGGAGACCTTGATACTTGCTTCTCATGCCACTCCAAATTGGTGCATTGTTCCGGTCTTGGCTTGAAAGCGAACCGCTCTTCCTTTTTGTTAATATGGAATTTGATCTCTTTGGCTCTAACATCTATGTGCGCATTTGTAGTGCTCAGGAAGGGTCTCCCAAGAATGAGTGGTGTCTTCATGTCCTCCTGCATGTCAAGTACCACAAAATCTATAGGAATAAAGAAATTTTGTATTTTTATCGGAATATTCTCAGCGATTCATGTAGGGTAGCGGACCGATTGGTTAGCTAGTTGTAAGCACATAGATGTTGGTGTGAGTGTTGAATGGCTAAGCTTATCGAAGACCTTCTTGGGTATGACATTGACACTAGCTCTAAGATCGCATAATGCATTCTCAAAGTTCTGGCTCCCAATCGAACAATCGATAGTGGGACATCCTGGATCCTTCTTCTTGATTGGTGAAGTGTTTAGGATGGCCGCACTACACTCCTCCATTAACTTGATTACCTTAGTGGAGGGCAATGGTCTTTTGTTGTTGAGGATGTCTTGGAGATACTTCGCATGGGTGGACACCTGTATGGCATCTAGCAATGGAATATTGATATATAACTTTCGAATTACCTCTACAAACTTACCAAACTACTCATCCATTTTAGCTTTTTGATTTCTACGTGGAAATGGTAGGAAGGTAGTGTCTTGGAAATCTTGTTGTAACTCTCACTCTTGTGGCCCAACTTCTTCAACTTCATCATTTCTCTTCTCCTCCTCCTGCACTACCACTGGTATCTTACCTATCCTTGTCGGATATGGTAGATCATGAGTAGACTTGCCACCTCTTGTGGTTATGGCGTTGACCTTCTCAAGGTTAGTGGCAAAAGGCAGAGCAGCAGCCAACTGGGCTAATTGAGATTTTATCTTTTTATTATAGCTAAGTTGGTGTTGTATGGCAGAAGAAAAACTATCCATTTTAGTATTTATATTTTCTAGGACCTTGTCATTAAAAGCAAGCTTTTTAGAAATATTATCATTAATCCTAGCTTGTTCTAAGATTAATTCTCTTAAGGATGGTTGCTTAAGATTGGAAGAATTCTAATAATTACCTGGGTACTTACCTTGGTAAGTTGACTGTTGTTGATGTTTCCATCCTTGTCTCTATTATGGTGGAGCAGAATTGTTGATGACGATATTTGCATCCTCTTGAAATTTAGGGAATTCAATCCCTAAATACTCTCCACATGTGTTTTGAGCATTGAAAGCATCTTGAATGGCCTGGCGATCTTTCTTGTAATTGTCTCGCTGTTTGAGCCAATTCAATAGTATGTCCATCTTGGTTGACAGTGCACACACCTCTTCAGGTACTTATTCGCTGTTATTGCAAGATTGAGTATTGCATGATGACCAGCCTTGATTAGAGGCTATCTTTTCCATAAGAGTTTTAGCTTTTCTAAGGGTGAGTGACATAAATGATCCTCCAGTAGTGGCATCAGGTTGTTCATGGGCTTTCTGAGTTAATCCATGGTAGAAACTTTGCATGAGCAACCAATATTCTATTCCATGATGAGGGCAATCTAAAACATATTCTTGAAAACATTCCGATGCTTCTGGAATGGTCTCTCCTTTTGTTGTTGGAAATTTGAAATCTTTCCTCTTAAGGAATTGGTCTTGCCTATAGGGAAAAACTTTTCTAGGAAGGCCTTTGAACACTTTGCCCATGTATTGATGTGATCTTTGTTGGTGTAGAACCACTGCTTCACTCTTCCCACAAGTGAGAATGGAAAGAGGTGGAGTAGTATGATGTCTTGAGCAATGCCCTTGATGACGATCGTGCTACTTATCTCTAGGAAATTCTAAAGATGAGCACTAGCATCTTCTTGTGCCTTTCTACTAAATGGGGTAGCTTGCACCATGTTGATGAGGCTTGGCTTGAGCTCAAACTCAAGATTATCGATTTTGAGTGTTGGTCCAGTGCGAATGTTCTCAGTGCTTGGAGCAGAGAACTCACGTAGGGTCTTGTCAGTCATAGCTTCAGAAACTGGTGTTGAGCTTCCTCTTAATTCGGTTGATTCTGATTGATAGAAATTGTTGAATCACAACCAATCCTACAATACCTTGTATAAGATATGAAAAAAGACAAACAAGGGTAAGCCTGCTAAAGCAGAGGGTATGATTTTATCAATAAGTATTTATTTGGTCAATTCTGTTAGCCATGTGCCCCTCCCCAGCAACGGCGCCAGAAATCATTGTTGACATTTCTTAGCATCACTCTTAACTAAGTTGTCATCCCTAGCATGATGCCAGAAATGCGTTGTTGGTAATTACGAGAACTTGTAAACTATATATATAAGGTATCCACAAGCGCACAGAGAATATACCATTGTAGCATTTCACCCGGGAGTATATGGAGTATCGTTATTTATATTTTATCCACAGGGAGGAGCTATGGGGTTATGTTGGCATAGAGATATTGACAAATATGTATACTTATGATAAAACCACTCTGTACGACTCCCATCTCGTCGGTCACTCCACTGTGTCGAGCCATCGTTCGGCTAACGTCGCGGGAGTGGTTGGCCGCGTTAGTTGGACGTGATGTCCCGGTCGAGGCGGCGGTGATGGGGTAGCTACCGAGCTAGCCTCGAGCGAGGCAGAGAATCGGTACCTCGTCCGAGGCCTTACGTGCGGGGTCTCGAGCGAGGCGGAAAATCGGTACCTCGTCCGAGGCCTTACGTGCGGGGCCTCGAGCGAGGTAGAGAATCGGTACCTTGTCCGAGGCCTCATGGTTTCATTTTGGGCCGAGCCCACTTCGGGTGAGCCTAGATATTGTTCAAGGTGGGCCGGGCGGTCCAGCTGAGCCTCAAATAAGGTGGGGGTTTGCCGGTTGTTGTCTCTTAGCTTCGATTTTCACAGGGTCTAAGCAATTTTCACAGAGGATGCTTTCCTTCTCAACCGCATCCTACATGGCCTTACAAATGGGATGTGGAATATAGAGGATTCAACAAGGCTATAAGAGTCACCCTCATGAGCTACCACCGATCCGAAATACAGGATGCATCCACAAGTAACCAGAGTCTAAGCACCACGCTTATGTTACAATTACTACTTTACTCTTCCCAGATAAAGAATAAATCACTCAAACGAGTTGTGAACCTGATGAATAATACAAACAAGAAGCTTACTTGAATCAGAAGTTGATTACCAGAGAAATCTTAGATAGAACTTGGATCCACCAAGGTACAAGCCATAGAGAGAGCACCGATAGGCCGGTGCCTCCTCCAAACTCTTCCCTCACTCTCTATCTCACTATTTTTATTTATAAGACTAGATCCTATGGAGGACTAATCTTCTCTTGAAAGCTGACTCTAATCCTGACGAGGAGAATATGAATTAGGGTTTTAGGATGGCTCCAGGGAGGGGGGTAGGGTCTACTATATATAGGCCGAGGTGGAGTAGGGGGCAAGAAATCGAGATGAAGTAGGGGGCAATGAATCTCCACATCATCGATCCGCATCAACTCCCTTGACCACCGTTGGATAAACCGACCTAAATGGTGTAGATCGTAGGAAGGAGTACGAAGCGGCGAAGGGCGAGCGGGCTCTGTGGCAGGCCGGCCACCCCACTTTTGTGGCTGTTTGGCCCAAGCTTTAGCGTGGTATCTTCTAGAACCTTGTAGAGTTATCTTTCATAGTTTCATGGGTTGAATCACTTGTTGTCATCGGTTTGCTTGTTTGGAGTGTATGACAGTGGTCCTAGGAGCTATTTTCTGTATAAATCCTCCTACATACAAATATTTACCAAAGCTTATGGAATTCATTAGTTTAAACCCCTATACCTATGTTTGGTGATGGAATTAAGTACATATGCATGATATGTTGATGGTTTATAATTTGTGTTAACGAGCATCAACAAGCTCCCCCACACTTAACCTTTGCTAGTCCCTGAGCAAAGCTAAACTTAGCAATGGATCATGAGTTGCTGCAATGCTTTCACGCCTCAAAAGTACACATGCGTTCAATAAAAAATTCTCCTCTGGATTAGAATAAACTGATCTGACTTTCAAACTTACCCATATTACCTTTAACCATGGGGCTTCTTAGCCTTCACTTGGGTCTTGAGCAATTGAAAGACAGAATGATCAAGTCAAGCACTATGTCTCAAGTTCTTTGTTCAACCATTGTTCCAAAGTTTTTTTAAATTTTCAAAATAAATCTCAGAGATTCCATTGTATGACACTCTCAAGTCTCTCAATATATGTGGTATTTGTGGATCCTCACCAAGTCAATAAAGATGTTATGCCTTTTCCTCTTCCTACCACTAAGGCTTATGTGGAGTTAATAGGTAGGGAGAAAACTAGAGCATACTTGCAATGCATATATTGTAAAGTCAAACCTCGGATCCAAAGAGAATTGAGTCATACAATCAAATCAAGATGTGCATGTGTGTGGAATATATGGTGGATATATATGGTGGATAATCCTAAGTCTACTTTGCTCCTTAAAAACTTATCTCTCTTTTAAAACTTGGAAATAATTTTGCAAGAGAACAGGGGCTATCTTATTCATCTCTTTTTTTTCAGGCGGGCATCTAAGTACCCATTATTTTAGATATCTCAAACACTTGTCCATTTTTTATCTCAACTCTTTTTTTTTTCTTTTTTTCTTTTACTTTTGAATAACTTTTGCATAGCCCATGTCTCTTTTCTACAACAAAACTTTGAGAGATAGCACCAAGAACTTGGAGCATTTTTTTGGTGGATGGAAAACCTATCAAGCATGTTTTTGTGTTCACTCCTAGTGTAGGAGTAAAATATTTTTGGATGGGTCTAGTTGGAAGGCATGTTTTTGCGCCTACCCCCAGTGTAGGAGTAGTGCATATCTGGGTGGTGTGTACGTGATCTTGATTTTTAAGAGCTTGACAAATTTTGACATTTCTTAGCATCACTCTTAACTAAGTTGTCATCCCTAGCATGATGCTAGAAATGCGTTATTAGCAATTATGAGAACACTTGTAAACTATATATATAAGGTATCCGCAAGCACACATATAATATACTATTGAAGCATTTCACCCAGGAGTATACCGAGTATTGTTATTTATATTTTATCCACAGGGAGGAGCTATGGGGTTATGTTGGCATAGAGATATTGACAAATATGTATACTTATGATAAAACTACTCTCATGCTATGGCAGGGGTAAGTTAAGTGATAAATAAATGATGTGTAAGGTAATATTGGTATTCCAGAGATAGAAATAGATATTCATAAAATGTAGTAAGGCTAAGCAGAAGATTCGTTAAGAGCAAAAGATTCCTAAGTCATTACTTATATACTAAGTCTTTTATACACCCAAGTATATACACTCTCATCTATAGTATAACTAACTTTGGATCTATGCATAAGGAACATTACTAAGGAAGATTAAGAACATAGCTTGTCTTCCTTCGCAATCACGTTCTACGTGCTCCACAAATGGGGAGTGGACTACAAAGGACTCAATGGGAGTGTCACATCCGTGATCTACCACATGACCTAGAGTGCAGAAGGCATCCATAGGCAAATAATATCTAAGCACCATGCTTACATAATGTCGACCACTTAACTCATTCGAGTACTGAGCTAAGAGCTTTGTGAACATTTGCATATATTCATCATCAATCTTAACTATATCAAGCATATTACTAGAGCAAACTAGGAACATAATAAATAGCAACATAATATTGAAGTAGCACAAAGTAAAAATAAAAGAGATACAATGGCTATACGAATCTCTAGACGGCAGATCCAGAATCCTAAGCGATAGCCCAAACTCTACTTGAACCTTGCTAGCTAGCCTATACTAGAACTTGAAGAATTGGAGCTCTATTCTCTTATCTCTAGAAATCCTAATTTCCAGTCTGATCTTGACTTATGGCAGCGTGCCCTAGAGGGGGGGTAGGGGCTGGTTATATAGGCCAAAGCGTCCAACGTGAGCCCTTGGATCAAACCAACTTAAAGGACGGCGTAGATGCATCCTAGGAGGCGGTGGGAAACCGACATATGAATGAGTCTGACAGGTGGATCCCCTAGGGGCTAGGCGGCCTCCAGAGCCCCACCTAGCAATGGCTTGGCCCCCGCTTTGGTGTGGAGTCCTTTTGAGTCTTCTAGAACATTCTGGAGTTGATTTTGCTATGGATAAGCATGATTTTATTTGATGATTTGATCCTCCTTGACGGGTTTCTGGATAAACCCTGCTGAAAACATAGATTCACGAAAACTTGTGGAAATTGTCAGTTTAAACTCCTAAGTCTATGTTGGTGATCCTGTTTATGCATTTATACAAGTAAAGTTGACTATTTATGTTGGATGATAACTACCGTCAACAACAAACCTCTGATAAGGGTGAACATAGCTTGACAAAACTCAATGCAAAAGCAAGCATCATATCTGTGGAAGTTTTCCTAGCCTAAATAACATGTATGGCTCTGGTAGGAATTCAAGCTTTGTCATACAAGAACTCATCATGTAGTATTTTTATGTTTTTCAAAAGATAAATCTACAAAACTTTAGTATCACTTGGAACAAGATAAACAGCAGCTCAGACCTTCTCATATCATATCCATCAATTACCTAGACTTAGATCAAGCATATGCTACCCACGAGTTTCAAGTTCAGAGCAAATCCTTATATCAAAACAATCTTATCCAAAACTCAGGAGAATTCAAGGCTAAAAACTAGGTACTTGAAAGGAATTATAATAGAGTAACTATTTATCATTTCCATTTAAGAGATTATTCTAAGTCATCTTTATTTATTTATCTCTTAAAAATTAATTAAAGCAAACTAGACACACCTTATATTTTGTTTTTTAATTTTACTAGATCACACATTATTACTATAGCTATATATATTTATTATAAAGATATTTTTTTTGTTTCATTCATCATTTTCTTAACTATTAAAAAACTAAAACTAAAAAGGGAAAGGATACTTACCTAGATAAGAATACTTACTTGAATATACGGGAGTGCTTCTCCCCCAAGCTAGCTCTTTCGATGAGGGTTCAGTGTTGTAAGTCCTTCGAACCAAACTTCTCCTTGTGAAGTTCATTAATACCTCGGTTTGTTCTGAAGATGAAGATTCTTGTGATGATGCCTCTAATGGTGATGTCACCTTCTTTCATCAAACCTGTCTTGGTTTTGAGTTTTGATTTTGGTTTGACAGGTTTAGGTCCTTCACTTATAGAAATTGGGGAATCGATTTCCCCACACTTTGCTTGAAGTGTGTCCTGCTATAAAACAAGGTAGAGATCAAGTGCATGAGCTCTGTTGGTGGGAAAATACCAACAAAACCAAAACTTTACTTATTCTTCTCTAACCTTAGGAACATTGAACAAGATGAAGTTGATGTTATGTACTTTGTTCAATTATAACATATGTGGTAAGATCAAAAGGTTGAGCATGAATGTAGCATTTAAGTTCATTTGGTAGAAAAGATTGAGTTGCTTAACCCATGAAAAGATTGTCTATCTGTGCATAATGTATCGATCTTTACATGATTATGACTATTATCTTCTAGAGATAGGATGTGCACTTTTCAGATCATTTGGTTAAGGTTATGAGATCAAGAAAATAGTGCTAGGAACAAGCTTAAAGAACATGTTGAGTTAGTCAGGTTGGATCAAGTAGAACTATAACTCAAACATGTTTGTTTCTTATTTGTGTGGCTACCAGAATCAAAGAAAAGATTTTTAAATAATGATCATTTACCTTTGGATGTTACCTTTGTCATTGAAGCATGATGTCACCATATGACAAAGGGTAGATGACTCGTGATGGTCCTTCCCTTTTTGCTTGTAGTTTTCCTTGTTTGGCTAGCCTTACAGCTTGAGCTGTTCATGAGCTTCTTGTCTCCTAGATTGCACCCTTTCTTTCTCATCCTTTTGTCATGCCATCTTTCTGCTCTTTGATTTTTTAACACCTTGCTAGACCTTTTTCCTCACACATTGTTTGTCCTGGATTAGTGGACAACACATATCTGAAGGAATATACAATTTTGAAACACGGGTTGTTTGACCTGGATTTTGTAATTTCCCTCTATGCTAATGAAAAGATGGTGTTAGAATTATTTTAGCATAGTTTTTGTTTATCATGTTCTATACAAACATGGCTTCAAGGCAAAGATAACTTGCAGCTAAAGACAAAGTGAATGACCATGAATGAGTTGTGTCTTCTTTGCGCAATGTTATTGGAGTTCATCATGTGCCTAGCTTCATCTCCGATTTAAATTCATCTCGTGACTTACCCAAATTGATTTGAGAGTTTCCTGTAGGGTTAGTCCAACAAAATAACCAGTATCTACTAAAGCATACTTTCGGCTCAAAAATCAACCTAGACACCCCGTCTAATTTGATTTAGGAAGGCATTTTAACCTAAGCACCTTACTTAATTTAAAAGCCTTTGGAAGTAAAATCAGCACACCTTTTGGTTTAAACTAAACACCATGCCTAATTTAAAAGGTGTATGAAAATACTCCAAACCTTAAGTATACTATGGCAAACAAAGGTAGCATGAAAGCATTATGGAGATTTATTCAATTGGAGATTGGAGGTGAAAAAGCATGATTGTTATTGAGCATGATTTAAAGGTAGAGACAACCAAGATGAATTAGCAACATGGCATATGATTTTTCAGAGAAGTTCGTCCCCTATACTAGAATTTTTCAAATGCAAAATCAAGTTTGGATGGATGTGATTCAATGTTGCATGATGATTAGTTGGACATACCTTGTGTCATCATCCTTCATTCTTTTTGCTTCAAACCTAGAATGGTTAGTGACAAAAATACCCAAAGGATTATTTTCACAATTATATTCTATGCTCATTTCACAAGGGTACCATAGTAGAAGGTGAAAACTCATATTATCTTCCGAAAGTACTTGCTTTAGGACAAAAGCTTGTCCTCAGGAAACCTTCTAATTGTGCTTTTAATTGGTGAAGTGGTCTCCCCTCCAACACCAATCTTCGTGTACCTGTCTCAAGATTCATTCCAATGAGATTTGCAATGTTTATGATAAACATATGCATCTACAACCACCCTTTCAAAGTCTTTATGAACAGAAAGCATGAGGGGGTTGAAGATCTCGTGTGTGGCAATGTTGGAGAGACTAATTAATTCAGGAGATTTCACATGTGAGCATGGATTTGATGAGATTTTCATGAAATAACTTCCATGCTCATCGATGGCATCTTCCTTTTCAAGCTCCAAGGTTGTTTCTTCATGAATGTCTATAGGCGGAAACATTGTCTCCATCAATCCATGCTGTCACACTCCAAAATGTAACACCCCAAAATTTGCCACTTTTGAAAATAGAGTTAAAATAATTTATTTATGAATTATTGTGCACATGAAAACATAGGAAAATAAAAATTTTCATTAATTTAAAATTTATCATAAGGTAGAAACGTGTTTGTTGCATTCATGCCGGTCGCACCTCATGTTTCTATGTGCAAAATGTGTGTTTTTATACGTTTAGTCGACGAATATCTATCTCTAGGAATTTTCCAACTTCTTTCTGAAATTTAATTCCTACCTCCTTCACCTTAATGTTTATGTTCCTAGTTTCCAACAATCTTTTCATGAGATCTAAATACTTTATTTGGGTTCTTCATGTTCCATAATGTCTCTGGAAATTTTCCCTGAATTTTCGGAGGTCTCGGAGTATTTTTCGTGGCTTAAATATCAATTCTGGACCTTTCTAGAATTATTTTATTCATGAAATTAATTAATTCTGAAAATGAATAATATATCTCATTTTCCATCCAACTCTCAAGCCCATGTGCAATAATCCTAATAAATCTCAAAGGCCCATGCATTTATTTACTAATGGGCTTTAATGATTATTTAGGCCCACTAGTAAATGTGGAGGGTGTAACATCAATTAGTACCATATCGCTAGTTGATGTGGATGTGGGGAGTTTTTCTTACTATATATATCAACCAACCCCTTGGGCAAAGCACACCAAAACTACCATAAGGGGAGCCCCTAGTTTGGAAAATCCCTCGTGTAGTAAATTAGATTTTTTTCTCCTCCTCTCGTCGTCGCCGCTGTCGCCGCCGCGCTGCCCAGCCCAGCCAGCCTCTCCTTCGTGCAACAAGTCGAGCCCACCCCTACGCGCTGTTGCCATTGACCGCCGTGGCTATGCCTATGTCATCATGGGGAGATCTATCTGTTGCCATCAACTTCATCTCCGACAGTGCATGTAGACCATGCATCGTTTCGGTAAGTTGCTATGCCTGGCCTGCCGATCTACCATATGCTATTGCCTATGCCGAGCAGAGGCATGCAAGTCGTCATGCATGACTGGAAAGCCACGTACGCTATCGGCGTACGTATCCACTGGCCAAGCACTGCAGTCCACCGGAACCCTATGCTCCCTGCGGCCATCATCGTCTCACCCGTCAACGCCAGAAAATACTAAGATCCATGTCTCATGAACAATAATCATCAACCGGCCGTAAAGAACCAGGCAACAATGCAGATCACGTATGTCACCCGCCCATGGAACACTATGATATGATCGCAGTACATACCTGCTCCTCTTTGAAGTCTTTGTTTCCTTGTTAACCCAATCACGTACTAGATCATATTGATGCAGTATGATTACGGTTTAGCAGAGACGTTCTTCATGCCATATGATTATGTCTTTATAATTAAATATTAATTTTATTAACCTATATGTATCCAGTTTTCTAATCTAAAAGCAATATAGGTGTTACACTATGGTGTTTCATACACAAAAATGTTAATATGATTAATTGCTACATGAACATGTTTTCTTTAGTTATAATTTGATTAGTTAAACCACGTTGCATATATTAAAAAAATAGGTGTTCTCACATGCTACTTTATTTTGTAAGGTTACGGTTTAATTTGCTTAATTTATACGACAACATTTATGAATAAATATGATTAGGTTTTACTTGGTTTCTAAAGGAAATACAAATTGGTTAATCTATGTGGTCATTTATATGAGTTTTCTTAGTTAAAATAAATCAAGCCTGTAGTTGTTTCTTCTCTTTTATAATATAAACCTTTCAATAATCATTTGTTTTTAGCTGTTAGCTCCGTTTTTGGCGTCTCTTGCATTCTTGTGATGGTAACAACCAGCCCTCTTTTAGCACATTTGTTTTTAAAACTTTTGCTATGTTGTTGTAATGTGCCTAGCTGTCTTTGCTTTGCCTGTTTGTATGTTCTTTGTGCTTGGTGTTTGCTACGAGTAGAATGAGAACCGTATGTGAACACTGAAGATGAGATGATGACAACCTGAAGCAAAGTATGAGGAAAATGTGAGCAAGAGTAAAAGGCAAGCATAGCATGGGATCTTCCTTGTTGTCCTATACACCTTTAATCATTTAATTCATACTGCATGTGTCTACCTTGACTGCCATTAAGGAATTCCTAGAACTTTGTACCTCGTACCTTGATACCTATGGGGTATTGCATTGGGTAGTATGATGCTAGTGCTCAATTAAAGACCATGATCTTGTAACTTGACTAATGGTATATGCAATAAACACTAAAAGATGCTTTTTAGCAACATGGAACAAGGGGCTAGGGCATTGGGCTGTTTTATGGTGCTCTAGATTCCTATCCCTAAGGACTTATCAGTAAGTGATCATCCGGGACTTACAGTACAGCTGTGAGGGCTACATGGCTCTGGCTTTAGCTCAGTATGAGGACCTTTTCTAGCTTGTTAGTGGTTACCTTTATTGACGTAAGAATGGCTTGCCAAATTGGGTATAGGACAGCCTCTACTCTTATGTGTATAGCCATGATGGAATTGTGCCATTCGACAGGGGGTTCCTATATCTGTTTGCCAAGTGAATCTAATGGCCCTAACTTATTAGACAAACCTTTGAAAGGCTTCATAGTGAACCCTGCCGACCTTCCTTGGAAGTGGGTCAAGAGATTCGCTACCTCAGTTGAAAGGGTAAATCACGACTCACAGTGAAAGTGTACAACCTCTGCAGAGTGTCAAACTGGTATATCAGCCGTGCTCACGGTCACGAGCGGCCTTGGAACCCTTACGGAATAGATGATCATGAATGGTTAATGATGATGAACATAGATGATACTGATGATGAAAATGCTCACTAATGACTACTGTTTATGCTATTCATTATTCATGTTTACCTGATCATGTGTTTATGGGCTTGTGAATGAACTTGTTGCTACTCAATTGCTAAAACCATGACTCATTAAAAGCTAATAGCGGTTAACTAGTGTCAGCCTTTTGTGCCTCATGAACCCCGTGTTATATTTGTTGAGTACGACATGTACTTACGCTTGCTATATTTTTTTTCAATTATTTGGATAAAAATCCCGGATGGGTACCAGGTTGCTAGAGTTTGGAGGAATTTGGCTTGTGATCAACCAGTCAGTTGTCCCTATGGATTTGGAGTCTTTGCTTGAAGATCGGAGTTGTTTTTCCGCTATCTATACTCTGAGGTTATAATCTTTATACTAATACGCTATGTATTTAAGCATTGTTTTTTGATATTACACTTATTTGTAGCTATATGTGAGATTTGACTTTCTGGGCTCACATATGGTGCGCATCTGGTTTTATTCTTAAAACCAGGTGCTACAAAGTGGTATCAGAGCAATGCTGACTGTTGGATGCAAGCCTAGTTAGAAATTGGCCTTCTTAAGGTTTTGAAGTTGCTAAAAAAACCCTTGCTCTATGAACCTTGATATTTTCTTCTCTACTATACCTCTACCCTTATTCATCTCTACCTTGGCGCTTATTTTAAAGTCTTTGTTCTCATCTTCACTCCTTGATTTGATATGCTTTTAGAACCGTTCCTCACCATCTTCTTGTGTAATCTGAAGATAAGTCTTAGGATTGTTACCCCTAGTACAATGAGGATGATAGTATCGCAAGTTGAGTCAATGATTGAGTTGTGCACCTTTATTGTTTTGTTGAATTGTCATAATGCTTATGATTGCTTTGAATCTTTGTAATGATTGCAATGATCTTGTTGGGAGTTCCCACAATTTCATTTAGTTTATAGGCCTAAGGTATAAGGATTAGTGCAATAAATAGTGGGTTATGGTATTCTTCTATTTCCTCTATCCTATCTTTTTTGGAGCAGTCTGCACTCTTTGGCTTATATATCTATTCTTGGACAACCAAAAATCATGAGAAAATTCTGGACAATAGTAGACATCAATATCTTTCTCTGAGCGTAAGAATCACCCTGATAACTATTTTAATTATGGAGATACGAAAATCACAAGCCGATGCATCTGTGCTGTTTGGAACCAGGAACAGTCTGTTGTACCCTGTTTTCGACCAAGTTAGTGGCAGAATTTGGAAAAGTGTTCTGTAAGAAAATTGTGGAGAATTTTATAAGCTTTCCAATGGTATAAGCTACAATATCATTGGATTAACATAATGAGAGTTACAGCCATTTTACGCCGCTGCTGTTTTTCTGCTCGCGAGGAATTCCAGATTTCTTGTTCTTGCCCATGTACAAGAGTATCATTGGGATGGCGGAACATCAAGATATTAGTTAGCTCATCTAAAAGAATGTCCAAGCTATGCTTGGTGTACCCTAGTTTATCTTTTCTTAAGGGGGTAGCCAAGTGAAGAGTTTGTAAGATGAAGAATCCTATGTTCTAGTTTGCGCAGCGGAAGCGTGGTGGTACTCAAAGATATGAAAGAAGTTTAGAGTCTCAGTGAGGTTTGATTAAAGGTTCAAGGGAAGTTTATTCAAGATCATCAAGATATTGATAATGCTACTAGAAGAGGTTTTAAGTTAGTTTGGATCAAGAGACCTCAACTAAGTGTTTGAAGGAATCCAAGAAGTGGTTGGAGTAAAACCTAAGTATTAGCTTTGCTAGATCCATTCGAGAGCTTCATATCTACAATGATGGACTTTGTCAGGGTGTGGAATGTGTCCTTATACGAGAAAAAAAGTAGTGGCTGGTTCATTAGGTCAACTAAGGAAGCGTGAGTTGAACTACCTAGCATGTGATCTAGAGTTATCCATTGTGGAGCATGGAAGTACTATCTTTTTAGAAATAAAAGTGATATCTAGGAGGATCACAAGAATCTATAGGACATCTTCACTAAGTTGGTCTTGAGCTTGTGTTACCCTCGTTGGAATGAAATTTCTTATGACTTGGAAAAGTGCTATTACCTGAAGAAGCAAAAGTCGCGACCGATGCCCTTAGCAATGGAGAATTGTGCTAAGAAGGTTTAGGTGACACCAAGGGCTAAGAATCGTATTCCAAGTTTGAGCAACTTGATAGGAATCATTAATGTTTTGAAGATTGGTAAGAGGATCTCCTTCTGACCAAGAGAATCATCAGGCTTTATCGGAAGGTGGATATTTTAAGAAAGAGAATTGGTATTATAGGAAGTTGGCCTAGTGATTGGAGTTACCTGAGAATTGTTCAAGGTATCTGTCAGAATCGTGGAATCAGTTTGATAAGTTACCTGGAGTAAGGTTAACAGGTATGCAAAGTGAAGTGGGATCATTATCCAGATGATCAAACTACACGAGGAAGTGAAAAAGAATCTAGAGACGAAGTACCCCTATCTCCTAGTCGACATCGTTCGAATCTCAGGGATGAGATTCATCTTAACGGGGGTAGAATTGTAACACCCCAAAATTTGCCACTTTTGAAAATAGAGTTAAAATAATTTATTTATGAATTATTGTGCACATGAAAACATAGGAAAATAAAAATTTTCATTAATTTAAAATTTATCATATGGTAGAAACGTGTTTGTTGCATTCATGCCGGTCGCACCTTGTGTTTCTATGTGTAAAATGTGTGTTTTTTATACGTTTAGTAGACGAATATCTATCTCTAGGAATTTTCCAACTTCTTTCTGAAATTTAATACCTACCTCCTTCACCTTAATGTTTATGTTCCAAGTTTCCAACAATCTTTTCATGAGATCCAAATACTTTATTTGGGTTCTTCATGTTCCATAATGTCTCTGGAAATTTTCCTCGAATTTTCGGAGGTCTCGGAGTATTTTTCGTGGCTTAAATATCAATTCTGGACCTTTCTAGAATTATTTTATTCATAAAATTAATTAATTCCAAAAATGAATAATATAACTCATTTTCCATCCAACTCTCAAGCCCATGTGCAATAATCCTAATAAATCTCAAAGGCCCATGCATTTATTTACTAATGGGCTTTAATGATTATTTAGGCCCATTAGTAAATATGGAGGGTATAACATCAATTAGTACCATATCGCTTGTTGACATGGATGTGGGGAGTTTTTCTTCCTATATATATCAACCAACCCCTTGGGCAAAGCACACTAAAACTACCATAAGGGGAGCCCCTAGTTTGGGAAATCCCTTGTGTAGTAAATTAGATTTTTTTCTCCTCCTCTCGTCGTCGCCGTTGCCGTCGCTGTCGCCGCCGTGCTGCCCAGCCCGACCATCCTCTCCTTCATGCAACAAGTTGAGCCCACCCCTGTGCTCTGTTGCCATTGACCGCCGCGGCCGTGCCTACGTCATCATGGGGAGATCTATCTATTGCCATCAAATTCATCTCCGATAGTGCATGCAGACCATGCATCATTTCGGTATGTTGCTATGCCTGGCCTGCGATCTACCATCTGCTATTGCCTGTGCCGAGCAGAGGCATGCAAGCCGTCATGCATGACTGGAAAGCCACGTACGCTATCGGCGTACATATCCACTGGCCAAGCACTGTAGTCCACCGGAACCCTATGCTCCCTGCGACCATCATCGTCTCATCCGTCAATGCCAGAAAATACTAAGATCCATGTCTCATGAACAATAATCATCAACCGGCCATAAAGAACCAGGCAGCAATGCTGATCACGTATGTCACCCGCCCATGGAACAGTCTGATATGATCGTAGTATGTACCTGCTCCTCTTTGAAGTCTTTGTTTCCTTGTTAACCCAATCATGTACTAGATCATATTGATGCAGTATGATTACGGTTTAGCAGAGACGTTCTTCATGCCATATGATTATGTCTTTATAATTAAATATTAATTTTATTAACCTATATGTATCTAGTTTTCTAATCTAAAAGCAATATAGGTGTTACACTACGGTGTTTCATACACAAAAATGTTAATATGATTAATTACTACATGAACATGTTTTCTTTAGTTATAATTTGATTAGTTAAACCACGTTGCATATATTAAAAAAATAGGTGTTCTCACATGCTACTTTGTTTTGGAAGGTTACGGTTTAATTTGCTTAATTTATACGACAACATTTATGAATAAATATGATTAGGTTTAACTTGGTTTCTGAAGGAAATACAAATTGGTTAATCTGTGTGGTCATTTATATGAGTTTTCTTAGTTAAAATAAATCAAGCCTATAGTTGTTTCTTCTCTTTTATAATATAAATCTTTCAATAGTCATTTGTTTTTAGCTGTTAGCTCCGTTTTTGGCGTCTCTTGCATTCTTGTGATGGTAACAACCAGCCCTCTTTTCGCACATTTGTTTTTAAAACTTTTGCTATGTTGTTGTAATGTGCCTAGCTATCTTTGCTTTGCCTGTTTGTATGTTCTTTGTGCTTGGTGCTTGCTACGAGTAGAATGAGAACCGTATGTGAACACTGAAGATGAGATGATGATGACCTGAAGCAAAGTATGAGGAAAATGTGAGCAAGAGTAAAAGGCAAGCATAGCATGGGATCTTCCTTGTTGTCCTATACACCTTTAATCATTTAATTCATACTGCATGTGTCTACCTTGACTGCCATTAAGGAATTCCTAGTACTTTGTACCTCGTACCTTGATACCTATGGGGTATTGCATTGGGTAGTATGATGCTAGTGCTCAATTAAAGACCATGATCTTGTAACTTGACTAATGGTATATGCAATAAACACTAAAAGATGCTTTTTAGCAACATGGAACAAGGGGGCTAGGGCATTGGACTGTTTTATGGTGCTCTAGATTCCTGTCCCTAAGGACTTATCTGTAAGTGATCATCCAGGACTTACAGTACAGCTATGAGGGCTATGAGGTCCTTTTCTAGCTTGTTAGTGGTTACCTTTATTGGCGTAAGAATAGCTTGCTGAATCGGGTATAGGATAGCCTCTACTCTTATGTGTATAGCCGTGATGGAATTGTGCCATTCGACAGGGGGGTTCCTATATCTGTTTGCCGAGTGAATCTAATGGCCCTAACTTGTTAGACGAACCTTTGAAAGGCTTCATAGTGAACTCTACCGACCTTCCTTAGAAGTGGGTCAAGAGATTAGCTACCTCGGGTGAAAGGATAAATCATGACTCACAGTGGAAGTGTACAACCTCTCCAGAGTGTAAAACTAGTATATCAGCCATGCTCACGATCACGAGCGGCCTTGGAACCCTTACGAAATAGATGATCACGAATGGTTAATGATGATGAACATAGATGATACTGATGATGAAAATGCTCACTAATGATTACTGTTTATGCTATTCATTATTCATGTTTACCTGATCATGTGTTTATGGGCTTGTGAATGAACTTGTTGCTACTCATTGCTAAAATCATGACTCATTAAAAGCTAATCGCGGTTAACCAGTGTCAGCCTTTTGAGCCTCATGAACCCCATGTTATATTTGTTGAGTACGACATGTACTTACGCTTGTTATATATTTTTTCAATTATTTGGATAAAAATCCTGGATGGGTACCAGGTTGCTAGAGTTTGGAGGAATTTGGCTTATGATCAACCAGTCAGTTGTCCTTGTGGATTTGGAGTCTTTGCTTGAAGATCGGAGTTGTCTTTTCCGCTGTCTATACTCTAAGGTTATAATCTCTATACTAATACGCTATGTATTTAAGCATTGCCTTTTGATATTACCCTTATTTGTAGCTATATGTGAGATTTGACTTTCTGGGCTCACATATGGTGCATATATGGTTTTGTTCTTAAAACCGGGTACTACACAAAATTTCCGATTTTGGGTTGTTCAAAGAAAACACTAAATAAAATTTACCAAGTTTAGTTTGAGCTAGCGCAAATTTAGTTATAGGAAAAGTGTGAATTTTCAAAGTTTTCTAATTTTGACGGGCATTTGGATGATGTGATGTTTGCTTGTTGCTTCTTTGTGTGTTGAGAGTGAGCAAAGTCTTTAAAATGCGTTAGTAGGTTGATTTTCCTTCTTCGGCACACGTTTATCTTTTTCTACAATCAAATTCTTTGTTTCTTGGGTCAAGTTTTTGTTGGGAGCTTCCTAAAATCTTTTCCTTGTAACGCAAATCACTCCTTTCAGTTTCTCGTCCATCAATCAATCTCTACAAACTTCTCAGGAATTTTTCTAGCTTTTTCTAAAACTTGTTCCTACTTATCTATGAGCATAATTTAATTTTTAGATGCTCCAAATTATCTTATCATGGGCTCCAAATACTTTATTTGGGTTCCTCGTGTTCCATAATGTCTCTGGGAATTTCCCCGAATTTTCAGAGCTTTCAGAGTATTTTTCGTGGCTTAAATAATAATTCTAGACTTTTCTAGAATTATTTTATCCACGAAATTAATTAATTATGAAAATAATAAATCTCTCATTTTTCCCAATGCTCAAAGCCCATGTGCAATACTCCTAAGAAATCCTAAAGGCCCGCGCATTTATTTACAAATGGGCTTTAATGATTATTTAGGCCCATTAGTAAATGTGGAGGGTGCAACATCAATTAGTACCATATTGCTAGTTGATGTAGATGTGTGGAGTTTTTCTTCCAATAAATATGTACCAACACCTTGGGCAAAACACATCAAAACTACCGTAAGGGGAGCCCCTAGTTTGGGAAATCCCTAGTGTAGTAAATTAGAATTTTCTTCTCCTTCTCTCACCGTCGCCGTCGCGCTGCCTAGCCCGACCATCCTCTCTTTCGTGCAACAAGTCAAGCCCACCCCTGCATAGCTGCTGTTGCCATGGCCGTGTGGTGGCTATACAGGAGGAACCTTTTGATGTGTTTTTAAGTATACAATGGTCTTTTGCAAATAAGTTTTAACATGACTAATTGCTATCATAAATATGGTTCTAAATTATAATATGTTTAGTCTAGACACACATATCAAATTTGATTAGATGTTCTCACATGTCAGTTTGTATTTGCAAGTTAAAGTTGAATTGGCATAAATGATATCATAATATTTATAAATAAAATATGATTAGCTTCAACTCAGTTTTTAAGTATAAATATGATTTGTTTAATCTAAATTAATGCTACTCACATAGTTTTTCCTAATTAACATAAATCAAGCTTATAGTCTTCTCTTTTCTTTTATAATATAAAATCCTATAGTCGTTTCTTTACAACCGTAGTTTTGATTAGCGTGCTTTTCGTGTCTGTGTGTTCATAGCGACGTGTAGAACATCTTTAAAGCCTTTTTACTTGTTGTTTCATTTGTTTGGTGTACTATTATAATTTAGTTCTATTGTTTGCTTCATGTATGATTGCATGGATGCTTGTGTGGTGCTTTATGATCATGTCTAGTCGGTGAGCTTTACATGTTGATCAAGAATGAGTTCCATTGAAGGTTTGGACTAGAAGAATGATCTAAGTCTAAGGCAAGTATAGCATGGGATCTTCCTTGTTGTCTTATTCACCTTAATATCATTTTAATCATATGCATGTGTCTACCTTGGCAACCGTAGTAATTTTCCTAGCTATTAGATATCCTAGATTCCTTGATTCCTATGGGTTATTGCATTAGGTAGTATGATGCTAGTGCTCAACTACAACCATGATCTAGTAACATGACTAATGGAATATGCAATAAACATTAAAAGATGTTTTTAGCAACATGGAACCAGGGGGCTAGAGCATTGGGCTATTTTTATGGTGCTCTAGATTCCTCTCCCTAAGGACTTATCTATAAGTCATCATCCCGAACTTACTGTACAGCTATGAGAGCTATATGGCTCTGGCTTTAGCTCAGTATGATGACCTTTTTTAGCTTGTTAGTGGATACCTTTATTGGTGTAAGAATGGCTTGACAAATCAGGTATAGTGCGACCTCTATCCCCTTGTGTATAGGCTGCGCGTATTTGTGCCATCGGGAAGGGGGGCTCTACATCTGTTTGCCAAGTGAATCTAATGGTCCTAACTTGTTAGTCGAACCTTTGAAAGGCTTCATAGTGAACCCTGCCGACCTTCCTTGGAAGTGGGTCAAGAGATTAGCTACCTTGGGTGAAAGGGTAAATCACGACTCATAGTGAAAGTGTACAACCTCTGTAGAGTTTAAAACTAGTATAGCAGCCATGCTCATGGTCACGAGCGGCCTTGGAACCCTTACGGAATAGATGATGAACATTGATGATACTGATGATAAAGATGCTCATTAATGATTACTATTTATGTTATTCATTATTCATGTTTACCTGATCATGTGTTTATATGGGCTTGTGATAAACTTGTTGCCACCCAATTGCTAAAAGATGACTCATTAAATGCTAATCGTAGTTAAACTAGTGTCAGCCTTTTGAGCCTCATGAACCCCATGTTATATTTGTTGAGTACGACATGTACTTATGCTTGCTTTACTTTTCAATTATTTGGATAAAAATCCCGGATGGGTACCAGATTGCTAGAGTTTGGAGGAATTAGGCTTGTGATCAACCAGTCAGTTGTCCCTGTAGAATTGGAGTCTTCACCCAAAGATCGGAGTTGTCTTTCTGCTGTTTGCTATCTAAAGTTATATTATCTATACTAAGTATGTTATATATTAAGCATTGTCTATTGATATTACCTTTATTTGTAGCTATATGTAAGATTTGACTTCCTAGGCTCACATATGGTGTGTATCTGGTTTTGTTCTTAAAATCGGGTGCTACAAAGTGGTGTCATAGCAATGCTAACTGTAGGACGCAAGCCTAGTAGAAATTGGTCATTCTAAGGTTTAGAATTTGCTACAAAACTACTTTTTCATCTCCTTGAGTAGTTGAATTGATTATTTCTTATCCTTATCGTATTTTCTTCTCTCCTTGATAGCTTCCTTTGAGCTATTGCTTCTTATCTCCTTGATTTTTATTTCTTTGGTTTACTAAAGTTTTCTGATCTCACCTTATTCAAATTTGCGATGGCCATTCATCACAATCCACTCCTTAAAATGGCCGCTATTGCTATAGAAGCACGTGCAGTTTCGATGTTGTGATGCATGCTTGTCTTGTTTGGTGTGGTTCTTGTTTGTCATCCCTATCTTTGTGATCCAAAGGAAGGCCCTAAAGACCACACCAACACGAGGATCTTCGTATGGAATATTCAAAGTTTAGCAAAACTCTTGTTAAGTGGGGTAGCATCCTCTACAAAGCATCGTTGACCTTTATCTTCCTTGCTATCCTGTGCAACTCTCAAATCCACTTTATCATGCAAGTTCATTCCTTCATCTCATGAATCTTGAATCAAGGAAGTGTGGAGGCATGAAGATCTTCTTTATCTTTCTCCATAGTCTCTCCGAATCTTGGGACGAGATTCCTGTTAAGTGGGGTAGTTTGTCACACCCCAAAATTTTTGATTTTGGGTTATGCATAGAAAACACTAAATAAAGTGAAATATTTTAATATTTGGATAAAATTTACCAAGTTTAGTTTGAGCTAGCGCAAATTTAGTTATAGGAAAAATGTGAATTTTCAAAGTTTTCTAATTTTGACGGGCGTTTGGATGATGTGATGTTTGCTTGTTGCTTCTTTGTGTGTTGAGAGTGAGCAAAGTCTTTAAAATGCGTTAGTTGGTCGATTTTCCTTCTTTGGCATTCCTTTATCTTTTTCTACAATCAAATTCTTTGTTTCTCGGCTCAAGTTTTTGTTGGGAGCTTCCTAAAATCTTTTTCTTGAAACATAAATCACTCCTTTTAGTTCCTCGTCCGTCAATCAATCTCTACAAACTTCTTGGGAAATTTTCTAGCTTTTTCTAGAACTTGTTCCTACTTGTCTGTGAGCATAAATTAATTATGAGGTGCTCCAAATTATCTTATCATGGGCTCAAAATACTTTATTTGGGTTCCCTCATGTTCCATAATGTCTCTAGGAATTTTGCCTAAATTTTTAGAGCTTTCAGAGTATTTTTCGTGGCTTAAATAATAATTCTAGACTTTTCTAGAATTATTTTATCCACGAAATTAACTAATTCCAAAATTAATAAATCTCTCATTTTTCCCAACGCTCAAAGCCCATGTGCAATACTCCTAATAAATCCTAAAGGCCCATGCATTTATTTACTAATGGGCTTTAATGATTATTTAGGCCCATTAGTAAATGTGGAGGGTGTAACATCAATTAGTACCATATTGCTAGTTGATGTAGATGTGGGGAGTTTTTCTCCCAATAAATATGTACCAACACCTTGGATAAAGTACATCAAAACTACCGTAAGGGGAGCCTCTAGTTGAGGAAATCCCTCATGTTGTAAATTAGATTTTTCTCCTCCTCTCGCCGTCGCCGTCGCACTGCCTAGCCCGACCATCCTCTCTTTCGTGCAACAAGTTGATCCCACCCGAGCACAGCTGTTGTTGCCATGGCCATATGGTGGCTGTACAGGAGGCCAAAGGATGAAGATGAGGTAATTACGAAATTATCACCAGTTCATAATATCATCGTCGTATATTTGTTTTAAGTTTGTTTTGAGTCATTCCAATCGCGTTAGATTCGTATCGATGTGATCAACATGCTAGTGTTGCCTTTTTTCATGTCAAGTGACTTATATATATATGCTTAAATATTAATTTGATTAATATGCATGCAACTAGTTTTTATAAATAAAAGCAACATAATTATATACAATGCTCTTTTGCAAATAAGTTTTAACATGACTAGTTGCTAACATGAATATGTTTCTAAATTATAATATGTTTAGTCTAAACACACAAAAAATTTTATTAGATGTTCTCACATGTCAGTTTGTATTTGCAAGTTAAAGTGAATTAGCATAAATAATATCAAAATATTTATAAATCAAATATGATTAGCTTCAACTCAGTTTTTAAGTATAAATATGATTTGTTTAATCTAAATTAATGCTACTCACATAGTTTTTCCTAATTAACATAAATCAAGCTTATAGTCTTCTCTTTTCTTTTATAATATAAAACCCTGTAGTCGTTTCTTTACAACCGTTGTTCCGATTAGCGTGCTTTTCGTGTCTGTGTGTTTGTAGCGACGTGTGAACATCTTTAAAACCTTTTTACTTGTTATTTTCATATTTTTAGTGTATTGTTATAATTTAGTTCTATTGTTTGCTTTGTGTATGATTGCATGGGTGCTTGTGTGGTGCTTTATGATCATGTCTAGTCGGTGAGCTTTACGTGTTGATCAAGAAGGGGTTACATTGAAGGTTTGGACTAGATGAATGATCTAAGTCTAAGGCAAGTATAGCATGGGATCTTCGTTGTTGTCTTATTCACCTTAACATCATTTTAATCATATGCATGTGTCTACGTTGGCAATCGTAGTAATTTTCCCAGCTATTTGATATCCTGGATTCCTTGATTCCTATGGGTTATTGCATTGGGTAGTATGATGCTAGTGCTCAACTACAACCATGATCTTGTAACTTGACTAATGGAATATGCAATAAACATTATAAGATGCTTTTTAGCAACATGAAACCAGGGGGCTAGAGCATTGGACTATTTTTATGGTACTCAAGATTCCTCTCCTGAAGGACTTATCTGTAAGTGATCATCCAGGACATACAGTATAGCTGTGAGGGCTATATGGCTCTGGCTTTAGCTCAGTATGAGGACCTTTTCTAGCTTGTTAGTGGTTACCTTTATTGACGTAAGAATGGCTTGACGAATCGGGTATAGTGCAACCTCTGCCCCCTTGTGTATAGGCTGCGCGTCATTGTGCCATCGGGAATAGGGGCTCTACATCTGCTTGCCGAGTGAGTCTAATGGCCCTAACTTGTTAGCCCTAACTTATTAGATGAACCTTTGAAAGGCTTCGTAGTGAACCTTTGAAAGGTTGCGCATCATTAATGATTATTGTTTATGCTATTAATTATTCATGTTTACCTAATCATGTGTTTATATGGGCTTGTGAATAAACTTATTTCTAACCAATTGCTAAAAGATGACTCATTAAAAGCTAATTGTAGTTAAACTAGTGTCAGCCTTTTGAGCCTCATGAACCCCATGTTATATTTGTTGAGTATGACATGTACTTACACTTTCTTTACTTTTCAATTATTCGGATAAAAATCCCAAATGGGTACCAGATTGCTAGAGTTTGGAGGAATTAGGGTTGTGATCAACCAGTCAGTTGTCCCTGTGTAATTGGAGTCTTCACTCGAAGATCGGATTTGTCTTTCCGCTATTTGCTATCTAAAGTTATATTCTCTATACTAAGTATGTTATATATTAAGCATTGTCTATTGATATTACCTTTATTTGTAGTTATATGTGAGATTTGACTTCCTGGGCTCACATATGGTGTGTATTTGGTTTTGTTCTTAAAACCAGGTGCTACACATGACTATGACATTCATTGGATGTTTTATTGTCCAAGATTTCCCATGGATTGGTGGCTCTCGGGTTGATCTCGTCTAAGACCTCCTCCAAACTTAGATGAGTCATGTTTGTAAAAGATATTGATTTAAGCTCACTGTTTGAATCAATACTAAGTTTGGATTCTTCCCATAAGTCTTTGTCCTTGTCCATCCAATCTTTAGCAATGGCATATGAATTCTTAATACATTCTAGCCAATTCTTAACACATTCCAGCCATTGTCATTGCTCTTCTTGGTCATCCTTGCGGTCTTCATGATTCATATACTTCAGTTGTCTTAATGGATTTCTAGGGTCATCATGAGACTTAGGAGAAAGAGCATAAGAGGGATCATCGGGGTCAAGGATGGGTTCAAATAAGACATCTAATGTGGGCATAGAAGGGGAGAGGATAGGAGTGGCTTCTAAATGGCTTGGCTCTCCTTCTATGGCATCACTAGACATGCCATCCTTGAATTCTTGCCAATGTCCCACATGGGAATAAGGACGCTTTCTAAGAGATCCCTTCTTGAGAGGATTTGAATTATATTCGCTTAAAGGTCTCTTATGAGAATTTAATGCTCTCCCAAAATCAGCACCAAAGAGGTCATCCTTAATCTCAATAGGGATTTCCAAAGGTGGAATTCCTTCTTCTTTTGGGGGATTTTGGGCTATTGTTAGTTCAGGATTGAAAGCTACATCTTGGGATTGGAGTGGCTATGATTTGGCTATCAAAACTTCCTCTTCTTGTTTCAGAGAGGATTTCTTCTCTTCCTCGGGGAGTTTATTAGGAATGCTAGTGCAAGGAGTCTTTTCCACTAATTCTATCAAGTATAGCCCTTGCTTCACTAGTAGACTAATTCTATCAAGCATAGCCCTTGCTTCCCTAGAATCCTTGCTAAGACCCTTGTAAAAATGCTAAAGAAGTATAGGGTCTTGAATGGCAAGGTCTGGGCCAGTGATGATGAGGTCATTAAAATGATCCCACGATGTTCCAAGAGATTCTTCTTCTAGTTGTATAAAATTTAGAACCTCTTTTTGAAGGCTAACCACTTTAGAGATGGGAAAGAAATGTAAACAAAATTTAGAGCATAGTGTTTCCCAATCTTCTTGCATACTTCCTATGGTCAGACTATACCATTGTTTAGCTCTTCCCATCAAAGAGAACGAAAACAACTTCCATCTTAACGTCTTGTCAGACATGCTAGCGATACGCAAGCATGCACAAGTCTGTTCAAACTCTCGTAGGTGTGAGTATGGATTTTTGTTGCCTTCTCCCAAGAGGATTGATCCTGAATCAATTTTATTAAACTCAGGCACAGCTCATAACTAGGTGTTATGATAGGCTCTGAAGATTCTGGTGGTTTTAGGCTTGCGCTTGTGGGTTTAGCATACTGATGATAGGAGTGGAATCCATGCTAAAAGAAAAAGTAAAACAAAAGAAAGAATAAAAGATAAAAGGTTAAGCTAGGCTTGTAGTTAATTCAGCAACCGTTTCCCCAGCAACAGCGCTAGAAAGCTTGTTGGTATATTTTAACGCACACAAATAAATCCGCAAGCACACGGATACCGCTGTAGCTTTCACCTGAAAGTATTCCAAGTATCATATCCACAGGGAAACGTGTGAGACTAACTACGGTCTAACTTAACTAAGGGTAGTAACAAGGTTAGGATAAATAGGAGCGTAGAGAGGAAAACTAAGGTTCTCTAATTTTGACTTGGGTAAGCTATGTCTTTTACTATTTAGCTAGGGACATTACTAGGAAAAGACACCAGCAGAGGATGCTTTCCTTCGCAACCGCATCCTACGTGCCCTTACAAATGGGTGGGGGACTACAGAGGATTCAATGAGGCTATAAGAGTCACCCTCGCGAGCTACCATCGATCCGAAATGCAGGATGCATCCACAAGTAACCAGAGTCTAAGCACCATGCTTGCACTACAATTACTACTTTACTCTTCCTAGATAAAGAATAAAGCACTCAAACGAGTTGTGAACCTGATGAATAATATAAGCAAGAAGCTTACTTGAATCAGAAGTTGATTACCAAAGAAATCTCAAAGGCAAGCACTGATAGAACTTGGATCCACCAAGGTACAAGCCGTAGAGAGAGCACCGATAGGCCGACGCCTCCTCCAAACTCTTCCCTCACTCTCTATATCACTATTTCTATTTATAAGAATAGATCCTATGGGGGACTAATCTTCTCTTGATAGCTGGCTCTGATCCCGATGAGGAGAATACGAATTAGGGTTTTAGGATGGCTCCAGGGAGGGGGGTAGGGGCTTCTATATATAGGCCAAGGTGGAGTAGGGGGCAAGGAATCGAGGTGGGGTAGGGGGCAAGGAATCACCACATCATCGATCCACATCAACTCCCTCGACCACCGTTGGATAAACCGACCTAAACCACCTTAAAATCAATGGTGTAGATCGTAGGAAGGAGTACGAAGCGGCGAAGGACGAGCGGGCTCCGTGGCAGGCTGGTCGGCCTATGGGCTAGGCGGACCGACCAACTTTCATGGCCGTTTGGCCCAAGCTTCGGCGTGGTGTCTTCTAGAACCTTCTAGAGTTGTCTTTCATAGTTTTCGTGGGTTGAACCACTTGTTGTCATCAATTTGCTTGTTTAGAGTGTATGATAGTGGTCCCGGGAGCTATTTTCTGAATAAACTCTCCTGCATTCAAATATTTACCAAAGCTCATAGAATTCATTAGTTTAAACCCCTATACCTATGTTTGGTGATGGAATTAAGTATATATGCAGGATATGTTGACTATTTATAATTGGTGTTAACGACCGTCAACACCCCTCTCTTCTTCTTCCTCAGATCCATCTTCTTTAGTGGTCATGGCAGTGCGATGAAGTGCGATGCTTCCCTTCGAGTGAGCTTGGTGTTGTTCGTCGGGTGAGTGCATCTTCGAGGGTGGAAGGACTCCAATGAAGGAGGGGTGATGACACGATGCTAGAGGCATCTACCGTGTCCCCCCTCCCTAGATGGCATAAGGACTCTAGCAATGTCGCTGGAGTTCTCGTACCCTCTAATGGGGGAGGGAGGTTGCAACAGGTCAGTCGCTGCCCCTCCATCGCGATGATGGCAAAGGAGGGCCCGGGCTTGTTGGCGGTGCGATGGCCATCGCTGTCTGCCCCTGAGCCCTAAGGAGGAGGCTAGAGGTTGGCTTGCTTGGCCTAAGCCATGCACACCGTAGGGCCCCGACCCAGAGGTTAGGAGTGCCCCATGGTTTCTGTCACTGTATAGGAAGTAGTAGATTGCAGTTTCTGCCGCCATATATTGTAATTGGGTCGTTCCAAATCTATGAAATGAAATTACTTTCGTGTGTAATCCCATTCTACTCTTGAGTCATGCTTATTGGGCTGGGCTATTACAACGATGGTCTTGTTGGCCAAGATCACCGTGCCCATGCTGCTAGCGAGTAAGTCCATGAGAACCCTAGGTTTACGGTCATTTCATGCCCCATTCATGTCCCCTAGAGGGGAGATCCTCGGCTTCCTGACTTAACCACTCATATAGTTCTCGAGCTCATCTATCAGTACTTGAGGGTCATTGCCTCCCTTATTGGGTCACCACGAGCAGCTCAGGCCTATTCTCAGACATCGTTCATCATAATGGTCGGGGTGCCCATGGGTGCCTCGGCTACAGCCATGTGGGCTCGCCTCCCAAATGTCCCTTGCACTTTTAGTTGCTTTGAGCGACCTTGAAGCCCAGTGGGCCAGCCTTGAACCCTCGGCGATGCCCCTTCTGAGGGGACCCCAGACTGGCATGCGGTGGGGTGGAACGATCTAATGAAGGATCAAGATATAGGTAGATAGCTGCAAAGCAAACATGATGGACACAAGAGAGGAGAAAGAAGACATAGCTAGTAACACGATGGCTGAGGTGGCTCCATTAGCGCCTTGACGATCTTTCACCTGCTCCTCCTACTCTGTCCGTCCCATCCTCGCCTCACTCAGGGGCCTTCTACAGTGATCCTCCTTTAGAAAAGGTTATCAAGTGGTTAGCTTAGTCGATCCTCCGGAGCGGCCAAGGCATCATTGGGATGGCTCGGGTCATGGAAGTTAGCGAATAGAGTAAATAGAGGTAAGCGAAGCAAGAGGGTCGGGAGGACGGGACTTATCTTGGTTTTTGTTGTTGGAGAGTTAGGCCAGCGAGGGAGGTCGACAGGTGGGCCTTGGCTCGGTAGGCATCACTTCTAGGCGGATGGCTCGATGATGACCTTCCCTCATGGGAAAAGGTTGAAACTCACCTCGATTAGGTTAGCCCCTTCTAGGGACCGGAGCGCCTGCATCGAAGGGCCAGCCAAGCCACCGCTGTTGCCAGAGGTCTTGACCACCTTGCTGATGCTAGGTCGGTCAAGCACCGTCGCCGTCTTGGACACTTCCTCTGCTGGCGCCCTTCCTGCATCATGACCAGGGCCATCAGGAGCATAGGGGGCGATGTGCATGGCCGCTTGGGCGATGTAGTCTTGCTTGTAGTAGTGGGCCTACTCGAAGCTGCCCTCGACGGTGATGACCCCCTTTGGGCCAGGCATCTTGAGCTTGAGGTAAGTGTAGTTAGGGACGGACATGAACTAGATGAAGCACGATCAACTGAGGAGGGTGTGGTAGATACCGGGGAAGTCGACAACCTCAAAGGTGAGCGGCTGCTCATGGAAGTTGTCCAGCTAGCCAAAGGTGACATTGAGCCAGATGCGCCCAAGGGGTACTACCTCCTTCCCTGACACAATCTTGTAGAATGATGCCTTGCTAGGGCGTAGGCTAATCTGAGAGATGCCCATCTTATCAAGGGTGCTGGTGTAGAGTATGTTGAGGCTGTTGCCCCCCATCCATCAGCACCCTGTAATGGAGACGGGGATCCTGATCTTCCGTCAGGTGATGGTAACTATCGTTGTGGCGGAGAATGACACACCGATCCGGCTTCAGATCGAAAGATCGAACCCTGCAATCTTAGCACCACAGCTCCTCTGGTTATCAACCGAGTCACGGACCAGGTTGACCTCACCAAGAAGGCTAATCCCTGCCTGCGCAATGAAGAACACAAGCAAGAACAAGAAAGATCGCAACCAAATTGCAGATGTATGATTAATCTCACGAGTTGGGGTCTCACAAACCGATGAACGGCGAAACTGTTTCTTGACAGAATAATCTAAGCAAAACCCAAAACCTAATGACGGCGGCGGCGTATGATTATAAAGGTCTTAGGGTTGTCGCCTACCCTGGACGCGCCCCCTAATGGGCCCAAACACGATACACGGTCCAACGGACCAAAAGTAGGTGTCGCAGCACCCTAGCAGATTCTGGACGCTGACTTGTTTTGACTATTTCCGTTGATTCCAAAGAGGTTTTGACATGAAACTACTTGGATTGGCTTCCTTATCAAATTAGCTTTCCATCCATATGTGGATCATCAAAAACGGAGTTCGGATGCGTCCTAGGTGTCCGTTTTATTGCAGACTGGTCCTGACGGCCGAGGCAGACTCGAACTCGGATTGGACTGGGCCTCTGGCTTGGCTTGGACGTCCTTGCTGGCCTCCTAAGGTGGTGGCCAAGGAGGAGGACGTCCAAGGCCATCTCTTAGGTGTTCTCCATCTTCTTGGGGCATGCTCCAACTTGGGCCTGGGTCCCAAGGATGTCTAACAAGCCCATGACGATAGTGTAGCTCCCGCCAGAAATAGCGACAGAATATATTGGTGATTTGGAGGCCTTGCCGATGTGATATTGAGATGGAACCAGATCTATTTGAAAGCTTATCAAACAAGCTTTCCATCAAGTGCTCATTGACCTCGATCGCACTCCGGATGGATGAGTTATGGCCTTCCCAATGAGGCACTGTCGGGCTGTCGACGAACCAAAAGTTCAACTTTGATGAACTTCCATTATGAAACACATTTGAACCTACAATCAAATAGTGACATGTACATGTGGAACCAAGTGAATTATAACCAAAGCCACTATGCAAATGTAGGAACGAGCGCACCTTATAATCATTGTTCATATCCGAAGGTGCCATGTCCTCATCATCCTCCCCTTCTTGACAACAAACCATCCTCGGTTTGAGCTTAGCTGGTGGACAAGTTGTCGGTAGTAGCCAACATTGCTCCCCTTCTTGAAATTTAACCTATTGCCTCATTACAAAACTTGGGGATTTCGACATGACAACATTATCGCTATTGGTGCCCTCTAGTTGATCATATTTTTGCACAATGAAAGGAGATTTCAGAGTTGAACAAATATAGACACGATGCACCATATACTCTCCTTTACAATTATATTTGCCAATAAAGTGACATGTACATCTAGATAACCATGGCAATCCTACACAATTAAATTTCTCCTCCAAACTACTCAGAGCACATAGTGTCTCAAACTCAATATACCCCAAAGTATTTAGAGAAGACAACAATTTTAGTTCATCTTGTTCAGTGGCAATTGGAAGCAATTGTTTATTTTTAGCACAAGTATTTGGTTCCAAAACAAAAGAATCATTCTCATTCACTAGTTGCGGCACATTAATAATCATATCACTATCACACAACTCTTCTCTATAGCAAAGATCAGTAGAACATTCGCCATGTGTCAAAGGTAAATCAATAGAAGATTTTAGTATAGAATTATTAGCATCATTGGTGGAAAAATTTAGCACATCAAGAGAACTCTCACCTTCTGTGAGTTTAGCATCATGGGCATTACCTTTGCTCTCATGTTCAGCAGGGGTAATAGTTGATGGTTCTGAATTTTCACATGAGGCTGTGAGCTTCTCATTTTCTGTCACGTCATCCTTGCTCTTTTCTACATTGTCCTGCAAAATGTTAGGCATAGCAGGAGGAATAACAACCGACTCTTCCTCTAAATGGTGCACCTCATCATATGAAGTCAAAACAGGAGGTGGATTAACAAAGGTTTCTCGCATAAGAAGTTTCATATCATTCCAAGTTTGAGGTTTATCAGAAGGATCTAAAGACTCCCACCAAGATAAAGCAGAATGTCATAAAACACTAGTTGCATTTTTTACCTTCCTCCTTGGACACATAAAGCGAGTAGCAAATATGTTATCGATGGCAATTTCCCACTCCATGTACTCATCAGCACCTATACCATCATAAGTCGGTGGATACGAACAACCTGTCATTGTAAACACAAAAACAAGGAACAAACGGTGAAAGTTATCCCTACCAAATAACTACGTGGTTGCAGTGGTGTCACTTTTCACAGCAAGTGGAAACGTCTTACCAAGCTCTTACAAAGTTCTTACCAACACAAGCAGTGGCGGTACAACCGGCGGCTGGTTCATGATACCTCTGAGGCAGTGGTACCAAGATTGCAAAGCCCTTTTTCTATACTGATCTAAAGAATTTGTGGAGCTTGGAAGGCAAACAAAGAGTAATATGTATATCTGGCACACAAGTCAGTAACAGACAGCAATATTGAATAAATGTCCAGAGCACTTGTCCTAGTTGCTGGCCTATATGTGTTCCTATCACCAGTTGTGATAAACAAGAGAGGAAACAAGGATGAAAGGAAACAAGTATCAAAGGTAGCAACGGATGTGAACAAGGCAAAAGGTATCACAAACAATAGAGCTATTGAGTGTTCCTTATGTCCTCCTTTTCGATATCTTCTATTCTCTTTTACTATTTTTTTCTTTTATTTTTTTTGTCTAATCTTTTTTTTCTTGCTTTTGCTCTTTTGATATTTTTTTCTCAGCAAGGAGCACACAAGAATAAACCACAAAAAATTTGAGCTCAATTGAATAAAAGATGTGGCCTATAGAAAATTAGGACTGTGCTCTAAAAAGTATATCAAAACTTGTGGGCCCAGAAACTCAATTTTCCTAATCGAATTTCGCAAATCTAATTTTTGCGAACCTAGCTTTGCTAGGATGAAATAGATCTAAAATTTTCTGGCGTTCTCCGTAGATATAAAATTTTCCCCGTTTCGAGTTCGGATGCAAAAGTTATGACTGTTTTAAGGAAGTTGCTCGAATAAGGGTTTTAGTGGACACAAGATGCAAACCGATGGTGATACAGAATAGCGGCGGGTGGAGGGATCAACACAAACTAGAAAAGAACACAATCTAAACCAGCAACAAGACTTTGACCTAGGACACAAACTCAACAACGGAATCTGAAACTGAAATATGCAAAGGCTATGGCGCGGAAGGTTCTAGGATAGGAAATAAAAGTATGGCACTGGACTATAGGACGAATGTGAAACTCTCAAACTAGGGAATAAAAGTGAACCTGATGGTATACCTTAGCTCTGATACCACTTAATGGAGACGGGGATCCCGATCTTCCGTCAGGTGATGGTAACTATCGTTGTGGCGGAGAATGACACACCGATCTGGCTTCAGATCGAAAGATCAAACCCTGCAATCATAGCACCACATCTCCTCTAGTTATCAACCGAGTCACGGACCAGGTTGACCTCGCCAAGAAGGCTAATCCCTGCCTGCTCAACGAAGAACACAAGCAAGAACAAGAAAGATCGCAACCAAATTGCAGATGTATGATTAATCTCACGAGTTGGGGTCTCACAAACCGATGAACGACGAAACTGTTTCTTGACAGAATAATCTAAGCAAAACCCAAAACCTAATGACGGCGGCGGCGTATGATTATAAAGGTCTTAGGGTTGTCGCCTACCCTGGATGCGCCCCCTAATGGGCCCAAACACGATACACGGTCCAACGGACCAAAAGTAGGTGTCGCAGCACCCTGGCAGATTCTGGATGCTGACTTGTTTTGACTATTCCCGTTGATTCCTAAGAGGTTTTGACGTGAAACCACTTGGATTGGCTTCCTTATCAAATTAGCTTTCCATCCATATGTGGATCATCAAAAACGGAGTTCGGATGCGTCCTAGGTGTCCGTTTTATTGCAGACTGGTCCTGACGGCCGAGGCAGATTCGAACTCGGATTGGACTGGGCCTCTGTCTTGGCTTGGACGTCCTTGCTGGCCTCCTAAGGTGGTGGCCAAGGAGGAGGACATCCAAGGCCATCTCTTAGGTGTTCTCCATCTTCTTGGGGCGTGCTCCAACTTGGGCCTGGGTCCCAAGGGTGTCTAACAAGCCCATGTCGACAGTGTAGCTCCCGCCAGAAATAGTGACAGAATATATTGGTGATTTGGAGGCCTTGCCGACGTGATATTGAGATGGAACCAGATCTATTTGAAAGCTTATCAAACAAGCTTTCCATCAAGTGCTCATTGACCTCGATCGCACTCCGGATGGATGAGTTATGGCCTTCCCAATGAGGCACTATCGGGCTGTCGACGAACGAAAAGTTCAACTTTGATGAACTTCCATTATGAAACACATTTGAACGTACAATCAAATAGTGACATGTACATGTGGAACCAAGTGAATTATAACCAAAGCCACTCTGCAAATGTAGGAACGAGCGCACCTTATAATCATTGTTCATATCCGAAGGTGCCATGTCCTCATCATCTTGGCAAGGCGTGTGGTGCCCATGATCAGGCTGACCATGAGCGGGTAGCGCCCTAGATGGGGGACACGATTGGGATGGTCTTCTTGGTCGAAGGTGATGGCTGTCTAGGACCACTAGAGCCATGTCAAGGTGGCAAGGGTGTGGATGACATTCACCTCCTACTTAGTGATGCGGCGCTACTGGTGGGACTTGTGCGCCTTGGAGCCCCAAAGATCATGAGGCAGAGCTCGGCCTTTGGGAACTCATTGTCTTCCTCCTGGGCGCCATTCGCTGGGTCATCGGCCTTTGGAGCAGGATTCTAGGCCTTGCCCTATTGGCCGAGGGTGCTATGGATGTAGCCCTTCATAGTGGCGTAGTCCTTGAGAAGATACTTCACCTACCCCCTGTGGATTGGGTAGGGGGACTTAAGCGCCTTCTCAAAGTGTTCTAGTCATGTAGCACGCCCACGGGGCTGAGGTCTAGTAGCACGGTTAGCTGCGGTGACCATATCCTCCCCATGGTGCCTCCGGTCCTTGTTCCACCTATCACAGTGTCACTAGGATGAGATGGGATTGTCGTTGCCATCACCACCACTGAGGAAGCTAGCGGCCTTGGCTTTCCAACTGAAGTTGGCCTAGATAGCCTCCTCGCTAGTGGTGTACTGGGTGGCAATGTCCAGGAACCCCTATGTCGAGCACGTGGACGAGCGCCTCGTAGGTCATGCCACAAATGAAGGCGTTGATCACGTCGGCGTCGGTGATGTTTGGGAGCTCATTGCGCTTCTTGGAGACACACTGAATGTACTCCCAAAGGGTCTCGTTGGCCCTCTGCTTGCAGTTGCTAAGATCCTAGGAGTTCCTCGAGTGGGTGTAGGTATATTGGAAGTGGTCGATGAGGACCACATAGAGATCACCCCAGCAGCGGATGATGCCAGGCTCGAGCTGCTCAAGCCAAGCTCTAGTTGAGCTTGATAGAAGCAGAGGAAGGTACTGGACTATGAAGTCATCATCTGACCCCTCGGCCTTCATGGTGAGGCGGTAGTCCTCTAGCCAATGGTTCAGGTTGGTCTCACCATCATACCTAGAGTTGTGCATTGGTGGCCAGAAACGCCTGGGGTAGGGTGCTGCCCGGATCGCTACCCTAAATGCTAGTGGGCCAAAGTGATCCAGGATGGGGCCCCTGCCCCATCACTTAGGGGTATAGGACTACACCTGAGCATGGTACCTAGCCTAGATAGTGTCGCGAACATCATGGTCATCGCTGATTTGGTGCAATGCATGGGACACCGAGAAGAAAGGACACACCTTCACTCCTATCAAGGCTTGGCACACTGGGTCCCAGGTCAGTCAGAGCTGTTGCCAGAGGTGTCATCGCTACTCCCCACCACCTGTAGGGTGTGAGCATCGGAGCTCCCCCATTGGCAGTGGCCATCATCTAGGATGGCTGGGAGAGTGTGGCACGGTGCTGAGATGCTGAACTCTCAGCCTGCTGCTCGAGGGCGATGTAGAGGAACCGCTTCACCTAGGTCAGTCACCTATTGGTCTTCGGGTCCGACGTGTTGGAGATGTCTTCTAGGCAGCAAGCGGCGGTCACCATGTTGTACGCCGCATAGGGGAAGCAAAGGTCACCAAGAGGGTATGTGGCTTTCTATCATGCAAAGTCCCACCTTTAGCGTGCAAGCTCTGCCTCGACGGCCTCCAAGTCCACCTGCCAAGCACGCAAATGGTCTGCCTTCTCCTAAAGGTAGGCCACGTGGCTATGGGGACTCTGGTCTGGTGGCTTGAGCCTAGGCGCCTCCTCAACAAGATCATCGCCATCGACGTTGTTGCATATCCACGGTGGGGCATCATAGTCGATGTCGTCGGAGTCATACTCCGGTCCATTCCTTGAGAGGACCTTAAGGAAGGCACAGAGCAAGGGGACATCAGTCCCTACTATGCCAAAGAGGATGATGCTCTATGGCGCCTCGCGACTGATGAGGTGCTCTAGCTCGAGCTAGAAGGATGGCACCATGTTCTGTATCCCAAAAGGTAGGTCCGGGAGGTAGTACCAGAAGCAATTAGGAGTGGGAGCACCTCACCAGTGGCGATCTGGTGGTGGATGTTGGCCAATATGTAGAATATCTAGTGGTAGTTTGACACGGTGGGGTTCAGGCCCAGACCATGCCGAATCTAGCAGGCCAGAACCTCAAGATCTGCTCCCAAGAGTCTTGGCAAAGGAGGTGGTGCTGGAGGCTTGTTGCCCACTGTTGTAGCCCCATGAAGTGGACGAAGCTCATTGTAGCAATCGGTGATGTAGGCCAGGCTCCCAAAGTTGAGGACCTAGCCTAGAGCGAAGGCACCGGTCGTGATGGAGAACTCATCGGGGAAGCAGACACCACCGTCTAGGGCACCACCGTTTGCTCTAGTGATGAGACAGGTGGCTCCGGCCATCGTAGAGCCAGAATCACACTTGGCGCTGCCCCCTACCTAGCATGCCAACTATCACGGGGTTGAAACCGTGACAAGCATGTTGTTCAAGTCGGTGTTAGAGTACAGGGTCTCCATTAGCTTGGGTGGACTTAGGAACATAAGAATCACGTAGAGAAGATGCAGCGATTTATCCTAGTTCGGGCCAATTCAGTCCCAACATCTAGCAGCTAATGATCCTTATACTCAAGAGCACCCACAATCTAAGGGGTTACAACAGAGTGTAAATGAAGAAGATTTGGTAGGGGGGTTAGCTCGATGCTAATCCTAAGGTTGCCTCACCACTGGTGGAGTCTCCTCATCGGAGAGGAAGGAGACTGTGGGATGCTGTGGAGGAGGGGCTCTCGGTGCCCCTCTCCAGGTTGCCTTGCTCTCAGTGTAGAGCAGAGGTAGATGGAATGGAATGGAGTGTCTGGTGATTGAACTCTTATCCTCCCCCTTCTAGGTCTGACCTTATCCCTTATATAACGAGATAGGTTGGGTACAAGGTGGTTTGGGGGGTCTAGTCTATGTGCGCTGGAGGCTAGGAGGGGCTTGCAGCAATGCACCATGGACCATCAAGGTGTTTTGGAGCTGAAGAAGCTTGGGCATCGTCTGACTACTCTGTTCTAACAATCTGCGTGTTAGGGGGTGTCAGCTTGGACCGGCCTCCCCCAGGTGAGACCTTTTGGAGTCTTCTTCGTGGCGAAGGAGGTCGGCTCTGAGGGTTGATGCGCGGTCCTAGAAGCCCCTGAGCCCCCGAAGGCCGCATGAAGCTTTGGCTTCTTGTGTCACCCCCCGGACGTGACCCTGTTGGAGGAGCAGTTGGTAGGGGTATGCCTAGGGAGTGGTGCTAGGGAGCTCCCGAGCATCGGTAGCCTGGGGCTTGTCTTCTTGTGTCTGGGCCTTGGCTGGCATTGTTAGCCGGGCAAGAGCCAAGGGCCTGGCCTAGAGGTGCCATAGATCGGAGAACCCAAGGCCTGGGGAAGCCCCCGAGCTCTAGGCGGAAGCTGTGGTCATGTCAGGCTCAGCCAGGTCTCTTTGCCAGAGGGTGTGTGTGAGCATGCCCAATGGGCATAGCCCCCGGGCGATGTTGGTATTTATTAACTTGTCACTTGTTTTAATAGCCACCTATTATAAGCCTATATCTCCTAACATTACTTTACTAGGTTGTCATCCCTAGTGATGTTGCTAGAGATACTTGTTAGTACTACCTAGCATTACAACTAGAATAATACTAAATAGTTCTTTATTAATTTATGTGACTAGGAGGAATATATAGATATGAATGAAAAGGAATCTGCAAGCGCACAGATAATTAAACCATTGTAGCACTTCACCCAAGAGTATTCTAGGTATCGTTATTTATAGTTTTACCATAGGGAAGGTCTAGCATGGACATGTATTGATAACTTATACTATTGATGGAGAAGTAAACCATAACCAATATTCTACTCAAAACAGGGGTAAGTCATAGGATAATATATATATATATATATATATATATATATATATATATATATATATATATATATATATATATATATATATATATATATATATATATATATATGATAAGTATTGATCAATGATAATGGTAAATCACTCAGAGTACTCCTTTCTATGGCATTAGCAAGGTTAGGTAGAATATTAGGGGAATAATTCCTAAGTCATTTTTAATTACAAGTCAAAGCATACATTGATTAGTGCAATTACACCTATTAGTCATTGCTAAGATCATCTTCATATCTACACATAAAGGATATTACTAAGGGAGATTAAGAACAGAGCTTGTCCCCCTTCGTAACTAGATCCTACGTGCTACCTACATCGGGGAGTGGACTACAAAGGACTCAACGGGAGTGTCATGTTCGCGATCTACCACATGACCCGGAATATAGGGTGTATCCATAGGTAAACAACATATAAGCACCATGCTTACACAATGTTGACCACCCACCCATGGATCCTTAGGGTGAGCGCTATACGAACATAGGCATCAATATGATGATAATCCAACTATACTAGGTATATAATCAAAGTAGACAATGAACATTATAATGAAGAATATGAATAAGATGAATACTAATATTGTCATAACTATTGTAGCAAGTATATAAAAGTAATGGAGATACAAAAGAGAGAGGGGGTACAAAGATTATACCGAACCACACTCTTGACACGATTGGGAATACAAGCGAAGCCTCCTTGCCTCACTCTAGACCTAGCCTAACTAGCTATGCCCTAGAATATGATGGAGCTCTGAGGATGATTAGGGTTTCTATCTTCTCAAATGACTTGATGATGGGTTATGCCTAGGGGTGGCAGGGGCTGGTATATATAGGCTGGAGTGTCCAATGTGAGCCCTTGGATCAAACCAACTTAAGGAGGCGGTGGAGAACTGACATTGCAACGCAGAGGCTGATAGGTGGGCCCAAGGGCTGGGTAGCCTCTGCCTCTCTACCTCAGCGTGGTGTCCTCTGGTGTCCTCTAGAACCTTCTAGTGTCCGTTTCACAGTGGATAAGCATAATTAAATCTGACATGTAGGTCCACCTTGACGTTTTTTTGAATAAACCCTACAGAAATCTTAGATTCACCAAAACTCATGGAATTTGTTAGTTTAAAGCCCTAAACCTTTGTTGGTGATCTCAATTGTGCCCTTATGCATGTTTTATTGATAGTTTATAATGGTTGTTAACTCCCATAAACTGCGATCCTGAAGGGGTCGGTCAGGGGGTCTTTTTCATTTGGGAACCATTGGACCCGAGGCTCAATATACCTATATGTTAGGATCTTGTCACCAGGGTACCCATTCAGGGGAGACATTCAGATCCTCTACCATTTTACTCATTCTCCATCATAGTAGGGCTCCTAAAGCTTCCCTTCAGGCAGTCCATCTCCAAGCTCTAGCTCTCCAACCTCTTCCACCATTCTTGCACGCCCTATTATAAGAACTTTAGAGCATTCAAGCAAGGAACACACACTTGATCATCTCTAAGATTGGACATAGGGATCCAGCTAGAACCAGTATAAATCCTTGTATCTTTTGGATGCTACCATCATCTTCCTAGAGCAGCGCGACAATCGTATAAATTTATAAGTCCGGTTTACAAAATAGGCTTGGACCCTCTGGGGGAGGCATCTTGCCCTCTGACCACTGTGGAAGCAGCCGAGGACCAACGAGCTTGACGGCCGATGATTTATGGGATCTCTTTGGACAAGGCACGGCCGAACTCCACATCGATTGGGGAGGATATCGGGCCCCACTCGAATTACCCATCGACCCTGATGAGGCGCACCACTTTGATCGCATGGTTATGGTGGACAAGCCTCTCCCACATGGGGCAAAAACTTAAACCTACCTGCAACAAGGTAGTATGACCCCTTGGGGTTGGGAAGTATAGTGGAGGAAGCCAGAGTCGGGCCTGAGCAATCCTGATAGCTAGGACCAGGCCACGACCGGTTCCTCCCCATGTGCCAAAACCGTGACTTAAATCTAGCCTCACACACCCATGAGGACCAGCGACCCCCTTAGGAGGGATCATTGCTATGGGTGGTTAAAAGTTGCACAACAGCACCTTCCTCATGAAGTAATGCTGGAACCCACAAACACTCGAGAGGAGAGGTCTAAGGTCGCTCGACGACCTCATCACCCTACACGGTGAGAAGCCCATGACTTGCCCGAAGCCTACACCCTTGAGCTCGTAGACACTTAGGAGGAGAGGTCCAAGGTCATTTGATGACCTCACCACCCTACATGGTGAGAGGCCAATGACTCACTCAAAGCCTACGTACTCGAGCTCACCAACACTTGGGAGGAGAGATCTAAGGTCGCTTGATGACCTCGTCGCCCTGCATGGCGAGAGGCCAATGACTCGCCCAAAGCCTACGTCCCCAAGCTCACCAACACTTAGGAGGAGAGGTCCAAGGTCGCTCGACTACCTCGTCGCCCTACATAGTGAGAGGCCAATGACTCACCCGAAGCTTGCACCCTCAAACCCGCAGACACTCGAGAGGAGAGGCCCAAGGTTGCTCGATAACCTCGCCGCCCTGCACGACAAGAGGCCAATGACTCGCTTGAAGCCTGCACCCTCGAGCTCGCAAACACTCAAGAGGAGAGGTCCAAGGTCGCTCAACAACCTCACCGCCCGGCGTGGCAAGAGGCCAATGACTCACTCGAAGCCTGCATCCTCAAGCTCACCAACACTCTGGAGGAGAGGTCCAAGGTCGCTCGATGATCTCATTGCCCTATGCGGTGAGAGGCCAATGACTTGCCCAAAGCCTACACCCTTGAGCTCATAGACACTCGAGAGGAGAGGTCCAAGGTCACTCAAAGACTTCGCCGCCCTACATGGACAGAGGCCAATGACTCACTCGAAGCCTGCATTTTTGAGCTCACAAACACAAAGGAGGACCAAGTACCCGACCAACCTTGACCAAGGGACTCGAGTGGAATGGCCCAAGGTTGCCCCGCAACCTCACCACCTTGTGTGGTGAGAGGTCAATGACCCACTCAGAGAACCTTGGTTCGATACCAACAAGCCCGAATCTAGCCAAATGTCTCGAGGGATCACCATGGCCTCACAAAGAGCCACAAACAACTCTAGAAGTAGGATTCCTTGAACTTTTATTCATGTCTCATGATTACAAAGCGATGTGCGGTCGATCTAGACACAAGAAATGCAAAATTTATACCACCACACCCTAGTGGTGGTATCACTAAAGGAACACTCAGGGGCGACACTATAGGGGGAGGCGAGACAAAGCAAAAAATGAACTTGCAAGCCCTCTTGCAGTGTCATGGCCCCTAGGGAACGGAGCATGGGGAGGAAGAGAGAGACAGGACTACCTAGCTCCAACAAGCACCTCAGTAACTGCCCTGTTGCCAAGATGGAGCAAAGAGAGGCCAAAGTGCGGCCATGTCACAAAGGTTGCATTGCCCCCTACACGGCAGCCACGCCACCATTTTTCCTCACAACTCCTAGCCGCTCAGAGAGGCAAAAAGACAGTTCATAGTTATGCCTCAAAACAAGAAAAAGGTCTCCATTTATAGGCCAGGGACAGACTGAGTAGCCTGAAACCCCGCGTCACATGGCAAACCACAGAGGTCATAGCCAAAGTCAGATGCCCACATGAGGTCGGTAAAATCAAGACCATCCCACAGGTAGGGCTGGTATGGCATCAACAAGACCGCTCAGCCCCACCTCGATCACAAACCCCAAAACACGGCACACTGCATTGAACGCACCTGCCTGCAAGGGGTCAAACAAGCCACGAACTATGAACCCGCATTCGATATGCACACAACACAATGCTTTCACGTTCACTTCATGATCATAAAAATGCTCGGGGGCTACTATCGAGGTTATAACACCAGGGTGTCTCAAGGCACCGATTAGCTAGTGGGCTATGTGGCCCACAATATATCAGCTAGCAAAGGCCTGAACGACCGAGGCCTAGTTAAGCCAAGCCAAACGGACCAGATGCCGAGGCTAGGATGGCCACAACCCTTCATCCCACCTTAGCCAGATGATATATGAGAGACACACGACCTCTCCACCCTCCCGACCCTAGGGAGGAATGGGGAGAGGTCGAGCATGGCCAAGTGTGCCTGCTCTGACAAGAACAAGCACGCTACACTGACCCCGCAAGGACCGAGGGGATACCAGTCACCTTAGTTCGGTCAGACGCCACCCCTGCGCCGCGCATTCCAAACAAGGCAATAGCGCCCAAAGCGGTGATGACCAGTACGATGTCCATCGGCCAGATACAGCCCGACAAGATGTATGTATGATCCTACCCACTATGGGATGGGATCCGCGACGAGGGCCTTGACTTAGATAGGTCCTCTCTTAGGCTCACGACCCTTCGGTGGGGAGAACCTCCTTCTTTGTATATGCCCTGGCCCCAAACTCAATATAAGGGCAGCCAGGGCACCCATTCGGGGGACACATTTGGATCCTCTACCATTTCACTCATTCTCCATCATAGTAGGGCTCCTGGAGCTTCCCTTCAGGCAATGCATCTCCTAACTCTAGCTCTCCAACCTCTTCCACCATTCTTGCACCCCCCATTGTAAGAACTTTAGAGCATTCAAGCGAGGAACACGCACTCGATCATCTCTAAGACTGAACGTAGGGCTCTGGCCTGAACCAGTATAAATCCTTGTGTCTTTTGGATGCTACCATCGTCATCCTAGAGTTGCGCAGCAATCGTATAAATTTACTAGTCCAGTTTACCAAACACCGACATGACTTTTTAACTATAGTAAAATTAATAGTTAGTAAGTTCTACAAGAGTAGGAGAAACACCCTTGCATACAGAAAAGAGTAGGAGAGAGTGGAGGAGAGAGAGAGAGAGAGGGGAGAGAGAGGATTAAAATATGATATTATGAAGAGTGAACTAAAATGTACTTTTTACAAATTCACTAGTTGGACTAAGTGTCCCTTGAGAGGAAGTATGCATGGCACAAAATCAAACGTGTACTCACGCATAGCTGTTTTCCAGCTTTGTCAAGTAAATATAGTTGTTTCAAAAATGTTTTACTATTCACTATCTAACGAGAGCCTTGTTTGTGGGTATGAAGATGAGCAGGCGTTCTTTCAAAAATGTGATCTAGGTGAGTGCTTGTGGGATCAACATCAATTCTCTAGCGCATGAAATGAGGTGATCAAGTGAACTTGCCATTTTTTTATTGTATTATTATTATATTATTGTAGGTATGTGCCTCTACACCTATATGGCGGCATAGATGGGAGCTGGGAGGTGAAACCACCTATGTTGAAGCTGCAAGCACCGACGCCGCCAGAGCCAACACCCAACATCAACATATGTAGAGACACGATGGAACAACACAAGTGACTGTAAGAAGTTGTTGTGCACTACGATGCATGGCTCATGAAGATTTCTGGCTTCACTGCTTCATATATGATAGCTATAGAACATTATTTTATTACTTCGCCACTTCATTTATGTCTTATAAATAATGTGTTTCTCATTAGCTATTATGTCATGAACACTATAATAGGTGGCAACAACATCTAGTAAGTGTTCAGGTTAAAGATGGCACACCAAGCATTAAAATGAGGAACACACATGGAGAAGAGTAAGTGCGAGAATGATATGAACAAAAATATATATTAAATAAAATAAAATATGTACTTTGCTGTTAGGAAAATGAGCCTAATCTAGGTGTAAACAACATTCATCATTCAAACCTTATGGGTGGGTCCCCATCACATTTATTATTTATAAACTTCACCCTTTTTGATTGTGTTCGTGTTCTCAGCATGAATGGCAGAAATACTACAAAAGAAACTAGACTTGGCATGTGTTTTATTGTGAGCATCCACCTTTAATGTTAGATAGTTGAATGCACATGAAGAAACAAAGGGTGAGAGGGTAATGGAAAAGACTTGTAAGAAAGGACTTTTTAACTATAGTAAAATAAATAGTTAGTAAGTTCTATGTAGCACTCGGTTTTAAGGACAAAACCAGATACACACCATATGTGAGCCCAAAAAGTCAAATCTCACATATAGCTACAAATAAAGGTAATATCAATAGACAATGCATAAATACATAGCGTATTAGTATAATGAATATAACCTCAGAGTATAGACAGTGGAAAGACAACTCCGATTTTCAGGTGAAGACTCCACTTCCATAGGGACAACTGACTGGTTGATCACAAGCCTAATTTCTCCAAACTCTAGCAATCTGGTACCCATCCGAGATTTTTATCCAAATATGTGAAAAATAAAGCAAGCATAAGTACATGTCGTACTCAACAAATATAACATGGGGTTCATGAGGTACAAAAGGATGACACTGGTTTAACTATGATTAACTTTTAATGGTCACAATTTTAGCATAGGAGTAGCAACAAGTATATCACAAGCCCATAAACACATGATCAGGTAAACATGAATAATGAATAGCATAAACAATAATCATAAGTGAGCATCTTTATCATCAGTATCATCTGTGTTCATCATCTATTCCATAAATGTTCCAAGGCCACTTGTGACCGTGAGCACGGCTGATATACCAGTTTTACACTCTACAGAGGTTGTACACTTTCACTGTGAGTCGTGATTTACCCTTTTTCCCGAGGTGATCAGCCTCTTGACCCACTACCTAGAAAGGTCGGCAGGGTTCACTATGAAACCTTTCAAAGGTTCATCTAACAAGTTAGGGCCATTAGATTCACTCAGCAAACAGATGTAGAGCCCCCCTTCCCGATGGCACAATGACGTGCAACCTATACACAAGGGGACAGAGGCCGCACTATATTCGATTTGGCAAGCCATTCTTATGCCAACAAAGGTAACCTCTAACAAGCTAGAAATGTCCTCATACTAAGCTAAAGCCAGAGCCATGTAGTCCTCACAGCTATACTGTAAGTCCTGGATGATCACTTACAGATAAGTCCTTAGGGAGAGGAATCTAGAGCACCATAAAATAACCCAATGCTCGAGCCCCCTTGTTCCATGTTGCTAAAAAACTTCTTTTAACGTTTATTGCATATTCCATTAGTCAAGTTACAAGATCATGTTTGTGGTTGAGCACTAGCATCATACTACCCAATGCAATACCCCATAGGTAACAAGGCACAAGGTACAAAGTACTAGGGAATCCTTAGTGGTAGTCAAGGTAGGCACCTACAGTATGATAAGTGATTAATGGTGTATAGGAAAATAAGGAAGATCCCATGCTATACTTGCCTTAAACTCATATCCTTCTTCTAGTCCAAATCTTCAAAGATCTGCTTCTTGATTCACCACGTATAGCTCACCGACTGAACAAGATCATAAAGCACCACACAAGCATCCATGCAATCATACACGAAGCAAACAATAGATCTAAATTAGAATAGTACACCAATCATCAAAAAATAAGTAAAAGAGTTTGAGACACGATTCTACACATCGCTACGAACACACAGACGTGAGAGGCACGCTAATCGGAGCTACAGTTTGAAAGAAACGGCTACCAAAAGATCTACTCATAAGAGAAAATATAAAACTATAAGCTTCATGTGTTTTAACTATATAAAAGCTTATATAAATTGAATCAAGTCAAACTTAGATTTGAATTATAAAACTAAAACAAATCATATTTTATTTATAAAATCTAGTTGCATAATTATTATTCAAATTAGAATTTAAACCATGAAATTCCAAAAATAGTGTCATGATAAACATTGTTACCAACGCATAGATCTCGTTGCAATGAATCTAACGCAACTTGAATAGGTCAAATCAGAGCTAAAATGTAGAAGATATGAATTTAATAAGATTTGCTTTAATAAAATAACAGATTAAATCTAACCTTGAATTTTAAAAGTTGAAAACATATTTAACAGTAGTATGAACATGTAGATTATGAAATTATGAACCTAATTCAAGTTGAATTGGTCAAATCAGAGTTAAAACAGAGAAGATCTGGCCTAAAGAAAACTAGTGGCAAAACTATAAATAGGTGAAAATGTACTTTGGATCCAAACCGAACAAACTACGCTTTCCAAAGAAGAAAATGTAATCTGTGATTGCACTTTGGACAGCAGGTTATAATCTGTAAAAGGGCAGGGGCTCTTTTGTAAAAGAAATCAACGAAGGGGTACCGATTGATCTGGACCATCGGATCGAGAGTGGATGGCGGGGATTAGAGGAGGGAGGGAAGGAGGGGCGCGGCTGGCCAAAATAGTAAGGCCGACACGGTGGAAGCCATGGCCGGTGATGGAGCTCATCGGCAAAACAAGAAAATGGCCTTAGAGGCCATGATTTTCAACGGGGAAAACACGACAAGAGAGAGGATGGTACGGAGAACTCAATGGAGGGGACTAGGGCATCTGCGATGGCACGGTTTCAACATGGGGCTAAGATGAGCGGCTCAGATGTGGCGGCGGAACTATGATGACATGGTACGGGTGGTAGAAAATAAGGGAGGGGACAAAAGTGGTACCCAAAGCTTCCTTACCTTAGGTAGATGCTCAGCAAAGTGGTCGCGGAATCGACGGTGGCGGCTCTAGGGTTGCATGGCGGCATTGTGGCTCGAATCGGGATAGGGAGGAGGCGTGGTGCTGCTCGGTATTTATGGGGCTGGCTACTTGAGGCACAAGGCAAGGCATAGAGACATGGTAGCATGGGGCTCTTGGCCCGACGCGGAGGCAGGATGGACACGGAGTTCATGGTGACGGCGGTGGAGTCCGTCGCGGCGACCGAAGGTAGGAGAAAGGTCTAACGGATGGGGCCACCTGCCAGCGAAAGAGAAGGAGAAAGGAGGAGCGCGACGTCGGCCTGGTTGGGTCGGCTGGCTTGCTGCTAGGCCGTGGAATGGGGAAGGGAAACAGGCCGCACGAGAGAATGATGAGGGGAGCGGCCTGCGCCAAAAACAAAGAGATGGAGAAAGTGGGAGCGGCGGCGACGCTGGGCTGAGGGAAAGGAGGAGAGCGGGAATGGGCCGGCTGGTTCACTAGGTTGCAGCCCAAGAAAGAGAGGGAAGGAGAAAAAATCCTTTTCTTTTTATTTCAAACCCTATTTCAAATATGAACCAAACCAAATTTGAATAGAATTTCAAATACACTTTTCAACTTAATTAAAGATAAGAAAATTTGGTAAGCTCTCAAAAATAAATTTTACAACCTTTTTAAATTGTTTTATTTTCTAATTCTCTTTTCTTTCTTTTCTTTTACTTCAAAACCATTTTTAATTTCATTTGCAAAAGCAATTTTAACCATTTTAAATTTCAATCAAAACCACTCAACCAAAAAAATCAAATGCAAGGGCACGTATGCTCAAACATGTTGCTACCTTATGATGAATTTTAGTTTAACAAAAAGTTTTTTTCCTACATTCTCATGAGCACAAAATACAAAATTAAATCAATTTATATCTTTTTCGAAAGCAGCAAATTTTAGGGTGTTACATTCTACAAGATCAAAGTGTATGGTGTCCATCGAAATGCACCCGTCAACACTAAATATGTGGTTCTCTTCACATTCAAACATCGCCTACCTTGTCCTATCAGCGGAGAAACGTGTTCGCCTCTTGAACATCCACCTGTGAAGTGTTTCAACTAGAACATCCACCTTTAGCGTCAAATCAAGGAACACAGTTGCATATGGAAAATTGTAGGCGAGGGTGGTAGAGTGAGATAGCGTTAAAATATGATATTGTAAACATTGAACTAGAATATATTTTTCCACAAATTTTCTAGTTGGTGTAAGTATCCCAGGACAAGAAGTATGCATGGCCAAAATGTCAGCAAATGTGTGCCACTACTTTAATTTCCATTTTCTCGTGGTCCACGCTCAAAGTGTTTGTTCCTTTAGAGTTAAGGTACAAGTACTGTAATTGTATGAAACTACAGATGGGAAGTGTTAAGATCAAAGAAGGAACACCATGTGCAAAGATGTGGGAAAAACACTTCCACAAGGAGAAGAGTATGTTAGAAAAGGGTTCTATTTTAATTTCCCATCGGTTTGTCTTATTAATAATGTGTTTCTCTTTAGCTATTATGTTATGAACACTATAATAGGTGGCAACAACATCTAGTAAGTGTTCAGGTTAAAGATGGCACACCAAGCATTAAAATGAGGAACACACAAGGAGAAGAGTAACTACGAGAATGATATGAAGAAAAATATCAATTAAATAAAATAAAATATGTACTTTGCTGTTATGAAAATTAGCCTAAACTATGTGTAAAATAGCATTCATCATTCAAACCTTATGGGTGGGTCCCCATCATATTTAGCATTTACAAACTTCACCCTTTTTAGTTGTGCTCGTGTTCTAAACATGAACGGTAGAAAATACTGCCAAAGAAACTAGACTTGGCATGTGTTTTGTTGAGAGCGTCCACCTTGAACGTTAGATAGTCGAATGCACATAAAGAAACAAAGGGTGAGAGGGTAATGGAAATGACTTGTAAGAAGGGACTTTTGAATTATAGTAAAATAAATAGTTAGTAAGTTCTACAAGATCAAAGTGTATGGTGTCCACCGAAATGCAACTTTCAACACTAAATATGTGGTTCTGTTCCCATTCAAACATTGCACACCTTGTCTTGTTGGTGGGCCAGTGTGTTCATCTCTTTACTCTAAAGAGAAGAAAACTACCGAAGGTAACAACGACACTTGTGAAGTGTTTTAACTAGAGCATCCTCCTTTAGCATCAAATAGAGGAACACAGTTGCATACGGAAATGTGTAGGTGCGCCTAGGATCTAAATAGGTGGTTCTCTTCTCATTCGAACGCTACACACCTAACACGAGCCTGGTTTGTGGGTGTGCTGACGAGGAGGCGTTCTTTCAAAAATGTGATCCAGGTGAGTGCTTGTGGGATCAACATCAATTCTCTAGCACGTGAAATGAGGTGGTCAAGTGAACATGACATTTTCTTTTTATTGTATTATTATTATATTATTGTTGGTATGCGGTCCCTACACCTATATGGCAGCACAGATGGGAGCTAGGAGGTGAAACCACCTACGTTGAAGTTGCGAGCACCGACGCCGCCTGAGCCAACACCCGGCATCAACATATGGAGGGACACGATGGAACATCACAAGTGGCTGCAAGAAGTTGCTGTGCACTGTGATGCATGGCTCATGAAGATTTCTAGCTTCACTACTTCATATATGACAGCTACAGAACATTATTTATTACTTCGCTACTTCATATATGTCTTATGAATAATGTGTTCCTCATTAGCTTTTATGTTATGAACACTATAATAGGTGGCAACAACATCTAATAAGTATTCAGGTTAAAGTCTGCATACCAGCATTAAATGAGGAACACACATGGAGAAGAGTAAGTGCGAGAATGATATGAAAACTATCTATTAAATAAAATAAAATATGTACTTTGCTGTTTTGAAAATGAGCCTAAACTAGGTGTAAACAAAATTCATCATTCAAACCTTATGGGTGGGTCCCCATCACATTTAACATATATAAACATCACCCTTTTTATTTGTGTTCGTGTTCTCAACATGAATGGTACAAATATTGTCAAAGAAACTAGACTTGGCATGTGTTTCATTAAGAGCATCCACCTTTAATGTTAGATAGTCGAATGCACATGAAGAAACAAAGGGTGAGAGGGTAATGGAAACGACTTGTAAGAAATGATTTTTTAACTATAGTAAAATTAATATTTAGTAAGTTCTGCAAGATGAAAGTGTATGGTGTCCATCGAAATGCATCCTTCAACACTAAATATGTGGTTCTCTTCACATTCGAACATCGCCCACCTTGTCCTATCAGTGGGCAAGTGTGTTCTTCTCTTGACGCGAAAGGTAAGAATACTACCAAAGATAACAATAACACTTGTGAAGTGTTTCAACTTGAGCATCCTCCTTTAGCGTCAAATAGAGGAACATAGTTGCATACAAAAAAGTGTAGGCGAGGGTGGTAAAGAGAGAGAGAGAGGGTTAAAATATGATATTTTAAAGAGTGAACTAGAATATATTTTTCCACAAATTTTCTAGTTGGAGTAAGTATCCCGGGAGAAGTAGTATGAATGGCCAAAATGTCAACAAATGTGTGCCACTACTTTAATTTCCATTTTGTTGTGGTCCATGCTTAATGTGATTGTTCCTTTAGAGTTAAGGTACAAGTAATGTAATTGTATGAAACTATAGATGGGTAGTGTTAAGATCAAAGAAGGAACACCATGTGCGTAGATGTGGGAAAAACACTTCCACAAGGAGAAGAGTAAGTTAGAAAAGGATTCTATTTTAATTTGCCATCGGTTTGTGTTATTAATAATGTGTTTCTCTTTAGCTATTATGTTACGAACACTATAATAGGTGGCAACAAGATCTAGTAAGTGTTCAGGTTAAAGACAGCACAGCAAGCATTAAGATGAGGAACACTCATGGAGAAGAGTAAGTGCGACAATGATATGAAGAAAGATATCAATTAAATAAAATAAAATATGTACTTTGCTGTTATGAAAATTAGCCTAAACTTGGTGTAAAACAACATTCATCATTCAAACCTTATGGGTGGGTCCCCATCACATTGGCATTTATAAACTTCACCCTTTTTGTTTGTGTTCGTGTTCTCATCATGAACGGTAGAAATACTACCAAAGAAACTAGACTTGGCATGTGTTTCGTTGAGAGCGTCCACCTTTAATGTTAGATAGTCGAATGCACATGAAGAAACAAAGGGTGAGAGGGTAATGGAAAAGACTTGTAATAAAGGACTTTTTGACTATAGTAAAATAAATTGTTAGTAAGTTCTGCAAGATCAAAGTGTATGGTGTCCATCAAAATGCATCCTTCCACACTAATGTATGTGGTTCTCTTCACATTCACACATCGCCTACCTGGTCCTATCGGTGGAGAAATGTGTTCGTCTCTTGACACAAAAGGTAAGAATACTACCAAAGATAACAATGACACTTGTGAAGTGTTTCAACTAGAACATCCACCTTTAGCGTCAAATCGAGGAACACAGTTGCATACGGAAAATTGTAGGTGAGGGTGGTAGAGAGAGAGAGAGGGTTAAAATATGATATTGTAAAGAGTGAACTAGAATATATTTTTCCACAAATTTTCTAGTTGGTGTAAGTATCCCGGGAGAAGAAGTATGCATGGCCAAAATGTCAGTAAATGTGTGCCACTACTTTAATTTCCATTTTGTTGTGGTCCATGCTTAAAGTGTTTGTTCCTTTAGACTTAAGGCACAAGTACTGTAATTGTATGAAACTACAGATGGGAAGTGTTAAGATCAAAGAAGGAACACCATGTGCAAAGGTGTGGGAAAAAAGACTTCCATAAGGAGAAGAGTAAGTTAGAAAAGGGTTCTATTTTAATTTCACATTGATTTGTCTTATTAATAATGTGTTTCTCTTTAGCTGTTATGTTATGAACACTATAATAGGTGTGTCGGGTTCATAAACCCGGACTCCCTCGTGGATCGGATTCCCCGCAAAGGTTTGGCCCAGCAAACAACGTTGCAGACAAACATGCAACTCATGGGCCGGCCCAAGTGCCTGAACGGCAGGCTAGAAGGACGATCCAATCACCGATCGGAAGGCCTGGCCGAGGAGGAACGACACCCGCTTCTAACTCTGACCCGCCTCTCCGACCGGAGCACTCGCTTTGGTCTCCAGCCCACCTTCGATTGGCCTCTCCGATCGGAAGGCTTGGCCAAACACCACTTTTGACTCTGACCCGCGTCTCCGACCGGGGGTGCGCCAAACCCCTGCTCACTGCTCTTCTCTGACTAGCGTGATCAGAGCCGTCTGGAATCCACCGACCGGGGATGCCCGCTCGGTAAGGACTAGGAAACGGACGAAGAAAGTAAAGCAGAGCGCACAAGTCAAACCACAATACTAGGGACCATACCCTGTACACCTATAGAAACAGTACTCTACAACCTCCCTGGCACAACAAAGCCCAAACAGTGTTGTAGGCACCAACATTTTCCCCTACAGTATTGTGGGTGCCATTAACTCCCATATGGTAAGGCTCCCCCCACATACCTCTGGGCATCGACAGTGTTGTGGGCGCTGGCTTTTACCATATCGAATGAACATGGTAAAAACCCTTTGCATGCCTCCAGGTCTCAACAGTGTGGTAGGCGCCGATGTATGCCATACCCAAAGAAGACAACACAACCTCCCACATGCATCTGACATCCAATAGTGTTGTGGGCGCCTACCATCATCCTGTACCCGCTGGCATGGGCAACAAGGATTAGAAGCATACATACTCACTCCCTCTCACTTGTAAGGTCATTCCCTTCATCTATAAAAGGGATGCGCTCTCCTAATAGGGGAGATTCATTCAAGTTCATCTAAGTAATTATAGATTCATTAGATCGATCAAGTTCACTCGCTCACAACCACAGAACCGCTAGGTTCGAACTTCAAGCACACACTTGAACACTTAGCTCATAGCGGGGCTCCTGTCACTCTTGGCCCTTCCGACCGGAGTCCGACCAGACCTCTTGTACCCCCCATCTTTCTCCTTCTCATTTGTAACCCCACTACAACGAGCACCTGGGCTCAGGAATAAAGTCACCAACCGACTCAAACTGGACATAGGGCACATTGCCTAAACTAGTATAAACCCTGTGTCATTGAGTGCTAGGCCACCTCCGATCATAGTGTATGGCAAAACTACAAATATTTACTTGTTGGTCACTTTCTGCACCGATAGTTGGCGCCGTCCGTGGGGAAGACACTATATGTTCAACACTTTTTGGTCATCGAATGGCCCACTTTTCTGCCACCATCACCATGGCAGGCTCAGGCGATACGATTTGCTTCGGCTCACTAGAGTTTCCCTCACTCTCACCTATTGGGATGTGGGTTCCACCCATCTTTGAGTCATCCCAGGCCTTCCTCTTTGGAAGTCAGGACTTCATCGCTGACTGGCTCGGTGCACTACACCTCCACGAGGAAGCACTTATTCCGGCACCCATTGGAGGGATGACCTCCATCGGCTCCGAGACTCACGACGACTTCAATGATGAGGCATCTGTGCTTCATTCCGAGCAAACTCTCTGCTCAAACCCTGCTGTAAGTAATGTACATACTATCATTTACTTGTTATTTTCTATCTTCTACCGATTATCTGGAGGGACCCCGTTGTCTCCACCGTGACCGCCATGCGATAGGTTCCCCCACAGCCTCAAGTCCCCTGCAGATGTGTATGCCCGGGGGCTCCGAAGGATGCCGGTGCCTCCTGCTCTCACGTCCGAATTCATGGGGATGGCAAGCTATGATCCCACCTGTTTCCTCGACCTCATGGATGATGATGTCGAGAGTGACGGCTCCAGCATCGGTGATGTGGCGCCTAGTCACCATTCGCCCCGGGAGTGCGCTTTGGCGGATGCTTCGGGACAGCCACCGGCAGAAGCAGAGTCCTCACAGACTCACACCCCTCTGGACCCTCATGTGGAGACCCTCACGCTCACATGGGAGCATGACGAAGAGCCATGACAATAGTGGCTGCACCAGCCACCAACTGCGCTAGCACGCTCGGCGCACCACACTACGCCCCATGCACATAAACCAGCGAGCGGTGCCCGGGGTCGCGCCCATCGAGTCCAGCACAACACTGTGGATAGGGGGAATGATCCCCCATAGTTCGCTCAGGCCAATCAGAACATCGCCGCTATGGCAATGCTTCTACGTGGCCTTCTCGAGCCGAATGACCCTTAGGAATAGGTGATCCACTAAAACCTCCTGGCACTAGTGGAGACCGCCGTAGTTCAACAAGCAAAGAGCTTTGTATCGTGACACCGACTCATGGCCTCTTTCCCCACTAGGGGAATGGGGACGTAGCAGATGAGTCGCTCCACCCGCTCACCCCTACAACCGCCAAGAGTAGCACAAGAGGTCGCACCTGTGCCTCGTCTTGACTTGACGACCGCTCCGCACCGACCGCCTGTACATGAGCGGCTTGGGCCAAACCAAGACGCACATAGCAGCGATCGGAGTACCAGCACGAATGGCCTGGGATGATGGCCTTTTGTCCAACTCCTCCAGCAAGTGCCGCTCTCACAATGCTCCAACGGAGGCCAAGGCAAAGGCAAGACCAAGCGCCAGGATCAAGATGAGGGCCCCTCCACGCAGAAGGGGGAAAAGAACAGAAAAGATCGCCATCGACCAGCCAACTCCGCGTTGGTCGCCATAGACGATCCCACAGGCAAGCAGCCCCAGTAGGACCTTCCGAGCCACTTCAATGAGATCATGGAGAGCCCATGCACCAACCACGCCTACCCCATCAAACACCTCTACAAGAACCGCGAGCTCCTCAAGTGCCTTCTACGACAGGCCAGTGGGCCAAAGGAAGAAAAAGGAGAAGAAGCAGCGGCCAAGAAAAGGGGCGTAGCGGACAAGGACCCAGATGACTAAAAGGTCAAGGTGCTCTGACTGGACGCCTACCGACTGAAGGGCAACAACAATGACATTCTCACCAATGCTTGAAACAACTATGTCATTTCTGTCCTTAAAAATTTAGTCTTACCATTGTTTACTTAAATGTTTGCTCCTATAAAAGTGCCCCGACCCAAACACTTTTCAGCCTGGGCCGCTTGGGGGCTCCACAAAGATGCACTACTACCTCTCTGTTTGTTTATTATCATATGGTGAAACTCCTTCCTTCCTGAACAAAGGGTAGTTCATTCCTTTAAACTGCTTTACGTAGCTTTGCTCTAAAATATTCTGACCGATTACACCCCGCCTCTACCTACGGTTACGAGTAGCTTAGCCCTGCAGGCCACGCCCCAGGCTCCTAAGGTTGCAACCTACACAACAAATGGGCAAGTACGAAAAAGAAAGAATAAAAAACAAAATTATGCTAAGGTAAAACTAAGGAACGAAAGGAACAAGCTTCCCCGAACGGAGTAACTCCATCACAAAAAATGAAACCAATTGCGGTCATTAAAAGTACACAAGAACTTCTGCACGGGGGCTCCCCCATGAAGTTAAACTTTTTACATCTACTAAACTACTTATCCTTTACAAGCTATTGGTGCGGCTCGACGGCATCTGCTGTTGGTGTGACCGACGAAGGCATGGGCTGCTCACTCCCTGATGGGATGACATTCGGCTCGGTTTAAGGCAAGACGGCATGCACTCCCAACCCAGGCTCTGTGCTATCCATAGGATGGACGATGTCCCCTCGACGCACGCTTCTAACCTTGTCTTCATGGTGGACATCCATCACCCACTGCGCAGAGACTTGCTCTGCCACCAACCTTGTGTGTGGCAGCAAGCTCTCCCTGAGCAATTGGATGTCCTCTGTGCTCAAGCCATCGGCGTACCCGCTACAGATTGTGGTGAAGTCTAGGTTTGGATGGTATGTTGCCACCGAAGTCAACACCCCCGACGCTCCATAGAACAACCCACTTGTGACAAGGGCCCAGACCTCATCCGGAACCTCCACCAGCTGGACCGTGGGCATACTAGTACTTGGCGCCGACCCGAAGACCTCTGAGATGACAAGCTAGGCAACATTGTAGACCTAGTCAAGTTCCCCTTGAGAGCACGTGGCTCTTCAAGGGACTTGGCCAGCGCCTCTACATTCTAGCCAAAAGTTGCCTTGACTATCTCCAGGTCTCGCTCCAATGACTTCACCTTTCCGCCCAGCTCTGCAAGAAGGGCGACAAGCTCAGAAATAAGCTAAGAAACCAACACGACAAAAAAATAGAGAAGGTATGTACCAAGGCGAAAGTTCTCAAGGGTGGAGAATTCCTCCGCCTGCCAGGCCACCTGCTCACGTAGCTGGGCGCTCACCTCCTCCATCCCCATCACTTGGCCCCGAAGCACGACCACTTCCTGGTCTGCCTTCGATCGAGCCTTATGCTCTGACTCTAGGGCCTTTCACACCAACTCCAGGGCACTCCGCTCTGACTCAAGGGTCTCCAAGGACTTTTGGAGTGCCACCTCGATGTCTACCAAGGATTTCTGTAACCCCGCCTTAGTCTTCGCCTGGTGGGTCTTCACTGCCTCAAGCCCCTGCTTGGTGGTGGACACCCACTCTATTGCACGCTGCTCCTCCACCCACACCGCGGCCACCTCGGCTACCTAGTCTTACGACTCGCGGTGGGCAGACTCTAGCTGATGCTCAAGCTTAGCCACCCAAGCATGCTCCACCTAGAGGAAGCGAGACTTGTGGGATGACATCGCCTTCAGACCCTATAAAAATGAAAAGCAAGCATGCTGAGGCAACCAACAAGAGACTCAGAGGTCAAGGACAAATACAAGAAACTCACCTCTGCGGTGAGCTATAGGTTGACCTTGACTAACTGTTGGGTGAACTTAACCTGCTCCTAGGCATCCTTGAGCTTCATCGATTAGTTAGCGAGTTTGGACTCCATGGTGAGTCCTTTCCCCCAAGGATGTCCTAGAGCTGACACTCCTAGGAATCCTAAAGGATGAACCGCACCTTTGCTGGGTCCTTAGGGTGGGGCCACTCTAGGTCACCCTCCGGTAGCCCGTCGGAGGGCCCAGCCTTCGACCGAACCACCGCCAGTTCCCGCGATGACACTGGTAGCTCCGCCATGACATCCGCTTCGTTGTTGGATGGGATATCCACCACCTTGGTTGCGCGGGCCACTGATGGGCGTTCTAACTCCATCCCGACCACATCTCCCCCCAGCACCTTCAGCTCTGACCACGAGGGTGAGCCATGTAGCCCTTCACCTAGCATGGTAGGGGTCTCGGTCTCCTTCTCCTCTTCCGCTGTGGCTGGTGGAGGAGGGGCCACAAGGGACACCACCGGCGAAGCCTCTGCCATCACCACCGGGATCACCACCAGCACCATCGCCACTGCTGCCACCATGCTAACAACCATCTTGGGGAGCACCACCCCCGGAAGGGAAGGGTTCGCCACCACCATCCTGTGCCCCCCGCTGCTCGTCGCGACGCGCTGCAGGGTGGGCCTCCAAACCTCCTGCACAAGAGTTGGGGCGATACTCAAACCCGTCATCGCTCGGCCGTTGACAAAGAGTATGGGTCAGTCATACTCCAAAAAAGACTCAACAACAAGATCAAAAAGAAAGAAAGGAAACCACATCACCGGGCCAAGGTTGCGGAAACTCCTCCCTCCTAGGAGCCCTCTAGTGTGCCACCTCCTTCAGCGGCAAAAACCCCTTCATGGCGAAGGCCTTCAACACCGACTCCCTCATAGTGGCGACCTCTAGTCTGACATTTTGCTCTGGGATAGCAAAAGGATTTGTCAGTTCTCTCTTCTCCCTCGCTCTCTCCCTTTTCTTTCTCTCTCTTTTCTTTCCTAGAAACCGTTGTGGCTCTCAAGAACGCTCTCAGCAAGAAGGAAAAGGAAAGGAGGCGGTAGATGAGGAATAGGTGAAGGAACAGGGCGAAAACCTTCTCCCTACTCCTACTTATGGAAAAGGGTGCAGCAGTTGGGGAAGGCGCGCCGATCGGGAAAGACAAAACAATGAAGCAAAAAAACTCTCCCTTTCCCATTTAATGCAGATGGGACGCACCCTAACCGATGAGACGCGCCCTGCCCGATGGAACGGCGCCTGATTAGATGGGACATGGCCCACCACTATCGCACACCAACCACTACCACACACTAGGCACAAGAACCAAAGCACCACCGCACGTAGGCGGCCCTCTGCTTCCTTAGGCGGGACTTGGAAAAACCCAAAAATGGGATCTCCGCTAGGAGAGACCATTGGGCTTTTTAAAGTCGATCGAACGGCTTAGAAAAATGCATCGAGGGACAGGTAACGAGCAAAGGGATGCCCCATGTAGGCCATGCTGACTCCATCACGAACGACAAGCACGGGTCCTGGTCGGACATTTTTGACTGGAGCTCTTCAAACCCCGTCACTTGAGTTGTCCAGGTAACACTACCGACCCCGCTATTTCTTTATAAACATTTCATACATCCATACGCACATTCATTCCATATGGCCATGCTCCCCGGACGATTTGGGCCCTGAACCACCCAGGGGCTCAGGAACTAAGCATCACACATGCAGCAAAATGCATCACAAATGCTCCATGTTGTGTCATGAAGCGGCAGTTGCCTCATTTGACATGAGCAACGATAGAGCTAGGGGAGAAAACGTAGATGAGCCCCATGTGGCCCTCGCCTAGTCTGCCCCAAAGCAGACCGGGTCATCTCAACCTTCTTGTTCAATCCTAAACCTCTGCCAAGCCCACAAAATCTCCATCGAGGGGAGGCCATCAGGCCACCCAGGTTGGTCTCCGAAACGACCCAGGCATCTGCCGGGTTGTAGGTAAAGGAGCAGTGGAATGTCACAAGAGGGCTATGCCAACCCCGTCACAAACGACGGACCTAGATTCCACTCGATCATACCCGTTAGCGAGCTCACCGAGCACGTCACTCGAGCCCAAGTGATCAGGACAAGTGACAAAACTCAGCCCCTCCAGTTGTGAGAAATCAAGAATGGGGTAATGCACACAACTCAAACCAACCCCTATAAAAAAACCCACGGGGCTCGAGGGCTCAAGACACTAAACTAACTAACTAACTAATTGCCTTGGCTACGCGGGCTACACCAATGCCAGGGTCTGCGACCCTAAACTCACCCCATCTAGCTAAGAACTGTGCTCCAAACGCCTAGGTCTGCGACCCCAAACTTGCCCCATCAGGATCCACGAGCTCTGGCTCGCCCAATCCCTAAACTAACTAACTAACTACCTCGGCTGCGCGGGCTGCACCAAGGCCAGGATCCATGACTCTGACCCGCCCGATTACATGGCATGCACTGAAGTTAGGATCCGCGAGCTCCACCTTGTCCGATCACTAAAACTAACTACCTCGCCCGATCCCACAGCGCACATCGACACTAGGATCCATGAGCTTTGTCTCGTCTGACTCTAAAAATAACTACCTCGCCCGATCCCTTGGCGCGCACCAACGCCAGGATCCACGAGCTTCATCTCACCTAATCCCAATACTAAAATGCCTCGGCTTTGCAATGATGCCTTGGTTGACGACTCCATCTCGACTAAAAAACATGCACACACGCCCATAGAAAACCCCCCTAGACGATTCTACCCGAATCGTCTAGGGGCTCGGGGCTACACCCGCGGGTGCGCTCGCGCGCACTCGCTGTCAAAACAAAAATCCCCCTAGATGATTCTACCCGAATCACACAGGAGCTTGGGGCTCCTGTCGGGTTCATAAACCCGGGGTCCCTCGTGGACCGGATTCCCAACAAAGGTTTGGCCTAGCAAACAACGTTGCAAACAAACGTGCAACTCATGGGCCAGCCCAAGTGCCTGAATGGCAGGCTAGAAGGACGATCCAATCACCAACCAGAAGGCCTGGCCGAGGAGGAACGACGCCCGCTTCTGACTCCGGCCTGCCTCTCCGACCGGAGCACTCGCTTCGGTCTCCAGCCCACCTCCGGATGGCCTCTCTGATCAGAAGGCTTGGCCAAACACCACTTCTGACTCTGACCCTCATCTCTAACCAGGGGTGCGCCGAACCCCTGCTCACTACTCTTCTCCGACTGGCGTGATCAGAGCCGACTGGAACCCATCGACCGGGGATGCCCGCTCGGTAAGGACCAGGAAACGGACGAAGAAAGTAAAGCAGAGCGCACAAGTCAAATAGAGGAACACACTTGCATACGAAAAGGAGTAGGAGAGAGTGGAGGAGATAGAGGATTAAAATATGATATTATGAAGAGTGAACTAAAATATACTTTTACAAATTCACTAGTTGGACTAAGTGCCCCTTGAGAGGAAGTATGCATGGCACAAAATCAAATGTGTACTCGCGCATAGCTATTTTCCTGATTTGTCATGTAAATATATTCATTTCAAAAAAAATAATATTCACTATCTAACGCGAGCCTTGTTTGTGGGCATGCAGATGAGGAGGCATTCTTTCAAAAATGTGATCTAGGTGAGTGCTTGTGGGATCAACATCAATTTCTAGCATGTGAAATGAGGTGATCAAGTGAACATGACATTTTCTTTTTATTGTATTATTATTATATTATTGTAGGTATGCGGTCCCTACACCTATATGGCAGCACAGACAGGAGCTGGGAGGTGAAACCACCAACGTTGAAGCTATGAGCACCGACGCTGCCTGAGCCAACACCCAGCATCAACATATGGAGGGACACGGTGGAATGACACAAGTGGCTACAAGAAGTTGTTGTGCACTGTGATGCATGGTTCATGAAGAATCTAGCTTCATTGCTTCATATATGACAGCTATAGAACATTATTTTATTACTTCGCTACTTCATATATGTCTTATGAATAATGTGTTTCTCATTAGCTATTATGATATGAACACTATAACAGGTGGCAACAACATCTAATAAGTATTTAGGTTAATGTCAGCATACCAACATTAAAATAAGGAGCACACATGGAGAAGAGTAAGTGCGAGAATGATATGAAAAAATATCAATTAAATAAAAATAATATGTACTTTGATGTTATGAAAATGAGCCTAAACTAGGTGTAAACAACATTCATCATTCAAACCTTACGGACCCATCACATTTAGCATTTATAAACATCACCCTTTTTATTTGTGTTCGTGTTCTCAGCATCAACGGTACAAATACTGCCAAAGGAACTAGAGTTGGCATGTGTTTCATTGAGAGCATCCACCTTTAATGTTAGATAGTCGAATGCACGTGAAGAAACAAAGGGTGAGAGGGTAATGGAAACGACTTGTAAGAAATGACTTTTTAACTATACTAAAATTAATAGTTAGTAAGTTCTGCAAGATCAAACTATATGGTGTCCATCGAAATGCATCCTTCAACACTAAATATGTGATTCTGTTCACATTCAAACATCGCCCACCTTGCCCTATTGGTGGGCAAGTGTGTTCTTCTCTTGACGCAAAAGGTAAGAATACTACCAAAGATAACAATAACACTTGTGAGGTGTTTCACTAGAACATCCACCTTTAGCATCAAATAGAGGAACACAGTTGCATACGAAAAGTGTAGGCAAGGGTGGTAAAGGGAGAGAGAGGGTTAAAATATGATATTGTAAAGAGTGAACTAGAATACATTTTTCCATGAATTTTCTAGTTGGAGTAAGTATCCCTGGAGAAGAAGTATGCATGGACAAAATGTCAACAAATGTGTGCCACTACTTTAATTTCCATTTTGTTGTGGCCCATGCTTAATGTGTTTGTTCCTTTAGAGTTAAGGTACAAGTAATGTAATTGTATGAAACTACAGATGGGAAGTGTTAAGATCAAAGAAGGAACAACATGTGCAAAGATGCGGGAACACACTTCCACAAGGAGAAGAGTAAGTTAGAAAAGGGTTCTATTTTCATTTCCCATCGGTTTGTGCTATTAATAATGTGTTTCTCTTTAGCTGTTATGTTATGAACACTATAATAGGTGGCAACAACATCTAGTAAGTGTTCAGGTTAAAGACAGCACACCAAGCATTAAAATGAGGCACACACACGGAGAAGAGTAAGTGCGAGAATGATATGAAGAAAAATATCTATTAAATAAAATAAAATATGTACTTTGCTGTTATGAAAATTAGCCTAGACTAGATGTAAAACAACATTCATCATTCAAACCTTATGGGTGGGTCCCCTACACATTTGTCATTTACAAACTTCACCCTTTTTATTTGTGTTCGTGTTCTCAACATGAACGGTACAAATACTGCCAAAGAAACAAGACTTGGCATGTGTTTCATTGAGAGCGTCCACCTTTAATGTTAGATAGTCGAATGCACATGAAGAGACAAAGGGTGAGAGGGTAATGGAAACGACTTGTAAGAAAGGACTTTTTAACTATAGTAAAATTAATAGTTAGTAAGTTCTGCAAGATCAAAGTGTATGGTGTCCATCGAAATGCATCTTTCAACACTAAATATGTGGTTCTCTTCTCGTTCAGATACTCCACATCATGTCTTGTTGGTGGGCAAGTGTGTTCATCTCTTTACTCTAAAGGGAAGAATGCTACCGAAGGTAACAACAACACTTGTGAAGTGTTTCAACTTGAGCATCCTCCTTTAGCGTCAAATAGAGGAACACAGTTGCATACGAAAATGTGTCGGTGCACCTAGGATCCAAATAGGTGGTTCTCTTCTCATTGAAACACTGCACACCTTGTCCTTTTTCGTGGGCGAGTGTGTTCATCTCTTGATGCGTAAGGTAAGAATACTACAATATTTAACAACATCATTTGTGAAGTGTTTCAACTGGAGCATCCACCTTTAGCGTCAAATAGAGGAACACACTTGCATACGAAAAAGAGTAGGAGAGAGTGGAGGAGATAGAGGATTAAAATATGATATTATGAAGAGTGAACTAAAATATACTTTTACAAATTCACTAGTTGGACTAAGTGCCCCTTGAGAGGAAGTATGCATGGCACAAAATCAAACGTGTACTCGCGCATAGCTGTTTTCCTAATTTGTCATGTAAATATATTCATTTCAAAAAAATATTAATATTCACTATCTAACGCGAGCCTTGTTTGTGGGTATGCAGATGAGGAGGCGTTCTGTCAAAAATGTGATCCAGGTGAGTGCTTGTGGGATCAACATCAATTTCTAGCGTGTGAAATGAGGTGATCAAGTGAACATGACATTTTCTTTTTATTGTATTATTATTATATTATTGTAGGTATGCTGGTCCCTACACCTATATGGCAGCACAGACAAGAGCTGGAAGGTGAAACCACATAAATTGAAGCTGCGAGCACCAGCGCTGCCTGAGCCAACACCCGGCATCAACATATGGAGGGACACGATGGAATGACACAAGTGGCTACAAGAAGTTGTTGTGCACTGTGATGCATGGCTCATGATGATTTCTAGCTTCACTGCTTCATATATGACAGCTACAGAACATTATTTTATTACTTTGCTACTTCATATATGTCTTATGAATAATGTGTTTCTCATTAGCTATTATGATATGAACACTATAATAGGTGGCAACAACATCTAATAAGTATTCAGGTTAAAGTCAGCATACCAGCATTAAAATGAGGAACACACATGGAGAAGAGTAAGTGCTGAGAATGATATGAACAAAAATATCTATTAAATAAAATAAATATGTACTTTGCTGTTATGAAAATGAGCCTAAACTAGGTGTAAACAACATTCATCATTCAAACCTTATGGGTGGGTCCCCATCACATTTAGCATTTATAAACATCACCCTTTTTATTTGTGTTCGTGTTCTCAGCATGAACGGTAGAAATACTGCCAAAGAAACTAGACTTGGCATGTGTTTCATTGAGAGCATCCACCTTTAATGTTAGATAGTCGAATGCACATGAAGAAACAAAGGGTGAGAGGGTAATGGAAATGACTTGTAAGAAAGGACTTTTTAACTATAGTAAAATTAATTAGTTAGTAAGTTCTGCAAGATCAAACTATATGGTGTCCATCGAAATGCATCCTTCAACACTAAATATGTGGTTCTCTTCACATTCAAACATCGACCACCTTGTCCCTATCGGTGGGCAAGTGTGTTCTTCTCTTGACGCAAAAGGTAAGAATACTACCAAAGATAACAATAACACTTGTGAAGTGTTTCACTAGAACATCCACCTTTAGCAGTCAAATAGAGGAACACAGTTGCATACGAAAAAGTGTAGGCGAGGGTGGTAAAGAGAGAGAGAGGGTTAAAATATGATATTGTAAAGAGTGAACTAGAATACATTTTTCCATGAATTTTCTAGTTGGAGTAAGTATCCCGGGAGAAGAAGTATGCATGGACAAAATGTCAACAAATGTGTGCCACTACTTTAATTTCCATTTTGTTGTGGTCCATGCTTAATGTGTTTGTTCCTTTAGAGTTAAGGTACAAGTAATGTAATTGTATGAAACTACAGATGGGAAGTGTTAAGATCAAAGAAGGAACACCATGTGCAAAGATGTGGGAAAAAACACTTCCACAAGGAGAAGAGTAAGTTAGAAAAGGGTTCTATTTTAATTTCCCATCGGTTTGTGTTATTAATATGTGTTTCTCTTTAGCTGTTATGTTATGAACACTATAATAGGTGGCAACAACATCTAGTAAGTGTTCAGGTTAAAGACAGCACACCAAGCATTAAAATGAGGAACACACACTGGAGAAGAGTAAGTGCGAGAATGATATGAAGAAAAATATCTATTAAATAAAATAAAATATGTACTTTGCTGTTATGAAAATTAGCCTAGACTAGGTGTAAAACAACATTCATCATTCAAACCTTATGGGTGGGTCCCATCACATTTGTCATTTACAAACTTCACCCTTTTTATTTGTGTTCGTGTTCTCAACATGAACGGTACAAATACTAGCCAAAGAAACTAGACTTGGCATGTGTTTCATTGAGAGCGTCCACCTTTAATGTTAGATAGTAGAATGCACATGAAGAAACAAAGGGTGAGAGGGTAATGGAAATGACTTGTAAGAAAGGACTTTTAACTATAGTAAAATTAATAGTTAGTAAGTTCTGCAAGATCAAAGTGTATGGTGTCCATCGAAATGCATCTTTCAACACTAAATATGTGGTTCTCTTCTCATTCAAACACTCCACGCCTTGTCTTGTCGGTGGGCAAGTGTGTTCATCTCTTTACTCTAAAGGGAAGAATGCTACCGAAGGTAACAACGACACTTGTGAAGTGTTTCAACTTGAGCATCCTCTTTAGCGTCAAATAAGGAACACAGTTGCATACGGAAATGTGTAGGTGTGCCTAGGATCTAAATAGGTGGTTCTCTTCTCATTCGAACACTGCACACCTTGTCCTTTTCGGTGGGCGAGTTGTTCGTCTCTTGATGCGTAAGGTAAGAATACTACAATATTTAACAACATCATTTGTGAAGTGTTTCAACTGGAGCATCCACCTTTAGCGTCAAATAGAGGAACACACTTGCATATGGAAAAGAGTAGGAGAGAGTGGAGGAGATAGATGATTAAAATATGATATTATGAAGAGTGAACTAAAATATACTTTTACAAATTCACTAGTTGGACTAAGTGCCCCTTGAGAGGAAGTATGCATGGCACAAAATCAAACGTGTACTCGCGCATAGCTGTTTTCCTGATTTGTCATGTAAATATATTCATTCAAAAATATTTTAATATTCACTATCTAACGCGAGCCTTGTTTGTGGGTATGCAGATGAGGAGGCGTTCTTTCAAAAATGTGATCCAGGTGAGTGCTTGTGGGATCAACATCAATTTCTAGCGCGTGAAATGAGGTGATCAAGTGAACATGACATTTTCTTTTTATTGTATTATTATTATATTATTGTAGGTATGTGGTCCCTACACCTATATGGCAGCATAGACAGGAGCTGGAGGTGAAACCACCTACGTTGAAGCTGCGAGCACCGGCGCTGCCTGAGCCAACACCCGGCATCAACATATGGAGGGACACGATGGAACTGACACAAGTGGCTACAAGAAGTTGCTGTGCACTGTGATGCATGGCTCATGAAGATTTCTAGCTTCACTACTTCATATATGACAGCTATAGAACATTATTTTATTACTTCGCTACTTCATATATGTCTTATGAATAATGTGTTTCTCATTAGCTATTATGATATGAACACTATAATAGGTGGCAACAACATCTAATAAGTATTCATGTTAAAGTCAGCATACCAGCATTAAAATGAGGAACACACATGGAGAAGAGTAAGTGCGAGAATGATATGAACAAAAATATCTATTAAATAAAATAAATATGGACTTTGCTGTTATGAAAATGAGCCTAAACTAGGTGTAAACAACATTCATCATTCAAACCTTATGGGTGGGTCCCCATCACATTTAGCATTTATAAACATCACCCTTTTTATTTGTGTTCGTGTTCTCAACATGAATGGTACAAATACTGCCAAAGAAACTAGACTTGGCATGTGTTTCATTAAGAGCATCCACCTTTAATGTTAGATAGTCGAATGCACATGAAGAAACAAAGGGTGAGAGGGTAATGGAAATGACTTGTAAGAAAGGACTTTTTAACTATAGTAAAATTAATAGTTAGTAAGTTCTGCAAGATCAAACTATATGGTGTCCATCGAAATGCATCCTTCAACACTAAATATGTGGTTCTCTTCACATTCAAACATCGCCCACCTTGCCCTATCGGTGGGCAAGTGTGTTCTTCTCTTGACGCAAAGGTAAGAATACTACCAAAGATAACAATAACACTTGTGAAGTGTTTCACTAGAACATCCACCTTTAGCATCAAATAGAGGAACACAGTTGCATACGGAAAAGTGTAGGCGAGGGTGGTAAAGAGAGAGAGAGGGTTAAAATATGATATTGTAAAGAGTGAACTAGAATACATTTTTCCATGAATTTTCTAGTTGGAGTAAGTATCCCGGGAGAAGAAGTATGCATGGACAAAATGTCAACAAATGTGTGCCACTACTTTAATTTCCATTTTGTTGTGGTCCATGCTTAATGTGTTTGTTCCTTTAGAGTTAAGGTACAAGTAATGTAATTGTATGAAACTACAGATGGGAAGTGTTAAGATCAAAGAAGGAACACCATGTGCAAAGATGTGGGAAAAACACTTCCACAAGGAGAAGAGTAAGTTAGAAAAGGGTTCTATTTTAATTTCCCATCGGTTTGTGTTATTAATAATGTGTTTCTCTTTAGCTGTTATGTTATGAACACTATAATAGGTGGCAACAACATCTAGTAAGTGTTCAGGTTAAAGACGGCACACCAAGCATTAAAATGAGGAACACACACGGAGAAGAGTAAGTGCGAGAATGATATGAAGAAAAATATCTATTAAATAAAATAAAATATGTACTTTGCTGTTATGAAAATTAGCCTAGACTAGGTGTAAAACAACATTCATCATTCAAACCTTATGGGTGGGTTCCCATCACATTTGTCATTTACAAACTTCACCCTTTTTATTTGTGTTCGTGTTCTCAACATGAACGGTACAAATACTGCCAAAGAAACTAGACTTGGCATGTGTTTCATTGAGAGCGTCCACCATTTAATGTTAGATAGTAGAATGCACATGAAGAAACAAAGGGTGAGAGGGTAATGGAAACTGACTTGTAAGAAAGGACTTTTAACTATAGTAAAATTAATAGTTAGTAAGTTCTGCAAGATCAAAGTGCATGGTGTCCATCGAAATGCATCCTTCAACACTAAATATGTGGTTCTCTTCACATTCAATCATCGCCCACCTTGCCCTATCGGTGGGCAAGTGTGTTCTTCTCTTGACTGCAAAGGGTAAGAATACTACCAAAGATAACAATAACACATGTGAAGTGTTTCACTAGAACATCCACCTTTAGCATCAAAAAGAGGAACACAGTTGCATACGAAAAGTGTAGGAGAGAGTGGAGGAGAGAGAGGATTAAAATATGATATTATGAAGAGTGAACTAAAATATACTTTTACAAATTCACTAGTTGGACTAAGTGCCCCTTGAGAGGAAGTATGCATGGCACAAAATCAAACGTGTACTCGCGCATAGCTGTTTTCCTGATTTGTCATGTAAATATATTCATTTCAAAAATATTTTAATATTCACTATCTAACGCGAGCCTTGTTTGTGGGTATGCAGATGAGGAGGCGTTCTTTCAAAAATGTGATCCAGGTGAGTGCTTGTGGGATCAACATCAATTTCTAGCGCAGTGAAATGAGGTGATCAAGTGAACATGACATTTTCTTTTTATTGTATTATTATTATATTATTGTAGGTATGCGGTCCCTACACCTATATGGCAGCATAGACAGGAGCTGGGAGGTGAAACCACCTATGTTGAAGCTGCGAGCACCGGCGTCGCCTGAGCCAACACCCGGCATCAACATATGGAGGGACACGATGGAACGACACAAGTGGCTGCAAGAAGTTGCTGTGCACTGTGATGCATGGCTCATGAAGATTTCTAGCTTCACTGCTTCATATATGACAGCTATAGAACATTATTTTATTACTTCGCTACTTCATATATGTCTTATGAATAATGTGTTTCTCATTAGCTATTATGATATGAACACTATAATAGGTGGCAACAACATCTAATAAGTATTCAGGTTAAAGTCAGCATACCAGCATTAAAATGAGGAACACACATGGAGAAGAGTAAGTGCGAGAATGATATGAACAAAAATATCTATTAAATAAAATAAAATATGGACTTTGCTGTTATGAAAATGAGCCTAAACTAGGTGTAAACAACATTCATCATTCAAACCTTATGGGTGGGTCCCCATCACATTTAGCATTTATAAACATCACCCTTTTTATTTGTGTTCGTGTTCTCAACATGAATGGTAGAAATACTAGCCAAAGAAACTAGACTTGGCATGTGTTTCATTAAGAGCATCCACCTTTAATGTTAGATAGTCGAATGCACATGAAGAAACAAAGGGTGAGAGGGTAATGGAAATGACTTGTAAGAAAGGACTTTTAACTATAGTAAAATTAATAGTTAGTAAGTTCTGCAAGATCAAACTATATGGTGTCCATCGAAATGCATCCTTCAACACTAAATATGTGGTTCTCTTCACATTCAAACATCGCCCACCTTGCCCTATCGGTGGGCAAGTGTGTTCTTCTCTTGACGCAAAGGGTAAGAATACTACCAAAGATAACAATAACACTTGTGAAGTGTTTCACTAGAACATCCACCTTTAGCGTCAAATAGAGGAACACAGTTGCATACGGAAAAGTGTAGGCGAGGGTGGTAAAGAGAGAGAGAGGGTTAAAATATGATATTGTAAAGAGTGAACTAGAATACATTTTTCCATGAATTTTCTAGTTGGAGTAAGTATCCCGGGAGAAGAAGTATGCATGGACAAAATGTCAACAAATGTGTGCCACTACTTTAATTTCCATTTTGTTGTGGTCCATGCTTAATGTGTTTGTTCCTTTAGAGTTAAGGTACAAGTAATGTAATTGTATGAAACTACAGATGGGAAGTGTTAAGATCAAAGAAGGAACACCATGTGCAAAGATGTGGGAAAAACACTTCCACAAGGAGAAGAGTAAGTTAGAAAAGGGTTCTATTTTAATTTCCCATCGGTTTGTGTTATTAATAATGTGTTTCTCTTTAGCTGTTATGTTATGAACACTATAATAGGTGGCAACAACATCTAGTAAGTGTTCAGGTTAAAGACGCACACCAAGCATTAAAATGAGGAACACACACGGAGAAGAGTAAGTGCGAGAATGATATGAAGAAAAATATCTATTAAATAAAATAAAATATGTACTTTGCTGTTATGAAAATTAGCCTAGACTAGGTGTAAAACAACATTCATCATTCAAACCTTATGGGTGGGTCCCCATCACATTTGGCATTTACAAACTTCACCCTTTTTATTTGTGTTCGTGTTCTCAACATGAACGATACAAATACTGCCAAAGGAACTAGAGTTGGCATGTGTTTCACTGAGATCTTCCACCTTTAATGTTAGATAGTTGAATGCACATGAAGAAACAAAGGGTGAGAGGGTAATGGAAACGACTTGTAAGAAAGGACTTTTTAACTATAGTAAAATTAATAGTTAGTAAGTTCTGCAAGATCAAACTATATGGTGTCCATCAAAATGCATCCTTCAACACTAAATATGTGGTTCTCTTCACATTCAAACATCGCCCACCTTGTCCTATCGGTGGGCAAGTGTGTTCTTCTATTGACACAAAAGGTAAGAATACTACCAAAGATAAGAACAATACTTGTGAAGTTTTTCACTAGAACATCCACCTTTAGCGTCAAATAGAGGAACACAGTTGCATACGGAAATGTGTAGGTGCGGCTAGGATCTAAATAGGTGGTTCTCTTCTCATTCGAACACTGCACACCTTGTCCTTTTCGGTGGGCGAGTGTGTTCATCTGTTGATGCACAAGGTAGGAATAATACATTATTTCACAACATCATTTGTGAAGTGTTTCAACTAGAGAATCCACCTTTAGCGTCAAATAGAGGAACACACTTGCATATGGAAAAGAGTACGAGAGAGTTGAGGAGAGAGAGGATTAAAATATGATATTATGAAGAGTGAACTAAAATATACTTTTACAAATTCACTAGTTGGACTAAGTGCCCCTTGAGAGGAAGTATGCATGGCACAAAATCAAACGTGTACTCGCGCATAGTTGTTTTCTTGATTTGTCATGTAAATATATTCATTCCAAAAATATTTTAATATTCACTATCTAATGCGAGCCTTCTTTGTGGTTATGCAGGTGAGGAGGCGTTCTTTCAAAAATGTGATCCAGGTGAGTGCTTATGGGATCAACATCAATTTCTAGCGCATGAAATGAGATGATCAAGTGAACATGACATTTTCTTTTTATTGTATTATTGTTATATTATTGTAGGTATGCAGTCCCTACACCTATATGGCAGCACAGACAAGAGCTGGGAGGTGAAACCACCTACGTTGAAGCTGCGAGCACCGGCGCCGCCTGAGCCAACACCCGACATCAACATATGGAGGGACATGATGGAACGACACAAGTGGCTGCAAGAAGTTGCTGTGCACTGTGATGCATGGCTCATGAAGATTTCTAGCTTCACTGCTTCATATATGACAGCTTCAAAACATTATTTTATTACTTCGCTACTTCATATATGTCTTATGAATAATGTGTTTCTCATTAGCTATTATGATATGAACACTATAATAGGTGGCAACAACATCTAATAAGTATTCAGGTTAAAGTCAGCATACTAGCATTAAAATGAGGAACACACATGGAGAAGAGTAAGTGCGAGAATGATATGAACACAAATATCTATAAATAAAATAAAATAAATAAAATATGGATTTTACTGTTATGAAAATGAGCCTAAACTAGGTGTAAACAACATTCATCATTCAAACCTTATGGGTGGGTCCCCATCACATTTTGCATTTATAAACATCACCATTTTTATTTGTGTTCGTGTTCTCAACATGAATGGTAGAAATACTGCCAAAGAAACTAGACTTGGCATGTGTTTCATTAAGAGCATCCACCTTTAATGTTAGATAGTCGAATGCACATGAAGAAACAAAGGGTGAGAGGGTAATGAAAATGACTTGTAAGAAAGGACTTTTTAACTATAGTAAAATTAATAGTTAGTAAGTTCTGCAAGATCAAACTATATGGTGTCCATCGAAATGCATCCTTCAACACTAAATATGTGGTTCTTTTCACATTCAAACATCACCTATAACAGAACCGCCCAATTTATACAAGATCAAGTACGGTTGTCCCCATTTAGCACGTTGACACGCACATACTTTCACTTATATAAACCCGGTAGTCCGCCAAGTGTCATGAAGGACCTCGGTAAATGTAACACCCTAAATTTCGCACATTTTGAAATAGGAGAAAATTGGTTAATTAAGCATTTGTGGGAACTTGAACCTAGGGAAAATAATAATTTTATTAAAAATAAAATTAAATATAAGGTCAATAACAATGAGTGTGCATTCATGCTGTTGCATAATATTTTGTATTGCTTGGTTTGAAGACGGATTTCAAATTGAGTTGAAATTGTATTTTGAAATTGCTTTAGAAAAAAATTAGAAAAAGAGAAAAACATATAAAACTCCTTTCTCCTTCTTCTGTTTGGCCCGTGGGCTTGCTTCTGCCATGGCCCACTCCCTCCCGCGCCGCGAGCCGCTGGCACCAGCTCCGCAAGGCCCACCAGCGCAGCCCTTTCTTTTCCTTCCCGGGCCGCTACACTCCCTCTCCTCGCCGCTTGGGCCAAAGGCCAGCTTCACCGGCCCAGCCTGGACACGCCCACGCCCGCACGCCTTCTTCCGCCACTGATAGCCTGGGCCCGCTGGTCAGACCCTCCTCCTTCCTCATGTCGTGGCCGGCTCGAACTCCTCCGCACCGATGCCAAGGCCAGTGCTGCTACGCTTCCCGTGATGCCATGACGCCCAAGAACCTGGCCCCATAAATAGCACCAAGCCTCCTCTGCCTTCCTATTTCATCGGCCACACGGTTTTTCGCCCTAGCAAGCTGCAGCTGCGCCTCGCCCTTGCACCGCCGCAGCCATCGTCGACCACCGAGCGCCGCGCCGCCTCTACTGCTTCCCGGTCCTCCATTTCGGCTCTGGTGAGGTCCCCAACCCCTCCTCCATCTTTCGGTGTGTTTTTCTTGTTGAACCACGTGGGTTTGGCCAAAAGCCGAAGCTCCGTTTGGCCAGCTATGGCGCCGCCGTTGCTCACTGCCGCCGGCACTGTTCCGATTGAATTTTTCTCTCTCCCTGCCAGATCAGATCTCATCCGTCTATTTCTAATCCGGCGGCCCAGATTGAAGGATACCCCTTCGCTGCCAATTTTGCAAATACGCCCTTACAATTATTTTTGGCTTAACCCGTAGTCCAAAGTGCGTTTATAGATTCCGTTTCCTCCTTTTGAAAGCGTATTTTGGTTCGGTTATATTGAAAATACGTTTTCAGCTATTTATAGTTTTGCCATTCAACTTGTTTTAGCCGTAAAATCTCCGTTTTAACTCTGATTTGATCCGTTCAAGTTGCGTTAGGTTCATAATTAAGTGATCTACATATTCATGCTACTGTAAAGTAGATTTCCAACTTCTAAAATTCGAGCTTAGATTTAATTTATTATTTTGCTATAAGAAAACTTGTTTAATCCATAACTTTTCTGTTTTAGATCCGATTTTTGTGATCTTCGCGTCTATGTGTTCGTACCGAGACGTAGATTCGTTTTCCAAACTTTTCATCTTGATTCTTTGCTGTTGATGTATTGTTCTAATCTATAGCTTTGTTTGCTTTGCATGATTGCTCCTGGATGCTTGTATGTTGTTGTGGTTATCGAGTATAGACGGTGAGCAGTTCATGGGAGATCAAGGGTACGACTTTGACGAGCAGGACCAGTAGGAGTACTTTGCTCAAGGCAAGTATAGCATGGGATCATCCTTGTTTCCTATTCACTTTAATTCATTAAATTCATGTTGCATGTGTCACCTTGATAGGGATTCCCTAGAATTGAACTATTACCTTGTTACCTATGGGTTATGCATTTGGGTAGCTATTGCTAGAGCTCAATTAAACCATGATCTTGTAACTTGACTAATGGTATATGCAATAAACATTAAAATATGGCTTTTTAGCAACATGGAAATAGGGGGCTGGAGTGTTTAGCTACTTTCTAAATGCTTTAGATTCCTCTCCCTAAGGACTTATCTATAAGTGATCATCCAGGACTTATAGTACAGCTGTGAGGGCTACATGGCTCTAGCTTTAGCTCAGTATGAGGACCTTTTCTAGCTTGTTAGTGGTTACCTTTATTGACGTAAGAATGGCTTGCCGAATCGGGTATAGGACAGCCTCTACTCTTATGTGTATAGCCGTGAAGGAATTGTGCCATTTGACAGGGGGTTCCTATAACTGTTTGCCGAGTGAATCTAATGGCCCTAACTTGTTAGACGAACCTCTAAAAGGCTTCATAGTGACCCCTGCCTTCTCATCTTGGAAGTGTTTTGGGAGTAATTAACCTAGGCATATGGGTATCATGACTCATAGTGAAAGTGTACAACCTATGCAGAGTGTAAAACTAGTATATCAGCTGTGCTCACGGTCACGAGCGAGCTTGGAACATTTATGGAATAGAGGAACACTAAGTATTATTTGTTTATGCTATTCATTAATCATGTTTACATTTGATCATGTGTTCTGCATTGGGAATTGAAACAACTTGTTGCTTCTCTTTAGCTAAAATTATGACAACTAAAAGCTGCACGCTGTTAAACCTGTGTCAAGCCTTTTGAGCCTCATGAACCTCGTGTTATACTTGTTGAGTACGACATGTACTTACGCTTGTTTATTTTTGTTATTTTGATAAAAATCCTGGATGGGTAACAGATGACCATGGGTATGATGATTTTCCTAAGGACTACTAGTCTTGTGGTCAACTAGTCGACGTCCCTATGATATAGAGCTTCCACAAAAGATCTTTTTATTATTTCTGCTATATTTATGTGATAACTCTGTCATATTCGTGATGTAATAAACATTTGTGATGATACTATTCGTAATTTGTCGGCTTATGTGTGTGACTGATCTCTGGGCGCACATAAGATTTTGCACTCCATTTTATCCTTAAAATTGGGTGTGACAGTAAATCAACATCACAACCAAGATCGTGTGATTAAGCAAATACACATCACATACGCAGAGTTGAAGCAGAAATAATATTATAAATGGTTTCACAAATAATAGTACAAGTTTGGGTTTCAAAACCAATTAGTGAAAACAACATAGCTTTCAAAGGATTACATTAATATATGTTCCAAATACATTGCTAGCATAAGTGACATCCTCAGACAAAAGCATATAGATGAGAACTAAATATAGAGTCACTGAGCCCACCGGCGGTTAGCCACCATCTTCAGCAGGCCGAGAACTTCACCTACAATATGGTGGGATAAACCCTGAGTACTTGAATGTACTCAGCTAGACTTACCTATCATAAACCAGAAATAAAGTGACACCAAGGATTATGTAAGGCTTTATCAGTGGATCTTGCTGGACAACCTTTTTGCATAAAAGCTTGAGTAATCATTATCATTATTCACCTATACTAGCAGTGACTTTTAGCCATTACCTACCATCTATATTAGCACCTGTACTAATCAATCACTTGATTAAGTTGCAAACAATAATAACCATATCAGGTATTTCATGGCTCATTATCATTATCATCATCATCATCATCATCATTTAACCATATCTTTAAATTTAGTGAATCTACGTTGCCGCTGCTCAGTCAAGTTCTCACTATCCGGGAGAGACAGTGATTCAAATCGATTCCTATCCAGCTAGAGGGGTATTCCTAACACAAACCCTACTTCCCCCATTAGGGTCGCAATCAAGTCACCTTTGGTACAACTTCGGAGTCACGAGTCCAGACAGCGCTGCATCCTCAAGGGTGACACTCTGTCAGGAAGTGTAGGACTTTTAAACACCTGACCCCTTGGACTCACGCCAATGTCCCCAAGCACATCCTTACTGCCTCAAGAATGCGCACGACCCCCCGGTTCCTGGCCTGAGTCGAACTACTAGGCTTCACGGTCAGAACGACTTATCCAGCCAACTAAGTGTTAGGCTGCATTCAACATGACATGAGGACATACAATGAATCGGTCCTTAAACGACACAGACGGAGATAGATTCACACCCAAGACCTCCATGCCTTGTTGCTGCACTACCGTAATCCCGTTCGGTCTCTTTTCATTATTAACCTATGGTTCTTTTCCACGATAGCAAATATAGCCAACCGTGACCAGAGCTCATCCTACATCTCGCAGGTGATAGGAAATCACCTGACTTCTACCGGTCTAAGCATAGCTAAGCATCATTCGATCCTACACTTAATTAGGATTCATAGGATTTTATCTAGACAAGGTAAGGATATAATGCAACAATTGGTTCCAACCAATTCCTATACTTAATGCATCATCAACAATAAAAGATACTCAAGATATTTGTAAAAACATGGGAGACTTAGAATGCTCCGGGGCTTGCCCGTGATCCAACACTAGGTTAGAGTTTGTTAGACGACACTCGCTAGGTGAGTATCTCCCATCCTAGCACTTGTCCAGTCCTTCCATCTTCAGGATAGGTCCACCATACACCGTCTTCGGGTTCGGCTCCAACATCACATCCTTCACGTGGTTCATCTAGCATACCTAGATGAGATGCAAGATGCAAGTGCATGAATAAAAGAACGGCAACACGAGATGCATCTCAAAATCTATTATAGAAAGATAGTAAGCATATCAAGCATGGTACACAAGATAACTTGAGTTAAGCTATTCCATTGAAAACATCAATCACAATTTAAGATCTCAGGTAACTTAATTTAACACCATGAAAGGCATGAGTTACACTTAGCAACACATAAGGCAATGCAAAGTGAAAGCAATCAACTTGTAAGCACAACACAGAATTTAGACAGCAGCACAGATAACACTTGTTTTACCCATAACTGGAGATCCAAACATCCAAAGAAGGTGATCCTAGACTTTCTGGAAAGATAATTAAATTATCTAAAAATGTTTATTATCATCACAAGGTGATTCCATAATTAACAAGGTCAATCAAGCACAATTGATCACCTCTGTCCAGACTTGGACAGATTCTGCTATGGAACTTCACAAACTTATAACTGGAGTTGTACTAATCCAAAAGACATGAAACAAGACAATATGGAAATATTATGAAATTTTCTACAATTCATATTTAAGCATCCCAGCATGATTCCCAAGTTAAAATGGTCAAACAGTCACATTTATCAAATCTGGTCCAGAAATTCCAGAGAACTACAATTTCTGAAGACCAACTTAGAACAGTCATAACTCACAAACTATTTGGCCAAATGCCATGAAAATTTACACAAGCTAGTTAAGTGAGTTATATACAACTTCCTTATTATCATATTAAGATGATTCTACAGATAACAAGGTCAATTAATCCAAATGAATGAATCTCTGTCTAAAACATAGATAGAAACTGATATGCCACTTCAAATAGCTATAACTGGAGTTCTACATGTCCAATAAATGTGGTTCTAGACTTCTTAGAAAGCTTAGAAAATTATAAACATCTTTTTTATAAACACCTGAAGCTCATTCTACTATTAAGAAGGCCCCACAATACCAACAAGGCAACCCTATCTGGATTTGGGCAGAAACAGCCACAGAGATTTAAGCAACTATAACTCAAGATCTACTTAACCAAAAATCATGATATTTAGCTTTTTGAAAATCTAAGAAAAGTACTACAACTCATGTATTGTCATAAAGTCATGATTCATAACTTAACTAAGCCAATTAATTCAAACATGCAGGCCTATTCAGAATAGGAGCAAAGCAACACAGGGTAATTGTTATTTTTATAGCTCTTAAACTATGAATCCTAAACTCCTAAAATTTTTACCAGACAACAATCATAACCTTATTAGCACTCCATAAAAATTTCACATTTATTGGAGCATAACAACTGCAGTTATGAAAAAGACAAGACGCAACTAGCACTAAAAACCTAACTGCATAAATCTATTTTTACAGCAAAATATTTAAACTAGAACATGCCATATTATAGTTCTAATGCATAGATAATTTCATAAGTATTCCAAAAAGACCTCATTTACTATTTTTCGATTTTTCTACTAATTACTATGAATTTTTAAAGCTGATCATTCAAATCTGCAAAAACCAGAGAAAAGGAAATGTAAATATTGCATTGGGGACCCTAGTATTTCGCAAATTAAAATTGAACTAAAAGATCCTTTTAGGTCCTCCTTCCTCACGACGGCAGCATAGGGAGTGGCCGGACTCGCGGCTCCGGCTGGCTGAGGCGGTGCCGGTGGCGTGCTGGTGCAGGCTTCGGCTGAGGTGGATCCAGGTGTGCTTCTAGGTGACTGTAGCATGGCCAGAGGTGGCCTGTGGCCTGCTGGCCATGCGAGCAGGTAGGACACCGGCGGCTGCTCTGGTGGTGACGACACTACGGCGGCTGTGGTGACCAGAAAAGGGGGGCAAGGGTAGCGACGCACGACAGCTAAGGTGATGTCTCACTCAGTAGGACACAAGGGAGCCTAGAGACAGCGGGGATGCAGTCGCGGCGAGCTCGTCCCGCCGGCCATGGTGGACACGGCCACGCGCAACATTACAGAGGGGGAGAGCGAGAAGGGGCGAGTGAGGGAGCACAGAGGGAGTGAGCGGGAGTGGAGGGGTAGCCTCTGCCACCACACCGACATGAGGAGGAGGTAGGAGCGCGAGACACATAGCAGGGCACAAGTTGGCAATGGCAGGGCGCACAGCATCCATGCATGGTGGCACATCGGCATTTGGTCGAGCAGGTGGCTAGGCTGGAGTGGACATGGTGGGGAGCCGATTTGGGCCATCTTGGATGCGAATTGGACTTTGGGCCTAAAATGAAGTTTGAAGGCCGTGAACTAATATTCATTTTTCATTTAGAGACCATGGTCATTAGAGCTCTAGATCAGCGAGTAATTAGGCTCCAAAGTGATAGTGTCAGCGCATTGACAGCGATGAACAAAAGTCCAAATTGATGGTCCAAACGAAGTCACACGAGTGCCATCTTTTTACATGATCTTCTCCATCATGTACACTCCAACTTTTATTTTGGGGTCAAGTCAAGTTGCTTAATGAAAACATGAGAACGTGACATGCCAACGCCGATGACGATGAATTTCCTGGCTTAGAATATTAAGTCTGAAAACAGCCGCTGATTCAATTTTTGAGCCTCTGTTTGACTTAGTTCTAAGTTGATCTGGCTCTTGACCCAAAAACAAAGTTTGTTCTACTCCATTCAAACTTCAACTTTTGTTAAAGGTCAAATGTCATATCTGGTACATGAACTAATTCTTCATCTTGGTCAAAGCAGCATCTCGTTAACCCTGGAATTAGGTTTTTCGACCAATTGAGGCCTTTTCTTGACATGTGCTCAACATGAACCCTTTCATGACTTTTGTTGTAGAGTTCAAGTAGAGTCAATTGGGTAAGGTAGCAAGGTTTGGTTGATGACCTATAATTCCATTCACTTAATAAAGCAATCCAAGAAAGATTTTAACTTATCATTGCATGCGACTTCTTGATTCCAAACTTCATGAACCTTTTCCACTGGTCAAGATGGATGCATGTTGATGTAATGTACATGAAATGAGCATGTTTAACATTACTCTTGCATAATCTTAACAAGGATCCACATGTAAGCAAAGGTGCGTTGTTCAAGTTTAAGTTGGAGCTCACTCTTGTAGATTTGATCTTTCACCAGTTAACATGTCATGGTTGAGCTCAACTAGTAACAAACACCTAGGGTGTTACATCACCCACCTTGTCCTATCGGTGGGCAAGTGTGTTCTTCTCTTGACGCAAAAGGTAAGAATACTACCAAAGATAACAACAACACTTGTGAAGTATTCACTATATAACGTGAGCCTTGTTAGTGGGTATGTAGATGAGGAGGCGTTCTTTCAAAAATGTGATCTAGGTGAGTGCTTGTGGGATCAACATCAATTTCTAGCGTGTGAAATGAGGTGATCAAGTGAACATGACATTTTCTTTTTATTGTATTATTATTATATTATTGTAGGTATGCGGTCCCTACACCTTTATGGCGGCATAGACAGGAGCTAGGAGGTGAAACCACCTATGTTGAAGCTGCGAGCACCGGCACCGCCTGAGCCAACACCCGACATCAACATATGGAGGGACACGATGGAACGACACAAGTGGCTGCAAGAAGTTGTTGTGCACTGTGATGCATGGCTCATGAAGATTTCTAGCTTCACTGCTTCATATATGACAGCTATAGAACATTATTTTATTACTTCGCTACTTCATATATGTCTTATGAATAATGTGTTTCTCATTAGCTATTAAGATATGAGCACTATAATAGGTGGCAACAACATCTAATAAGTATTCAGGTTAAAGTCAGCATACCAGCATTAAAATGAGGAACACACAAGGAGAAGAGTAAGTGCGAGAATGATATGAACAAAAATATCTATTAAATAAAATCAAATATGGACTTTGCTGTTATGAAAATGAGCCTAAACTAGGTGTAAACAACATTCATCATTCAAACCTTATGGGTGGGTCCCCATCACATTTAGCATTTATAAACATCACCCTTTTTATTTGTGTTCGTGTTCTCAACACGAATGGTAGAAATACTGCCAAAGAAACTAGACTTGGCATGTGTTTCATTAAGAGCAACCACCTTTAATGTTAGATAGTCTAATGCACATGAAGAAACAAAGGGTGAGAGGGTAATGGAAACAACTTGTAAGAAAGGACTATTTAACTATAGTAAAATTAATAGTTAGTAAGTTCTGCAAGATCAAACTATATGGTGTCCATTGAAATGCATCTTTCAACACTAAATTTGTGGTTCTCTTCAAATTCAAACATCACCCACCTTGTCCTATCGGTGGGCAAGTGTGTTCTTCTCTTAACGCAAAAGGTAAGAATACTACCAAAGATAACAACAACACATGTGAAGTGTTTCACTAGAACATCCACCTTTAGCGTCAAATAGAGGAACACAGTTGCATACGGAAAAGTGTAGGCGAGGGTGGTAAAGGGAGAGAGAGGGTTAAAATATGATATTGTAAAGAGTGAACTAGAATACATTTTTCCATGAATTTTTTAGTTGGAGTAAGTATCCCAGGTGAAGAAGTATGCATGGACAAAATGTCAACAAATGTGTGCCACTACACTAATTTCCATTTTGTTGTGGTCCATGCTTAATGTGTTTGTTCCTTTAGAGTTAAGGTACAAGTAATGTAATTGTATGAAACTACAGATGGGAAGTGTTAAGATCAAAGAAGGAACACCATGTGCAAAGATGTGGGAAAACACTTCCACGAGGAGAAGAGTAAGTTAGAAAAGGGCTCTATTTTAATTTCCCATCGGTTTGTGTTATTAATAATGTGTTTCTCTTTAGCTGTTATGTTATGAACACTATAATAGGTGGCAACAACATGTAGTAAGTGTTCAGGTTAAAGACGGCACACCAAGCATTAAAATGAGGAACACACACGGAGAAGAGTAAGTGCGAGAATGATATGAACAAAAATATCTATTAAATAAAATAAAATATGTACTTTGCTGTTATGAAAATTAGCCTAGACTAGGTGTAAAACAACATTCATCATTCAAACCTTATGGGTGGGTCCCCATCACATTTGGCATTTACAAACTTCACCCTTTTTATTTGTGTTCATGTTCTCAACATGAACGGTACAAATACTGCCGAAGAAACTAGACTTGGCATGTGTTTCATTGAGAGCGTCCACCTTTAATGTTAGATAGTAGAATGCACATGAAGAAACAAAGGGTGAGAGGGTAATGCAAATGACTTGTAAGAAAGGACTTTTAACTATAGTAAAATTAATAGTTAGTAAGTTCTACAAGATCAAAGTGTATGGTGTCCATCGAAATGCATCTTTCAACACTAAATATGTGGTTCTCTTCTCATTCAAACACTCCATGCCTTGTCTTGTCGGTGGGCAAGTGTGTTCATCTCTTTACTCTAAAGGGAAGAATGCTACTGAAGGTAACAACGACACTTGTGAGGTGTTTCAACTTGAGCATCGTCGTTTAGCGTCAAATAGAGGAACACAGTTGCATATGGAAATGTGTAGGTGCGCCTAGGATCTAAATAGGTGGTTCTCTTCTCATTAGAACACTACACACCTTGTCCTTTTCGGTGGGCGAGTGTGTTCGTCTCTCGATGCGAAAGGTAAGAATACTACAATATTTAACAACGTCATTTGTGAAGTGTTTCAATTGGAGCATCCACCTTTAGCGTCAAATAGAGGAACACGCTTGCATACAGAAAAGAGTAGGAGAGAGTGGAGGAGGGAGAGGATTAAAATATGATATTATGAAGAGTGAACTAAAATATACTGTTACAAATTCACTATTTGGACTAAGTGCCCCTTGAGAGGAAGTATGCATGGCACAAAATCAAACGTGTACTTGCGCATAGCTGTTTTCCTGATTTTTCATGTAAATATATTCATTTCAAAAATATTTTAATATTCACTATCTAACGCGAGCCTTGTTTGTGGGTATGCAGATGAGGAGGCATTCTTTCAAAAATGTGATCCAGGTGAGAGCTTGTGGGATCAACATCAATTTTAGTGCGTGAAATGAGGTGATCAAGTGAACATGACATTTTCTTTTTATTGTATTATTATTATATTATTGTAGGTATGCGGTCCCTACACCTATATGGCGGCAGAGACAGGAGCTGGGAGGTGAAACCACCTACGTTGAATCTACGAGCACCGACGCCGCCTGAGCCAACACCCAGCATCAACATATGGAGGGACACGATGGAACGACACAAGTTGTTGTGCACTATGATGCATGGCTCATGAAGATTTCTAGCTTCACCGCTTCATCTATGACAGCTACAGAACATTATTTTATTACTTCGCTACTTCATATTTATCTTATGAATAATGTGTTTCTCATTAGCTATTATGATATGAACACTATAATAGGTGGCAACAACATCTAATAAGTATTCAGGTTAAAGTCAGCATACCAGCATTAAAATGAGGAACACACATGGAGAAGAGTAAGTGCGAGAATGATATGAACAAAAATATCTATTAAATAAAATCAAATATGGAGTTTGCTGCTATGAAAATGAGCCTAAACTAGGTGTAAACAACAATTCATCATTCAAACCTTATGGGTGGGTCCCCATCACATTTAACATTTATAAACATCACCCTTTTTATTTGTGTTCGTGTTCTCAACATGAATGGTAGAAATACTGCCAAAGAAACTAGACTTGGCATGTGTTTCATTAAGAGCATCCACCTTTAATGTTAGATAGTCGAATGCACATGAAAAAACAAAGGGTGAGTGGGTAATGGAAACGACTTATAAGAAAGGACTTTTTAACTATAGTAAAATTAATAGTTAGTAAGTTATGCAAGATCAAACTATATGGTGTCCATCGAAATGCATCCTTCAACACTAAATACGTGGTTCTCTTCACATTCAAACATCGCCCACCTTGTCCTATCAGTGGGCAAGTGTGTTCTTCTCTTGACGCAAAATGTAAGAATACTACCAAAGATAACAATAACACTTGTGAAGTGTTTCACTAGAACATCCACCTATAGCGTCAAATAGAGGAACACAGTTGCATACGGAAAAGTGTAGGCAAGGGTGGTAAAGAAAGAGAGAGAGGGTTAAAATATAATATTGTAAAGAGTGAACTAGAATACATTTATCCATGAATTTTCTAGTTGGAGTAAGTATCCCGTGAGAAGAAGTATGCATGGACAAAATGTCAACAAATGTGTGCCACTACTTTAATTTCCATTTTGTTGTGGTCCATGCTTAATGTTTTTGTTCCTTTAGAGTTAAGGTACAAGTAATGTAATTGTATGAAACTACAGATGGGAAGTGTTAAGATCAAAGAAGGAACACCATGTGCAAATATGTGGGAAAAACACTTCCATAAGGAGAAGAGTAAGTTAGAAAAGGGTTCTATTTTAATTTCCCATCGGTTTGTGTTATTAATAATGTGTTTCTCTTTAGCTGTTATGTTATTTACACTATAATAGGTGGCAACAACATCTAGTAAGTGTTCAGGTTAAACACGGCACAGTAAGCATTAAAATGAGCAACACACATGGAGAAGAGTAAGTGCGAGAATGATATGAAGAAAAATATCTATTAAATAAAATAAAATATGTACTTTGCTGTTATGAAAATTAGCCTAGACTAGGTGTAAAACAACATTCATCATTCAAACCTTATGGGTGGGTCCCCATCACATTTGGCATTTACAAACTTCACCCTTTTTATTTGTGTTCGTGTTCTCAACATGAACGGTACAAATACTGCCAAAGAAACTAGACTTGGTAGGTGTTTCATTGAGAGCGTCCACCTTTAATGTTAGATAGTAGAATGCACATTGAGAAACAAAGGGTGAGAGGGTAATGGAAATGACTTGTAAGAAAGGACTTTTAACTATAGTAAAATTAATAGTTAGTAAGTTCTGCAAGATCAAAGTGTATGGTGTCCATCGAAATGCATCTTTCAACACTAAATATGTGGTTCTCTTCTGATTCAAACACTCCATGCCTTGTCTTGTCGGTGGGCAAGTGTATTCATCTCTTTTCTCTAAATGGAAGAATGCTACCGAAGGTAACAACGTCACTTGTGAAGTGTTTTGACTTGAGCATCCTCCTTTAGCGTCCAATAGAGGAACACAGTTGCATACGGAAATGTGTAGGTGCGCCTAGGATCTAAATAGGTGGTTCTCTTCTCATTCGACACTGCACACCTTGTCCTTTTTGGTGGGCGAGTGTGTTCATCTCTTGATGCATAAGGTAAGAATACTACAATATTTAACAACCTCATTTGTGAAGTGTTTCAACTATAGCATCCACCTTTAGTATCAAATAGAGGAACACGCTTGCATACAGAAAAGAGTAGGAGAGAGTGGAGGATAGAGAGGATTAAAATATGATATTATGAAGAGTGAACTAAAATATACTTTTACAAATTCACTAGTTGGACTAAGTGTCCCTTGAGAGGAAGTATGCATGGCACAAAATCTAACGTGTACTCGCGCATAGCTGTTCACCCCGTAGAGGCACATAACGGTTCGTTTTTTAGCCATGGTTATAAATACTTCCTCCATTCATGTGTGGGGGTACTTTTGCTCATTCCAACAGCTAAGAAACACCTTTGAGAGTGCCAAGAAGAGCAAGGTCCTAGTGAGGTGATTTAGATTTGAGAATCCCAAAGAGAGCCCTCATTAGTGAAAGCAAGAGTAGCAAAGTGTGCATCCACCCTTCTCATTAGGCTTGTCATGGTCAAGTGAGAGTTCATGCTTGTTACTCTTGGTGATCGCCATCACCTAGATGGCTTGGTGGTGATTGGGAGCTTGGTGATCATCCGGCAGAGCTTGTGGATGACCCAACTCAAGTTGTGAGCGGTTGTGGGTGATTCACCATGATGGAGTGTCAAAGAATCAACCTATAGAGAGCACTTGATCCTTGAACGGATCACAGGGGAGCTACACCCTTGCGCGGGTGCTCCAATGAGGACTAGTGGGGAGTGGCGACTCTCCAATACCTTGGCAAAACATCGCCGTGTTCCTCCTCTCTTTACTTTGAGCAATTCAATTCTTGTCATTTACATTCATAGAATTGCCATGCTAGAGTAGGATTGGAACATAGGTTGCTAAACTTTTGTGCGATAGATCAATAGAAATACTTTCTAGGCACAAGGGGTTAATTGGGCCAACCGTAGGACTTAATTATTGCAAAGAAATTTAGAATTAGCCCAATTCACCCCCTCTCTTGGGCATCTTGATCCTTTCAATTGGTATCGGAGCCTCGTGCTCATGTTTTTAGGCTTAACCGCCTAGAGAAAGATGTCTCATAGGGATGGACCTCATCCTATCTTTGAGGGGGATGATTTTCCATATTGGAAAATCTGCATGGAGGCGTATCTAGAAGCTCTAGATGTTGGAATACTTAGAGCCACCTCACAAGGCTTCCCAAAACCTCAGGATGCTACACACCTATAAGGCGATGAGGTGAATTATGAAAAATGGAATACAAAGGCTCGAAACACCATCTTTAGAGGCCTTTGCAAAGATGTGTTCAACCGGGTGAGGAACCACAAAGATGCCCATGCACTATGGTCGGACGTTTGTGCGCTCCATGAGGGAACAAAGAGTGAGCATGAGGAACGCTATCATCTTGTCATGAAAAAGCTTAACTCTTTTGAGATGCTTCCTAAAGAATGTGCTAATGAAATGTACTCACGCTTGAATGTTCTTGTAGAGGAAGTCAATGGGTTTGGACTCACTCAAATGCAACCATCCGATGTTGTAAGAAAGATCTTGAGTGTCCTCCCCATTGACAAATATGGGCATATTGTGACCGTGCTTCATCAAGGTGATCTTTCCACCTCTACACCGACACAAATCTTTGTAAAGATCAATGCTCATGAGATGTACATGCACATCACACCACAAGATGGCTCATCCTCTACTAAGAAGAAAGAAAAAGACTTAACATTCAAAGCTAGCCAAGAGATGGGCAAAGCAAGGCTTGAGTATGAGAGCTCAAGTGATGATGAAGTTGATTATGCAAGCCTTGCTCTCATGGTGAAAAGAACCACCAAGATGCTAAAGAAGCTCAACAAGAGTGGCATCAAGTTCGATGGCAAGAAGAAGAAGTTCTTCACAAGCTCTAGAAGGAAGCCAATCTCGGAGATGGATTGCTATAATTGTGGAGAACTTGGTCATCTAGCACATCAATGCACAAAGCCTAAGAAAGACAAGTACAAGAACAAGTACAAGGGCAAGAAAGATGACTCAAGCAATGAAGAAGAATATGAGAAGAAGAAAAACAAGCCATACAAGAAGAGAGATGGCAAGAAGAAGGACTTCCACAAGAAGAAGAAAAGTGGAAAGGCATACATCGTTAGTAATTGGCTCATGGACATTGATTCATCTAGTGGCTCATCCAATGATGATAGTGAGAACGAGAAGGTGGCCGCCATTGTGATTGACTCCTCATCATCTTCACCAACACCACCGCTATCATCCTCTACACACATATGCCTTATGGCCAAGGGTGAACGAAAGGTATCAAATGATGATGATAGTAGAAGTGATGATCATGCTAACAATGATGATTGTGATAGTGATAGTGATGATGATGAATTTGAATCACCTTCATATGATGAACTTGTCAAATTGCTAAACAAATATACTAGAATCATTAGAAAGACTAGAGCTAAGAATGACAAGCTAGAAGCTAAGAATGATTCTCTTTTAGCTAAATGTGATGTAGTCGAAAAGGCTAGTGTTGAGCTTAGAGAAGCAAATGATGCTATATCATCCAAACTCAAGGAGCTCAAATCTTCTAAGAAAGAGCTTGAAGATAAACATGATAAACTTGAGAGGATACACAATGAGCTCATCACTAGCCACAACAAGCTAAAAGAAGAATATACTACTCTTAAGATTAATCATGATAATCTTGTCATTGCTCAAGAATTTATATCCAATGAGCCACATGATGCTACTAACAATGTTGTTAAGATTGATATAGCTACATCATGTGATATAGCTACATCTCAACCTTCTAGTTCAATCCAGCCCCTAGCCGAGCCCATAGAAACCCCATTGAGGGGGAATCTATTGGAAGGCAGGGCAAGGAGTAACAGAATGCCACCCGAGGGCTTTGCCGACTCTATCGCAAAGCGATGGGATCAGATTCCGCCCAAACATCCCCGTTAGCAAGCTCATGAAGCACATCACTTGAGCCATCGAGGCAAGTGATGTCGCCTTAACCCCTCTAGTTGCAAAAAACTACGGACGGGTGACAGTCACAAGACAAACCGACCCTTGACTGAATTCCCACCAAGCGCGGGGGCTCAGGGAAGGCCGGACCAGCGATAAGACCAAACACACGCCCACTAGAACAACACCCCCCAGACGGTTCTACCCGAACCCCCTAGGGGCTCGGGGGCTACACCCACGGGTGCGCTCGCGCGCACCCACCGGCAAAACACAAAACCCCCCTAGACGGTTCCACCCAAACCGCCTGGGGGCTCAGGGGCAACACCCGTGGGTGCGCTCGTGCGCACCCATCGTCAAGACAAAAATCCCTCGAACAATTCAACCCGAATCACCCAGGGGCTCGGGGGCTTCTGTCGGGTTCATAAACCCGAGGTCCCTCGGGGACCGGCTTCCGCGCCAAGGCTCAGCCCAAGAGTCTAAAGACAACATGCCAGAAGGATGGCCTAGTCACCGACTAGAAGGTCTGAACCAAAAGGAGCGGCGCTCGCTCGTTGACCCCTTCGGCCCACCACTTCGATCGGAGCAGTCGCTTTGGCCTCCAGACGCCTCTGAATGCCCTCTCCGATCGAAAGGCCTCTCTGATTGGAAGGCCTGGCCAAAAGTGATACTTCCAACTTTGACCCCGTGTCTCTCCGACTGGTGCTCGTGGGAACCCTGCTCACCGCTCTTCTCCGACCGGCACACTCAGAGCCGACTGGAGCCATCCGATTGAGGACGCCCGCTCGGTAGGAACCAAGAGACATGCAGAGAAAAGCAAGGCAAGGCTCACAAATCAAAACATATCTGCTCGGTAGGCAAGGAGCAGTAGGATGCCCCATCCAGGTCATGCCAACTCCATCATAAATGAGGGACCCAGATTTCACTCGAACATATCCAATAAGAGCTCCCTAAACCCGTCACTCGAGTGTTTCTTGTCCGAACGACGGAAGACTAGTTCCGCCTCACCCGACCCCTAAGGGCTAGGCTCTGCCTTGCCCAACAGCCAAGGGCCTCCACTACCTCACCCGATGGCCGAGGGCAGACTCCACCTCGCCCGACAAGTACACCCTACGCCTTCATAAAGATGAGCACAAGGTACGACATGACAATCGAGTCAAACACAGCACCAAGGACCATGCCCTGCGCCGCGGCAGGAAAGAACCACCAGGGTATGATGGGATGGGCGCTTTAGACCATTCCGACATGGCAGAGTCCAAATAGTATTGTAGGTGCCGCCTTCAACCCTCGGACACGGAACCTGCACATAGACGTACGACAACCACTACGGTCCAGGAAGAGACTCGCGCCCTCTATAGTGATGAACGTACTATCACCGTGCCATCTACTCCCCATAGGGTCATAGGTCAACACCCTTGTCCGACACGCCGCCTAGAGGGGCGGGACGGGACATGGCCACTTGCTGATCTGGTAAGGGCATGGTGTCACTAGGACACAGGCACCCGGTGAATGTGCCAATCCCTAACATCGTCTGGCTGTGTCAGCAAGGCTGGCTCAGCAGAAAAAGAGGGCCCAACACCTTTGAAGGGGCTTCTTGGCCTCTAGTTTTTCTCCCATCTATAACCCCTGCTCCCCCTTGATCTATAAAAGGGAGGGCAGGGCCCCCACTAAGGGGAGGGACTCTTGACAGATAAGTTGAACACACAATGCTTCACACACAGCTAAGCAGTGACCAAGCTCTCGGTGACCTTTTTGATCATTCCATCAGAGACTTGGGACTCATCCCTCTCTCAACCGTTTGTACCCCCTACTATGAACCATTTTTTGTGTTAATAACATGAGCAGCAGCAGCAAACTAGACGTAGGGACATTCAGCCCAAACTAGTATAAATCTCATGTCCTTTAGTGCACCATCCGGGCCTAACGCGCAACAATCATAATTTACTAGCCGGTGTTTGTTCGAAACACTGATAGTTTGTCAAGCTCAAGAATGACAATGAAAAGCTCAAGAAAGATCTTGAAGAGATCAAAAACCACAACACTATTGTGCTAGAAACTCTTGATCATGATAGTGATTTGACTCTTGAGAATGAGAAGCTTAAAGAAGAGAACAAGAAGCTCAAGGAAGAGAAAAATAATGATGCTCTCAAGGAAGAGAACGAGAAGCTCAAGATGGAGAAAGAGCATCTCAAGATTGGATTGAGCAAGTTCACAAGAGGCAAGCATCTTCAAAGTGAGCTACTAATGAACACCGTCATGAAGATGGATAGAAGTGGCATTGGGTACTTGGCAAACCAAGAGAAGAAGGCTTAAGCCCAACAACAACACAAGTCAAAGCCAAAGCCAAAGCCAAAGAGATGTTTTGAGTGTGGACAAGAAGGCCACTTTGCCCATGACTACCAAACTCCACCACCACAACCCTTGCCCGAGCATGCTAGACCTTTTGCCTTCAATGCTCATTACATGCTTAGGAAGGATTCTAGTGGAAAGATGAAAGTCATGTTCTTAGGACCTCTAAACAAGAATAGGCCTAAGAAAATTTGGGTTGCAAAGTCACTTGTTGAGAAGGTGAAGGGCCCTCAACAAGTTTGGGTTCCTAAAGCTTAATCTCTTGTGTGTAGGTGAACTACAAGACCGATGAAAGTCATTGGGTTATTGATAGTGGTTGCACACAACATATGACCGGTGATCCTCGTATGTTCACCTCACTAGATGAAGAAGTAGATGGACAAGAAAGAATCACATTTGGAGATAATTCAAAGGGCAAGGTTAAAGGATTGGGTAAAGTGGCAATATCAAATGATCATTCTATCTCAAATGTGCTATATGTTGCTTCATTGAGCTTCAACTTGCTATCCGTTAGACAATTGTGTGATCTTGGCTTCCAATGCTTGTTTACCGAGAAGGAAGTTGTTGTATCTAAAAAGGATGATGATCAAGTGATATTGAAAGGATTTAGATACAACAACCTATATCTAGTGGATTTCACCTCCAAAGATGCTAACTTGAAGACATGCCTATTCACCAAAACAACACTTGGGTGGCTATGGCATAGAAGACTTGCTCATGTTGGGATGAGCTCACTCAAGAAGCTAATGAAGAATGATTTGGTGAGAGGGTTGAAGGATGTGAAGTTTGAGAAGGACAAGCTTTGTAGTGCATGTCAAGCCGGCAAGCAAGTTCAAATACTCATCCAACAAAAGCTTTCATGTCAACCACAAGAGTGCTAGAACTCCTTCACATTGACTTATTTGGACCAACAACATACAAGAGTTTGGGAGGAAATCTTTATTGTCTTGTGATTGTTGATGACTATTCAAGATACACATGGGTATTCTTCCTTCATGACAAATCCGAAGTTGCATCTTGCTTCAAGAAGTTTGCCAAGAGAGTACAAAATGAATTTGAAGTGAAGCTCAAGAAGATTAGAAGTGACAATGGGAAGGAATTTGACAACACAAACATTGAAGCCTATTGTGATGAAGTTGGGATCAAGCATGAGGTCTCCGCAACATATACTCTTCAATAAAATGGTGTAGTTGAGAGAAAGAACTGGACATTGATCACTCTTGCAAGAACAATGCTAGATGAGTACAACACCCCCGAAGCTCTATGGGCGGAAGCTATCAACACTGCATGCTATGCATCCAACCGCCTATTCCTTCAAAAGTTCCTTGGCAAGACACCTTATGAGTTGCTCAATGGGAAGAAGCTAGATGTCTCCTTCTTTAGGGTGTTTGGTTGCAAATGGTACATCTACAAGAAGTGGCAACACCTAGGGAAGTTTCAAAGACATTGTGATATTGGTTTTCTTGTTGGTTACTCATCAAAGTCCAAAGCATATAGAGTATTTAATCATGCCACCAGCTTGGTTGAAGAAACATATTGTGACAGAACCGCCCAATTTATACAAGATCAAGTATGGCTATCCCCGCTTAACACGTTGACACGCACATACTCTCACTTATATAAACCCGGTAGTCCGCCGAGTGTCACGTAGGACCTCGGTAAATCAACATCACAACCAAGATCGCGTGATTAAGCAAATACACATCACATACGCAGAATTGTAGCGGAAATAATATTACAAATGGTTTCACAATTAATAGTATAAGTTTGGGTTTAAAAACCAATTAGTGAAAACAACATTTGCCTTCAAAGGATTACATTGATATAAGTTCCAAATACATTGCTAGCATAAGTGACATCCTCAGACAAAAGCATGTAGATGAGAAGTAAATATAGAGTCACCGAGCCCACCGGCGGTTAACCACCATCTTCAGCAGGCCAAAACCTCACCTGCAACATGGTGGGATAAAACCTGAGTACTCGAATGTACTCAGCTAGACTTACCCGTCATAACCAGAAGTAAAATTGACTCCAAGGAGTATGCAAGGCCTTATAAGTGGAGGTAGCTTGACAACATTTTGCATAAAAAGGGATTAACTTAATTATACAATTATAATTCTGTCATCAAGTTAATTATAACTATCCATCTCTAGATTAGCAACTATCCTGTGCCAAACATGTGGTATATCTTTTTAGATCATACAATAGTAACCATAGCAGGTGTAGTAATTCCATGTTTATCCGAACCATCACATTCCATAATACAATTACTACGATGTTGGGACTAGCCAAGTTTCTCAATATCCGGGAGAGACGACGATTCGAATCGATTTCAACCAGCTGGGAATTTATTCCTAACACAAACCTAGGCAGACCCGATCAATGGTCACCTTAGGTCACCTTTGGTACAACTCAGGTCCACATTTCGCGGGTCGGTACTGCGCCGCACAATCTGGGACACCAGATGTCAGGACGTTTAGGCCTAGCCTGCCCTTGGGCTCAGTCTAAACGCCCCCCGCAAGGAGCGCACAATAGAATGGGTCCCGGCCTGAGTTGAGCTACTCGGCTTCGCGGTCGGAACGAGTTATCCGGCCAGCTAAGTGAAAGGTATGCGTTCAATCTTGTCAGAAGCGTCAACAACGGTACGGTCCTTAATCGACACAGACGGAATCACATGAGTCAACCTACACATAGACTCCGCCCGGCCTCGATTTACTTTTACCCCATGGTTCTTTTCCACGATAGCAAATATAGCCAACCGTGCTTCGGTATCCACCTATATCTCGCAGGTGACAGGATATCACCCGACTTCTACCGGTCTAAGCATGGCTAAGCATATATTCGATCCTGGACCTATACCAGTTAAAGGTGTAATATCTGGACAAGGAATTTATATGCATCAAGTGGTTCCATTCAACTCTTATAACCTAATGCATCAATCATAAGTACTTAAGTAATCATTTGTAAAATACTGGGAGACTTAAAATGTTCCGGGGCTTGCCTGGGATCCGACACAAGTCAGTTCAGTTAGCTTGCACCAACTTGGTGACATCTCCGGTCCTAGCACTTGCTTAGTCCTTCCATCTTCGGGATAGATCCACCAAACCCAATCTTCGAGTTCGGCTCCACATCACATCCTTCACGTGGTTCATCTAGCGTACCTAAATGAGATGCAAGATGCATGTGTATGAATGTGATGAATGGTAACACAAGATGACTCACATAAGTATTCAAGATCAACACAAGATTATGCAAGACATAGACATCAATATCTATTTAACTAACATCACACAACTAACCATAGAGAGCAAGCACATCAAGCATGACATAAGTTTAACAAGGTCACAAGTATCATAACTGGACCATCAACAAGGGCATAAGCCACACTTAGCAACACATGGAGTAAACAACCACAACTAGCATGTGTCTATTTCTGGACTGGAAACAACAGCTTCATGTTTGGATCATAACTAGAGTTCTACAAATCCAGTAGCTATGAAACAAGACATTCTGGAAAGCTTATGGAATTTTCTACAATTCATCTTTAATCATCTTATCATGATTCTCAAGTTAACTAAGTCAAATATACCCATTTACAGAAACTGGTCCACAATTGACAGAGAGCAACCATTTCTGAAACCCAACTTTAAATAGGCATAACTCACAAACCACAAGACCAAATATCACCAAATTTTAAAAGCAGCTAGATACATGAATTATCTACAACTTTGTTATTATCACCAAAAACTCATTCAAATCCTAACTAGATCAAACACTAGCATCTTTCAGATCTACTCAGAATACAATCAAAACCTAACAGAAGATTTAAAAGTCATGTAACTCCTAAACTATCAGGCCTATGGTCTTACAATTTGAACAAAAGCAAGATTATGAAATTTGCTACAACTTTTGTATTGACTACAACCATAGCAAACATCATTTACACCATGAAAATAATTGCACAAGCAAAACTGCAAATGCATCCCAACAGCAGTGGTACAGAAAACTGATAGAAACTTTAGAGAAACAAAACTGGAGTTCTAGACTTCCAACAAACATGAACCATAACTTTTTGAAAATCTTAGGAAGTTACCTATAACTTTATTATTCTCATATTAAGATGATTCTACAGTTAGAAGGGTCAATTAATCCAATAATTGCATCTCTGTCCAAAACATAGACAGAAACTGACATGCCACTTTAAACAGCTATAAATGTAGTTATATATGTCCAATAAATGTGGCTCTAGACTTTTTAGAAATCTTGTCAAATTCTAAACAACTTTATTGTAAACACCTCAAGCTAATTATACTATTAAGAAGGCCTCACAGTAAGAACAAGGAAACCCCTCTCTGGGTTTGGGCAGAAACAGCCACTGAGATTCAAGCAACTATAACTCAATATCTACTTAACCAAAAATCATGATATTTATCTTTTTGAATATCTTAAGAAAAGTACTAAAACTCATGTATTGTCATCAAGCCATGATTCATAACTTAACTAAGCCAATTAATTCAAACATGTAGAACTGTTCAGAGTAGAAGCAAAGCAATACAGGGCATTTGTTATTTTTATAACTCTTAAACTATAAATCCTAAGCTCCTGAAATTTTTACCAGACAACAACAATCACCATAGTAGCACTCCACAAAAATTTCACATTTATTTGAGCATAAAAACTGCAGTTATGAAAAAGACAAAACATGGCAAGTACCAAGAACCTAGCTGCATAGATCTATTTTTACAGCAAAATATTTAAACTAAAACATGCCACATTATAGATCTAATGCATAGACAATTTCATAAGGATTCCAAAATGTCCTCATTTACTATTGTATGATTTTTCTACTAATTACTACGATTTTCCAAAGTTTAGCACAGAAATCTGCAAAAGAAAAGATTAAAACGAAAAAGGAAAAATACTTTTGCATTCGGAACCCTGGAGACCTCAGAAATGAACTAAGCCCATATCTGTAAATATATGTGTCTGGCATTTATGCAAAGTGAACACATGAAAAAGCTTCTATTTCCGATTTACTCCCTCTTCTTCTTCCTCTGGACGCTGGACGCAGGAAACGACGAACTGCGGTCGGGGGGGGGGGGGTCACCGGGGAGGTGGCCGGGCTGTTCGTCGGCGAGGAGCAGGCCAAGGTTGAGGTGCACCGGTCGATGAGGTGTGCTGGAAGCCAGCCTGATGACGCCGTGGCCAGGCCGCGGCTGGCCGGGCTCGGCAACACCAAGCTACGGCCGACCGGGCTCGATGCAGTGAACGGCGAGGCGCGACGAGTCGAGGCCGCGGTGGCTGGCTGGTGTCCTGCTGTGGCTAGCAGCGGCGGGCAGAGCAGCTGGAGGAAGGAGGAGGAGAGGGAGAGAAACGCCAGCAGCAGCGCCGTCTTGCCCAGCTCGGCCATGGCGCTGGCAGGGAGAGGCAGAGAAGAGAGGGAGAGGGAGAATGGAGAGGGAGTGAGTGGAGAGGAAGTTGCTGGTCCTGGATTTAAGCACGGCAAGGTGGCAGCGAGGGCACGGCAGGTGGCTGCGAGGGCAGCACAGGCGAGCCACGTGGCGCGAACAGCCAGCACGGTGAAGACACTGTTCAGAAATTTGAAATTTCCAATTCTACCTCAAACCTACCACTGAAACCCATATTTCGTGCCTCCGTAACTTCTAAACCACTTAGTTTTGACACAATCCGTAGTAATCAAAATTGTAGAGCTACGCGACATCTACAACTTTTCTTAAAGCATCAAAGTCTGATTCAGCCTGGTTGGAGAGATACACGGCTACGAAGAGGGGTACATGAAAACTGAAATCGTGAAATTCAGGCATCCCAGACTTAGCCAATTTTTCGGACTCTGAAAACCGCAGTAGATTCAAAGTTGGAGCCTCGGTTTGACTTGCTTACAAGATGATCTAGCTCTTGGTCCAAAAACAAAGTTTGTTCTACTCCACTCAAAATTCAACTTTTATTTAGGTTCCACTGCCATGCAAACACTCTAAGCCATAGTTCAAACTAAGTCAAAGTAGCATCACGATAAAGCTTAAATTACCATTTTTGATCTATTGGAGCATTTTCTGGCCACTTGTTCAACATGAACCCTTCATAACTTTTATTCACAAGTGTAAGTAGAGTTGTTTGAGCAAGGTTGCAATGTTTGTTTGTCATTACATGTTCTTATTCACCTAATAAAGTAATTCAGGCGAGGACATAACTTGTCATTTCATGTGATTTCTTGATTCCAAACTTTATGAAACTTTTCCAATCATCCATGTGGGTGGAAATTGATGTGAGGCACATGAAAGAAGCACCTTCAACATTACTTAGGTATATATCTGAAAAGGGCCAATAAGCAAGCAAAGGTGTGTTGCCCAAGTTTAAGTTGGAGCCCGCTCTTGTAGAATTGATCTTGACACCGTCATCACCTCTTAACATGTCATGTTTGAGCTCAACCCATTGCTTAACTGGTGGCAAACACCTGGGGTGTTACAGCCCTCCCCCCTTAAAGGAATCGCGTCCCGAGATTCGGTGCAATAGACTTTTAAGGGAAGAGAAACATGTCAACCAGTGTCCAACATCAGTGATAGCATTAGGCTACTTAACTTCGGAGTATCAGAGAGGCTAATTTGGTCACGACACTTTCTGATACTTGCTCTTTGTCGTAAGCTGTTGTCTGAAGAATCTCCTTCATTGGCATCCATAAAGCATTATTACATTGGAAGAAATCTAAGATAGCACTGTCCTGCGTACTTCATCCTCGATGTACGAAGAGTGATACAAGTGTATACTAAATACTTGTAACATCTACTTTCCTAGTGGATATAGCATGGACCTTATGGACTTTTCACTAGACCGTAGTCTATTGACGGATATTCCTTGCAATGGTGCTATATTTATTCCCAAGGTTTGAAAAGCAGTTCTCTATTAAAGTGGCTTGAGCACAACTTCTCGTAAAGGATGTGATCATAAATGGGTAAACATCCTTTGAGGGTATGAGAGGCTAGTTAACCAATATCCAAACTGGTTGTAGTGGTGCAATCACTCAAATGTCAACTGATGGAAAGCTACATAATGTTCCATGTGTGCAGTGCTCTTTCTTTGATAACAATATTGTATGGTCTGAGTCTGCTGAGTGAGTGGTAAACATAGTAGCTGACTCTGTTGGCTCAACGTTCTCGATGATCATTCCTTAGGGAGCCTTTGGATCCAAGTTGTAACAGTGATCTGGGTTGAATCTGATGCAACCTCTTGGGTAAAAACACATATAAGGTACCAAAGGCATGTCAGCATTGGAGAACCATTGACGTAGAAGGATGTTAGAGAGGCTTGGAGGACAACACAAGTTGCAAGTAATCACAAAACTAGGGACTCGTTCACTACCAAGCAGGTTGAGTACAATTTGCCTTCGTGGTGCAGTTGCACAGCAAGTTGGGTTGACTTGTATCGTAGCAAAACTAGCCTTCTTAAACTATATTTGACGTCGAGGCTTCCATTCTTAGGCCAATCAATATCTCGAAAACCATAATCCAAAAATCTATGGTTTGACACCTTTCCAATTACTTTTGACTCATAAGGGCACAATTTGACTTCTAGAACACCTTGACTGCTCACGCATTGTTGATCTAAGAGGGCAAAAGCAAGGCACATAGGGGTGCAATTAGTGTTCTCAAAGGTATGGAGGGTTGTCTAACAACAATACACCTATAAGTTGTAATTTCTTGGCATGAATGACAAACACAACCGTCTAATGCAAATGATGATCGCAGTCATAGTGAAATTGCAGATTCTGTACCCTTTTGTTTTCAATTCATCTATAAAAACTGCTCTGTTCTGAAATGACAGCAACCGAGCTGACAAGATATCTCTCAAATCTGATGTTTTACTCAACCAATACTCAAACTAACTTAGGACATTGAAGGGTCCTAAGCAAAGAATGAGATCACCAAGTTTGGGGTCAATCCAACTTCGTTGGAGTCACTAATCACCTGGCTTGAAGATAACCGGTTTAGTGCCACAAAATCTGGACAGATTTCTCGTTCTTCCTTTATAACCACGGTAGCTTTCTCGCTGAGGATGGAGGCTAGGGTTTTCCTTACATGCCTCTTAGGAAACAACCTCAACCGTTGATTTAGACACCAACTCGACGATGTACAAACATTGGACTTGTGGGCTATTTTCATAGGGCACAAAGCATTACTCCACATGGAGGGCATCCCTATATAGATAAGGACCATTTTTGAATATTCTCTGGCACCTCATCCAATAGAGCCTTGAACAAATCCGTTTGTGGTACCTAGGGGCACAATGATGCTGATCGAAACTAGGGATATGCTTTCTCTAGTTCTTTACTTAGCTGATACAACATCTTGCACTATATATGTGATTGTCCAAGATGGAATTGACTTGATAGCACCTTTGGAGAAGAAGTAGCACTTGCATTGCAGGGCCAGGTTTGCTATTTCCTTGATCAACATCGTTCTGTGAGATCTGGTCTTCATAGTTACCAACTAGTCGTTACCTAACTGAAGACTAACTTTCCTACTAGTAACTAATCAGTTGTCCCTCAACACTAAAAAGGTTCCAAATCTTCACTCTTGATAATAAAAATTGTGGTCGAAGTATAAACAAATGGTCGCCAGTGAAGTCAGTAGAAAGGGGTCACATCGAAGAAGGTCGATTGATATTATTGCACCTAAAGATCAAGGCTAAGATAGAAAGCTCATAAGCACCAGGTGACCTATTACAACACATAATATCCCGGTCCATTTATCCTCCGACTGATAACTTGCTTAACCTTGAGTGTGGTGCACCTTTCTGATCCAACGAGAATGACATAAATTGCTCACTAGATGACCGACATCATTACAGGGACAGTCAAGTAGAGTCACTTGCCTACCATCTCTTGCAGTCTGCTTATGTTCCTGTTAGTGACCTGTTCTTCAAAGGTTAACCGTTGGACGACTTCAAAAGGAAGTCCTATTGCATCTAGTTCGACATATAGATCTCTTGACATGATCAGGAGAGATAACCAATGAAGAGCTCACGTGAAAATAACACATCGGTGTAGTTCTGCAATGGATCATGACTAGAAACCTTGATACCAGCACGTGCTGAGTAGCACAACCTTGTGTGCGCACCCACAGGAGGCTCTCGGTTTCGTCACGACATCGTAGATCGCTAATCGTGGCACCATTACTAAACATACCACCCACAAGAAATCTCATGTGGCACAATTTGAGTTGCATAGGAGCAAGCACCATGAGAAGGAGGGATAGCAAATAATGGTAGTCACAAGGTTAGGAGTCAATAAGGAGGCGATCTGAAGATCAAAACACAGCGCAAGAGAACATAGCCTAATTGCCGACGACAACTGAGTAGGTGACTCTTGCTAATTTCCATATATGTCTTGTGTCCACCCAAGTGATTACCAGATAAAGATTAACATGAGATTTGGTCTTGTCGAGTAGCAACATGAGATCAAGACTGATAAATATTCAAAGACTTGAAAGGGTTGGAGGCAAAACAAACGAGATCCAAGGGACAGAGCCATTGCACTGACTAGGGATTCAGTTGATAAAGCAATGACAGGATCTGCGAGGAAAAGGTTCCAAAGCCAAGATAGATAGCGATTAGCGTTGCACCAGATCATCAGGAGGAGAAGGAGCAATGAGGCTTGACAAGGATTTTTTTGAGCAGGGTCCTCCCACACAGGAGCGGGACAACCACAATACATGCAAGCACTCAAGGGAACTAAGCTTGGGCCCAAGGTCAAGCAAAGGCATGGATAAAGGTCTTCATAACACAACGTTCAATGGCTAGCAACCACTTGTACAGGCTCAGGCTCCTAAGAGAGAACTTAATTGAAGATGACAACCATGAGATCATCAAACTTGGATGTTGTTCTAGGATAGCGATCTTCAACACTCATATGCTTACTGAGGACAAAAGGGGTGACAGCTATGGCATTACCTAGATAACGTGCATCCGCACCTACATCATGGTCTTAAGCAAGCATTTCAAAATACTCAAACTAATTAGCTTAAGCGACTATTACTAAGCACAAAGCTCGCACCTAACAAGTAGTCACCTACAACAACACTGCTACGCATATCATGCAAAACATGGTGGTAAAGTATTGTTATCTTTAAATTCCTTTTTACTGAGTAGGTGGATATCTCTACAAAACAAGTTTTACTTACATTTAGCAATTTAGTTTTCAAAGAGGTGAACTTTTTGCTAACTACTAACTTGTCATCTATTTCCTCTGGAAGCAAACATACAAGGCAAAGCTAATCACACCCTATCTTCAAGCACAGCTATTCAAGTGGCATGGAACATGGCACTTTGTCTAGCTTCACACAAGGAAAAAATAGTAGCATCACATTGATCACAAGTTAGTTAGTATTAGAACAAGGTGAGGGAAGCATATTTATGCACAAGCACAATCATGATGCATGCTCGTCCTATTCGTCCTCACAAAATTGCTAGCCTAAGGCGGCAATCACGTTCTATGTCAGTGGCATAACACGTACTCTCTCGATATATAGCTAGTCGTCAGCTACATTCAATCTACGCATTCATGGTTAGCATACCTGCAGGCAAATTCATTGCAGCCCATCCCCACAAGAGATAAATAAGCACACAATGAAAGCAGTAAACTAAGATACTTCCCATATATACATCCCTAGATATATATACTTCGGTATCCATAGCTACCCGGTAGATATACCCACAATTAAGTACCTTCATATATACATGTGTGTAACATGTAAATATTCTAGTAACCATATCTAACTCTCCCCTAGACCGATAGTTGGACGGTCATGCTCTCACAACTCACACTTACCTAGGCGTAGAGGCAATTGATCCATACATTACCATTCAAGTGAACGGCATCCATACAATAGCACGCCGTATGGACGACAAAAGTAAAATTTGTAAGAAGTAAACCCCCGTAGTTAGTACTTAGATAGCCACCTAATAGTCCTTAACTGGGCATAAAGGAGGATGTCGCTAGCATAGTTTTGCAAATAAGTTTTGACAACTTTGCCTGTAGCTAAAGTTTTAGTTAAAATAGACTTTTTAAAACCAAAACTTGGCTTTTAAAACTATGTACATGACAGCATTATGCTTAATCTCGCTCTGATACCAGCTGTGACAGAACCACCCAATTTATACAAGATCAAGTATGGCTGTCCCCGCTTAACATGTTGACACGCACATACTCTCACTTATATAAACCCGGTAGTCCGCCGAGTGTCACGCAGGACCTCGGTAAATCAACATCACAACCAAGATCGCGTGATTAAGCAAATACACATCACATATGTAGAATTGCAGCGGAAATAATATTACAAATGGTTTCACAATTAATAGTATAAGTTTGGGTTTAAAAACCAATTAGTGAAAACAACATTTGCCTTCAAAGGATTACATTGATATAAGTTCCAAATACATTGCTAGCATAAGTGACATCCTCAGACAAAAGCATGTAGATGAGAAGTAAATATAGAGTCACCGAGCCCACCGGCGGTTAACCACCATCTTCAGCAGGCCAAAACCTCACCTGCAACATGGTGGGATAAACCCTGAGTACTCGAATGTACTCAGCTAGACTTACCCGTCATAACCAGAAGTAAAATTGACTCCAAGGAGTATGCAAGGCCTTATAAGTGGAGGTAGCTTGACAACATTTTGCATAAAAAGCGATTAACTTAATTATACAATTATAATTCTGTCATCAAGTTAATTATAACTATCCATCTCTAGATTAGCAACTATCCTGTGCCAAACATGTGGTATATCTTTTTAGATCATACAATAGTAACCATAGCAGGTGTAGTAATTCCATGTTTATCCGAACCATCACATTCCATAATACAATTACTACGATGTTGGGACTAGCCAAGTTTCTCAATATCCGGGAAAGACGGCGATTCGAATCGATTTCAACCAGCGGGGAATTTATTCCTAACACAAACCCAGGCAGACCCGATCAATGGTCACCTTAGGTCACCTTTGGTACAACTCAGGTCCACATTTCGTGGGTCCGTACCACGCCGCACAATCTGGGACACCAGATGCCAGGACGTTCAGGCCTAGCCTGCCCTTAGGCTCAGTCTGATCGCCCCCGCAAGGAGCGCACAACAGAACGGGTCCCGGCCTGAGTTGAGCTACTCGGCTTCGCGATCGGAACGAGTTATCCGGCTAGCTAAGTGATAGGCATGCGTTCAATCTTGTCAGAAGCGCCAACAACGGTACGGTCCTTAATCGACACAGATGGAATCACATGAGTCAACCTACACATAGACTCCGCCCGGCCTCGATTTACTTTTACCCCATGGTTCTTTTCCACGATAGCAAATATAGCCAACCGTGCTTCGGTATCCACCTATATCTCGCAGGTGACAGGATATCACCCGACTTCTACCGGTCTAAGCATGGCTAAGCATATATTCGATCCTGGACCTATACCGGTTAAAGGTGTAATATCTAGACAAGGAATTTATATGCATCAAGTGGTTCCATTCAACTCTTATAACCTAATGCATCAATCATAAGTACTTAAGTAATCATTTGTAAAATACTGGGAGACTTAAAATGCTCCGAGGCTTGCCTGGGATCCGACACAAGTCAGTTCAGTTAGCTTGCACCGACTTGGTGACATCTCCGGTCCTAGCACTTGCTTAGTCCTTCCATCTTCGGGATAGATCCACCAAACCCAATCTTCGAGTTCGGCTCCACATCACATCCTTCACGTGGTTCATCTAGCGTACCTAAATGAGATGCAAGATGCATGTGTATGAATGTGATGAATGGTAACACAAGATGCCTCACATAAGTATTCAAGATCAACACAAGATTATGCAAGACATAGACATCAATATCTATTTAACTAACATCACACAACTAACCATAGAGAGCAAGCACATCAAGCATGACACAAGTTTAACAAGGTCACAAGTATCATAACTGGACCATCCACAAGGGCATAAGCCACACTTAGCAACACATGGAGTAAACAACCACAACTAGCATGTGTCTATTTCTGGACTGGAAACAACAGCTTCATGTTTGGATCATAACTAGAGTTATACAAATCCAGTAGCCATGCAACAAGACATTCTGGAAAGCTTATGGAATTTTCTACAATTCATCTTTAATCATCTTATCATGATTCTCAAGTTAACTAAGTCAAATATACCCATTTACAGAAACTGGTCCACAATTGACAGAGAGCAACCATTTCTGAAACCCAACTTTAAATAGGCATAAGTCACAAACCACAAGACCAAATACCACCAAATTTTAACAGCAGCTAGATACATGAATTATCTACAACTTTGTTATTATCCCCAAAAACTCATTCAAATCCTAACTAGATCAAACACTAGCATCTTTCAGATCTGCTCAGAATACAATCAAAACCTAACAGAAGATTTAAAAGTCATGTAACTCCTAAACTATCAGGCCTATGGTCTTACAATTTGAACAAAAGCAAGATTATGAAATTTTCTACAACTTTTGTATTCACTACAACCATAGAAAACATCATTTACACCATGAAAATAATTGCACAAGCAAAACTGCAAATGCATCCCAACAGCAGTGGTACAGAAAACTGATAGAAACTTTAGAGAAGCATAACTGGAGTTCTAGACTTCCAACAAACATGAACCATAACTTTTTGAAAATCTTAGGAAGTTACCTATAACTTTATTATTCTCATATTAAGATGATTCTACAGTTAGAAGGGTCAATTAATCCAATAATTGCATCTCTGTCCAAAACATAGACAGAAACTGACATGCCACTTTAAACAGCTATAAATGTAGTTATATATGTCCAATAAATGTGGTTCTAGACTTTTTAGAAAGCTTGTCAAATTATAAACAACTTTATTGTAAACACCTCAAGCTAATTATACTATTAAGAAGGCCTCACAGTAAGAACAAGGAAACCCCTCTCTGGGTTTGGGCAGAAACAGCCACTGAGATTCAAGCAACTATAACTCAAGATCTACTAAACCAAAAATCATGATATTTATCTTTTTGAATAGCTTAAGAAAAGTACTAAAACTCATGTATTGTCATCAAGCCATGATTCATAACTTAACTAAGCCAATTAATTCAAACATGTAGAACTGTTCAGAGTAGAAGCAAAGCAATACAGGGCATTTGTTATTTTTATAACTCTTAAACTATAAATCCTAAGCTCCTGAAATTTTTACCAGACAACAACAATCACCATAGTAGCACTCCACAAAAATTTCACATTTATTTGAGCATAAAAACTGCAGTTATGAAAAAGACAAAACATGACAAGTATCAAGAACCTAGCTGCATAGATCTATTTTTACAGCAAAATATTTAAACTAAAACATGCCACATTATAGATCTAATGCATAGACAATTTCATAAGGATTCCAAAATGTCCTCATTTACTATTGTACGATTTTTCTACTAATTACTACGATTTTCCAAAGTTCAGCACAGAAATCTGCAAAAGAAAAGATTAAAACGAAAAAGGAAAAATACTTTTGCATTCGGAACCCTGGAGACCTCAGAAACAAACTAAGCCCATATCTGTAAATATATGTGTCTGGCATTTATGCAAAGTGAACACATGAAAAAGCTTCTATTTCCGATTTACTCCCTCTTCTTCTTCCTCTGGAAGCTGGACGCAGGAAACGACGGCTACGGTCAGGGGGGGGTCACCGGGTAGGTGGCCGGGCTGTTCGTCGACGAGGAGCAGGCCAAGGTTGAGGTGCACCGGTCGACGAGGTGTGCTGGCAGCCAGCCTGATGACGCCGTGGCCAGGCCGTGGCTGGCCGGGCTCGGCAACACCAAGCTGCGGCCGACCGGGCTCGGTGCAGTGAACGGCGAGGCGCGACGAGTCGAGGCCGCGGTGGCTGGCTGGTGTCCTGCTGTGGCTAGCAGCAGCCGGCAGAGCAACTGGAGGAAGGAGGAGGAGAGGGAGAGAAACGCCAGCAGCAGCGCCGTCTTGCCCAGCTCGGCCATGGCGTTGGCAGGGAGAGGCAGAGAAGAGAGGGAGAGGGAGAATGGAGACGGAGTGAGTGGAGAGTAAGTTGCTGGTCCTGGACTTAAGCATGGCAAGGTGGCAGCGAGGGCACGGCAGGTGGCAGCGAGGGCAGCACAGGCGAGCCACGCGGCGCGAACAGCCAGCACGGTGAAGACACTGTTCAGAAATTTCAAATTCCCATTTCTACCTCAAACCTACCATTGAAACCCATATTTCGTGCCTCCATAACTTCTAAACCACTTAGTTTTGGCACAATCCGTAGTAATCAAAATTGTAGAGCTACGCGACATCTACAACTTTTCTTAAAGCGTCAAAGTCTGATTCAGCCTGGTTGGAGAGATACACGGCTACGAAGAGGGGTACATGAAAACTGAAATCGTGAAATTCAGGCATCCCAGACTTAGCCAATTTTTCGGACTCTGAAAACCGCAGTAGATTCAAAGTTGGAGCCTCGGTTTGACTTGCTTACAAGATGATCTAGCTCTTGGTCCAAAAACAAAGTTTGTTCTACTCCACTCAAACTTCAACTTTTATTTAGGTTCCACTACCATACAAACACTGTAAGCCATAGTTCAAACTAAGTCAAAGTAGCATCACGATAAAGCTTAAATTACAATTTTTGATCTATTGGAGCATTTTCTGGCCACTTGTTCAACATGAACCCTTCATAACTTTTATTCACAAGTGTAAGTAGAGTTGTTTGAGCAAGGTTGCAATGTTTGTTTGTCATTACATGTTCTTATTCACCTAATAAAGTAATTCAGGCGAGGACATAACTTGTCATTTCATGTGATTTCTTGATTCCAAACTTTATGAAACTTTTCCAATCATCCATGTGGGTGGAAATTGATGTGAGGCACATGAAAGAAGCACCTTCAACATTACTTAGGTATATATCTGAAAAGGGCCAATAAACAAGCAAAGGTGTGTTGCCCAAGTTTAAGTTGGAGCCCGCTCTTGTAGAATTGATCTTGACACCGTCATCACCACTTAACATGTCATGTTTGAGCTCAACCCATTGCTTAACTAGTGGCAAACACCTGGGGTGTTACACATATGATGTGGAATTTGATGAATCTAACGACTCCCAAGGAGCACAAGAGAATCTTGATGGTGTAGGTGATGAACCATTGAGGGAGGCTATGAAGAACATTCTGGATGGAGACATCAAGCCTAAAGATGATGAAGATGATGTACAAGTAATTGATCCACCTTCTTCATCAAATGTACCACAAGATGGTGATAAAGATGGGAGAGTAGAAAATGAAGACACTCATGTGTCCCATGATCAAATGGTGGTACAAGCACAAGATGTTGATGCTCCACAACCTCCTCCTCAAGTGGTCAATAGAAGAAACACACCTCTACTACAAAATCATCCATGAGATCTCATCATAGGGAGTCCATCAAAGGGTGTAATGACTCGCTCACAAAAACTTGCTTCATTTATTGCACATCACTCTTTTGTCTCTTGCTTTGAGCCTACTAAGGTAGAAGAAGCTCTTCAAGATCCGGATTGGATAAATGCCATGCATGAAGAGTTGAACAACTTCACCCGCAATGAAGTTTGGACTCTTGAAGAGCGACCAAAAGGTGCAAGAGTCATTGGAACAAAGTGGGTGTTCCGCAACAAGCAAGATGATCAAGGCGTTGTTGTGAGGAACAAGGCAAGACTAGTTGCAAAGGGGTTCTCTCAAGTTGAAGGTTTGGATTTTAGAGAGACCTTTGCACCGGTTGCAAGACTAGAAGCCATCCGTATCCTTCTTGCATATGCATCACATCATGAAATGAAATTATATCAAATGGATGTGAAAAGTGCATTTTTAAATGGCTTTATTAATGAACTAGTCTATGTTGATCAACCTCCCGGGTTTGAAGACCCTAGATATCCTAATCATGTTTATAGGTTGTCCAAGGCGTTATATGGGCTTAAGCAAGCCCCAAGAGCTTGGTATGAGCGCCTTTGGGACTTCCTCATTGAGAAGGGCTTCACCATTGGGAAGGTCAACACCACACTATTCACTAAGAAGCTTGATGGGCATATCTTCATTTGTCAAGTGTATTGTCGGTGTTTTGGGTCTGGCGGATCCTCAACTGACTAGTGAAAATGTACTGCATACCCCTAATCCCAGATGGTGATGCAAAGAGATACAAGGTTTATATTGGTTCAGGCAATAGGTGCCCTACATCTAGTCTGAAAGAGCGATCTTGTATTCCTTACACCGAGGTGCTTGTAGTAGGGGCTTACAAGCTGAGCGAGAGAGGGAGCTAGTCCTAGGTTTCTGCGTGGAGTGGCGTGGGTTGGTTGAGATGTTGATCTCTTGCAGTGAGGAAGCGTGTGTGTTATAGAGCGTTGTGTGTTGCTTGCATGTGTGTGTTTCCTGAGTGTCTGTGAGTCTCCATGAGTCTCTCCCCTAGAAGCAGCCCTGGTCACTCCCATTTATAGTCGAAGGGAGGCACGGGGGCGGTACATGGGTTTGCTACGTGGCATTTTGTGAGCAGAGGTGGCATGTTTGAGCCCTATAGCTCATCACTATGGCGGCATGGTCGGTGGAGCGGCCTTGTCCTCGGTGCACTAGAGCGACGCGCCGGTCACGCCTGATCCTTTGCGACGTGGGAGCTCCTTCGGCTTGACGAAGGGTATGGTGCGTACTGCGGATGACGTGCCGGTCGCTGTATGTTGACAACGTAGAGAGCCGAGGCCTAGTCGGTGCAGAGGCTGAACCATTGTGGGGGGCTCGGTGGACGTGAGTCCTAGGGCTACCGAGACCCCGAAGCGGATAGCCAAGGCTCGGAGGGAGCAGTTGGTCTTGGTACATCGATTCTGAGGCTATAGGGACCCGGACATGACTCTCCATGTCGCGCTATCCTCAGAGCAGGGGTTAGGCAGCATAGTGCAGCATGGGTGTCAGTCGTGGGCACAGTGCCGAGCACAGTGGCCAGTAACCCCTGCCCTGTCCTATCCCGGATGGCATGGCGTCGATGTGACTCACATCTCGTCGGCCACTCCGCTGTATCGAGCCATCGTTCGGCTAATGTTGCAAGAGTGGTTGAACGCGTTAGTTGGACGTGACGTCCTGTCAGAGAAGTCGGTCAAGGCGGAGGTGATGGGGTTGTTGCCGAGCCACCCTCGAGCGAGGTGGAGAATCGGTACCTCATCCGAGGCCTTACGGGCAGGGCCTCGGGCGAGTCCGAGAATTGGTACCACGCTCGAGGCCTTACAAACGGGCCTTGGGTGAGGTGGAGAATCGGTACCTTGTCCGAGGCCTTATGTGTGGGGCCTTGGGCGAGGTGGAGAATCAGTACCTCATTCGAGGCCTTACGTGCGGGGCCTCGGGCGAGGTGGAGAATCAATACCACGTCTGAGGCCTTACGAGCAGGGCCTTGAGCGAGTTGGAGAATCAATACCTCGTCTAAGGCCTCATATTTTCATTTTGGGCCAAGCCCGCTTCGGGTGAGCCCGTATATTGTTCGAGGTGGGCCGAGCGGTCCAGCCGAGCCTCGGATAAGGTTGGGTTTGCCGGTGGTTGTCTCTTAGTTTTGATTTTTACAAGGTCTAAGCGATTTTTTCGGCTCTTGCTTAGGGGACCCCTTTTTATGGTACCCGACAGTAGCCCCTGAGCCTCGGGGAGAGTGTGAGCACTCTTCCTGAGGTTTTGACGAGACTTGGCTCGTGGTAGCTCCTGGCGGGATGGTATTTCGTACTCGAGGCCTCGGTGGATGCGCGCAAGCGCACCCGCCGAGTGTAGCCCTCGAGGCACTGGAGGAGTGGATTTATTCCTTCAGGGGCTTTTCTCACATTGAGCAAGGGGTTTTATCGCGTTTGCCGAGCCCACGAGTGCGAGTTTGGGTCGCTGGGCCTCAGCTTGGTTGCAGGAAGAGCCCCTAAGCCTTTGCTCAAAGCAAGAGGGCAATCAGGAGTTTCCCTGTCTTTTTTGTACGGCCCTCATGCATCCTTTTCGTTCAGAAGGAGGGGTGGAGTATGCCAGGCTACCCTCGGTGGGCACGAGCAGTGACACCTCCAGTGAGCTATTATCGGGTAAGTCCAAGTGGAGGCCCATGCCCCATTCGATAGGGGTCGGCTAGCAGTCTAGAGACGCACTCCAAAAGTACTAGAGGGATTCTCCAGTGGGTCCTAGGGCCGTTCGATTGGCCTTGGGGGTTCGGTGCCTCCCTACGGTGGGATCCCATTCAGAGACCTCCCTGCTAGTCTCGAACACAACTTAGGGCATCCCAAGCAATTGCTTACTTGGGCCTCGACCATGTATGGGCTTGCCCATAGTCATCCCTAACTCTTTTTGTCCTGGGGCGGCTGTTGAGACCCTTGGGGGCCCAGCTTTTGAACCCCTAGACCGTAATGGGCTCGGTGCCTTTTATTACGTTTGCCGAGCCCATGAGTGCGAGTTTGGGTCGCTAGGCCTCGGCTTGGTTGCAAGAAGAGCCCCCAAGCCTTTGCTCGGAGTAAGAGTGCGATCAAGAGTTTCCCTATCTTTTTTGTGTGGTCCTCGCACATCCTTTTTGTTTAGAAGGAGGGGTGGAGTATGCCAGGCTACCCTCGGTGGGCGCAAGCAGTGACACCTCCGATGAGCTGTTATCGAGTAAGTCCAAGTGGAGGCCCGTGCCCCATTCGATAGGGTCAGCTAGCGGTCTAGAGACGCACTCCAAAAGTACCAGAGGGCTTCTCCAGTGGGTCCCATAGCCATTTGATTGGCCCCGAGGGCTTAGTGCCTCCCTATGGTGGGATCCCATTCAGAGACCTCCCTGCCGGTCTCGGACATGACTTAGGGCATCCCAAGCAATTGCTTGCTTGGGCCTCGGCCATGTATGGGCTCGCCCATAGTCATCCCTGACTCCGTTTGTCCTAGGGCGGCTATCGAGACCCTCGGGGGCCCAGCCTTCGAACCCCTAGACCGTAATGGGCTCGGTGCCTTTTATCGCGTTTGCTGAGCCCCCTAGTGCGAGTTTGGGTTGCTAGGCCTCAGCTTGGTTATAGGAAGAGCCCCCAAGCCTCTGCTCAGAGCATGAGGGCAATCAGGAGTTTCCCTGTCTTTTTTGTGCGGCCCTCGTGCATCCTTTTTGTTCGGAAGGAGGGGTGGAGTATGCCAGGCTACCCTCGGTGGGCGTGAGCAGTGACACCTCCGGTGAGCTATTATTGGGTAAGTCCAAGTGGAGGCCCGTGCCCCATTCGATAGGGGTCAGCTAGCGGTCCAGAGACACACTCCAAAAGTACCAGAGGGCTTCTCCAGTGGGTCCTAGGGCCATTCGATTGGCCCCGAGGGCTCGGTGCCTCCCTACGGTGGGATCCCATTCAGAGACCTCCCTACCGGTCTCGGACACGACTTAGGGCATCCCAAGCAATCGCTTGCTTGGGCCTCGACCATGTACGGGCTTGCCCATAGTCATCCCTAACTCTGTTTGTCCTGGGGCGGCTGTCGAGACCCTTAGGGGCCCAACCTTCAAACCCCTGGACCATAACGGGCTCGGTGCCCAGTTCCTTAGTCTAAAAGGAATCGGGTGGGGGATATTCCCCTCCCATCGTCTGACAACGGCGGGTGCACCTTTTGAGGCGGTTCCTCAGGGAGACGGAACGGCGCCTGCCGTTGCTGTGGTCGAATGCGATGCGATGTCCATAGATGGGATGTTACTATGTGCGCATGGTTAATAAGGAAGAAGTGGACACGTGGGCGGTTTAGTCGGATCTAGATTAACTGCGCTAGATCTGAGGGAAACTTCCCCGGTTTCATTGCTCATCCATTTCGCCCCCTTCCCTCCCTCATAAATACATAACGAGCCTCGCCCCACCCCTCCTTACCTTACCTGCCTGCGTTTGCCCTTTCTGCCCTCGAGCAGTTGCAAAGAATAGAGAGCGCCGGGGAGAAGGGGGAGGAAAGGAGAGAGAGAGAGAGGGATAGCGAGAGCACGCCTTACCACCGTAGCTACATTCTCCAATGCACCCATGGCCAGCGGCGCTATTGTAATCTAGGCGGATCCTTGGGGTCCATCCGACATGTCCGCGGTGACGCTGCAGTCGCTCATCAACGATGACCTCCTCTGCCCGGTTACCGACCCCAACAGACCGGAGTGGATTGCTCCGGGGGGGCGAGCCGGAGCCGAGGCCACACGATGGCTACATCGTGAGCTTCATGGCCTTCCACGAGCGCGGTCTCAACTTGCCGGAGGACCGGTTCATGCGGGTGCTCCCACATTACTATGGCGTGGAGCTCCACAACTTCAACCCTAACTCCATCGCGTAGGTGGCCATCTTCGTCGCCATCTGCGAGGGGTACCTGGGCATCGCCCCCCACTGGGAGCTGTGGCTCCACTTCTTTCGGGCGGGGCTCAACACCAAGCCGATGGGCACAACAGGCACGCGGAAGGCATTGAGGGTCGATGGCTGCACTCTCCAAGTGCGCCAAGACAGGCAACCCTTCTACATCCTGGCCCAGCTCGTGTCATCCAACCGCCACTGGTACAACAGCTGGTTCTACCTCTGCAATGATGATGGCGGGCTTCCCCCCTATACTAGGTAGGTTGTGAAGAGCCAGCCAGAGAGGTGGAGGTATGGCGTCCCGGTGGTTGATTAGCCCAAGCTGCAGCCGCTCCTAAAGGCACTGGAGAGGCTACGCAGCTGTGGCCTTACGGCAGCCATGGTCGTGGCAGCATTCCACCGCCAGAGGGTGCTGCCGCTGATGGCTCGGTGGCAACGCCTGTTCAAGATGACATCGGGTGAGCCGATCGATGGCATCCGATTGTCCGCCGCCACCCTTTTCGATGAGGAGGTTCTACGTCAGGTGAGAGAGACGGTGGAGGGGTGGCAGAGGAGCAGTGAGCTGACCCATTCCCAATGCACCCGTCACGGGGGTACATCTCTCTGGTAAGTCACACACCGCTGTGGCCCCCGAGGCCTCCTCGCTCCTTACATTTTCAATTTGTTCCCTTATTTACGTTTGCCATTCCAACAGGGGATAAGGGATGTGCGAGCCTCCCCGCCGCCTGTTCTCGAGGACACAGAGTAGTGGGCGGTGAACAGGGCACATGTCGAGGCATATAAGGAGCGGAAGGATGCCGAGGAGGCAAGGCGCAAGAGGAAGAGCCTTGAGCGCGATGAGCTAGAGAAACATCACCGACAGCAGAGGCACGACGGTCTCCTAGTGGAGCCATCTCCATCACCGTCGTCGACGGATTCTTCGAGCGATGATGATGAGAGCGAGGTGGGGTGGGGTCCTCTGGACCATCTCCCTGACATCAGGGGGACTGCGCTCGGGGCATTGGCGAGCGGCCCGATGTTTCCAGGAGGAGGAGGAGAGGATGCCTCGAGGCTAGCGATCGCCTGCGCCGGGGCCAAGGCCAACATGCCCAAGGCATGAGCGTTGGGGAAGCGCGCCGTCAGCCCGATGGGCTTGATGGTGGAGGTGGAATGGGTGATGGTGGGGGCGACCCAATAGCCTCCGCAGAGGGTCGAGGGGGCGTCGGAGTCCGGCGAGGGCCGGCTAGCACCGGCGAACATGGGGGCCGTGCCACCGCCACCGCCACCGCCGTTGCAGAGGATGAGGGACGTAGTGCGGAAGCTATTGTGTCCTCATTCGAGGTAAGTGTTTTGTCAGTGGAGTTTGTAGCATCTTCCACTCGTTCTTTGGTCGTATGCTGACCAAGTAAGTGTTTCGTCTTCAGCCGGAAGCATTAGGCGGAAGCGCCCGTCTTGGCGCCACGTAAGGCGCTCAAGGTGAGCACCAGCTCCACCGCTCGATGGGTGGTGGAGGCGCAGGCCACCATTCAGCGTGGCGCGGCATCAGCCAGGGCTAACCCAAAGGAGCCGGTCACCCAAGGAGAGGCTACCGAGGCGGTCACAAAGCAAGTGGGATAGGAGGCACCTATGCCCTGTGAGGCCGAGGCCCACGAGTTAGATGAAGCCGAGGCGCCTTCAGTCGCTGAGGCCACCGAGGGCGAGGCCAGGGCCCTTAGGACCTCCGAGGCCAAGGTGGCAGACGCCGGAGCTCCTAGGACCACCAAGGCCGAGGTGGCAGAGGCTGGAGCTCCTGAGACCACCGAGGCTGAGGCGGCGGAGGTCGGCGTGGGCACGGCAGAGCTGGTGGCCCAGGATGCGGAGATGGAGGCGGGGCAAGCTTTGGTGCGACCCCTAGTCCAAGACCTACCGCCATCGCAGGAGAGCGCCCGGGAAGTGGAGGTTCATTCAATCTCCTATGATGATACCTCCTAGGGGAAGGAGGTGGCGGACGCCAAGGCGGCTAGCACTATGTTGCAGTCAGTTCTGACTTCTGGCGAGGGGAGCACTGTCTGTCGTGGCTGATGACCTACTCGGCTTTCCTTTCTCATGTTGTGTTGTCTTTTCCCGAGTTTTCTCGCAGTGCTTGATGTCTGTTCTGCCTATCCAGGAGCTCGAGGCCTGGTCCCTCAGGAAGTCATTGTTCCTCCGGTGGGAGAGGGACGTCTGGGACCAGCTCTGGCAGCAGAAGGACCTGCTCGCTAATGCCAATGACCTTCTGTTAGCATGGAGCACAGAGGTGGAGGACCTCTGCCTTTGCTGTATTGATATGAAGGCCGAGGCGGCCACGGCTCAGGAGCAGGCCACCCCTTTGGTGGCGTAGATCAAGGAGCTAGAGGTGGAGTTGACCCGTGTGGCCGGTGAGCGGGACACCTTCAGGTCCCAAGCCGAACAAGTTGAGGCCTCTGCCAAGGCCATCGCTGGGTAGCTGGGGCAAAGCAGGGCGTGCACCTACTAACAAAAGGTGCCCTGGTAGAGGCTCTCAAGGTGGCCGAGGCCTCCCGGGTCGAGGCCTTAGCCTGGAAAGAAAAGGCCAAGGGTGAGTCCCATTGAGCTGCGCCTCTTGTTTTATTTGTTTTTCTTGCGTTCGACCCCTAACTCCCCGATGCGACGTAGAGCTGGAGAGGGAGGCTTCTAGGGCGGCCGAGGCCTCTCAAGTTGAGGTCCAAAACTAGAGGGAGAAAGCCAAGGGTGAGTCTCATAGGCTTGCACCCCTGTTCAGCTTGTTTTCTTTCGTGCTTAACCCCGTCCCGCTTGTCTTGGCACAGGGTTGGAGAAGGAGGTCACCTGGGCAGTCGAGGCCTCCATCATAGTGCAGGTAGTGCTCGAGGCTGAGATCTGGGAGCACAACATGCTGCAGAGCACTGCCCGTACCACCTGTGAGGCCCTGGAGGTCGGAGGGGTCAAGTCGGGCAACTCCCTCAGGAGCCGCTTGATCGCATTGAGTGGACGAGTCCACGAGCGGCTTCGGGGGGGCGCTACATACGGGCGTCAAGCGTGCTTTGGCCGTTGTCTCCTTGCACTATGCTGGCATCGACCTCGAGGCCATTAGTGATGGTTACATCGTGGCTAAGGATGACGAGAAGGCTGAGGAGGAGGTCTTGAAGCTGGTGGAGGCAGCTGAGGCCCCTGGCACAGCACTGGGCAAGCTGTTCAAAGAGGAGGTGGTTCCTCTTATGCCGACCACCGACACTGGTGACCCTGAGCTTTGACCTATGCCAAATGGGCCATATAAATAGATTAGGACTTACATTATTATATCATAATGCTTGTGGCCGTCGAGTCCTTTTTGAAGTACTTATGTGTATATGCTTTTTAATCATTTTTATTGTATTTCCGAGCCTCTGCCCTCTGTCTCGTCTTTGACATATCTCTTGCAAAAAACTTCCTCGGAGCCTAAGCTGTCCTTAGGGCAAAAGGTGGTGAGGGAGTTGCCATAGCCTAGAGGCATAGGCCGTCTCGTAGGTCGACCAGCCTTTTGGCCCTGAGACAGACTTTTGGTCCTTGGATTTTTTCAATCGATTTATCAGAGTACGTGAGAGAGTTTGGTGTAGAAATTTTTTCGAAAAACGACTAAAAACGGTTACTGGGACTTAGGGGGGGTCCCCCCTTCTAGCCCCCAAGGGAGGCTCAGTTCTATAGAGGCAGAGCCAAGTTTTGTTCGAGCCCCGTGGTGGGCACCTCTGTAGAGGCAGAGCCGAGTCTCCCTTATAGCATTATCGTAATGCTGAGCCCCACGATGGGCTTGGGGGGTTTCTTGAAAAATTAGAACAACTAAAGAACGCGTCTTTATTGTATTTTGAGAGACAATGTATACAATGCCTGGAAATTTAAGGGTAGAAGCGACGTAGTTGTTCTATGTTCCAAGCGTTGGTGAGGATTTCGCCCTTCTCATTGGCTAGCTTGTAGGTCACGGGCTTTAGCACTTGGGCGATGATGTACGGTCCTTCCCATGGCGGGGTCAGCTTGTGGTGACCCTTATTGCTCTACCTCAGTCTTAGCACCAAGTCACCAACCTACAGGTCTTGGCTTCGAATGCGACGGGCTTGATAGCGTCGTAGGGCTTGCTGGTACTTGGCCGAGTGTAGCAGTGCAACATCTCGGGCTTCCTCTAGTTGGTCAAGGGCGTCCTTGTGGGCAATGCAGTTGCTCTGCTTGTTGTAGGCCTGAAGCCTCAGGGAACCATACTCCAAGTTAGTGGGGAGGATGGCCTCAGCTCCATAGACTAGGAAGAACGGTGTGAACCATGTGGCTCGGCTTGGAGTGTTCCTCAGGCTCCAGATGACCGACGGGAGTTTGGCAAGCCATTTCTTGCCAAATTTGTTCAATCGGTTGTATATTCTTGGCTTGAGGCCTTGTAGGATCATGCCGTTGGCATGTTCTACTTGGCCATTTGTCCTAGGGTGTCCTACGACCGACCAGGCTACACGGATGTGGTGGTCATCACAGAACGTCATGAACTTGTGGCCGGTGAACTGTGTCCCATTGTCAGTGATAATGGTGTTTGGAACCCCAAACATGTGGATGATATCAGTGAAGAATATCACCGCTTGCTTGGATTTGATTCGAGTGATCGGATGAGCCTCAATCCACTTGGAGAACTTATTGATCGCTACCAGCAAATGGGTATAGCCCCTGGGGGCCTTCTGTAGAGGCCCAACCATGTCCAACCCCCACACAGCGAATGGCCATGTAATGGGGATGGTTTGGAGGGCTTGAGCCGAGAGGTGCGTTTGCCATGCATAGTACTGGCATCCCTCGCAGGAGCATACCAGCTTGGTGGCATCAGCAACCACCATCGGCCAGTAGAACCCTTGGTGGAAGGTGTTTCCAACGAGCGTCTGAGGCACTGCATGGTGCCCATAGGCCCCCATGTGCAAGTCCCAAAGTAGGGCCTGGCCTGCCTTGGTGGTGATGCACCGTTGGAGGATGCCAGATGGGCTTCACCTATACAACTTGCCATTGCTGAGGATGTAAGTTTTGGCTCATCGCGCAAGTCATCGGGCTTCGGTCCTATCTATAGGAAGCTCTCCTCGAATGAGGCAATCAAGGAACAAGACTCACCAGTCCGTGCCCTGGTAGACCTCAGGAGGCTCCATGTTGATTTCCATGGCCTCGAGCTCAGCCGCAGGGGCCTCGGTGATAGAGGGGGCCTCAGGCCCTATGATGGGCTTGACCAGTGGGCCCTCTTCTGCTGCCGAGGCATAGTCGATGGAAGGCTTGTGGAGGTCTCTGGTGAAGATATTCGGGGGGACTAGGGCCTGTGCTGACGCCATCTTTGCCAGTTCGTCTGTGGCCTTGTTGAATTTTCACGCAATGTGGTTGAGTTCGAGACCGTCGAACTTGTCTTCTAGGCGACGTACCAACTTGTAGTACGCCTCCATTTTGAGGTCATGGTAGTTCGAGTCCTTCATCACTTGATCGACGACAAGCCATGAATCGCCCCGTATGTCAAGACGCCATACTCCAAGTTCGATGGCGATCTGCAAGCCGTTGACGAGGGCTTCGTACTCGGCTGCGTTGTTGGAGGTGGTGAAGTGGAGCCAAATCATGTAGCGCATGTGCACTCCGAGGGGTGAGATGAAGAGCAGACCCACGCCTGCCCTGTCTTCATCAGGGACCCATCAAAGTACATGGTCCAGCATTCCGCCTGGACTTGAGCAGGTGACAGTTGGGTGTCGGTCCACTCAGCCACAAAATCGGCCAAGACCAGGGATTTAATTGCTTTTCGAGGCGCGAAAGACAGGGCTTCCCCCATGAGTTTGATGGCCCACTTGGCTATCCTACCCAAGGCCTCCCGGTTCTGGATTATCTCTCCGAGAGGGAAAGACGACACCACGGTCACTGGGTGGGACTCAAAGTAGTGACACAGCTTGTGTCGAGCCAAGACTATGGCGTAGATCAACTTCTGAATGTGGGGGGTAGCGTGTCTTAGTCTCAGAGAGCACCTCACTGATGAAGTAAACAGGTCATTGGATGGGTAGAGCATGCCCCTCTTCTTGCCTCTCGACCACTATGGCTGCGCTGACCACTTGAGTTGTTGCGGCAACATAGAGTAAGAGGGCATCGCCCTTGGTCGGCGGCACTAGGACAGGAGGATTGGTGAGCAGTGCCTTGAGCTTGGTGAGGGCTTCTTTGGCCTCAGGGGTCCAAGAAAAGTGTTCAAATTTTCTCAAGAGGCGGTACAGGGGCAAGCCTTTTTCGCCAAGGCGCGAGATGAAGCAGCTCAGCGCCGTAAGGCATCCCATAACCCTCTGCACTCCTTTAAGGTCTTGAATTGGTCCCATGTTGGTCATGGCTGAGACCTTCTTTGGGTTTGCCTCGATGCCGCGCTCTGAGACTATGAATCCCAAGAGCATGCCTCAGGGGACCCCGAAGACACACTTCTCAGGGTTGAGCTTGATGCCCTTCTCTCTGAGGCATTTGAAGGCTATCTCCAAGTCATTGACGAGATCACTAGCCTTCCTAGACTTGACCACGATGTCGTCAACGTAGGCCTCGATGGTTCGCCCGATGTGCTCGCCAAAGACCTGGGTCATGCAGCACTGGTATGTGGCCCCTGCATTTCTGAGGCCGAAAGGCATAGTCACATAGCAGTACATGCCGAATGGGGTGATGAAAGAAGTCACGAGCTGGTCGGATTCTTTCATCTTGATTTGATGGTAACTAGAATACGCATCAAGGAAAGATAGGGTTTCGCATCCCGCAGTGGAGTCAATGATTTGGTCGATTCGAGGTAATGGGAATGGGACTTTTGGTCATGCTTTATTCAAATTGGTGTAGTCTACACACATCCTCCACTTCCCATTTTTCTTCTTAACTAATACAGGATTAGCTAACCACTCTGGATGGGACACTTCCTTGATGAATCCGGCCACCAAAAGCTTTTGCACCTCCTCGCCGATGGCCCTGCACTTTTCCTCATCGAATCAGCGCAGGCGCTGCTTCACCGGTCTAGAGCCGGCCTGGATGTCCAAGGTGTGCTCGGCGACCTCCCTCAGTATGCCCGGCATGTCCAAGGGACTCCACACAAATACATCAGTGTTCGCGTGAAGAAAGTCAACGAGCACGGCTTCATATTTACTGTCGAGGGTGGCACTGATCCTCAGCGCCCGGTCGTTGGAGCAGGTAGGGTCGACCAGGATGAGCTTGACGGCCTCTGCGGGCTCGAAAGTCCTGGCACAACGCTTGGTGTCGGGCTCCTCACTACCAAGTCAGTTAAGGTTGACGATGAGGGTCTCAGCCTCCATAAGAGCCTCGGCGTACTCGATGCATTTGACGTCGCAGTCATATGCATGCTCGTACATGGACTCGACAGTGATGATGCCATTGGGGCCTGACATCTTGAGCTTGAGGTAGGTGTAGTTGGGGATCGCCATGAACTTGGCATAGCATGGGCGCCCTAGGATGGCGTGATAGGTCCCCTTGAACCCAACCACCTCGAAGGTGAGGACCTCCTTGCGGTAGTTGGAGGGAGTGTCGAAGCAGACGGGCAAGTCGATGCACCCAAGGGGTCACATGTGTTTCCCTGGCATGATGCCATGGAAGGGTGCGGCATCACCTCGGAGCCGTGACTGGTCAAGCTCTAGGAGCTCTAGGGTGTTGGTGTAGAGGATGTTGAGACCGCTGCCTCCGTCCATCAACACCTTGGTGAGTCGGGTGTTGCCGATGATCGGGTCGACGACGAGTGGGTACTGCCCGAGGTTTGGGACATAATCAGGGTGGTCATCCCAATCAAAGGTGATTGCCTCCCAAGACTAGTCGAGGTACCAGGCAGTGGCCACCTTAACTAAGAAGACCTCTCGGCGCTCCTTCTTCCGCTAGCGCGCCATGAGGCACGCTGAAGGCCCACCAAAGATCATGAAGGCATTGTGCACCTCGGGGAACCCATTGTCCTTGTTGTTGTCCCTATCGTCGGCGCGCTTCTTCTTGGCATCATTGCTAGGGAGCCCGAGCTTGGCGTAGTAACGCCAAAGCATGGTGCACTCTTCGAGGGTGTGCTTCACCGGGCCCTGGTGGTAAGGGCAAGGCCTCTTAAGCATGTCGTTGAAGAGCCCGAGGCCTCTGGCGGGCCCTCGAGGATTCTTGCAATCTGCGGCTGCGATGAGACCAGCCTCGAGGACCTCCTCCTTCCCCTGGCGACCCTTTTTCTTTTTCTTGGGGAGGTGGGGGGCCAAGGCCCCGGGGGCCTCGTCCCTCCACTTCCCATTAGCGTCACTATCGGGGAAGATGGCCCCGATAGCCTCTTCGCCTGAGGCAAAGTTGGTGGCGATGTCGAGGAGCATGGCCACCATGGTCGGTATGTTCCGGCCTAACTCTCGGACCAGGTCTCAGTAGAAGGTGCCAGAGAGGAATGCTTGGACAATTTCTGAGTCGCCGACGTGGGGCAACTCAGTGCATTGCTTGGAGAAGCATCGGATGAAGTCTCAGAGAGACTCGTCCGGCTTCTGGCGACAACTCTTGAGGTCCTAGGAGTTCCCGGGGCACACGTATGTGCCCTAGAAATTCCTGACAAAGACCTTTACCAAGTCACGCCAGTTGTGGATCTACAAGGGAGGGAGGTGTTCGAGCCAAGCTCGCGCCGAGTCTGATAGGAACAAGAGGAGGTTGCGGATGATGAGCAGGTCATCGTCCGCGCCACCTAGCTGACAAGCTAGGTGGTAATCGGCTAGCCACAGCTTGGGGTTGGTCTCACCGCTGTACTTTGTGAGGTTGGCCGGTTGCCAAAACCGGGCCAGGAAGTGGGCGCCGCAGATGGCCTTGCTGAAGACTTGAGGGCTAGGTGGCCCAAGAGAAGGGCTACAGTCCTCCCCACTATCATAGTGACCACCTCAGTGTGAGTGATAGCCTCGGGCGGGCCCATTGTTGTCATGGCACCGTCACTTGCTGACCACATCGTGGTTGCCCTGCGCCTCGCGTCGGTCGCTGAGGCGATCATGCACTGAGAGGGCCTTGTTGGCTATCGGTGCCCAAGCAGGCTCGGGATGAACTAAGGCCTCTCTATCCTACTGAGGCGGTGCTGTGGGTAGTTCTGAGGTGCCTCCGTGCCATCAAGAGGTGGAACTTTCGGCCTGCTGTACCGCAGCGGTCTCGAGGAGGTCTCGAAGCTCATCGTGGACCCATTGCCCCTCTGAGGTAGAGGGCTCGGGCATCGTTCGGAGTAGCCTCACCGCGATTGAAGATAGGGGGTTGCTCGCCCCTTCGTTGTTGTTGATGCGGTGGTTGATGTCGTGAGCCCTCTGCCGAGCTACTCCGCCATCACCGTGACCCTGCTGCTCTTGCTCGAGAGTGTCTCGGAGCTACTGCAGAAGGAGTCAGTCTTGTTCGACCTTGGCCTATATCTCACGGAGCTGCTCTAGGTCTAGGCATCGAAGTTCCTCTAGGGTGGGGTTCCCATTCCATGCTGCCTGAGGCTCGATGCGTGGAGGTGTGGCATCACCTGCCCCCTCGTGGGGTGGGAAGCGACTGCCTGCCCCTTCGTCCTCATTGCCCACACTCGGCATCCCAAACTCGACATTGAAGCACTCTCGAGTGGGATTGTAAGTGCCTTCATCATCAGAGTCGGAGTAGCCGAAGTAGTAGTCACTCGCGGCCATGAAGCGGTGCATGGCTTTAGGGCCGCGAAGCCCAGAGAAGTCTGCTCTGGCCCACGCCTCGTCCTCCTTCAAGGAGTCAGCGTGGGTGTGGGTTGAGGTTGTGGCAATGAGGTTGAGGGCGAAACGTTGGTGGCGTCCTAGGGGCTCTGTGTGAGCGGAAGCATAGGTGAAAGCGTAGGCGGTGGCAGCATTGCTCAACCCGAAGGGCTATGGGGATGGTGTCGTCGCTCGGCTCTGCTCTGCTGGAGTCGACTCCTCAGGAGGTGGTAGGGTAGAGCTTGATGACAGGGCATCGCTATGCGCCGCCGGCGTCTTTCCCTTGTCCAGCCTTAAGATAGACATGTCCCCAACTAGGGACTCTATACCAATAGTCGGGCATTGGATACTGGTGGAGCATAGTGGGTCGCCCTGAGCTCATCTGGTGTCGGGGTGGTCCTGCCCGCGTCGTGCCTGGCGAGCGCGACGAGAGCGGTGGCCTAGGCGCCGCCTATGCTCAGGCTGCTGGTGTGCGATGTCGTCGTTGGTCGGTGGGGCTCTGGGTGTGAGGAGTACCATATCGTAATCACATCCTAAAGACATGAACTCTAGGCTCCTGAACCAGATCACCATGCTGAGATGCAGTGGTCGCATGGGGTCTACCATCCGGAACTTGTTGGGATGACTAAGCTGACACACAGTAATCCCCTACCTAGCGCGGCAACTGTCGGTGTTTTGGGTCTGGCGGATCCTCAACCGACTAGTGAAAATGTACTGCGTGCCCCTAATCCCAGATGGTGATGCAAAGAGACACAAGGTTTATACTGGTTCAGGCAATAGGTGCCCTACGACCAGTCTGAAAGAGCGATCTTGTATTCCTTGCACCGAGGTGCTTGTAGTAGGGGCTTATAAGCTGAGCGAGAGAGGGAGCTAGTCCTAGGTCTCTGCGTGGAGTGGTGTGGGTTGCTTGAGATGTTGATCTCTTGTAGCGAGGAAGAGTGTGTGTTATAGAGCATTGTGCGTTGCTTGCACGTGTGTGTTCCTGAGTGTCTATGAGTCTCCCTAAGTCTCTCCCCTAGAAGCAGCCCCGGTCACTCCCTTTTATAGTCGAAGGGAGGCACGGGGGCGGTACATGGGTTTGCTATGTGGCGTTTTGTGAGAAGAGGCGGCATGTCCGAGGCCTGTAGCTCATCACTATGGCAGCATGGTCGGTGGAGTGGCCTTGTCCTCGGTGCACTGCAGCGACGCGCTAGTCACGCCTGATCCTGTGCGATGTGGGAGCTCCTTTGGCTTGACACAGGGTATGGTGCGTACTGCGGACGATGTGCCGGTTGTTGTATGTTGACAACGTAGAGAGCCGAGGCCTAGTCGGTGCAGAGGCTAAACCATTGTGGGGGGCTCAGCGGGCGTGAGTCCTGAGGCTACCGAGACCCCGAAGCGGATAGCCAAGGCTCGGAGGGAGCAGTTGGTCTTTGTACATTGATTCCGAGGCTACAGGGACCCGGACATGACTCTCCATGCCACGCTGTCCTCGGAGCAGGGGTTCGGCAGCACAGTGCAGCACGGGTGTCAGTCGTGGGCACAGTGCCGAGCACAGTGGCTGGTAACCCCTGCCTTGTCCTGTCCCAGACGGCATGGCGTCGATGTGACTCACATCTCGTTGGCCACTCCGCTATATCGAGCCATTGTTCGGCTGATGTCGTGGGAGTGGTTGAATGCATTAGTTGGACGTGACGTCCTGTCAGAGAAGTCGGTCAAGGCGGAGGCGATAAGGTTGTTGCCGAGCTGGCCTCGAGCGAGGCAGAGAATTGGTACCTCGTCCGAGGCCTCATGGGCAGGGCCTCGAGCGAGTCAGAGAATCGGTACCTCATCCGAGGCCTTATAGGCAGGGCCTCGGGCGAGGCGGAGAATCGGTACCTCGTCCGAGGCCTTACGTGCGGGGCCTTGGGCGAGGCGGAGAATCGGTACCTCGTCCGAGGCCTTACGTGCGAGGCCTTGGGCGAGGCGGAGAATCGGTACCTCGTCCGAGGCCTTACGGGCGGGGCCTCGAGCGAGTCGGAGAATCGGTACCTCATCTGAGGCCTCGCGGTTTCATTTTGGGCCGAGCCTGCTTCGGGTGAGCCCGAATATTGTTCAAGGTGGGCCGGGCGGTCCAGCCGAGCCTCGAATAAGGTGGGGTTTGCTGGTGGTTGTCTCTTAGTTTTGATTTTTACATGGTCTAAGCGATTTTTTGGCTCTTGCTTAGGGGGACCCCTTTTTATGGTACCCGACATGTATGTTGATGATATCATTTTTGGATAATCAAATGAAGATTCTTGCAAAGAGTTTGGTGAATTGATGTCAAAAGAGTTTGAGATATCAATGATTGGAGAGCTTACATTTTTTCTTGGTTTTCAAGTCAAGCAAATGAGAGAAGGGATTTTCATCTCTCAAGAGAAATATACAAATGATCTTCTCAAGAGATTCAAGATGGATGAATGTAAGCCAATCAAGACACAAATGCCAACTAATGGACATCTCGGCCTAGATGAGGGAGGTAACACGGTTGATCAAACTCTCTACCACTCCATGATTGGTAGCTTGTTATATTTAACCACATCTAGGCCCGATATCATGTTTAGTGTGTGTATGTGTGCTAGATTTCAAGCTAATCCTAAGGAAACTCATTTGATTGCCATTAAAAGAATCCTTAGGTATCTTAAGCACACACCAAGCATTGGCCTTTGGTATCCCAAATGAGCTATATTTGAATTAGTTGGCTATTCCGATTCGGATTATGCCGGTTGCAAAGTGGATAGAAAAAGCACATTGAAGGGTGCCATTTGCTTGGTAGATCACTTGTGTCTTGGTCCTCCAAGAAACAAAATAGTGTGGCTTTGTCCACCACCAAAGTGGAATACATTGCCATGGGTGCTTGTTGTGCACAAATACTTTACATGAAACAAACTTTGCTAGATTATGGTGTAGTTCTAGAAAAATACATCTTTTGTGTGACAATGAAAGTGCGGTAAAACTTGCAAATAATCCGGTTCAACACTCTCGCACCAAGCACATAAATATCCATCATCACTTTCTTAGAGATCATGTTGCAAAGAATGATATTTCATTAGAAGGTGTAAGGATCGAGGATCAATTGGCGGATATCTTCACTAAACCGCTAGATAAGGTGACTTTTTGTCGATTGCGGAATGAGCTCAATGTTCTTGATTTTAGTAACTTCACTAAAAAATGAGCTTGTGTTGTCCCTTGCAATGCATTGTAATATACAACATGTTTAATCTTTGGTAATGCACATAGGCTTGTCTAACATGGTTAAGATAACCATCGTAAAGTGAGTGAAGAAGCTTAACCTAGGATCAAACTTGACAAGCAACTAGATTTACTTTCAAGTATTGCATTGCATATGCATGAATGTTGCTTTGTCATTTATCTTCAATCGCCCTCTTATTGCCTATTTTCTTAAAAACAATTATAGCCTAAGGCAAAATATTTTGAAAATTTTGAGGGTTTGAGAGAGGTCACTCACATCAGTCCCAATTGGTGTTTATTTGGATCTTATTGGAGTTGGGACTTGATTGGGAATAGGCAGCACGAATGACCTTGAAGATTTGCTGGAAAAAGAGTGACCAGACGTTGCGCTAGACTCTAAAGTCCAGCATCCGGTCAGTTCACATGAGGTGAACCTGCTGCGATGGAGTGACCAGACTCTACTGTTCAGCATCCAATCAGATGGTGGTTCAGTGTCCGGTCGATCGAAGATGAAGGAGACAGCTTGCACCAAACTCTGGTTGCGTCTGGTTGGGGTTCACCAGACGCGTCCGATCGTGATTCTAGGGGTTTTGGACCTCTCTGGAATTGACCGAACGTTGGGTGGCAGCATCCGATCGCTGCCACTAGAGCGTCTAGTCAGTAGATATTGTGCGATTTTAGGACTTTTTATCTGTTTCCTTTTCTAATCCATCAGGGGCCACGATAAATCGCGCCGCGCCGAGATCCAAAGCCGCATATGCCGTCATTGCCACTACACCTCCTTCGCTCAGACCCTAGCCGCTGAATCCATGCCAGCGCCGCTGCCCGCTACGCCGCCTCCCATGTTGTCGTGCTGCACCACTGCCTGCTCGCTGCCGCGCCCCATTCGCGCCCACGCCCGCGTGCCACCACGCCGCACCATGCCTTCTCGAGCCCACACGCTGCGCTGCCATAGCTTGCTTGCACTGAGCCCACACCGCCAGCAGCACTTTCATGCTATGCCCTAGCTCCCCTCTGCTCCGCCATCCACATGCCAGCGCCACCACCAGACTCACTGGAACCCTAGCTATCCTCCACGCCATGCAGCATTGCTCTAGTGCCTACACTAGATCTTCCCTACTGCCTTCACGAGCATCTCCAGTGCCCACATTGGATCTCCATGGCCGATCCACACCAAACTTTGCCGCAATCCTAACCCTAGATGTCTAGTTGCCAACCCGGTGGTTCCTCGATTCATTCCTCTTCTCATCAGTTCGCCAGTTCGTAAGGTAGCAAGCCCTCGTTTCTGATTTTGTATCTATTGCTTGCTTTCTTAGGGTTTCATATCTCTATATTTATTGTATTTATTTGTATATCCTATCTATTCTATCGTGCAGTGAGTCAGTGCCATTGTGGTCCCTTTGGCAGTTGACAGTTAACTCAGGGCCAAGCTCGCGAGTATGGATCGAGGCCATGCCTTGGAAGTGACAGTTGGCAGTTAATTCTTGTCAGAGCAGTTGTTCTTTTTAGCTTCATTAGATGGCTCATGTCAAGAATGTCAAAGGAGGTCCTGGTGATGAGGATCTAAGGCCCTCGCCTTGCCAGCCTACAGATGCAAAAGGCAAGGTGATGAAGAAGCTAGCAACAAGGAAGCGCAAGTACCCTAATGCAGATACAGCGAGAGTAGCTGCAGTTGCAGAGGCCATAGAGCGAGGAGGTGCTCAGAGTGGTGTTGTTATTGCAGATCATCTTTCTCCATCTACGAGGGCTGCACTTGAGCAGGTTGAGCGCTGTCATGGTGGTCTAGCTAGGACTATCATGGCTAGAGGATGGTGTGTGGCTATTGATGAGAGTCAGTCTTAGGGGGAGTCACAGCAGCAGCCATAGCCAGTGGAGCAGACTTAGGAGGGAGAGCATGTCAAGGAGACAGAGCAAGCACCTCAGCCACAGCTTCGCTGCTCTAGTCATACCCATGCTCTAGTCACACCGAGATCAGAGACATAGCGGAGAGGTTCTTGTCCACTACCTAGACCACAGGGTTAGCCTCCAGTGCCTCATCTAGATTTGAGGGCTGCCACAGCCAAGCAGGTGCAACAGCTCAGATTTGTGGACTTTGAGCAGTGGTTCCTACCGAGGAGGGATGACCAAGCTTCAGAGGGCTTCTACACACCACTAAAGGAAGATTTTTATAATGCATATCTTAACAGTGGGGTAGTATTCAGATCTCAGAGGGTGTGCAACACTAAGTCCATTGTAGCAGCAGCTGGAGAGCATATTCGCCCTTACTTAGCTTACCTGCCAGGGCTGACAGATTTACTTAGATGGACTGACTTATATGTTCCATCTTGGGTCCGTCAGTTCTATGCTTCACTCTGGATTGACCCACAGCATAGATTCATTCACTTTGCTTTCAGAGGCAGAGATTATAGGCTAATGAGCTCTAGGGTCAGAGAGATTCTCAGGCTTCAGGAGTAGCCAGTCTGGCTTCATGAGGTTTGCCATGGATAGACAACGCCCCCCAGATGCCCTCATGGCGGTATGGTGCCCCCTACAGATCTAGTCCGCCATTGCTTTACAGAGCCATTCGGCGAGGGGTCAAGCAGGACACCTAGTGATCTCACTCCTATAGCTAGAGTGCTAGATGCTATTATGAGGAGGACCCTGCTTTTGAGGATGGGGTATTGTGAGGGCTTGACTCGCATAAAGCTATGGCTACTGAACTCTCTAATGCAGCAGACTATGTTTGACATTTGGGATCTCCTTCTATCTAAGATGGAGGATATTATTGCAGAGGGGTTTAGGGGTCATAGGCAGCTGTCATATGCTCACTGGATTACATTCTTGATCCACAGAGCAGTTAGTATGAGGCCACCTGAGATGCTGGCAGAGTATAGTGGTGCTACTATAGAGTTCCCTGCATACAACATGACTCAGATGATCCGTCATAGTGCAGTGAGGACACCCAGCCAGCCAAGCTGACGTCTAGAGGTGCCAGAGACTGCAACTCAGCAGGATGAGACCATTAGGGGCATAGCAGCTATAGAGGAGGAGCAGCTTGATGCTCAGTAGGAGGGGATGGTCGAGAGTGACCCTAGTGATAGCTCCGATGAGGACTACTGCGATATCCCTTAGATGCCTCCATGACGACATGACCATAAGGCTGGTAGCTCTAGTTTAGCTCCACCTACACCATGGACAGACCCCGCTCTACTTGCCATACTTGAGCGGATGAGGCAGGATCAGGCTCGCTAGGCATAGGAGACCGCCGCTACATTTGCACAGTTTTAGACTAGGCAGGATGAGTTCTAGCAATAGCAGCAGGCGATCTAGCAGCAGTAGGCCATGCAGTAGCAGTTACTTGGGTTTATGCAGCATGTTGTGACAGCTATTGGGGCTCCACCACCACAGCCTTTGCCCCAGCTTGGTCAGCCTACCACCACTTCTATGACTCTAGCTTTACAACCCAGTGGGGTTTAGAGTCAGGGACCACCTACGCCATAGTTTGCTTCACCTATAGAGCAGGTGTCCTAGTGGTTTGCTTCACCAATGCCAGCCCCGCAGTTCACTCCTCTTCATATGGGCTTTACTCTACCTTAGAGTTCATTAGTGCTCACCCTAGTTTCCAGGAGCCTTGGTGCTTCATTTAGTGAGTTGATAGGTCAGCCTACTCTGCCAGAGCTACATGTCTCAGGTCCTTCCATAGTTGCACCTATTACCGAGACTACAGAGACGCTCCCTTCGTCTGTTGCATCATCAGAGCAGGCAGTGCCAGTTCCAGATCCGACCCAGACCGCTTTAGCATCACTTCTAGCTACAGAGGGTCAGATAGCTTAGAGCTCAGGATCAGATGATGATGGCACATAGTTCTAGCTCGCTCCTCGTACCTCAGCACCCGACTCGTCCGTTGCAGCCCCGCCAACCGACCCTTAGGTTTTGGTGTTTGATGCCAAAGGGGGAGAGGGATCGAGTATGTTAGACTTAGGGGGAGCAACTACTTATCTAGGGGGAGCTTAGCTTATCTATTACATTTGGAGTTTTATGTGTGATACATTATGCATTCATGTTTACTATTATGCATTAAACTACTTAAGTGTGATCGTAATCATGATATTAATGTGATCATGATATTTATGTGATATGTGACATGTGTGCTCTCTACTTTGAATCATTTAAATGTCATATCACTTGTGTTATGCTCATTTGCTTTGCTTTCGTGTTTTACTCCGATGCAGATGAGCTTTATTACTTGTACTCATGCTTATTTCATACCTTTGGAGTACATTATGTTGGCATGGGTCATATAAGCTTGCCTAACTCTTTTGTTCTTATTGACAAAAGCTTATATGATCCAAGCATGTTAAAAACCTCAACTCTTTCACATACTCGAGGTGGTATTGTCATCAATCACCAAAAAGGGGGAGATTGAAAGCATCTAGGCCCCTAGTTGGGTTTCGGTGATTAATGACAATACGTGATTACTGTGACTAACGTGTGTTTTGCACAAGCAATTAAGTTAGGTCACGGTAATGGAGATCAATTGGGCTATCATGGTGGTCATGCCCCTACGATGGAAATTGTTTTGGTTTTCAAATGATGGACGACAAGGTTAAGGATGGACTAGTTCTAAGTGTCGACTGGAGTTGAAGAGACACTTAGAGTAGTTTAGGACTTTGTTTTTCCTTTGGCTGTACTATTAAGGGGGGTATGGATAGGTAGCTTGACCTAGGTGAGTCTAGTGAGTTAGGTGTGGTGCACACTTGCTGAATCTAGCACTAGGTAGTTCCTAAAAAGCCCTTAGATCCATTAGAGCAAACTTCATTCATGTATGATCGAGAGTTGGAAGTGAATGGAGGGTCAAATACTGATCGGACGCTGGTTCCGGGGTGACCAGATGCTAGCGCAGAGTCAGGTCAGTTCATTTGATCAAGGTGAAAATGTCTAGTGTGACCGAATGCTATGAGGTGAAGTGACCGGACGCTGAGTACCAGCATCCGATCGACTCCAGTAAGATTCCAGAGAGGGAAAATCATGACCAAACACGTCCGGTCAGTGTTGACCGGACGCTATCTAGCATCCAGTCACAACTTAAACACTAGAGTTCGGGGAGAACTGATCGGACCGTCCGGTCAACATGACCGGACCATCCGGTCACCCCGCAGAGGCACATAATGGTTCATTTTTCAGCCATGGTTATAAATACTTCCTCCATTCATGTGTGGGGGTACTTTTGCTCATTTCAATAGTTGAGAAACACCTTTGAGAGTGCCAAGAAGAGCAAGGTCCAAGTGAGGTGATTGAGATTTGAGAATCCCAAAAGAGAGCCCTCATTAGTGAAAGCAAGAGTGGCAAAGTGTGCATCCACCCTTCTCATTAGGCTTGTCATGGTCAAGTGAGAGTTCGTGCTTGTTACTCTTGGTGATCGCCATCACCTAGACGGCTTGGTGGTGATTGGGAGCTTGGTGATCATCCGGTGGAGCTTGTGGATGACCCAACTCAAGTTGTGAGCGGTTGTGGGTGATTCACCACAATGGAGTGTCAAAGAATCAACCCATAGAGAGCACTTGATCCTTGAGCGGATCAAGGGGGAGCTACACCCTTATGCGGGTGCTCCAAGGAGAACTAGTGGGGAGTGGCGACTCTCTGATACCTCAGCAAAATATCACGATGTTCCTATTTATTTGTGTTCGTGTTCTCAACATGAATGGTAGAAATACTGCCAAAGAAACTAGACTTGGCATGTGTTTCATTAAGAGCATCCACCTTTAATGTTAGATAGTCGAATGCACAAGAAGAAACAAAGGGTGAGAGGGTAATGGAAATGACTTGTAAGAAAGGACTTTTTAATTATAGTAAAATTAATAGTTAGTAAGTTCTGCAAGATCAAACTATATGATGTCCATCGAAATGCATTCTTCAACACTAAATACGTGGTTCTCTTCACATTCAAATATCGCCCACCATGTCCTATCGGTGGGCAAGTGTGTTCTTCTCTTGACGCAAAAGGTAAGAATACTACCAAAGATAACAATAACACTTGTGAAGTGTTTCACTAGAACATCCACTTTTAGCGTCAAATAGAGGAACACAGTTGCATACGGAAAAGTGTACGCGAGGGTGGTAAAGAGAGAGAGACGGTTAAAATATGATATTGTAAAGAGCGAACTAGAATAAATTTTTCCATGAATTTTCTAGTTGGAGTAAGTATCCTGGGACAAGAAGTATGCATGGACAAAATGTCAAAAAATGTGTGCCACTACTTTAATTTCCATTTTGTTGTGGTCCATGCTTAATGTGTTTGTTCCTTTAGAGTTAAGGTACAAGTAATGTAATTGTATGAAACTACAGATGGGAAGTGTTAAGATCAAAGAAGGAACACCATGTGCAAAGATGTGGGAAAAATACTTCCACAAGGAGAAAAGTAAGTTAGAAAAGTGTTCTATTTTAATTTCACATTTGTTTGTGTTATTAATAATGTGTTTCTCCTTAGCTGTTATGTTATGAACACTATAATAGGTGGCAACAACATCTAGTAAGTGTTTAGGTTAAAGATAGCACACCAAGCATTAAAATGAGGAACACACACGGAGAAGAGTAAGTGCGAGAATGATATGAAGAAAAATATCTATTAAATAAAATAAAATATGTACTTTGTTGTTATGAATAGACTAGGTGTAAAATAACATTCATCATTCAAACCTTATGGGTGGGTCCCCATCACATTTGGCATTTACAAACTTCACCCTTTTTATTTGTGTTCGTGTTCTCAACATGAACGGTACAAATACTACCAAAGAAACTAGACTTGGCATGTGTTTCATTGAGACCATCCACCTTTAATGTTAGCTAGTAGAATGCGCATGAAGAAACAAAGGGTGAGAGGGTAATGGAAATGACTTGTAAGAAAGAACTTTAACTATAGTAAAATTAATAGTTAGTAAGTTCTGCAAGAGCAAAGTGTATGGTGTCCATCGAAATGCATCTTTCAACACTAAATATGTGGTTCTCTTCTGATTCAAACAGGCCATGCCTTGTCTTGTCGGTGGGCAAGTGTGTTCATCTCTTTACTCTAAAGGTAAGAATGCTACCAAAGGTAACAACAACACTTGTGAAGTGTTTTAACTTGAGCATCCTCCTTTAGCGTCAAATAGAGGAACACAGTTGCATACGGAAATGTGTAGGTGCACCTAGGATCTAAATAGGTGGTTCTCTTCTCATTCGAACACTGCACACCTTATCCTTTTTGGTGGGCGAGTGTGTTCGTCTCTTGATGCGTAAGGTAAGAATACTACAATATTTAACAACCTCATTTGCGAAGTGTTTCAACTGGAGCATCCACCTTTAGCGTCAAATAGAGGAACACGCTTGCATACAGAAAAGATTAGGAGAGAGTGGAGGAGAGAGAGGATTAAAATATGATATTATGAAGAGTGAACTAAAATATACTTTTACAAATTCACTAGTTGGACTAAGTGCCCCTTGAGAGGAAATATGCATGGCACAAAATCAAACGTATACTCGCGCATAGCTGTTTTCCTAATTTTTCATTCAAAAATATTTTAATATTCACTATCTAACGCGAGCCCATGATCTAGTCTAGTTTCTCGTACTCAGGGTTTATTCCCTCCGTAGTGGAGACAATACTTACAGAATCCCTGATATAAAAGGTCATGAGACAATACTTACCCGAATGTTTATTACTTATGCCCATGATCTAGTCTTCATCACCCGCCGGGTGGAGACAATACTTACAGAATCCCTGATATAAAAGGTCATCTATAACAAGAGGGAATAAACCCTGAGTACGAGAATGTACTCAGCTAGACTTACCCATCGGAAACCAAAACAAATGACACCAAGGATTATGCACAACTTAATTTAGTGGATTTGGCTGACACTTTCTTTTTGTAGAAAAGCATAAGTAATAATGATCAACTCATAACTTGAACTAGCAGTGACTTTTAGCCATTAACCTGTCATCTATATTAGCACCTATACTACGCAATCATTTTATTAGGGTGCAAACATTAATAACCATAGCAGGTATACATTGTGGCAACCTTATCATCATCATCCATTTAACCATATCGTTAAATTAATTGAATCTACGTTGCCGCTGCTCAGTCAAGTTCTCACTATCCAGGAGAGACGGTGATTCGAATCGATTCCTATCTAGCTGGAGGGGTATTACTAACACAAACCCTACTTCCCCCGTCAGGGTCGCAAACAAGTCACCTTTGGTACAACTCAGGAGAAAAATAAAAGAAAAGACGTGGGTCCAGGCCACCCTGCATTCTCAGAGAACCACTCTGCCAGGAAGTGTAGGATTTTAAGCACCTGACTCCCCTTGAACTTATGCCAATGGTTCTCCGCACATCCTTACTACCTCCAAAATGCATCCAACCCCCACGGATCCCGGCCTGAGTTGAGCTACTCGGCTTCGCGGTCGGAATGACTTATCCAGCCAGCTAAGTGTTAGGCTACGTTCAACATGACATGAGGACGTACAGCGTATCGGTCCTTAAACGACGCAGACGGAGTCACTATGTTCAAACCTACACAAGACTCCGCCCGGTCTTAATTCATTATTCACATGGTTCTTTTCCACGATAGCAAATATAGCCAACCGTGATCCACCTCATCCTAAAGCTCGCATGTGACAGGAAATCACCTGACTTCTACCGCACTAAGCATGGCTAAGCATTTAACCCGTTCCTGAACTTAATCGGATTCCAGTACGGTATCTGGACAAGGAAGGATATATAATGCAACAATTGGTTCCAACCAATTCCTATACTTAATGCATCATCAACGAATAAAAGATACTCAATGTATTTGTAAAAACATGGGAGGCTTAATATGCTCCGGGGCTTGCTTTCAGGAAAGAGGAAGGCTGGTGGTCAGGGCACTCGGGCAACTCCTCCGCGGTGGCTGCTTCGTCGGCTTCCTGCACCTCGGGCTCCTCCTCCTGGTTGGCTCCCTCGAACTCTAGCAACGTCACTCCCTCCGGCACACCTATTGCATGAATGCGCAAGATAAATATCATGGATGCACATGACGAATTCAAGGATGCTCGGGGAATGCACATGTTCGTTGTAGTCTACATATTCCACTTAAGCTCTATTCAAATCACTTTACTTACCAAGTTTATATAACCTAATGTATAATTGCTCATCTTCAGTTAATGACCTAGCACCTGCACCTAAGCATGTTCTCAAGTTAGGCTAGCCCTTAAACAATCAACGAGGGCGTAGCAACGAAGCATACACTCAAGCATTTGTATTTCAGCAAAATAGAGACTATATAGGGGTACAGTAAACTAGCCATAACTGGATATTTATAAATCCAAATGACATAAAACAAGACAATTTGGAAAGATTATGAAATTGTCTATAATTCATTTTCAGACCTCTAAGCATGATTCCAAACTTTACCCGGTCTAATTCTTTAATCAATAGAACTCTGTCCTACAAGACAGAGAGTAGACAAAACTGGAACCTAACTTTAAATAGCTGTACTTCCTAAACTACTGGGCCAAATGCCATCAAATTTTGACAGGAGCTAGATACATAAATTATCTACAACTTTTGTATTCATCACATTCACAGTAAACCAAAATATCATGGGGAACTTTCTGAAGTCCCCAGATCTATCCAGAGGGACATAATGCAAACAAAATAATTATTAACTTATGATGTAAACACATAATTGGACAAAACTAACTCTACTCACTTATTACACATATCACAAGAACATAAGAAAGTAGGGTGTTCATATCATATTTTTCTTAAATACTAGACCTCACTGTGATTCTAACCAAAATTGAATCGCACCATTTGGATCTACACATTTGGAGTTACAAAATTCACAAAACAGCATACAAATCTATAAATTTGAACTATCCTAGAACAGAATTGTCACTGACACATGGGACCCGCATGTCAGTCGGGCCCGCTGGTCAGCGACACAGAACAGGGGAGACAGCACGCGACGGCGCGGCAATGGCGAAGCTCGCCGACGGTGGCTCCTCCGGCGAAACCGAAGGCACCAGCGTGCTCCCCTCGATGGACCGCACCTAACCATGCCCTTCCCGCAACCTCTACCAAACTCTATCAAGGACGGCGGCGTGTATGGCGAACAGCGGCAGGGTCCGACGGTGCTCCGGCGAGGTCCAGCCCTGTAGGGCACGGCTAAGCTCGGTATGAGCTTCAGGGGGTCGTGAGGAAGCTAAGGGGAGGGAGAAAAGAACATGAGAAGGCTCTGGGGGTGGTCGGCCATGTAGGGCTCCAACTCCGGTGAGACCCTGTCATGGCGGGTGGTGGTGGAAACGGCCAATGTGCCCTTACCAAGACTCAATCGGCTCAGCTAAGAGGTGGAGGAGGTAGAGGAGGACACGGTGGAGCTGTTGACGAGCTGTGGTTCGCGTTTTTGCAGTGGCGAGCAAGCTAGGCGACGGCGGAGCTTGCTCGGCAATGGCGGAGTGGCGGAACTCTATTGCTGCGCGCGGTGGAGGTGATGGAAATGAAAATTGGGCTGGCGAGCTGGTCGGGCAGGCGCGTGGGGGTTCAAGTCATGGCCGGTAGTGCCAGGACAGCCGCGACGCATGGCTGCGCGGTCAGGCGGCCGGCGATGAGTGTCACCCATGCGTCGGTTGTTTTCTGAAAACGGTCAGGCATTGTAGCTTTGATTCAGCGAAAACGATCAGCCTGACAGCAAAGATTGACAGCGTTCGATCTCCTAAACCAGGAAGAATCAGTGCAAACATTATACATGAAAGTTGTAGAGCTATGATAGGGCTACAACAACGCTTTAGAAATCAATAGCTAATTCTCAATGGATCACGAGTTATATCAAGCCAAAGTCGGCTCAAACCAACTGAAATTGAAACTAAGACTTAGAAATATTTTCAAGTGTTGAATCAGCCTTCAATACTAACTTGTGGGTCCTTTTTGAACATGTTGTGCACATTTTCATGACTTGGCTTCTAAACAAAGTTTATTCCTTATAAAATTTGCTACAACTTTGCTTTAGGTTGCTCAGACATGCAAACACTCTAAGCTATACTTTTTAAGTAGTCAAACACAAGGGTTTAGGGGTCAAAACAAGTCAAACCACTATTTGAAATCATATTTAGGCAACATGATCAATATGAACAATGTTCCAAATGACATTCTAGGTGTCACTAAGTTGTTTAAGAGAATTTTTAGCCAAACCACACCTTGGTCACACAAGAATCAGGCATTGTATGTACTGAAACAATGAAAAACACATGAAATGTTACACTTGTTTCATAGTCATGTTTCACATGTTTCATGATCTTGTTGCATGGTACTAACTAGCTTTGTTTCACTAAAGTGAGTTGCCCATGTTGCACTTAAGTGTTGTACACTGTTCATTTCATAAAAGAAACAAAACACATGAAATATGCAACATGTTGTAATGTTTCGAAATCATGTTTCATGTGATATAAGCTTATGAATGGATGAATGATGCTCATGTTCATGAAATGCAAGTGCAAATGTGGAAGGCAAACACCTAGGGTGTTATACCCGAATGTTATCAGAACTGACTCTCGCGGCTTCATAGGCGCGTGTGTCGTAGTTGCGCAGGCATGGTGCGCATGGCTGGAGTGGTCCTAGAGTGGTCACACAGCATGGCACATGCGCTGGCACTAGACACACGAATGTGCCCAAGAGGGGACATTCCTGGCTTGGGATTGACCGACGAGGACGTCGGTCTCTGAAGGGGGTGAGGATGTAACATCCTGGCCTAGGGCTTAACAGGATTAATAGGATACTCATACCAACAAGTTACAACTTTATTTCCAGAAGCCCCATCTCTAAGAACTCTGAGGTTAAGCGTGCTTGGTCTAGAGCAATTTCAGGATGGGTGACCGACCGAGAAGTCCTTCCCGGGTGCGCATGAGTGAGGACAAAGTGCGTAGAAAAGACTTGTGTAGGTCTATGAGGGCAGTCTATGTCCTAGAAAAGCTACCAGATGTAAGCGAGCTCGGCCTCATAGAGGCGGGACGTTACACTTGGCATGTGTTTCATTAAGAGCATCCACCTTTAATGTTAGATAGTTGAATGCACATGAAGAAACAATGGGTGAGAAGGTAATGGAAATGACCCGTAAGAAAGGACTTTTTAACTATAGTAAAATTAATAGTTAGTAAGTTCTGCAAGGTCAAACTATATGGTGTCCATCGAAATGCATCCTTCAACACTAAATATGTGGTTCTCTTCACCTTCAAACATCGCCCACCTTGTCCTATCGATGGGCAAGTGTGTTCTTCTCTTGACGTAAAAGGTAAGAATACTACCAAAGATAACAATAACACTTGTGAAGTGTTTCACTAGAACATCCACCTTTAGCGTCAAATAGAGGAACACAGTTGCATACTAAAAAGCGTCAAATAGCGTCAAAGAATACATTTTTCCACGAATTTTCTAGTTGGAGTAAGTATCCCGGGAGAAGAAGTATGCATGGACAAAATGTCAACAAATGTGTGCCACTACTTTAATTTCCATTTTGTTGTGGTCCGTGCTTAATGTGTTTGTTCCTTTAGAGTTAAGGTACAAGTAATGTAATTGTATGAAACTACATATGGGAAGTGTTAAGATCAAAGAAGGAACACCATGTGCAAAGATGTGGGAAAAACACTTCCACAAGGAGAAGAGTAAGTTAGAAAAGGGTTCTATTTTAATTTCCCATCGGTTTGTGTTATCAATAATGTGTTTCTCTTTAGCTGTTATGTTATGAACACTATAATAGGTGGCAACAACATCTAGTAAGTGTTCAGGTTAAAGACGGCGCACCAAGCATTAAAATGAGGAACACACATGGAGAAGAGTAAGTGCGAGAATGATATGAAGAAAAGTATCTATTAAATAAAATAAAATGTGTACTTTGCTTTTATGAAAATTAGCCTAGACTAGGTGTAAAACAACATTCATCAATCAAACCTTATGGGTGGGTCCCCATCACATTTGGCATTTACAAAATTCGCCCTTTTTATTTGTGTTCGTGTTCTCAACATGAATGGTACAAATACTGCCAAAGAAACTAGACATGGCATGTGTTTCATTGAGAGTGTCCACCATTAATGTTAGATAGTAGAATGCACACGAAGAAAAAAAGGGTGAGAGGGTAATGGAAATGACTTGTAAGAAAGGACTTATAACTATAGTAAAATTAATAGTTAGTAAGTTCTGCAAGATCAAAGTGTATGGTGTCCATTGAAATGCATCTTTCAACACTAAATATGTGGTTCTCTTCTCATTCAAACACTCCATGCCTTGTCTTGTCAGTGGGCAAGTGTGTTCATCTCTTTACTCTAAAGGAAAGAATGCTACCGAAGGTAACAACGACACGTGTGAAGTGTTTCAACTTGAGCATCCTCCTTTAGCATCAAATAGAGGAACACAGTTGCATACGGAAATGTGTAGGTGCGCCTAGGATCTAAATAGGTGGTTCTATTCTCATTCGAACACTACACACCCTGTCCTTTTTGGTGGGCGAGTGTGTTCATCTCTTGATGCGTAAGGTAAGAATACTACAATATTTAACAACATCATTTGTGAAGTGTTTCAACTGGAGCATCCACCTTTAGCATCAAATAGGGGAACACACTTGCATATGGAAAAGAGTAGGAGAGAGTGGAGGAGAGAGAGGATTAAAATATGATATTATGAAGAGTGAACTAAAATATACTTTTACAAATTCACTAGTTGGACTAAGTGCCCCTTGAGAGGAAGTATGCATGGCACAAAATCAAACATGTACTCGTGCATAGCTATTTTCTTGATTTGTCATGTAAATATATTCATTTCAAAAATATTTTAATATTCACTATCTAACGTGAGCCTTGTTTGTTGGTATGCAGATGAGGAGGCGTTCTTTCAAAAATGTGATCCAGGTGAGTCCTTGTGGGACCAACATGAATTTCTAGCGCGTGAATTGAGGTGATCAAGTGAACATGACATTTTCTTTTTATTGTATTATTATTATATTATTGTAGGTATGCGGTCCCTACACCTACATGGCGGCACAGATAGGAGCTAGGAGGTGAAACCACCTACGTTGAAGTACGAGCATCGGCGCCGCCTGAGCCAACATCCGGCATCAACATATGGAGGGACACGATGGAACGACACAAGTGGTTGCAAGAAGTTGCTGTGCATTGTGATGCATGGCTCATGAAGATTTCTAGCTTCACTGCTTCATATATGACAGCTATAGAACATTATTTTATTACTTCGCTACTTCATATATGTCTTATGAATAATGTGTTTCTCATTAGCTATTATGATATGAACACTATAATTGGTGGCAACAACATCTAATAAGTATTCAGGTTAAAGTCAGCATACCAGCATTAAAATGAGGAACACACATGGAGAAGAGTAAGTGCGAGAATGATATGAACAAAAATATCTATTAAATAAAATAGAATATGGACTTTGCTGTTATGAAAATGAGCCTAAACAAGGGGTAAACAACATTCATCATTCAAACCTTATGGGTGGGTCCCCATCACATTTAGCATTTATAAACATTACCCTTTTTATTTGTGTTCGTGTTCTCAACATGAATGGTACAAATACTGCCAAAGAAACTAGAATTGGCATGTGTTTCATTAAGAGCATCCACCTTTAATGTTAGATAGTCCAATGCACATGAAGAAACAAAGGGTGAGAGGGTAATGGAAATGACTTGTAAGAAAGGACTTTTTAACTACAGTAAAATTAATAGTTAGTAAGTTCTGCAAGATCAAACTATATGGTGTCCATCAAAATGCATCCTTCAACACTAAATATGTGGTTCTCTTCACATTCAAACATTGCCCACCTTGTCCTTTTGGTGGGCAACAGTGTTCTTCTCTTGACGCAAAAGGTAAGAATACAACCAAAGATAACAATAACACTTGTGAAGTGTTTCACTAGAACATCCAACTTTAGCGTCAAATAGAGGAACACAGTTGCATACGGAAAAGTGTAGGCGAGGGTGGTAAAGAGAGAGAGAGGGTTAAAATATGATATTGTAAAGAGTGAACTAGAATACATTTTTCCATGAATTTTCTAGTTGGAGTAAGTATCCTGGGAGAAGAAGTTTGCATGGACAAAATGTCAACAAATGTGTGCCACTACTTTATTTTCTATTTTGTTGTGGTCCATGCTTAATGTGTTTGTTCCTTTAGAGTTAAGGTACAAGTAATGTAATTGTATGAAACTACAGATGGGAAGTGTTAAGATCAAAGAAGGAATAACATGTGCAAAGATGTGGGAAAAAAACACTTCCACAAGGAGAAGAGTAAGTTAGAAAAGGGTTCTATTTTAATTTCCCATCGGTTTGTGTTATTAATAATGTGTCTCTTTAGCTGTTATGTTATGAACACAATAATAGGTGGCAACAACATCTAGTATGTGTTCAGGTTAAAGACAGCACACCAAGCATTAAAATGAGGAACACACACGGAGAAGAGTAAGTGCGAGAATGATATGAAGAAAATATCTATTAAATAAAATAAAATATGTACTTTGCTGTTATGAAAATTAGCCTACACTAGGTGTAAAACAACATTCGTCATTCAAACCTTATGGGTGGGTCCCCATCACATTTGGCATTTACAAACTTCACCCTTTTTATTTGTGTCCGTGTTCTCAACATGAACGGTACAAATACTGCCAAAGAAACTAGACTTGGCATGTGTTTCATTGAGAGCATCCACCTTTAATGTTAGATAGTAGAATGCACATGAAGAAACAAAGGGTGAGAGGGTAATGGAAATGACTTGTAAGAAAGGACTTTTAACTATAGTAAAATTAATAGTTAGTAAGTTCTACAAGATCAAAGTGTATGGGCAAGTGTGTTCATCTCTAGTAAATATGTGGTTCTCTTCTGATTCAAACACTCCACGCCTTGTCTTGTCGGTGGGCAAGTGTGTTCATCTCTTTACTCTAAAGGGAAGTGTAACACCCTAAAATTTGGCTCTGTTGAAAATAGGTTTAAAATGATTTGTTTCTGAATTTTGTGCTCATGAAATATAGGAAAAAATAAATTTTTTATTCAATTAAAATTCATCATAAGGTTTAGCAACATGTCTGAGCATACAAGCCCTTGCATTTGATTTATTTGGTTGAGTGGTTTTGATTGAAATTTTCAAATGGTTCAAATTGCTTTTGCAAAAGAAGTTAAAATTTGCTTTGAAATAAGGGAAAAGAAAATTTGAAAATAAAAGGATTTAAAAAGTTGTATAATTTATTTTTAGAAAACCTACCAAAGTGGCTCATTTTTATTTGAGTTGAAAAGTATATTCAAAACTCTATTTGAATTTGATTTGGCTTACATTTGAAATTGGTTTTGAAAACAAGATAGAAAAAATGGAAAAAGGAAAACTCACCCTCTCCCTCTCCCCACTGCGCCGGCATGTTCTCCCTCAGCCCCGTAGTCTAGTGCTTTCCCACGTGCGTGGCCCATCACCGCAGTAGCTCTTCCCATCCACGGCAGCCCGTGCGCAGGCCCACTTCGACCTCCACTCGCGAAGCCTAGGACGAAGCCCTAGCAATAGCCCACCTCGCCTCTGGCCATAGCCCGCTCTCGCCTCTAGCTCCCTTCGGCCCAACAATGCCTCGACCCAACTCGCGTAGGCCAACCCAGCAAGCGCACCGACCCGTGCCGCTCTCCCTCCTGTAGTGACTGGGTGCTGGGCCCCTCACTCGCCGATGCCGACTAGTGGGACCATCCTGTTAGCTCTATCCCCTCCACTAGCTCGTGACCAACACAGACTCCACCGCCGCCATGTGAGTGTCCGTCGCTGCCCCATTTTCCGCCGTGCCTTGCGTGCCATGCCTTTGCCCCTCATAAATAGCGAGCCCATGCCCGCCGCCTCCTTATCCCGCGCCAACGCTATAGCCAAGCGCCCACAGCCGCGCCGACACCTAGCGCCACCGTCCACCGTTGCCAGTCAAGCACAGCGCCCGCCTTGCTCCTTCTCCGCCATCGAGGTATGCCCAGGTGAGCTCACCTCGACCTCCTCTCCTCTCTCGTGGCTTCCCCATCGAAAACCGTGGACCCTGAGTCCGTATTCAAGTTTTGTCGCCGAGCTCCCTTTTCCGGCCATGGCACCGCCATCACCCACCTTGCCGCCAACCGATCCCACCGCCCGAACCAATCCAGACCACCCAGATCTGATCCAACAGCCTAAATCGGTGCATACCCCTTTGTGTGGCTGTTTTACAAAATAGTCCCTCGGTTTCTTCAAATTAGAACCCATGGTCCAAAGCGCACTAATAGATTACGTTTTCTTCTTTGGAAAGCGTAGTTTCTTCAGCTTAGATCCAAAATACAGTTTCACTTAATTACAGATTTGCCACTAATTTTGTTTTAGCCATAACTTCTCCGTTTTAACTCCGATTTGATCCGTTCAACTTGCGTTAGGTTCGTAATTTCATAATCTACATGTTTATACAACTTTTAGATATGTTTTAAACTTTTGAAATACAAGGTTAGATTTAATCTATTATTTAAATAAAGGAAATCTTTTTTATTTCATATCTTCTGCGTTTTTGCTCCGTTTGGACCCATTCAAGTTACGTTAGGTTCATAGCGATGAGACATACGCGTTAGTAACAGTGGTTACCATATCACTATTTCTGAAATTTCATGGTTTAAATCATATCTTGATTAATAATTATGCAACTGGGTTTTGTAAATAAAATATGATTTGTTTCACTTTAGTTTTATAATTTGAATCTAAATTTGACTTAATTCATTTTATATATGCTTTTATATAGTTAGAACACATGAAGCTTATAGTTTTATGTTTTCTCTTATGAGTAGATCTATCGGTAGATGTATTTTTTCACCGTAGCTCCGATTAGCGTGCTTCTTGCGACTGTGTGTTCATAGCGATGCGTAGAATCATGTTTCAAACTCTTTTACTTATTTTTCTTTGATTGGTGTACTGTTCTAATTTAGATCTATTGTTTGCTTCATGTATGATTGTATGGATGCTTTTGTGGTGCTTTATGATTACGTCCAGTCGGTGAGATATGTGTGGTGATCAAGAAGAAGAAGAAGAAGAACGTTGAAGATTAAAGCTTACCAAAGGATCAGTGTTTAAGGCTAGTATAGCATGGGATCATCCTTGTTGTCCTATACACCTTTAATCATTTAATTCATACTACATGTGTCTACCTTGACTACCACTAAGGATTTCCTAGTCTTTTGTACTTGTACCTTGATACCTTTGGGTTTTTACATTAGGTAGCTTTGCTAGTGCTCAACTACAACCATGATCTTGTAACTTGACTAATGGAATATGCAATAAACACTAAAAGATGCTTTTTAGCAACATGGAACAAGGGGGCTAGAGCATTGGGCTATTTTATGGTGCTCTAGATTCCTCTCCCTAAAGACTTATCTGTAAGAGATCATCTAGGACTTACAATACAGCTATGAGGGCTACATGGCTCTAGCTTTAGCTCAGTATGAGGACCTTTTCTAGCTTGTTAGAGGTTACCTTTATTGGTGTAAGAATGGCTTGATGAATTAGGTATAGGACAACCTCTACTCTTATGTGTATAGCCATGATGGAATTATGCCATTCGACAGGGGGTTCCTATATCTGTTTGCCGAGTGAATCTAATGGCCCTAACTTGTTAGACGAATCTTTGAAAGGCTTCATAGTGAACCCTACCGACCTTCCTTGGTAGTGGGTTAAGAGGCTGATCACCTCGAGCGGAAGGGTAAATCACGACTCACAGTGAAAGTGTACAACCTCTGCAGAGTATAAAACTGGTATATCAGCCATGCTCATGGTCATGAGCGGACTTGGAACCCTTATAGAATAGATGATCACTAATGGTTAATGATGATGAACATGGATGATACTGATGATGAATATGCTCATTAATGCTTACTATTTATGCTATTCATTATTTATGTTTACCTGATCATGTGTTTATGGGCTTGTGCTGAACTTGTTGCTACTCAATTGCTAAAATCATGACTCATTAAAAGCTAATCGCAGTTAAACCAGTGTCAGCCTTTTGAGCCTCATGAACCCTATGTTATATTTGTTGAGTATGACATGTACTTATGCTTGCTTTTATTTTTCAACTATTTGGATAAAAATCCCAGATGGGTACCAGATTGCTTGAGTTTGAAGGAATTAGGCTTGTGATCAACCAGTCAGTTGTCCCTGTGGAATCGGAGTCTTCCCCGAAGGTTAGAGTTGTCTTTCCACTGTTTGCTATCTAAGGTTATTTTGATTATACTAAGTATGTTATATATTGAGCATTGTCTTTTGATATTACCCTTATTTGTAGCTATATGTGAGATTTGATATCCTAGGCTCACATATAGTGTGTATCCGGTTTTGTTCTTAAAACCAGGTGCTACAGGAGGAATGCTACCGAAGGTAACAATGACACTTGTGAAGTGTTTCAACTTGAGCATCCTCCTTTAGCGTCAAATAGAGGAACACAGTTGCATACGGAAATGTGTAGGTGCGCCTAGGATCTAAATAGGTGGTTCTCTTCTCTTTCGAACACTGCACACCTTGCCCTTTTTGGTGGGCGAGTGTGTTCGTCTCTTGATGCATAAGGCAAGAATACTACAATATTTAACAACCTCATTTGTGAAGAGTTTCAACTAGAGCATCCACCTTTAGCGTCAAATAGAGGAACACAATTGCATACGGAAAAGAGTAGGAGAGAGTGGAGGAGAGAAAGGATTAAAATATGATATTATGAAGAGTGAACTAAAATATACTTTTACAAATTCACTAGTTGGACTAAGTGCCCCTTGAGAGGAAGTATGCATGGCAAAAAATTAAACGTGTACTCGCGCATAGCTGTTTTCCTGATTTGTCATGTAAATATATTCATTTCAAAAATATTTTAATATTCACTATCTAACACGAGCCTTGTTTGTGGGTATGCAGATGAGGAGGCGTTCTTTCAAAAATGTGATCTAGGTGAGTGCTTGTGGGATCAACATCAATTTCTAGCACGTGAAATGATGTGATCAAGTGAACATGACACTTTGTTTTTGTTAACACTGGATTTTGGTCGATTCTGGAGGATGACAGGTGGACCCGCATGCGGGAAGAAGGGTATTCGGCAAACAAAACAAGCAGTCGGCTGAATGCTTGTGCGGTCGGTTACTCTAGAAGGCGGTGACTCCATTCGGGAAAGCAGAAGATGGCAGGCGAGGCCGATCGAAAAGATGAAAGTTGTAATAATAAAGGACTCTGAGAGTTTAGAGTAAGGAATCGTAAGTTTCCAAGTTTGTTTAAAAGTTCCTTTGTAAATCGTAGTCTTCTAGGACTCGTGTTTTGTCTAGGGTATAAATATTGACCCTCGACCATTGTAATAGGGGTTCACAACCAAATCAATACAACCAGCCCCGTGCCAACTTTCGAGTCCTTTTGTCGTGTCGTCGAGTTCTTCGAGAGGAGTCATCGATCCGTCGACCTCCGTAAGTTCCGACAACCTTGTTATCATGTTTAGTATCATGCGGTGGATTTAGACGTGATGCAAGTAGTCTTGTTTGTTTTCAATGGTCGTGCGGCGGATCTTTGCTTGACAATCAAGAAGTCTTTGCTTATGCTTTGTTTATGAGTAGATACCGTGCGGCAGGCGTTTGCTCAATATGCTTAGTGAAAGCAAGATAGTTATCAGCTCTATTAGATATGGCAAATCTAAATAGATTCATTAAGTTATCCAGTGTTGCATGTTTTAAATATTTTATATATTTGTAACACACTTCTGCCCAATCTAGATTGATATTGTTCGGCTCTCTCTTATGGTTTTATTCATGCTTCAACGATCATTGCTTTTCATATTACCTTTGCAAATAGATAACATGCTCATAATGGCTGAATTATTTTAATCTAGATTGTCACATGTCGTGGGTTCATGCATGTTAATCACGTTTAAGCTTTAACGAAACCAGGTGTCGTGCGGCAGATGCAGGTTTTAGATTAGTTTAATCATTTTTATTTGCACGTTCCTTCTTCATGGACCCCAATTCGGCTGGACTGCTGAGTTTGGTTATGCATTAACTCATAATTAATTTCACTTGTTCAAACATGTCTTCTCATGCACATGCATTCGGCAATCAGGTCTTTACGTGCATTCATCTTACGATTAGCTGAATGGTTTATAAACTTGTTGGCAGACAGCTCTCTATAGCTGTATGTCGTTGTAAGTGGCTTCAGGGCCGTATATGTGGAACTGTCTGGTCTCACCCGACATGTTCCGGTTTGGCATTTAATTGTTTTATCCCTTGTTAGTTTTCAGGTCAAACTGACTGGCACGCTTTCGGATCACGAAGCACCCGGGAACCCGATTGAAGCCACGCTTTCCGGCTTGCTGTGTGTGAGGCACATTGTGTCACATTTTGTGTCAACACACTTTTTGGCACGCCCAGTGGGACCATCTGTTAGTTCAAGATGGCGTCTGAGATCAATAATGATCATGTTTTGGATGTGAGCATGGCAGAATTGCCAGATAATTACAGGGATTTAGTGCTACAAGCATGTGAGCAATACCAATGGAAGTGTTTGATGTCTTTTTCCAAAAACAAGAGCAATAAAGTGTTTCAAAAACAGTCAATGCCAAGGGTTCTTCTTCCGCATCAAACTGATTACACTAAAGAGGAGGATGCTCAGAAGATGGCAGCCCTAGTCATTAAAGA